>NC_064642.1:651150809-652400809 GCF_023864345.2 Schistocerca serialis cubense
CGGAAGAACAATGTGTAACGAATGAATAGAGGTAGTTACACACTGACAGTTACCGCACATGGATTCGCTCAAGTTGAACAACGATCGAAATACAAAAATAATAATAAATTGATTCACTGTAGATAGCAATAACTGTGAATAATTAAGTGGTTGAATAAATTTAGAATGCAGAATAATTACGGTCGCCAGATCAAAAATGGGCAAAATTTAATCTGGTTAATGACTGACGTAGCGTTGAAATCGTGTAATAATCAGGAGCGAATAACAATGAAGCAACTGAACAAAATACACTCGCGTGAGCTTAGATATTAAAGACCCGCCTAACTCGAACAAAATGATAATTTGGAATACACTGATACTATTTATAGCTACTAACATCAACAATAGGTAGTAACTAGAACCACTTCATGGAAACTGTTCTTAATTACGTAACTCACTGTAATGCTGCAGCAGCGCGGGATTAGCCGAGCGGTCTAGGGCGCTGCAGTCATGGACTGTGCGGCTGGTCCCGGCGGAGGTTCGAGTCCTCCCTCGGGCATGGGTGTGTGTCCTTGTCCTTCGGATAATTTAGGTTAAGTAGTGTGTAAGCTTAGGGACTGATGACCTTAGCAGTTAAGTCACATAAGATTTCACACACATTTGAACATTTTGTAATGCTACTTGTTAAAAATTTTGAGGAGCATGACCAAAGCTAATTCCTGTTCTTCAGTGTTTACTTCTCAGATTCAGGTCGGAAACGGTTTAACTCATAGCAACGACCATTTGCCAACGCCAATGTTACGAGGTCTTAAGGGCATGAAAGTATTTGTAAAACACGACAAAATACCATAAAATTGCTTTCTCTACTATAGCGTCAATATACTCTATTTATTAAAATATAAATTGCTTTATGACAACATTTGGTATCATTAATGGCCTGCAGTAGTAGTACAATACTATAATTGACCCGGTTTTTGATTACAATAACTATTCGAATGACAGTTGACTTTAAAATTGCGTTTAGCTTCTTCCAATCATTTATTTCACTTTCGAATTTCTAAGTTTTAGTGTAAGGTTGGCACCCTGTTGATGTTTAATGACTTGAATCAATTAGCATCACTGATTAAATTTGTTAATTGATTAAAAAAGATTATAATGTTGAAAAAGTCAAGTATCTCACTGAAAAGCCTTGTACGCAATTACAAAATAATTGGCTTCACATACTTTGCGACAAGTTGCTTGTGGAGGGAAGTAATGCTTTTTATGGCATCTATTATCGGCAATAAGCTCTTCTTGGTTAGAGAGCAGCTTGAAGAGCTTAGCGGCGTACAGTAATCTTCCTTAACTCCCAGATCTTCTTACAGACATGTGGTCACTCACTTATATATTTTGCCTTGCCATATATTACAAAACCGACTGCAGAACCACCTCCATCTGGCATTAGCGCTCCCTCACTTCACGTCCGTATACCACCACACATCATTAGCAACTTCCTTAGTTTCTACCATTACTACGACTGCTCGCACTCATATCCACGACGTTATGTCTAGCGGACCCAATGGTGCGCGTTCACTGAGCCACGCCCCCAGAGGCTCTGGACTACGAGCGTCATCTGCCGCTGCAATACAGGATGGCCGGTGGCAGCCACTCATTCCACTCGTAGCTGGAGCCTCTTCGCAATTATACCATCGTCCGTGCTTAGTACAGAGACTCTGCCACGTGTGCACATTGCGATAGCTGCACTGTTTCTTGCCGAATTATTTGTAACGAATCTTCATACACTTGGAAAAATACAAGTAAATTTTCTGTTTACTGTGTTAATATGTTCGCTAATCATTTCTGCTCCTGTCCAGCTCTCCTATGATGACAATTAATGCCCCACTCTGTAGCCCACCTCTCCTTGCGGTTGTGTATGAAGCTGTACACAAAAGAATTTTACTACAATTGCCATCATGTTTGCTACAAAAATTTCGTATAATTATTTCTTACTTGTTGTTCTGTCCGTCTCTGGTAGCTGAGTGGTCAGGGCGATGGAATGTCCTACCTAACGGACCGGGTTCGATTCCCGGCTGGGTCGGAGATTTTCTCCGCTCAGGGACAGGGTGTTGTGTAGGCCTTACCATTTCATCCCCATCGACAGGCAAGTCACCAAAGTGGCGTCAACTCTAAAGACTTGCACCAGGCGAACAGTCTACCCGACGGGAGGCCCTAGCCACACGGCATTTACTTGTTCTTCTAGCGTCATATTACGTTTTCATGAATGCAGTATCCTGCCCACTCGTCTAATATAGGGTGCCTAGGAAGCTGTTATCTCGGATCGCTGGACAACTCAAACAAATCATGTTGATGGAGTTTATTATAGTAAGTTAAAATGACAAAAACAAAACAGTTCATATCCCACTGCTATAGCGTTTGTATGACGGCTCGTATTCCATTTCCCCTCGCGGCCCTTTTTTTAGGTTGAAATAAAGCTTCACCGGTGGCTCTCGGTCTTCTGTCTTGCTGGATAGTAAAACCGTTCCGTTCGACATTGATGTCATTCCAAAGACATCACTGGAGTGCACATTGAAGGTGAGACGGTGGGACTTGAAGTCCCGTCCCATCCTCTGACGGTGGAAGTTCAGGTCGCAGGGAAATACTAACTACGAACTACACTAGGTATCAACAGTGGTGGTTTACGATGGTCGATACCCATTGAGTGCCCAAGTCAACCCCGCGGGTAGGCGGCGCGGTGCTTCTATTCTCTTCGTGTAGATGCCGCTGCTGTGGTGGTGTCGTCCTAGTACTACTGGCTGACGTAGTCTCAGGGCCCTCTCTGCTGTAACGTTCCATGCCGAAGAGCCTGCGCGTGATGTAACGCCGGAACAATAAACACTAATTATTGACGAAACTTGTAAGTGCATATAATTACAAACAATTGTTTAAAACTCTTCGAATCAGGCGACTGTAAAATGTGAGGCCTTGTGTTGTAGTGTTAAAAAGTATTTCCTTCGCTCTGGGGAGGAGCTCATAGATAACTGTATATTAGTTCTCCTGCAATTCATTCGTTACACACGAAGTGATTCCTCCCCTTAACTTCGTATATCGGTAGAAAACAACTATTTTTCGAAATAGATGAAGTGGGAAGAAAGGGAAAGGAGTGGATGGGAAACCACACAGGCCACTGTTGTATTACAGTTGCGAAAGTTGCAAAAGGGTCGGAGCTGGACTCGAACCTCCTTTAGAACGATTGCCTTAATAATCTGGGCCACCGAGACATAAATTCTCCTGCTTCGGGCATGGATGTGTCTGATGTCCTTAGGTTAGTTAGGTTTAAGTAGTTCTAAGTTCTAGGGGACTGATTACCTCAGATGTTAAGTCCCATAGTGCTCAGAGCCCTTTGAACCATTTGAACACAAATTCTCACCATTTTCGCACCTTCCAGCGAATATTACACCTCTTACTGACAAATTCCTGATTCCTGCAGGTATTCTAGCGCTACTTGTGCATCCGCACCGACACACATGTAATGGAGGCGCCGCGGTCGTTCATATCAATTGTTGTCGGACATGTCGTAGAGACACATAACACTCTGTTAAATGAAAGGAAAACAAACTCGGAGATAGCCGTACCATCCTCATTGAGTGGAGTGCAGAGTACCTGTCGACGTGGATTCGCGTTTAGCAGTGACGGCGGTGTTTGTCCGCAGGGAGCCATCGCGGGCAGCCTTTGCGGCATGACCGCCGTGGCGATCCTCATAACCGGCGCGCAACACGCCACAGCCACCGGAAGAGTACGATACCTGCCGCTGCCGACGTCCGTGGAGGGGTGTCCCGGTAACGTCACAAACAGCGTGCACGCCGCCGCAGCAGCCGCCGCGACCAGGTGAGCTGTCAAAGTTGCTACTGTTTCAGACAGTTCATACTGTTATTTTTCGTACTTTTTGTAAGATGCTGTGGTTGTGTATGTTTCCGCGTAGTATATGCAAGCGCACAACTTCTACTAAGAACAGGATCACAGGACTCGCAAAATGCTAATCATTGTTAATCATTTTTGGCCGGAGTCTCCAAATATAACTATTATCGCTGTTTTTGTTATGGTAAGAGATATGAAATAAAAGCTTAGTATTATTTCTTTTTAACTATCTCATCCATAGCTGTAATTTTCAGCAACTGTACTATGTATTTTAACAATAAAACTGTCATCAGTTGCAAATAAATTTTCATTATCTAGTACCGGGTGATCAAAAAGTCAGTATGAATTTGAAAACTTAATAAACCACGGAATAATGTAGATAGAGAGGTAAAAGTTGACACATGCTTGGAATGACATGGGGTTTTATTAGAACAAAAAAAAAGGTCACAAAATGTCCGACAGGTGGCGCTGGACAGCATAACTGCTACTGTGACGGGTGAGAGGTATGCCGATATGTTACAGAATCGCATCATCCCCAGTCTGGCTGATAAACTGCTGTTGGAACGCACGATGTTTATGCAGTATGGCGCTCCACCCTATAATGCTAGATGCGTCAAAGATCTCTTGCGCGCGTCGTTTGGTGATGATCGTGTGCTCAGCCGCCACTTTCGTCATGCTTGGCCTCCCAGGCCCCCAGAGCTCAGTCCGTGTGATTATTGGCTTTGGGGTTACCTGAAGTCACAAGTGTATAGTGATCGACCGACATCTCTAGGGATGCTGAAAGACAAAATCCGACGCCAATGCCTCACCAGAACTCCGGACATGCTTTACAGTGCTGTTCACAACATTATTCCTCGACTACAGCTATTGTTGA
Source organism: Schistocerca serialis cubense (assembly GCF_023864345.2). NCBI lineage: Eukaryota > Metazoa > Arthropoda > Insecta > Orthoptera > Acrididae > Schistocerca > Schistocerca serialis. The sequence continues at coordinate 651,155,557 of NC_064642.1, forward strand.
GGAATAATGGTGGACATATTGAGCATTTCCTGTAAAGAACATCATCTTTTCTTTGTCTTACTTTGTTATGCTAATTATTGCTATTCTGATCAGATGAAGCGCCATCTGTCGGACATTTTTTGAACTTTTATACATTTTTGGTTCTAATAAAAGCCCATGTCATTCGAAGCATGTGTGTCAATTTGTACTTTTCTATCTACATTATTTCGTGATTTATTCAGTTTTCAAATTTATATTGACTTTTTGATCACCCGGTATTTTGGACACGGTTGCACTGCAGCAACTGTTACACAACAGCAGGTGTAAAAGGCAGCCAACCAGTTTCAAGCGGTATAACAGACAGCCAACAAGTTCCAATAAGTGGTTCTTTTCAGATAAACTTTACCATGTCTTCGATGGATTTAAAACCGTCTTACTTAGGACAATAAACTTGACATTAGCAATCAGTCAGTAAAGCTATCACCATATTTGTCGGAAACGGTCTGTATGTCCGTATCTGAAAGTTAAGGGCCCCGGAATCAAGGGCTTGTCACATTAGTAAAACAAATGTCCTAAAAACAGTTATTACAACTGATTGACAGTCTGTTACATCAGCTGCATTTTTATTATGCTTTGCTGGTCTCGATAAATTAATTTATCTTGATTTAACACATGTCTACATGAACTTCGTACATGCCCTAGAGTAATGATGGGAAAATGAAAGTAATGGGTGTAACTTTCGTCTGTCACGGCCATTATGCATGCAATATCCACAGTTTTGGGATGATTTAAATCATTCGGAAGATGACCCTGATCTTTCGGTGTGCATCGATTAATTCCCTATACTACGGTTCGATTAGAGAGATACGTAGTGCACATCATATAAGCACCCAATACGCGTAAAACCTGATTAGATGCTTCTACCACTCGGAATAGACTTGATTTCTTTGTATGTATGGGCTACAACAACAGCGCGTGGGACTACAAGACGAAAAGAAACATTTGAAAAGCACTTTTGATTAAGACATGATTTACTGCAAAGATCAATAACACCCATGAAAAAGTACATCAAAGTAGGGAATACATGTAAGGAGGCGAATCGTCCGGTATTAATGTCAGAATATACGAACGCAACATAGTAACAAATGAAGGAATATTCCTTTCTCCACATGAGAGTAAGAGGCTATAGCATAGATTGACTTAAGTCGATGGACTTCTTCACCACTGTGAAACCTTATCTCTGTTTTTGCCGGAGTAGCTCTCTTATTTATTCAATAATTGACAAGTTCATGCGCAATGTAAAATAGTTTACTGTCTCTTATCAGCTATCTGTGTTTCACAATCGTACTAATTCACGACCGTTATCCCTCTGAGGCACCACAATTTATTTGACGGACACCTGTTTAAACGTATCTCGTTAGTTCAAAACAATTCGTCATAGATCGAGAATTTTTTTGTGGGAAAAACGACATAACATACGGCGTTGAAATCGACAGCGTCAGTAATCGCTAAGAAACGCCAGCATATCATTTCGCTAAGCTGTTATACTTCTGAAGGTTTAAATTCTACGAGCTGTATCACAACCAGTACTCTCCGGCGTTACAGGGAAAAGCCATATGACAAATACGTCACGCTGAGCTCACATGCCCATACGAAGATGACGGTGTGCACCTATAGCAGCTGCCAATAGATCACTAATAGCAGCAAGGAAAACCAGAGACTTAGTACCAAATATCTGCATAGAGTTCGGTGACGCGAAATGCAGCATACTGATGGCTTGCGTCAATTACTTCCTGCTGGCTACGTGTAAATTCTACAAACGCTAGTGTACTCTGCATGACATATTGTGACCAATCGTTTAGATATTATCTAACGGACGCAGAGATAACACAGATATAAATTTAGAAAGATAGATAGCGAGGAAAAAGATTATAAGATTTAATTAAACTTGGCGTCGTGATGTAAGTCAGGAAAGCAGTCGTATGATAAGTTGAGAGTACGAATGAATTTGCCTCTGACTCCAAAAATGATTATCAGTTTCATTTTGTTGTCTATTGTGACACAATAGAAAGGAATTAATGATATTTTTTTTTACAGTGAGACATTAATCTATTCCTAATCTCGACTAGACTATACGAATTTGAGAAGTGGAAGTTATACTAGATTGAATTAAGCAACAAGTTCAGCATTTTGGAGAGTGGAGATAATTTTGTTTTTTGGTTATGCTCAGTAGCACATCTGACACTAATGTTAATGATTATTTCTTGTCTGCCTGATCAGGAAAAATGAGCAGCGCTTGCAGTTCAACTGACAAGACTAACCTGGAGAGGTCCCATGAACGAAACCGGTCGTAACGCAATAAATGTGTAACAATACAGCTGCAATGATAAATTAAAATCATTAAAATGAAGATTAATCGGATATGGGCACCGCCAAATTGTCGTAGGTACGGAGGTGCGTCATTAAATGAATCGGTAACGCCAGAATAGCTCATCGTTTCAAATTTCGCGTCTACGCACGTCTTGAAGGTGGCAGCACATGTCACGCGGAAGGTAGCCGATACACAGTATTCCGCAGCCAGAGGTCAATCAGCAGTCAGACGAAGAAAGCACGTGTGCTATGAGTTTGTATCCTACTACATTATTGGCCATTAACATTGCTAAAGAAAGCACGTGTGCTATGAGTTTGTATCCTACTACATTATTGGCCATTAACATTGCTACACCAAGAAGAAAGGCAGATGATAAACGGGTATTCATTGAACAAATATATTATACTAGAACTGACATGTGATTACATTTTCACGAAATTTGGGTTCATAGATCCTGAGGAATCAGTACCCAGAACAACGACCTCTGGCCGTAACAACGGCCTTGATACGCCTGGGCATTGAGTCAAACAGAGCTTGGATAGCTTGTACAGGTACAGCTGCCCATGCAGCTTCAACACGATACCACAGTTCATCTAGAGTAGTGACTGGCATACTGTGACGAGCCAGTTGCTCGGCCCATTGACCAGACGTTTCCAGTTGGTGAGAGATCTGAAGAATGTGCTAGCCAGGGCAGCAGTCGAACATTTTCTGTATCCAGAACGGCCTGTACAGCACCTGAAACGCGAGCAGCAATGTCGCGATACGATAAACCGCAATCGCGATAGGCTACAATCCGACCTTTATCAAAGTCGGAAGCGTGATGGTACGCATTTCTCCTCCTTACACGAGGAATCACAACAACGTTTCACCAGGCAACGCCGGTCACCTGCTGTTTGTGTACGAGAAATCGGTTGGAAACTTTCGTCATGTCAGCACGTTGTAGGTGTCACCACTGGCGGCATCCTTGTGTGAATATTCTGAAAAGCTAATCATTTGCATATCACAGAATCTTCTTGCTGTCGGTTAAATTTCGCGTCTGTAGAATGTCATCTTCGTGGTGTAGCAATTTAAATGGCCAGTAGTGTAGAACGCGATTTTTTTGGCCGAGGGACTGTCCACAAAAATGTCCAGAGCAAAATTTGTCCCGTATATGGTTAAAACTGTATTTCGTGGAAATCTGTTTTCAGTTGGATAGAGAAATTTAGCGAAGGAAAAGACCAGTTCAAACAAGGACCGATCTGGCCGCCCTGTTTATCCAGTGATGGTACATCGTTTCCACGTCTAGGGGTGTGTTATTTCCCCCAGGACACGGGTTGCTGCAACTAGACGAACCAAATAAACCTATTATATACCTAGAGGCCACTCTTTAGATTCAAGGCAGCCACTATAATTTTACGCTGCAGCCTTCTGACGCCTAGTCGAACGATCGGATAAAGTGTCTGACGTTACAAGGGATGTATGTTAAAAAAGAATCAATTCAGGTTAGTACACGTGGCAATAATGTCCGCCGTACATCGCGACATGTATATTGACTGTGCCTCGTAGAAAGAGAGCGGAAAGAAACTCAACGTCGCTATTATAGTTAAAGAGTTTTAAAAATAAAGGAAAAATGACGAAGAGGAAACCAGAAAAGTGGTTTCAGATAATATTTACAGTCCTGTTTTTTAGTACCCAAGGCAGTCGTGTTGGTATGGCATCCATGTTACATTTTTCATTGACTGACAAAGTGTACGAAATTCGCAAACAGCCGTGTGACTGAGATGTTATTTTATTTTTACTACCAGTTTCGGCATTCCACTAACCCATCACCCGGCCCCATATGCATCTCTAAAAATAAACGATATTTTCATTCGTTGCCATCTATCCCTAGATGTCGTGAATTCAAATGGTTTCACAAGTGCTTCATTCGAAGACTTGATGGAGCAGCTATCAAGTCTGCCTGAGGGTGCTGCTTTGAACGTGTTCTTCGGAGCAGAGGTGGATGGCGCCATTCCATGGACTGCCGTTTTTGTTTCCGTTTGGAAGGGCTGAATCCATGTGCAATCGCCTGCGAGGATGTTCAACAAAAAATTGTCACGATAAACCTCGTAACACGAGAGCAATTTTACACTGGTGGTTCTTCGTTATTCTTTATGCTCTTCTGTTAGGCGGCGGGGAGAACAGCGGGCACACACCATTCAGTACTCCAACCCGTGGATGAGAGTGTCAGCGCTACCAACATGGACGTCCAGTTGAACATATTTTTTGGGGGCCGGGCATCGGCACACAAAATTGCACATGCTGATGAAATATTCCGCACCCATTGTTAAAACACTTTGATTATAACGTCACGACAGGTCTTGCGTCAGTGGAGATGCATTTTCAGGTAAAAGGTTTTTTAATATTCATGGCGCTGCAAAGTAAACAACCGCCTTTAGCGAGCTATTGATTAATCTTGAAAATGCACGATGGGACTTTGCTCCTAGCATTTACTTTGCCGCATCGTGACTGTTTGAAGAGTGAAGAAACTTATCACCAGACAATTCATATCCACTGACGCGAAACTGGACATGACTTTTTAATAAGAGTATTTTAACAGCCAGTGCGGAATATTCGAGCTTCATCCCATACAGTTTCATGCAGTTCCGAAAGATGCAGCGCTATAGTAGCCTTCAATATGGCATCTGTTCCGGAGGTCTGCTCCAAGCGGAGACCTGTCATTCAGTTTCTTTTGACGGAAAACCAGAACATCGCAGATATTCATAGGCCATTGCTATGAGCCTAGAATTGAACAAATGCACGGAGAGTCGTTGAGCGAGACGTGCCCTCCGCCACACACTGTTGTGTGGCTTGCGGAGTATAAATGTAGATGTAGATGTAGATGAAGATTTTATTCACTACATCGACTTCAGCAGCGAGTTGCTTGACTGCAATCCAACGATCACCTCGAAAGTGTATCCGCACGTTCCAGCATTTTAAGAGTCACAGCTGTGTGCGGACGGCCGACACGCGGGGTATCAGACAGGTTTGCACGACGTTGTTGCGATGATGGCAGACGCCTCGTTCAACGACTCTCCATGCTTTTGTTCAATTCTAGGCTCATAGCAATGGCCTATGAATATCTGCGATGTTCTGGTTTTCCGTCAAAAGAAACTGAATGACAGGTCTCCGCTTGGAGCAGACCTCCGGAACAAATGCCATATTGAAGGCTACTATAGCGCTGCATCTTTCGGAACTGCATGAAACTGTATGGGATGAAGCTCGAATATTCCACGATGTCCGGACTTTCTCCACCGAAACTGATAGAGAAGAAAGATGAATTGTATTACTTACTGAACTCCCCTCGTATTAGGAATCAGGACACATATGTTAACTGAAACGCCAGCTAAACCCGCTGGACAGAAAAGGTGATTAGGATTGTGGACAGGGCCAAATAAGGTGTCGGTCAGGTTCACACAAAATTGTAATTTATTGTAATTTAATAACACCTTTAAACCGAAACGGTACATAGCCGAACCTTCAGGATTTTCAAAAAGGCAATTATCTCAGGGCTCAAGGTCTCCAAACAGGGAGGCTGAGAGCATCGAGGCAAGGGTGAATAGACAAACATAAAAAGATGCAATAATAATGGCTGAAAGCCCATAGTAAAATTTTCAAAATTTTAAAATAATTTACCATAGCCTTTCAAAGGCAGAAGGCCGCAATGCTTTTTTTAGAATAAGGATTTAATGGCCACACAACATGGATTGATGTGGCTTGGGTAGTTGAAACCACTACTCAAATTTGACGTCCTGGATCGGTGAACTACGAAGCTCGTAGCGATCAGACAGCTCCATACACGCTCCGACATAGCTTCCATGGTCCGCAGCAACTGACCGACTCACTCCTCTCAGAATGCCGACAGCATCTAGAATAGTCGTCAGTGGAAATAACGCCAACTACACACACAACCTGACAAACACTTGCACAAAGACCTGAACGATACCCAACAGTAACTAAGCACGCAGGAAGACAAATCGGGAGTCGATGCGCGAGCGCGCGTGCACACACACATACACACATACACACACAACGATCGGATAGCCAAAAGCGCGTCGTCCGGTAGGACGTCCGACCGACGATCCACCAAGACCGTGGCCCGGCTCAAGTGATGCTTGTCGGCAATGGTCGGGCGAGCCGTATCGACACAGACCTGACTGCTGCTCCCACCCGACTGCACTAAAGTGCGCGTCATTTATGATGGCGGCCGAGCTTAGGTTCGTTCTGCGAATCTGGCGTCACAAAACACAGTTAGCCAATGAACAGAGAATGACGTTGCCAGAGCTCGACTGCAGTGCAGAGCACGGACGAGTGTCTTCAGTTTTAGAACCGTTCAGTCATAAATAAAGTAATTGAACAAAAGCAATGTCTTGATAGCAGACTTTCTTTTATAGAAAGTTTGGAAAAAGCATTCTTTATACCAATTGCTTCATATTCTATTAATTAATTAAACCAAACTACCAATAAGCCTCCTAATTCAGGCGATAGCAAGGAAAGGTGTTTGCATCATTCTCACTAACCGCTTCTTCGCAATAAATAACAGCGGTATTAATTATTTCCTATTGTATTGCGACAAAACGTGAGTAATTCATAATCATACCAACAGTGTTTGTCGGTATTTTGCGCGATATTTTAAAGTCCTCCGGGAGATACATATTGAATGACGAGCTGCGTTAGCATTGTGGTTAAAGTGTGTGACCGCTAAGCGAAAGGTTCTGAGTTCAAACCTTGATTGGTGCTTAATGTTTTCTTTATTTAAAAACAATATTGAAGTCTTACTTCACGAATTTTATTCGTTTGAATGTAATTTTTTGAAATTTCTAGTGGCAACTAAAATCGACCATACGGAAAGTATACGCTATGGACTTTTACCTCTGCAAACTCTTCAAAATTTCGTGCAACGGTTTACTGCATCTAATGCTGCACAATAACTGCGTTGAACACCGAAACAAAATTAAGTCATTTATGGGGGGAAGGTATCCGTCAAGAAGATGTGTAAAAATCAAATTTTTGGGCCAAATAGTTTTTTGAAATCGAATGATAAAGTGTGTCAAAGCAGTCGAAACAGCATGTGTCTGCACAGGCGAGCAGTGCAGTGGTGACAAAATGCGGGGAGCACATCTCTGTAGCAGCGAAAGGGTTAATGCGGCCGTGGTGGCTTTACTTCATAAACTGCGCGCTCCCCCCTGAACGTAAGTTTGCGAACTATACTATGGCGCTGCTTCTCTTGGCGCGAACAACTGGCAACGCAGCAATCTCCCGCGTCTGGGCGGGCATGCGCGAACCGCCAAGATATAAGAATTGAACTATAGTGCTGCATTGCAACACCCCGACTGGCAGGTCAGGACTGCGCTCCACACGCGTTCCAACTGACTGGCAGACCCGAACTACCTATCACAGACAACAACCGGGAAGTAATAGCAGTCCAGTAAAGATACTACGAGAGGGGATATATCGATACGTGCTGCTAGCGCCGGTCACGGTCAGCCAAAGTAGCAACTCAGTGACACTAGTAATTTAAATTAACGTAGTGAGGTGGAAGTACATTAAAAACAGGGTGTAAAATACATGATGGCGGGAACACGAGCCACGCACAGCTCATTAACTTTGGTATCTGCGGTTAGCGAACATTATTTGTCTAGATATCTGAGCGTATCTGACTGAGGTCTGTGGTTCATGTGATCTCGATGCCCACAGTACATCGGCGGACGACGTGCCGCTGGTGTTCCGGCTGTCGTACATGTACTACACTGTGGTGGGCGCCCTGATCGTGGTCACCGTCGGCTGGGTCGTGAGCCGTCTGACGGGTCCTCTGAAGCTCGGCGAGATCGACCCCAGGCTGCTGGCGCCGCAGGTGCGGCCCGACGACCACAGAAGAGCGGCCCAGCACGACCCCGCTGCCGCAGTGGAGCTGCTGCCAAGCGGGACTCAGCACAACCCGCTACCGACGCCAAGATCTAGCGAATGGGTACCAAGGGAAAAGCGTCTGCCCCAAACACTACGACAGTGTATTTAGTTGGCGTGGAAGTTCGTAGCGTTTTTCCATAAGTTTAATAAACATGACAGATCTAAGTAAGAGATTTAGTCATCAATAGTATAGTGTCCTCCGGACCCGCCAGGGTAGCCGAGAGCGCTGACGCGCTGCTTCCTAGACTCGGGTAGGCCCGCTGGCCCCGCATCCAATACGCCCAGCGGCGTAACGACGAGGGCCGATGTGCGGCCATCATGGATGTGGCTTTTAGGAGGTTTTCCACATCCCGCTAGGTGAATACCGGGCTGGTCCCCATGTTCCGCCTCAGTTACACGGCTCGTAGACATCTGAACACTTTCGCACTATTCCATGGATTACACCCGACGCAGACAGTTGGGATACACTAATTCCGTCCCGGGGGTTATGGTGTGGCAACAGGAAGGGCATCTGGCCACCCTTTAACCATTAACATGCCAAATCCTATTAACGATGGCTGACCCTGCGTAACTGCGAGACAAGGCTCAAGCAATAGATAGTATATTGTCCTCCACTATTTTCAGCAGTTTTCCAACGATGGGGTAACTTTGCGATTCCGCTACTGTGGAAATCACGTGGTTTTGAGACTAAGAACTTGTCGAGCCATGTTAGGGCGTTCTTTCACACGGAAAGGAAGTCCTTGAAGATTGTTCGACAGAGAGCGGAAAAGGTGAAAATCTGAGGGTGCAAGATCATTGAATAAGATTAGTGCGGAATCATTTCCCAACCAAGGCCTGTAGGGTGTTTTCTTTGTCAATCCAGCAGAATGCGGCCGGGCGTTGGAGTAGGATCGCTTCAAGCAGTCTTCCTGGTCGCTGTTGTTGGCTAGCGACTGCAAGACATTACACTTCGGAAGCAATGAGTCAGTCGTACACCACACCGTCGTTGCTCCACCAGTTGCATTGCATTATCTTTTGTCGACGCGCGCAGACCTTTGCACAGAGAGTTGCTGCTTAGTTTGGGATCAACCGTACGTTTGTTAGCGTATGCACACTATTTTTAGTCACCAGGAATGAGGGAAGATAGAAATAATCGGTGTTATTCACGAGTTAATTTATGGCGAGGAACCAGAGATGCATGAATGGCCACACGCTGATGTTTGTGATTTTGGCTTAGATCATGCAGTACTTATACACCCGATCTTTGATCCTTCCTCATTGCATAAAAATGTCGTACGATGATGGACTCATTACCGTTCATCAGTTATCAGATCTCGAGTACACTGACGTGGATGAATGTTGGAGTAACGCGTTTAAACGATCTTTGTCAAATCCAGAAGGTCTTCCTGGACGTTAGAGTTCACTAATTTGAAAACTATCCTCTTTAAAACGAGAAAACCATTCTCTGTCCAATGATATTATCCCCATACACGGCGCAAATTTTTCTCCGCTATCACCCACCTACTGAACTAAAACAGAATTATATGTCGGAAATGTTCAGATTACTTCACTTGGCATTCGATTTTACAACGTCCTCCCCTCCGCTCACTTTCTCCAAATCAGAAATTGACAATATGTTAAAAATAGCAACAGTGAACTGCAAATAAAAGTGACAATCTACAAATAAACCCATGGAAACAGGAATACCAATATGAATAACAGAAACGCTACGAACTTACGCACCAACGTAATATTTTTACTTGTGATTGAAGGATAACAGTGATTCACTTTGACTGTTCCTGTGATTCTCGTACAAAGAGCTCACAAGTCAGACATTATTTTGTACTGAAGATTGTGAAACAAATGAAATGTGAAATCTGTAAAACTTTCTTCATATCTATTTCTTTAGAACACGTTACTTATCAGAGACGATTATTACTTACATCTTAAGCTTTTATATTAAAAGATGCCGATTCATGTTTTTATTAGCTGATTACATAGATTTGTTCATAATTCTGAACTTTAGCGTTACTATAAATGTGGGAAACACGTTTCGTCTTATCAAATGTACTTGTTGGAGCTATTGTTTCCTATCAAGAGCGTTTAGTGCTTCTGTGTCGGAAATTACACTGAGTGCAGTATCATCTGAATTTGGCAAGACAACAGAATGGTATCTAACCTTACAATCTATCTAAAACCCTGAATCTGTCTAAATCAGAATCTGAAAATTGACGTATTGCGACTGATCTAGGAACAAATTTCATTGATGATTTAAAATAGCATTGCACAATCAAGGACATCTATTGTAATTAAATAGGAGCGGTGAGATGTAGTACGTAAGCGAAAAGGCTAACGAGTCCTATTCCAGGAAATGTTTACTAAAACAAGGTACTCTCTGCTCGAAGTTTAGCTATCATTTAACAAGCAATATTCACCTTAACAGTACGGTTCCTTACCGCCTTTGATTTCTTAATCAATGCTAGGGACATCATTCTATCAGCAGTGGATTGTGCCATCGGGGAAATTGGACACGGTTGATCTTGTGAACATAATAAAAATTCAAGGACACACTAGAGTGGTGGAGCGAATTGCTACGAATTGAATATAGTTGCCGTCAGACCTGGCATGTGACCATTTACTTCGCTCAAGAATTTCTGTACACCACAGCCAAGAAGTCCCAACAGGGCTGGATAGCGAAAGAACCAATGCGCCCTTCTGAAACTAAAATTGAAAAGAATAAAAAAATCTATACCAGCAGAACTAAGCTATGTAACTATCAGGATAATTGAATTTAATTACTGAACGGGTTATTTGCGTTGAGTAACGAAGGCGACTAAGTGAATTCCCAGCCAAAACTGTTTATCCTAAGTTCACTCGGGAACAGCACGTGTTAGTTACCACGTCATCAGATCTTAGCTCATTGTTACGAACTCTTTCCTAAAACACCCCAGACCCTATGCTCTGGTGCATCCCCCTACGGTGACAGTGGCCGATACCCAATCGCACTAAGACTCAGTGATCACCTGCAACAATAAGCCAAGAAAGCTGTACGGCATCTTCGATTCCACATGCTCTCCCAATTAAGCACACATTCATACATCACAGAGCTATTTCTGCTTTGGTTACGGGTAGACGGCTACGTTGGATACTGATAGGAGATACAAGAAGCAAAATCATAAAAATTCTTTGTTCACGCAGTCCTTCTCTCAGGCATGGTTAGATGACAAGCAAACAGCAGAACAGCAATTTTCTGCATTTGGTGAACCGAGTTAATGATTACAAATAATTTCACGAAAGCTGGCTGAGAGAATCCTTTCATCATCACTGGAGGTGCTGCAACACCTGTGGTCTCAGAATTCATCCTACCTTGTCTACTGCAGTAGTTTGACTTCGTCATATTTAACTGGATCGTCCAGTCGATTGCAGAACAAAGTCTACACAGCAAGTTTTTGCAGTTTTCCCATATCCCACGACTAAAGATATTAAACATTCATTTCAGACGCTAATACCACAAAACTAATTTCCCGTATTGGTTATTAAGTGTTGAAGAACGATGTTTTCTACAAGAAAATGTCACTTAACGATACTGAGCAAAATTAACACGCTGTAAAATTATTTCGAAGTACTTGCGCCTGACAAATGTGAACAAAGAACATTTGAAGAAACACGTGTAAAAGTAGCTACATGGATCCCTTATTTAGTACTGTTTCCTAACCTTATCCTCCAACTCCGTGTCCTTCAAGAAACTATTACGTACCAGCAAAAACGGCCGATCCATTTGCCGAGAGTGACTCGATAAAGCAATAGAAATCAAAAATATAGACTACCTGATAAACAATATACGATCTCCACAATGAGTTCTCTTCTTTTCAGTAGATTAACGTGTCTGACAGTTACTATAGCACGATAAAGATGACTATGCCAAGTTCTGCACGAAGAAATCAAAGTGCGCCCGATACAAGAAGAGGAAAAAGAACTCGGCTCGGCTTTGCACTGTGACACGACGGCGTGGGAAGCATCAGTGGACAAGGTTAACCTGGTGACGTCAGACGATGGTTCTTCTTTGCCAGGGCAGCGTAGGACACGAAGGCGCTGCGATACTAGTGTCGAATGACGGGAAGGTTACAGAAAAGCTACATTAGCGTATGCAAGTTGGTAGGGGGACGGGGGGGTCAGAAACACTATAAAAAGCTAGTAATGGTATTGCAAGGTACGTTGTGCTGAGAAATAATATTGTTAAGACAAAATTTAGGTACGTCGCGCAGTTCTCAAGTTAATTAGTGCAATTAGCTAATCAGGTAGATTGTGCAGGAAATTGCAAGCGGCCGGTCAGAGACAGTGTCGCCAAATGTGTTCTTGGTTTGACGTCCTAAAAAAGAACAGTGCGATAAAAATAATTAGACATGTGGTGATGGAAAGGATCGAATCCGATCCAAAAGCTGAGCAGTGAGCTATCTATGCTCTGAGTACAAGTGACACTATTTGTATGTAGTGGCCCGATGACATAACTTCAATTCTAATGGACTGGAAACCACGCAACGGACCGAATTTCTTCTTAGCAATTACGTCAGCACAACCGCCTCTCAACACACTTACAAGCATTTCAGATCTCTTCTGGTCACTCTTTTTATGCAACACAGAAACGCTCCAAGTCCTTTACCCTACACTTTAAAAAGAAGTATAAAAACCGCTTACGTTACAATCGGGCGATAATTTGGAGGAACACAATAAGTTTTCCAATGAAAAACCTGTACCAATGTAAGATATTAGTTTACTTATTAATCTTCTCACAACTTCTGAATGATATATGCTATGCTTACAAACAAAGTGTAGTTTGAAGGGAAAGATAAAATGCAGCTGAGTCGTGCTGCTAACACCAAGTTGAAGGAGAGTCTTAAAACCGTATTACAGCAATAAACAAGGAACAGTAGTGCAATACACATAGCACACAAATACTACTAGAGCACCAGACAATGTTTGTTAAAATTCATCAGCAGAATCATTGGATTCATCATAATATGATGTGATAAGTAAATGTTAGGCACTTTTTGGTAATGATCTTAACAACTCCTGAGTGCTAAAATCCTGTTGTAAAAGCAAAGAAAATATTGGTGAAACAATAAAACCGAATATATTGTAATATGTAAGTATCATATGTTCGTAAATTTTTTGTCAATCGATTATTTAATAATTTCACCTGGTTCAAACATAAATCTGAATTAGGAATATTATGAGTAGTAAATATGATACAGATGAAAAAGAGATGTCTTATCAATTAGCTTGTAAGCGCATTGAGACTGGCTTACAAATCTTGTAAAACAATCAAAGATACGAGTCATCCCATGTACTCACTAATGCAATACGGAGCTTTCTTTCCAGTCGTTTAGGAGGCATAGCCACACCTCCGGTAAGAGGCCGCAATTCCGCGTCAGTCAGTTAGCTTTCGGAATAGTTAAGAGTCAGGACCTGTGGCGGTCCAGTAACATGCATCTGAGATTTATAAATTGTGTGTGTAGTTCTAACAGGGAAGGCAGAGAACATGTGAGCACCTTAGCTCGGAACATAAATTTGCAAAGTGCACAAAATTTTTGAGATGCCGATAAATGTTTGTAAGTGCTAAACTTATAATAAATGTGATGTTAAGGGTTCATGCATGTTACCTAATTTTATTTCACAGCCATCCAAAGCACGAAAGTCTGTGTAGCTGTTACAACAGTAATAATGTGATAATTTTTTATTTTTTGGAAAGATTGAGAGGCATTTGAAGTCGTGGAGACAATGAGAAAGACGATCCTTCATTTATCGGAAGTAGCTTAGTTTTCAACTCTTTCAAGTTTTATTTAAGGTAATAACCTGCCTTTACAGACAACAACCAGTTTTGTTTCCATCACTACTGGAATTTGAAGGATACATCTCGTGCAGTTACAGTTGTGGTCCCAGTGAAAATTATTTTAAGTTACCGTTATTCTATCCCAATTTATGTTGGCTTGAAATATTTGTATTAGTAGTTTAGATTTTCGCGATTGTAAATGGCCACAAATCACTTCCAGATAGCTTTACTACAACATAATTCCCTCTGAGAATAATGGTGCAGAGGTCAGGCGAGAGGTGAGTATTGTAATTAAAAATATTTGTTAGCTCTCAATAAATAAGTTAACTTCAGGCGAAATAGATATTTATAAGGAAAAGTCACACAGAAGACAAGGCGTTAGGTTTTAACTTATACAAAAGAAAGTATCCTGTGATCGCCATCTATTGTGATTCCCAAGGAAGGACATAGCAACAGACAGCCACACCCATTACCAGTGGATTACGTCAGCCGTTGACCTAATGGACTGACCGTATTGTTTGAAGGGATAACGCTAGGTACGCCGCGGGCAGCTGTCAGCTTCGCGACCACTTCGCCATGCCTGGAGCTGGAACGCCCACTGTCGCAGCTTACCAGCTACTGGAGACTCGTGTGCAGTACACGGATTTACTATGGCCTAATAACCTCAGGAAACTAAAACTATTTCTCCCATTTACTTGATTTCTCGCACACAATCAAAAGTAAGAAATTTCAGGTCTTGTATCACGAAGGAGATGTAATCAGTGGAAGGCACTGAAGATATTCTTTTATGGTGAAGAACAGAGACGAAAGCGGAGGCCGACTTTTAATGCATATAAAAGCTTCCTTAGTAGATCGAAATATTATTTGTTGCACTAAGTGAAAGCCTTCACTTCTCATTCCATAGAAGAATTATATCTTTGTTTGAGAGCATAAGAACTTCTAAGGATGGCGACTGGGAAGTTTAAATTTGAAACAGAAAGTAAGACGACAACATACAAGAAATTGAGTTTTCTAAAAACCCATTTAATATTGTACGAATATTATACTGAAATTCCGAAAGAATTTCGATTTCACTATTTCTTTTTAATTCGATTAAAACAGGCGACTGGTCTACCTGACGGAAGGCCATAGCCACACGACATTTCATATCTTTATCGGTTTTATTTCTTTGACTCAGACAACTGGCTCTGGGCTTTCTTAATTGCACCAACTGTTAACCTTCCCTGTATGCCATCTATTAACTGAGTTTGAAGAATTCAGGGATTTTATGTGACAAACACTTCGAATTTTCTGTGGTGCCCATGAATGACATCTCTTAACATGAAGAGCTGGTACGCAATGGTCTGTGGAGCAACTGTGAATGGCAATACAAGGGACAGAAAAAATTCAAACTCCGTAACATATGATACAATTAAAAGGAGTAAACAGAATAAATTTAGAAGCTGTAAATATGGCTGAAAAATAAAAAGAACGATTTGAATACATTGAAATCTAGAATCGATAATGTGCAGTGGAAGAAATTCAGATTTAACTTACCAAATATAGACTTCTTACGTAGTGATTTATAGGATATTCCATATCGACAGCACTGTATCCAACTAACCTGCAACAAAGCAAAATGTTCGCATCAACAAACGATTCAAACAGTATCACGGTGAAAGAATTCAGTTCTAATCCACTGAATCCATTAGGTATTGACAGTCTTCAATGTAAAAAGGCTCAGTATCTCGAAAGTAATGACATAAACCGATCGTTCCCAGTATGGTCAAGAAATATTGTGAAATAGTGCTCCAGTTCTATGTCGTCGAGAGACCTGGTCGTGGAGGGTGCCACAGGGGCCCTCTAAGCAGGGTTGTCTGACCACGTGGAACAGCTGTACCATTCAGCTCTTTTGTACTGTTCAGATCAATGCGACATAGCGCCTACAGATACCGTGCGAACGAAAACAACCAATGCTAATAACAGGATTCATTTGGATCCTTCTTGGCAAGTGTGTATCATCCCTCAGAGTGGGGAAAATGCGACGTTACTTAATAACTACGGAAGTTATTAAATAACTCCACTGTATGAATAAAGAGTCCAAACTCGCAAGTCTTGTGTAGCAACATCTGAGTCAACATGACTACTCCGATGTTCAAATTTTTGTGCCTAGCAGAGGGTTCTTCGAAATACCTTCAGACTATTTCTCTACCGTTCCACTTTCTACCAGCGAGCGAATAAAATAAACATTTACACCTTTCTGTAAGAGTGGCCATCAAAAAGTTCCTGTTCATAGACCACACATACTCCTTGGCTTCATTCGGTGCTCATATACCAGCGACAGAGTCGCAATGGGCTGCATATACTCTGTAACAACGAATCCAAAAAGAAAACTTTTTATCGCTCCATGTTTCACAATGATCACTTATCCCTGTACAGGTTGGCTACAATAAAAAACTTTCGCATTCAGAGGATGGTTGAAATTTCGTGAAAAGAGGTCACCACAACAAAGAACGCCTTTGTATTAATGAGTACCATCCCAACTCATCATAACTGCGATTGTTTTACGCCTATTTCGCGATAATATAAAACGGCTGCCCTTCTTTAGACTTTTCCGATGTCCATGATCAATACTATCTGGTTATTATCCCATACTGCACAGCAATATTCTAGTAGAGAAGGGAAAAGTTTAACGTAGACAGTATCTTTAGTATACCTGTTGCAACTTCTAAGCGGTCTTCCAATAAAACGTAATCTTTGGTTTGTCTTCACCACAGCATTATTTATGTGATCGATCAAATTTGTGTTCATAATTCTAATTCCTTATCATATGACAGCCTTTAAAGCTGTGTAATTTATAGCTAACCGAAATTTAACGTATTTATTTTCATACTCACGTGGATGATCTTACAGATTTCCTTATTCAGGGACAATTGCCACTTCTCGCACTGTACAGATGTCGTGCCGAAATCATTTTGCAGTTGGTTTGGATCTTTTGTTTTACTATAGGGTAAATAACAGCATTATTGCAAACAATCTTAAAAGGCTTCTCAGATAGTGTCTTACATCATTTATATAGATTAGGAACAGCAGAGGACCTATAGCACTTGCTTGGGGAACACCAGATATTATTTGTGTTTTCCCCTACGATTTTCCGTCGATTTCTACGTACTGTAATATTGCTGACACGAAATCGCGAATTCAGTCTCGCAAAGAGAGATAGTGACAAAAACTTTCTGAAAATCTAGAAATATGGAATGAATTTGAAATCCTCTGCCGATAGCACTCATTACTTAGCGTGAATAAAGAAGTAGTTTTGTGCTGATTGCGTGTCAACAGATCGTTTTCTTCGACGTAATTCAAAATGTTCGAACACTGCATATGTTCCAAAATCTTACTGCAAAATAACGTCAGTGATATATGTCTGTAATTAATCGGATTACTCCTATTTCCTTTCTGAGTATGGTGTGACCCGTGCAACTTGCCAGTTTTTTGGTACGGATCTTTCGTCGAGTAAGCGGTTGTATGTGACTGCTAAGTATGTTGTTAGAGTATCATCATACTCTGAAAGGAACCTTACTGGTATGCTATCAGGACCACAGGATTTGCCTTTATTAAAGATTTTTAAGCTGCTTCACTATACCGAGGATATCTACTTTCATGTTGGGATTTAGTCTCGATTCGAATTCTTTAATATTTACTTCGTCTGGTGAAGAGATTTCAAAAACTGTGTGTAATGACTCCGCTTTAGTAGTGTTGTCTTCAATAATATTACCATTAGTATCGCGTAGTGAGGGTACTGATTGTGCCCTGCCGCTACAGTACTTTACATATGACCAGAATCTCTTTGGATTTTGAAACTGATTTTAGTTCTGTATCTCGCGTTAAGTCTGTGCTGAGTTTCGAGCTTCCATCAAACATCGCCAGTGCTGGAGATTTTGTGTCAGGCGTGCTTTTTTGTTGTTTCTGCAACAGTGTTCTGTTCTGTTTGTGTATCTCGGGGAATCAATACCGTCTTTTATTGATTTATTCAGTATGAATCCCTCAATTGCTTCAGCTACTTCATTTAAGCCAAATGTGGTGTGCCCTTGCATAATTATTTCCGAAGCAGTGGAGTGTGTCTCTTAGGAAGGCACCAAGCGAATTTTCATCCGCTTTTTAAAATCGATATATCTCGCCATCATAAACAGGATAGACAGAAGTCACCACCAACTATAATTCTATGAATGCGGTACCTGTTTGAGACAACACTCGCGTTATTTATGGACTGTTCAGCAACTGAATGATTTGAGACGGGGGGCGGCAGGGCCGGATAGGGAACTAATTATTAATTCATTCCGTTCGTTAAGTATAACTTCTACCCTTTGTAACTCACAGGAACTACCTACTTTAATTTCGCTGCAATATAAACTATTTCTATTAATAACAATCACGCCGACACCAACTTAATTTGATCTATCCTCTCTAAATACCTTTGCATCCTTTGCAAACCTTCGGCTGAACGTACCTCCGGCTTTACCCAGCTTTCGGTACAAATAACGATTTGAGCTTCAGTGTTCTCTGATTGATCTTGAAGCTCTGGTTCTTTTCCAACACAACTACGACAGTTTAAGAGAATAATACTGACTACTGAATTGTCTGCTTTCTCCCCGTGTTCGTCCTACAACCTTTGACAGTGAAGCAACTTAGGTGCCTTCTCGAGACTCCTTACTCCTACAAAACGGCACAGTCCACAGCACATAGTCCCCGCTACTCGTGCAGCGGCCTCCTGCGTGTACTGGACCACTGACGTGTTAAGTGGATACCGGAAACCCACCACACTATGGCGCAAGTCGAGAAATCTGCAACGTAAACGACCGCAGAACCGTCTGAGCCTTTGACTTAGTCCTTCCACTGGGCTCTGTACCAAAGGTCGGTAGTCCGTCCTGGTCATGATAACACAGATGATGAACTCTGCCTTAATTTCGCAAGCAGGACTGGCAATACATACAGCTTCAGCTGCAACTGACCAACAAAAGAATAACAAAAGAAGTTACAGAATGCCAGGAGAGAGAGAGCCCTCTACTCCTGAAGATGCATCGTTAGTGATATTTCACTGTTATTCTTCATAAACAAACTTTTACGTTTGCTGTATTTCAGTCACTACGGAAATATATAAAAGTATTTAGTTTCGAGCTTGCAAAGAAGCTCGTACAGACACTCATACCCCCCGATACTTGACTGTGGTCGTACCAATTTCCAACAACTTTTGTAACAAAGCTCACATAGGCTGGACTTGTCGGTGAATGCTTGTGTACGACAGATTTGAGACTTCCACTTTCCAGACCATATCACCCCAGCCTAAGAGCAGATATCATGGCTAAGAACAGATGAGCGTAGACGCTGCCATGCTCATTGCTTGTTCTATCGTATTTTCATTCACTCATTTCCTCTTACTTGTTCTGAACTCTTACTCCACTGTTTGAACAGCACAGCAGAAATACTTGTTCTCAGCGAAATAAAACCCTCTCATTACCATCAAATAAAACGGTCATGTTCTCTGAATCATTTTCTGTACCAGCAATCCGACTCTGGAACAAGCTTCATCAAAATATCAGAGTAACACTTAGCGTGCAGGCGACGTAATATTACGTCTTCAGAAGGAAACAGAACTGTGCGGCCGACGTAATATTACTTCTCGGCAGTTAAAATGTTTCTCTGTGGCGTCAAACGTAAATTTACGTCTCCCGCGAAGTCGGAGTGGTCTGCAGGCTTTGTAGTTTCAACCGCGAGCGCTAGACTGCAGCAGCGAACTCGGTGGAATACTTTGTGTTTATGAAAGACTTTGTTATTGTAGCTTACTTCACCGACAATGCCTGGCGTTGGCATCATCTAGGTTGCATTCGTTTTGAGTGTTTTATTCTTTTTGCTTTTCGATATGTGCAGTGAACAATATAAACGTTTGGAACAAATGATTTATGAAGTCCTTGACGAGTTTCCAGATGGTGAAACAGTGCTGTCTGATGACGATTCGAAATATATGTCGTCTGAAAATAGCGGTAAGTCAAGATTTGTTTCATATTTTATTGCTGCAAATGGTTTTTTCTGTTCTCTTCCCGGAATTTCATATTATGAATTAATCTCCTGCAATTACTTCGGGAAATGAATCAGATCGTGTTTCGCCTTCTACATCTACGAATACTCGAAGTATAAAAAGAAAGAGAGTGAGTTTGGTGGTGACTGGACAGATGTTGACGAAATTCATGACGTAGCTGTATACACAGGACCTCACGGATTGGTACAGAATGTAGCTATTCATGAATCAAGTGATCCCTTAGATATATGCTTCTGTCTCTTCGATAGTACTCTCATAACAACAATGAAGAAACAAATTGTTATGCCAGGCATAAACTTGCCAAGCTGCGGTCTGACAACTATCTTCTAATTCTAGATTCAAACAGTGGAAAACTGCAACAATTGTAGATATGAAGCCGGCCGAAGTGGCCGTGCGGTTAAAGGCGCTGCAGTCTGGAACCGCAAGACCGCTACGGTCGCAGGTTCGAATCCTGCCTCGGGCATGGATGTTTGTGTTGTCCTTAGGTTTAACTAGTTCTAAGTTCTAGGGGACTAATGACCTCAGCAGTTGAGTCCCATAGTGCTCAGAGCCATTTTTGTAGATATGAAAAAATTCCTCGCTGTTTTGCTGCATATGGCAATAAGTGAGAGGCCAAACATGAAGAGCCACTGGAATACTGACCCGGTTGTCAGCTGTAACGTTTGTCCCAGTGTTTCGATTAGAGAGAGGTTTATAAACATTTTGTCTATTTTTCACCTCAATGATAACAAAATGGCAAAAAGAAAGGTGAACCAGGCTTTGATGCACTTTATAAAGTTCGACCTCTCCTCAATTCATTGAGAGAGAAATTCCAAAATATTTATTATCCAGAGGAAACAGTAACAGTCGATGAAGGAATTTGTCCCTACAGAGGAAGAGTAGGCTTCAAGGTTTATATGGCCAATAAACCGAACAAATATGGTATGACGCTGTACATTTTGGCTGAATCCAGAACAGGATATATCAGGAATTTTGAGGTATACCATGGAAGCGATGAGACAGTCGACAACATTTCTTCTAGTGTCGTGAAGCGTTTGACCAATAAGATTGTGGGTAAAGGGCACATTGTATATATTGATCGTTTCTACATAAGTTTTCAATTAGCTGAAGAATTAGCTGATGATAATACTCGTCTTGTTGGGACAGTGACAGTGAGGATCATCGCAACTCACACAGCTACAATCCAGAGTGTCAGAAGAAGAAGAGCAATGGAGAAACTGAAACCTGCAGCAGTTGTTGACTATAATAAAAACAAAGCTGGGGTGGGCCTATTTGACCAACGACTACCTTATGGGGCTCTAGATCACAAGACTGTGAAGTGGTGGAGGAAACTAGCTGTACATTGCATAATAATGGCAGTATCAAGTGCCTGCATACTGCATAAAAAGAAAAAGAAAAATCTTGCCAACTCTCAATTTATTCAAGAAGTATAAGCAGGATTGGTGTTGTCTGCTGGGGATTCGACAGATAGCTTTCCACGTGGATCATCAAAATTAGCACGACTCTTAGAAAAACACTTCCCTAAACGTGTCAACATTCCAGAAGGGAAGAAAAAAGGACAAAGGAGGCATGTGGTGTGTAGCGAAAAGGAAAAATGTTCAACAGGAAAGGCTGGAAGAAAGGACACTTCACATGAGTACACCGAATGTAATGTTGGGTTGTGTATCTCCCCACTGCTTCAAAGTTTATCACACCTTTGTCCACTATGAACGCTAAATTGTGAACTGAACTTATTGTTATTTTTCTTTATTTCAAGTGCTTTGTTAATATTTTTAGAGGATAATATGTTTCATTGTATATAACAGTACTGTAATTCTTTTTTATTTATTTATTTATTTATTTTTCTTGCAATAAATATCACTGACTTGAAATTTCATTGGTGTCTTCAAATTTTAAATTATTGACGCCAAAATTTTAGTACTTAATGTAAAAAGTCCAATGAACATATAATTGTTGTGGAATTCCAATAACAATGAGCTGTACAGCAGTAAGAAATTACAGAAGAACACTGATTTTAATCAATCCGCAGGTGACAGCAGCTACAAACTACATCGGCATTGTAAGTGGCAATTAAATTCCTTCCAAATTTCAAAAGATATCCAATGGTCCACCTTCTATACAATGGCCATCCCTCCCACATTTCGTGCAGCTTACTCTCGTTAGACGCCCTCTCCCACAATTTTTTCCTACCCGTTTTCGGCGGAGTTCTCTGTTTATATTCTGTTTCTAACTAAAAGCCAAGCGCCTCCTTATCAGACTACGTTCTTAGAGACCATCGTCTCAGTTATGCGACTGGATTCGTGACTTCCTGCCAGAGTGGTCACAGTCCGTAGTAGCTGACGGAAAGTCGTCGAGTAAAACAGAAGTGCCTTCCAGCGTTCTCCAAGGTAGTGCTATAGGCGCTCTGCTGTTCCTTATCTGTATAAGCGATTTAGGAGACAATCTGAGCAGCCGTCTTAGATATTTTGCAGACGATGCTCTCGCCGTGTAGTGAAGTCATCACAAGATCAAAATCAATTGGAATACGATTTAGATAAGATATATGTATGGTGCAAAAATTGCCAACCGTCCACAAATAAGGAAAGGTATAAGGTCATCCACATTAGTGCTAAAGGCGTAAATACTACTAAAAATTTAAGAATTACAATTATGAGCGACACAAATTAGAAAGGACACACAGAAAATGTTCTGGGGAAGGCGAGCCAAAGACTGCGATTTATTGACAGAACAATCAGAGGACGCAACAGACCTACTAAAGAAACTGCCTACACTACACTTGGCTGTCCTATTTGGAGTACTGCTGTGCGGTGTGGAATTCTTAACAGATAGGATTAACGGAGTAGATCGAAAATGTTCAAGGAAGAGCAACACGTTTTGCATTATCGGGAAATATTGGAGAGTGTCACTGACATGATGCAGTATTTAGCGTGGACATAATTAAAACGGCGGCGTTTGTCTTCTCTATGAAACTTCATTTACCAACTTTCTAATCCGAATGCGAAAACATTTTCTTGTCGCCGACCTACATAGGAAGAAACCATCATCAGAATAAAATAAGCGAAACCAGAGGTCTCAAAGAAGGATATAGGTGGTTTTCTTTTATTTTTTTATTTTTTCGCCCGTTGTTCGAGAGTGGAAAAATAGCGAACTATTGTGAAAGTGGTTCCATGAATCCTCTGCCAGGCACTTAAGTGTGATATGCAGAGTATCCATATAGATGTGGATGTAGATGTCACTGTCATTTAAATCCACTCCTCTTCCTTTACCCATTTTGTCTTTGATAAAATTAAACGTGGCTGAAAAGTGTTAAGCTAATCCATATCCTTCTAAATGCTCTTTACTGCTATTATTATTATTATTATTATTGTTCTTGGGAATTCTCTGTAACAACTTTGGGATGTTTTGTTGCAGGTCAGATGAAACAGAGGCCCTTAAGGCCCTAATATGTTCAAGCTAAATAAGCAATAAACAAATAAATAAATAAAATGTTTCAGTACAGAAAGTTTTATCAGATTTGTTGTGAACGTGTACGTGGGTTTGTGCGTACTACTTAAGGTGCGACGGGAAACAGCAACCAATAAGCAAAACATGTGTATGTTTCCGATTCTCATTTCGTTGCAACGCAGAAAATAATCCAGTTAGAAAAGTCTTCTGATTTCCAGTCCAAGAAAGGTTCAAAATGGTTCAAATGGCTCTGTGCACTATGGGACATAACATCTGAGGTCATCAGTCCCCTAGAACTTAGAACTACTAAAACCTAACTAACCTAAGGACATCACACACATCCATGCCCTAAGCAGGATTTGAACCTGCGACCGTAGCGGTCGCGCGGTTCCACACTGAAGCGCTAAAAACCGCTCGGCCACAACGGCCGTTTTCCAGGTCAGGGATGCTGCATATTAATACGGCTACTGTCATTAATGGCAACCAGTGTACGATACAAAAGTAAAAGCAACTATTACGTTAAACACAAGCTAACACCCAACTCTTAGTTCACACCATATATAAGTGTTTATCTAATACGACTGTCACACTGCCCGTGGTAGTTCGGCAGAAATTCTTTAAAGTGGTAACACAAGTCACGTGTAAACGTTGAAACCCTAGTTCGATGCTCCGTCGAAACCCTACCACTAAAATCGTGCTTTGATCTCATAATCGGTTCATACTACAGCGTAATTATACATGAATGATATACTTATGATAATGAACGCTTATAACATAGAGGCCATTGACATTTTAGAACGGTCGTCTCTCTCGAAAAATATTACGTACATTACAGTCGTTTAAAGAATATTGAATCTTAAGCCTATAAACATACTTCGCTCAAAACACGTTTGTAGATGAGTAAACACACAGCTTCACAAAATGAACTATAATAATCCCATCGATGGCAGCTACAGAAGATGCATAGGCGGAAATATAAAACGTAACCTACACTACTGCGATTCTAACGTCGATGTGAAGTGAAAGGATTCAGAAAGGTGCGAGTATGAATCGTGCGTTGAGCGTTCTGTAAAAACTTAATTATGAAACTTACTAGAAGATTGAAACTGTTTGTCGGATCAAGGCTCGAACTCCGGGCCTATACCTTTCGCAGTCAGTTATTCTATAAACTGACCTACCCAAACGAAACTAACGACCCGTCGTGCTTGGAAAGCCCAGTTGCTATACCGCTTACCAGCGGCAGGCAATAGCCCCGAATTCGATTCTCGGTCTGGCACACAGTGAGATTCATGCAAGCAAACATGCCTTTACAGAGTGAAAAACAATCATTTTGTCAACTTAATTGTATTTATAGATAGTTCATCTATAGGTTTTGATGACTGAGTTTGTGACTATCAAGTTATGAGACAAAAATGGGCGTATCATTTGACTGCACTGACTCAGAAGCTTCAATTCTTTACAAATGCTAGGGATCAAGTGCTTTAAAAGCTGATAAAAATTTCAACTTGATACCACTACCCGAGTCTGAGAAAAATGGCTCCTAACAGATGGACACGCATACGTTTTCACCGACTGAGGAACGTAACTCTAAAAAGGAGAAAAAGATATCATTCTCGAATTGCGGTAGTATCTGCACAGTCTTCGAATAGCGTAAGGTAGCAAGCGAGTGTTCGCGTGAAGCTAATTAAATAAAATGAAAATAATAAAAAAATGCTTTTGTGATTACTGTAATAATGGTTAATCTATGCTCTTAAAGTAATGTGTAAGTTGCCACGCAATGACGTCTGTGAGAAGTGCTAGACGGATGTTTGATAGAGGTGTCAGATGGAATCAATTAACTCTCTCTATGGAACCAATATTAATGAGAATGAACACTGACAGGTTTCTTTTGTTTGATAAGTAAATACAGTGAAACTGTCGATATTGCACGATCGGTGCAGCTATATTACTGATTGTACTACAACATATGATGAAAGTACAGGGTGATTCAAAAAGAATACCACAACTTTAAAAATGTGTATTTAATGAAAGAAACATAATATAACCTTCTGTTATACATCATTACAAAGAGTATTTAAAAACGTTTTTTTTCACTCAAAAACAAGTTCAGAGATGTTCAATATGGTCCCCTCCAGACACACGAGCAATATCAACCCGATACTCCAACTCGTTCCACACTCTCTGTAGCACATCAGGCGTAACAGTTTGGATAGCTGCTGTTATTTCTCGTTTCAAATCATCAATGGTGGCTGGGAGAGGTGGCCGAAACACCATATCCTTAACATACCCCCATAAGAAAAAATCGCAGGGGGTAAGATCAGGGCTTCTTGGAGGCCAGTGATGAAGTGCTCTGTCACGGGCTGCCTGGCGGCCGATCCATCGCCTCGGGTAGTTGACGTTCAGGTAGTTACGGACAGATAAGTGCCAATGTGGTGGCGCTCCATCCTGCTGAAATATGAATTGTTGTGCTTCTTGTTCGAGCTGAGGGAACAGCCAATTCTCTAACATCTCCAGATACTGTAGTCCAGTTACAGTAGCACCTTCGAAGAGAAAGGGACCAAAAACTTTATTGGCTGAAATGGCACAGAAAACGTTCACCTTAAGCGAACAAATGTACAACTAAATGAAACTTTATAGCTCCCTTAATTCGCCGACAGATAGTGCTTAGCTCTGCCTTTTGTCGTTGCAGAGTTTTAAATTCCTAAAGTTGTGGTATTCTTTTTGAATCACCCTGTATTTTTAATGCTATCGTAGGAATAGTTGATAACCTTTAGCAACGTGTGGTAATATGCGTACAGAGGCAGTTGATTTCTGAAATGAGCTGCAATGAGATGTGTGATTGCTCATTGTGATTCTAGATGAGTTGGTATTTCAGGGAATCCTGCTATTGATATCAGGTGTGCAGAAATATTCCTCGATGTAAGGATACACTCCAGGGAGATGCCGCAGTTTAGGTAGGTTATACCAGTTTCACTTGTGCATGAAATTTTCGAAAAGAGACTACGGAGACCAGCCGTCGTGGTACTGTGTGTGGCATTTCTCATTGTGATGAGTAGAACTGCACCCACCACGTCAGAGATGTGTCTATTACTACTCCGACAGTAAAAGAAAACGACCCAAAGCAGGGAAGAAACTTATCGCAAACTGACCTTCGAAGCCGTGAAAAGGCGCTCGCATCATTTATTATCGGTGGTTACAATGGCGGCATTACGGTGGCATCTGTCACCATGTCTGGAACGCCGTGAGCAGTTGGCACCACACGCTCCACATTCCAGACGCTGCCGACATTCCTCGAACACTGCACCCTCAAGGCGATCGTATCTCTGTGTTGTAACAAGTTCTGCGACTGGTTCATAAATATGTTCTTTTACAAACGTGTTACTAATCTGTTAAAAACATGTTACAAATATTAAAATTTCCAAATATGCAGCAACCAGTCGCAAATTCTCGATGTATCACTTTGTTTGACCTCTGCTTAAGACAGTATTACTACTCACGTCACATATTGGTTGAAAGCACCAATGATGGCGGTTAATCAGTTGAAATTGTTTTGCAAAAGTGAATCAATAAAACATGATTTTGCGACTGGTTGTTGCCTATTTGGTAATTGTATGGTTTACGGTCGCTGCACGACATGGGAACCACATAGAACCCATCATTAATATGTTACAAATATGTTCTTTTACAAACATTTACCATAGGATGAAGCCTTTCTAGAACATGTCATGTAGTGACACTCTGGAGATATAGCTCTGAACAGACTATATAAGTATTTTATTCCTTTTATTATTTTATTTTGTTCTTGAGTTTTATTAATGATTTTATTCAAATATTGCCAATGCGCCTCGCTAAACACAAATCTTTCAATGTATCTTTATATATCTTTGTAGTAGAACCTGTTTCGACAATCGAAGTGTACGATCGCCCGCATCTCGTGGTCGTGCGGTAGCGTTCTCGCTTCCCACGCCCGGGTTCCCGGGTTCGATTCCCGGCGGGGTCAGGGATTTTCTCTGCCGCGTGATGGCTGGGTGTTGTGTGCTGTCCTTAAGTTAGTTAGGTTTAAGTAGTTCTAAGTTCTAGGGGACTGATGACCATAGATGTTAAGTCCCATAGTGCTCAGAGCCCGAAGTGTACGATCTGTGACAGGAGATGAGGACTGTTAAATTGACGGCATAACTGGGGGGTTAGCTTTCGTCTGTGAGGACACGGATAAAATATTTAAATTGAAATGTGCACCGTATCAGTAGAACTGTAGAAATACAGTGATTACTATTCACTAAAATGTGAACTGTGAGGTGTGCTTTCATCTCTGAATGACTTAAGGCAGTGTCTCGCACGTCAATTTTTCTTACGACTATATTTGGGCCGCTATTGAAACGAAGCGTGTGTGCGGTAGCAGATTTAAACATTACGAGAAGGGTGCACGCAATGAACTGAAACTGTTTCGCGGGTGGCACGGAGTAGAAAACTGTATGGGCAAATACACTCCGTTAATATGTCAGTGTCGCATGTTTCCAATCGTACATTCTCTGGAACTGAAATTGCTCAATATCAAGCCCCCGACGACAGCTGCGTCACTGGTATGACGCACGGAATGGCTATGAGCCCTCCGTTATCTCCACCAGTGGCCAACGTTTTTACGAAAAATTTTGAGGAGCGCATGTGATTAACAAGCGCAAGATCCAAAGAACATCAATTCGACTGTGTAATAGTTTAACTCAGAGGGAATGGAAGTGTCTAGGGCATGCGTATGGCTAGGCAAGACTTGTCTGTGACCACCACATAAAGAGAAGCACAGTGCACAGAAATCTGTAGCCTAAACGAATTTTCCGCGTATATAGGTAAGCATTGTCAAACACTACTTGCGTTGGGCTGTAGGGATGGGGGGAGGGCTAATCAGGTTGATGGCATATGGTCAGCTGTGGGCCAAAATTCAAGTACTGCGAAATAAACAGAAGTTCAGATTGTATGTCAGAGTCCGTTAAAACGAGGGATTGGAGTTCTATTGTTTACGAAAGACCTTTGACCAAGCATCTCTCAGTGAAGGCTAAATGATCTTCAGACGCCATGATATAGGCCATCTCCAATAAATTCAGGAACCACGAAGTGAACAGAAATTCGATGTGCGAATCAGTATTCATTTAACGCAGGACTTTGAGGGGTCTTGTTTAAATCAAGACCGTGACGAAGAATCTCTAATCAGCTGAAGACCAGGATCCAGTCAATCCGTCATAAAGAACACCCCACAAACATCTGATAAAATACACTACCTAGCTTTCTGCATGCAAAAAAATAAAAAGACGGCCACAAAATGCAAAAAGAGCTGTTAATAATACTTTTCCAATACACTTGCAAGAGATCACGTTTAACGCATTCTCTAATGATAGAATGTATATAACACAAAACTTCATTCACCACACGAAATTATGCACGAAAATAACGTATAACCTGATGTCTCAAAATATTTACTTAACATCTGCAAAGAAATGAATGGGTAACAGTAACCTCAGTGTCAACTAAACCAACCGATTACCTTTGTTTATGATACCGGAGGAGCACTCCAAAGAAAGTGTTCTTATCAGTGTAAGCGCTTGTCCGAGAACGCCCATCCCAAGTGAGGGGAGGGGGAGGTTTCTGTTAGAAACTATCCGACTGACCCCAGCAAATGCAGACTTCCGCTCCGGGTCACCGTCCAAGCTCTCTGGTTTCAACATTGTCCACCTTCAAGTTAAGTTGACACTAACATTTAACCGCTCCGTGACAACTCTGGCCAAACTGGAGCGAACTTAAAAATGCGTTCTTGCATTTACTCCCTCACACAGAATAAATTGGGAAACAGACTGTGTAAGCTGTTACCGAGTGATGTGGCGCAGGGGTTAGCACACTGGACTCGCATTCGAGAGGGCGACGGTTGAAACACGCGTGCGGCCATCCTGATTTAGCTTTTCCGTGATTTCCCTAAATCACTTCAGGAAAATGCCGGGATGGTTCATTCGAAAGGACCGACTTCCTTCCCTAATCGTATGGGGCCGATGACATCGCTGTTTCATTCCCCCCCCCCCCCCCCCCCCCAAAAAAAAAAAAATCAACCAACCAACAAATGCTGTTGCTTCATTCGGAGGCTGCTTGTTGTTGCGGCAGCGTAAGCAGCAGAAAGACAATACACTGCCAGCAGGTAAGGCTCCAGGCGCACTTAACACTTATGAAATTGATACCACTGCTCAGTTTCAAAGTGTCAGTCCTTTCTTTCGTGGATGAATTGCATTTCGTTAACACTCTTCCAATGAATGCTTTCAGTATGTTTACTCTTAAGCATTTTACGGTAGTTACTATGTCCAGTGACTTTTCGTCATCTCTTTTAGACAGTAACGGATATCATTGCCTATGTATCTACATTACGTTACTGGCTTCTATCACTAAGATCAATCGTCGCTGTCTACACCAGTAACCGATCCTCCACGTATCTTCCTGAATTTTTACAGCTTTCTCACACTGCTTCATTCCCGTTGACAATAGAATCATCAGGAAAGGGCCTCGAGGGGTTTCCTGCGGTGTCTGATAGACGATTATGCAAACTGGAAGCAGCAATATGTCCTATAACATTTCACTGGAGAACACCTGAAATTATCTGTGCATCCGTTAGTGTCGCCTCGTTAGACACAGGTGAAGTTGCTAAACCTTCAGTGTCATCATGAGTGCGTGTCTGTAGGGACATAAGAAAGTAAATTACACATATCGTCCCACGCTAAGAGCACTGC
Organism: Schistocerca serialis cubense; assembly: GCF_023864345.2. Taxonomy (NCBI): domain Eukaryota; kingdom Metazoa; phylum Arthropoda; class Insecta; order Orthoptera; family Acrididae; genus Schistocerca; species Schistocerca serialis. The sequence continues at coordinate 651,185,916 of NC_064642.1, forward strand.
GCCATAAGAGTGAACCGTTGGATGAAGAGAGTTCATGTTCCATCCTTCACGCAGATACACATAATAGGTGCGTCATGGTGTGGCAGTGAAATGGAGTGGCAACTGGAAACGTGTTCTGAAGTTGAAGTATGCAAAACGTCTAAAATGTACACACTCTGAGTGTGAAATTCTGTCAGTGTGTGGGTCAAACATATTGTCGCGTCCATCCGTAGCGAAATGGTGCCAACAATTTGACCAAATTGGAATGATTGTGTGACCCAGGAGCGCATTTCTGACGCCGAGGAATTCAACGATTGTCAGAACACTCCGACTGTTGCGTACAGAGACTGGTCGATTGATTCTGGGGAGGAGCCCTAAAGCGAGGTCATCGGTCCCGTCGCATTAGGGAAGGATGGGGAAGGAAGTCAGTTGTGCGCTTTCAAAAGAACCATCCCGGCATTTGCCTGAAGTGAATTAGGGAAATCACAGGAATCCTAAATCAAGATGGCCGGACGCCGGTTTGAACCGTCCTTCGGGTGCGAGTCCAGCGTGCTAACCACTGCGTCCCTTCACTCGGTTTGCTTGCAGAGACTTGGCGACAATGCTGAAAAGGAGTGTGATGTATCTGTGACACTTTGAAGTGTAGAGGGGCATTCAATAAAAGTTACTTGGCCTGCGATAGTAATGTTTAACTTCCTTTTTGAAGTACTCTCGTAGCAGAAGCCCCTAAAGCACTACTTAGGACGCTGCAGCAGCTACGTGACACTCGAACGCCATTTCGTAGAAACAGTTTGACGTACACCATTCAGAACATGCTGCATGGCACCGTGGGCGCACGCTGGTAGGACAAGCGGCACAAACCGTGGCAGAGAGCGGCCGGTGATGAACGGAGTGCGTGTTGTTATTGACTGACGAGACGGGGCTGTTTGTCAGTGCGACGCGGCCGGCACTCACAGCGACAGGGTACTGTGTCCCGCGTCCTGCTGAAGCTACGAGGCGGTGTACGCATTAAAGCAATGGGCGCGTCTCCGGAGGTAGCAGCCATTCCCTGGCGTTACTCCAGAGCAGCGTCAAATTCCACGAAATACACGCACACCCTAGAGAAAGCCACAACGTGCAGTACCTACATTTACTTAACGTCGAGAGGCTTAATGCAGTACATTAACAGCTACGTTGGTCGCAAGTTACACTGCTAAATCTTTATACTCTGTTTAGTAACTTTCATAGCAATTCTAGGCATTTCTTAAGGGAAGTTCTTTCCCTCCGTAGCTTTTTCTTTACTTCAAAATGAAACACTTCCTATCATTGTTTAACAGTTACATAATTTCGTCTCCTTGAGCATTATTAACGCAAGATGACAAGAGAGGCGGGATTGGAAATCCGTGGTAAGGTTCAAAATGGTTCAAATGGCTCTGAGCACTATGGGACTTAACATCTATGGTCATCAGTCTCCTAGAACTTAGAACTGCTTAAACCTAACTAACCTAAGAACAGCACACAACACCCAGCCATCACGAGGCAGAGAAAATACCTGACCCCGCCGAGAATCGAACCCGGGAACCCGGGCGTGGGAAGCGAGAACGCTACCGCACGACCACGAGCTGCGGACATCGTGGTAAGGACTTATGGGACCAAACTGTTGGGGTCATCGGTCGCTAAGCCTGTACACTACTTAATCAAACTTAAACTGACTTATGCAATGGACAACACACACACCCATGCCCGAAGGGAGGACACGAACCTCCGACGGTGGGAGTTGCGAAAGGGGAGGGGGGGGGGAGGATATTACCTTATTTCATAGGTAATACACTAGTATTACACCTCCAACGGTATGCATGCAAAATAAATACAAAAGTCTTCTTTTACATCCTACAACAAAAATTTTATTGCTCAAAGCCGGCCGTTGTTACCGAGCGGTTCTAGGCGCTTCAGTCTGGAAGCGCGTGACCGCTACGGTCGCAGGTTCGAATCCTGCCTCGGGCATGGATGTGTGTTCTGTCCTTAGGTTAGTTAGGTTTAGGTAGTTCTAAGTTCTAGGGGACTGATGACCTCTGATGTTAAGTCCCATAGTGCTCAGAGCCATTTGAACCATTTTTTTACTGCTCAAAATGTTATTGGAAACTATGTCATAATTAATGTTAGACGCTCAGTAATCTCCAACAGTACGGTACTGCACACACACACACACACACACACACACACGCACACACACACACAAAACAAGTAAATTCTTCTGTTTTAGACGCTGGTATTACAAGACCCAGTTCAATCTTCTACACAAATTGCTCTTGAGCAGTGGTTACACATTGGCGGCATTCTTCATTAATTGTTCGGGGGAAAAAATGAGCATACTTTTATCCCTTGATGTGGTTGTAGGTTCAGCTGCTGTTACTGCGCAAGTGACTTTCGGTAAGAAAATCACCCGGACGCAGCACTAGCCTATCCATGTTGTGTTAATTCCAGCAGCCAAGACGAGACTAGCACTAGAGAGTGTCTATGTGGTAGGAACTAACGTTCTTCTAGCGCTGACTGCTTAATATTGCAGCTAAGATGAAACACTAAGATAAATTCTAGACAAAAAAACGAAAATGCCTACTATTAGAAATCAGGCGGTCCACTACTAAACATTTGTAATATAATTTTATAATTTGTTTTGTAAAGAAAGGCTACCTTTTCTTCCTGCACTCTATTTTATTTCTACCGGACACATTTCGCCTTTTTCAGTTTAAGGCATCATCAGTGGAATATAGAATCATACAGTTTTGTTTTGATGTGCGTTAATTATAGATTATAAAACAGTTCGCGTATCGTTTTTTTGTGTAAATAACTGATTAGCTTTATTTCTCCGCGTTTTGAGTGGCTCATATCTGTGATTCTGCTCATCTGGCCACGTGCTGGAGGTTGCACTAAAGCTCTATTTTCGAAACATAAGAATGTCTTGGAACTTTTTTCTTCCAACTTTTCATCTTTGTGGAGCAGTATCATTCTAACGAAGTACACTCTGAAAATAACGTCTATTAATTTCTCTTACGTGTCTCTCTCTCTCTCTGTCTATGTGTGTGTACGAGCGAGACACACGCACACACACACACACACACACACACACATACATACACACACACACACACACACACACACACACACACACACACACACACACAGAGAGAGAGAGAGAGAGAGAGAGAGAGAGAGAGAGAGAGAGTATATACATTACTGACCATAAAAATTTTCTACACCACAAAGATGACGTGTTACAGACGCGAAATTTAACCGACAGGAAGAAGATACTGTGATATGCAAATGATTGGCTTTTCAGAGCATTCACACAAGGTTGGCGCCGGTGGCGACACCTACAACGTTTTGACATGAGGAAAGTTTCCAACCGATTCCGCAGACATAAACAGCAGTTTACCGGCGTTGCCTGGTGAAACGTTGTTGTGATGCCACGTGTAAGGAGGAGAAATGCATACCATCACGTTTCCGACTTCGTTAAAGTCGGATTGTAGCCTATCGCGATTGCAGTTCATCGTATCGCGACATTACTACTCGCGTTGATCGAGATACAATGACTGTTAGCAGAATATGGAATCGGTGGGTTCAGGAGGGTAAAACGGAACGCGGTGCTGGATCCCAACGGCCTCGTATCACTAGCAGTCGAGATGACAGGCATCTTATCCGCATGGCTGTAACGGATCATGCAGCCACGTCTCGATCCCTGAGTCAACAGATTGGGACGTTTGCAAGACAACAACTATCTGCACGTACAGTTCGACGACGTTTGCAGCAGCATGCACTATCAGCTCGGAGACCATGGCTGCTGTTACCCTTGACGCTGCATCACAGACAGGAGCGCCTGCAATGGTGTACTCAAGGACGAACCTGGGTGCACGAATGGCAAAACGTCATTTTTTTGGATGAATCCAGGCTCTGTTTACAGCATCATGATGGTCGCATCCGTGTTTGGCGGCATCGCGGTGAACGCACATTGGAAGCGTGTATTCGTCATCGCCATACTGGCGTATCACCCGGCGTGATGGTATGGAGTGCCATTGGTTACAGTTCTCGGTCACCTCTTGTTCGCATGAACGGCACTTTGAACAGTGGACGTTACATTTCAGATGTGTTATGACCCGTGGCTCTACCCTTCATTCGTTCCCTGCGAAACCTCACATTTCAGTAGGATAATACACGACCGTATGTTGCAGGTCCTGTACGGGCCTTTCTGGATACAAAAAATGTTCGACTGCTGCCCTGGCCAGTACATTCTCCAGATCTCTCACCAATTGAAAACGTATGGTCAATGGTGGGCGAGCAACTGGCTCGTCACTATACGCCAGTCACTACTCTGATGAACTGTGGTATCGTGTTGAAGCTGCATGGGCAGCTGTACGTTTACACGCCATCCAAGCTCTGTTTGACTCAATGCCCAGGCGAATCAAGGCCGTTATTATAGCTAGAGGTGTTTGTTCTGGGTACTGATTTCTTAGGATCTATGCAACCAAATTGCGTGACAAGGTAATCACATGTCAGTTCTAGTATAATATATTTGTCCAATGAATACCCGTTTATCATCTGCATTTCTTCTTGGTGTAGCAATTTTAATGGCCAGTAGTGTATATATATGCATGCTTTCTTTTGTGGGGCGAGGGTTTTGGCGGTTTTTCAGTGCAATTTGTAAAATGTTGAATATGAATGTAATAGCAAAATGGTTGAAAGTTTTGGTGTTCCCCTGATTTGATGTTTTGTGGAGAGGTTCATGGACAACTGAGTATAAAGGGTTATGTGGTACTATTAGTATTACTACAATTATTATTGTGATAAAAGTCCTCTGTTCTAGTGTTACTCTATCATTTTATCTATTATTGTAAACAATGACTTTTTGGCATGTGTATTTGATCATTCAAGAAGGTTTTCTTTTCTTCTTTTTTTGTGTGGTAATTTTCTTGCAGGGTTAGGAGGTGTTTCTTATTGTTGATTCTAATTATTTTAATATGTTCTTCTCTAGCGGTTAGTTCGTGATTGTATTCTCTTAGGCGCTCTTAAAATGGGACAAGCCATGCAATGCAATTTGCATGTGCTTGTTCCTAATCAGATGGGTTCGTCATTTCATACAAAGGTAGTTAAGGGGGTATCTTATTCTCCCAGGGAAATATATGACGTTGTTACCTGAGAATGTGGAGGACTCCCGTTAGTTAAATTGGAATTGAGATCCTTGTTTGTTTCACTGTTGTAGTAGCTCCTGTTAAATGATATAAATGATACCATGTCATATCTTTTTACTTCAATTATCTGTGTAAAGCATTCTCTCAAGGTATCTGTGACTATTTTTCGCGAGCTCTTTGAATTCCGTTTTTCTCTTAATGTGTTGTCTGCTGTTGGCTTTTATCGTCAGGTTGCATTCTTGCTTCTTTGATAACTAACTATACCCGAAATTGTGACAGTGCTAATTCCGTAGAGATGCACATTGCTGCGCACTTCATAGATTACAGTGTGACATTTTTAAGTGTGACATTTTACCTTATATGAGGATAAGTCCTGATATATACTAAGGGTTTTCTTATCTATAAGGATTCTATAGGATTTTTTTGAAAATAAACTGATAAGCTTTGTTTGTCGGAGCTTCTAATTGTATAGTGACTAGTTCTTTTTAATGTTTGGCATGTTCTCATATAAATCCCTGATGTTAAATAGTTTCATGACTAACAAGTATGCACACATTTTATTCTGTAGTGCTGGATGAACAAATAGATTTATTTTAACTGTGCTATTTTCATTTTGTAGTGTGACGTCTGAGGAGATAGTAAGTTCTTAGTGGTCTGTTTTTTACTTTTTTCTATAGAAATAGTAGGTGTTACCATACTCTGATGACCGTTTATTTCTGATGATTCGGTTTTTGTAACGGTGGAGCACTTTTGTGTTTCTTTTATTGCACTACTGGACCGGTACATTTTGATTTGATAGAAATATTGGACTTTCTGTGCTGAAGTGTTCCTGACGTGAGGTTTAAAGTTCTGATGCGTGGCGTTTTACGTATATTAGTCAACATATGACGACCCTTCTTTCAGTACGAAATGGCTTGTCCTCCACATGATGGTCTGGGCAGTGGTTGTTCCTATTATTAGCGAAGCGGGACTATGGTTTATATAAGTGTTTGCCATGTAAGATAATTGAGAGATGACTTGAACTTTGATAGGGAGCGTCAGTCTTACGGCTTTAGTCGTATATGCCTTGCTCGCTGTCACTAGTAAGGCTTCCGTCATTTCTTTGACAATTTAAATTTGCCGATAAGAGGCTTTATAACTGATTTATCATACTATAGTAGGTTCTGTGGGCGAGGTAGCATTTTTCTAGCTGCTATCATATGATGTCTTCCTCTGGGGTGTTCTCTGTCTTCATAACTATATTGAGTTGAAATCTGTTTTCGCAGGATAGAGCGGATCAGGTTATGGTTGTGGAGGGGGCCGTAGTCAGTTACTGTCAGCTGAACAAAACACACCAATTTATATTTTCCTGAGAACCACTTAATTACACATTGCCTTAAAAGGATCAAAATAAAACAATATGGCTGACGGCCTAGTTAAGAAAACTTGAGATATCCCCTGGGCTGAAGGCTCAAAACCACACCATAAACAAGAACGGCTGAAAGGCCTGGACACAGGTTATAAAAAATTGCTTTAAAGAATACATGCAGCTAAAAGCCTTACTTAAAAAATATTTCACGTAAATACTCGGCTGAAGGCCACAAACAAACATTGAACAACTCAGGGCTTAAGGCCTGAATAACAAGAATTTCAGGTAGAACAAACTTTCAAAATTTAGTTTTTAAACAAATCAATCTTCAAATTTTAATTTATGTTGGCTGAAGACATTATTTTAAAATTAAAACAAACTAAATTAATAGACGGCTGAAGGCCGTGCACAGTACATCGGACTAAAATGAAAATCACAATCTAAAATCAACAGAACAGTGGTGCTCAGAAATGTTTCAAGGCTCGACCTGAGGAGGTAGCTCTAACGTAAGGTGAGGTGAAACAGCCAGCCAAGAATAAGGTTAAATAATTGGATGGAAACCCGACCCAGGGACGGCTAAAGGACCGACCAACAACCTAATCATTTCCCTTCCGCCTAACCAACAGCACGACACTGGAAAGTGTCAGCCGAGGACGAGAATACCAGCAGCATTACGTCTTCAAAATTGGCGTCTAAAAACAGCCAAGGCACAGTAACCACTCTAAGAAAAAAGCATGAACAAACAACTAAAAGGCTGTCGAACTACACGCCGTGCCGGACTGCATCAACACGGCGCGGAAAAACACACTGTCGGAAAATTACGCTAATGAGCAGGGCAGGTAACTAGGGCGTTAACAGCCACAAGGCAGAAAATACAGCTGGTGCACTTCAGTGATGAGTAACAACCATTTTAATAGTTAAAGACCATACAGGAAGACGGCTGCAAAATTTCGCCGACTCCAACACACCATACGTTGCTGCTAGCCAGAAAGGCCCAGGAAGTAACAAACGGCAATGAACGAAGAGATGTCGCAGCAGTTGAGGTTTCATAACAGCTTAACTGATCACTCAACTTCAGCGTCCAGGTTCGGTGGGCAACGAACTTTTGTAGCTCTCACATCTAGTGCCTCACAATCCAACCGCGCGTGCACGCTGCCAGCGCTCCCGGCTTGACATCGCGCTGCGGAGACTTTCTCGTTTTTCTCTCCCAACCGATTGACTGCCACACACACCACCACACGTAAATGTAGCGGTCAGACCAAAGATGTTACAGCAGTACTAGTATCGATAAGCGCTGCTGCTGCCACTGACGGAGGCAAGACAGTAACTCGTTATGGCAGTAACTCAGGGAGAAATAAGATACCACTCGACTGTGAAAAAATGCCAAAGAATGAACGGCATCAATGTGAGCCGGCCATGGCTCATGCGGATTTCATTTAGCTAGACTAACACATGAAGAATTTGGCAGATTAGTGTCTATACATTGAATGATCTCTGGGTTTTATTTTACTAATTTCACATGGTTTACTTTACTGATTTTTTTTCTTTTTTTTTGTCTAATAATTGTTACCTTCGTTCACATATATTGACGTGCCCCAATATTAATTCAATTTTTTATGTGTTTGACCGTTATGTTTCCGACAATCTGGACTTTTCTTCATCTATGATCTTATGTCTACGATTCTTAGTATGCACGTACCTTTTTACTTTTAGAGTAACATACTGATTTGTCTGGCTGTGGCATGTGGTTAAGCCCCTTACTGTGAGCATTGGTTTAGCTCATAGACCTTGGTTGTTTCCGCATATCCTTGTACCTCCCTTTGTTACACTCTAATATGTAAGTATGCAGCACGTTTTTATAACTAACAATGCTATTTTTGTTGGTTGTTAGCTTGTACGCTACTATTATTCGCAGGGCGGTGAAGTTTTTACCAGTTCCTTATAGTGTAACTTGGTGCAATAATCAGAGACAGTGAAACATAGAGTAACATTCTCAGTTCTCGCTGTTTTTTTCCGACAATTCCTGGTAGACACGTATGCGAAAAATAGAAGCGGAATGGATGCTTTACGTAAGACTGAATAAGAAGAAACTACACACGTAACAATACATCCACTTTCGAGACACACTCATAAATATTGGAAACATTGACAACATTGGAACAATGGTTATCTTACCCTCATTATGTATAGGAAGTCTTAGACACATGCAAGAATGGACTCTAGGTACCGTGGCCTCCATAAGAAAATATGGACGACTTGACCTCTTCTTAACATTCACATGTAGCTCGTCGTGGCCAGAAATCAAAGAACAACTAAGACGCGGACAAGTCCTCGTGCATTGACACGACATAATAGCCCGAGTTTTCCGACAAAAACAAGTGAGATTTATCGAAGCCATCGCAAAACACCACATCTTTGAAACCGTTGGATGCTGGACGTACACAATCGAGTAGCAAGAACAGGGACTGCCTACTCACACAATCTCATACGGCTACAAGGCAGCAAACGACAGAATTAATCCCACAGTTATCGACAAAATCATCGAAGCTGAATCCCAATCCACAAGAGGAATCGTAACTATAGGGCATAGTAGTGAAAAACATGATTCACGGACCATGCGGACCATTACACCCAAATTCGCCACGTATGAGTGATGTAAAATGTACAAAAAAGTACCATAAACAAGGCTCGGACGACACACATCCCAAATACAGAAGACTATAAAACATAAACGCTGGTTTCATAGCAAAAATATGACTACGACGCAGTGACGAACTGGAAATAGATAATCAGTGGGTAGTTGCAACAATAACAGTTTCCATAATGTTCCAAGCACACATAAGCGTAAAATACCACAACTCAATGAAATTTCTCAAATATGTCTGTAAGTGTGTGAACAAAGGCAGTGACAGGGCAGTATTTCAAATAGCCAAAGACAGCCAACAACAAGACAGAAACGACGAGATCCTCATGTATCAAATGGGAAGATGCATCAACAGTAACGAAGTACAATGTCCAATATTCGGTTTTCCTATACACTAACGCGAACCATCTGAGCAGCATCTAGCACTAAATTTGGAGGACTGGCAGGGAGTTTACTTCGCAGAAGACACTGCGCGTAAAACTGCCAGCATATCACCTCAGAAGACAACTTTAACAGCTTTTTACCAGCTGTGCCAAACGGATCCATTCGCGAAAATATTACTATATGTCGACTTCCCTACCTATTATACGGGAAACACAAGAAATATATTTCAACGACGAACGCAAGGAGTTCTAGTAGAAGATCATCCAGGAATCATGAATACTAGCATAGTAGGCCGAGTACACACCATACATCCGAACAACGCCGAATGTTTCTATCTTCAGATATTGCTACACGAAATACGGAGACCAACAAGTTTCACAGACATCAAGATTGTTGACGATCACACACGCCAGATGGGCAGACAATCATGCCAACGCTTAGGACTACTGTAAAAGGACAACCACTCGGATTTAACACTACAAAAAGCCATACCCACAGCCTCAGGTGAACAAATAAAAAACTTATTCGCCATGATTCTAGCAACATGTAACCCATCGAATCCAAAACAAATACGGTACTCCTTCATAGAGAGTTGAGTGACGACATACTGTACCAAATCCGACAAGCTCATCCTGAACCGACCATCGTGTTCAACTTCGACATCTTCAATGAAACACTCATTCGCCTAGAAGGTAAATGTTTAGCAATAAACAACCAGACCTTAGTACAACGTGGGATACAAGCACAACAAAAAGATACTATCAGTGTGCTAAACACAGGAAAAACGCTACAACATCAACGAACTACTTCAAAATATTGCTTACGACAAACCACTCCTCAGTGACAAACAAAAGGAAATTTACAAATTTATCATGGATCGGATCGACAACAGCATTGGCGGAATTACTTACCTGGACCCAGCAAGTGGTACCGTGAAAACGTTTCTAGTAAATCTATTGGCTGGCGGAAATAACGCGCTAAACAACACATCGCACTTGCACTGGCAACCTCCAGCATTGCAGCCACACTTAGGAAAGGAGGACAAACTATCCATTCCGCCCGACAACTGCCACTGAATATAGTCTAAGAACAATTGCCACTGTGTAAAATCTCAAGAGTATCTGGACTGGACTTCTAAGGCGAGCTAAACTTATCTTCTGGGACAAATGGAAAATGGAACATAAAAAAATCTCTCGAAGCTATAGACAGAACGTTATAGGACTTGCGAGAAAACTGAAGTGATGGGAGGAGCTCTACTCGTACTCTCAGGAGATTTTCGACAAACAGTTCCAGTTATCTCCAAGTCAACACCAGAAGACGAGATCAGTGAATGTATAAAAAAATCACGTCCCTAGTCACACATACAATCGGGTTGAACAATAGAAATACGATACAACAGCGCATTTTACACGACAACTTCTACAAATAGGCGAAGGTACGTATCCTACTGAACAGACCACCAGCCTCATTAAACTCAACAGTAATTTCTGCAACATAGCAACTGCTGAAAACGAACTCATCGAACAAATTTACCCAAACGTTGTTCGCAGCTATACCTGTCAGGACTAGCTATTTGAAAGTGCAGTTTTGGCAACTAAAAGTAATATTATCAGCGATATCAACTTTAGTATTCAAAAGCAAATGCGCGATGACGAGAGAATATACAAATTTATTTACAAGATTGCAAAGGTTGGGAGCTTTCAAATAATTACGCACCCTCCGACTCAGAGTTGCATTATTAAGTTTTGGCTGGTTTCGTTGTCTAGGGGCTGGGATACGTAGTTGCCGCATTACAAGCCAAATAGTGCTGAGTCTACATTATACAATAAGAATAGAGTCATGAATCGAATGGTCGAAGGTTCCTATCACTCGGCACATGCGAATTTTGAACGTAATATAGACATTTATAAATGAAAGATTGCAATTAAATAAAATCTGCAGGTTCTATCTTAACGACTTTAAATGATGAGTACAATAGTAGAAGTGCTCTTGAGAATGCGGTATATTTCTGCAAAACACTTATTGGTGTCGATATTCCAGCAATTACATAAAATATAAGGTAAATAACAGCGAAATAATAGATTCCTACTGCACGTAATTAGTTCTGAACGACAACAAAGCTCGCGAGATATTCACTTCTAACAAGGGAACCTCCCCATCGCACCCTCCTCAGATTTGGTTATAACTTGGCACAGTGGATAGGCCTTGATAAACTGAACACAGATCAATTGAGAAAACAGGAAGAAGTTGTGTGGAACTGTGAAAAAATAAGCAAAATATACAAACTGAGTAGTCCATGGGGCGTGTAGGCAACATCAAGGAGTACGTGAGTTCAGGAGCGCCGTGGTCTCGTGGTAGCGTGAGCAGTGGCAGATGAAGAGGTCCTTGGTTCAAGTCTTCCCACAAGTGAAAATTTTACTTTCTTTATTTTTGCATAGTTATTATCTGTCCGTTTGTTCATTGACGTCTCTATTCACTGTAATAAGTTTAGTGTCTGTGTTTTGCGACCGCATCGCAAAACCGTGCGATTAGTAGACGAAAGGACGTGCCTCTCCAATGGGAACGGAAAACATTTGATCGCAAGGTCATAGGTCAACCGATTCCTCCACAGGAAAACACATCTGATATATTCTATACGACACTGGTGACGGCATGTTCGTCACATGACAGGAATATGTTGTAGACCGACCTAACTTGTACACTTGGCGAATGGGTAAAAAGACTCTTCTACCTTGCCCGATTTAGGTTTCCTTGTGGATGTGATAATTACTCCCAAAAAAGTGATGAAAACATAAGAGTTTGTCACATAAACTGAAAATAAAAAATTAAAGCTTTCACTCGATCGAAGATTTGAAACAAGGACCTTTCGTTCCGCAGCTGCTCACGTTACCACAAGACCACGGAGCTCCTGCGGTCGTAGTGTCCTTGATGTTACCTATCTTCCCATGAACTACTCAGTTTGTATATTTTGCTTATTTTTTCTCAGTTCCACACAACTTCTTCCTGTTTTCTCAATTGATCTGTGTCCAGTTTTTCAAGGCCTATCCACTGTGCCAACTTATAACTAAATCTGAGGGGGGTGCGATGGGGAGGTTCCCTTGTAAGCGCACACGGCGTCTTCACTGTAGAAGCCACGGAAATCTCACAAGTGCACAAGTCAGCACTACGAAATACTTCTATCTGCCGCGACCACGCCCAAACCGCTCCACTCTCTCTTAAGTTCCTCTCGCGACCTGTGCGTCCGTCGCGCCGTCGCACCCAGCACCCCCTTGTCCTGTCCGTACCATCCGGGTCCTGTGCCGTCGTGCACAGAACTCCCGTAGTCGCCTCCCTTAGTGACGAGCGCTCCCTCCATATCTCGAAGCTAACGTACACTCACAAACGTAAAACACTTTCTAAATACTGGATTTACATTTAAATACTTGAAATTAAAGAAATAATCCTACGGCTGGACCATAAACACACATTATTAAATACATAAACAAATTAAATAAACATATATCAAAGGAACAGCAACAAAAGGTAGGCCAGTAGCCTAATGTCTCTGTACTTTCTAAAACACAGTAAATATTTAACCAATTTCTTCTTGACTAGTATATATCGGATATAAACAAAGACATAGATGAATAAATGTATCTACAGGGTGCTACAAAAAGGTACGGCCAAACTTTGAGGAAATATTCCTCACGCACAAAGAAAGAAAATATGTTATGTGGACATGTGTCCGGAAACGCTTACTTTCCATGTTGGAGCTCATTTTATTACTTCTCTTCAAATCACATTAATAATGGAATGGAAACACACAGCAACAGAACGTAACAGCGTGACTTCAAACACTTTGTTACAGGAAATGTTCCAAATGTCCTCCGTTAGCGAGGATACATGTATCCACCCTCCGTCGCATGGAATCCCTGATGCGCTGATGCAGCCGTGGAGAATGGGGTATTGTATCACAGCCGTCCACAATACGAGCACGAAGAGTCTCCACATTTGATACTGGGGTTGCGTAGACAAGAGCTTTCAAATGCCCCCATAAATGAAAGTCAAGAGGGCTGAGGTCAGGAGAGCGTGGAGGCCATGGAATTGCTCCGCCTCTACCAATCCATCGGTCACCGAATCTGTTGTTGAGAAGCGTACGAACACTTCGACTGAAATGTGCAGGAGCTCCATCGTGCATGAACCAGATGCTGTGTCGTACTTGTAAAGGCACATGTTCTAGCAGCACAGGTAGAGTATCCCCTATGAAATCATGATAACGTGCTCCATTGAGTGTAGGTGGAAGAACATGGGGCCCAATCAAGTGATCAACAATGCCTGTCCAAACGTTCACAGAAAATGATGACGTGATTGCACAACTGAGTGCGGATTCTCGTCAGCCCATACATGTTGATTGTGAAAATTTACAATTTGATCACGTTGGAATGAAGGCTCATCCGTAAAGAGAACATTTGCACTGAAATGAGGATAGACACATTGTTGGATGAACCATTCGCAGAAGTGTACCCGCGGAGGCCAATCTGCTGCTGATAGTGCCTGCACACGCTGTACATGGTACGGAAACAACTGGTTCTCCCGTATCATTCTCCATACAGTGACGTGGTCAACGTTACCTTGTACAGCAGCAACTTCTTTGACGCTGACATTAGGGTTATCGTCAACTGCACGAAGAATTGCCTCGTCCATTGCAGGTGTCCTCGTCGTTCTAGGTCTTCCCCAGTCGCGAGTCATAGGCTGGAATGTTCCGTGCTCCCTAAGACGCCGATCAATTGCTTCGAACGTCTTCCTGTCGGGACACCTTCGTTCCGGAAATCTGTCTCGATACAAAGGTACCGCGCCACGGCTGTTGCCTCTCGCTAATCCATACATCAAATGGGCATCTGCCAACTGCGCATTTGTAAACATTGCACTGACTGCAAAACCACGTTCGTGATGAACACTAACCTGTTGATCCTACGTACTGATGTGCTTGATGCTAGTACTGCAGAGCAATGAGTCGCATGTCAACACAAGCACCGAAGTCAACATTACCTTCCTTCAATTGGGCCAACTGGCGGTGAATCGAGGAAATACGGTACATCCTGACGAAACTAAAATTAGCTCTAACATGGAAATTAAGCGTTTCCGGACACATGTCCACATAACATCTTTTCTTTATTTGTGTGTGAGGAATGTTCCCTGAAAGTTTGGCCGTACCTTTTTGTAACACCCTGTATAAGCATGCTGCTACCGTTTTTTCCCTGTAACTATAGAGTACTTATAGCCTGACGCGATCGATAGTAATCGGCCACTTTGCTCTCCAATAACTCATATATTATTCGAGTTACATGCCTGTAACTCATATCAATTTAGGTTTACACTAATAACTTTCTAAAGACACGACGATCGACCAAATCTGATGAAACGTTTCTATTTTGGAAATTAGTTGCTGGGTGTTACTTGTATAATTTACCATCAGATACTAAACTTTAAACTAATAAAGATATTGAAAATCTGATTACACCATCAGAATCGTCGTGCAAATAATAGTAATGTACATGTTTCTTTTTGAGGTCTCATGATTCATCTGGCTACTATTGATTTCTATACGAACTGTGAATTGTCTGCCATTAAGGTTTCACACAGTCCGCCATCTTTGGCACTCCCGGCGTGTCTCCTTCATCAACATATCGTCACCATGGAATTTCTAGCCACGCGGCTGGACCCCTCTTGCTTCGGCAGCATCTGCCACCACTTGGTCGGCCTGCCGAGCGGCCCTCGCCCGCCAAGCGGCCCGTGCGGCCACTGCTTCCTCAAAAATATTTTCAGGGCGCGACGACTCGCCCGTTACCTCACAAGATTGAGGAAAGTGCGAACTTCTCTACAGAATTTCTAAACTTCTTGCAGGTACCAGGAATGCCATTACCGTGCCTTCGACTTAAAACTGGATCCCCGATCGTACTTCTCAGAAATCTCAATTTACCAAAACTGTGTAACGGAACAAGAATGATCGTCAAACAGCTATCGAATAACGTAATCGAAGCCGAACTTATTCCAGAGGACACACACTATTGATCCCCAGGATATCACTTATCTCTACTGAACTGCCATTCCAATATAAAAGACTGCAATTTCCAATCAAATTAGTCTGTAGTTATACAATTAACAAAGCGCAAGGACAAACTTTATAACACTGCGGCATCAATCTCAATGACGCCTGCTTCTTTCATGGTCAACTGTACAGGTACGTTGCTTGCCGTCGAGCAGGAAATTCGAAAAATTTGTACATATACACCCCAGATAACAAAATGATAAATGTTGTTGTAGAGAAACATTGTAAATTCTTAGATTATGTTTTCATTATTTTTTTACCTCTTATACTTTAACAAGTATTGTAAATAGTTAGCAAATGTTCTTGAGAAATTTTTTTACCCCTTCTCCTTAAAATTTATCGTTTTATTTCAACTACCTACCAATTTCATATTAGCTCTCTGAGCGAAGCCGCGTAAAGCAGCTACTACTACTATTACTAGTTCTACCAATAATAAAAATAATAATAATACCACCCACCACTTTCTACTCGTTACAGTGCAGCAAGAAAAGACAGTTTTTGTTTACAAAACAAATATTTCTGTGCCGGCTGCGGAGGATGGCCACGCAAAGGAACTCGTTATTCGTAATATTAACTACAAGAGCACCAGTCTGAGCAAACCTCTGGTGTCAGACGATAAATAATTCAGACCTTGTTGATGGCAAATTTTGCCTTGAAAGTACTCACGGCAGGTGTCACTCGTGTGACGAGACGCGGGATCCGCGAAGAGATACAAACTGCAATCGAAAATTTTACAGGGTTTACTAATTTTGGATTAAGTTAATGTTTGTAAGCGTATTGGGCATGGGAGCGATCGCAATCAACAGTAATAAAATATCGTACAGAACAGCCCTGAGCGCATCAAAAACACTTTTGTTCATAAGTGCTGACAGGTTTCAACGCGATGTAGATCATATTCGGACCCTACTCTGTAATTTAGAATACAACAGAGTAGTAGAGAAACACGTAATATAATGCCGGAAACCACAGAGGAACCACATGGAGGATAATGAAGGAATAAAGAATACTTTCGAAACAGGTCACGCTGTCCAGAATTTGTATGGAGAAAATTAATTGTGATGTGGGGACTGCAGGTATGGAATCTTAATGTTTTACAGTGGAGTCAGAAGTCAGACAGGGGGACTACATCTTTTACAGCCTTACTTGGTACTGGAAAAGACGGTAGAACGAATAACATCGATTGGAAGAGATGAAAATGTAGGTGGTCCAGTGAAACTTGGCATTTGCTAATGACATCGTCGTTAAAGCGGAGGAGGAGAACAACTAAAATACTGGTACAGGAGGCATAAAAACGGGTCTGAGGATCCGTGAAGAAACGGTAGAGATTATGAGCGTAGCAAGAAACACCTAAAGAGGAAGTGCAGGGCAATAGAAGATATGGGGAGCGCCAGATGATTTGTAATTTAAGAACACTAGGTCCTTCAGATGCCTATGAGAATTTGGAGCAGGAGAGAATGAATCAGATAAAATTCGCAAAGAGGTGTCTGTTCTCAATGGGCAAACTATAAAACAGCAAACGATTAACACCAACAGCAAAACTCCACATGTACAAGGCAATTGAGAGACCGGTGTTAACGTACGGGGCTGTAATATGGACAGTGAGCAAGAAGTCAGAGCGGAAAATTATGACCTTAAGAAACAAAGAGTTAAAAAAAAAGTCTTTGAACCTGTGTCAGAAATGGAATTCTTTTAAGACTAAAAAAAACCACAGAAATTCATCGACTGTTTAATGAACCAGTTGTGACGGCTGTAATAAAGAGCAGAAGAATTGAATATCTGTGTCATGCACTGTGTACAGAAAAACGGATGTGGAGGTACTGATAAAAAGCAAGCCACAAGGTAGGAGATCCATTGACAGGAGGATGGATGGAGTCAAAAGAGACTTTGAGACCTTAGCAGCCCACGACAACACGGCCAGGAACAGATACCAATGGAAGAGAATACGGAGTGAAGCAATGAACGGACTTCAGCTCGTACGACCAACGAAGTCTTCCTGTAAGAAATTTACGGCGACTGTGAACCCATACACAACACAGACTATTAATTATAGGAATCCCCTGGGTTGGCATCACAACTACCATTAATTTGAAGAACGTCATTATTGCCACCAGGCTGTTACGTGAAATGCTTCAGAAAGCGCTACCATCTAGTTTCGAGGGAGTACTCATTCAAAGTGCAAAAAATGGTTCAGATGGCTCTGAGCACTATGGGACTTAACTGCTGTGGTCATCAGTCCCCTAGAACTTAGAACTACTTAAACCTAACAAACCTAAGGACATCACACACATCCATGCCCGAGGCAGGATTCGAACCTGCGACCGTAGCGGTCGCGCGGTTCCAGCCTGAAGCGCCTAGAACCGCTCGTCCACTCCGGCCGGCTTCAAAGGGCACAGATGTTTTACCACAAGCAGTTGTGTATGTGTGATCTGTGAATACTTATTCAGAGATCATTTACATTGAGGACCGTCTATGCGTACCTGTACAAGGATGTGAGAATTTTTATACACTTATTAGGATGAAGTGTTCACGCACACAGCCATTTCTGCATAAGTGAATAAGCATACACTCAAAACAAGCACATAGTGCGTAATAAAGTACTCATTTGAACGCCTTCAAGGTGGAAATGATGTTATTTATTATTAGTAGGTAACAGGTAAGCTACTTTCTAGACTGAGCTGTGTTTGCGGGAAGACACAGTAAGGCCTATAGCTTCACCCCAAACCGAAACAGTTTACTCGACTTCACTCATCGTAGTCACAGAAAGGTCTTAGCTTCATCACTAGCCTTTGTATCACTGAAAAACATAGGACATTCAGATCGATATAGAGGTAAATTAACTTCATTTCCGATCTTATTCGTTACTGATTCTATGCTGTTGTGTTTCAATGTATGTTTGTTTCACATACATCTGCCGGAGAATGAAAAGTTTTTTATGAAACAATCTCATTCTTGTGGATTCTTCGTGTGATGTTTCCTAATATGAAGCCAAAAAGCATATTTCTATCTTTTCTATTGTTCAATAGTTAAGAACTGAATATTTACCTATTTTAGTGATTTATATTTAATATACTACTTCAAATGATAGTAATATAAATTTGAAACTTTATTGGCAAAAGTTGCACTTGTTCGTATATTCTACCGTAAGTACGACAATGCAGCTTCTACTTTGGAGTAGGAACGTCGTGCACCCGAAAAATTTCTATTGTGTTTGCTAAATATTAAGCTGGGCCAAATGGCAGAAACCTTATCAAAAAATGGAGAATATGTACAGTATCTTGTGAGACGTATTCACATATACCAGAAACGAAAGTGGAAGGAGGAGATTCCAAATTTGAATCAGAAATAACCAGTTGTAAGAGGGAACTTTCGGTCTCATTTAAGGAGGTTGTTCTAAATTATTAGGTAAAAAATATGATACAATTAAATTCGTACGCAGAAAAGACAAGGAAGTTAGGCTGATTGATCAGAATCAAGATTCACTTTTTGTAAAACCACCTTGACTTTTTCCTTAAAATCAGGATTTGATAAGCGAGAAACAAGGTGAGTGCGATAATCGAGACACAAAAAGTTGATAGGCAGACATTATGAAGGCAACTGGAATAGCAAGACGATGGTGGAGACTGCAGCTGGTCACTTCGTCGAGACGTATAAGAGGCAATTCGTAGGAAGAAAAGTTGTAATAGGCGCTTGAAGAAGGCAGATATGAACGTAGGAGAACAGACACATAATTCTTACGTGACATACAGTTGTTTTCAACTTTATACACGCATAAAATTCTTGTTGATATTAAAAAATTGACCACTTTTCATTTCATGCGTTTTGTTAAATGTTTAGATCATAACGATGCCACCGTGACTAAGCCTTCCTGCTTAGCTGAGTTTTAACGAAATGCCTACCATGCGAAGGGCTGGATTCGATTCCCAGCCGGGTTGGAGATTGTCTCTGCCCATGGACTGGATATTGTGTTGTCCTCATCTTTACCGACGCGCAAGTCGCGCAATGTGGCGTCACTTAAAATAAGACTTGCACCCGGGAGCCGAACTTCCCTGGAAGGGGCCTCCCGGTCAACAATGCCACACGAAAATTTCATTTCAAACTCAGAGTAACAAAATTGTGTGTTAGCTAATATACGGTTTCATAGCCTAAAAATCATGGGATTAAGCCAGTAGTAAGAAAAAGAAATCAAAATAATTCTCTTCTGCCTTACCGTGTGAAAATTTTGGCGCTCTCCTGATAAGTAGGTGTGCAGGAATATTTGAAACTGTCTATGTGATCACACATTCCCAATCCTCAGCACTTACGATTATTAAACTCCTTGGATCAGGTCAAATTAACTGCGTCGGAGGCCTAACATTTAAATCCCCAGATTATGCGCAATGCGTTATTAAACTGAAATTGCCTACACTTGTAAATACTATAAAGGAAGTAAGTAGGAAGTACACGGAAGAAAAATGTGAAGAAATTGAAAAATAGAAGATCATCGGAAAGATAGACGGTGGAAATCATCCATTGTATTACGAAGAGAGAGAGAGCAGAGAAGTGCGAGAAACATCTCAATATCAACAGCTCATGCATCGAAGTTGCTCAGAAGAAAATTATACAGAAGAATGGAGAAGGGAAGTGAAAAACTATTAGATGATGATCAGTGAAGCTTTAGGAAAGATAATGGCACCAGAGAGGCAGTCCTGAGATTGCACATGATAATCGAAGCAAGAAGATGCAGAAAAATCAAGGCACCCTGATAGGATTCGCCGACCTAGAAAAAGCTTCTGACAATATAAAATGATGCAAGATGTTCTAAATACTGAGAAAAATGGGAATAAGCAACAGGGAAAGACAGGTAATGTAAAACACGCACAATAACCACGAGGGAACAATAATATTGGAAGATCAAGGACGAAGTGCTCGGATTAAATAGGGTATAAGTAAGGGATGCAGTCTTTCGACCCTGTTGTTCAGTCTATACATCTAACAGGCAATGACGGAAATAAAAGAAACGTTTAAGAGCGGGATTAAAATTCAGGATGAAGGTATAGGAACGATAAGATTCACTCATGACTTTGCTTCTTCAGTCAAGGCGAAGAAGAATTACAGAATCTGTTGATTGGAATGGACAGCCTTATGCATACAGAATATGAACTGAGAGTAAACCGGACAATGGCAAAGGTAATGTGGAAGGACAGAAAAGTAAATAGCCAGGAATTTATCAAAAGTGCTGATCACCAAGCAGATGTAGTTAAAGATGTGTGAATTCCTATGGGACCAAACTACTGAGGTCATTGGTCCCTAGAGTTACACACTACTTAAACTAACTTATGCTAAGAACAGCACACACACCCGTGCCCGAGGGAGGACTCGAACCTCTAGTGGGAGCGACCGCGCAATCCGTGACATGATGCCTCAAACCGCGCGGCCACTCCGCACGGCGTAGTTAAGGAATTCTGCTATTTGGACGCAAAATAACCAATGAAGTACGAAGCAAGGAGGACATAAAAAGCAGAATAGTACTCGCAAAGAGGGCATTCCCTGCCAAAACAAGTCTACTAGTCTCTTCCTCAAATTGAGGAAGAACTTTCAGAAAATGCAAACTTGGTGCACAGCATAACATGGTGGTGAATCATTAATTATAGAAAAACTGGGCCAGGAGAGAATCTAAGGGATTGAGATGCATTGCTACGAAGAATAAGATAAGGCATGAGGAGGTTCTCTACAGACTTGGCGAAGAAAGAAGCATAGGGAAAACACTGACAAGAAGAAGAGACAGGTTGACAGGTTATGTGTTAAGACATCAGGGAATAACTATCACGGATCTAGAGGGAGCTCTAAAGGGTGAGAAATGTAGAATGGAGACATACGAGTAGATTATAATACATCCAGCACACGCGATAACGTGAGCACTGTTGCTCTAAACCATTTAATAACTATTTACTCTATGTAATGTAAAAATTTTTTACTTCTGATGAAGGCTGCCTTAGAGCAGTTGAAACCTAGGTAAAGTTGAAAATTTTTTACCTGTGTAACCGAAGAGCTGTATTTTCAAGTAATATTATAAAACATCCAGCAAATAGTTGAGGAGGTAGAGTGAAGTTCTACTCTGAAATTAAGGGGTTGGCACAGGAGCGGAATTCTTGGCGGGTCGCATTAGATGTCAGGTAAATGCAGAAAAAATAACTTAGACCTGTTATTTATTTGGATCTGACTGCGTTTTAACTTCAGTTCAACCTCACTCAGAGATTACAGCATATTCAGAGAATAAACGTTCTGCTCTATTACATGAAATAATTTTAAAATGAAATTAAATGTTGCACATATTAATGATCACTAATTCAGTTCTCACAGTTACTAACTGTCACACAAGTAACGTCAGTTTACCAATAAGAAGAATACTGATGTAGCAAGTTTTCCTCCCTCGTTCGGTAAGGGTAGTTAAAAAGTGCGTCTGAACTTTTAGGTTGGTCTGACAGCTTCTTTCCACAATCTCTTCATGAATTCGCAGTGTTGCTTCTTACTTTCGTCTGTCCACTATTTTCCAATGGTTTCTTTAGTTTCTATGCAAATGTCGGACTTCAAATAGGATTCCATAGACTTTCCATTCTCTGATGGTGTCTGCTCTTTCTAAACTGGCTTTGTTGTCTAGTGCAAATGGTAGTACGATTTCTCCGAGATATTTAAAAGAAGACATATGCGAAATAGTCATATATTTCGTTCGTAGTGGGATCTTTAGATATTTTTACATAAATTTCACATCAAAAGATTCTTCTCAGATTATATTTGAAGACTTTTGATGCTGTCTCGTGTAACTTTAGTATGGAACCAGTCTTATTGAAGATAGCTAGATCGTCGCCACAAGCTAGACACTTAACTTTGATTTTCTGTCGTGAGGTCCCGATGTTTAAACTCTCCATTTCTTTCTCCCATTCTCCGATGGCTTTGTCTAACACAATGTTAAACAGAAGCGGAGAGAGGCCATCTCCTTGTCGAACTCCAGTACGTGCTTCAAAAGGTTCAAACATTTCACCCAGAAACTTCACTTCAGTTGTTGCTTCTCTGAGGGTCTAGCAGATCATTTCTCTAGTCTTCCTGTCCACCCCGAGTGCTTCTAAATTTGTCCGAAACGTCTTCTCGAAATCCACGAAGCTAACATGTGTTGGTATTTCGACGTCCCCTTAATATGGTGTTGAATCACCAAATTTGCTCAGCATACGATCTGCCTTTCCTGAGGCTGCTTAATATTCACCAGTCAATATATTTTAACTATATTTACAACTTTACGTAACAAATTCACTATGCCTCATATTTTCCGTGTCTATCATTAAATTTTAGTCGTCTCAGTCATTAAAGGCAGTGAATCTCCCGGCCTCGAGAAAATAATCATATCACGCAAACCGACGACTTTATAGAGCATTGACTGACTGGTAAAACAGCACCATCAGGGTCCTGAAACTCCATGGCGGCCGGAGTACCATCTATCTGCTGTCAATATACACGCAGTCGTTGCCAGGTACTTCATCCCTGCGTAGCGCCGTTACAGTTCCTGTTCTAAAACATTTTCATACACAAATTGGCACATGGTTAACTCCATTCTTGTGATATCGTACGGTTGTTCACCAATAATTTTCAATATATTCTCGTATCTTTATTATTTATTAGAGGGATGAAGCTGACGTATTAACGCTCCATACAAGCGAACCGTATTTACTGTCGATTTTAGCTAACATTAACATTACAAATTTACAGGCTAAAGACTGCAATGAATTATTTATGCCAGTCTTAAGAGAAACAAAGTGAAGTGGCGGCGCAGCAAGAGTGCTAGAACGAGATTTTCCTATCATTAACGCAAGGCTATTGAAATTATACAAGTTACAAACACTGAAAAATGGCAAGATGTAGATCAGTTCTCCACATTCAAGGTATATTTGAAGTCACCGCGAGTAATAAAATGTCCACTCACTGTAATACAGTGTTGCAACGCTTTCCCACAAGAGTCTGTGAATTGGTCAAAGTGAAAGTGGGATACAGTGAACTAACTTTGCTGAGTAGGAATCAGCCGATACAAGAATACTGCCTGGTATCAGTGTCGGACCGCATTGGTAATGTTCATTACTGTGAGGACGTAGTTAGGAAAGACGAGCATTTTGCAGGGAGATGGTCGAATTCGGTTTATTGGGAAAATTTTAAGAAAATGTAGCTTATCTTTAAAGGGAAACACGTATCGAACACATGTGCGACCCAATCCTGAACACAGCTCGAATGTTTGTGACCTCTACGAAGTCAGTTTGAAGGAAGAGGTTGAAGCAATTCAGAGACGAACCGCTAGATTTGTTACCGGTAGATTCCATAACACGCGAGTATTATTAAGATGCTCCGTAAAAAAAGTGAATCCCTAGAGCCCAGGTCAGACGTTCTTTTCGCCAAACACTGTTGAGAAAATTTAGAGAACCGGAATTTGGGACAGACTGCAGGACGATTCTGCTGCCGGCAACGTGCATTTCGCGAAAGGACCTCGAAGGTAAGATAAGAGAAATTAGGGCTCGTGCAGGGACATACAGAGTACCGTTTGCCCTTCAATCTGTTTTCGAGTGTAATGGGGAGGAAAATGACTAGTAAGGGAACAAATAACTCTCCGTCATGGTCCACACGGTGTGTGTGTGTAGATTTAGTTGTATAAAGTTATTTTACTTCAATAGGTGCAGTCTAAACTAAACAGTACTATGAAATCATAACAGTTGTTTGTATTGATCCTCTTATAGCGTCCACAGTGCTATATTACGAAAAAGACTTAAAAAACAGTATTTATAAAGAAGATACATTTAAAAATTGAATAATATATTTTTATCTTGTAGCCGTAAAACAATAATTTCTCTGTCGAGAAATGCAAGAAAATGCAATGCAAAGAAAAAATTTATGACAAAATGATCTAAAGAGACGACAAGATACGCTCTTTTGTTAATTTTTTTAGTCGACTTCACTTCCTATCTTGTCTTTGTTGTGTATAGACAGACATCTTTCGAGTGCTGGCAAATGTAAGCATATTTGTATGAGTTAAGCAGATAATATATTAATTGAATATTAATGTCCACTTTTAATTTGTATGAGGTGATCCTGATTTCATGTCCGCCTTCCTTGAATTAACCTGCATTCAAGTAATTTACAGTTCAACAATCGCAGCGGATGATGCAGCCAACGACACCATTACGTGGCGATATTAACTTATGAAAAATTGGCGGAAGCGGAAAACTCGCCCGCTATTAACATAATATTAATTTTTCTCCACAGCCGCCCGACGTTGCAGAAAATACGTAGCTTTAAGATTCTTATTTTCAGTACCATAGCCGAGAGCCAGAGCCAGGACTCCGACTACAATGCAATGGTTAACGGAGATAAGAAAAATACTCTCGCGCGTTTGTGGGCCGCAATTTTAATTAATAACTAAAGATCTTTTGCTTTAAAGTGAACTGACTAGCCGAGGAAATTAATATGAAAGGTTTATTCCAATGTTCAACTTATATGCTCATGTTTTAAGATTCTGCAAGTCTAACATTCATTAACGTAACAAATAATTTGAGATTAATATTGTTAAAAAGGAGAACTTCAGGAAGGCATTTAATCGTAAAATCAAAATTAAATGGAATATAATTTTTATTAAGGCCCACCACGTAAGTCGGCAACAATCAAAAAATAGTAATAACAATAATAATATACACTCCTGGAAATGGAAAAAAGAACACATTGACATCGGTGTGTCAGACCCACCATACTTGCTCCGGACACTGCGAGAGGTCTGTACAAGCAATGATCACACGCACGGCACAGCGGACACACCAGGAACCGCGGTGTTGGCCGTCGAATGGCGCTAGCTGCGCAGCATTTGTGCACCGCCGCCGTCAGTGTCAGCCAGTTTGCCGTGGCATACGGAGCTCCATCGCAGTCTTTAACACTGGTAGCATGCCGCGACAGCGTGGACGTGAACCGTATGTGCTGTTGACGGACTTTGAGCGAGGGCGTATAGTGGGCATGCGGGAGGCCGGGTGGACGTACCGCCGAATTGCTCAACACGTGGAGCGTGAGGTCTCCACAGTACATCGATGTTGTCGCCAGTGGTCGGCGGAAGGTGCACATGCCCGTCGACCTGGGACCGGACCGCAGCGACGCACGGATGCACGCCAAGACCGTAGGATCCTACGCAGTGCCGTAGGGGACCGCACCGCCAATTCCCAGCAAATTAGGGACACTGTTGCTCCTGGGGTATCGGCGAGGACCATTCGCAACCGTCTCCATGAAGCTGGGCTACGGTCCCGCACACCGTTAGGCCGTCTTCCGCTCACGCCCCAACATCGTGCAGCCCGCCTCCAGTGGTGTCGCGACAGGCGTGAATGGAGGGACGAATGGAGACGTGTCGTCTTCAGCGATGAGAGTCGCTTCTGCCTTGGTGCCGATGATGGTCGTATGCGTGTTTGTCGCCGTCCAGGTGAGCGCCACAATCAGGACTGCATACGACCGAGGCACACAGGGCCAACACCCGGCATCATGGTGTGGGGAGCGATCTCCTACACTGGCCGTACACCACTGGTGATCGTCGAGGGGACACTGAATAGTGCACGGTACATCCAAACCGTCATCGAACCCATCGTTCTACCATTCCTAGACCGGCAAGGGAACTTGCTGTTCCAACAGGACAATGCACGTCCGCATGTATCCCGTGCCACCCAACGTGCTCTAGAATGTGTAAGTCAACTACCCTGGCCAGCAAGATCTCCGGATCTGTCCCCCATTGAGCATGTTTGGGACTGGATGAAGCGTCGTCTCACGCGGTCTGCACGTCCAGCACGAACGCTGGTCCAACTGAGGCGCCAGGTGGAAATGGCATGGCAAGCCGTTCCACAGGACTACATCCAGCATCTCTACGATCGTCTCCATGGGAGAATAGCAGCCTGCATTGCTGCGAAAGGTGGATATACACTGTACTAGTGCCGACATTGTGCATGCTCTGTTGCCTGTGTCTATGTGCCTGTGGTTCTGTCAGTGTGATCATGTGATGTATCTGACCCCAGGAATGTGTCAATAAAGTTTCCCCTTCCTGGGACAATGAATTCACGGTGTTCTTATTTCAATTTCCAGGAGTGTATATTAAATTACGACGGCCGACGGATGAGAAATTCGTCATGGTCCACACAGTGGCTCACGGTGTGTGTGTATATTTAGTTGTATAAAGTTATTTTACATCAATAGGTGCAGTCTAAACTAAACAGTACTACGAAATCATACAGTTGTTTGTATTGATCCTCTGTAATTTTACGTGTTCATGCGTTTTGAGCTTTACTACACCGTTTCATTTGTTTGCTTACAGAAAGCTGATCATATGTGTGATTGAATCGTAATATCAATGAATATTATAAAGTACAAGATGATGAACTTTTTTAAAACAAATACACACATCAAAAAAGTTTTGCAATACCTCGATTCCGAGAGTTCTGGAACCTGTAGAGAAAATTAGAATTGAGATCAACATAAACATCATTTCTGCTCTTTTTATTGTTCATGAAAACCATGCTTTGTATGTTGTACCACCATACAGTGAGACCTTCGGAGGTGGCAGTCGGGATTGCTGTACACACCGGTACCTCTGATACCCAGTAGCACGTCCTCTTGTATGGATGCATGCCTATATTCATCGTGGCATACTATCCTCAAGTTCATCAAGGCACTGTTGGTCCAGATTGTCCCACTCCTCAACAGCGATTCGGCGTAGATCCCTCAGAGTGGTTGGTGGGTCACGTCGTTCATAAACACACTTTTTCAACCTAACCCAGGCATGTTCTAAGAAGTTCATGTCTTGAGAACATGCTGGCCACTCTAGCCGAGCGATTTCGTTATCCTGAAGGTTGTCATTCACAAGGTGTACACGATGGAGGTGCGAATTGTCGTCCATGAAGACGAATCTCGCCACATCTTCCGATATGCTTGTACTATCGGTCGGAAGATGGCATTCACGTATCGTAAAATCCGTTACGGCGCCTTCCATGACCACCAGCGGCGTACGTCGGCCTCACATAATGCCACCTCAAATCAGCGGGGGACCTCCACCTTGCTGCACTCGCTGGACAGTGTGTCTAATGTGTTTAGCCTGACTGGGTTGCCTCCAAACACGTCTGTGACGATTGTCTGGTTGAAGGCATGTGCAACACTCATCGGTGAAGAGGATGAGATACTGAGCGGTGCATTCGAGATGTTGTTGGGCCCATTTGTACCGTGCTGCATGATGTCGTGGTTGCAAAGATGGAACTCGTCATTGACATTGGGAGTGTATTTACCCATTATGCAGCCTACTACGGAGAGTTCGAGTCGTAACACGATGTCCTGTGGCAGTACAAAAAGGATTATTCAACATTGTGGCATTTCTGTCAGGATTCCTCGGAGCCTTAATTCTTAAGTAGCGGTCATCCACTGCAGTAGTAGTCCTTAGGCGGCCTGAGCGAGGCATGTCATCGACAGTTCCTGTCTCTCTCTGTATCTCCTCGATGTCCGAACAACATTGGTTTGGTTCCCTCCGAGGCGCCTGGACACTTCCTATGTTGAGAGCCCTTCCTGCCACAAAGTAACAATGCGGACGCGATAGAATCGCGGTATTGACCTTCTAGGCATGGTTGAACTAGAGACGACAAGAGCCGTGTACCTCGTTCCTGGTGGAATGACTGGAACTGATTCGCTGTCGAACCCCGTCCGGCTAATAGGCGCTGCTCATGCAAGGTTGTTTACATCTTTGGGCGGGTTTAGTGACGTCTCTGAACGGTCAAAGGGACTGTATCTGTGTACAATATCCACTGTCAACGTCTGTCTTCTGGTGTTCTGGGAACTGGGATGATGCAGAATTTTTTGGATGTGTGTACATTTTGATATGATGCAGTGTTTATGTCCTCGCTCCATCCCGCATCCCTGCCCCTGCCCCCTACACACGCCTTTGTGCCTTGCCACGATTGGGTGGCTTGCGTGACCCAAATATACATAGCTGTACCGTAGATGAAACCACAACGGAGGTCTATCTGTGGAGAGGCGAGACTACCCTATGGTTACTGAGAGAGGGCCACATTTTGCCAACATGACTTTCCTATGTTGTTACCGTAAACAGCTAAAAGCAAGGGGAAATTACCCCAGCTATTTTCCTCTAAGTCATGTTGCTCTGTTATATTCTTAATTGATGGTGCCATACCCTTGGTTAAAATATTATGGAGGTAAAATAGTTCCCCCTTCCTGTCTCCAGGTGAATGATACTCTAGACAATTTGTAATTGGAATATAAAGTCACGCAGGAAGGATGCGACCATACTGTACTTCACAATTGCTGTGTTGGTCACCAAATAAGGTGCCACCACCTGGTAAATCAGTCATTTTATTTGATGCCAGTTGGGTGCAATCTATCTTCAGAACTGGCCGGTGTGACTGAGCAGTTCTACCAGTAGGCGCTTCAGTCTGTAACCGTGCTACCGCTAAGGTCGCAGGTTCGAATCCTGCCTTGGTCATGGATGTGTGTGATATCCTTAAGGTTAGTTTGGTTTAAGTAGTACTAATTTCTAGGGGACTGATGACCTTAGGTGTTAAGTCCCATTGTGCTCAGAGCCATTTGAACCATCTTCGTATTATCATGATTATCTTGGTGCTCAGATACACAAACACAATGTGTAACAAGCAAAGCTGTCATAACTGTATTACAGGACTTAGAAAAAGAAATGGACACGTTGTAGTTAGATGTATGAAACTTACTGAGAAGTGATGGTAAGAAGAAAAGCACTTTTGCTCAGTTGAGTGCAGGGTTAGCAATACAAAATCAAATAGGAGTAATATATAAGTACGGACCATAATGAATAAGGAAGTAAGAAGGCTGAAAGCTGCAATTAATAGCATTATCATAGCCAAGATAGATAAAAAACCAACATCAACCACTGTAGAAACGTTTATATATCTACTAGTTAGCAAACGATGTAGATGTTGAAAGAATGTGTGATGACAGCAAATGTGTTATTTAGATCATAAAAGGAGACGGATATTTAATTAAGATGTGGAATTGGGAAAGGAGTAGAAAACTATTTTAGAACATGGACTTGGGTAATACCACCTGGTAAAATTTTGCACAAAGCATAATTTAATTTTCCCTTGAAGAATCACGAAAGAAGGCTATGTACGATGACGAGAACTATAAACAAGAGAATGTTTTAGATAGAAGGTACAATACTGAGACAGGACTACTGAATGTAACTGACGAGTGGATAACATGTAAATAAAGAGCAAATAATGCAAAAAATGGTAGTATAGACATCTAAATAATGAGGTCAAAAGGAAGTGCAAATGACAAAGCAATATGGATGGAGTACAAGGAATATTAATTTGAAGAAAATGTTATGGAAAGGGAAGAAGGAAGTTTATGAACAAGAAATGGGAGATCTAAAATTGAGAGAAGAATCTGACAGTGTGCTGAAAGATCCAATAGGAAACACGGCCACTTGAGTAGTCGACATTCCCTCAGAATTAGAGGAAACCTCTGGTGAACGAGCCAGAAAGAAACTTTTCCACCTAATATTCAAGATATATGAGACAGGCGAAATACTCTCAGACGTCAGGAAGAATGCAGTAATTGAAATTTAAGAAAAGCAAGTGTTGAAAAATGTAAATGTATGTGAAAATTCAGTACAAGTGATGGTAAAACTGTTATTGCTGAGGCTGCTACCACTCTTCTTAACTGAAAACGATTATTACGAAGCATGCTAACTTGTTCTTAACTGCTTTACGGTGATACGGTAACTACAGCTCTAATGTCTCCTAAATTTTTTTCGCACTTACTACGCTTCCTTCAGAGTTAATAAGAAATAAACTAATAACCATTCTGTATTGATTCATTACAACGTCTCACGCCTTCACTTGTAAATAAAAGCCATAATCTGTCACAGATTCAACCATTCATAGCTATCAGTTGAATATACATATAAAATTATAAAATACAATACTGTTAAGTACTCGAGTTACTGAAATTGACTGAATTTCGGTTCAAGCGGAGACATTAATTAGCAGCGTCGCTAGTGTAAAACTTCTTAACGTGATGTTATAAGAGCTTCATCTGTTACCATTTCAAATACTATCTCTCATTATTATACGTACGGAGTTTTACTATCGAACAAACCCCTAAACAAAGCTGTGTCATAAAAGACATTGAATCGAGTATAATTTAACGGTTATCTTTGAAGAAAACAAAGTTTCTATTCTTTAAACAGGAATATTGTGGTGTCACCGCCAGACACCACACTTGCTAGGTGGTAGCTTTAAATCGGCCGCGGTCCATTAGTACATGTCGGACTCGCGTGTCGCCACTGTGTGATCGCAAACCGAGCGCCACCACAAGGCAGGTCTCGAGATACGGACTAGCCCTCGCCCCAGTTGTACGGACGACTTTGCTAGCGACTACACTGACGAAGCCTCGCTCCTTTGCCGAGCAGATAGTTAGAATAGCCTTCAGCTAAGTCCATGGCTACGACCTAGCAAGGCGCCATTAGCCTTACATAGCAATTGATACTTATCGTATAAAGCATGTCTCACCAAGAACGATGTATACAACAGGGATGGATTAAAGTTAAGTATTCCAAAAGCTACGTACTTTTCTTTATAGCATTCATTACGTATCCTGTTTCAGACCTCACGCCATCCTTCGTGTGTTTATAGCGTGCATTGCGGTCCCCTCAAATCACACTGTTTCGGTACTTATGTCGACACATAATATGGCGACGGGTCAAAAAAGGGTCTTGTTCTTTCTACTTGCTTACATTTACTTGTGTCATGGCTTCGCCACAATCTCCAGATGTACTGTCTGAATTTTATCGCTTGCAGAATCAGCAGACGCAGGCGTTATTGGATGCCCTTGGACAGCTCGTCCAGGGTCAACGTGCAATGCAAACCGATGCGGCGGCCGCCGCTTCACCGCTACCGCAGCCACAACATGCTGTTGCACCCCCGTTCCGTCAATTTGACCCAGCTAAGGAAACATGGACGGAGTGGTCACGCCAATTTGGATTTCATCTCGCCGCCTACAGAATTCAAGGTAACGAGCGGCAGCCTCACTTATTGTTGTGTGTAGGGGTGCAAACGTACCGTGTGATAGTGAAATTATTTCCCCGACACGACGTAGCAACTCTGTCCTATGAAGAAATTTTGTCGGCGTTAGATGCCTATTTCAAGGAAACAGTTAATGTAGTTGCAATAAGGTATACGTTCTTTCGTACAAAACGTACGGCCGGTCAAACTAATCGGGAGTGGGTTGCAACTTTGCAAGGCCTTACAAGGGATTGTGCTTTTGAGTGTGAATGTGGACTCCCTTATTCAGATACAATGGTACATGATGCAATTGCACAGAACGTTTCTGATGTTCGTATACGGGAACAGATTTTGAAACTAGTAAATCCCTCCCTTCAACAAGTGATAGACATATTGGATAGGCAAGACACACTTGACTTTGCACAGGAATCATTTGCAACTTCGCCAGCTGTGTGTAACATTAACCGGCTCGCCGGGCGAGCTGCACGGAACTGTAAACAGCCCTCGTGCTCGTCCGCGCAGCTGCCGCCTAGTTCTCCACATGTGCCGCGCAAGCATACAAATGCAGTGAAATCCTGCCCGCGGTGTGCGACTAGACATTTGCATGAACATTGCCCGTCACGCCAAGCTATTTGTTTTTACTGTAATAAGAAAGGACATGTTCAAAATATTTGCCAGAAAAAGCTCAGATCAGACACTCTTAATCATTTCAGGCCCTTTGCTTCGCCCCGGAATCGAACCAAGAATACTCAGGCTCGTGAACCTTCACCCATGGACATTCATGTAGTTAATTCCACTCCGTCCAGTGCCACTTTCTCTAACAGTGACTGTGTTCGTCCCACAAAAAGTGTGCGTCGACGTCGCCGAAAATCACGTCAATTAGCAAGTGATGCTGTACCTGTATCAGTTCAAATTGCACGATACAGTCGCTCTTGTCGTCAGCAGGACAATAAACTTTTTGTAGATTTGGACTTTAATGGCAAGGTCATACTATTCCAGCTCGATACCGGAGCTGCAGTTTCATTGATCAATCACGACACGTACAAACAACTTGGCAAACCTCCGTTGCGTGCCGCAAATGTTCAGCTCACTAGTTATTCAGGACAGCATATCCCTGTGTTAGGACAGTGCACTCTTCTTGCAACATACAAGGGACAAACAAAACTTGTGTCATTTTACGTTCTTCATTCTTCTACTGCAGTGAACTTGTTTGGTTTAGATTTATTTCAGTTGTTTAACATGTCTATAGTAAATCAGGTCCTATCAGTGAATCAGATTGTGCCTTCAGACAGTGTTTCTCGTCTATGTGACGAATTTGCAGACATTTTTGCACCGGGCCTTGGTTGCGCTACGAACTATGAAGCACATTTGGAACTGAAAGTAAACGCGCAACCGAAATTTTTCAGAGCGCGCAATGTTCCCCACGCATTGCGTGAGGAGGTCGCAAGAACATTACACGATTTAGACTCACAAGGTGTAATTGAACGTGTGCAGGCTTCTCTCTGGGCCTCACCTTTGTAATTGTGCCAAAACCTTCCGGAAAATTGAGACTGTGTGGACTTCAAGGCCATTGCGAATCCACAACTAGTGATTGCAACTTTTCCATTACCCCGCCCGGAAGATCTTTTTGATAAACTGTGCCCGTGTAAATACTTTTCGAAGTTGGACCTCGCAGATGCGTACTTGCAAATACCAGTGGACGAAGAATCCCAGCGCGTCTTGGTGGTTAACACGCATCTCGGTTTGTACCGATTCAAAAGACTGCCATTCGGGTGTGCCTCCGCCCCTGCATTGTTTCAGCAATATTTACAAACTGTTTGTGCGTCGGTCCCTACTGCTGCGAACTATCTGGACGATATTGTGATCTCCGGAAGGACAGCCGACGAACATTTAGCAAATCTAAGAACATTATTTCAGGTATTGGGACAAAATGGTCTTCGCTTGTGGAACGACAAATGTGTGTTTTTTGCTCGTGACTTGCCATATCTGGGACATGTAATCAATGCCCAAGGCATACATCCCAGTCCAGAGCACCTCCGTGCCATACAAGACTTGCCTTCGCCGCAGAATTTGAAGCAGCTGCAGAGTGCGTTGGGAAAAATTAACTATTATTATCGCTTTCTGCACAATGCCTCTTCCATTTCAGCTCCGCTTCATCGCTTACGCCGTAAAGGTGTTCCGTTCGTCTGGACGACGGAATGCGAACGCGCCTTTCGCCAGTTGAAATCGGCGTTGCTTTCAAATACTTGCCTTACTTCATTCGATCCCCAGGAACCCCTTTTGTTGATTTAGATGCATCGGATTTCGGGATCGGTGCTGTGCTTGCGCACAAAGATGGATCGCATGATCGCCCTATTGCCTTTGCGTCCAAATTGCTCTCGTCTGCGCAAAGACATTACTCGCAGATAGAGACAGAAGCTTTGACTCTCGTCTTTGGTGTTACAAAGTTTCATGATTTCTTGTATGGTCGTCACTTTACCATCATCACAGACCACAAACCTTTGACATCGCTTTTTCATCCGAACAAGCCTGTACCTCCACGTACAGCACAGAAATTTATTCGCTGGTCTATTTTCCTCTCGCAGTACCGCTACGATATCTTGTATCGGTCCACTGCTAAGCACGGAAACGCTGATGCGTTGTCCCGTTTGCCTGTTGCTGAGGATAAAGCATTCGATTCTTCCGAACTTGCTTGCATGTTCATTGATTCGGAAACCGATGACGTGGTCGACTCGTTTCCGATTGATTTTCGTCGTGTAGCTGCAGCCACAGCTGCTGACCCTGTCCTTGCTACCGTTTTGCGTTTTGTTGCTACGCAATGGCCTTGTCAAAGTCACGGATCGAGGATCCGTTGGTTCGCAGATTTTTTGCTCACAGAGAGAGACTTTTTGTTGGACGTGGTGTTTTGTTGTTGCGTTCTGATAATGATCAGTCCAGAGTCGTGGTCCCACGTTCGTTACAGTCCTCTGTCTTACGGCTTCTCCACCAAGGACATTGGGGTATAGTGCGAACGAAGCAACTTGCTCGTCAGCACTGTACTTGGTTCGGAATCGATGCTGCGATTACGAATATGTGCTCTTCTTGCCTGGCGTGTGCCGAACAACAATCCGCTCCGCCGCGGAAATTCTTTGCATGGCCGAAAGCCACTTCCCCTTGGCAACGGTTGCACATCGATTTTGCTGGTCCATTCTGGAATGCTCGGTGGTTGCTTGTGGTCGATTCTTTCAGTAATTTTCCTTTTGTTGTCCGGATGTCTTCCACGATGTCATCTGCCACCATCCAAGCGTTGTCTGCTATCTTTTGTATTGAAGGTCTTCCACAGATTATTGTTTCCGACAATGGCCCACAATTCATGTCTGCAGAATTTCAGTCATTCTGCAAGGCCAATGGTATTCAACATCTGACATCCGCGCCGTTTTCGCGTCACTCAAACGGTGCCGCTGAACGATTGGTCCGGACTTTCAAGTCACAGATGTTGAAGTTGAAAGAGTTGCATTCTCGGGAGGACGCGTTGTTGCTCTTTTTGTCTTCGTATCGCTCTCAGCCCCGAGATGATCGCTCGCCGGCTGAGTTGCTCCACGGTCGTCCTCATCGAACCTTGATGTCTTTGCTGCATCCGCCGCATCAGGTTCCTGTGCAGCGGCAGACTCCTGCTTTTGCTCCAGGCGACGTTGTATTCTGTCGCCACTTTCGCGGTTCACGGCGTTGGCTCGCAGGACGCATTCTTCGCTGCCTCGGCCACGCGATGTATTTGGTTTTGGGGGCCTCTGGTGAGGTGCGTCGGCATCTCAATCAGCTGCGCCTCTGTCGTCGCACGGGTTCTGCCGCTCCCCGTCTGCTTTCAGCGACGGTGCCGTCCGGTCAGCGCCCTGGGGACCCATCTACTGGCTCGCCTCAGCCCCAGGTGTTACCGACGCTGCCTTCCATTTTGCCCCATGGCGACGCGCCGCCGCCGCCGCCTGTTCTCCCGCCGGCGTCGCCCGCAGTGGACGCGTCGTTGCGCCGCCGAACGCTTCCCGTGACCAGATGTCCTCCGCCATGGAACTCTTGCCCGCTCCGGACCGGACGTCGTCTTCTCCCGTCGGGTGCCCCGACGCAATGGAGGTCGACCCTTCGGCCCCTCCTGTCTCTTTACGGGCGCATACACCGCATGTTGACGTGCACCCTGGACTAGGTTTTCAGGCGTTTCCTAGCTCCCCTCGGACCGAATGGCCGGGTGCGGGTGGCATAGCCTCGCCTGTTGTTAGGCTCCCCACCTCATCGCATTCATTAACATGGGGTCCTCCCCACGGCGGGCGGAAGCCTTTTAACACGACCGTTCGCCGATTTGCGGGGGAGGAATGTGGTGTCACCGCCAGACACCACACTTGCTAGGTGGTAGCTTTAAATCGGCCGCGGTCCATTAGTACATGTCGGACCCGCGTGTCGCCACTGTTTGATCGCAGACCGAGCGCCACCACAAGGCAGATCTCGAGATACGGACTAGCCCCCGCCCCAGTTGTACGGACGACTTTGCTAGCGACTACACTGACGAAGCCTCGCTCCTTTGCCGAGCAGATAGTTAGAATAGCCTTCAGCTAAGTCCATGGCTACGACCTAGCAAGGCGCCATTAGCCTTACATAGCAATTGATACATATCGTATAAAGCATGTCTCATCAAGAACGATGTATACAACAGGGATGGATTAAAGTTAAGTATTCCAAAAGCTACGTACTTTTCTTTATAGCGTTCATTACGTATCCTGTTTCAGACCTCACGCCATCTTTCGTGTGTTTATAGCGTGCATTGCGGTCCCCTCAAATCACACTGTGTCGGCACTTATGTCGACACATCAAATATAAAGTAACTGGCGGCTAGCAAAAACTGGATTTCCTCATAATGTACCTGATCACTGTTTTATAGCTTAGCCTATAGTACCGGAAGTGCAATAGTTGTTCACTACTTTATTTTGGAATAGTCAGGCGATTTCTGGTGTGTTTCAACTATTAACTGAAGTGAAATACTGGCCATGGCGTGTTACTATGTTCATGTACATAAGCACGGGTAATTACGATATAAAAAAGGGTTCTCCAGAGATATAAGTCTTTGTCTCTGTATGACTTTGTAGTTTCAGCGGCAGAAGGTGGTTGGTGGATATGTCGTGGCCAAGATTGCTTCACTGTTCTCAGATGTTGACAATATGGTGACGAATCTTCTCGAAATTGAAGGAACTACCTAAAATTTTAATGATTCAAATTTCGGTTTCGTCAGACACCGTCTCCACACGGGAACTCCTTTAAATATTTCAGATTGGGTATGTGTATGGGACTGAAAGCATTTTTTTTTTTTTGTTAAAACACAAAGTCGTTAATGTCAGCAATGGACACGTAAGCAATGATTTATTTAAATGGCGTGTCGTTTATTTATTCATAATCTTCGTACTCAAGTGCCCAAGCACTCTGACCAAAATGGTACTGAAACAGAGGATGACAGACTAAAGGCCGAAATACTAAACGTCTTTTTCCAAAGCTGTTTCGCAGAGGAACACTGCACTGTAGTTCCTTCTATAGATTGTCGCACAGATGACAAAATGGTATGAATCGAAATAGATGACAAAGGGATAGAAAAACAATTAAAATCGCTCAAAAGAGGAAAGGCCGCTGGACCTGATGGGATGCCAGTTCGATTTTACGAGAAGGAACTTGCCCCACTTTTTGCAGTGGTGTACCGTAGGTCTCTAGAAGAGCGTCGCGTTCCAAAAGATTGGAAAAGGGCACAGGTCATCCCCGTTTTCAAGATGGGACGTCGAACAGCTGTGCAGAACTATAGACCTATATCTCTAACATCGATCAGTTGTAAAATTTTGGAACACGCATTATGTTCCAGTATAATGATTTTCTGGAGACTAGAAATCTACTCTGTAGGAATCAGCATGGGTTTCGAAAAAGACGATCGCGTGAAACCCAACTCGTGCTATTCATCCACGAGACTCAGAGGGCCATAGACGCGGGTTCCCAGGTAGATTCCGTGTTTCTTGACTTCCGTAAGGCGTTTGATACAGTCCCCCATAGTTGTTTAATGAACAAAGTAAGAGCATATTGACTATCAGACCAATTGTGTGATATAATTGAAGAGTTCCTAGATAACAGAACGCAGCATGTTATTCTCAATGGAGTGAAGACTTCCGAAGTAACAGTGATTGCAGGTGTGCCGCAGGGGAGTGCCGTAGGACAGTTGCTACTCACAATATATATATAAATGACCTTGTGGATAACATCGGAAGTTCATTGAGGCTTTTTGCGGATGATGCCGTGGTAAATCGAGAGGTTGCAACAATGGAAAATAGTACTGAAATGCAGGAGGATCTGCAACGCATTGACGCATGGTGAAGGCAATGGCAATTGAATCTCAGTGAAGAAAAGTGTAATGTGCTACGAATACATAGAGAGAAAGATCCTTTGTCATTTAGCTACAACGTAGCAGGTCAGCAACAGGAAGCAGTTCATTCCATAAATTATCTGGGAGTTGGCATTAGGAGTGATTTAAAATGGAATGGCCATATAAAATTAATCGTCGGTAAAGCAATGCCAGACTGAGATTCATTGGAACAATACTAAGGAAATGCAGTCCGAAACACAAAGGAAGTAGGTTACAGTACACTTGTTCGCCCACTGCTTGAATACTGCTCACCGGTGTACGATCCGTACCAGACAGGGTTGATAGACAAGGATCCAACGGTGAGCAGCGCGCTTCGTTACAGGATCATTTAGTAATCGCGAAAGCGTTACGGAGATGATAGATAAACTCCAGTGGAAGACTCTGCAGGAGAGACGCTTTTGTTGAAGTTTCGAGAACACACCTTCACCCTCCTACGAATATCTCGCGAAGAGAGATTAGAGCCCACACAGAGGCATATCGCCAATCTTTCTTTCCACGAACAGTACGAGACTGGAATAGAAGGGAGAACCGATAGAGGTACTCACGGTACCCTCCGCCACACAAAGTCAGGTGGCTTGCGAAGTATGGATGTAGATGTAGATGAACACATGCTAGGCCCTCACGGTAATTATTCTGTTAGTTATTGCACTGTTACAAGGCGGTCATCCGTAAAAGAAAATACGGGCACAATTGTCATATTGACACAGTTCACTCATTTGCTGTAATTTACCGGCTCTTTTCTCTTCTCAGTAAAATATTATCTTCCTTTAGCGGTTTAAGCACGTATGAAAACGGCGAGACTTGCTAAAGCCGGTAATGTGAATATCTTTCCATATATCTAAGCTATTGTTGAGAAATATTATATCATTATACACTTATAATCTTCTTCACTCGCTGGTTCTCCTGTTATTGCGTACACTAACACAATTTTTAAAATTTATTGTTTTTCCGATGTCTTGAGTTCTTCTTTCTTTATTACCTTCTGCGCCGGCTGTAATTTGTGTATCTTTTTTCTTCCCGTAAAAAAAATGGCTCTGAGCACTATGGGACTCAACTTATGAGGTCATTAGTCCCCTAGAACTTAGAACTAGTTAAACCTAACTAACCTAAGGACATCACACACATCCATGCCCGAGGCAGGATTCGATCCTATGACCGTAGCGGTCGCGCGGTTCCAGACTGAAGCGCCTAGAACCGCACGGCCACATCGGCCGGCTTTTCTTCCCCTCTTCTTGTCAAGTTGTCTTCTCCATCGAAAACTTTAAAGCATTAATGTTTAGCCATAAAAGTTTAATGACTCGTTATGACAATAACACAATCATCCATCTATGCCAACATTTTTGTTCTACTCGTTGCTAAACTTCCAAACCTGCTTTTTATTCTCTCCAGTACTTATACTCTCCGTACTCCACTATCCATCCGTTACAATAAAAATTTCCTCCCCTTCACAAAACACAATTAGTTTTTCCGCTGACTAAACAATCACGTTCATTTTTCTACTTCTTCCGAATCTTACTGACAACTTTCTCCCCCCTAATGTTAATTACCAAGATAATTTTAACCTGTCAGGCACTTCCTATTAACAATTAATACTATATATGACTTAACTTTAAATGTACAGAAAAAAATTACGTTGCATCTCAATTAAAATCTTCACTGTGCACAACTGAAAGGTACCACACGTTTCATAATGAAGAAAGACGTCTGTCACAATAGTTCCAAATAAGTGGCACAAATTATTTACAGTGAATGGAAAATCTGATAGAAACCGACCTCGATGAAGATCAGTCTGTGTTGTATGGAAATATATGAACACGGGAGGCAAAACTAACACTAGGGCTTTTATCCTGATAGTATTTTGCACTGGCATGCCTGAATCAGATCTCATTGGTTTAAAAGCCGTGTCACTTGGAAAACTGACTCTAGGTTGTCACGGTTGTCTCCACCATCGTCATCAAAAGTAAAAGCGACCGTCGGGCTGGCATAGTGTTTCGATTTTACGTCTGGAACATTACAGACGGGGCCGAAATGGCGCTTGTTCAGAAAGGCGACTTGGGCAGTTCATAGCAGCGCCTCATGACCAATGACGACAAGCAGAGCAAGAGGCCGATGCCACGTTTAAACTGCTGTTCCTGCTTCCCTGTCAGCGTCAAGGACTCATCTTTGCTTTTGAAATCGCGCCTATATTGTTGGAACACGGTGTCAGCTCCGGCATTCAGATGCTTTTCTCCTCATGACCATGGCGGAGACACCCATAGAAGGGTCGAGTGTTTCGTTGGAAGTGACATATCTTCCGAAACAAGAAGGTTTTATTCAGCTGAACGCTATATCCTAGAAGACTGTTTAAAGGAAGGGGAATGTACGTTAACAGTATTTGTGAATTTAGAGAAAGTTTTAGGCTATGTTGAATGGAATGCACTCTTTGATATTCTGAAGGGTATTAGGAATGGAATACTGTGTAAGAAAGATTTGTAGATAATCTTTCGTAATGGAATTAGATTGCAGTTGTGAAGGGTCGAGGGATATAAAAAGGAATAAGTGGCTGAGAAGCGAGTGAGCAGGGTGTAGACTATCTACAATAATATCCGATCTGTTCACTGAGCAATCAGTAAACGAAACCAAGGAAAAATACGGAAAGAGAATTAAAGTTCGGAGAGAAAAACCTAAAACCTTTAACGTTTGCCGGCAGTACTGTAATACTGTCAGGGAGTCAAAAGACTTGGGAGAGAAGTTGGACAGAATTAGAGAGAATACAAAATGCAAACTAGCAATAGGAAAAAAAATCATTCCTGAAAAAGAGAAATTGGTTAACATGGGATAGAAGTGTCAGAACTTTCTCACGGTTTTTGTCTGGAGTGCAACCTTGTATGGAATTGAACAGTGGAGGTGAATAGAAGCTTTCGAAATGTGGTGCTACAAAATAACTGGTTGACTGAAGAACTAATAAGGAGGTGCTGAACCGTGTCGCAAAAAATGAGGAATGTATGGCTCAACTTAACTTGAAAAAGGAATTGGATGAGGAACAATACCCTAAGGTATGAAGGAATCATATGTTTGTCATTGGTGAGAAATGGGTGTGTTTGGGGTAAGTTACATTATGACTCATGAAATCTCAATTTACTTGTAAAAAGATACTGGATTAAGTTAA
Organism: Schistocerca serialis cubense; assembly: GCF_023864345.2. NCBI lineage: Eukaryota > Metazoa > Arthropoda > Insecta > Orthoptera > Acrididae > Schistocerca > Schistocerca serialis. The sequence continues at coordinate 651,227,160 of NC_064642.1, forward strand.
GTTTGTATAGTTTTCGTAGAACATCCCTGGCTTTTTTAACCTCTCTCTCTTCTTCTGATATATTTGAAGGTACACATCCGACACATTTTTATGTTTCAGGTTGTAGAAAAGTTCTTGCAGCTTTACGTCTAAACATTTTTTCGTTCTAAATGAAATAGACTGTAGACAATTAATTTTGAACCTGAAACTCACTGAGCAAGTCATTATGCAGGAAGATACTGCGAAAAGAATGCACAGTCCCTGGTACTAATTTGCATAAATTTACGAATAAACCGTACAGGCATGTCACATAACGAGTTCCGGCTCAGTAATAAATGTTTCCTCTACTCAGTGCGTATCTTCGAACGGAGAGGGGAAAAACCGAAGACAAAATCAGTCATTGTTGTGGAACAGCAAGGTAAACAGTCCATCATCCCTCAGACAAACGTTTTCAATAATGAGTGCCAGTTGAATCAATGTGCTACTGTTTTCGGCGGTGGACACAAAAATAATCACTGTTTCGCCAAGCCAGGACTCTGCCAGCATACGGCATGCATTATTCTATTTACTGCGCCCGTACTTTATTTGAATGCACGTCGTACTCGTCTCCCCTCTTATCCCTCATATTTAAATACATCCATATGGTAGAGCTCCGTAGGTAGGCTTTCTTCGTCAGATACTGCACGAGCCATGAGGACCAATGTACTTATTATGCACTCGTGCTGTGAGGCATTATGGCAGTTGGACGCATCCCGAAACAAATCAGTGAGAATGGATTTCCTGTAATGACTCCCTCTTTGCGTTCCACCGGTACGTACATGAAGTGGAGTTCGCCATTCTCTTCAAATGTTCATGGTGAATTTGACGCTGGAGTCCAGGAAGTTCCGATGCTGGAAGAAGTTCTGAAGCACGACCATGTGGGCACATAACAAAGGTGTCATTAACATACTTGGAACAGCATGTAAGATTGATTGAAGCTCTTTCCAGAGCTTTGTCCCCGAAATGCTTCGGTGAGTTCAAAAAGGGTACCCCACAGTGATGTTACGCCTTTTGTTCATAATACCCATAGAATGTACATATGACAAGAGTTTCATTGACGTTGGGCAGTGTGGCAGCGAAAGTTACCCTGATCAGCTTGAAGGAATCTTAAAACGATACCATGATTAAGAATGAGAGCATATTAAATGTCCCCATGGAAATAAAAGAAAGCTTCAAGACTGGGATTAAAATTCAAGGTGAAAGGATATAAATAATACGATTCGCTGATGATATTGCTATCCTCAATGAAAGTGAAGAAGAATTACATGATGAAATCCAACGAGCACAGAATATAGATTGAGAGTAAATCGAGGAAAGACGAAAGTAATGAGAAGTAGCAGAAATGAGAAGAGCGAGAAACTTAACGTCAGGATTGATGGTCACGAAGTAGATGAAGTTAGGTAATTCTACTACCTAGGCAGCAAAATAACCAATGGCAGACGGAGCAAGGAGAACATCAAAAGCAGACTAGTAATTGCAAAAATGGCATTCCTGGCCAAGAGAAGTCTACTGGTGACAAACATAGGCCTTAATTTAAGGAAGCAGTTGTGAGAATGTACATCTGTATGGTAGTGAAACGTGGACTGTGGGAAAACCGGAACAGAAGAGAATCGAAGCATTTGGGACGTTGTGCTACAGGCAAATGTTGAAAATTTAGGTGGACTTATACGGTAAGCAACGAGGAGGTTTTGCGCAGAATGGAAGGAATATGTGGAAAAAACTGTTAAGGAGAAGGAACAGGATAATAGGACATCTGTTAAGTCATGTGGGAACTATGGTCTTAGATGGAGGAATTCGTGGCGGGTCTCATCAAACCAGTTAGAAGACTGATGACCTAAAAAAAAAAAAGTCAGGTCGTAGCTAAGATCCGTTTATCACCTCCCAACTCACACGTCGTACATATAAATTTTCTGCATCATACAAATAAGGCAAAAATGAAGATGGGTCATGAAGTGAATTCAGTATGTGAGTAGACTTAGCGACATGAGAGTTCCATACGACTGTGCGATATTTGATTATTTTTCTGCTTATTTCTTCGCTATTTTTGAGGAGAGTAGATGCTTTTGTAACTCAGGAAGAAGGCGTCCCATTTTCTTGCTAGAAAATTACGGTTGCAGGTTTTCGTGTAGTGATCTGGCTTGATCACAGTAAGTAAGTTGTAAGGGCTCATGAGAAGGGACTTAGGTCCCCAAGGCACCGATGTTTGCGGAAGTCGGTCGCAGTAAGCGCCTGCTCTGCTTCACATCCCTGTAACCAGATCTCAGAATGAATCATCCCGGCTCTGCTCAGTCGCAATCGAAAATTTCTGCCTTTATATTCCAGGCTATGCCAGCTAATGAAATGTGTTTTTCCCGCTGCCATGCCCCCGCCAGAAGGGATCCATTAATGAGTGGAACATGGCGGTGATAACAATCTCTTCAGTCTTAAGCAGCGTTCTGTAAACCAAGAAACGGAAAGTTCTGCAGGGTTCTCCCACATACACGTAAATAAAGCAACATTTTGGTGGCCACTTTGGCAATAGGATTTTATTACCTTTTCCATGCGGTGTTTTATAAGAGCAGGGAGGTAGGCTCGAGGGAGGATAATTTCGGTCACCTGCCTCAGAGGAAGAGAGAGATGTCTGGTCCTGGAACCGAGTTGGATGCATGTTCGCTGACGCCGATTAGGGCGATCTTTATCGACTGGAATTCTGCCAGTTGGCGGAAGTTTTATGAGCTTGGAGTAAATGTCACCTTCGAACTAGTGCTACCCACTTTCTGAGCAGCTCACAAATTGTGTGATGTGCTATGCCTTTTGGGTTACGTGACTAATTGTATTGCTTCGTGGGTGTTATATTGTTTCTTGGGTCTCGGATATGTGTGCTGTACTTAGATTAGTTACGTATAAGTAGTTCTAAGTCTAGGGGACTGATGACCTCAGATGTTAAGTCCCAGAGTGATCAGAGACATTTGAACCAATAAATGACTTACTAAACTCAGGATTGATTTAAATCTCAGTAACAACTATTGTGCTACAGCTGATCCTTGATAGGTGACCTGTTAAAAATAAATAACATCAATTTATGTGCATTTATAATTTATTTGTTTCATTGTGATGGTATTTCGTAGTAATACGATGGCCGAATCCTCTGATAACTTTGCACGCAGATATTGCGATCGATTGTTTAACTGATGCATAACGGGCATTGCACTCACTCGTACATGTTTTTCCTTCAGCGAGGCACGGTAAAATTTTGTAGTTTTGCATTATTTGTTTAAATTACTGCATACAGCAATGAGGATGGGTCAAAGACAGTTGTAAGTGCCGTTGTGGGCCTTATAACATGTATTCTGTGTTTGTTTATATGAGAGTTTTCTCTACATATACGAAGTGTAATTTTCGAATCTTTAATGATAAACCAGCCTACCGGGGACTTTATACCTTGTGTGTATGCAGTAGATTATACAGCGTGATTTGGCTTAGTGGTATCACACTGCAGGAAACGGCACCTGAGAGGATACGGAGCAAAATGGATCATATGGACATATGGCCGGAACCACACTGTGTCTATGCTAGAGGATATTTATTACTTTACCATGGCTGCACAGAACAATTATGTTGAGGTCACCGCTAGACAAGGTGTCCGTAGTGGCCTCCAAGGGCCACTAAGTATGAGTCAATACAAAGCAACAGCCACAAAGGCATGTACTCCAATGTTTCGTCCTGCTACCAAATGGCGTCACAGGCACCATGCGTTGTTTCAGGGTCTGGATGTGTGGGTTGGGCTCCACATAAACGACTTTTTTCAGGGGCCCCACAGTTAAAAATTTAAAGAGATGTGGTCCAGTCGACCGGGAAGGCTATGTGACCGGACCATCTCGTCCGATCCACAACTCGAGATCGTTCTTGTCAACATATCTCCGTACGAATACGCGTAAGTGAGCTGGAGTACGTAGGGGCCACATTACCCTTCGTACTCAGTACATCTACTATGTTACGACTTATAAAATCTAAACGGAAGCTACCGTAAAATAATTTAAAGAGAATAATCAATAATGACCAAAGGCGCGTCATCAAGCAGAGGACGCAGAGCGAGCGACCCGCAGAAAGTGCGGATGTGCCTCGTGTGTAAGGTGTTGTGAAACAATCCCACAATGTGCTCACCAACAATCCCCTCCCACCTATTAAGGTTGAAGTAGCACTAAAGGTTAGCTGCCAACTTACCATTCAAAAAGAGATTGTAGTGAACACGTAAGACGCCACCCACCGTAAAGACAGCCTCATCTGTGATGACGATGGATGACACATAGCCCAGCACTGTTGTGGCCTGTGTGGCGAATCAGGGAAAAAACAATCGCCACGGAGCAAATCCGTATTATGAGGCCTGCCCGCGTTTTAAGGGTTACGGATAGTGGAGGTTATGGAAAATGCTTGACAAGTTCTTGTGGCTTATCCTCAAAATTGCCTGTTCATTCGGCGATTTCATTTCTTCACATTAAATTTCACTTTTGAATACATCACGAGAGCTATTTTTGCAATACTTGCCATATCTTCTGTACTCAGCCTAATATTATCGATATAAGCTTTGTGAGCAACATCTTTGCGTAATCACTCAGGCGATTTCGCATCTTTGGGGGTGTCAGTTTGTCTTTCGTTCAGTGCGACCTTTATCTGAAACAATAGTTGTTCTAATTCCTGGGGCTACTTTGGAGGAGTTCTGGGGTATTTTCCAACTAAGGTAGAAAAGTCATTTCTCCAGGCGTATTTTATGACGAAATAAATCTCGGGTGAACATCCTGGTATGAGTGTGCATAGGACACAATATTTCGGCAATCGACCATGTTGCCATCATCAGGTGCGCTGATGTATTAGGCTGTTCACACGAGATTTATTTCGTCAAGGTAGAAAAATGATTGTGCTGGTGTGGATATTCTGCAATACTTTAAGTATTCGGTGAAGTCGTTTCAGTTATTTGCTTTGGCGAAGTTTAGGCGAAATGGTTAGGTTATGTACGGGATTGTTGGCTAAATTTCTCTATCATCTGTATGCGATAACTACATGTCCATGCACACGACAGTGGCCGTCCGCCTAGTAAAATGGGGACGTATTGGTTGCTCAAACTTGATTCAATGGAAGCAGAATATAGTGACGGACACTATATTTTTAATCCGTCGTGCGTTAGAGTCAAAGTTATCGTCCTGTCCTAAATTACGAACAAATTATGGTTTTTTTAAAATCATGTAATGAACGGTGTATACCGACTATACATACTGAAATTGAATTTCATATCTGCTGCTTTGAGGATCTATGTTGGTTTGTAAATGTAAGTTTGGAAATCGAATTGTTCGCTTGGTAACAACAGACAATGAGGTGACAAAAGACATGGGACATTGATATACATACAGTTATCGATAGTATCGCGTACACAACATATAAGAGGGCAGTGCATGGTTCGAGCTGTCTTTAGCACTCACTTCATTCGTGTAAAATGGTTTCTCCAATTCGTAAATCTTTAGGGAATTCAGTATCCCGAGATCCACACTGTCAAGAGCGTGCTTAGAATACCGAATTTCAGGCATTACCTCTTACCATGGACAACGCAGTGATCGACGGCCTTCCCTTAACGACCGAGAGCAGGTGTGTTTGCGTAGAGTTGCCAGCACTGACAGACAAGCAATACAGCGTGAAATTACCGCAGAAATCAGTGTGGGACTTACGACGAAAGTATTCGTACTTGAGGACAGTGGGGCGAAATACGTCGTTAAAGGGCTATGGTAGCGGACGACCGCCGCGACTGCCGTTGCTGACAGCACGACATCGCCCACAGCGTATCCAACCGAAACACAACGATGTAAGCAGGTAAAATCGCATCTAAACGTATCGCCTTTCCGTTCGTGTGACAGCGTTTGAATAACGTTTAGGTGCGGACACCGTGTTCTTTATACACTCCTGGAAATTGAAATAAGAACACCGTGAATTCATTGTCCCAGGAAGGGGAAACTTTATTGACACATTCCTGGGGTCAGATACATCACATGATCACACTGACAGAACCACAGGCACATAGACACAGGCAACAGAGCATGCACAATGTCGGCACTAGTACAGTGTATATCCACCTTTCGCAGCAATGCAGGCTGCTATTCTCCCATGGAGACGATCGTAGAGATGCTGGATGTAGTCCTGTGGAACGGCTTGCCATGCCATTTCCACCTGGCGCCTCAGTTGGACCAGCGTTCGTGCTGGACGTGCAGACCGCGTGAGACGACGCTTCATCCAGTCCCAAACATGCTCAATGGGGGACAGATCCGGAGATCTTGCTGGCCAGGGTAGTTGACTTACACCTTCTAGAGCACGTTGGGTGGCACGGGATACATGCGGACGTGCATTGTCCTGTTGGAACAGCAAGTTCCCTTGCCGGTCTAGGAATGGTAGAACGATGGGTTCGATGACGGTTTGGATGTACCGTGCACTATTCAGTGTCCCCTCGACGATCACCAGTGGTGTACGGCCAGTGTAGGAGATCACTCCCCACACCATGATTGCGGTTGTTGGCCCTGTGTGCCTTGGTCGTATGCAGTCCTGATTGTGGCGCTCACCTGCACGGCGCCAAACACGCATACGACCATCATTGGCACCATGGCAGAAGCGACTCTCATCGCTGAAGACGACACGTCTCCATTCGTCCCTCCATTCACACCTGTCGCGACACCACTGGAGGCGGGCTGCACGATGTTGGGGCGTGAGCGGAAGACGGCCTAACGGTGTGCGGGACCGTAGCCCAGCTTCATGGAGACGGTTGCGAATGGTCCTCGCCGATACCCCAGGAGCAACAGTGTCCCTAATTTGCTGGGAAGTGGCGGTGCGGTCCCCTACGGCACTGCGTAGGATCCTACGGTCTTGGCGTTCATCCGTGCGTCGCTGCGGTCCGGTCCCTGGTCGACGGGCACGTGCACCTTCCGCCGACCACTGGCGACAACATCGATGTACTGTGGAGACCTCACGCCCCACGTGTTGAGCAATTCGGCGGTACGTCCACCCGGCCTCCCGCATGGCCACTATACGCCCTCGCTCAAAGTCCGTCAACTGCACATACGGTTCACGTCCACGCTGTCGCGGCATGCTACCAGTGTTAAAGACTGCGATGGAGCTCCGTATGCCACGGCAAACTAGCTGACACTGACGGCGGCGGTGCACAAATGCTGCGCAGCTAGCGCCATTCGACGGCCAACACCGCGGTTCCTGGTGTGTCCGCTGTGCCGTGGGTGTGATCATTGCTTGTACAGCCCTCTCGCAGTGTCCGGAGCAAGTATGGTGGGTCTGACACACCGGTGTCAATGTGTTCTTTTTTCCATTTCCAGGAGTGTATATGCTCAGTGCGGACGGTGAACGAAGCAGTCACTCCAAAATCGCTTGCAGCTTTGGCAGCAGCTACAAAAATATTTACATACCTAGTCTTCTCCAAGTTAACGTACTGTATTCCTGTTCTAGAGTGTCTTTAGCATTGTAATTCTTAAATTTAGAACTCCAGAATTTTTCAAACGAAACCGAGGGCAGACGATGGCCTCTGAACTGCCTCTGTGTTAAGTTCGGTATCTTTGTAAAATCACATATTATTTTGAAATTTGGTACAGCCTCATTATTATAGTTAACAGATGTGGTGCTGTCATCTTGGCGTTGTAGCTGAATAACAAGCATTAGTTAATCCAACTCGTTTCAGAAATTTTAGGCACGAAATTGTTTTTCTCTTAATAATTCAAAAAGCGGGTGAGTTAGCTCCATGAAAACTTGTGCTACATGTTTTTGTGATAATCTGAAAATTCCAGAATTATAACTCTCTAAATTTATTCTTACACACTTTTTTTGTTGCAAAATGTGTCTTTTTAAGGGAACTACTTAGCGAACCATTTGAGATTCACAATAACTATCGTTTTCATAGTCTTACATCATGTGATAAAGTTTTGAAACAATATAAAAAATTGATTGTATGTAAGTATCTGGGTAAGCTTATTTGTTTGCGGCTCAAGGCACATAGAAGGCTCTGTTGTCTCTACCTTGGCCGAACGACTAGGAAAAATTAATAGTTCATACCTCTCAGCGCCTAATTGCTTTCCCACAGTCTAGTATCGGGATCACATTGTACAGTGGTTAACACCTGTTCCTCCAGCTCTGAATATGAACCAGATGCAGTCGCCTCTAATGGTTTATCATGATAAACGTACCTTTATCACACAAAAGATGAAATTCTTTGGCAAACAGGTGCAATTGCTGCTGGGGATACTTTTCTCAGTACCGTAATGTTGTCGTCTGCTGTTCCAGCTTGCGTGTCCATGGGTAAACAACAAGTGTGCCTGTTCCGGCTTGCTACACCTAGCCGATGTCCCGCGGTGCTGCCCTACACAATACTCTTACAACACTACTCTGGCGTGAATAGGCAAGAACAGTGAAGTGGGTTTGTTCGATTGTATTAAAGCGTTCTGTGTGACTTTCCTTGACCTCGGCTTCAGTGACGTGACAGCTTCGAGAATAGTATAAGTGCCTGTTACAGGAACAGCCAAACGAGTGGGACCAGCAGTATTTTTGTTTCCGATGCCGTTTTTTGTTGTTGATGGTCTTGTTCAGGTTTCTGAGCATGATGTTGATCCTAACGCCCCTTCCATCACTGTTGGATGGACCGAAATGAACTGCATTACAAAAGATAGTGCTAAATATAAATAACCACTGGTTTTAAGTCAACCTGACAGAATAATTTTAATGTGCTAGAACAATTTAATGTCATTTGTTATATATTTAATTGCAGTTATTGTTTACAATGTGCAATAAATTTTATTTATGTACCTATCAGAGGAACTGGAATGACCTCTTGCACGTATTATTGCCAGTGAAATAAAAAAATGCTAATACTTTTCGTACAGACGATATCGTTTCCATGAAGGGGACAGCGGTCCATTCATGGGTGCTAGCAGTGGTTCAGTAGTGGCAACACCGTAAGAGCTGCTATGAACGCCGTTAGATACGAAGAAATTATATAAAACTTAATGCATCCATGAAAAGTAGATAAGATTGACAAACCAATGTCACAGGCCAAGTAGACCTGGAATAATGTAACCATCACACAGAACCCAATATGAGCTCGACGCTACATCAAACAGTACAGTTTTCTTAATGTATTTAAATCAGGTCTCCATTGTAACCAATGACTTTCAAACTAATGCGGTGGCATGTTTGTCAACTTTTAAATCTGTTCTGCATAGCTAGATGGCAACTGGTATCGCCTAAACAAAAATACAGCGATGGTCCATCCACATTGCCAAACTGTTACGTGTATTTCGAAAACTTCCACTGACGGTGATAAGAGGGCGTTGAATAGTAGAAGAAACAGTAGTTTGTAAATAAGCTTTCAAGACTCTCTGGTTTACAGATGCAGTAAATGAAACGTCTGTCAACAGACCGCTGCTACTTCATTATCAGTAATTTATGGAATCCTGGTGTTCTTTCGCGCGGAACCTTGAAACGTGCGAGATAATTTCTATTTACAGGAACTGAAAAGTTGTCGTAAAGGGTGATGAAATAACAGAAACGTTTCTGGTGGCGACGAAAACGCCTTTGCTGTGTTTAGGTGAAATCCAAGTGCAAACCTAACTTCATTTTCGTTATCACGCACACAGATCTCATCTGAAAAGTGGAAATCTTCTAACCTGTTGCGTATGGTAACCAGCTTTGGAACTTAGAGTGATATATGCGGGTAGTATCATAATTAAAAGCAGGAAATTAAACTAATGAAAATATTCGTCAACGGAAGCAAGAACTTTCCAGCAACATATGTTATCAGACGAACATATTTAGGTGGAGACTAAATCTAAAATTTTACACTTGAAATAGAGTTGTACCAACTAGCAACGTATTTCATGCTGAAGTTCATAGTGGCTCCTAATCACATATATTTGCAGTTATCTCAAAAACGGCTTTTTCGTGGACCCATGTTCCATGATTCGTCTACGTTTTCTCTCCTACTAACGTACAGTTTTGATTATTATATGCAAATAATGAAGAAAGAGAGAGAGAGAGAGAGAGAGAGAGAGAGAGAGGTTCCTCTAAAGGCAGATACTGATGAGATGGCTCCGACTTTTACATACTATCCTTCCCCACCCAGGGCCTGCACTCCATGATGACCTCATAGTAGACCAACACTGAGGGCCACGGAATACTTATCACTAAACTTCCTTCTTTTCCTTCTAAGAAGGTCTATAACGTCAAAAAAATATATCTACAGTTGTGAGAAAGGATTAACCTTGGCATCAACTTCAGCCCTTGCTATGATCTATTACCGTTCTTGGTTCCTTCCAGAGAATGACGCAGGTTGTGCCGAAATCCATCCTCACTCCTCGGGTGTGAGCACAAGTGTCGATTCACTACATTATTGGAAGGACTGATTGGGCACCCCTGGTCTGGAGCCAACTGAAGCGCTACACCTGACTGTTGCTTTTTGACAAGCAAGACGGTAGGTTCTACGATCTTTCTTTAGGACAGACGAAACTCTTACATCATAGAAGGGAAGCCGTCATATCATAAATCAGTTGTCATATCCAGCATTAAAATATTATTCAGGTTGACCCATTCACGAGAAAGTATTACCCCCAAATCGAGGTAGGAACTGATGTGGTTGTTACCCAAAGAATAAAATAGGAAAAAATTCAACTTTGAAATACCGGAAACAGAGATTCCCCAAGAGTTGAAGTGATTGTAGTAGCAAGAACATACCTTACGTCTTGCAAGCTCCAAAGACAAGCCCATTACAAACTCAGTTGTCTCATATGTACTATAAAATAGAGATTGGTGGACATAGAATGCTAATCAAACGTCCCTGCCGGCTGTCAGAGTAAGACACATCGGTCATAAAATCGCTCAAAATTACCTTCAATTGAACAGCACAAAATTACACTGAACATAGGGTGAAATAAAATTCTGAGAACGTTTTAATCATGTTTGACAAATGTGAAAGATTCAAAAGTAAAGACGGACAGCAGTCATCCGCAGAATCGATAATTTGTTGTAGATCTAGATTTCAACTATTTCATAGTCGTCATCGGTGCTAAAAGCAAAAACAATAAGTACAAAAACAGATTCAAAAGCTGTGTATACTGCAGTTAAACGAATCCATAGAAGGGGGAACACAGCGATAACATACAACTACCAGAATGGTCATATAGCCACAATGATGTCAGAGTACAATCCTGTGACAGTTGATGCTAGCATATACAGGGCAGAAACAAAATTCAAGCCCTACCTTGCAACCAGTGCAGACAGCAAGAATATGCGCCACTTGAGCTGTGGAGCCCTCTACTGGAGTATACTTACAAGAAGTTGTAGGTTAATTTTGTTGAAGACCAGAACCGTTAAATGGACCTTAAAATATAATATATATGGGATATGAAAACTACGCAATGAATGTATATAAATGCAGAAAAGGCAAAGAACAGAACTTGAATTCAAATAAAATTATAAAAGACATAAGCTGTCCCCTACAGGTTTACACTGCTACCAAACCATGTTGAATTTTGTAATAAGACTTATGGATTAAATGAATATTTGTCAAACATTTTAAACAGACATTGTGAATAAAAGCTGAAAACTCTGCAGTGATAAAAAAATAACATAAAACAGTTGTTACGCATGGTGCGCTCTCTCTGAGATTAAGTTTGAGACAGGTAATAATTTAATATTACTTTACAATAAGGAACGTAATGTTTGGATCATTTTCACTTACACATTTCATATTTATATCTGTTACACAGCGGTAAAAGTGTTGCTAATAGGTATACCAAATAACCCTTCTTAATATAAGCAATTCAGAAACCCGCACTCGAATATTTACTAGGAACTGGGTTTACATGTTACGTAATAGAATTTCATAAAAAGAACCATTACAGACACTTCAAAATTGTGTTTGGAGAAGACTGCCGTGGTATAACAATAAACGAACCTATGACAGTAACAACTAGGAAGTTTTTAGTCTTCGATAGTGCTGCACATCTCTGGCCACGCCCTTCATGGTAACTGTAAATCTATGCATTTGTTGACAGCAACGCCGTCGTGAGCATTACACGTTTAACTCCATCCAGATGCTCATTCTCCGAACTTCTCACTACAAACATCTTGTATTCAAAATTAAATCATTCACTGGTCTCGTGATCCATAATGCTTTGATTGCTACTCAAAGACTCTACCGTTTGACCTCGGAAAATTTCCAGAAAAACCCATCAAGAACAATTTTGCTGGGAATAAGAGCCTCTACAAATATCTTACAAAGTCGAAGATGAACAAAAAATATGGCATTTTCACTAAAACAACCAAACACTAACAGTTAATATGACCGTATATTAAGTTGCTTTGAACAAAGCACTCGTCAGATAGACTTCTCGTTCAGAAATTAGTAACAGAGTGATTCTTCGACAGACAGTAAGCTTCGATTTTCGTACTCGGCTGCATAAGAAAAGCAAATGATCAGAAGGAAGAATGGACAGCATCGACAATAATTCTACGTTATTCTAATTAGAATAACTTCTGTGTCTGTGAAACAGAAGTGATGAGTCAGGTATATGGTGTGACACACTAATGTTTGGGAGTAACCCTGTGGAAGTCTGGTGAACAGTGTAGCTACACTCCAAGTCAAAAACTTATCTTCTCTGTTATGGCGAGGCCATGACAGATAGTGCTACTTAAGCAGAGCTGCACAGTTCCATACGTAAAGCACATCCACAACCGTTCTATTTGATTAAGAAGTAGTTTTTTGTGCTCTGAAATCCATCGCAAATAATAAAAATCAACAAAATATAATAAAAGAATATAAATAATTTTTATTCTACAAAGTATGTTTTGGAGAAGCTGACGTGTACATCTCTTCGAGCAATACGGGAGCAAGAAGTGTGATAGACCACATCTTCTGAATGTAGCTGCCATTTTACGCACTGAAAAGTAAAATGAGATACTATAACCAGTAACTATCTTCCATTAAACAGTTGGAGTGGGCTTGATACAGTGTCATATTCCTCCTATTTAAACCAGATGAGTACAAATTCCTTTACCGAAAATCGAGTATAGTTTGCGGTATAAAGGGTGGGTACCTGCAGATTGTAACGAACATAATAAACTATATTGCGTAATATTGCCTTGAATAACTTTTGTAGAATGGTGCAATCGGATGAAAATTATTTTAATTGTTAAGCAATAGTATTGTCACAATTTTGTTTAAAAACACTAGGCAGTTAGTAGATGCATATAAAACCATAATTATTTCGAAAACACAACAATTGAAATACAGATTTCAATCGGCCCTTGAACACTAAACGGAGGAAACGTTACAACGCTACTAAACCATCGTAAAGCTTTTTGCCCCGCATTTTATTCAAAGAAAGTCATAAATTATGAATTAGTTATAGTTAATTGCAGAGAGGAGATAAAAGGTAGATTGGCGATAGCAAGGAAAGCGTTTCTGAAGAAGAGGAATTTATTAACATCCAGTTTAGATTTAGGTGCCAGGAAGTCTTTTCTGAAAGTAATTGCATGGAGTGCGGCCATGTATGGAAGTGAAACGTGGACGATAAACAGGTTAGACAAGAAGAGAATAGAAGCGGTTCTACGGAAAAATACTGAAGATTAGATGGGTAGTTCACGTAACTAATGAGGAGGTGCTGAAAAGAATTGGGGAGAAGAGGAATTTCTGGTAAAACTTGACAAGAAGACGGGACCGGTTGGTAGGACACGTTCTGAGGCATCAAGGGATCACCAATTTAATATTGCATGGAAGCGTGGAGGGTAAAATTCGTAGAGGATTTTGTAATCTAAGGTTAAGGTAAACAGTTATTTAAATACATCAGCAGGATACCAATTTTTGATAACATTTCGTTTACAACGATGTTTATCATTTATAACTAAGCACACCAACCGTTGAACAATACTAGAATCTGACGTGTGTAACCGTCATGAAGCTACGTCTACTCGCACGTGCCAAAAGCTGCGGGCGCTCCTACAGCAATGAAGGACCTCGTGGCAGTTGACAGGCACGCCTCGACGTTTTGTCCACTTACCCAGACGACCAACCGCCACGGCCATTTCCTCATTGTGGCGTAATGGCCAGACCCCGACCTTCGCAGATGGAAATTACCACGGCAGCCGTTTGCTGTCCACAAGAAGAGATAACCGATTTCATCCGGTTACCGACCCGTCGCCTCCGACGTGGCGCTAACTCACGCACTGGAGTTTTTATTTACGACTACAATAAAGCGCCGCAGCGCGATTTACGACCTCTTCGAGACAGTGCGTGTGTGCCTCACGTGATCAGAGGCAGAAGGCGCGACTCTGTACTTTCTTCTTTAACCACTCCTGTTGCCAAGAGCTGTCTGGCATTTCCGCACATTTTACGTATGTCTTCTCACCTCCACACCGTATTTATAAGGGATGCGACACCGGCGCAGCAATCCCTACCCAGAAGCTTCTGCTGCGATACAGGTCTCGTCCTGAGACCTCAAACATCAACCCAGTGAAACGTAAGTAGTCGCCAGCACAGGGAGTTTAGGAATATTTAAACTAGTTGGCATTTGAAAGCGACAAGGTAGGTGCACAACCGCCAACAATGCACCATTAGGAATCTGATATTGTCGGCTACCACTTCCGCTGTACAAACATTTCGACTGTCATTTCTCAAGTAAGAAATTTTTCCACAGACTAAATTGTCGCCTACTTCAAGCAAAAACGAAAGCATAATTCCCGCCCTAATTAAAATGAAACAGGTATTTGACATGGTTGTAGATTTTATACACCATACTTGAGTTATACATTTTTGCACGAGATAGACATTTGAATTTTTATACTTCTTACGATTAAAAATGTGACAAAATTTCCCAACAGCAGTTTTCGAAGCTTATACATCGCATTCATAGTGAGATGTTTTTTTCTCGAAGCTCGACTTTTCGGAAAAGCTTGCAAAATGTTTACGATTCAAAGTAATTGGTCATCGCTGGCCACTGCTTTCTCCCATCTTCCGGGCAGCACACGAATCCCGTGGCGGATGAACTGGGCGTCTTCTGAGGATACACATGAATCGATCTAGTTTTGCGCTTGTTCATACGACGGGCAGCGCTGGTTAGGCCGGTGGTGTGCCACGTATCAGAAACGAGAACTAGTCAAAGGGAGCAATGTCGGGAGAATACGGCGGATAGAATAGGACTTCCCGGTTTAACGTTTCCAGGTAGGTTTTGATGCATTTTGCGACGTGGGGTAGAGCATTGTCAAGTTGTAAAATCGTCTTTCCATGTTTGTCACTCTATTGTGGCCGTTTGTCCTTCAGTGTCCGGCTCAAGCGCATCAGTTGCTTTCGATAACGATTACATGTGATCATTTCCGTCGATTTCAGTAGCTTCCAAAACGTTCTCTCTTCCACCGCTTTGCCTGTCTTCCACATCAAAACTACCGTTTTGCAAGTGTTGAAACCATTATCTGCACTTCCTTTTACTAATAGTTGCCTTAACACAGGACTTACCCAGCATCTTATGAGCCTCGGCCTCAGATTTCTTCATCTTAAAGCATAAAATTAAAACTTCCAGAAAATGATTGATAATATTCAGTCAGCAATAACTTTCTGCAATCGCATATCCACTAATATTCTGATGCCTCCATTTTTACAAATTCCTAAGCTTACTGTATGAAACTTACGACCTATCACCAGCACCACCGCTAGCCATCTATTGCAAAACGGCGGAAGCCCAGTTGTAGAGTGGACATTTTAATAAGTAAGATTTTTCAAGATATTGCTTGATAAGTTTCAGCTGTTTCACAGACGGGAAAGTTTCATCATTAAAAAAATAAATTAAAAAAATGAAAAATAAAAAAGATTAACATTCTCCAGCCATATTTAAAATAAAGAACAGATTTTCGACAATCTTATGGATGCTCTAGAGATTTACACCAAACATCAATTAAGGGGATTTTACGAGTTTTTTTATAGGAGATGGAGACTAGAGAGGTTTTCTGTCGCCGTTGAGCAGGTTGCGCTTTTATGCAGACGATACTTGTTGAAACACCGCCACACTTTTTGATTCTTATAGTCAGGCGACAGCTACAACTACTTCTACATTGATATTCTGCAAATCACATTTAAGTGCCTGGCAGAGGGTTCACATCGAACCACCTTCACAATTCTCTATTATTCCAATCTCGTATAGTGCGCCGAAAGAACGAACACCTATATCTTGCCGTACGAGCTCTGATTTCCCGTATTTTACTGTGTTCATCGGTTCTCCCTAAGTAGGTCGGTGTCAAAAAAATATTTTCGCAGTATAGAAAAATAATTTAAATGTGACAGATACTTCTTACAATCTCCTCAAATTTGCTGTTGGTGAACGAACACCAACTTCACTTTCTTCGGATAATATTTTTTCCCTCTTTCTAATCTGGATAGGACATAAAACTGAAGAATTAAAAAATTTTCTGAAGCAATCTGGAGCGTAAGAAATTGTTCGATGCTCGCTGTTACCCTCGTGATACTGTTACAGCGGGTTGAAGTCTCTCACATTTGGAGAGAATGTGGTGCAACATGGCTTAGAGTCGGTAACCAGAAGTTTGGAGAAATGAATGCTTCTATTAGGGATTATACGTTGAAATGAGACGAAGAGCAAATAATAGTAGTGTGGTGGTAGTGATAACTGTAGAACACTGACCAAAAAAAAATTTTTTTTGAACCGTGTAAGATTAAAATATAGAAAACTATTTTATAAGAGGTAAGACATCCAGTTAAATTAATTGCTTAGTGTCACGTTCAATGGATCATTTGCACTATAAATCGTGATGACGTTAAACGAGACTAGTTGTACTCTAATAAATTACGTCTTATTTCTCAATCACAGATTCAAATCGAACATCTTAATACATAGAAGTCGCGGTTCTAGGCGCTTCAGTTTGGAACCGCGCTCTTGCTACGGTTGCAGGTTCGAATCATGCCTCGGGCATGGATGTGTGTGATGTCCTTAGGTTAGTTAAGTTTAAGTAGTTCTAAGTTCTAGGGGACTGATGACCTCAGATGTTAAGTCCCATAGTGCTCAGAGGCATTTGAACCATTTTTGAACCTCCTTTCCAGCATCCGTTAGCGATCTCACTTAGTGTAATTTCGTTCACGCTAAGTTATTGCTGCACGTGATTTATAAAACTTTATTGGCTTTTCAGGATATTTGCGACATACACAAAAATTTTTAACTTTCAAGGATAATGATACCTCCAGACTGAAGAGAACGTAGATGTCTGGCAAAGAAAGTATCCCAGCATTTGGTTTAACGGAAACCATAGAAAACGTTAAAATGGAAGGCCTGACGGGGATTTGAACTACCGCTTTACCGAATGACAGTTCTTTATTTGACCGCTGCGACCCCTTTTTCAGTAGTAACATACACAACCCTGAATGCTTGCATCTTAGAACTACTACCCCACTTGGCTTCCCGTGGTCGTTATCGGAAACACGCGGTCACTTTAGATTAAACACGTACAATGGAATAATTTGGAAATTTATGGTAAGGTCTTATGGGACCAAACTTCTGAGGTCATCGGTCCCTAAGCCTACAGACTACTTAATCTAACCTAAACTAACTTACGCTATGGACAACATACACGCCCGAGGGAGGACTCGAACCTCAGACGGGAGGAGCCGCGAGACGCACGGACCGTGACAAGACGTTTCAGAACGCGCGTCTACCCCGCGCGACCGTACAGTGGTTCTTGAAAATGTTAATGAAGATATCAGCGATCAAAACATAATCTTTGAAAATAATTATGGCAGTGTAGATCGGAAGACACATTTATTAAAAGGTGACCGATCTTCACATGATCATCTTCATACCTACAGCCACATTGATGGAGTAGGAACCGCTGAACGACGATAGCCAAGTAGTTATGACTATCATCATTCAGTGGTTCCTGTTCCAAGCACAGCCACTGTCAATCAGTATGGTTGTAGGTCTGAAGATGATCAAGTGATAATCGAAACTGGTCACCTTTTAATAGTAGTGCCTAGCGATTTAGACTGTCATAATTATTTTCAACTTACAATGGTGACTATGGGAATCGCATGGCATTGTGCATGATTTTGAGACAGTTGTGCTTATAGTATACGTGGGTCAGCGTGTCCTCGTGAAACATCATCGTAAAAACTGGCGATAAGCCGACCGAAGTGCCCTCACACCCAGGTGCAATAATATCGTGGTTGACTAACAAACTATAGCGGCGCTGTAGCATGTTTATTATTCGTGAAAAATTACATAACGTCACCTGTAGCTCGCTTTTGCGCTGTTAGTTCCGCAGAGAGCAGCCTACACTTCGCACAGCACACCATTCAGACGGCGGCAACAACAGCAGAAACATCTCCATCCTCAATGCATTTTTACTCCATAATTTGAGGTCTGCAAAAGAGCTTCTTGAGTGAATTTCTCTCATACAGATCTGCTATTCGGACATAAGAAATAAACTGCAGTTGTACTCTAAAAAAATGATGCCTGTATTTCGGTAATTAAAGAAGTTATCGAAACGTCTTGGTCTTTGTTTCATGGGCCCCTCGTTACTGTTCTTCTCGCTGAGAAGAGATTACAAGTTTCCTTAACGAGTCGAAAGTTGTTTCAGGTGAAAAACTTCCCTGCCTCCGCCAGTGTAACAGACAGCTCACAGGATTGAAGGTCTGGAGCATTTCCTACCAAAATTTAAACGTATGTTTACTTTATTATATTTATTATATTTATTTTAAAAGTGAGGCAGGAATTTTGAAATACGTCGCTTAAAACTGTCGGACATATTCAAAACTGCGATGTGTTTCTCCACTTGAAAAACAGCGAAAGGCGGAAGTTCCGAACACTGCCTATACAGGGTCTCCCAGAAGGAAGACTCAGTATTCGGAAATATGACAGCAACGTTGATTCGAAACTGAATGATCTAGTAAACACGGACTCTAAAGTGCGTACCTTAAAATCTATGAACACTCCCTATCGTCTTCGATATTGTGGAAGAAATCTCTTCTATTGCAAGCTCTTTGTTTCCCACATTTTGGGAAGAAATGACACGAAAAAAAGGAAGAAACCCTAGTAAATATGTGCTCCAAAATGCATACCTTTGCTATGCTATGAGCATTTATGAAGAAGAAGAGATGTGTTTCACGGTATCGAATACGCAGAAGTGCTTGTAGCTCTTAAGGCATCCATTTTAAAGCTCATAGTTCCTAGACTATTTTGCTGTGAATGATCGTTGCTGTCATATCCCTGAATAAAAAAATAATTTTAACAGTCGACGACTGCAATGAATTTCTTTAGAAAAGGAGATTGTGAATGCTATCTAAGGAAAGATAATAAAAAAAGCTAACGTTTGCAAAATACTTAATAACTGGACATAACAGTAAAAGATAAGAATTTTAAAGACAGATGGGAAATAGAGAAGAGAGTTGTTGGGAATGTTGGATGCAGTAAGTACATCGCTCTCCATTAAAATTGTATCACCAAGATGGATCGATGACTAATTATGAAATTTTACATAGTATGTGGCAGAATACATTATTTTATTTGCCGGTGATTTGAGGGTATACAGGAATACAAAGAGCTGCCATGTCTCGCAGTGGCTGTGGCTCTGACTTGCTTGTCGTCTAGTCGAACTCATCCTGTGTGACATCATTAAATAATGCTCGAGGCCCACGAGAAAGACAGGGCTCAGGACGTACATCACAGCACGTGACGCTGCAAATCTTACGAGTACCGGCAGCCGCCTCCAGTGCATAACGAGTAATGTTTTGGACTATTTTAATAATCCTTATTCGCTCATTGAAATGCATGCAAGATCTCGACAGCATACGACAAAGTGAAGACCTTCAGTGGGTAGCTTTCCAATTACATACTAATTTCATGTGAGTCCTGTATGGAGCCCAGCGTTCGCGAAGTGTGGCAGACGACTAGTGTGACGTCACAAGTACGTTGAGGGGCCCGTATTTCTCGTCGGCCCTGATGCTGCTTCATCTTTACACCAGAGTGCATCAATAGTAGTGACTACCCAGTAACGGTGAGGGCACTCATGACAGGATCGACCTGACAACGCTGCAATTTACTATAATTATTCTGGCAGGGCGTTCAAGGAACCACTTTAAGAGTATATCTCCCTCGTACCAAGAGTACGTGGAAAAAGTGAACACCTAAATCTTTATGTGCTAGCTCTGATTTGTCTTGTTTTATTACATATGTTATTTCTCACCATGTGGGCGAGAGTTAACAAAATATTTTCGAATTCTTAGGAGAAAGCTAGTGATTTAAATTTCGTGAGAAGATCTCACCACAACAGTAAATGTCTCCCTCATCTCGCTTTGTTTCGCAGTAATACAAAGCGAAGTACCCTTTCTTGAAGTATTTCGATGTGCAATCCTATATTGTATGGACCCCATACTGTTTAGCTACGATCCAGAAGGGGAACGAAAAGCGTAGTGTAAGCTGTATCTTTAGCAGCTTTGTTGCCTCTTGTAAGTGTTGCACCAATAAAACGCATTCTTTGGTTCGCCTTCCCTGTAATATTTTCCATGCAAATGGTTAATCTGATTGAAATCGCTAGATACTTAGTTGAACCTACAGTATTATTAATGTTATGTATCCTGTAACCGAAATTTAAAGGATTTATTTTATTTTTTAGTAGGGAAGTTTATCGTACATTGTTAGAATTTTCAGGCTTTCGCGCTGTAATGGCTATTTAATATACTTCCATATTCCTTTTTTAAAAGACGGCATTCACTTCTTAAATGCTGCAGTCTCCTCTGAAATTAGAATATACTCTTGAAAAATTCAGGTTTTTTCCGAATGTGAAAAGTTGTTCATAGGTAAGACGTCATGATGTACCTATGAACAAATATTTGACTGAAATTTAAGAGGACTGCAAATCGAAAGAATCTTCTCAATACTGTACTTTTGTCCATCTGTTGCATTATTGCTCTGCGACAATCAGTAAGTGCAATCAAATTAAGCAACAATATTATCAAAAACCATTAAGAAGTTTAATACATTTTGAAACAAAAGCTATTAGAAACATATTAATTTCCTATATTCATGTTTTTGGTCTGGAGCTCCTGTCTTTCTGTCCATGTTCTCAGTTAAATTCTGGATATAGGTTCCACTTTTATGCAAAATCACTGTTTTTTCTTGCTACCCGAACAAAGTGCTTACCGCGTTTTGCGAAGTGAAAAGGCATTTGTAAAAACGAAATTACAGGAAGTACATTAATATGTGTGTGTGTGTGTGTGTGTGTGTGTGTGTGTGTGTGTGTGTGTGTGCGAGCACAATGCCCTCAGAACGCGAAAGAACAAGGATCATTCGGAACAAAACATGACAAGCTGGTAGTGCAGGACATCATACAGAAGGACCTGCAAAGCCATATAATGTAAAATCACGTTTACAATTAACAAAACCCACTATTATGGCACAGAGATGCCTGAACACATTTGGATAACGATAAAAAGACAGTGTTTTTGCATAAAAGGTGGAACCTACATCAGATAATATACACTGCTGGAAATTGAAATAAGAACACCGTGAATTCATTGTCCCAGGAAGGGGAAACTTTATTGACACATTCCTGGGGTCAGATACATCACATGATCACACTGACAGAACCACAGGCACATAGACACAGGCAACAGAGCATGCACAATGTCGGCACTAGTACAGTGTATATCCACCTTTCGCAGCAATGCAGGCTGCTATTCTCCCATGGAGACGATCGTAGAGATGCTGGATGTAGTGCTGTGGAACGGCTTGCCATGCCATTTCCACCTGGTGCCTCAGTTGGACCAGCGTTCGTGCTGGACGTGCAGACCGCGTGAGACGCCGCTTCATCCAGTCCCAAACATGCTCAATGGGGGACAGATCCGGAGATCTTGCTGGCCAGGGTAGTTGACTTACACCTTCTAGAGCACGTTGGGTGGCACGGGATACATGCGGACGTGCATTGTCCTGTTGGAACAGCAAGTTCCCTTGCCGGTCTAGGAATGGTAGAACGATGGGTTCGATGACGGTTTGGATGTACCGTGCACTATTCAGTGTCCCCTCGACGATCACCAGTGGTGTACGGCCAGTGTAGGAGATCGCTCCCCACACCATGATGCCGGGTGTTGGTCCTGTGTGCCTTGGTCGTATGCAGTCTTGATTGTGGCGCTCACCTGCACGGCGCCAAACACGCGTACGACCATCATTGGCACCAAGGCAGAAGCGACTCTCATCGCTGAAGACGACACGTCTCCAATCGTCCCTCCATTCACGCCTGTCGCGACACCACTGGAGGCGGGCTGCACGATGTTGGGGCATGAGCGGAAGACGGCCTAACGGTGTGCGGGACCGTAGCCCAGCTTGCAAATGGTCCTCGCCGATACCCCAGGAGCAACAGTGTCCCTAATTTGCTGGGAAGTGGCGGTGCGGTCAACTACGGCACTGCGTAGGATCCTACGGTCTTGGCGTGCATCCGTGCGTCGCTGCGGTCCGGTCCCAGGTCGACGGGCACGTGCACCTTCCGCCGACCACTGGCGACAACATCGATGTACTGTGGAGACCTCACGCCCCACGTGTTGAGCAATTCGGCGGTACGTCCACCCGGCCTCCCGCATGCCCACTATACGCCCTCGCTCAAAGTCCGTCAACTGCACATACGGTTCACGTCCACGCTGTCGCGGCATGCTACCAGTGTTAAAGACTGCGATGGAGCTCCGTATGCCACGGCAAACTGGCTGACACTGACGGCGGCGGTGCACAAATGCTGCGCAGCTAGCGCCATTCGACGGCCAACACCGCGGTTCCTGGTGTGTCCGCTGTGCCGTGAGTGTGATCATTGCTTGTACAGCCCTCTCGCAGTGTCCGGAGCAAGTATGGTGGGTCTGACACACCGGTGTCAATGTGTTCTTTTTTCCATTTCCAGGAGTGTAAATTTTCATTTTCAATACAGGTAAAATTTTTCAGCCGTTCAAGAAATTCAGTTACTTTACAAATATCATATATTCCACGGTAAAAGACGTTCTACTCTTTAAAGGTCTAAAATTGTAGACGATCGACGAAGTATGGTTCAGTTGTCCAAGTGTTACATAAAAAGTTCTAAAAATATACAGCATTTTACTCAACATAAAATTCTCTACCTGAAGAATTAACACTATATTCCATATTACTTGAATACTTTATAGAGTGTTTAAATGAGTAGAACGTGAAGTGTTTACAAATGCTGCACAAACCAAAATCTCAAGCCCAACTATTACAAAGACTGTAAAATGTAGGTGACAACACAATAACGCAGTCTCTAGTGAGCATTTCTTCCTGTGATCCATAAAATTAGTCTAAGAAATTACACTAGACAACAGTTTCGGGGTATACTTTTCTCTGTATACAATATTCTCTCCAACTCATAAGGGGATCTCATACTTTTTGTTGTTCATTTCCAGCTGCCACTTTTTGTTCGTAACCGATTTTGTGAGGATGCTGTGAAATTTTTCCATGATTGGTGCCACCACCACCCACTACACTGTAAGTTGACAGCCTCCCCTACACATACCTATTGAGGTGCAGGCCATGCCTAGTGAAACCCGATATACTGATGGACCCAACTGGCACCACTGAAATATGACCCATGCCCTCTGCTATCAGCGCCCTATCCAGGCACATGTTAACGCGCCTAACAGCCGCATTAAGATGAGGCCGATCATGACGTTGAAACAGTTGAACTAAATGCACATTAGTCCCACCACTTTGAGCAGATATCTTTACCAGGTCACCACCTACATGATATTCCCTATCCCTATCAATACTGTTCGCTGCTCCACCCACTATCACTACCTGATCCTCCCTCGTAAAATTCCTACATAACTCCCCTATGATGTCAGTCACCTGAGCCAATCCTGCACTTGGCTTCACAATGCTTGTGACCTGGTACTCACTCTCCATCACTTACTGTAACTGCTGACGCACATGTCTACCATGCGAACTATCTAGCAGCAGAACCTTGTTTTTTCTGTTAGACTTTGCAACTGACCTAGGCCTCCTAACTGCTGAAGATTGCTGCATGTTTCCTACATCTACAGCTACAATAGGCTCCTCTCCGCTCAACTCTGACAGTTGGTCAAATCTATTGCATGTACACCAAGTATAACTGTCTGAATACCTCCTCTTCCTAGCTGCCTTCTTGCCAACTGTCAGTACCCATTCCCCACCACCCTTCACCCTACTCAACCTATCCAGTTTGGAGCACCCTCAACTCTCTTGTGGTTCCCTTTTTAGGTACTCCACGTCGGCGTCTGCGCGTAGATACGTATCGTCGATAGGTTTTCCGGCTTTAATTCCCGACGTGACAGCGACGATTCTCCGATGAGATGCGGGCCTTGTGTTTTGCTGTTACTGCGAGTCTTTTATTTATCGCTTTTATTTAGTAATGTCCGCCCCGGTAGCTGAGTGGTCAGCGTGACGGATTGCCGTCCTCTGGGCCCGGGTTCGATTCCCGGCTGGGTCGGAGATTTTCTCCGCTCAGAGACTGGGTGGTGTGTTGTGTTCATCATCATTTCATCCCCATCCGGCGTGCAGGTCGCCCAATGTGGCGCCGAATGTAATAAGACCTGCGATATGGCGGCCGGACCTGCCCCGCGAGGGGCCTCCCGGCCAATGACGCCAAACGCTCATTTCCATTTCCATTTCCATTTAGTAATTTGCCCGGCTATAACTCTCCCCTTTTGTGATTAAGACAGCCTGCTGGACCTTTCTGAGGAAGTGGGGACGTCAAAGTGTCACAAAAGTTCATATTAAGCAGTCCATAAAACACGTAAACGTTCGCTTCAGTTAGCGTGTTAGTTAATGCCTACGCTTTCCGCTAGATGGTGCTGACTTACTGCTGAATAGCTTTGGTTCCGTAAAACCTTCACTGATTAGTACTAGGTAAATGAAATAAGTACAACACTCTTGTATTTCACTTTCACTCTATATTCAAGAATTAAGATGGTGATGGATGATGGTCTGTTTAAAAGGTTCCTAGCCTGGAGGAATCTAAATAGTCCGCAAATGCCGATATGCACACGCATTACGTCCAGATTCGCAATTGACGGCACACGACACTTTCAAAAGTCCACACGTTAATATCTCAATACAGGCACCTCTGAATTCATTCGTATCAGCAGATAATTTGAGTTTCTGTCGTCTTTATGTCTGTAAAGTTCCAGTCTAGCACAAAAGTCCTAAAATCCCCTTAATACTCCGTTGCTACCAACAGTCAGAGATCGTACACTACATCACTTTTAATCTCCGTAATATTCTAACAGTTTATCGTGAATCTTAACACGATAAAGTCCAATCTAATTATTGTCTCGCTGACTGACACGGGTTCCCCGCCCTTTAACGAAACTATCAAGGAAAAAAGGCGGCAATAATGACGATCAGGCCTTTTTATAAGTTTTTCATCGCAAGAGTTTAAAGTCACTGCCTTCTCCATGACGGAGCTTCCGTGGCATTGCTGTACTTAGACGTTAAACTACTTGCTGATATACTATAATTTTGATCTGCAATTACCGAACTCTGATTCTACACTATTTTCCCCTCTCAAAATTCTATTCTTAATTTTAAATTATTCTTTCTATAGCTTTTATCACTGTAAACTGAACCGAGGTGTTACAAGTTTCTCCATTTTCCTTTGTAAATACACCTGTTTGGTGCCATGTTTCCATATCTCCGTCGACATTCTGTGAGTGCATATGAATATCTTCGATGGCCTGGTTTTCCCCTAAAAGAAACTCAGTGGCAGCTCTCCGCCCGGAGCGCATCTGAACAGAGCGTGGTGGCGCATTGGTTGGCACACTGGACTAGCATTCGAGAGGACGATTGTTCAAACCCGCGTACGGCCACGCACATTTTGGTTTCCATTGATTTATCTAAATTACTCCAGGCAAATGCCGAGACTGTTCCTTTGAAAGGCCAGGGCCGATTTCCTTCCCTATCCTCGACACAATTCAAGTTTGTGTTTCGTCTCTAGTGACCTCGACGTCGAAGGTACGTTAAACACAATCTTTTTTCTTTCCTGTTGGAACGCAGCTCCGCTGCAGGCAAAAAGCGGAACTTTATGAAACTACAGCGGATGAAGCGGGCATATTCCACGATGTTCCAAAACAAATTTCGCATTCTTTAAACTAAGACTGAGAGGGTAAAGATATGATGCATTATTTATAGAACGCACGTCGTACGCCATATTGAACTTCAGGTGTAGGCCCCCGATAGCTGAATGGTCTGCGCGACAAAATGTCATTCCTAAGGGCCAGGGATCGATTCCCAGTAGGCTCGGAGATTTTCACCGCTCAGGGACTGGGTGTTGTTATTATCATTTCATCTCCATCGACACGCATGTCGCCGAAGTGGCGTCAGATCGAATGACTTGCTCCGGCGAACGGTCTACCCGACGGGAGACCCTGTTGCTGTTGTTGTCTTCAGTCCTGAGAGTGGTTTGATGCAGCTCTCCATGCTACTCTATCCTGTGCAAGCTTCTTCATCTCCCAGTACTTACTGCAACCTACATCCTTCTGAATCTGCTTAGTGTATTCATCCCTTGGTCTCCCTCTACGATTTTTACCCTCCACGATGCCCTCCAATGCTAAATTGGTGATCCCTTGATGCCTCAGAACATGTCCTACCAAACGGTCCCGTCTTCTTGTCAAGTTGTGCCACAAACTCCTCTTCTCCCCAATTCTATTCAATACCTCCTTATTAGTTATGTGATCTACCCATCTAATCTTAAGCATTCTTCCGTAGCAACACATTTCGAAAGCTTCTATTGTCTTCTTGTCTAAACTATTTCATGTTTCACTTCCATACATGGCTACACTCCATACAAATACTTTCAGAAACATGTTCCTGACACTTAAATCTATACTCGATGTTAACAAATTTCTCTTCTTCAGAAAGGCTTTCCTTGCCATTGCCAGTCTACATTTTATATCCTCTCTACGTCGACCATCATCAGTTATTTTGCTCTCCAAATAGCAAAACTCCTTTACTACTTTAAGTGTCTCATTTCCTCATCTAATTCCCTCAGCATCACCCGACTTAATTCGACTACATTCCATTATCCTCGTTTTGCTTTTGTTGATGTTCATCTTATATCCTCCTTTCAAGACACTATCCATTCCGTTCCACTGCTCTTCCAAGTCCTTTGCTGTCTCTGACAGAGTTACAATGTCATCGGCGAACCTCAACGTTTTTATTTCTTCTCCATGGACTTTAATACCTACTCCGAATTTTTCTTTTGTTTCCTTTACTGCTTGCTCAATATACAGAATTAGTAACATCGGGGACAGTCTACAACCCTGTCTCACTCCCTTCCCAACCACTGCTTTCTTTTCATGCCCCTCGACTCTTGTAACTGCCATCTGGTTTCGGTACAAATTTTAAATAGCCTTTCGCTCCCTGTATTTTACCCCTGCCACCTCCAGAATTTGAAAGAGAGTATTCCAGTCGACATTGTCAAAAGCTTTCTCTAAGTCTACAAATGGTAAAAACGTAGGTTTGCCTTTCCTTAATCTAGCTTCTAAGATAAGTCGTAGGGTCAGTATTGCGTCACGTGTTCCAATATTTCTACGGAATCCAAACTGATCTTCGCCGAGGTCGGCTTCTACCAGTTTTTCCATTCGTCTGTAAAGAATTCGCGTTAGTACTTTGCAGCTGTGACTTATTAAACTGACAGTTCGGTAATTTTCACATCTGTCAACACCTGCTTTCTTTGGGATTGGAATTATTGTATTCTTCTTGAAGTCTGGGGGTATTTCGCCTGTCTCATACATCTTGTTCGCCAGATGGTAGAGTTTTGTCAGGACTGTCTCTCCCAAGGCCGTCAATAGTTCTAATGGAATGTTGTCTACTCCCGGGGCCTTGTTTCGACTCAGGTCATTCAGTGCTCTGTCAAACTCTTCACGCAGTATCGTATCTCCCATTTCATCTTCATCTACATCTTCTTCCATTTCCATAATATTGTCCTTAAGTACATTGCCCTTGTATAGGCCCTCTATATACTTCCTCCACCTTTCTGCTTTCCCTTCTTTGCTTAGAACTGGGTTTCCGTCTGAGCTCTTGATATTCATACGAGTGGTTCTCTTATCTCCATAGTTCTCTTTAATTTTCCTGTAGGCAGTATCTGTCTTACCCCTAGTGAGATAACCCTCTACATCCTTACATTTGCCCTCTAGCCATCCCTGCTTAGCCATTTTGCACTGTCTGTCGATCTAGTTTATGAGATGTTTGTATTTCTTTTTCCCTGCTTCATTTACTGCATTTTTATATTTTCTCCTTTCATCAATTAAATTCAGTATTTCTTCTGTTACCCAAGGATTTCTACTAGCCCTCGTATTTTTACCTACTAGGTCCTCTGCTGCCTTCACTACTTCATCTCTCAAAGCTACCCATTCTTCTTCTACTGTATTTCTTTCCCCCATTCCTGCCAATTGTTCCCTTATGCTCTCCCTGACACTCTGTACAACCTCTGGTTCTTTCAGTTTATCCAGGTTCCATCTCCTTAAATTGCCACCTTTTTGCAGCTTCTTCATTTTTAATCTACAAGATATGATGCATTATTTATAGAACACCCATCGTACGCCGTATTGAATTTCAGGTGTAGGCCCGCGGTAGCTGAGTGTTCAGCGCGACAAAATGTCAATCCTAAGGGCCCGGGATCGATTCCCAGCAGGGTCGGAGATTATCTCCGCTCACGGACTGGGTGTTGCATTGGCCTAATTATCATCATTTCATCGCCATCGACGCGCAAGTCGCCGAAGTGGCGTCAGATGGAAAGACTTGCTCCCGGCGAACGGTCTACCAGACGGGAGGCCCTAGTCACACGACATTTACATTTTACTTTTCAGGTAGCTGTTTCGTCTTGCTATAGGCGATGACGGACTCGACACTAAACAGGGAGACGTCGGAGTGTGATTTGCCGCTGGCTGTTCGCAGAGGTCGCAGTTGCACGAGGTCAGCGCGGAGCGCTGTTGGCTGCGCGCGGTCGGCTTCACGACCTGCCCTGCCCCTCCGCCACGTGAGGAGACAGTTCAGTCGGCCGCCGCTGCTCGCCGCCCGAGCCCGCACAGTCCTGTCTTAAAGAGTCGCTGCCATGGCTGAGGACGCCGCTGCGGGACTCATGCTGCCCGGACTGCGCTTCGGCTGGCTGGACCACATGGTGTTCGGACTCATGCTGGCAGTCTCCCTGGTCGTTGGCGTCTACTTCGGCGTGTGCGGCCGGGCCAAGAACACCGCCAAAGTGGATTACCTGCACGGCGGCAAGAGTATGAGCGTCCTGCCGGTGGCCGTGTCGCTGGTGGCCAGGTACGTGGGCTGTAACGTCGCATTAAGACTGGGAAATGGCCAGTGAAGCAGTACGGACGTTAGCGAAACGTTAACTGACTCAACAAACTACTAAAATTTCCTAGAGCCATTGACATATAGCCGAATGGAATTCTTGAACATCCTTCTCAGTATGTTCATTCGACCACGACACACTCTTTCTTTATTTGTTATTTTATTTTCATCAGTCTCATCTACATATCCATCTACATTTATACTCCGCAAGCCACCCACCAACGGCGTGTGGCGGAGGGCTCTTTACGTGTCACTGTCATTACCTCACTTTCCTGTTCCACTCGCGTATGATTCGCGGGAAGAACGACTGCCGGAAAGCCTCCGTGCGCGCTCGAATCTCTCTAATTTTACATTCATGATCTCCCCGGGAGGTATAAGTAGGGGGAAGCAATATATTCGATATCTCATCCAGAAACGCACCCTCTCGAAACCTGGACAGCAAGCTACACCGCGATGCAGAGCGCCTCTCTTGCAGAGTCTGCCACTTGAGTTTGCTAAACATCTCCGTAACGCTATCACACTTACCAGACAACCCTGTGACGAAACGGGCCGCTCTTCTTTGGATCTTCTCTATCTCCTCTGTCAACCCGACCTGGTACGGATCCCACACCGATGAGCAATACTCAAGTATAGGTCGAACGGGTGTTTTGTAAGCCACCTCCTTTGTTGATGGACTACATTTTCTAAGGACTCTCCCAATGAATCTCAATCTCGTACCCGCCTTACCAACAATTAATTTTATATGATCATTCCGCTTCAAATCGTTCCGTACGCATACTCCTAGATGTTTTACATAAGTAACTGCTACCAGTGTTTGTTCCGCTATCATATAATCATACAATAAAGGATCTTTCTTTCTATGTATTCGCAATACATTACATTTGTCTATGTTAAGGGTCAGTTGCCACTCCCTGCACCAAGTGCCTATCCGTTGCAGATCTTCCTGCATTTCGCTGCAATTTTCTAATGCTGCAACTTCTCTGTATACTACAGCATCATCCGTGAAAATCCGCATGGAGCTTCCGACACTATCTACTAGATCATTTATATACACTCCTGGAAATGGAAAAAAGAACACATTGACACCGGTGTGTCAGACCCACCATACTTGCTCCGGACACTGCGAGAGGGCTGTACAAGCAATGATCACACGGACGGCACAGCAGACACACCAGGAACCGCGGTGTTGGCCGTCGAATGGCGCTAGCTGCGCAGCATTTGTGCACCGCCGCCGTCAGTGTCAGCCAGTTTGCCGTGGCATACAGAGCTCCATCGCAGTCTTTAACACTGGTAGCATGCCGCGACAGCGTGGACGTGAACCGTATGTGCAGTTGACGGACTTTGAGCGAGGGCGTATAGTGGGCATGCGGGAGGCCGGGTGGACGTACCGCCGAATTGCTCAACACGTGGGGCGTGAGGTCTCCACAGTACATCGATGTTGTCGCCAGTGGTCGGCGGAAGGTGCACGTGCCCGTCGACCTGGGACCGGACCGCAGCGACGCACGGATGCACGCCAAGACCGTAGGATCCTACGCAGTGCCGTAGGGGACCGCACCGCCACTTCCCAGCAAATGAGGGACACTGTTGCTCCTGGGGTATCGGCGAGGACCATTCGCAACCGTCTCCATGAAGCTGGGCTACGGTCCCGCACACCGTTAGGCCGTCTTCCGCTCACGCCCCAACATCGTGCAGCCCGCCTCCAGTGGTGTCGCGACAGGCGTGAATGGAGGGACGAATGGAGACGTGTCGTCTTCAGCGATGAGAGTCGCTTCTGCCTTGGTGCCAATGATGGTCGTATGCGTGTTTGGCGCCGTGCAGGTGAGCGCCACAATCAGGACTGCATACGACCGAGGCACACAGGGCCAACACCCGGCATCATGGTGTGGGGAGCGATCTCCTACACTGGCCGTACACCACTGGTGATCGTCGAGGGGACACTGAATACTGCACGGTACATCCAAACCGTCATCGAACCCATCGTTCTACCATTCCTAGACCGGCAAGGGAACTTGCTGTTCCAACAGAACAATGCATGTCCGCATGTATCCCGTGCCACCCAACGTGCTCTAGAAGGTGTAAGTCAACTACCCTGGCCAGCAAGATCTCCGGATCTGTCCCCCATTGAGCATGTTTGGGACTGGATGAAGCGTCGTCTCACGCGGTCTGCACGTCCAGCACGAAGGCTGGTCCAACTGAGGCGCCAGGTGGAAATGGCATGGCAAGCCGTTCCACAGGACTACATCCAGCATCTCTACGATCGTCTCCATGGGAGAAAAGCAGCCTGCATTGCTGCGAAAGGTGGATATACACTGCACTAGTGCCGACATTGTGCATGCTCTGTTGCCTGTGTCTATGTGCCTGTGGTTCTGTCAGTGTGATCATGTGATGTATCTGACCCCAGGAATGTGTCAATAAAGTTTCCCCTTCCTGGGAAAATGAATTCACGGTGTTCTTATTTCAATTTCCAGGAGTGTATATTGTGAAAAACAATGGTCCCATAACACTCCCCTGTGGCACGCCAGAGGTTACCTTAACGTCTATAGACGTCTCTCCATTGATAACAACATGCTGTGTTCTGTTTGCTAAAAACTCTTCAATCCAGCCACACAGCTGGTCTGATATTCCGTAGGCTCTTACTTTGTTTATCAGGCGACAGTGCGCAGGTTTGATGCGGATCACCACCAAGAATATCTCTCCTGTAATAATCTTTGCATCTCAGTGAAGCACTTGCAGACAGCTTCTTCAATTATATATTACACATTGTCCACGCAGAGGTATTCCTCTTCAGCTTTTGCCCTCTGCTGCCACGGAAGTTATTTCCTGCTTGCGTTCCAATCTCTGTCTTTCCCTATCGTTTTTACCCCCTGCATCTCCCTCTAATACCATGAAAGTTGTAATTTACTGGCAGTTTAAACCGTGTGCCGGATCTAGATTCGAAATCGGGACCTTTGCCTTCTGCCGGTAAGTTCTCGCTGCGCGGGATTAGCCGAGCGGTGTAAGGCGCAGCAGTCACGGACTGTGCGGCTGGTCCCGGCGGAGGTTCGAGTCCTCCCTCGGGCATGGGTGTGTGTGTTTGTCCTTAGGATAATTTAGGTTAAGTAGTGTGTAAGTTTAGGGACTGATGGCCTTGGCAGTTAAGTCCCATAAGATTTCACACACATTTGAACATTTGGTAAGTTCTCTACCAACTGAAATACCCAAGCACTAAACACGACGCATCCTCACAGCTTCACTTCCGCCAACACGTCAACTCCTACCTTCCAAATATCATAGAAGAGCTTGGGTAGCTGGGTTGGTAGAATGCTTGTCCACGAAAGGCAAAGTTCCTGAGCTCGAGTCTCGGTAGGGCACACAGTTTTAATCTGCCAGGAACTTTCACATCAGCGCACACTTGGCTGCACAGTGAAAAATTAATTCTGAAATCGTTCCGCAGGATGTGGCTAGGCCATATCTCCGCAATACCTTTTTTCCAGGAGTACTAGTACCGCAAGTTTCGCTGGAGAACTGGTGTTTTCACCATTAAAAAGATAAACTGATCGTCATGTAACAGGTTCTCAGCTGTCTTTTCCATTCTTCTATACTTGTTAGAAACTTTTATGGGTGAGCAGTTACACGGATTGTACATCAGTTTCAGTCCTTATTTGCCCATCTAATTGGGGTTTGTGTGGATGATATGTCTCCCAATGTCTGTTGGCATGCACCCAGTCTCACAGATTCTACAAATTCTACAGCTAAAACACAGTAGGAACTGGTAAAAAATTTCAAACGTTGGTATGTTAATAACGCAACAAATTTCTCTTTCTACAGTTTCTTACAAGGATATTACAGGGATAATGTCTCTTGATATGAACTAACTTATTTTGTTACATAGCTGTTATTTGCTTGCCTGTGTGTCGTAAGCCAGCACAATTAACTTCTGTAAATACAGCAACTGTTAAACAATGGTCCTTGTTGAAGACCGTGAGGCATCGAACTACAAAATATATTTTAACACTCCAGATCCATAAAACATCTAACAGTAGTCTTATAGTTACAATAAATCATGGGAAGCTAATTTCCTATTGGAGTCCAGTATCGTAACTCCATTAGCCTGATTCAGTCACTTAATAGAATCATCAACCTCCAAAATTTTCATACAGTGCTTTTAATTTGAAATGATGGAAATAATAACTGACAGAATATTCTTCATTCGTCAGTACCAGTAGCTTTTAAACCTAAATAATTTAAAGTATAGCTTTAAACTGATCAACATTACGAAGAAGTATCTCTGCAGTGGCTTCAGAAGTGTCCATATCTGCGCACCTATCATGTTCTGTGGTACATCAAATCAACAGCCGATGTAAACAAATCTATCCATCATCTTGCACTTAGTTCAGTTCATGGATCAGCATGGATCGGAAAAGATATTCAAACTGCTCTTTTTTAATATGTAAGGAAGAGATTTTCATGAAGCATGTACATTGGATAGAGTTTACATATAATGTACGAGGGTTGGCCATAAAGTAGTGCATCGCATTTTTTCTTCAACAATTCCTTATTGAATATAATGAGAATTACAAGCATGAAAGAAAGGTGTTTTATCTACACACCCTATTTTTCCAGGTAACCTCCATACCGTTCTGTGGCCTTCTCCAGCGCGAAACAAGGGCGTGTATACCCTGTCGGTACGCACGCTTTTGATTATCCGAGAATGTGGATAATTGCATCAACATTTCCTTTGCTGATTGACAGATGTCGCAACTACTGCCGAGTTGTAATGCGTCTGTCCTCGCGAATGACATCAGCTCGCTGCAACATGACAGGTGTGACAGCAGTGGGTGGTCTCCCCTACCGCTGAAAGTCGTGGAATTTCGCCGAACCGCCATCTGATGACCTCATCATCGAAGCCCAGCGGCTAACTGTACTTCTGTCGACAGCAGATACTCCATACACTTTGCACAAGCGTTTGTGAATATTCCTCATAATTTCTTTCTCTACAGTGAGAAATGCAATTACTGCACGTTGCTTGTAACGTACATCACCTACAGACGTCATTTTGAAATTGTCTTGCAGCTACGGCCTCTGTCGGAAGTGACGGAAATTTCACTCATGAGATTTCAAGTGATGCGCACGTAACGTTTCGCATTCGTAGTATTGTTTTCGGCTGAGAAAAGGAAATGCAGTGCATTACTTTCTGGGCAACGCTCTTAAAACATATTTTAAACTATGTAATCACAAAAACTTCGTTATATATTAAGACAAAAATGTAATACTTGCCAAGTAATAAACACTAGAGTCTTATGTTGGGCTCAGGTCTGAGTCTGGTAACGGTAGGATAAGTCGTTTCTAAAGAACTCGTGTATTGTGTGTGCAGAACTCGTGTACTGTTGCAGTATTTCCTACATTGGTACAATGGTAAATGAGATCTTATGTGGCTAGATGCTAAACATCACCTAGATAAAATACGTGTTAACACGTGCAGTACTTACAGAGTCATAGCTCTAAAAATAGAAGTTTCTGTGTAGTTAGACATTCTTTCCTTTACATGAACTTTAACTACTGAATTTGTTGTTAAAACACCGCAATATAGAACAGTATACATTTTGGTGCAGGTAACATATGGACATCCCAACTCAGTTTCAGCATATCTACTCTACAGTAGATTAATTTCAAAATCTTGCTGCAGATGTTTACCATGAGCTGTTTCACTTCGCTTCATTGACATATGTGCTCATATGATAACATACATCGTAGAAAATAAATGTTTGTCCCTTCACCTCACAGTACTTTATCTATCGTAGAACAGACGTACTCGTAGGTGTGTATTTTAAAATCATTTTCATATGCTTTTAGATGTTACCACAATGCTTCTTCCATGTAGGAAGAATTAGTTAATCTATTAATCTACTGTAAGATCTGCAACAGTTGTGTGTGAATAGAGTAAGCACGTAGCTTACAGAACCAGCTATCTGCTGCTACTCACGAATCAAAGTCTTGCAAGTGACGGCAGGCACGCATTTTACGTTCTGTTACTTGTTCAACTTAACTGTTATCGAGCATATAGTGAAATGTAGTGAATCACATGTATGCTTATGTTCCAGTCACATATCTGGAATAACTCTGATGGGAGTACCTTCTGAGATCTACCTGTACGGGACACTATACGGCCTGGTGGTTATTTCTACCGTACTCACCTGCCTCATTGTCAACTGGTTGTACCTGCCTGTCTTTTTCGGCTTGCAGCTCACGTCTACATATGAGGTATGCTATGAACCTGTGTGTGTGTGTGTGTGTGTGTGTGTGTGTGTGTGTGTGTGTGTGTGTGTGTGTGTGTGTGTGCGCGCGTGTGTGCGCTCGCGCGTTTGTGTGATAGATGGGAGTGGAATACAAACATATAAAATAATAATTTCCCTTTGCGTTTCAGTTTTCTCCACATATGACAGATGATATACACTCGTATACTGTAAAAATGGTATCTAATGTAGTGTTACTGCCAACGTACCTGCTTCAAATTTCAGGTGATTAAACCAGTAAAATCTCCTCTAGAATTTTACAATAGTTCAAGCTGTATGCTTACGTTAGAGGCTCTCTCATTTCACTCTGTAAAATGCGTGGGGCATTTAATAAGTAATGCAACACTTTTTTGGCTCCCAGTTCCGGTTGAAAATATTCTGAATTTGCTATGGGAAGTCTTTTCATGAAGTTCCGATAGTGGTGACGCTAAACTTTGGCCTAAAAATAGTGTCTGTAAGGAGCTGCATCCTAAGAAGAGAGCAGTCATTTTCTCTTAATGAAAAACCAGTTTGACGCAGATCTTCATAGGCACTTGCACAATGTCTGTAGGGACTTAGAAGTAAATAAAAGCACGGTGAATCGTTGACGAGGATTCTGTCGTCATCTCAACATGGCCGCGCAAACCTGTTCGATCTCCTGGGTGCCGGCAGCCCGCACACAATTGATACTCCTGCAATGACGGAACGTGCGGACCCTCTCATCCGAAGTGAACGGCGAGCCAGAATTAAACATATCGCTGCTCAACTGGATATCACACTAGTCTGGACATGTGAGAGGAACTGGCAAAACTTCTTTGGACTGTTGTTCCTCATGCAACCTAAAGCCCAGGTCTCGCACCTTCCAACCTCCATATTTTTGGCCGAATGAAGGATGCACTCCGCGGGAATCAGTACGTGGATGATGGGGAGGTTACTGATGCAGCAAGATGTTGGCTCAGACGTCGGCCAGTGATACCACGCGGGCATACCAGTTCGCTCAGTAAGGTAAGGCCGTCTCATGGAACAGAGATTATTTGGAAAAACAGGATTTTTTTGCCGAAAGAATAAGGAACAGTATGGTGTATTGGAGATTGGAGTCCAGAATAAAACGAACCTGTTTTTTGAAAAAATAAAACAAAAAAGTGTTGAGTTACTTACTGAAGTCCCTCGTAATAACAATGAGTCGGCGTCGAGACGTATTTAGTGTCTTTTCTTATATACCTCGTGTCCTTTTATTTATTTTTTATTTATTTATTGTTCCGTGGGACCAAATTAAGGAGAAGTCTCCATGGTCATGGAACGAGTCAATACATGAAATTATAACACGATATTAGAAACAGATAAAATGAAACATAAAAAAACATATTCAGGTGACAAGTCGTAAGTTTAAATAAAGAAAATTAACAATGTAACACTGGAATTTGCTTAATTTTTTAGCTCTTCCAGGAGCTCCTCGACAGAATAGAAGGAGTGAGCCATGAGGAAACTCTTCAGTTTAGACTTAAAAGAGTTTGGGCTGCTGCTAAGATTTTTGAGTTCTTGTGGTAGCTTATTGAAAATGGATGCAGCAGAATACTGCACTCCTTTCTGCACAAGAGTCAAGGAAGTGTATTCCACATGCAGATTGGATTTCTGCCTAGTATTAACTGAGTGAAAGCTGCTAACTCTTGGGAATAGGCTAATATTGCTAACAATAAACGACATTAAAGAAAATATATACTGTGAGGGCAATGTCAGAATTCCCAGACTATTGAATAGGGGTCGACAAGAGGTTCTCGAACTTACACCACATATAGTTCGAACAGCCCGTTTTTGAGCCAAAAATACCCTTTTTGAATCAGAAGAATTACCCCAAAAAATAATACCATACGACATAAGCGTTCGGATAGATAGTAAGCTGTTGTGGAAAGCCAATGTCCAGGATCTTGTTCAGAAACTAAATGCTGCTTTATTTACCATTAGTTCAGTATCTGAAATAAGTGACACTTCAACAGTAATCGGAACGAATTTCCACTCCGAAATGAAGTGTACTCTAATCTTGACAGATTAGAAGGTAGGCAACAGTTACTGCCGAAAGGACAGCTTTGAAGGCGGGTCTTTTGTCGCGGCGACATAGGTCAAACTCTAGACCACTTGTCCTTGAAAAGCTACTATCCCAGGTTTAAGTCCCACTCTGCCACGAAGTTTCTACCTTTCAGTAAATTTTAAATCAATGTACACTTCGCTGTAGAATGAAAACACATCTGGAATACCAAGTGCTACTTGTATCATTGTACTATCACTCGTACATGACAAAGTTCTCTGCCTGTTTACACACTTGTTTATAGTGTTGCACTTCTCCTGGTTAGTCGCACACAGTGGTTACCTTAATAAGTGCATCATTTACAATAAATTTTTTAAGTAATTGAAAGTCCTGAAAACGTCTTACTGGGTGACTCTGTTGAATGGGGAAAAACTACAGGGGACCATTACTGAGATGATACGGAGGAAAACAGGTCATATGGACATATGGCCAGCTATACGTTTCAACGGATCTGCCCACTTGAAGTTGTAGATACAATATCGTTGATAGTATAGGCTTCAACGGTTGAAGGCACACATGACAACATATCTGATAATTGGGAATGTCATATTTATACAGGTGGTTTAGCCCCACACACAAGTGGACAATAATATTTACCCTGACAGCGATACTCTCACACATCAGTGTAGGTGGCATTTGCTCCTCTTCTGTTGCCAACTAACTGTGGGGCTGACGTGCGTCGTGTAGTGTAGCGTTGAGAGACAGCAGCGCTCGGAACAGGCCGACAGGGCCTTTACATACAAACAGGAAAATAGTAATGGACGGTCGGCGGCACAACTGTACCGGGAAAAGTATCCCGGCCGGCAGCACCGCACCATAAACTATTTGTAACAGTGATTCGTCTTTTGTGTGAGACAGGCAGGCTCGTTCACGGAATGGGATACATAGCCATGTACACAGGCGTTGGAAGAACAAGTGTAGAACATGAACACCACGCCGGTGTCAGCACCAGGCAGGTGACCCGCCTCCAAGGGGAAACCCAGACGATCACACGATCGTCTAGAACACTCTCCACATCTGCCACTATAAGTTTCACATACAACGCGTGGAGACTTTATCAACTACGGATTTGCAACAGCGGCTACGGTTTTGTCGTGGTCCGCCTTACAGCTCATCACGGTGCTGATATTTCTGTCATCCACCCTATTCCCATATGGGACTACATTTACGAGGACGGTATCATCAACTTCACAACACGTGAAGTGGTCTAAAAAGGTCTCTCTAAGCAAGACCAAGCTCCCAGGGAGATATAAAACCGGAAGCACTTTATTTGGATAACAAAATGTTCCATAAATTCATAATGCCTGTATCTATAAATTCACTACAAAAATATTATTACTTGATCAGTCTTGTAACTGGTTTGATGCCTCCCACCACAAATTCATCTCTTGTGCCAACCTTCCATTTCAGAGTAGCAATGCACCCTACGTCCTCTTGATTGATGGTCTTCCCCTACAGCTTGTTTCAATAAATGTGCTGTCATCATTTCACTTCTGCTTGTTAGTGTTTTCCATACATTCCTTTCTTCGCCTGTTCTATGGAGAATCCACTCACTACTCCACTTATCAATCACCCGACATTCAAAATTAATCTGTAGCACCACGTATCAAATGCTTCGATTCTTTTCTGTTCAGGTTTTCCCATTGTCGATGATCACTGGAATCATGCAATACTGTGCTCCAAAGAACATTCTCAGATGTTTCTACGCCATATTAAGGCCTACACTTGATACCAGTACACTTCTTTTGGCCAGGAATGCCCGGTTGTATTTTATGTCCTCTTCGCTTCGTCCGTTTTCTCATTTACTCTCAATCCGTATGTATACTCATTAAGCTATTCATTCTATTCAACTAATCCTTCACTTTCTTCACTTTCACTGAGGACAGAAAGTTAATAAACCATTCTTATCACTCATATCCCTTGATCGTGAATTTTAACCCTATTCCTAAAACTTTCTTTTATTTCCCTCATTGCACCTTAGATGTACAGGTTCAATAGTAGAGGCGAAAGGCTTCATGCCCACCTTACATCCATTTTAATCCGACCATTTCGTTGTTGGTCTTCCAGTGTTATTGTACATCACCCGTCTTTGCCTTTATCTTCTATTTTTCTCAGAAATTTAAACATCTTGCACCATTTTACACACACCACAGAAAGTTTTGCATCATTTCGGTTCCAAGTTTTTCGGAACATGTACAGAAAATTAGAATAGAGAACAACATAAACATCATTTCCGCTCTATTTATTGCTCACGAAAACCTCACGTTGCCTGTTGTGCCACCATACAGCGAGACCTTCAGAGGTGGTGTACCATATTGCTGTACACACAGGTACCTCTAATCTCCAGCAGCACGTTCTCCAACATTGATGTTTGCCCCTATTCGTCGTGGCATACTATCCACAAGTTCATCAAGGTACTGTTGGTCCAGATTGTCCCACACCTCAACGGCGATTCGCAGCAGTTGGAGGGTCACGTTGTCCATAAACAGCCCTTTCCAATCTATCCCAGGCATGTTCGATAGGGCTCATGTCTGCAGAACATGCTGGCCACTCTAGTCGAGCGATGTCGTTATCCTGAAGTAAGTCATTCACAAGATGTGCACGATGGGGGCGCGAATTGTCGTCCATGAAGACGAATGCCTCGTCAATATGTTGCCGATATGGTTACACTATTAGTCGGAGGACGGCATCACGTGTCGTACAGCCGTACCTTCCATCACTACCAGCGGCGTACTTCGGCTTCACAAAATGCCACCCCAAAACAGCATGGGACCTCCACATTCCTGCTCTCGCTGGACAGTGTGTCTAAGGCGTTCAGCCTGACCGGATTGCCTGCAAACACGTCTCCGACGATTGTCTGGTTTAAGGCATATGCGACACTCGCTGGTGAAGAGATCGTGATGCCAATCCTGAGCGGTCCATGCGGCATGTTGTTGAGCCCACCTGTACCGCGCTGCATGGTGTCGTGGTTGCAACGATGGACCTCGCCATGGACGTCGGGAGTGAAGTTGCGAATCATGCAGCCTATTGTGCACAGTTTGAGTCGTAGCAAGACTTCCTGTGTCTGCACAAAAAGCATTATTCAACATGGTGGCGTTACTGTCAGTGTTCCTCCGAGCTTTAATCCGTAGGCATCGATCATCCACTGCAGTAGTAGCCCTTGCGAGGCCTGAGCGAAGCATGTCATTGACAGTTCCTGTCTCTCTGTATCTCCTCCATGTCCGAACATCATCGCTTTGGTTCACTCCGAGAGGCCTGGACACTTCCCTTGTTGAGAGCCCTTCCTGGCTCAAAGTAAGAAATCGTTCGCGATCGGAAGCGGGATTGACCGTCTAGGCACGGTTAAGATACAGACGGCACGAGCTATTCCTTCCTGGTGGAATGACTGGAACTGATCGGCTGTCGGACCCCCTCCGTCTGCTAGTTTACATCCTTGTGCGGATTTAGTGACATCTCTGAACAGTCAAAGGTGCTGTGTCTGTGATACAATATCCACTGCCAATGTCTATCTCCAGGAGTTTTGGAAGCCGGGGTGATGCAAAACTTTTTTTGATGTGTGTATATTGCGCACCATTTTTTAATGTAAATCCAGTGAGCGTGTCTTGATTTTTCTTCAGTATTCCAGCCATTATCAACTGCTCTATCAGAACTGCCTTTCTGTTGCTTTTACCTTTCCGAAAGCCAAATTTACCGCCATCGAAATGACACGAAATTTTCTTTTCCATTCCTCTGTATGCAATTTTCTTCAGTAGCTAGGATGTATGAGCTGTTATTCTGATTGTGCAATAGTTCTCGCACTATGTGCCATCGCTATCTTCGGAATTGCGTGGATGATATAATGTCCATATTGTTTTAGGAACATCAAGTTGGTTGAAAAACCGGAAGTGAACGGTTTCGAAAGGATGTTTGTCGCCTGTTCCGGCGGCGTATTTATTGCTGTCGAGAAGTCGATATCTATTCAGGTTATAACGGATTCCGAATGTCAGTCAATCTGGGTGAAGTTAAGCATCAGACGTCGGTCAAAGAGGTGATCAGACGCTTTTATAGACCGCCTGAGTCAGGAGTTGTAGTGGTAGGTCGATCAAAAGGGAACTTGCAGAATATCGTTAATACTCTCCTCATCATGCCATTGCAACAGGGGGTGACTTCAACCTGCCATGTTTAGACCTGTACCTGAGACAGGGATTCATATGACATTATTGTCGATATCTTGTCCGAAAATTACTCAGAGCAGAAAATTAGAGAACCAACTCATGAAGGTGACGCCTTAGATTTTCTAGCAAGAAACATACCTGAAATTATAGAATCAGTCAAGGTTTCAGGCATAAAAAGGCTGCTATCGTAAGGTTATGATGGCATCCATGACTACGGGTATTACAAACAACGTTAAGAAAGATAGGAGGGACGGGATACAAACTACGGAGAATTAGAGTAATCAGGATCAAACATTCAGTGTTGAAAACAAAGATGCGGTGGATGAAATTCGAAAGCGTCGTTCAATAAGCCCTAGACCAGTTATTCCGAGCATCAAGTTAACTGACGGGAAAGACCCACCACAGTTTAATTACCGCATTAGAAAACTGTTACGTAAAAGAAGAGGCGCTTTATTACAGATTAAAGGAAATTCAAAATCTAGCTGACAAACAAAAGTTGAACGAAGCGAAAAAGATATAAGAAGAACGATGCGAGAAGTGTTCAATGTCTCTGGAAGTAAAATTTTGTCAACTGATCTGACTAGAACTTCCGATCTTGTGTAAAACCCGTAAGCAGTTCGAAACCATCGATCGAGTCACTCAGTGACTATATCGGCACCGCAATGGAGAAAAATAGAGAGAAGGCCAAAGTACTGAATTCGGGTTTACGAAATTGTTTTACCGCACAGAATCATAATACGACCCCTCCCTTCAGTCATCGTACAAACGGCGAATTTTGGGATAACAGATCGCAGAATAAAAAAGCAA
The DNA here is from genome assembly GCF_023864345.2 of Schistocerca serialis cubense. Classification (NCBI taxonomy): domain Eukaryota; kingdom Metazoa; phylum Arthropoda; class Insecta; order Orthoptera; family Acrididae; genus Schistocerca; species Schistocerca serialis. The sequence continues at coordinate 651,269,857 of NC_064642.1, forward strand.
ATTGAATCGCTTAGTAGCGAAAATCCAACAGGGCCCAGATGATGTACTGTAAGACTGTGCAAGTATTACGCGAAAGAACTTGCTCCGCTTCTAGCAGCAGTCTGTCGTAGTTCATTGGGGCAACGAAAGTTACCTAGCGGCTGAAAAGAAAGCGCAGGTCTTCCCCGTCTCCAAGAATGGTCGTATGCCAGGTACTCATAATTTTAATACGTCCATATGTTGAAGAATTGTGGAACATGTTTTACGCTCAAGAATTATAACGCTTTTTGAGAAGGATAACCTCTTTAAAAATCAACATGGATTCCGCAAACAGAGAACCTGCGAATCTCAGCTCGCTCTCCCCTTCATGAGATCCATAGCGCTGCAGATAACGCCGCTCAAGTTGATCCATTGTTCCTTGACTTCAGGAAGGCATTTTGACACCGTATCGCACTGCTGTTTAGTAAACAATAAAATAAAATAAAATAAGGAGCGTACCGAGTACCGGGCTAGATTTTGCAACTAGATGAAAGACTTCCTTACAGTTACAGACAGAATTAAACACATCGCTCTTAGTGGAACAAAATGGACAGATATAAAGAATTTCCAGAGTACACCCAGGGAGTGTGACAGAACCGTTGCTGATGTGATTATTGAAATTTTACCAGCTTAAAGAGTATTCCAAGAAGTTCGGGACTCCAGCACTGTGGAGATGCAGTGCTCGACTGTGGCTCATTTGCTGAGCTGCGAAAGCTGAGTGGGGCGATCACGTTCAACGCATCTTTTACGTATTGTGCGTGCTCTCTGACGAATTTACGCTTCGATATATTCGCAAGGTATTCTGTAGATTGCAGCCCTCCGCACCATGATCATCCTCTGCCGAACTAAGAAGGGCGCAAGTCTTTGTAAGTGAGAGAAGTAGTACTTTGACATGAGGCTTCCTTAAGATTTTTCCTAATTTCGACGAAATATTTCCGACGTTCTGATCATTGGGGCATTCCGTTTACAGTATGTCCACACATACAAAGATGAATTTGCAGACGTCTAGCTGCAACCACTTATCACAAACAATGAACGTCCTTCTAACATTGGTGCACTGAGCACATGTTGTGTCTGATGGAAGCAGCTTAGCAAAGGAGCTGGAACATCTACAATCTGTGCTTAAAGATAATGGATGTTCTCCACATCAGATCATCATAACTTTAAGTATGACGAAACGTGACCAGCCACAAGATTAAGAGGAGGAGGAGCAATTGCGCTTCAATTCAGCGTGCTCCACCAGCACATTCCACCCACCGACAAAGACATGTACTGTTCCCAGTTCAGCAAATGACGATCTGGGACTGCGGAGTGCTGCAATCTACAGAACGAAGCCTTCACAGGTCAGAAAAGGTGCACAGTACGGGAAAGGTGCGTTGAGCATTATCGCCGCATTCGCCTTTGGCAGCCCAGTATTTCAGCCATAGCTGAGCATTGTATCTCCAAAAGAGATTTTTAGCAACTGAAATCTTGGCCTCGACGACATCTCTCATTGTGCCTGTGTTTGTCTGTCCAACATCTGCGAATGCCTGTTTTAGAAACATCCACTCGTCTTCAACCTTAACTGCTTCCTCTGGCATTCCTTATCGCAAAATGACGTCCTTAGCCAGGTTCAAGCGCGTCTCACTTTTCTTCGGTAGTTCAGTACCTCACTCCATTCCAGCTGATTCTACCGGACGGTTCTCTTAAATTACAGTCTACTTTTCATCATTACTTAATTATGATCAGAATCTATATCTCCTCCTCGTTACAACGTACAATCTAATATCTGATTTCGGAATCTCTGTCTGACCACGATGTAATGCCGCAGGAATATTCTCGAGTCTTTGGGTCTTTTCCGAGTCTACCACCTGCTCTTCTTATTAGGGAAGAGCGTCTCCACTATTACGATCCGAAAATTACTGCAGATCTCTGCTTGCCTTTTCCTATCATTCCTACTGCCAACGTTGTTGACGGGGAAGTTAAACAAAAATCTGCTCCTCTTCCTCCTCCTACTGCCAAGCCTCTCTGTAATCGTTTCTTCTTTTCCTTATACTATAACAGCATTCCAACCAGAATGAGTTTCAGATTTCCATTTCCATTTATAGATTTAACTGCTCGTTTATTATCCTCGCATAATTCCTCTGTATTTTCTTCTTCCGCTTGTGACGTAGGCATGTGAACTTGAGCTATAATTGTCAGCGATGATGTGCTGTCGAATCTGATGAGAATAACCCTGTCAGTGAACTGTTCACAGTAACTCTCTGCCCTGCTTTCCTAGTCATAAAAAATCCTTTTCCTATCATTTCATTTTCTGGTATTATTGTTATTACCCTATGTTCGTCTGACCAGAAATCCTCATCCTCTTTCCATTTCAATTCACTAACTCCCAATATATCTAGATTGAGATTTTTCATTTCTTTTTTCAGACATTTAGTTTTTCTACTATGCCAAATTTTTGACATGCCAAGCTTCAACTCGTAGAATGTTATCCCCTCATTGATTATTTCATCTCTTTGTCATCGTCAGCTCTCCACTGGGAGTCCCCTCCCGCAGATGAGATTGGGGAACTATTCCGTACTCTTTTTGCTAATGGAGAGAAGCATGATGACCCTTTTCCAACATTACAGGCTGCATATCGCGTAGACATATACAATTTGTGTCTTTGCCGCAGTGGTTTCCATTGACTTCTGCTTCCTCAAGCGATTGTTGATGCTCACTGCTTTCATTGGCAGTTTCCCACCCCAAGGGTAAGACTGCGCCTGTCCACTTCTTCGCCCTGCCCGTTGACCGAACGAGGGTTCCTAATGGATTACTATGTAAATTTTACCTGAATAACAGAACGACTGTCCAAAAATGACACTCACTAAAAGTCTGGGGACCGGTAGATGCCAAGCCCTGGCGCCAGAGCCCTGGGAGGCCGAGGTCGGTGGGTGTAGGTCGTAGCATGTTGCTGGCAGTTCGTAGAAGGCTTGGAAGTAGAACACGTCCAGGGTGGTGCGTTGATTTCAACTACCTCACTCTCGTCTTAGTCGCGTTTATGGATGAAGAAACGTAACTCGACCTGTTGCTGGGTAAAAGCCTATGTGCTGTTCTTGCTTTTTCTAACGTGTTTTGGTGCTGTGCCCTTTATTAGTGAATTGGCCTCTGGTTTCGTGAGGTGTAATTTTCCCATGCCAATACGAGGATTATTACTCCCGCGACTGGTCCGGCCAACGGGTTCTCGACCGTTGTTGTTGTTGTTGTTGGCCAAACCACTAACTAGTAGGCTGTGGGAGTGTCCCACCTTTTCATAAAACACATAGGCCGACTGGCGAAATCGATCCTGCAACAGCGCAATGCCCATATCCTCATAGTGTAGGCGGGTACAATACAGCCTGGGAGGGCGCAGCGCTAGTTTAGGCGCCAGATTTTGCATCCTCTGCCGGGCAGCAACGTGTGAGTCAGCGGCGGACCCTCTACCACAACAAAGGTCAAACTTTAATAACGATTGTGGTGTTGCTCACGCTGCTAAATACTGAATTTTCGGGCAACAACAGTCATATTATGTGGCAGGTGTCATTAGAGCACAGTTTATAGTCATTTCATGTAATAATTAAAAAACTAGGCACTCATCTTTTTGTGTTTCCCACGCTGGTCTCGTCGTAAAATCATGGCTCAATCGATGAAAATCTAGGTGGTTATGATTCCAAGCTCGGATGCAAAGAGGCCTAGGTTTTATTCTGCTATATTCAAAAGTTTTGTAGATGCGCTTCACAAATCATTCTTGAAGATTACACTTTTGCTGGACAATGGTGATGTAAAAAAATAATTAGCACTCCTAAATTAAGTTACACTTCCTTTTAATTACTTTTATTGCAATATCACGTGACATACTAACATCACTTCACAATACAAAACATACTTGAAAACATCTGCCTCACAGTCACTCTTAAAGTTCACATTTTATAAGCTGACTACGTTATGCGTCTATCCAACATGACGTCCAACACCTGACTTTTTCAAGGTCCGACTCTCTAACAAGTTAACAACTAACTGATAATCTCTTACGCGCCCAAAAATCAGAGTTACAAGTACGTCAAAGATCATAGTGACAAAAGAAAGAATACACATAAGAATAATATAATTGCAATATAAACATATCGATGTATCAAAAGTGAAATCAAATCTGAATGTTGTCTCAGAAATAAGTTAAGTAGTTAACAGAAATACAGTAGAATATTACTGGTATCGAGAGGTTCAGGTGAGGTACCATAATGGTTACATAATTCAAGTACCATTACAACCCCCACACCACGATAATTTATTTAGAAAGCTCCGCCTCAGTATACTTATCATTTATTCAAACCACGACTGGTTTGAAGAGGAGAGAAGAAATGGAATCCAGCATACCTGCAAAAGCCAGAAAAGCAGACTATCGAAACAAGGCGACTTACTTATTGTATTTGGTAAGACATAATATGCAGTCGGGCCAGTCAGTGCAAGAGCTCCAAAAAGTGCAGGTTTACGAACTTGAAAAAAAAGCAAGGTCCTGGCAATCAAACTGACATAAAAATATAACGTCCTGGTGAGTGGGATGAAGGAAACAAAAACCGAGAGCTGTATTCATACTTCCTGAGCCCGGTAGCTGCACGGTATCAACGCCAACCAAGACTGCGTGGAGGGCGACGCGGGAGGGAGGTCTGGAGGCGCTCTGCGGCGTAAGCGCCGACGTGTACAAGTAAGTTATTAGCGAAGGTATAGAAAATCCGGACTGACAGCCCAGATCTCATAAAATACTTCATTTAAGAACATAATAGAATACGAAGCGGCTTCGGTAGGCCGATAGGCTAAATAACTCTCAACAATGAGACAATATGCGACATTTTTAGGCCACAAGGCAATAATATAAGGGTAAAATGAATGAACAAGGGAAAAAAACAATAACAACAGTGTTAAAAATTAATGATAACACAGACCATACTAAGTAAATCGTCATATGCGTGATACATCATGGCCTCGAGTGACGAAAAAAAAGTAAAATATACAAAACCATCACAAATCTCAAACGTGAGTGTAGTAATGTAAACAACAATATAACAAAACAATGATAACTCTGGGTGCCGTACATTATACAAAGCAATAATGAAATGGAAAGATGACTGAGGCGAAACATCTAAACGAATGGGAGAAAAATAAGCCCCACCATCACAGACTTGTAAAAATAAGTGCTGTAATAAGGAACAAGGCGATGGTAGATAGGCCAAATGAGCAAAGAGGGGATTACACAGTGAAAGCCATGATAAAAAGTAAGGATAAAATAAACTGTATATGTAGGATACATTATGGGCTAGCCGAGCAGTCTAAGGCGCTGCAGTCATGGACTGTGCGGCTGATCCCGGCGGAGGTTCGAGTCCTCCCTCGGGCATGGGTGCGTGTGTTAGTCGTTAGGATAATTTAGGTTTAGTAGTGTGTAAGCGTAGGGGCTGATGACCTTAGCAGTTAAGTCCCATAAGATGTCACACACATTTTGTGCATTATGGGCTCAAGTGACGTATATAAAATGTAAGCCTATAAATGTAGAAACAATCATAAAAATTCTAAGATGTAGGCAAAGCGATGCTAGGAGCGAAATGAAAGATTAACGCGGTTCATTAGACGAAGTAACACTAATATAGAAAGATGATTAAAGCGAAACAATTAATAAACGAACGAGGCTTAAAGAAATAGGCCTCAACCTACGACATATTATTTCTGTCTCCCGGTCGACATCCCTTGGTCCGCCATCACACGAAAAGTATTGCCGCAGGAGGGCTCCATGTGACGTCGGGATCCCGTGAATGAAGAGTTTACATATGAGTCAAAGGTCCTAGAATCATCCAGAAGCATTGCCCAAGGCACTCGTCGTCTCCAGAGGCCTCATGGTGAGCTCTTACATCCTCAACTGCTGACGAGCGGTGGCGTGGCCACTCGCAAGGACGAACTGCTCATTTGATATTAGGTGTTCTTGGAGAATGCGCAGCAACAGTCACTTCACGTATAAACTTTCGACAACCTTCGAGAGAGACGGGAATAAGCTGATGGCCAAGTAGTTTGTACCAGCTATGGATCCTTGTTTGTGTTCAGAATGGCTTCTAGTTCGCATATTTCCAAGCGGAAGGGTAGGTCCCCTGATTGGAGCACTTGATTGAGGATTTCCGCTAAATTTCCTTGCTGTGACCACGTGGCGGGTTAAATACTTTGTAGGCGGAGGAATATGAGATGACCAACGTGACATCGCGGAAGCAAGTAGTGCCGTTAGTGCTGCGCCTCTTACTTGTGGTCTTGACACCAGCTGTTGGCAAAGGAATCACCGCTGATCGCAGTGCCGTCTACAAGCTAGTGTTACTGTTGTCATTTGGGACTGTTTGTCCCTGATTCTCAAAGAGGCGTCACCAGCAGACCCACACTTTGGAAATCGCTGGCTGGCCTGTTATGTTTGTGGTCTACATGTTGTAATACAGCGGACCACAGCCACTTTCTCCGAGTCGTCGCAAAAGGCCATGGAGGAGAAAAGGGCCGGACTCCTTGGGGCGAGCCCCAAGAAGAGGGAGACTGCAGTCATTCTGGAAGAAGCACACAACGGGAAGCTGGGCTGACCTCCTTGCCTCACTCAAGGAGGGACACAGTGGAAAGGGCCTGTCTGACAACGAGAAGCGTGCCGAGAACTGATTGACATCTGCACCCATTAGCACGGAACGCCAAGAATGTACGCGCGAAAGTATCTTCTGGCCGTGCGGCAGTCATTATACCTGCCTTAGAAAGCGGGGATGTGCCGACAATTCCAGCACCCCACGGGCACAGGGAGGAGCATGCAAAAATCGCGGGCAATTGGCGCAGGAAGGGGTGTGGAAGAAGCCAGCATTCTTAAGAAGATGTTTTCCTCGACAGTGAGGACGTTCCTTATAAATCACGGACGCCTGCAGATTCTGAGGCGGAGGCCAAATATGAGTCAGTCCAGGGCTAAATCAGAGAGAGCGGTTATAAAGTAGTGCTGAGTAGCTGCTCTCCCAACAGCCTCGAAATGTAGGTAAACATGTTAAGAATGTGAAATCGTGAGAAAGATACCAATTCACGAGGCATACGCCAGCTCACGCCAGACAAGAAATTTCCACCCTGCACGGAGAGGCGTGGCGATGAAGCGGCGATCTGTCATGGGGCTGCAATAAAAATTTCGTCCGCCAAAGACAACATCGAAAGGAAATGTATTTCGAAGAGGAGTTGAGCTGAGAGATAGATGAGAAGCGAGGAAGGGGAGTCGTGGAGACACCGCGGAAGCGCGAGAACATAGGCACTCCTCCACCCATCGAGAACATCCGCCTTCCGACACCGTGATAGCACAGCTTCGGTCACGCAGCCGACAACTGGCAGACAACGCAGAGATCGTAACTGGGACCCGCCGCAACGCCGCGATTGCTGACGAGGGCAGCCGACATTCGCAGCACGGATCTGAGGCGACCGCGCCGTACTGACGCAGCACCTGCCTACGACAGCATTACACGACGAATGATAACGAAGAATGGTGGAACGATTCTTTCCCTCCTTCTTCCCCTTAATAACTGAGTCGTGTCTACGCTCAGTCAAATCGACCCTGAGATTTATAATTCTGTTTTGTTTTGTGTAAACACACGAAAATAAAGACTTTTCTTTCATGGTTTGATCATATAAGCAATCTTTTACGTTCATACATGAATACTTTAGTTTTGTAACCTTTCTGTTGTCATTTAATTATTGATGTCAATTAATTGTTGGCTCCTAATATCGGGCAATCATATCGGTCATCTGCTCGTCATTTCATGTTCGACAGCAGAGAGAGAAGAATTCACAGTTCACTACAGTGTCTGAATACAGCAGCACTCACCTCTTGGCCACAGTGAGTCCCTACAGCAGGATGAATGGGAACCATCATCACCGGTTCAGTTTCAACGTGTGAGGTTATCGACGACAGCTTTTTGCTTTCAGTCATCCTTCCACAATGCCTGACAGGTGAGGCATATCTGCACTTCAGTGGGTGACACTACCTCCCTTGCTGGAAGAAATTCCTTGATGTTGCGATGGGTGACACAGCAAGTACATGACGGTGCTCCAGCTCACTTCCGCATTTCTGTACAGTAGCCCAGCCGGTGAATCGGATGAGGTAGTCCAGTCATATGGCCCACCCAGTTGTCGGACCTCAACCTGCGGGAGGACCTAGGAAAAGTTGTGTATGTGGAGCACATCACGGACGTGCAGGCACTGGGACTACACGCGCATAATGCCAATGACCGCATTCGGTTGTCAGCTGATAGCTATGAGCATATACGTGCACCAGTCACCGTTGCGTCGTATTCGCATACTCTCAGAGACCCGTGGGGGTCACTTGGAACACTTCATCTAACGTGGTCTCATCGCAACTTGTATTGTACTGTAAAGACATGATGAATTAATAAGTACTCTTTTACATAGACCCCATGCATTTCTGGCCATAACGCCATATGACCAGTTTTGTTCATTATCCTATCAGGCATTGTTTCCTTGCTATTTGTTGCTTAGCACATGTAATTAATACCCTAACTTTAAGCATAGAAGAGCAAGCATTCTGATTTAAGATACTAGTTGTCTTGTCATGAACAGCGGGTAGAAGAAAACTGGCACTGGAAAATCAGTGCTAGTGATGCTGATCGATTGTATCCCAGGCGCCGGATAGACGGAGGTGTTTACTTTGTTGCAGTACCTGGAGCGGCGCTTCAACAGAGAGACGCGTCTGCTCGCGTCCTTCCTGTTCACCCTGCAGCAGGTGCTCACCATTCCGCTCTTCGTCTACGTGCCGGCTCTCGCCTTCAACCAAGGTTAGCTACGCTCCTACGACACTGAACTGTTTCAGGCAATATCCATAAATGTTACTGAAGATTAATAGATTTTTGGCACGTAAGTTCGGCATCTCTTCACTTCAGTTCTATTTATTTAACCTCTTTTTCGTTAGAAAGGAATTTCTTCTTTCAAGCTACTATCGAATTTTTATCCGAATAAAAAGAATTTTGTGAACTTAATGTGCTTGCTTACACTACAGTTTCTTTTTTTTGCGTTCTTCCCAAGTAGTTGCCTGGAGTAGCCATGCTAAGAGACTCCTCATTCAGGACAGCTTTGAAGATGCTGAAACGCTGTGAATCTACGAGGGCAGTTCAATAAGTAATGCAACACATTTTTTTCTGAAACAGGGGTTGTTTTATTCAGCATTGAAATACACCAGGTTATTCCCCAATCTTTTAGCTACACAACAGTATTTTTCAAGGTAATCTCCATTCAATGCTACGGCCTTACGCCACCTTGAAATGAGGGCCTGTATGCCTGCACGGTACCATTCCACTGGTCGATGTCGGAGCCAACGTCGTACTGCATCAATAGCTTCTTCATCATCCGCGTAGTGCCTCCCACGGATTGCGTCCTTCATTGGGCCAAACATATGGAAATCCGACGGTGCGAGATCGGGGCTGTAGGGTGCATGAGGAAGAACAGTCCACTGAAGTTTTGTGAGCTCCTCTCGGGTGCGAAGACTTGTGTGAGGTCTTGCGTTGTCATGAAGAAGGAGAAGTTCGTTCAGATTTTTGTGCCTACGAACACGCTGAAGTCGTTTCTCCAATTTCTGAAGAGTAGCACAATACACTTCAGAGTTGATCGTTTGACCATGGGGAAGGACATCGAACAGAATAACCCCTTCAGCGTCCCAGAAGACTGTAACCATGACTTTACCGGCTGAGGGTATGGCTTTAAACTTTTTCTTGGTAGGGGAGTGGGTGTGGCGCCACTCCATTGATTGCCGTTTTGTTTCAGGTTCGAAGTGATGGACCCATGTTTCATCGCCTGTAACAATTTTTTACAAGCAATTGTCACCCTCAGCCACATGACGAGCAAGCAATTCCGCACAGATGGTTCTCCTTTGCTCTTAATGGTGTTCGGTTAGACAACGAGGGACCCAGCGGGAACAAACCTTTGAATATCCCAACTGGTGAATAATTGTGACAGCACTACCAACAGAGATGTCAAGTTGAGCACTGAGTTGTTTGATGGTGATCCGTCGACCATCTGGAACGAGTGTGTTCGCACGCTCCGCCATTGCAGGAGTCACAGGTGTGCACGGCCGGCCCGCACGCGGGAGATCTGACAGTCTTGCTTGACCTTGCGGCGATGATGACACACGCTTTGCCCAACGACTCACCGTGCTTTTGTCCACTGCCAGATCACCGTAGACATTCTGCAAGCGCCTATGAATATCTGAGATGCCCTGGTTTTCCGCCAAAAGAAACTCGATCACTGCCCGTTGTTTGCAACGCACATCCGTTACAGACGCCATTTTAACAGCTCCGTACAGCGCTGCCACTCGTCGGAAGTCAATGAAACTGTACGAGACGAAGCGGGAATGTTTGAAAATATTCCACAAGAAATTTCCCGTTTTTTCAACCAAAATTGGCCGAGAAAAAAAATGTGTTGCATTACTTATTGAACTGCCCTCGTAACTAACACAGATGTTACATCATCACTTTATACATAACTAGAGAGGCATGCTATATTGGCTAACCGCTGCTTTGCTCATGAATATATGGTAGACGAAAACTGACACTGGAAATTCAATGCCAGTGACTAAACCTGACTTTAATATTCTGTTTTTAGTTTTTATTAACTGTTTAGGTATAAGAATAAATGTTCGTTCATAAATCTCTGAAATAGTTCATCTGTCCTCAGCTTTATTCTTTACTCAACTTTTCATCATTACACAATTTTCTTTCCTTAAGTACACAAAACATCTGTCACACCATCAAAAACAGTAAAGCTTATTAACCAACATAAACGGTAGCACATAGTGCTGGAACGTTGCTGTCTCCACGCGTGTGGCAACTTGTTCTTTCCGTTATATTGCTTTTGCAAGATTGTGTTCCAGTTTCATATTCGTGATAAAGTTTCCTTTTGTACAGCTAAACACTCGGTAAAGATTTAAAAAGAAGAAACTAAATGTGAAACGAAGAAGAGGCCAAAATAAGTACAGCCAACGTGAAAAATGACACATACATTTAATAAATTTATGGCTAAAATTCCAACTATGAAGAAGATGTCTTTTATAAACTAAAAGTAGGAAACGGATACTCAGGAAGATAACAGGAACCGTCTGGGTATCACTGCAACAGTCCTCAGATCATCCGGTCTAACTCTTTGACGCTCAGTCGCAGAATACCGCTATTAAACGTGGCTAAACAGCGCTCACAGCAAAATAATTGTTACACAGCTCAATGAAGCACTACGCCCAATCACAGGGTGTCTTTATCCCACAAACACGCCTTGTCTGCCGGTACTTAGCAATATTTCATTAGCAGCCACAAGAAGATCTTAGTCATTGATGAAGGTGTGGTCAAGAATAAAAGAAACAGAATTACCAATTCACTTAGGAACTGCACTATTAGGGCCTCAGCGACTGAATTCTAGAAAACCATCGTGGCTCTGCTGTGAGCCGTCAGGACAGTAACTTCAACAAGGTAGGTGCAATCTTCCATGAAATGTGATCAATAAACCAAAAGTCCCTGGCAGAGACCAGCAGGTTTTATCTGCCCCTAACGACACTGATGCATAAAGAATCGAATCAGAATTGACAAGGGTAGATGCAGAGCCCTGGTGCACCAATGGGGACGGAAGTCCTTTCCTGAATGTGACTGTGGTAAACAACAGTAAACTGTAAATCCACATAACATCTGAATCTTCCCTCAGAGTATTCAAAGGGACCCTGGAAGACCTTCAAAATTTTTCTGCAGAAGATTCTGACTGGCTCTCGACCTTGGGCATAGAGCTATGAAGCAATTACGAACATGAGATTGTGTGTAGCCGTATAGGACTGCTCATATTCGTCGTAAATAGTTGTCTACACTTCTATGTCATCATACGGCTAATAAAAATATAAAAATAATCCGTATCATGGTTGGAAATGAACGTATTATGTTAACTGCGTGACGGAAATGTGTCGTACGCTTGAAAACCCAAATTCTTCTTCTTTCCTTTGTGAGGACCAGTCACAGAGAATTTCTTGAAAGAAATTTCTACCACTTGCCTGTCAATTGTTCATTTACTTTACACAGTCATTATTTCGGCTATATAGTCATTCCAAACTCCATGTTGAAATACGCTAAACTGTGATAGGTCATCGTTGAAAACACATGTTTATAGTCTTATAGACCAGTTTTTGTATTACAGGCTACGAGTACCAGAAATACGTTATTTCGACGATGACATGTCACAGACAGGTCAGAAATTTTTTTAAATTTAAACATGAGCTTCAGAGTGTCTATAAAGTCGAAATCATGACTGGGTAAAATACATGAACAAGTAACAATCGACTGGTGGAAATTTCCTTCAAAAAATTTCTCATCCTCTGTCTGTCTCTTTCCTGAAAACAGGCCTATTTATTGCTCTTTCATGCTCGGTATCCTATAATCTTTATGCCTCCGCTGATTTGAGTATTATATCCGAAAAGTGCTAGAATGCTGGTGAAAAGAAAACTTAACGATTTTTTCTAATTTTGAGTCCCACCTATCTACTGAAGAGCATCTTCTTATGAATAATAATAAAAATATATTTGTTGATGAAAACGACAACGTCTAAGTAAAGAATACTGAAGTTGTTATCTGCTATTTACGATATACTATTTTGTCAACTAACTTCAGAATTACTCTCCAGTTTTCTCGATTACAATGTTTCAAGAAATGTACTATAACCTCCATTTTCTCAACCATTTTCCAAACGAACATTGTGGAGGGAACTGTCCGCAGTGGACTTTTGGAACCGGGTAACATGCAAAAGGCACTTACTGTGACACATACACTGATTAGCTAGAACACTATGACCACCGACCTACTATCGATATAAACCCGTCCAGACGATAGCAACATCAACTGACGAGCAAAGACTGCTGGTCAGACACACTTACGTTGCATTTTATAACATTAGGCGTGCTGTCCACGTGTAGAATGCGGAAGGCCCACGATCTTTCTGAGTTTGACCCAGGGCAGATTTTGATGACCCGGAGGCTCGCTACGAGCATTTCGGAAACTGCTCGACTTGTCGGATGTTCGACGAGTTCTGTGATGAGTGTCTTGAACACGGCGAAATCGAGGTCAAACCACGTTCAGACGTCGTCAGGTAGGGGGGGGGGGGGGGGGGGGCACCCTCATTACAGATGTGGGACGTCGTAAGCTGGGCAGGCTCGTAAAACAGGGCAAGCAGCGAACTGTGGTGGAACTAACATCACACTTTAATCCTGGGCAGAGTACAAGAGTACAGAGTGCAAGTGTGTCAGAGTACAAGTGTGTTTGTGCTCCGAACACTTCCTACAATGGGCCTCCGCACCCGACGATCCATGCATGTACCAACGTTAAGACCACGACTGAAACTGGCACGTGACCATCGATAATGAAAGTTAACGCAGTGGCAGAGTGAAGCAAGGTCTGATGAAACCCGATATCTTCTGCATCTTGCTGGTGGGAGATATCTAATCCTTCGTCTCCCAAGGTAACAGCTTCTTGAAACCCGTACTGCGGGACAGAGACAAAATGGCGGCGGGTCCATTATCCTCTGGAGAACATTCACATGGACATCTACGGCTCCAGTGAAGCTCGTGCAAGGCACCATGATTGCCAGGGAGTATCGTACACAGGTTGTAAACCACGAACACCTCTTCATGACGAGCATGTTTCCCGACGATGGTGGCATTTTTCAACAAGATAATACCGTACGTCACAGGGACAGGGGCGTGCTGGGGTGGTTCGAGGAACACATTGGCGAAATATAACTTCCCAACTTGCCAGATCTGAATCCGATCGAACATATCTGGCATGTGATTGAACGTTGCTTCAGAGCTCATCGCCCCCTTCGCCCCCCTCCCCCCCCCCCCCCCCCGGAATTTACGGGACGGTGGAGTGTGTTGTGTGAGCAGATGTGGTGGCAACTACCTACACCGGCTTACCAAGGCCCCATTGCTCCCATGCCACAATGCGTCGCCGCTGTTATCCGTGCCGAAGGAGGACGTACTGGCTATTAGGTAAGTGGTCATGATGTTCTGGCTTTATACTATAAAATACAGTGTAGGCTAAAGTGGTCGAACGAGTCACACTCGTGGCTCTTTTCAAATTATGTGACGTGTCGAGTGTGCCTACGGTCCAGTGAGGCCTGTAACCAGCAGAGTGTGTTGATCACGTTGGAAGTGGTTCTGCGAAGCTACTGATCTTCTACAGCATGACTTCAGGCTACCATGAACATGAACAATGATGTTTATTTCAAACTTATCTGCCACCAACTACTGCCCATTCTTCTAAAATTCCATGTTGAGTGCACTGTGATGTCCGGCCCCGGTAGCTGAGTGATCAGCGCGTTAGCCGGCACGGTAGCTCAGCGTGTTCGGTCAGAGGGTTATCTGCCCTCTGTAATAAAGAAACTGAGTTAATCGATCAACAACGAACTTAAACGGATCTCTTACGACGTCCACCCCGAGCAGATGCAACGAACAAAACAGAACAAAATGAGATTAAAAAAAAAAAAAAAAAAAAAAAGCGCGTCAGAATGTCAATCCTAAGGGCTCAGGTTCGATTCCCGGCTGGACCGGAGATTTTCTCCGCTCAGGGACTGAGTGTTGTGTTGTCCTAATCATCATCATTTCATACCCATTGACACGCAAGTCGCCGAAGTGGCGTTAAATCGAGAAACTTGCAGCCGGCGAACGGTCTACCCGACGGGAGGCCCTAGTCACACGACATTTTTTTAGTGCACTGTGATGACTCCGTCTTTAAAGTAGATAAAACTAGCATAGTACTGTTACCGTGATAAAATGTTGCAATTAGACCTAACGATCCAAAAGTATTTTTCGTGAGGTAAAATTCAGTAAACTTCCATTCCCGATCTACAGTACGTACTTTCTCCTGCGGCAGCCCACATCTATCGTAAGCAATATATTCTCTGGTGATTTTTAGACTACATTCGCTCACAGGTACGTAAATATATTCAGAGACTAAATAATTCCAGACATCTGTGACAAGGAAGAATTAATCTCCGAAAAGAGAATATAATTCCTGAAATAGGACATTCCATATATTTACACTAGTGCTTAACCAAATATTCGTCTACCTAGAAATTTTTTATGCGTTTCGTGTCTCTTTATGAAGAAGTTCAGCGAAACTTCGATCGCAGTTTTAATAAATAACGTAATTATTTTGTGTTAAGAACTGCATTAAACAATACACAGATATATCATTGTATTATTAGAGACAATCGATAATGGTCTATGATCAGACCATCATCGAGTCCGGAAACATCGCAACTATGCACTTCCGTGATGCTGAGGTGCTCTTTGGACCCGATGATTGTCTGATGTTAGACCGACATCGATTGTCTCATAAAATATAGTGATACAACTGTGTATTTCATACTGCAGCTCTGTTCATTCATTAACGCCATACAACTCCACCTCCATTAGAAATATTTCTAATTATCTTTGTGATCCTTCCTGTCTATCTGTTTCAGTGTCTGGCGTCAGCGTACATCTTATAACGCCCGTAGTGTGCATAGTTTGCATTTTCTACACCATGCTGGTATGTACGATTTCTGCCCACTCTGCATTATATAAGCGCCTTTAAAAGGCTTTTAAACTATGATCTCAATGGATATACAGTCTTTTTAAGCTGATAGAAGTAACCTTTATATGTTCACATCTTAATACAGACGACCTTTTTTTCTAAAATATGTAATAGATGGTTAAGTAAATGATATGTGTTATTCTTGATCAACGAAACGAAACCTGGGTAGGTATGCTTGAATATGTACAAACGGGTAAATGAATAGTTATTCCGACTATACTGTTTCGTCTTTGACCTGTCATCACCGGTGATCGTTTTATCTTGGCTACAAACCGTAGTCTTCATCGTCATTCAAGGAATTAAGAGGAATACTGGAGATTTTGTTTTGGATCGTTCCCAATCGCGATGTTTTATCTTACGGAGAGCTCAAAAAGGCTTAAGACTGCATCATTTAGCATTTTAACATTGAAAAATAATTTTTCGTGAGTTAGTGTTTCCCAAAGCCAACAAATGGCTCTGAGCACTATGGGACTTACCTTCTGAGGTCATCAGTCCCACAGCCAACAAATCGTGGAGAGCATGAGAAGAGTGAATTTTCTACAGTTTTTGTGAAAAAAGCTCATTACATCTTATTTACGAAATTCTTTTCCCACCCAAAGTAATATTCCTTCAAATTCCGAGGCTAAAACCTCGTTAACCGCTTATGAAGGATGATAATGTCGCTCTACAATACGCACCTTATATGGGCTGGCGGCGATAACCGTTTGTCCTCCCTGGAAATATGTTAAGCGTATAGTCTGCAAACGCGGTGCAGGTGTATGCCATTACACAAAATTAGGTTACGGGAAGATCAGCTATTCACCCCGTTCAACCATTTATAGCTTTTTAACCAAAAATATACGATGCAAATGTTCGAAGTAATATAGTCTGCATCAGCCGTTTAGAAAGGCTGCTTCGATGACACGCCGTGGTTGAACCGAAGACCACAGCTGTAACCAATGTTAAGTTACAAGTTTACTGCTTTGAGACACTTCACACTAAGGTTTGTGTGGAATCTTATAAGTGTTTCAACCACATCGATCGTGATTTTTCTATTCAAATAAATCATTGTTTACAAATATTTTTAAAATCCAAAATTATATTCATAACTATATTCTTAAAACTGCGTCAACGGATAATTCGTTGTTTACTTCCGAACTGAGTTCACCTAACATGGGTCAGCCACTGTTTACTGGCTGAGCGAGTTATCGAAACATTTCGCTAAAACGTTTCAGAGTTCTACATCGCCAAAGTTATGACACTAATATTTGCATTAGCATTTTCTGTTATAACCAAGTGTAACTACCTCAAAAATTATTATGCGATATAGCACAATACAAGATTAAATTTATTGTTACCTTACTGCAGCCCGTAAACAATGTTAAGGATGACCATTAAGATGTCTGCCATCACACTGCTTCTTAGCTTCCCGTTAGCTGTTGTTTGCTTCCTTAAATAATCATTCACGTTTATCTGATTAGCAACAGCTTTCGAAGATTATTTGGGTTCAGGAACTTATTCAGGTTCTTCATCAGATTAGAAGTTATCCACATCATCTTCGTGTGTGTGCAAATAGCCCCTCAAAAGCATTTTCCTGGTATGAACACTCCACAGGTTACCAGCACTGGCAGCCCAAATTTTAGCTCTTCCACTGTTTACATGCACACACCCTGAGAAACTGGCCATTAGTGAAATTAGAGCTAGAGCTGTCATATCTTGGATTATCGTTTTATTATCAAATAATATGAAAAAAGCGTATCACAGACCATGTTTTACATGCAGTAACAATGTTCCTCCTTGACTACCTTCAATTCTGCACTTTAACAAAATTCTTCCACGCAGAACATTAAGCCGACAAAAACAAGATTCTCTGTTACTGAACATTCATTTATTTGCCGACAGTCAACTCAATATCTGTTAACAACTCATTACTGTGTAAGAACTGTACACGGAAAAAAGCGTGTGCAGCGCAGCATGTAAAAATGTATACATAGTTTTTCGTATACATTGTTTCCTGTTACTTGTTGAAAGCGACCATATTCTTGAACTATTTTGTTACTACATTGCACAGGAAATAAATGTTTACCAACGGAATTGTGTAGCCTAAAATGTCGTCGATATACATCCTATTAAAGAATGATCATTTAAAAACAAGCCGGGGTGGAGAATGATACTGGATGACTCATTTTCCTGAAGTTATTTACAGGCACCAGCATATCTGAAGTGTGTAAGAATGGTGCTTACAATTTTCACAAATATGTGGCAACTCGCTCGAGATTTTCTTATTTGTCTCTACAACATGAAATCGTGAAGCATCAGATTAAGCTAGATTTTCGTCGTCTGAATTATAGACGTATTTAAGATTTTCTCGCGTTCTGGAGAAAGCATTCGGCGACTGTCTGCTGCCCCCAGTGAAGTAATAAACAATATCTCTGTATCGATCTCACCGAAGTCTTCTGTGTGAAGGCTTGCTTGATGTAGCTATCCACGCTATTGTATCCTCCGAAAGTCTTTTCGTGTCTACATAATTCCTCCAACCTACATCCATTTGAACGTGCTTATTTATTTTGTCTTCCTCTACAATTTCACCCTCCACGCTTCGCGTTAGGAACAGATTATCTATTCCTTAATATCTCAGATTATCTCAGATTACGTCAACCTACATCCATTTGAACGTGCTTATTACTTTTGTCTCCTTCAGTAATTTCACCACACTTTGCATCGGGAACAGATTATCTGTTTATTGATATCTCAGTTTACTTCAGCCTGCATCTGTTTGAACGTGCTTATGACCTTGGTCTGCCTGTAAAATTTTAATTTACAGCCTTCCCATAACTAACACATTAGCTGGTCCTTGATACCTCAGCGTATGTCCTTGCAGCTTGTCGCCTTAGTCAAATTGTGCGCAGAATCTCCATTCTCTCCGGTTAGATTCTGCACCTTTTATTACTCGACCGAGTTACTCGTAACATCTTCAGCAATATGTCATATCATCAAAGTCCAATAGTTCCTACTCTCTTCTTGCCTGTAATGTTCATCACCCACACTTTATTTTCACACACTATCCATCAAGAATTATTTTCAGTAAAGAATTTCTATCAACTTTATATTCAACCAAATAAAAATATATGATCTGTGCAGTAAGGTATATTTTGTTGTAGCTATGCTGCATTTTATAACTCCTTTAACTAATTCAGTCGTTGCCCAATGATTCGTCTGAAACCATCAACCAACTCTACTTGTCACGTCCCAAGCTATTCCTCCATTTTTGTGATTTATTCACTAAAATCAGAATTTAGTAACGAACAAATTATGGCCAGAATCCACATTTGATCCTGGAGATGGTTTACAGTTTCAATCATGATTTATAAGTTTCTCTCTCAATATTACGCAGTATATCTGGTATCATCAGTTGTGTCTAGGTCACGATAACGTAAACGGCGCTCATTCAGCACTCTACAGGCAGGGGTTACAAGGAAAACCGAAATAATGGAGAACGCACTGTTAGTTTGTGTTTTGCTGTTGTGATTTCCAAATTAATGTGTCAATACTATATAGATGTGTCAATACTATATAGTACATAAATCGTCCAGCCTGACCAAGTTTTTTCACCGTTTACGATCGTCTTTCATCATTCTCAAGAGAGTGGTCGCTGAGGAATACTGAAAGAGTGAAAATCACACTATTAGAGCGCCTGAAGTGTTTTGTTATAGTGGTTTCCTAAGATTATATAATTTCTCTGATTTCAAATGGTTCAAATGGCTCTGAGCACTATGGGACTTAACATCTGAGGTCATCAGTGCCCTAGAACTTACAACTACTTAAACATAACTAACCGAAGGACATCACACACATCCATGCCCGAGGCAGGATTCGAACCTGCGACCGTAATAGTCGCGCGGTTCCAAACTGAAGCGCCTAGAACCGCTCGGTCACCCTGGCCGGCGAACTCCCTGATTTCGTGCGGTATGTCCCGCATGCCCTGGACTTTCCAATGTATACGAACATCCTTCACTATTTTAAAGGCAGTGATGACTTAGGTGTACAGAATGAGTTCGCAATAGACGATTAGGGTCTGTATAGTGTTTCATTGTAGTGATTTTTAAATTTATCTTTTAATGTTGTATGATCTACCTGATATCATCCATCTGACACGGTCTCTTCGTCTAATACAGTCCTTTTTTGTCACTGTCGAGACGATGGTGACATAAGAACACTGAAAGAATGCACAACACCCGATTAGCATGTCCGTGGTATTTTACTGTACTCATCCACGTATCACCAAATTTCAAAATAACGTAATACCTCATGTTCTTAAAGGGAAGAGGTAGTATTGTTCCTGCGGAATTCACAAGATAACGTTAAAGACAAATGAAAACGAGTTAGAAAGGATATTTTCTATGGGTTGCTCCTGTTATTAGGGCATCCCAAGAAACTTGCACATTATCTGGGCTCGAGTGTTTGTTGATACTGCCGCCGTCATAGTTCTGTGGTTTAACGAGATGTTACATCAGATAGCTAGGCCAATATATCAGCGCCTCCAAGTGATTTGTTCTCCACAATGAAACATTGATAGCTGAGAATACCCAAGCAAAGGCATAGCCCAGGGCTAGTGTTCCCTTTATCTTCAGTCCCAGAAGATTCTTATCAACAGTTACACAACACCAGTCGGCATGGTTTCTTTTTATTGTTCACAAAGGGAAAAAACAATTGGGAGGGGGGAGACTGGGGTGGCAAGTCACATGGTTGGACTCGAGAATCTGAAAGTGACAGTGACCCTGTATGGGTGTGTGTGGTGACAGATGGCTTGGAGGCGTCTGTGAACGAGCTCAGACTTGGGAAACAACCGTCTGTCCGACGAAACTGTAGGACGTTGTGCTATTTCAAAATAAATAGATGTGTGTGACTGAATAGAGAATACTAAATCGCATTGTGGTGTATGAGTGAATGTACTAATAAAGAAGTGAATACCAGAGTTCAGAAATTGCCTACTTAGCTGAAGGAGTTCGGGCTATCGCTGAAATTTGTTTCCATTACTGATGGTGGTGAGGAAAAGGTTACATATACTACGTTAAATTGAATCCATCGTACTGAAACTGTATCAATGCTATTTTTATGTCATGTTTCTCTTCTTATATTTCATTCTTGGTGATAATTTTATCCTTTTGATTGCTTTAAGTATTATATAATTACACTCCTGGAAATTGAAATAAGAACACCGTGAATTCATTGTCCCAGGAAGGGGAAACTTTATTGACACATTCCTGGGGTCAGATACATCACATATCACACTGACAGAACCACAGGCACATAGACACAGGCAACAGAGCATGCACAATGTCGGCACTAGTACAGTGTATATCCACCTTTCGCAGCAATGCAGGCTGCTATTCTCCCATGGAGACGATCGTAGAGATGCTGGATGTAGTCCTGTGGAACGGCTTGCCATGCCATTTCCACCTGGCGCCTCAGTTGGACCAGCGTTCGTGCTGGACGTGCAGACCGCGTGAGACGACGCTTCATCCAGTCCCAAACATGCTCAATGGGGGACAGATCCGGAGATCTTGCTGGCCAGGGTAGTTGACCTACACCTTCTAGAGCACGTTGGGTGGCACGGGATACATGCGGACGTGCATTGTCCTGTTGGAACAGCAAGTTCCCTTGCCGGTCTAGGAATGGTAGAACGATGGGTTCGATGACGGTTTGGATGTACCGTGCACTATTCAGTGTCCCCTCGACGATCACCAGTGGTGTACGGCCAGTGTAGTAGATCGCTCCCCACACCATGATGCCGGGTGTTGGCCCTGTGTGTCTCGGTCGTATGCAGTCCTGATTGTGGCGCTCAGCTGCACGGTGCCAAACACGCATACGACCATCATGGGCACCAAGGCAGAAGCGACTCTCATCGCTGAAGACGACACGTCTCCATTCGTCCCTCCATTCACGCCTGTCGCGACACCACTGGAGGCGGGCTGCACGATGTTGGGGCGTGAGCGGAAGACGGCCTAACGGTGTGCGGGACCGTAGCCCAGCTTCATGGAGACGGTTGCGAATGGTCCTCGCCGATACCCCAGGAGCAACAGTGTCCCTAATTTGCTGGGAAGTGGCGGTGCGGTCCCCTACGGCACTGCGTAGGATCCTACGGTCTTGGCGTGCATCCGTGTGTCGCTGCGGTCCGGTCCCAGGTCGACGGGCACGTGCACCTTCCGCCGACCACTGGCGACAACATCGATGTACTGTGGAGACCTCACGCCCCACGTGTTGAGCAATTCGGCGGTACGTCCACCCGGCCTCCCGCATGCCCACTATACGCCCTCGCTCAAAGTCCGTCAACTGCACATACGGTTCACATCCACGCTGTCGCGGCATGCTACCAATGTTAAAGACTGCGATGGAGCTCCGTATGCCATGGCAAACTGGCTGACACTGACGGCGGCGGTGCACAAATGCTGCGCAGCTAGCGCCATTCGACGGCCAACACCGCGGTTCCTGGTGTGTCCGCTGTGCCGTGCGTGTGATCATTGCTTGTACAGCCCTCTCGTAGTGCCCGGAGCAAGTATGGTGGGTCTGACACACCGGTGTCAATGTGTTCTTTTTTCCATTTCCAGGAGTGTATTTTGGTGTTGGTATTGTCTGCGTTAAAAATCTTCATGCATTATAGTTTTCGAATATACGAACTGCAGATCTACTACAACGAAGTGGTCGTGGGGCCTTGGAAAGTGTGTAAGATTGATTGTCCGGACTGAAGGGATTTGGAATATAAAATGAGGTTAGCTATCTCAATGTGTAGTATATGACGTACGGAGAAAATGACGCAGCATGCTGATAATTAGTGCATTTCACTATCAATTTATTTCTCTCGCTACCAATATAAAGGAAACAGATAACTGGTATAAATTGTTTAACAATCTCCTAGATGTACGAATACAAAAGGAGAATGGCCGTCAGTAATGGAAATGGTCTCAGTGAATTACCAAAATATAACATATAATTTTTTAAAAATTTAAAATCGAGACAGAATAAAGCTCCGTAACTACTAATGGAAATGGTATCATAAAGCACTTTCTGCGACGTAAGTCATAACTATGGAGTTTATGCAGCAACTTGCTCAAAATCTGGGCCGTGTGCTACCAGCGTGATGGACAGCCACCACTAGTATGACGACTACGCATATCTGTGAGCCACCAACAAGAGTTCCCCATCTCACCTTCGTGTGTGTACATTGACTGGATTTGTGTTTACCGTATTAGGTAATGCTGTTGCCTCATGCTTTGTAACACTTCAGTATCTTGTTCCTTGGTGGATCCCGGTTTGGGAGTTGATACCGTCTATTGCAGGGTGGGCTGAAAGCGGTCGTCTGGACGGACTTCCTGCAAGGCCTGGTGATGATCGCGGCCTGCTTTGCAGTTATCATCCTAGGCTGCCAGCTGGTGGGTTCCCCGGTGCAAGTGTGGAACATTTCCGACGAGGGCGGCCGCATACGTATCTTCGAGTGAGTGACAACACGGGTATCAGCTTATATGACATTTTATTTTTAGTATGACCTACATATCAAGTTCGAATCAGAGTCACACTGCTGATGAAAGGGCACTGTAGCCGACTCTAATTTAGTTTCATTGTTATTCGGTTGGTGACGTATGTGTCAGTGGGCTGTAGAGTATGCTATCAAAGTGTCATAACATAGCTTTTTTCTTAAATCAGATTAATAAATGAAGGAGTTGCAAATGACTAAACTAAAACATAAGTAACAGTAATAATGAAATGAAAAGCCATACGAATCACTATCATTTGATAATTCCTGATGATGGTGAGACGCTGAATGACAAAGTTCCCGGAGGTCGTGTAGGTCTTATCCAAAAGAAAATCGATTTTATTAAAGAATGAGAACCATATAATAAATCAGAGTGCATGCATAAGAGAGAACAAACCAAGAAATAGCTCTCAGTTTATCAAATGACCTTCATACATTATACGAGAAAGTAACACTCCATAAAGCCTTTCCCAGCGGGAATAATCATCTTCACCAAAGGGGCACAAGCAAACATGCAGAATAAGAAGTTCTTATCTATACAGACAGTATCAAATATTAATAATTGAATATTTCGTCGCAATGAGAGCAAAAGTTTTGTAGTAAAAATGGAACAAGAATTATCACGAGACACCACAGGAGAACACCATGAGAGCCAACCAAGGATTTTGTTCCACAACCTAACCATAAAATGCACCCAATTAAGACCGACAGTTTAAGCAAGCAAGCTACAGACAACACAGAGACAGTGTAGGTTAACACTTTGGCCAAATGTACAAAAAAATGTACAAACAAAAGCAACGTCAGTTACAGGGGAACAGTTTCCTAATATTCTACATCTGCATCTACATCTACATCCATACTCCGCAAGCCACCTGACGGTGTGTGGCGGAGCGTACGTTGAGTACCTCTATCGGTTCTCCCTTCTATTCCAGTCTCGTATTGTTCGTGGAAAAAAGGATTGTCGGTATGCCTCTGTGTGGGCTCTAATCTCTCTGATTTTATCCTCATGGTCTCTTCGCGAGATATACGTAGGAGGGAGCAATATACTGCTTGACTCTTCGGTGAAGGTATGTTCTCGAAACTTTGACAAAAGCCCGTACCGAGCTACTGAGCGTCTCTCCTGCAGAGTCTTCCACTGGAGTTTATCTATCATCTCCGCAACACTTTCGCGATTACTAAATGATCCTGTAACGAAGCGCGCTGCTCTCCGTTGGATCTTCTCTATATCTTCTATCAACCCTATCTGGTACGGATCCCACACTGCTGAGCAGTATTCAAGCAGTGGGCGAGCAAGCGTACTGTAACCTACTTCCTTTGTTTTCGGATTGCATTTCCTTAGGATTCTTCCAATGAATCTCAGTCTGGCATCTGCTTTACGGACGATCAATATTATATGATCATTCCATTTTAAATCACTCCTAATGCGTACTCCCAGATAATTTATGGTATTAACTGCTTCCAGTTGCTGACCTGCTATTTTGTAGCTAAATGATAAAGGACCTATCTTTCTGTGTATTCGCAGCACATTACACTTGTCTACATTGAGATTCAATTGCCATTCCCTGCACCATGCGTCAATTCGCTGCAGATCCTCCTGCATTTCAGTACAATTTTCCATTGTTAGAACCTCTCGATACACCACAGCATCATCCGCAAAAAGCCTCAGTGAACTTCCGATGTCATCCACAAGGTCATTAATGTATATTGTGAATAGCAACGGTCCTATGACACTCCCCTGCGGCACACCTGAAATCACTCTTACTTCGGAAGACTTCTCTCCATTGAGAATGACATGCTGGTCCTGTTATCTAGGAACTCCTCAATCCAATCACACAATTGGTCTGATAGTCCATATGCTCTTACTTTGTTCATTAAACGACTGTGGGGAACTGTATCGAACGCCTTGCGGAAGTCAAGAAACACGGCATCTACCTGTGAACCCGTGTCTATGGCCCTCTGAGTCTCGTGGACGAATAGCGCGAGCTGGGTTTCACATGACCGTCTTTTTCGAAACCCATGCTGATTCCTACAGAGTAGATTTCTTGTCTGCAGAAAAGTCATTATACTCGAACACAATACATGTTCCAAAATTCTACAACTGATCGACGTTAGAGATATAGGTCGATAGTTCTGCACATCTGCTCGACGTCCCTTCTTGAAAACGGGGATGACCTGTGCCCTTTTCCAATCTTTTGGAACGCTACGCTCTTCTAGAGACCTACGGTACACCGCTGCAAGAAGGGGTGCAAGTTCCTTCGCGTACTCTGTGTAAAATTGAACTGGTATCCCATCAGGTCCAGAGGCCTTTCCTCTTTTGAGCGATTTTAATTGTTTCTCTATCCCTCTGTCGTCTATTTCGATATCTACCATTTTGTCATCTGTGCGACAATCTAGAGAAGGAACTACAGTGCAATCTTCCTCTGTGAAACAACTTTGGAAAAAGACATTTAGTATTTCGGCCTTTAGTCTGTCATCCTCTGTTTCAGTACCATTTTGGTCACAGAGTGTCTGGACATTTTGTTTTGACCCACCTACCGCTTTGACATAAGACCAAAATTTCTTAGGATTTTCTGCCAAGTCAGTACATAGAACTTTACTTTCGAATTCATTGAACGCCTCTCGCATAGCCCTCCTCACACTACATTTCGCTTCGCGTAATTCAATCAGTTAAGGCAGTACTCTATAATTTCCGGGTCTAACAGTGACCTCGGCGTGTTTGAACAACGTAAGTCTTTGGTTACTTGAGTATGGTAATACAGGATCAACGACTTATGAGCCAAGAAAACACAGGTCACTACTACAAAATTCCTCCCACTTACAATGGAAACCAGGTTTCAGCTAGTACTTCACGTCCCGTGATGTACAAAGGCAAACATCATTCGCTACTCCAGCTGGAACGATGCCTCGTGTTCACAAGAAACCATGGCCATCAATCGGCCCAGTTGCCTTGCTGCTTTCTCATACTTACAGCTCCTCCTCCAGCGGTAGCTTCGAGCTCCAACTAACTGGCTGTTTCTATTTACACTGTCGATTCCAACTGCCTCGCAGCCTAAGCCCACGGGAAATACCGCAACGGACTTGTGACCACACTAGTCGCCTTGCCCGACATACGTAGCGAACGCTCGGCTACGTCTGGGACCAGGCAAGAAATAAGTATGTCAATTTTTTTTTCCTTTATTGAGTTTCAATTACCCCCGAAGGGGGCGGGCTGGCAGCAGCTTACTACGCTGCTCCACAGCCGACAGACTTTTTTTAAATAAAGGAAGAAGAAAGAAACAAGGAAAAACAGGCGATAAAATGGTGATTTAAAGTGTAAAATGGCGTAAAATGCGGAAAGTTAAAACAGAAAGCAAAAGGGGTTGGCAATGTAGATAAAAGACACAGAAATCAGACAAGTAACATAGTAGACACACAATTAAAAAACATGGCGACAGTCTGGTTTCTGTTCGCAAGAGATAAAAGGCACACCCAGCGACAGTATGATGGCCGTTTGCAACAAGTCCCAAAAAATACAACACGGAACACTCACTGTAAAACACGCACTGTAGAACACTCACTGTAGAACACTGCACGAACGTGGCAGCACAAAGACGACACTCCCGAGCCAAAGGCAGATGGGGGGGGGGGGGGACCTGCAGGAGGGGGAAAAACAAGGAGGGAGGAGAAGAAAATACGAAAAGGGGGGAACCAAGGAGGGAGAGGACTAATAAAGGGGGAGAAGGGCAGACGCGAGAGGGAATGAGAGGAGGCAGAGGAGGGAAATGGAAAAGGATGTGGGGGAGAGAAGGGGGCAAAGAGAGGGGAAGTGAGGAAGAAAGAGGGTGGAAGGGTGGGGGAGAGGGAGCCCGGGAAAAGGACAGAGGAAAGGAGGGGGAGTGAGGATCAGAGCTGATAGGAGGGGTAAATGGAGGGAGAGAGGGCATTATCCGGGAGGGGGAGTTGATGGAAGCCACCTTGGGAAAGGAGATGTAGGGTGTAGAGATGGAGGGTAGGGGGGGACACAACGGTGAAGACGTGGCAGGGGGCGGGGATCGGAGAGGAGAGGAGCAACCAGGGGGTGAGGGGGTTCAAGACGGCGGGAGGTGTAGAGGATGCGGATATTTTCGAGGAATAGGAGCAGATGGGAGAAAGGAATGAGATCATAGAGGATCCGCGTGGGGGACGGGAGGCGTATACGGAAGGCGAGGCGGAGTGCATGACGCTCAAGGATCTGGAGGGACTTATAAAATTTGGGGGGGGGGGAAGTATGTCAATGAAAAGGCACCCAATAAAGCCTTTAACTTCGTCATATGTTATCGAGAGCGTGAGAATATCTAAACGCGCAGCTACGAAATATTGAAGCGGTCTCAAATATTAACTCGTTTTCTGATGGAGGCAGTCGCTACAGCGCGTAATACCGGTGTTGTCACGCGCAGTGGCGTACACAGTGTGTCAGTTCCGTTAAGACTGCTTGTCTGAAATTCCAAACTGGAATGCAATCTCGTGCCGAACTGCGGCGTTACTATCACTTAAGTTTCAATAATAGTTGCGTAGCAGGTCAAAGAGCTAGTATGGCTGCCGCGAATGTAAGTACGTGTCTGACACTCGTCGAAAATTGGCAGTGTAGCAGCGACGCAACATCAAATGTTGTGTTAACATTTGTGTTTACAGTAGAGAACCCTCAGAATTCGACCCCTGCATCGGCAGGCAGATTCCTAGCCGGTTCTCCACGACAACGCCCAGCCTGCTAGGTAATGATTGCGCACGAGTTTTTGGCCAGCAAACGAATCATAGTCGTGGATTAGCCGCTATATTCGCTGGATTTGGCCCCAGCTGATTTCTGGACGTTCCCCAAATTGATAATGGTAATGAGACACCGTTACGATGCAGTTTAGGGGATTGAAGAAAATGGTACAGCAGTACAAAATGCAGTTCCAAAAGAGGATTGCAATGACTGTTTGAAACATCTTTTAAAACAATTTCAGCTGTGTTTTGATTCAGGGGGAGGTTGTTCTGAATAAATGCAATGATTTTGTGAACATAATCCATGACATACTTTTCATAGCCACGCTGTAACCGCACCGCGACTTGTCTCTCTCTTGAGCCTCGGTCGCTACGCGATGGCGACAGCTGTCACCTATCCTCCACCTACACGGAAGCACTTTTTGTGCGAGCCTTACCAATACTGAAAGAGGCCTGGCCGTCGTGCCTTCCATGGCGCTGGTGATGCACTGAAGCCTTGTCAGTTACTGCCCACAGTGGTCCAGTGCTGCCACCAAGTTATGACCGCTTCAGCTCTGTACGCCAGACTGTACTTCGCTCTGACAACACGAGACTTCTTGCCTCGCCGTGGTAAAGCAATCGGAGAGTAGCCTACATGCGTGCACTCTGGAGCATCAAGAAAACATGGGCAATGATGGCGCAACTGCTGGACAGAGTGGGAAACTGCTAATTGTTGGAACAACGATAAAAGAAAAGGGAGTGAGACAGCCATGCCACGCTAGTTGCGAATATCATACTACAGGTTCTTTCACAATGTTTTGACGATTTCATATTTACATAACACACAAACTGCTCGTGAACCAATGTTGGACATTTTAGACAAGGTACAACAATTACAAGGTGTGATTCAGAAGTTTCAATACTGATTAATTTCTGGGAAGAGGAACGCGCGCGGACTAGTTTCGCCGGGTGAAGGAATTAATGGGGGGTCTCAGGGAACGAACTGACGCTACGGTAGTTGCCTCCGGAACCCTGGAAAGGGCGCATCGCTTGCAGCGTGAGTGCGTGTCATTGACTTCGGTCGAATAGTGGGAGAGGTGGAAATGGAGCAGCACTTGGAGCAGCGTTATGCCATTAAGTTTTGTGTGCAACTGAACAAAACCGCCACGGAGACTCTCGGTGTGATTCAAGAGGCCTTTAAGGAAGAAGCCATATCCCGTGGCACAAATGTTTCAGATATGGCCATGGGAATGTTGAAGATAATGACCGCTCTGGGAGGCCATCATCAAGCCGAACGAATCAAAATGTGGAGAGAGTGACGGAACTTTTAGACAACGACCTTCATCTTTGTGTGAGTGCTCCGCCGCTTGAGGGATCAAATCCGCCGTGTCTGCCCGGCGATCAAGCGCTATTGGATTCTCCTCCACGACAACGCGCCCGCTCACACGTCGCGTGCCGCCGCCAAAGTTTTGGCCCAGTTCAACGTGACAATACTCCCGCAGCCACCCTACAGCCCCGACTTGGCTCCAAGTGACTTTTTCCTCTTCCTCCGAATGAAGACAGGCCTAAAATGGAAGCGATTCGACTCTATCGATGCCATCCAGCAGGCTTCGACGAGAGCCCTTGACAGCATGACGCCCGCGGCCTTACAGAAGGGCTACGAACAGTGGAAGAGGCGCTGGCAGCGCTGTGTTCATGCTGAAGGATCATATTTTGAAGAATTTTAGTGCGCTGTACATAAATGTCCAATAAATTTCTAGTTCTGAGTTAAGTATAGAAACTTTTGAATCACACCCTGTACATCGGTTAAAAGAAGAACGTTCTCGGCTACACAATACTCTATGCGTTCCATCCAGTTTTTGAACACATCTTTTTAGCTGCTTGAGCAATTCTGGAAATTTAACAGTGAATTGATCTTTTAACTGTTTCAAACTCCTCGGCCGATAGGAGTACATTCTTGCATTCAAACATTGATATAGGTAAAAGTCTGGTTCCTTTAAATAAGGCGAGTGAGGCGACCATTCGACAACCGGACCACTTGGAAGGTCTTATTGGATATTCGGCATGTTGCGCCTTCTTGTTTCAACCAGGTTTTCGTAACGAACGACAAGGGCGTGTCTTCATACTGCTAAGCATACATTCAATGTTTTCGGTAGTTTGTATGGCTTTCCAAGGGCCGGTTGACTTTCGATTCGATGCACTAGCAGTTGCACGGAAGTTTCTCACCTAGCTCACTATTGCTCCACGAGCAAGAATGGGATATCGCGGCTGAATCTTGAAATGCTTACGAAAGGCACGTCGTACGCGCTTGGCACATTCGCTGGAGCGCTCCACAACGTAAGCACGATGTCGCTTCAACCAGTAGGACACGATTACTGACCTGTATATGGTACGAAACTTGACACTCCTCACCACTAATAGACGGCGCCACCGTAGCTATATCTTGTTTCTACAGCACCCCGTCTTCAGGCCACGAGTGGCCTACAGGGACCATCCGACTGCCGTGTCATCCTCAGCGGAGGATGCGTTTAGGAGGGGCGTGGGGCCAGCACACCGCTATACCGGTCGTTATGATGGTATTCTTGACCGAAGCCGCTACTATTCGGTCGAGTAGCTCCTCTATTGGCATCACGAGGCTGGGTGCACCTCGAAAAATGGCAACACCGCATGGTGGCTGGAGACTCACCCATCCAAGTGCCGGCCACGCCCAACAGCGCTTAACTTCGGTGATCTCACGGGAACCGGTGTATCCACTTTTTTTCTAATGAACCGCTGCAGGAGCAGGACGACGGGTAGGGCAGGGGTCGACACCCGAAGCCTGGCCATCCCGCCGCCACGCCCAAGCAACGTGTTCGAGTTCGAGGATCGAAGGATCAGGAAGAGGATGGAGTGGGTTTGTCGATGTTGTTCTTTTTATTTATTTATTTATTTAATTTTTATAACATTTTTTCTGTATTATTGATTTATTTTTGGTTCATTACAAAGAAAGATCCTACAACTGCCGTAGCCGTGCATCCGAGTCGTCTTCTCGTCTGTTGGGAGGGGTTCCCCCCTATTCCGTCCGTAGAGGATCAATATGCTCCAGGATTCTTCTTCATTTTCAGCGTCTCATACCCGGAACGCCCCAGTGAGCAGGAGGATCCGCAAATAATGAACCTAAATAATTTGCGAAACGAGTTCTGTACTTCGGGTGGCGGCTGAAAGCTGCATGTGTCGTCATCAATAGGGACCAAAAGTCGAGTGTGCCTTTGGGAGCATCGCAAAATATGTAGTAAACGGCCATGCCTTTTAGCCAGTTAACGGCGTTCGTTCTGGTTGATGGAAAGTATACGACGTCGGGGCGCAATACGTCATCAGGGGAGATAGACTCCGGCAATCGCCGCAAGAGTAATGCCAGCATGCGCTGCGTCAATAGCCAGCACTCGCTGGTCGCGGCACACGTCAGACGGTGTGCATCCGAGTCAGCGACTGAGCATGTCGGACACAAGGGGTCGTCCGTCAGATGTATGGAATGTAACCTCTGACGAGTAGTGAACTTCCCATTCACAACTACGTATCACAATGAACGCACCGTCGTAGGTAGAAATGGCGTGTGTACCGCTCGCCACACCGTGTTCCAGGCAACTTCAGGGTGTCTGTGGGTGACCGTATTTACAGGTTGCCGCTGCTGATAGAGGCGATAATAGTCTTTTGTGCTGGGCTTCCGTGTCGTCGGAAGTTCTGAACGTAAGTAGCTGAAGTCAACAAAGAAGTCTCTGATGTGGGTGAGTGCCGGTGAAATGTGTCCTACAGAAACCGGGGGATGCAGAGAGTGTGGTGCCACTTCCGCTATCAGGATGCCCGTCAGAGTGGCGTGGGCAGAGGTCCACGTGCGACGCATAGTGTTGAGATAAAGCGATCGCGCACGGTTATATACGTGAATTAAACCGATACCGCCCGCCCGCCGCGGCAGTGTCAGGGTGGCGTATCGGACTTTAAAAACCAGACCGGTGCTTACGAAATGTCCATATGCTGCTTGAAATCTGTCGGCCATCGTAGTTGTCAAGGGAAGGATATGCGCAATATAGTTCAGTTTTGAGACAAGATAGGTGTTGACATAACGTGTTCTGAGGAGCATATCCAAGCGACGCAGTTTGTTGTCCTGCAGCAGAGCACGTGTCTGGTGTAGGAGCCGGCGGTACATAGCCGCCGCCGTGCGGCGGACATTGCTATAGAATTGCACTCCTAAACACTTGAGTACGGGCACCTTGTCAAAGGGCACCGCCGTTGTGTGGGAAATCCCCCCTCCGACATCCATGTATTTTGTCTTCTTCACGTTGATGACGCTCCCGGCGACCGCCCCATACTGGCGTAGCCACTGTAGCGCCATATGCATTTCATCCTCTGATCTGGCCAGGAACACCACGTCATCGGCGAATGCACCACAACAAAAGGTCACGTCCCGCAAGGAGATACCAGTTAATCGCTGCCGTAGACCATGTAAAGCTGGTTCAAGTGCTGCAGCAAATAATATGCCCGACAGGGGGCACCCTTGTCGCACTGACCGTCCAACAACAATGTGACCAGACTGATAACCGTTGACCATCATGCGGGAGCGCGCTCCGTGGACCAGTCGAAGGACCACCTGTGCAGACTCCGGGGAGAGGCCCATGCGATGCAAAACTGCGCGTAAGAAGCCGTGATCGACGCGGTCGAATGCGTGGTCAAAATCTACGGCGACAAGGGCGCCTCGTATTTTGCAGGCCGCCGTCAAAGCAATTACGTCGCGGTATGCTCCTAACGCCGTATGAATGTTGCTGACACCACCTAAACATGTCTGATCGGTGTGGATGGCTTTCCCGATAGCGGTGTGGAGACAGGCGCGGAGGATACGGGCGAAGATCTTGTAGTCGTTGTTGAGGAGTGTGAGTGGGCGAAAATCCTGCCACCTACAACCACCATTCGGTTTCGGAACTGGAATCAAGATGCCTTCTGTGAATTCTGTGGGGACAGTGAAATCAGGGCGGATCAGGTCTTGAAACATTTGGAGCCACTTGTCACCCATAAGGTGGTAAAAAGTGCGGTAGAATTCCAGGGGTAAACCGTCCGGTCCAGGCGACTTGTTCGGTGCTCCACGTGCCAAGGCCGATGTCAGCTCGTCGGGTGTAATGGGCAACAGCAGACTATCATCGGGTGCCACGTCCCGAGGGGCGGGAAAATCGTGCAACAGCCCGTCATAGTCACGTACATTTCGCGGATCTTCCATGTACAAGGTCCCATAGTGTCTGGCGAACGTGTGCGCGATGTCCGCTTGTGTCACTGCGCGCCCGCCGTCCTCCGTGTTTACCGCCGTAATGAGCTGACGTTTGCGGTGGCGCCTCTCGCGCACAATGTGATACACTGACGCTGTTTCGTGGGGGATACAGTCTTGCACTCGCGCACGGATGCGGACACCGTCTAGCTGCTCTGTCCTGATGCGAAGTAGACGAGCTTTGATGCGTTGTACGGACATCTGACGTTCGGGAGACGGCGGTTGCGTCGCCAGCTCACGTAACGCTGTATAGTAAAATTCCGATGTTGCCCTTTGCCAGTTCGATCTGTCACGCCCGTAGGCCATCAAGGTCTTTCGGAGGGCAGGTTTGACACATCCCAGCCACCACAGCAACGTGGAAGCATACATAGGCAGGCGCCTGATACATCGACGCCACGTGTCAGTGACTGCTCGCCGACACTCTTCCTCGCGAAGGAGGGAGACGTTCAGCGTCCACGGGCCCCTGCTGCGTCTTGTGAGTTGTCGGGGCAAGGTGACAGTGCAGATGTACGCGAGATGGTCCGTGAAGGCCGTCGGCCAGAGTTCTGCATCACGGGTTGCTGTGCGGAGGGCACGCGAGACGTATATCCGGTCCAGACGACTGGCAGAATGGCTGGTAAAGTGCGTATATCCACTCTGGGTCCCATGATGTAAGAGCCATGTGTCGTGGAGCGCGAGGTCACGTATCAATGCTTGTAGAGCGGGGCATGGGACGTAATGCGGTATCTGGTCCTCGGGCCGCAGAACACTGTTAAAATCGCCGCCCACTATGTAATGGTCCATATTTCTTTGCAAAAGTGGGGCTACCTCCTCCGAATAGAAGACATGCCTGTCACCACGGTGCGAATTACCGGAGGGAGCGTAGACGTTAATGAGGCGCACTGCGCCAAGTGTGAGTGCGATGCCTCGCCCGTTCGGCAAGTACGTCGCGTCCGTCGCGTCTATGCCATCTCGAAGAAGGATGGCCGTTCCTCCTGCGCCATCACCTACGGGTAGGCTGTACGTGGTGTAGCCATATAGGTCTAAACACAGCTCGGGACGGACCTCCTGGAGAAGGGCAATGTCCAAGTCTGCCGCTCTGATCATGTCGTGTAACATGCGGGTCTTGACAGTGGAGTGGACACCATTTACGTTGACTGTTCCCACACGGTACGACTGAGACATATCAAGTGGCGGAGGCAGTGTACCGGTGCAATCCCACAGCGATTTCACACACCACACACCACACAGCCATCCACCTGCATGCTGTGCATTACTGTGCCGTAGGAGTCCCTGACTGGAAGAGCCCTCCGGGCTCATTGTCAGCCATGGGCTCTGGTGGAGATATCGATGTTTGCTGTGCATCATCTGCCTCCAAATCGTCACCAAGAGACGATTGTGATGTCATTGGGGGCTGGATGCTTTCACAGGAGCCCACATTTTGGGAGTCGACGCAGTGCGCCTCGTTTTCTGGGCCACCAGATTTAGGAGACTGTTCCTTGTCTTCAGGCACCTTCTGGTGAATGATGCCACTGGAGTCCGTTGCAATTGTGGGCGAGTCAACGAAGTCGATGTCTTCCGCCGGCTTCACATTCCTGTCCTGTCCGTCAGCTGACAATCGCCTCTTCTTGTGTCGCTTGGGTGATTTTTGCTTTCGGGTCCGAGATTCGACATCCACTGGAGGGCGGGGCTCGACACAGTCTCGGTCGCTAGGAACCCCTGTGTCTGATCCCGACAGTGACGGTGGTTGGGTGCCCACGACGCTGTGGTGGGCGGAGGCTATAGGAACCTCTGCACCGTTGGGCTGCGGCGTCGTCGACGGCGCTGACTCTCCAACGGAGCTGGCAGCGGCTTGAGGAGGTTGCAGGTTTTGATCATCCATCACATCATGTCGTGCCGCCTCCACATATGTTAGCGGGAGAGAGGTCATAGTGGATCGTTGGGGAAGTTCATTGCGGGGCACCTGAACGAGGCGGCGCTGCAGACACTCAGTTCTAACATGGCCCTCCTGGCCGCAGCCCGAGCAGGTCCTCGGTTGTCCATCATATATAACAATTGCGCGGCAGCCACCAACGAAAACATACGATGGAACGTGCTTCTTAAGTTCTATGCGCACTTGTCGTACCCCGTTAAGGACAGGGTACGTTTCGAATGTGTTCCATTTCTCCTCTGTGTGGCTCAGAACTGTGCCGTATGGCCGCAGCGCATCAACGACTAGGTTGGCAGGAACTTCGAACGGTAGTTCAAAGATGCGCACGGTACGCACCCCCAGACCAGCATGGTCAACTCCTACCACGCTCACGTTACCGTCTGCGTGACAGAAGCGAAAGCCGTTTGCAGATCGTTGGAGTAATCTGTCGCAGGTCGCTTCGTCAATCAGTTTGAGGTACACTGTGCTGGTTACAATAGACAGATGAATTCCTATCAGTTCTTGTGGTTCGATGTGCATGATGTCTCGTAGAAACCGTTCAATTTCATGGGCCTTCGGTCTCGTGTACGATGCGTTGAACGTTAGTTTGATTGTAGCTTTTCGATATGAGAACGCCATGTCGGGTCGGTACAGGTACTATACGGCAAGACAACGACGCGACCGCGCGCTAGCGGGTAAACAACAACACCTGCGGAGCACTGCCCGGCGCGCCGAGCCCGTCCGCACGGTAACACGGCTGAAAGCCGACTGTGTCTTCATACTGCTAAGCATACATTCGATGTTTTCGGTAGTTTTTATGGCTTTCCAAGGGCCGGTTGACTTTCTATTCGATGCTCTAGCAGTTGCACGGAAGTTTCTCACCTAGCTCACTATTGCTCCACGAGCAAGAATGGGATATCGCGGCTGAATCTTGAAATGCTTACGAAAGGCACGTCGTACGCGCTCGGCACATTCGCCGGAGCGCTCCACAACGTAAGCACGATGTCGCTTCAACCAGTGTGACACGATTACTGACCTGTATATGGTACGAAACTTGACACTCCTCACCACTAATAGACGGCGCCACCGTAGCTATAGCTTGTTTCTACAGCACTCCGTCTTCAGGCCACGAGTGGCCTACAGGGACCATCCGACTGCCGTGTCATCCTCAGCGGAGGATGCGTTTAGGAGGGGCGTGGGGCCAGCACACCGCTATACCGGTCGTTATGATGGTAGTCTTGACCGAAGCCGCTACTATTCGGTCGAGTAGCTCCTCTATTGGCATCACGAGGCTGGGTGCACCTCGAAAAATGGCAACACCGCATGGTGGCTGGAGACTCACCCATCCAAGTGCCGGCCACGCCCAACAGCGCTTAATTTCGGTGATCTCACGGGAACCGTTGTATCCACTTCGGCAAGGCCGTTGCCTGTTTCTAGAGCGCGTTATTAAAATTTTAAATCTTTAAAACATCGTGAAATGCCCTATTATCTAGAATGACTTCAAAAATAATGGTAAACACGTTCAGTCCGCTTAATTTGATATTAAAACATTTTTTCCTTTTGAATTCTAATAATATGATTAACCTGATCTCGTGTGTAGGAACGGTATTGACTACAAGTCATCTTAGTGAATTACAGTCCATAACAAAATAACGTGGACCCAAAGTATCCACAGCGGAGACGAGAAGATTTTTTTACCGTGGGAAGCCTTCCATTTCGCCTCTGACACTTGTGGAAAGCTAGAAAATGCACAAAATGCTGCAGACGTTTTTGACAGTAATGAGGTTATAAACTAAATGGCTTTGTCGTTATTTTTGTACTATGTCGATAATCATGGAGTGTTAGAAACTGCTTGTGTGTTTCTGCACGATACAAGTGTTTCTACTAGGAATCTCATACAGTGTTTAATTTTTTTCATTACTCTCAAAATACAAGAATTTCTATTCAGAGAGGTTGATGAAGCTCCAATGAAACTCTGTACGGGCTGCTTCACGAATTAGAAAGTTTTTTAAGAACTGTCTGTATCCACAGTCAAACATAAAATTTAAGAAAATACAAATGTATTTTGCAGCCATAATAGATGCTCACTTGTTAACAATTTTTTTATAGTTATGAAAGTAAATATTGTTATTAACATAGCTCTGCTTCTTGATAACCTTCTTACTCACAGCATAATGTGCATGTTGTCTCCTAACTTACTCAAAGTTTTGAATCGCGCTCTCTATAAACTATGGTATTATGAAACGATGCAACACGCAACCGTTGTCGTTCACAATAAAACCACGCACACTTTTTGTCCTGTCAAGCTTATCGTTTATTGATGTATACGTATTGCATGAATCAGTCTTCCGCCAATTGGTATCATCCTTATGTCATCGTAAATTTAAATTAAGAACGATAAAGCTTACTATATATATGTATTGAAGGATGGTTAACACTTCACAAAAACACGTATATGGAAACTTAATCGTTCTTATCTCCTTACAGAATGAATCCAAGCCCATTCGTACGGAACTCCTTCTGGACCATTGTCCTCGGGACGACAGCAAACTGGTTGACAGTCTGCGCCATCAACCAGGGCTCCATGCAGAAGTTCCTGTCGGTGCCCAATCTGCGTAGCGCCAGGATGTAAGTACTGCCCTCTAAATTAATGACTCAGCAATTCAGTTAATCACAGGTTTAGAACCTGTAGTGCCTGTCCATAAGGAATAAACGATTCTCTGTAGCCACACATCACACTATTTTTTATGATTTCACTGTAGGTAATGACTGATTTGTAGGAAAACGGTTACAACAACCTAAATCATTTAAGGATGATGAACACTAGTTTCGTTTCACAGATTAAAAAATGCCAACCATTGAACGACATTGTCAACCGACATCTAATAATCAGCTATACACTTCGACTAACTGCATCTCCTTTGTCTTCATGAGCTCACTCATATTTTTTTAGCCGCGCGGGGTAACTGTGCAGTCTAGGGCGCCATGTCATGGTCCGCACGGCACCACCCCGTCGAACCTTCGAGTCCTCTCTCGGGCATGGGTGTGTGTATTGCATTAGTGTAAGTTAGTTTAAGTTGGAATCAGTAGTGGTAAGCCTAGGGACCGATAACCACAAATCTGCAAAATGTTTTTGAACATGTTGAGTTAATATTGAAGGTAACATATCCGTGAAGAATGAATTAGAGAGCTGTCGTGAGGATTGTGGAATACTCTTGAGGTGCTCGGTTTTTTTAATAGATTTCACGAGTGTACCGTGAATATCACGCAGCATATAAAACATCAAATCTCCGACAACGCTGCGGCTGGAAAAAGATCCTGCAATAACGCGACCAAGTAACTACGACTGAAGAGAATTGTTGAACGTGAAATAAGTGCAAAACGTCCGCAAACTGCTGCAGATTTCAATGCTGGGCCATCAACAAGTGTCTGAGTGCGAACCATTCGACGAAAACACATTCATACTCGTGTGCCCTTGATGACTGCACAACACAGATCTTTACGCCTCGCCGGGGCTGATCAACACCCGATATTGGACTGTTGATGACTGGAAACATGTTGCCTAGTCGGACGAGTCTCGTCTCAAATTGTATCTAGCGGATGGACATATACATCTATAGAGACAACCTCATGGTTCGGTGGACGCGGCATGTCAGCTGTGGACTGTTCAAGCTGGTGGAGGGTCTGTAATGGTATGGGCCGCGTGCAATTGGAGTGATATGGGACCCATGATACGTCTAGATACGACTCCGACAGGTGACACGCAAGCAAGCGTCCTATCTGATCACCTGCAACCATTCATGTCCATTGTGCATTCCGACGGACTTGGACAATTCCAGCAGTACAATGCGACACCCCATACGTCCAGAATTGCTACAGAGTGGCTCCAGGAACACTCTTCTGAGATTAAACTTTTCCGCTGGCCACCAAACTCGCCAGACATTAACATTGCTGAACTTGTTTGGGATGCCTTGCAACGTACTGTTAAGAAGTGTTCTCCACCCCCTCTTACTCTTACGAATTTATGGTCTAACCTGCAGGATTCATGGTGTCGGTTCCCACCAACACTGCTTCAGACATTAGTCGCGTCCATGCCACGTCGTGTTGCGGTACTTCTGCATGTTCATGGTGGCGCTATACGTTATTAGGCAGGGTACCAGTTTCTGTGGCTCTTGAGTGTGTAATCGTAAGGAATCATAAACATACCAAATAATGTTTTTTTGTTTCCAGCAGATCGCTGGAAATGATTGCAACGAGGTTTATTGAATAAGAGCTTACATCAACAGTAATTTATTTGTAGGATGATCGCGTAGAGAAAGGCATTTTCCCTGCTATTATATGTTTTATTTCCAGTGTTGATTTTCGATCAGCTCCGTTATTTAATGCCTTATTTTGCAGCTGCTTGTTTGGTTTCGGTGGAGGCATAATCACAATGAAAGCGATCAGCGTGTTCACTGGCCTGCTAATATATGCAACGTACCACAACTGTGACCCTATATCGGCAAAGGTAAGTAGCTAGTTAGGAATTTCTCTTTATGTTTTTAATCATAACCCTTCGGTCGTTATGATATGGTAACCATGCATGGAGATACGTGCCAAAAAATATGGGATTTTCCATCTTCCGGTAATACCTACAAAAGCAAATTACAGAAATGTTACATAAAACGAAGCGTAACAAAAATTCGCAAAAAATAATGTGAAGACAATTACTAGGGCTCACTATGTTCTTTTTTAAAATTTTGTATTACAACCTGTACCAGACGCCCCATTAGGTGGATTTTCAGGCGATGTGACGACATCTGAAAGTAAAGAATTTTCGTCTAGCACTGTAGTACTGACGTCTTCAACGGAAAATACGGAGTGCTGCAGTGAGAACAGTTAGTTCAAAATATGGTGTCCACTAGGAGACTGAGAACGAAAGACGCAGAAAATGAATTTCATCCGTTGAAGACTCATTGCTTGGTTACGAAACAGAGAATTCAGTGATGACAGTTCCATTATACGTTTCTAATCTAACGATTAAATCACTTCCGGCTTATTCAGTCCCAAATATCTCGTTCCAGCCATACTTCATCAATCATCTATGCATCGCTTCACGGTGTTTCGGTTTGCAGTTAA
The DNA here is from genome assembly GCF_023864345.2 of Schistocerca serialis cubense. Lineage (NCBI taxonomy): Eukaryota > Metazoa > Arthropoda > Insecta > Orthoptera > Acrididae > Schistocerca > Schistocerca serialis. The sequence continues at coordinate 651,310,023 of NC_064642.1, forward strand.
ACAGTGTCTACATCATTCTTGTGCTGTCAGTTCTTGCCACATACTCCTACAATTTGTTGTTTATTACTTCTCGTAATGCTGAAATATCTTTAGTCCTTTCTCAGTCCGCTCAGTACCGTATCTTGCGCCACGCTTCTAGCCTATGCTCGTCTGCTATGTACTTCTGGCGTTCTTTTTATCTTGGTGTTCCAGTGTAGCACCAATATTTATCGGTTTGTACGTAAGCGAGTCTGATTGTGAAATGCATTACGTGAGCGGGACGTGTACATAGGGAAGACTTAATGGAATGCGACCTTTTATATTTCCGACAGTTACACAAATATAAACAGAATACGAGCGTCTGGAAAGTTCCAGAGTAGTATTTCTCACTGCGAGTTATAGAGTACTGCTCCCTTTCATATTGTTGCACGACTTCTTCAGTTCCTAAAACAGTTACAAGTTTTTCAAATCTTTGTTTCAGAAAGAAGACGGTAACGCCATTATGTATGTGTAAGAGGTTACAGCTCCAATTATCTTCAGAATGTAGCTCTCACAGATTTGACAATCAAGTTCTACTATTGCATTCGCTATTTATCTGTTATTTTTTAAGTTTGCCTGTCGAGGGGCCTCCCTGCCAGTGACGCCAAACGCTCAGTTCCTTTTCCCCATTTCATCAAGAGCAGACGGCCTGGATACATCGCTTCGACTTGAGTGTGTTAGCTGGATATTGAGACTTTGTTTTACTTACGACGGGAATTCGGCTGCACACCTACGCTCTAAACTCAGCCAAAGTTATGTATTCAGTTACGTACTTCTATTTTTGCCCATAGTAAACTTGTAAAATCTACAACCAGTACCGAAGTGCGTTGTCTCACCTGCTCCTACTCGCATCCTTCATTCGGCCTGTTTTGCAGATCACAGGAGAAGACCCACGTGTCGCCTTCCAGGCGGGATACAAAAAACTCATATCGCTTGGCATTTGTGGAGTTAACAGCACCAACTCCATTCACCGCCACAGCCTAGCATCATGGCTGGAGGATCTGAGATTGGTCAAATAATGATCGAAACCGGTTAGCATCGAAATAAACGTGTCTGCAGTGGATACTGTTTATAACCTATTTTTATGATAAGATTATCGTGATCTACAGAAGCATTCAATGTCAAATGTTTAGAAAGAAATGAGAGCTACCCTTGTACTGCTTCTATGACATACAGACCAACAGGTAACTACCAAAATATGTATCGAGAGCCCGTTCGGTCTTGAGCTTATACGGTGTAACCACGATTACAAAACTGTTGCCTTAGTTGTACCTAAGGTTTCACTGACGCATACGCTATTGGGAGTGGCAGTAGTGACTTAGTTGATTTGTTGATTAGGCCTCAGTAATATCATGTATTTCTGAAAACATCAGCCTAGACTGGAGTGTGTGCCTTGGTGCTGCAGGCGATATCGAGGCCGGACCAGCTGCTGCCCTACTACGTGATGCAGGTCTCCACGGCTGTGCCTGGACTGCCCGGTCTGTTCGTCGCTGGTATTTTCAGCGCAGCCCTAAGGTAAGAATCAGTTATGTACCATTTCATCACATAAGGTAGCAAACAAATTGCGGTTTTCTTAGTAGTGAGTACGCAGAAAGTTATCTTGGAGGGACAGTCATCGAACTGTGTTGAAATGGTTGCTGATAATGTTGTTTATTAATGACATGGCAGACAGTAGTAATAGTAGTCACAGCCCAGACCCTTCCCAGTGTGGAACTGCCAAAGCTGCTGAGTGCTACCTTTCTGTAATTTATCCCACACTCGGATATGTGCATACGAATGACACGCGCGCGTGCACGACCAGCAGCCCCATACAAAACGATTGTCTGCCTACTGAGATTGGATTCGAAAGATGTATGGAACATTTAGCAGAGTGATCAACAAAGAAACTTAGGATTTTAGATGCTTTAACGTATGAGAGAGTCTCATTCGCACTGGAACTAAAAAAAAGATATAAAAATAAAAGTACTACCATATATATAAGTAACTGCTAGTTCCAGTGGTTTGTGGCAGCGGAGAATCATAAGCAGTTTAAGAAAGTTAAGTGTAAATAATATAGCGCAGAAAAAACTGCAGAATGCCAGAAACTGCCAAGTGCAAATGTGAAATGAAGCCATTCGTCATTAACCGCTGCTGTAAAGGAGGCAAGGAGCGGAATATATAAGGAAACACCAATAACCACGTGAGATGCATTATAAATAAAAGCAAAACGCGTCTGGGGTAATTCTTTTTAAGTAGACTGCAGTCAGCTCAAACCTACAGTAACAGAGTTTAACAGCTGCTGCGGAAGATGGCCACACAAACAAACGTATTAGTAGTACCTTATGATCAGTATTTCGGTGAGTCCCAAATAGAGTCAACTCATACAAATACGTGAGTGTAATAATTAGTGAGGGTGTGAAATGATATGGTGACCTAGGCTTTGTCGTAGGTAAGGCAAGTGGAAAACTGGCTCTTAATAGGTAACTGGGAAAATATATTGAAGGGCAATTCTAATATCCGTCTTGGCTCTAACACAGTCACTGTAGTATGTAGCATTCTACCAACACTAGAATAGAGCTCAAGTGTGTGGGTCTCATACCGAATATTGCCAGTACGGTATCTTGAACGTACACAAAGAATGACAGCATTAACGGTCACGGGATTGCTTCATCCATTGGAGAGCGTGACGGAGATGCTGAAAAACCTCAACTGACAGACCGATGAGGAAAGTCGCCAACTATTGCAACGTCTCATTTTCTAACCATGCCTGCAAATTACGACTGGGTCGTGTTTCTGGGGGAAGGAGGCTTGCTTCAGCCTGGAGTTGCTGGGCCTGGTTATTCACTAATGTGACTCGTCTACAAGGTTGATGTTAAGGGTGAGTATTTCCCCAGTGACGGTCGTCGTTTCTCATACCCGTTACAGAAAAAGAGCTTGATTTCCTGCTGCGAGGCAAAAGAACATGGCCAATGGGAATGCCTACATTCTGCACCCGATTCTGATTGGTTGAAAGGCTTATATGTACACTCCTGGAAATGGAAAAAAGAACACATTGACACCGGTGTGTCAGACCCACCATACATGCTCCGGACACTGCGAGAGGGCTGTACAAGCAATGATCACACGCACGGCACCAGGAACCGCGGTGTTGGTCGTCGAATGGCGCTAGCTGCGCAGCATTTGTGCACCGCCGCCGTTAGTGTCAGCCAGTTTGCCGTGGCATACGGAGCTCCATCGCAGTCTTTAACACTGGTAGCATGCCGCGACAGCGTGGACGTGAACCGTATGTGCAGTTGACGGACTTTGAGCGAGGGCGTATAGTGGGCATGCGGGAGGCCGGGTGGACGTACCGCCGAATTGCTCAACACGTGGGGCGTGAGGTCTCCACAGTACATCGATGTTGTCGCCAGTGGTCGGCGGAAGGTGCACGTGCCCGTCGACCTGGGACCGGACTGCAGCGACGCACGGATGCACGCCAAGACCGTAGGATCCTACGCAGTGCCGTAGGGGACTGCACCGCCACTTCCCAGCAAATTAGGGACACTGTTGCTCCTGGGGTATCGGCGAGGACCATTCGCAACCGTCTCCATGAAGCTGGGCTACAGTCCCGCACACCGTTAGGCCGTCTTCTGCTCACGCCCCAACATCGTGCAGCCCGCCTCCAGTGGTGTCGCGACAGGCGTGAATGGAGGGACGAATGGAGACGTGTCGTCTTCAGCGATGAGAGTCGCTTCTGCCTTGGTGCCAATGATGGTCGTATGCGTGTTTGGCGCCGTGCAGGTGAGCGCCACAATCAGGACTGCATACGACCGAGGCACACAGGGCCAACACCCGGCATCATGGTGTGGGGAGCGATCTCCTACACTGGCCGTACACCACTGGTGATCGTCGAGGAGACACTGAATAGTGCACGGTACATCCAAACCATCATCGAACCCATCGTTCTACCATTCCTAGACCGGCAAGGGAACTTGCTGTTCCAACAGGACAATGCACGTCCGCATGTATCCCGTGCCACCCAACGTGCTCTAGAAGGTATAAGTCAACTACCCTGGCCAGCAAGATCTCCGGATCTGTCCCCCATTGATCATGTTTGGGACTGGATGAAGCGTCGTCTCACGTGGTCTGCACGTCCAGCACGAACGCTGGTCCAACTGAGGCGCCAGGTGGAAATGGCATGGCAAGCCGTTCCACAGGACTACATCCAGCATCTCTACGATCGTCTCCATGGGAGAATAGCAGCCTGCATTGCTGCGAAAGGTGGATATACACTGTACTAGTGGCGACATTGTGCATGCTCTGTTGCCTGTGTCTATGTGCCTGTGGTTCTGTCAGTGTGATCATGTGATGTATCTGACCCCAGGAATGTGTCAATAAAGTTTCCCCTTCCTGGGACAATGAATTCACGGTGTTCTTATTTCAATTTCCAGGAGTGTATATTAAATTGCAGTCTTTGGTTTGGTTTCCCCACAACCTTATCTGTGTGATCATTACGGTTTATATTGTTCGTAACTGCAGTCCCTGAATATTTAGTTGAATTTACAAAATCAAATGGCTCTGAGCACTATGGGACTTAACTGCTGAGGTCATCAGTCCCATAGAACTTAGAACTACTTAAACCTAACTAACGTAAGGATATCACACACATTAATACCCGAGGAAGGATTCGAACCTGCGACCGTAGCAGTCGTGCGGTTCCTGACTATAGCGCCTAGAACCGCTCGGGCACCCCGGCCGGCGTTATTTAGCAACAACATTGGCAATATGCGGCCGCGTAATTTTCATGGTGCAGCATCCAGCCTGCTACACGGAAATGTGGTCTTTTGCTCCTGATATGCACTTGCAATGTTTTCAGGGCATCCCTGCAGTATTGTCCAGTTACAGATGTGTGTGCAGGTACAACATGCTAATAAAATCATTCCATGAATATTTAAGTATGAGACAACCATAACTTTCCCAGCAGACATGTGACATGTCAGACCGATGAGGACAGTCGCCAACTATTGTAACATCTCATTTTCAGTCCATGCCTGCAAATTACGACTGGTTTTTCACTAATGTGACTGGTCTACAAGGTGGATGTTAAGGGTGATTATTTCCCCAGTGACGGTCGCTGTTTCCGGTATCCGCTACAGAAAAAAAGCTTAATGTCCTGCCGCGAGGCAAACTAACGTGGCCAATGAGAGTGCCTACATTCTGCACCCAATTCTGATTGGTTGATAGGCTTATAAGTATAGTTAGTTAAATGTTTCGATGCACCGACATTAATGACGATTGACAGCAGTTGGAAATTAATTCGCTGAATGGGAAAATCTTTGCATCAGCTGCTTTTAGCTGCTTTAGCTTATCACGAATCGTCGCCTTAAGCATTTCGGCTATCCCTGCATGTCTTCTGGTTCGACACCAACTTTCGCTTCGATATCGGTATGTACACTTCCGTATGTCACAATAAGGGACGGGGATGTAAACAGCGTGATATATGGAAGTTTAAGTAGGTCCATGAGGCACGCATGCATAACCGAAATGCTAAGGTGACCGATCAAGATATGCAGAAAGTACGGCCTCGAGTCCCGCTGTGGCAGATATTTCCATATCTCACTAATAGGTGGCATTTCTGATGCTCATATAGCGAGTAATTTTATAGACCAGTTTGGGGCCTCCGAAGGGAGAGGTTGACTAGCAGTGATGGAGGAATTGTATGCCTTCTGGAGCTGAGGCGATGTCTTCATTGAGTGCATCAGAAGCCCGGAATAGCTGACCCTTCGTGATCATCCCAAAGACGTAGTGTAGTGCGAAAGACAGAGAGAATCCGAAGTGAGTTCCTTGGTGTGGATGTGTAGCGCTATCTAGCATTTTTCCTGTTCTTCTCGGCATGTGTGACGGATTCGTGAGCGTCGACTTGTCACGGAAAGAGAGAGACCTAGTGCTGGACGCCCTGACTAGCCTGCGGTGGTGTTAAATAGAAATGACGGACTTGGCTAGGCTTATTTCGTTTCAATAAACTTCATTTGTGTCCATGCAAACTGAAGACTTATATTTCATGTGCTTCCCTTTCATATTGGCTTGTAACTGTATTCCTGTTTTGTTTGTGCAACAATCGGAGGTACTTGCTAAAAGTCAGTTGAATGTGGTCAGTTGCACTGTTAGCGATGTCCATATCCAATTATAGTGGTCGGACAATAGCATTTTCCTGAAAATTAACCTGCGCCAGAAAGGTCACTTTTTTGAAAACCTGTCGTTTAGTCCCACTTCGAAGCAAAAGTTCGAAATTTGGCTCAAAAATCGTCAGTAGAGGGGCAAGAGCGTGGCACATTGTGACATCACTCCCGGGCTCGGCGATGCTTCGAACATCTACGTGTCGATATGTGCCAAGATAAGGTCGGCGCCCAGTTCACCTGAGGAGTAAGGAGAGATAACGACATAAATTTGGGACTATGTTTCACCATAGGTTTGCCCTGCGCCATCGCAGACGTGTCACATCATGGAAACGTCGTCGCACCACCAGCCCTCCTGATATCTCTGCTACACATGTCCAGCATTGTAATCATGAGGTATTCCAACGAGTGGCTTAGGAAAATATTTCGGACATATCGCTGTTCAGAATCAGACATTAGAAGATGTCACAAAGGGCACGAATGAAACCACGCCTTCCCTTCAGGCGTTGATTTCCAAATTTCTCGATCTAAAAGACAGTTTGCTGTCTGATATACAACAGGACGACGTTCTTGACAACTTTTGACACTACCGACACCTCCTGGAGAAATCAGCCCTTCCGTAAATACATCGTGTGACTGCAAGCCTATTAAACTTAATCTCACCCTTTGAGATTTTAGCGTGGCCACAATTTATGCAATGGTGTACCGGATGGATCCATTAAAGCCCATTGACGAAATATGAACGGATCCGAAACCGAAAAGGGTGTTGACGATTTTCATCCCTCTTCTGCCCCCCTCCCCCACGTGAATAACGCGACAAAGGGTACGTCTAACGTGCCCAAATTCGGCGAAATCCTCGATACCATCTGAGGATGTTTGTTGGGCACTTTAATAACATCACCCATACGCCATTCCTGCTCGTTGGCGCGACGGGCACCCTTTCAACAACAGCGCCTGCTAACCGGAAGAGAGATGTGAGAAATGTCCAAAGGGTGCCTCCTGCTGGTGGATAGTGATCGGTGATGGATGTCTCTGCAGAGAGTTATTTTTGAAGTCTCCAAGAAAGATGCGCAATTAGCGCTGAGTATAGTGATGAACTAGAGGTATTAGACGGGCCTTTCGCTGTTTGATTTATGCATGTGTCGGTGTCGTACCCACTCGTGCACAAACAAGAGGAGAGCTGTAAAAGGAAGGGATGTAAAAGCATAAACGCCCTAATCGGATTCGGATAAAAAATGTTTTCGTCAGCGAAACGTATGAAAATGAAAGCCCAATGGAAGGGGTGGTTCCATTGGCGCACTTCATGCAATTGGTCAGGCCTTTTCGTGTTGATTCCGAGCGAAAATGTGTCTGTAACGTTTCCCACCCATAAAAAGGCGAGTGATTTGCAACGCTGGCCATCACGGTTTAGACCTCCGTCGACTGGGCATCAAGAGGAGGAGTGAGATGTGGATAAGGGGAGTTGTAACGACCTTCTCATCGTATGACAAGACCATGATGGCGTTTGGCAGAGTTATGGTGAAATGTGGTGCCAGTGTGATAAAGTTAACCTCACTTGGACTTCTGAGGTCCGGCCTCTTTTTGGCACATGTCGACAGCCTGAAGTGTGACCCAACCAGCAGATGACGTCGCAGGGCGCCACTTTCATGAGCATTTTCAGAGCGTCGGCACCTTCCAGTCAGATTTAGAAGTTAAACATTGTTTGGGTGAAAGTGACGGGGTTTCAGAAAAGTGACCATATAATACTGTTGTGCAGTGTGGATGGATACCTACGAAGCTATTCATTACTCATTTTTCAACTGTGAAGTTTAACGCGGTCTCACAGGATAAAGAGAGGCTGTCGACTCTTATCTGCATCGATCCGGCAATGGAAGACGAGTCTGGCAATAAACGCTTCCAATAAAATTCAATGATCAGTAGGGGACACCAGGTCACGTTGAAGCACGGCCCACGTTTCCGCAGAGCACGTTTCTCGGAAACCATTCTTGCTAGAGCGGAGGCTGAGTACTGTCATCTACTGAGGACTCACAATAACTTTGTTCTACTAGCTGAGTAAACGTGCTTTTGTGCAAGGTGAGTAAATTTTGTTACTCAAATGACGAAGCTTTTAGGAAGCATAACTTTTAGAACTGTGAATGGATAAATATACGTTCGTTTAGAGGAGATTATTCTACTTTAAAAGGTAAATTTATATAATCTCAAAGCACGTAGGCTACTATAGTAATTGCGAAACTAATTCAAACATCGCGATGGTGTGCGTTTAGTACACTTATGTTCGAAAACAGTGCGCCCGATATTTTTCAAGTATAGTCTGTTGCACCCAAACCTCTAAGGGCGAACTCAACAGTAAACTCTTAGTTTTCTGTAATTTAACGAAAACTGGACGAGGCAAAATCGAAATTTTTCAGATTTGAAAATAGAATTACGCAAAACACTTCTGTCTGCAAGTTTTTGGTCTCGTATTCCTCGATATGACGATTTAAAAAAAGTCCTTGAATTAATGGACTGAACAACAATTAAGAAGAGACATTGCATTTTGTAAGCTTAATGGAGGTTTTTTAATACAACTGTTTAATATTGTGGGCAGAGGGAGAATTTTTTATTGCAGTTTTATTCCAATTAATTTTAGGTTATTCAGCAACATGTACTGACCAAGATAATACATATTGCAGTGATACAACTGCTATCATTATGTCTCAATCAGGGTGTCCAGCATCAGTGGCGCGTAATGATCAGAGGCTTGAAATCAAAATTTTCCTCTTTCGTGGATTAGAAAAGACGGTCACCATGACTGACTTTCCTACTCCTGATTTGCTTTCTTAATCCTAGGGGCATGCAGCGGGAAATTCTTTAAAGAAGATACGCACAAAAATTATTTTACTGCTTGATCTGATGTGGAATGCTGGATCTAAAAATGGTTCAAATGGCTCTGAGCATTATGGGACTTAACTTCTGAGGTCATCAGTCCCCTAGAACTTAGAACTACTTAAACCTAACTAACCTAAGGACATCACACACATTCATACCCGAGGCAGGATTCGAACCTGCGATCGTAGCAGCAGCGCGGTTCAGGACTGAAGCGCCTAGAACCGCTCGGCCACACCGGACGCCGCTGGATCTAATAACTGAGCCGCTGGATGTAAGCAAGAGAGGAGTTTCTGGAGTACTCAAGTTTACGCCATCCATCCAATAAGTGCCACGACTGATTTTATTCCTGGGACATAAGTGACCTTAACTAATTCGAATCAACAACTGCAAGTAACAGGTGCGCATGTGACCTGTCAGCTGTGAGCATGAAGTGTCAGGTAGTGGACGTGCGACGGCTGTATTTTGCATTCACTATGTCAAATCCGCAATTTAGCGACATCTCTAAATCAATATTTCGAAGAAGAGAGAAGTGTGTGCAAAGTTTGTCCCGCACACCTTGATGCCCGAACAAAAACAAGGATGCGTGGACGTCTACTGCAATTTCATTGAAATGCAAAACTTAGACAATTATTTCTGGAAAAAAGCATGAGGGGTGGCGAGACATGGCGTTATCAGTACGAACCTACCACAAACGTCAAACGGCATAAATTCGGGTGAAAAGTCTTGATGACATAACAGATACTCAACTTGAGAAAAATCCCAAAGAATTACTTGTTTTGTAAATAAAACCGCCTTTTCTTGCTGCAACTGAATTTATTTTTCCCCATTGCGTTTCTCCTTTTTCTTGCTCTAAGGCATCTTCAGTGGGACAGTTTACTGTGATCTGCGTTTCCTCCAATCTGGTCCGAAGGTCGCACTACTACTTTATCTTCGAAACATAATCACAACTTTGTACTGCGAACTTTTTCACACTGTTCACCATGTTTCTCTTTTTTGTGTGGTGTACTGTTATTCTTTTGCCACTAGATATAGCTATTTGTTTGAACACTGTGGTTTTAACAACGTAAATATTGTAACACATAATGAAGTTACAATATTTACGTTGTTAAGAGCACAGTGTTCGAACAAATAGCTATATCGAGTGGCAAAAGAGTGATAGTACACCACACAAAAAAGAAGGAGAAACATGGTGAACAGTGTGAAAAAGTTCGCAATACAAAATTGTGCTTATGTTTCGGAAATACCTGTAAAGTAGTAGTGGGAGCTCCGAACCAGATGGGTTCAAATGGTTAAAATGGCTCTGAGCACTATGGGACTTAACATCTGAGGTCATCAGCCCCCTATCTCTTAAAACTACTTAAACCTAACTAACCTAAGGACATCACACCATCCATGCCCGAGGCTGGATTCGAACCTGCGACCGTAGCGGTCGCGCGGTTCCAGACTGAAGCGCTTAAAACCGCTCGTCCACTCCGGCCGGCTCCAGATGGCAGGAAATGAAGATCACAGCAAACTGTCTCACTTAAGATGCCTTAGAGCACGAAAAAGGAGACACGTGCCAGGGAAAAATAAATTCAGTTGCAGCAAAAAACGACAGTTTTATTTAAAAAGCAGGTATTTCTGCGCTTGCTGCAGAGGATGACCACGCAAACACACTTGTTATCCCAAAGGAGGGCTTTTATAACAGTTTCGCACAATTGTATGAACGTTCTGTTTTATATGTTTATGTGGGGAGGAAACTACGTAGACAACTCCATTGTTAAAACCAAAATATTAACGTTTCTCTATTTTTTGCTAACCCAGTCTCGATAATTATTGGAGTTACGGGGTACGAAAATTGGCGCTGTGCTTAGAAATGGCCGGAAAGCATTTTAAGCATCTATCAGTTCTGAAATAGTGTACTTAACAATAGTTAATAAACTGGATGATTAGTTTTGTTTTAAATATCATAAATTTTTCTAATGTCCGATCAGAAACACCAAAACATATTTGAAAATTCGATTCGTCAGAATACCTTTCTCCCGAATACAATAAAGTTATTTTTAACGGCTATATCATTGAGTCAGCTTTTCGACAAAAGCAAGATCACCTTCGGGAAAACCAATCATCAACCCTTGCTTTTTTCCATATTCCCGTTTTAAAATCTGGATTTGGTCTCTGTCAGTTTCCACTTTCCACTAAAATTTCGGATTCTTAGGGGTTGAGCACTCAGTTCGTTCTTTGAGATGTTAGTCGTATTTTACCAGATTAACTAATTGCAGGAAATGCAATTGACATGCCCAGCAGGTGATGTCAGCATGTCAATAGAAGTCTGAACTCATGCGACGTGACACGACTAACGAAAAATCTAAACGCCTGTATATAGAAGGCAGACATTTCTCCCAACACACAGCCATCTTCTGACGAAGAAATTGCTGCACGTCTTCAAAAGCTGGAGCCGATGCAGTCTGAACATCGAGAACATTTTCTGACAGAATTACGTCAACATTTACACAAAAAATTATCTGCACTAAAAGAATTCCTCACATATTTCTCCGGTCCTTTCATCATCCTAACGTTTCAACGTAAACACAACTTGTGAAAGATTAAAGTCCCTGACGAAAATTATGGCAAAAAATTACAGCGATTTACGTATGTCATTAGAGACATACACGGTAAATGATTACTGCGGGAAGAACAGGATCAGTGCCAATTAATTTTTTATCGAAATATTATCGTTCAGAACATATTTTTTGCATTGTCATTTAACAGTTCATTTTTTTTTTTTTTTTGTGGCAGTCGAGCTAAAACACAAACGTGACTCGAGTCTCATATTTGATCAGTAGCTACAAGAAACCGAGAGACAAGTTCAGAAATAGATTAGATCTCCAACAGAATTTGAGATACCTACATCAAAGATGAAACTTCATTCAGTCTATCGGTTTTTCCTAAATGTGACATTCCGCACACAGATTATTAGGATTCACTATCTGTAATGAGGAACAGTGATTTAAAATCAATAATATGCACACAGCTGCAGAAATGAGTGCAGATACGACAGACATCTGTAACAAATACATAAATTCTTCGAGGTTGATTTACGAAATCTAACGTCAACTTATGCTAGGGAATGTTTCTGTTTCCTGAAACCAAACGAGATGTTTCACAAGGAAAATTGGTTTCAACTATCTCATCACAGAGCTCCGAAAATGATACCGTCACTTCTGGTTCAAAAGTATAATTTCTTCCGTGAAAAGGATTGGATTTAGCTATTTCTTCTCAGTGGTGCGTACTCGCAACACAAAGACTTCAGTAATTTACTTTTTTCAGGAAGTGTCAGACTATTTGTAAAAAAAGAAAAAAACAATAAAAAACATTGAAAGAGAACTTGTGAATGTTCATTAAGAAATGCATGATGAGTTTGTATTAGCTAATTTTGTTTCTGTTTTTGAAGTTAAACTTGGTACTGTATAGCGGTCAAACTACGAAGAAATGGGTTAAATTTCCTGATTACTGTAACAGATTACGCAACTAATATATTTAGTTTTCTGAGTTACTATAAGAAGGAATATTACTGTTGGTGATAGTGATTTGTTCTGTCCATACTCAGGTGCATCAATGAAAGTTCAGTATTGTCCAGTTATCCGCCATTCTTTCCGTAACTAAGTATGGTAATCCGTTCTTGCTGCTGGATCTTCTTCTTCCGCTGGTCCACTTCCCAGCCATCGTTCCATTTCGAACATCCTTTATTATGTGTCCTCCTCTCACCCATTGCTGGACAGTTTTTTTTTGTTTCTATTGGCTCTGGCTCTGAGCACTGTGGGACTTAACTTCTGAGGTCATCAGTCGCCTAGAACTTAGAACTAATTAAACCTAACTAACCTAAGGACATCACCCACATCCATGCACGAGGCAGGATTCGAACCTGCGACAGTAGCGGTCGCTCGGCTCCAGACTGCAGCGCCTAGAACCGCATGGCCACTCCGGCCGGATATTTCTATTAACTGATACAAAATGTGTTTTTTTCTCTCTCATCCCGCGTAACAGAATGTCTTTCCCTGTTTTTTATGTTCATTTCATATCTTCCATTCTTCTCCAAATCTCGAAAGATTGTACACTTTTCTCTTCTCTCCAGCACAGTGTCCACATTTCGGCACCATACAGAGCAACATACAGTACAAACCTCTTTGATAATGGATTCCTTTTTTTATTTAATAGACCACAGACAATACTTTTCCTTCTGTAAAATATTCGGTTCGTAATTCCTATTCATTTTTGGCGCCTTTGTGTAGTCATAGCGTTATATGCTTTTGCCAAATACGAATTAGCCTCTATAGATCAAAATGATAGCAAATTAATGGTTTGGGTTCTAAAGCTTATTACATACAATAAACGCCTTCCTTCGTTAATATAGTAAATGATGCGGTACAAGTCCTTCAAAAACTATAATATTTTTATTATTATAATGTTTCAATGGTTCTATTTATGCACTGACACAAGATGTAGAAAAGGCAGAACATGTTTTTTTTTTTTTAACTATTCGACATTTTTCTGACTGCTTGTAGGTAAGGCCATACTTTATTTGGCACTGTCTCTGACAAGTGTAAGTTCTAATAAGCTTGACTGGGTTGACTGTTTCAGTTCTTTATCTGTTCCAGCTCCATGTCTGGGTCTCTCAACTCCCTGTCCGGTACCATTTACGAAGACTTCGTGCTGCCGCGCGTGTCTGACAAAATATCAGACGAGAAGGTGAACTTCATCATGCAGGGCATAGTGCTGGCAGTGGGCGTCATATGCGTGGCACTCGTGTTCGTCGTCGAGAAGCTTGGAACAGTGCTCGAGGTAAATCTTTCTATATTCCACCAATTACAAACCTAGTTAAAGGCTCTGAGCACTATGGGACTTAACTGCTGAGGTCATCAGTCCCCTAGAACATAGAACTACTTAAACCTAACTAACCTAAGGACATCACACACATCCATGGCCGAGGCAGGATTCGAACCTGCGACCGCAGCGGTCGCGCGGTCCCAAGACTGAAGCGCGTAGAACCGCTCGGCCATTCCGACCGGCTAAACCTACTAAAATTCAGAAACTTTGCATTAGTAAACATATCAATATGTTTGAATAATGGAAGTTGTACTTATTTCTTAAATTCGACCATTATATTTTCAAAATCATAGTGGTAGCAATCTTTGCCGGCTGGTACACAGTATAAAATATCATTGGTAGGACACGAAGCAAAATTTCGCGGGTACAACTAATGGCCATTATTTTCCTTTCTATCACACAATTAGCGTAATAGCTCACTGAGGCAGGTAGGGTTCATCTTAGTTTTGCTTTCTACTAGACACATGCAGTTACAGAACCCGTCACACCAGTAAACATTAAAATTAATTTTTACAAAATGATATAAACTGTTTGACCATAAAGTGTAGGTAGAGGTCTGCGCGGTCGGAAGACTTACAGTTACGTTTATGGATCGGACTGAAGGAAAGCGTGTCTCAGACTAAAACTAAACTCCTCCAGAAAAGACCATGAAGGCCTAACGGTACCGATCGGTCGCCGTGTCATCCTCAGCCCACAGTCGTAACTGGATGCGCATATGGAAGGCATGTGGACAGCGGAAACCCTATACAAGATGGTAGTAATGCTAATTGTTGAGAAGCGGGACACAGTTTACATCCTTGTTAAGTACGCACAGTAACAGACATCGACACATCAGTATGTACTCTTATAATCATAATAGGTAAGAAATGACCTTGAGAAAGCGAAACAGAAATGCTTTTGGAAATCTGATGAGAGTACCTGGGAAAAAGGCGACATTGTTGGGGCGAAAGACTATAATGTAAATACACTCCTGGAAATGGAAAAAAGAACACATTGACACCGGTGTGTCAGACCCACCATACTTGCTCCGGACACTGCGAGAGGGCTGTACAAGCAATGATCACACGCACGGCACAGCGGACACACCAGGAACCGCGGTGTTGGCCGTCGAATGGCGCTAGCTGCGCAGCATTTGTGCACCGCCGCCGTCAGTGTCAGCCAGTTTGCCGTGGCATACGGAGCTCCATCGCAGTCTTTAACACTGGTAGCATGCCGCGACAGCGTGGACGTGAACCGTATGTGCAGTTGACGGACTTTGAGCGAGGGCGTATAGTGGGCATGCGGGAGGCCGGGTGGACGTACTGCCGAATTGCTCAACACCTGGGGCGTGACGTCTCCACAGTACATCGATGTTGTCGCCAGTGGTCGGCGGAAGGTGCACGTGCCCGTCGACCTGGGACCGGACTGCAGCGACGCACGGATGCACGCCAAGACCGTAGGATCCTACGCAGTGCCGTAGGGGACCGCACCGCCACTTCCCAGCAAATTAGGGACACTGTTGCTCCTGGGGTATCGGCGAGGACCATTCGCAACCGTCTCCATGAAGCTGGGCTACGGTTCCGCACACCGTTAGGCCGTCTTCCGCTCACGCCCCAACATCGTGCAGCCCGCCTCCAGTGGTGTCGCGACAGGCGTGAATGGAGGGACGAATGGAGACGTGTCGTCTTCAGCGATGAGAGTCGCTTCTGCCTTGGTGCCAATGATGGTCGCATGCGTGTTTGGCGCCGTGCAGGTGAGCGCCACAATCAGGACTGCATACGACCGAGGCACACAGGGCCAACACCCGGCATCATGGTGTGGGGAGCGATCTCCTACACTGGCCGTACACCACTGGTGATCGTCGAGGGGACACTGAATAGTGCACGGTACATCCAAACCGTCATCGAACCCATCGTTCCACCATTCCTAGACCGGCAAGGGAACTTGCTGTTCCAACAGGACAATGCACGTCCGCATGTATCCCGTGCCACCCAACGTGCTCTAGAAGGTGTAAGTCAACTACCCTGGCCAGCAAGATCTCCGGATTTGTTCCCCATTGAGCATGTTTGGGACTGGATGAAGCGTCGTCTCACGCGGTCTGCACGTCCAGCACGAACGCTGGTCCAACTGAGGCGCCAGGTGGAAATGGCATGGCAAGCCGTTCCACAGGACTACATCCAGCATCTCTACGATCGTCTCCATGGGAGAATAGCAGCCTGCATTGCTGCGAAAGGTGGATATACACTGTACTAGTGCCGACATTGTGCATGCTCTGTTGCCTGTGTCTATGTGCCTGTGGTTCTGTCAGTGTGATCATGTGATGTATCTGACCCCAGGAATGTGTCAATAAAGTTTCCCCTTCCTGGGACAATGAATTCACGGTGTTCTTATTTCAATTTCCAGGAGTGTATATAGAACCAGTATTTGAGAAAGATTATATACACTACTGGCCATTAAAATTGCTACACCATGAAGATGACGTGCTACAGACGCGAAATTTAACCGACTGCTGCAGCCATGTTTAAAATCTCGACAGAAAGAAGATGCTGTGATATGCAAATGATTAGATTTTCAGAGCATTCACACAAGGTTGGCGCCGGTGGCGACACCTACAACGTGCTGACATGAGGGAAGTTTCCAATCGATTTCTCATACACAAACAGCAGTTGACCGGTGTTGCCTGGTGAAACGTTGTTGTTATGCCTCGTGTAAGTAGGAGAAATGCGTACCATCACGTTTCCGACTTTGATAAAGGTCGGATTGTAGCCTATCGCCATTGTGGTTTATCGTATGGAGACATTGCTGCTCGCGTTGGCCGAGATCCAATGACTGTTAGCAGAATATGGAGTCGTTGGGTCCAGGAGGGTAATACGGAACGCCGTGCTGGATCCCAACGGCCTCGTATCACTAGCAGTCGAGACGATAGGCATCTTGTCTGCGTAGCAGTAACGGATCGTGCAGCCACGTCTCGACGACGTTTGCCGCATCATGGGCTATCAGCTCGGAGACCATGGCTGCGGTTACCCTTGACGCTGCTTCACAAACAGGAGCGCCTGTGATGGTATACTCTACGACGAACCTGGGTGCACGAATGGCAAAACGTCATTTTTTCGGATGAATCCAGGTTCTGTTTACAGCAGCATGATGGTCGCATCAGTTTTTGGTGACATCGCGGTGAACGCACATTGGAAGCGTGTATTCGTCATCGCCATATTGGCGTACCACCCGGCGTGATGGTATGGGGTTCCATTGGTTACACGTCTCGGTCACCTCTTCTTCGCATTGACGGCACTTTGACCAGTGGACGTTACATTTCATATATGTTACGACCCGGGGCTTTACCCTTCATTCGGCCGGCCGTAGTGGCCGTGCGGTTATAGGCGCAAAATGGAACCGCGAGACCGCTACGGTCGCAGGTTCGAATCCAGCCTCGGGCATGGATGTGTGACATGTCCTTAGGTTAGTTAGGTTTAACTAGTTCTAAGTTCTAGGAGACTAATGACCTCAGAAGTTGAGTCCCATAGTGCTCAGAGCCATTTGAACCCTTTATTCGGTTCCTGCGAAACCCTACATTTCAGCAGGATAATGCACGAGCGCATGTTGCAGGTCCTGTACAGGCCTTTCTGGATACAGAAAATGTTCGACTGCTGCCCTGGTCGGCACATTCTCTAGATCTCTCACCAACTGAAAACGTCTGGTCAATGGTGGCCGACCAACTGGCTCGTCACAATACGTGTCACTACTCTTGATGAACTGTGGTATCATGTTGAAGCTGCACGGGCAGCTGTACCTGTACACGCCATCCAATCTCTGTTTGACTCAATGCCTAGGCGTATCAAGGCTGTTACTACGGCCAGAGGTTGTTGTCCTGGGTACTGATTTCTCAGGATCTATGCACCCAAATTGCGTGAAAATGTATTCACATATCAGTTCTATTATAATATATTTGTCCAACGCATACCCGATTATCATCTGCATTTCTTCTCGGTGTAGCAATTTTAATGGCGCGTAGCGTGGCGTAGAGACAGTCGGTTTTCTCTCGCTCTATACGCAAATGTAATAAAAAAAAATTCTGATATTTTTCTCCTGCGTGTTTTTCGTCTCCTGTGTGACTTTCTTTATCAAAGTGTAGAAACATCTCCAATGAAACTTCCAGAGTTCGAATCTCCGTCCGGCACACAATTTTAATCTCCCAGGTAGTTTCATATCAGAGCACACTCCGCTACACATCCGAGGCTTGAAGTAGTGACCAAACAATGGAATAGATCACCATAGTGCCATTTCACTCACAAACTGGCTTTACGTAGTGCACGGTTCTGTGTCGTGTTTGTTTTTCCAGCAGTGTTAGTAGAACGCTTGCACTGATAGAAGGCGGCAGGAGTTTGTTTACCGATGAAGAGTTGGCCAATATGCATTTCGTACATGGATTCATTAAATGTACTGCAAGTGCGGCACTAAGCCGCTAGGTTAAATTGCAGGGACGGCAAGCACATCACAGTATTTTTGTATCGATTAATTGTTGCATAACACTGGGTTTTTAGTCGTATGTTCTGGTGATTGCATATTATAGTTTATTTGACTATTACTAAGGTATTTTCAAAGAAACAACAGTGTTTTTGGTAATAATCAGAGTGAATCATATCTACAGCATACTCTGTAATGAACCAACGATGGCTGCGGGTACCCTATGACAAAATCATAAGTAGACCCCAACGGCCCCACTTCGTGTCTGTGGAGTTGTGGTTCGCCCTGTAGATCTGCAAAGTCTTATCAGTATATTCTGATTCGAATGTTTCAGCTCCATGTAAGCGGTTCACATGCTGTCTAACCTTACCAGTCACTAATTCATGTGCTGTGTAAAAAGAACTGAAGGCACTTAAGATCCGAATTTCCATAATCTTATCCTATTTTGAAACGAAACTATACGGGTGTAGCGAATTTAACTATCATTTTAAATGACCTTCTCAATGCCAGCCGCTGTTTACTACACCGCTTAAGAGAGGAGTCCATTAGATGGGCAATGGCGAGGTTACTTGTAGTAAATTTACGATTCTAAAAACGTGTGTAATATTAACATACTTTTCGCTGATACTAAATAAAGAAATTCTAATAGTTGGAGGCTTTTGACTGTTACATAGCCATGACTGTCTTATACACTCCTGGAAATTGAAATAAGAACACCGTGAATTCATTGTCCCAGGAAGGGGAAACTTTATTGACACATTCCTGGGGTCAGATACATCACATGATCACACTGACAGAACCACAGGCACATAGACACAGGCAACAGAGCATGCACAATGTCGCCACTAGTACAGTGTATATCCACCTTTCGCAGCAATGCAGGCTGCTATTCTCCCATGGAGACGATCGTAGAGATGTTGGATGTAGTCCTGTGGAACGGCTTGCCATGCCATTTCCACCTGGCGCCTCAGTTGGACTAGCTTTCGTGCTGGACGTGCAGACCGCGTGAGACGACGCTTCATCCAGTCCCAAACATGCTCAATGGGGGACAGATCCGGAGACCGTGCTGGCCAGGGTAGTTGAATTACACCTTCTAGAGCACGTTGGGTGGCACGGGATACATGCGGACGTGCATTGTCCTGTTGGAACAGCAAGTTCCCTTGCCGGTCTAGGAATGGTGGAACGATGGGTTCGATGACGGTTTGGATGTACCGTGCACTATTCAGTGTCCCCTCGACGATCACCAGTGGTGTACGGCCAGTGTAGGAGATCGCTCCCCACACTATGATGCCGGGTGTTGGCCCTGTGTGCCTCGGTCGTATGCAGTCCTGATTGTGGCGCTCACCTGCACGGCGCCAAACACGCATACGATCATCATTGCCACCAAGGCAGAAGCGACTCTCATCGCTGAAGACGACACGTCTCCATTCGTCCCTCCATTCACGCCTGTCGCGACACCACTGGAGGCGGGCTGCACGATGTTGGGGCGTGAGCGGAAGACGGCCTAACGGTGTGCGGGACCGTAGCCCAGCTTCATGGAGACGGTTGCGAATGGTCCTCGCCGATACCCCAGGAGCAACAGTGTCCCTAATTTGCTGGGAAGTGGCGGTGCGGTCTCCTACGGCACTGCGTAGGATCCTACGGTCTTGGCGTGCATCCGTGCGTCGCTGCGGTCCGGTCCCAGGTCGACGGGCACGTGCACCTTCCGCCGACCACTGGCGACAACATCGATGTACTGTGGAGACCTCACGCCCCACGTGTTGAGCAATTCGGCGGTACGTCCACCCGGCCTCCCGCATGCCCACTATACGCCCTCGCTCAAAGTCCGTCAACTGCACATACGGTTCACGTCCACGCTGTCGCGGCATGCTACCAGTGTTAAAGACTGCGATGGAGCTCCGTATGCCACGGCAAACTGTCTGACACTGACGGCGGCGTTGCACAAATGCTGCGCAGCTAGCGCCATTCGACGGCCAACACCGCAGTTCCTGGTGTGTCCGCTGTGCCGTGCGTGTGATCATTGCTTGTACAGCCCTCTCGCAGTGTCCGGAGCAAGTATGGTGGGTCTGACACACCGGTGTCAATGTGTTCTTTTTTCCATTTCCAGGAGTGTAGTTCGTTGGCATTGAAGATGAGAGCCAAACTATTTGAAAGTATGGAGTATCCCATACACATGGGGTGTGTCTGCTACGGGTCGCCAGGTGCGGTTCCACTGATATTTCCGCTGACATCTGCAATTTCCTTTTTACACTGTGAATAATGGGTTAGGTCGGACAAATACTGCTTATTACGTATTTCATGTGGTGCCTCGTGTCAACGGAAACCATGGTATCTTTTCCTCGCTGGGAACGAAGTGATTAATAAAGTGAAGTTTCAAGTGATCATTCTATAGAACGATACTGATGTAATCTCGGGCAGAATTTGATCTGACGACATGTGTTAACAGGGTCAAAAAAGAAGGAAGAGTAAAAACTACTCCAGTGGCGACTGGCAAGGAAGTACGAGTATATTCCTGACACGTCAGTGCTTTTGCTCATTCTTCCCACGGCTCTAATCCATAGTTAGATGTAGCAAATACTACTTGGGCAGCGTTTTCGATGTACAGAGATTCTAAGTTTTTACGGTTTTGCTGAATACCACTTTCGAGTGACAATCGTCCAGCAGCAGTGTTAGCGAAACTGTTAACGCGGCAGACGACATTGTCACTTATTTTTAGGGCTCAGAGAATTCTTATCGTTACTTAGAAAAACTTCTCTTCAGAAAAAGATAATTATAATGGTAAACATGTAAGAACATTCGTGACGAAGTAACGGCAAAGAAGACAGATGTTCTTTCCGTGAAATTAAGATTTGTTCACTTGATTACGATTTCTTAATTTTGTCTGTTACACCTAGCCACGAATATGCTCTTAATCTGTCTTTCCCTAGCGTTTATCCGTTATAGTATAGGGTTCCGTTTTTAGGATGTGGCAGATTTTATGTTACTCGTGGTGGGTGTATTCATGGCCGGATGTTCGTCGTAAAGGTACAGTCGTCGAGGTAACTTGAGGGAAAAACTTCGTATGCGCTATCTGCCTAAGAATCGTGTAAAGTTTCTGTGTTTTATCCTATTGTAACTGTACGTGTATTGTATTCACTGTAGGCAAATCCAGTCAATACTCGTAAAATATAAACTTTCATAGCCAGAAATGTCGCAATCAATCAAAAGTTCCAGCCTATTACCCTGTGTCGAATGGAAGCCCAACGTTTCGTTCCCATCTGCGGTGCACATCTTCAAGGGGGATCGTAGCTTCTTCGAGTATTCGATTCACACCCTAGCCTGCCACTGTCTGCGGCAGCAAAATTACGCTTCAGCGTGCTCCTGTGCAGTGACGTCTCATGCTTCGAATACCCTAGCGCAATTGGCCGTTGTCGATTGACATTGTCCGCTCTTCCTGTCACCCCATGTGGAAGACTTCTTCAGCGTCGGGATCCAGATGTCATTCCATTTCGCATACTCCTCCTCCCTGCTGAAACTTCTGGCGTAGCGGCCCGCTAGAAAGCAGTACTGGCAGTCTCCGTGACATGCGTTGAGATTGGGAGTAGCCCATTATGAACGGATCTCTCATCTGACTGGTTTCGTCTGGCGTCGGTGGATGCTGAGTGAATCGGCGTTGGTAGGGCCTCAGTTCGATAGTCTGCCCATTGGCGCAGCACCTTGATTCTCGGGTAACCTCTCCAGTAGGGTGACGGACGAGCTGATGTAATTGCTCCAGCAAATTGGTGTAGGGGATAGGATGAGCGTCATGCCTCATGTAACCGGCTCCGCATTAGTTACTGATTCGATGCCACTTCGTCACTCGTCGGATGGACAGTCAGCATTTATACGCGTCATGGTGAGCTTGTTGATGAGCAGACATCCCAGATGCCGCATATTCCATTTGCCATGATTTTGCCGAAGCAAGCCGAGTTTCAGCAATGGTGTTGCTCACTGACCAAGCATTTGTGCCATTGTAAACAGATGGTCACGGGTCAAAATGCTCCGCTATCTGTTTACACAGGATGCGGCGCGATTATGATGACGAGATGTTGCATAGGGTAGAGACATCTCTGAGGCAGTATTTGGGGATCAGCCCAGCATTTGTCCAAATGGGCTTGGTAAACCATCTAGAAACCACATTCAGGCAAGCTGGTGTACCAGCCCATGGTCGGTAAACCGTCACGAGCGTTCGATACCGGCCTGGTTCAATTCACTGCCTTTCAAGCGAGCGTGTTGCGTGTTGCATTATACAACCACGTCTTGTACCATTAATGTTTATTTTATTATCGCTGTTGTTATTGTTACTCTCGTACTTGAATAGTATTCGTTACAGTTAAATATGTACTATAATCGTTCGAGATGAGCAAATCTGGTGACTCATTGGGTGAACACTTGCTTTGTATCACTGCTGCATGGGGGTAGTAAACAAAACGAAGACACCAGCACATGAAGCGAAATGGTACTTGTATATTTACTAGAAATCACTAAAAATTGGAAAAGATAGTAAAATGCAACGCGTATTATCGTGTTAGTGATAAGAAACTGAAACACGCCACTGTTACGCGAAAATGTCTGGAAAGTCAGTGTGTCGCGCGCTGTATTAGAACTCTTCCTACATGCCTCACTATTGATCAGTCTCTAATGCATCGTTAAGGGCCTGACTTGGTCTTTCTGGCCCGCGCGCGTGGTCTGCAAACTGCCGCATCACAGCAGCCCTCCTCAGAAGCTGCTGGTTTACTAGTTATTCTACACATTTAGCTGCCTTACTTATTACCTATTGTTACGCGGAATATCATTCGAGACTATTACGGGACGTTCCTACCAAATGAGAGTACATAATTCCAGTCAAAATACTTTTCACGTTTACGAGTAAGCGTTAATGCAACACTTGATGGGCTGATCTTGCTTGGTCTGACTACTACATATGAATATTTAAAACTGGTAATGGCAAAGATCAGCAAAAACATTAGAGAATATGCCGCTAACGGCTCGTAGTAAAATCACACGATGTACTTCGCGGACCACTCTTAAGTGCATGGTTAAGGGTAGTTCTCACGAGTATGAGCCCCTAGCTAACACATTAAAATAGAAATCGAAGATGAAGTGTCTGTCAGTATTTCTCCTTACGCAACACGAGTTTATTCCCTTGATCGTTGCGAGTATTACACTGTGGTGGGTGGCAATGTTTGTTGCGTACCTTGTCTCAAATATCACGTTTCTAATTTACTAAGCAGTGAGAACTGTTTTGTTAGTCTTCTGAAGATTTCTGTTTCAGTGCCCTTAACACCTCTCTTACACACCGATCTGTTACGATCCAATCTTATCCATCATGCTGATTGTATAACGACCAGTGGAGTATGACATTCGATTTCCTCAAGAGTCTCCCAACAAATATGTTTTCAATTCTCTGATAGAATTACTGATTTCACACGTGCGTTACGTTTCACTTTACTTCAGTATTATAGACTGTCCAGTCACATTAATGTGCCCACCTGCAAAAATCCAGGATAACCAACTTCTGCAGCGCAGATCGATGCAAGAGGTTCAAAAAGAGAGCGAATGAGATTCTGCAAGATACCAACAGGCCACGTCGATTCCAGTGCTGTGACTGTCTGCCCTAGGTTTCTCGGTTGAGGATCCACGGAGCGAACAGCCCGATGGTCCTACATTCTCGATTGGGGTTAAATAGGGGAGTCTTGTGGGCAGATGAGTACTTTAAACTCATGCTAGTGTTTTTAGAACCACGCACGTACACTCCGAGCTGTGTTACGGGTTGCATTTTTCTGCTGTTAGATGCCGTTGTGCCGAGGAGACCAACTGCATACAGGAATGGACGTGGCCCCCAAGAATAGATACATACTTGTGTTGATCCATTGTGCCTTTCATAACAACGAGATCACACAGCGAATGCCACGAAAACATTCCTCAAACCAAAACTATCTCTCGATTGATGCAGGATGTTTGATTTCAAACGTTTCATGTCGTACATGTGATCGCCCGAAAATGATCTTGTAGGCACCCAGTGAACGTATAATTCCTCTGGTGTCGTGCAAATTCCAGGCTTCGTCGCCGACGAACTGCAGTCAACATGGGTGCATGAACCAGAAGCCTGCTGCAGAGGTCCATATGCACCAGCGTTCACTGAACAGTCGTTGAGGAGACGCCGCTGATAGCTCCTAGGTTCATCTGAGCTGTCAGTCACTCAGCTGTTGCACTTGTACTCGCCCGTGCATATCTCCGCAGCCGCCATTCAGCCTTGTCATCCGTGGCCTGTGGTGCACCACAGTTGACTTGCTTTTGGATAGCGCCCTTCTGCCATGCACGGTATACTTGAACCACGGCGGCACACGAAGACCTTACATACTTAGCCATTACGTAGATGCTACCACCCTTGGCCTGGAAGCCAATGATCGTAGCCTTTTGGAAGTCAGATAAATTGATCCGTTTCCGCAATGTGACAAAGACTGCACTGTTTTCCGCATACCCCTCCCATCGACACACTTTGTATTCCTTCACTGCTAGTCCTGCCACCTGCTTTCTGTGACTGATAAGTGCATGGTGACGTCGAACATAGGCGCTGGTCCCATTAATGTGAGTGGACTGTGGATGCGGGCAGATAAACGATGTGACAGGATTCAAACTTTTTCATCTAGTGTTGTAAGCTGATAGTGTCCATTCGATTCTTTAGTTTGGAACGACTGCCTTGGACTACCGTACACATAAATAGATCCCCAGTCGGAGGTTCGAATCCTCCCTCGGGCATGGGTATGTGTGCCGTCCTTAGCTTACGTTAGTTTAAGCTAGATTTAGTAGTGTGTAAGCTTAGGGACCGATGACCTCAGCAGTTTGGTCCCATAAGACCTTACCACAAATTTACCACATAAATAGAGTTACGGTGGATGGACAAAATAAGTGTTCATCATTTCTTTCCCGTATGTACATTCCTATTGACTGCTGTGCAAATATTCTAATAGTTCTACTGATGAATCACTGACAAAATTAGCGACCTAGTCCAATTCTTTGAAGCACACACAATGCTAGTACAGTTTTAGCTGAAAACTCCTCGAACCGAGTATCAGGGAAGATGCTCTGTTGTATCCATCTTCGTTACCAGTAGGCAGTGTAGCATATTTCGTATCCCTTTGGAAGGGATAGTATTGTGTAACTGTGTATAGGATTTTACAGCGGTAGATACAACAAGCCAGTTCCTGTATTGAGTGTTAGTGTTGTGCTAAGGTTGTTTCTTTAGCAACGCATTTTTTGCGTGATAGTTAACAGTTCTGTAATAGTTATCTATTCCGTGTTACGAAACGTAGTATACAACAAAACGAACAATAGCCATGCCTAATACATCAACAATCGTCCGCCCCCGGTAGCTGAGTATTGCCGCACGGTACCTCAGCGTGTTCAGTCAGAGAGCTGGTAGGCCTCTGTAATATAAAACTGAGTGGAAGGATCAAGAAACGAACTTTAACGGATGTCATGTGACGTCTGCATCGACCAAACACAATGATCAAAAAAAAAAAAAAAAAGAAAAAAAAGAAAAAAAAATGGTCAGCGCGACAGAATGTCAATCCTAATGGCCCACGTTCGATTCCCGGCTGGGTTGGAGATTTTCTCCGCTCAGGGACTGGGTGTTGTGTTGTCCTAATCATCATCATTTCGTTCCCATCGACGCGCAAATCGCCCAAGTGGCGTCAAATCGAAGGACACGCACACGGCGAACGGTCTTCCCGACGGGAGGACCTAGTCACACGACATTTACATTTTTATTTTACATCAACAACATCCGTCTATCATAAGGCAAGTAAACGTTCCTTACATTAGAGCTCTCAGACGCCACTACAAGCGACAGAAAGTTGTAAATCAAAATGGTAGACTTCACAAGACCTGGAAGTGCTGGCTGCGTCTGTTTTTGAAACAAGTTAGTAACAGTTTCGTACAGGGTTCCTTAAGGAAACACCCAGTGGCCTACAATTTACTTCGGGCACCAGAATTTCTTTCAAACTAGTTGTAGAATGCGTAGTATCAAATCTGCAGGTCGCTCACCAGTCATCGAGAGAGTTTTATTCACAGTCTCCAGGAAATCAACATATTGTGTCTCGCAAGAGCTTGGAGTTCTTCAGTCAACTGTTTGGAGAGCATTACGGAAATGATTACACTTGAAGCCATACAATATGAAATTCCAGAAGTGACGCTAGATATTCCGAATTAAGTGTGGCAAGAAATAGACTTCAGACGGGATGCTTTCTTAGTGGCGAACAGCAGTCATATACAGCCAAAGTGAAAAAAAAAAACGCGTTTGAAGGTCACTTCTGTATCTTTTGCTTTAATAATTCGAAAACAACAGCATCTAGCTAAAACGCATGCCAACAAAACATTTAACAATGTTAAATATCCTTTTATTTCTTCTGTACGACTAATACTTTGTGGGGAAATATGTGAAAACCTTGTATTTATAAGCGTTGGGGGTTGCAGGGGCAGGTTAATCACTCTATATGTTGTATTTGATGCTTTGTGAACAAATCTTGGAAATAAAAACGAACTGTATCATGCACAACAAATGAGGCGTCGACTGAAAATTTAAACTTCTGTACTTGACTTAGAATCTTTTCAAGAGTACTAGAGCATAGTTGTCTGGTGGAATATCACGCAGTAGCGTCTGAGCTGCTGTAAATAATTTCGAGTATCATTTAAACGGGCATTAATGTTTTCTAATCTATTTAATTTCTTACTTTAGGAAAAATAATTTTTCAAAATATTTTACAGTTTTTGTCCAAATATTTAAACATATATACACGGAAAAGGAAACCATTACCGGGTTACAGAATTCCATGAAACGTAAACAGTTTTCGAGAAGTCACGGTAATAGGGGAAAACAGTACTACCGTAGTTCCTGTTCTTACATTTCGTATTGTAGGAAAGATGGTTCTGGAAACTCTTTCCGTAATAGTGACAGAGTGTCACTGTTAATCTGCTACTATTGAACTTCCACACAAGTTACGTTGTTAGAAAACTCATTTTAAAACTACACAAATAAATATATAGCTATTGCAGTAATTCGTCAGCTATAAACGATAAAAATTTCTTACATACGACAGAAAAGTCGCCGCATTGTCTGCAGTAACTTAACAATACATACTACGATATATTTAATCGTTGCACATATATTTTGGATGACCTGTCATAGCTGCCTCACTCTACATACGACGGAAACTAATTTAGCAAAATGATCTGTAAGTACACTAACGGCTGACTCAAGATGAGGACGGCCTGCTGTGAACAGCCGCACTTGATACTATAGACCATTATTTTTGATCCTCTAAGCTCATCTGCTATACAGTCCGGCCCCGGTAACTGAGTGGTCAGCGTGACGGAATGTCAATCCTAAGGTCCCGGGTTCGATTCCTGGCTGGGTCGGAGATTTTCTCCGCTCAGGGACTGGGTGTTGTGTTGTCCTAATCATCATCATCATTTCATCCCCATCGACGCGCAGGTCGCCGAAGTGGCGTCAAATCGAAAGACCTGCACCAGGCGAACGGTCTACCCGACGGGAGGCCTTAGCCACACGACATTTCATCTGCTATATAGCCAGTGTAGAACCAGCTATATAATTTATTATCCACCCAGAATTACAGTAAGCTTCCATGGCCACCAGCCAGTCTACTTGTCCGATACGGGTACTTCACGACTCTACTCTGTGTTGCAGCTGGGCTATAGCATCGCAGGCGTGACTTCCGGTGCACTCCTCGGGGTCTTCACGCTGGGTATGCTGTTCCCCTGGGCCAACGGAAAGGTGAGTCTCTGGCACACATCGTTTAGAACACTCCCTCCTGCTTTCCCCAGTGTAACTACATGCTCCCTGTCGTTGAATCGCAACCTAGTTCGCTGCTGCTCTAGATAACATGCCATTCCACAAGGTGATATCTTTATTTACTATTGTAATGGTATCGGACGCAAGGACACAAGTAACGAAAATACTTAGCAGTGTCTACGTTACGAACTTATTCACGTATTTAAATTCGCAATAGTGGTAAGTATAGCATTTTGAAGGAACGTGAAACAATTGCGAATAGCTGCAGTATATTTATTTATTAACCTGTGATTTTTTGTGACTTGCCCATTTAACGCTCGCAAAAGAGACGTGTAATAACGACATTGCTGTTCGGCTATTTAGTATTAAGGCAACTATACGTAATGCGCCAGAAAGTAAACTGCAATAACGGATTTTCTGACCAGTAACAGAAGATGGTTTATGTATAGACCGCACTAGTAGCAAGATTATGAAGTCTTTGAGAGCAAATGATGGTAGCTATGTCTTCCACAAAAAATACTGCAACTTTGATGCACCATGTTCCCAAAATATTTCATAACTTTATATAAGGAACAAATCGAGTTGCAGAATGAAAAACTTATAAAAAATGTCACTTTTAGGAGACGTACAGTAACTCAGATGTTTATTACTGGTCTGGCCTGTCAAGTAACCAACGAATGACTTCCTGCTTATCTGATATAGCAGGATACGTGTTGGGGTAAGTATAATATTGCGCGACTGCTTTTGGATAATCTGTGATCTGAATTAAAACAGTAAACCTATCTCTGATGCAAAACGTTTCTCTTGCAGCGTTTCAACGGGTGCAGTTTGAGCATCACCGAAACGATTCTTACTTTTCTCCTATTTTACTTTGATAAAAATTAGGATTGTTATTTTCGGTTCACAATCCCCACAGCAACATTCTGTTATTTAGTTTGTGTCATATTTTATCATTTCCTTGATAATAAATAAAAGAAAAAGGCTACATTGGTCATGAATTTAAGTTAAACGTCTTGTAAATGTTGTTTTACGTTATTCTGTTTGTCCTCAAGTTAATATTGTCTCGTTTCGGGCAAATTCGATTTCAGGGTTGGCTATACATCTCTGCACATTTAAGAAAAGGCACTTTTACAGTTTTCTACGTACTGTTTGTAAGTTTATTACCTGATAACATCTAAACAATACGAAATCCACAACACAACAAACAGCTCGAACATCCTTGACATAATACTATTGCTGCTTCCAAAATTTTTACGCAAAAGACAAATTAATTACTTTCACTACCATATTTTTGTGATTCTGTATTGTGATTCAGTAGTCTATACTGTTCATGAAGAAATTGGTTAAATATTTATTGTTTTTTAGGAAGCACAGAGACATTAAGCTACTGGCCTACCTTTTGTTGCTATTCCCTTGAAATAATTTTATTTAATTTGTTTATGTATTTAATAATGTGTGTTAGAGCTTGTTTATGGTACATCCGTAGGAATATTTATTTAATTTCAACTCATTTAATGTAAATCCAGTATTTCGAATGTGTTTGAACGTTTGTGAGTACGCGTCGGCTTTGAGACATGGAGGGGGTATTCCAGCCAATCACAGCGCTCGTGAACGGGGAGACTGGATTGGAAATGGGAAAAGAGCATTGTTTCGAGAGAGGACAAGGGAGTTCGGGAGAGGACACGGGAGAGTCGGGGAACAGTACGGTGCGAGGGACGCACGGTCGCGAGAGAGACTTGGAGTGTGGAGCGGTTTGCGCGTGGTCGCGAGAGATAGAAATACTTCGGAGTGCGAACTTGTGAGATTTCCGTGGTTTCTACAGTGAACACGTAGTATGCGTTTAGAAGTGAACATCTCGCGAGCTATGTTGTCGTTCATAACTAATTACGTGCAGTAGGAATCTGTTGTTTCGCTGTTATTCAACTTATATTTTATGTAATGGCTGGACCATCGACACCAATAAGTGTTTTGGAAAAATATACTGCTTTCTCAAAAGTACTTCTACTATCGTACTCATCATTTAAAGTCGTTAAGATAGTACCTGCAGATTTTACTTAATTTCTATCTTTCATTTATAAATTTATATGTTACATTCATAATTCGGAATTTCCGAGTGATAGAAACTTTCGAACATTTGATTCATGAGTATATTAATATTGCTTACTGGAGACTGAGCAGAATTTGACTTGTAATGCGGCAACTACGCATTCCAGCCCCTAGACAAAGCATTCAATATTTCAACTCTGAGTTTGTGAGTTCGTAGTTGGGGCCACCCCATCACCTCATTTCATATTGTTTGAAAACCTGCAACATTAGGCATTATTATTTTATTTAGAGAGATGACTATGTGCCGTTGTTAAGCTACATAGTAAGAAAGGGGATAGGACAGATGTCTGTAACTACTAACATGTTTCACTACTGATGTTTTTAAAATTTTTTGAGAGGACATATTCTAGTAAAGTATCTTATCTAGTGAGAATGTCACTTACATGCTCATTTACCAAATATTACAAGCACTAAATAATAAAAATAGAGACGGTTGGTATTTTCTGCGCATTATCTAAGGCTTTTGACTGTGTGAATCACAGTATTCTACTAGAGAAATAGATGGTTTGTGGGATTGACGGTAAAGCTAACCAATGGATAACGGTATGTCTAACCAAAAGAACAGAGGAAGATATACTTAGTAGCTGAACTAATGTGTTTAGAGGACATTATTATGTCTGGGGAGAAATCACATATGGGGTTCCCCAAGGCTCAGTCATAGGTGAACTATTGTTCCTCATATATGTTACAATCTTCCATTTAATACAGCAAGCATAGTATCTTTCCTTAGTATTGGAATCAATCCACGCATACACACTGCAACAGAAGAAATGATAAAGAATAACGGTCTCAACCTTAATTTTAAAATTTAATAAATCGGTTGGAAACTTTAAAAATTTTTAGTATCCATGTTGATGAGAAATTAAACTGGAAAAAGTACATTTTGAAACGCCTAAAGAAAATTTAGTTCAGCCACATTTGCACTTAAAGTCACAGCAAATCTTGGAAAGAGACGAATCAGTAAGGTAACATATTTTTAATGTTCAACAGTGTCATATCGAATAATATTTTGGGGTAGCTCACGATGATGAAAGAAAGTATTCATTATCCAGAAACGTTCTGTGAGATTAATATTTGGTACTCACCCACAACGACATAGCAGACATGTGTTTAAGGAGTTAGGGGTTTTGACTACTACTCCACAGTATAGTTATTCCCTCACGACGTTGGTTGTAAATAATTCAATACAGTTCAAAATGAATATGATATACATAGTTACAATACCAGATGAATAAATGACATTTATCATGACACATATCGTTCTCTTAAGCACAAAATGGGATCCACAATGCTGCCACCAAAATTTTGATCACTTAACCAGTGTTACATAACGTAAAATGTAAAATCTGAGAACAATGAAAAACCTTCTCCTCAAAGACCGATTCTGTTCCGTAGAAGTATTTCTATCACTGTAACATGTGTGATCTTATTCACAAAGTAAATTTTGATATAAATACAAAGTGACTCGTTTAACATCGCTAGGATTTATCGTCCAAGTGATCCTTGGAGCACGAAACTAACAGTAGCTACCTTAAATAGTTTAAAATAATCATCAGGAGCTACCTAAGGTAGAACGACCACTTAAAACAAATATTAGCGAATGCTGACACCACAACAAGGTCCACTGTGAGAATCTTAAGGAAATGTAGTTCATCCCCGAAAGAAGTTTTTTTTCCCCTATTCGAACGATTGTTCAGTATTGCACTTTAGCTCGGGATCCTCAGTAGAGTTAAGAGATAGAGGAAATTCAAATACGAGCGATATGTTTGGTCACAGAATGGTTTCGTAGGTGCGAGAGCTCTATGAAAATGCTACCGATAGCTGCAGTGTTCGTAGCTGGAGGACGGAATAATAATTCTCGGTGGCTCTTTACTACTTCTAACTCAACCCTAAGCCACCATTTTTTTCCTACCTTGGGTTCATATTTTCATCTCTTCTTAATTACCACGAATATGCACGAAATTCTCTATAATATATTTTGCGTGTTCAACACTCTGACTTGCCCTTTGACGCTGCCGATGTCCTACGTCTTATGCCACAAAGTTATTTGCTCCTGGGTGTCGTAGCAGACAGCAGATGTCCTACCTAACTGTCACTTTTGGCTGTAGGGGTCTCTCATTGAATTCATCCTCCACTTACTCTTTCTAGTTCCTCAGTTTGCACCTTACCTCTTCTCTTAATTTTTAACAATCTTCTTTCGTTGATTTTCCTTTACCCCACAGTCTATTCCGGCTAATGTGCAATCTACTTTCTGAATTTGACAAATTTTGTTTTATTAACATTTTGCCCCGTCCCTTTTCTCATGTCACTGTCGTCCAAATATATAATGTGATCAAAAGTATATGGACGCCTGGCTGAAAATGACTTACAATTTCGTGTCGCCCTCCATCGGTAAAGCTGGAGTTCAATGTGGTGATGGTTCACACTTAACATCGATGACTGCTTCTACTCTCGCAAGCATACGTTCAATCAGGTGCTGGAAGGTTTCCTGGGGAATGGCAGCCCATTCTTCACGAAGTGGTTCACTGAGGAGAGGTCCGATGTCGGTCGCTGAGGCCTGGCACGAAATCGGCGTTCCAAAATATCTCAACAGTGTTCTATACGATTCAGGTCATGATTCTGCAAAGACCAGTCTAATACAGGGATGTTATTGTCGTGTAACCACTTCGCCAAAGACCTTGCATTATGAACCGGTGCTCGATCGTGTTGAAAGATGCAATCGCCATCCCCGATTTTCTCTTCAACAGTGGGAAGCAAGAAGGTGCTTAAAACATCAATGTGAGCCTGTGCTGTGATAGTGCCACGCAAAACAACAAGGGACGCAAGCCTCATCCATGAAAAACATGACCACATCATAACACCACCGCCTCAGAATTTTACTGTTGACACTACACACGCTAGCAGATGACGTTCACCTTCCATCGTCCCATGTTTACACTCCTTATACCAAGCGAGGCGTCGTGTGGCATTTACCGGAGAGATTTGTGGCTTATGAGCAGCTGCTCGACCATGAAATCCAAGTTTTCTCACCTCCCACCTAACTGTCATAGTGCTTGCAGTGGATCCTGATGCAGTTTGGAATTCCTGTGTGATGGTCTGGATAGATGTCTGCCTATTACACATTATGACCCTCTTCAAGTGCCGGCGGTCTCTGTCAGTCAACAGACGAGGTCGGCCTGTACGCTTTTATGCTGTACGTGTCCCTTCGCGTTTCCACTTCACTATCATATCGAAAACAGAGGACCTAGGGATCTTTAGGAGCGTGGAAATCTCGCGTACAGGCGTATGACAACAGTGACACCCAATCACCCGACCCGTGAGTTCGGCGGAGCGCCCCATTCTGCTCTCTCATGATGTCTAATGACTACTGAGGTCGCTGATATAGAGTACCTGACTGCAGGTGGCAGCACAATGCACCTGATATGAAGAACGTATGTTTTGGGTGGTGTCCGGATACTTTTGATCACATAGTGTATCTAAGACAGTTAAGCCGCGTGAACCGTGGAAAAATTGTCTTGTGTTATCGTATTTTAACCGTCTGTGTATCGTATTCCCTAAAGGTAGAACTTTGGGACTAACACGGCGTGTGGCTAAACGAGCGTTGTAAATCGTCTAAAAACCACACTCAAGCTAGCCAGTGCACTATCCCACGGTCAATAATACGCTGTACAGATTCAATGGTCCAGGTGTAGCCCACATCCCTGTCTCGTAAGCTAGCGTGGTGCTTGCTACTATACACCAATAGATCTGTTTTAGAGAATGTACGATAGCACTAAATTTCAGATGCTTTCATTGAAGCCGGCCGGTGTGACCGTGCGGTTAAAGGCGCTTCAATCTGGAACCGCGTGACCGCTGCGGTCGCAGGTTCGAATCCTGCCTCGGGCATGGATGTGTGTGATGTCCTTAGGTTAGTTAGGTTTAATTAGTTCTAAGTTCTAGGCGACTGATGACCTCAGAAGTTAAGTCGCATAGTGCTCAGAGCCATTTGAACCATTTGAACTTTCATTGAATCTCCATTTATGATGCTCCACACATAACTTTTAATCTGGTAGCAGTAGAGCGATTTTATTGAGGAAAGACGTCTTCGCTAGCGTCAGTCTACAGTTGATACCTCCATTCCTTCGGCACCATCTGTACAATGTTCTTCCCTAGACAGGAGAAGTCTTCTGTTTCTACTGCTGCTCTGTTCTTTCCAAGTTTCGTGTTAAACAAGACAAGCTAGCTCTAATTTATTCGTTGGCATGCCTTCATAACCTAGACTAAGAACCTGCACTACCGAGCTTTTGTCTTGACTTGTTACAGCATAATACATTTACATATTTTTATCCATGATCTCTTATTAGCACTCTGTTCCACAGTACCTTGAGGGCCTAACGTGTAGCTGCTGTACGTTGATGTTTTACAGGGTCTTTCAGACTATGTTTAACTTCTGCAATATTCCTGTGTCGACAGAAGAACGCAAACCAGTGGCGCATATATTTTGACGTAAGAAAAACGTTCACTGTCATACACCTACTGAGGTCACGAATTTTTCGTATTAAATATATTCTATAATTATTATAAATGTAGTAATTGGTAATAGCTGACGGAAATGGAAACGAGGTTTTGGCGTCAATGGCCGGGAGGCCCCTTGCGGGGCAGGTGCGGCTGCCTCGGTGCAGGTCTCATTACATTCGACGCCACATTGGGCGACCTGCGCGCCCGATGGGGATGAAATGATGATGAAGACAAGAAAACGCAACACCCAGTCCTCAGCGGAGAAAATACCCTACCCAACTGGGAATGGAACCCGGGCCAGTAGGACGGCAATCAGTCACGCTGACCACTCAGCTATCGGGGCGGACATAATAGCTGAAGATACGTTTCAAATAAGTGATTTGCTGGTTATGTTTCACTCCGGTCATTAATACTAGAACACACTAGCCTCATTTATACACTCCTGGAAATGGAAAAAAGAACACATTGACACCGGTGTGTCAGACCCACCATACTTGCTCCGGACACTGCGAGAGGGCTGCACAAGCAATGATCACACGCACGGCACAGCGGACACACCAGGAACCGCGGTGTTGGCCGTCGAATGGCGCTAGCTGCGCAGCATTTGTGCAACGCCGCCGTCAGTGTCAGACAGTTTGCCGTGGCATACGGAGCTCCATCGCAGTCTTTAACACTGGTAGCATGCTGCGACAGCGTGGACGTGAACCGTATGTGCAGTTGACGGACTTTGAGCGAGGGCGTATAGTGGGCATGCGGGAGGCCGGGTGGACGTACCGCCGAATTGCTCAACACGTGGGGCGTGAGGTCTCCACAGTACATCGATGTTGTCGCCAGTGGTCGGCGGAAGGTGCATGTGCCCGTCGACCTGGGACCGGACCGCAGCGACGCACGGATGCACGCCAAGACCGTAGGATCCTACGCAGTGCCGTAGGGGACCGCACCGCCACTTCCCAGCAAATTAGGGACACTGTTGCTCCTGGGGTATCGGCGAGGACCATTCGCAACCGTCTCCATGAAGCTGGGCTACGGTCCCGCACACCGTTAGGCCGTCTTCCGCTCACGCCCCAACATCGTGCAGCCCGCCTCCAGTGGTGTCGCGACAGGCGTGAATGGAGGGACGAATGGAGACGTGTCGTCTTCAGCGATGAGAGTCGTTTCTGCCTTGGTGCCAATGATGGTCGTATGCGTGTTTGGCGCCGTGCAGGTGAGCGCCACAATCAGGACTGCATACAACCGAGGCACACAGGGCCAACACCCGGCATCATGGTGTGGGGAGCGATCTCCTACACTGGCCGTACACCACTGGCGATCGTCGAGGGGACACTGAATAGTGCACGGTACATCCAAACCGTCATCGAACCCATCGTTCTACCATTCCTAGACCGGCAAGGGAACTTGCTGTTCCAACAGGACAATGCACGTCCGCATGTATCCCGTGCCACCCAACGTGCTCTAGAAGGTGTAAGTCAACTACCCTGGCCAGCAAGATCTCCGGATCTGTCCCCCATTGAGCATGTTTGGGACTGGATGAAGCGTCGTCTCACGCGGTCTGCACGTCCAGCACGAACGCTGGTCCAACTGAGGCGCCAGGTGGAGATGGCATGGCAAGCCGTTCCACAGGACTACATCCAGCATCTCTACGATCGTCTCCATGGGAGAATAGCAGCCTGCATTGCTGCGAAAGGTGGATATACACTGTACTAGTTCCGACATTGTGCATGCTCTGTTGCCTGTGTCTATGTGCCTGTGGTTCGGTCAGTGTGATCATGTGATGTATCTGACCCCAGGAATGTGTCAATAAAGTTTCCCCTTCCTGGGACAATGAATTCACGGTGTTCTTATTTCAATTTCCAGGAGTGTATTTTATAGCTGCCGGTCATGCATTTTGGATAGAAACTCCTTGAGTGGCCATTGCAGTACCCGAGACAACGCACTTTTGCGGATTGTTCTGATACTTGACGTAGTGTTTTCGTTGTCACCAGAAAGAATGCATGTGCTACCATTAGATCCAAAGTTTTATGGCTGTAGTCATTATTCTTCATAACAATTGAGACTAATTATACGAACAGGGCAAACAGCGAAGCGTTTTTCGTAAACCGAACCAAACGTTATTTCTTTTTGTTATGTATAGATTTATACGTCCCTCCAAATATCTGTAACTTGACAGTTCTAGTGGAGTAGGAGAGATTATTGTATCCAAACTTTCACCTCTATGCAGTTCTGTAATAAGAGTTTAACAAATCATTTAATTTTATTTTTAAGAGATGACATTCACTCTCCATTTGTTGCTGTCTTTTTTTTGAATTTACAGAAACCGATCCCGCAAATTACAGTTTTTCCAAATGTGGAAACATGTTTCATGCTACAACATGGTCATGTAGGTAGTTAGGAACAACTATTGAAATTGAAAAGTGTTTCAATCGACAAAATAATGTTAGTACTATGTTAAGCCGTCTACGTGTTACACTGTTACTCTACTACGCACCAAACGTGCCTTTCACATTCTAAGTACGACATGGGTGTACAGGGCGCTATCGCCGGAGGCCTGGCTAGCATGGTGCTGGTGTCGGTGATCCTGGTGGGAGCGCAGAACGCTATGGCCACTGGCACCATAGTCTACCCATGGCTGCCCACCACTACAGACGGCTGTGCGGCCAACGTCACAGCTGGTGTGTTCACCAGCACAACCCCAAGGTAAACATCCCACATTACAGCGTTCAGTGCTGCTATATACTTCGCTTTATAACCAAGTCATAAGATGAGTGGTCTGCACAGAGACTTTTGATACAGTAACATGAATTACGTGTTTTGGTGACTATGGTCTGGTCTCATGTCCTGATGGGAGGAGATATTTAGGTATTGTCTTTCCATTCAGTTTTTCACAACGTGAAGGTTTTGGCCTACACCTAGCCGCCAAACAAATGTGAACCCCATTTGTGTTTTGAAGAAAAGTAGGAGACTCGTCTCTTCTTCACTTCATTTAGGTTCCTTGAAGAGATCTGGCCACTATTTCTCTCTATCGAGTAATTCAATTTATTGAGGTTCATTTTAGCAATAATCAGCTGTCCCAGGCGTTCAAAAATAATCGTCGAGTGCTTTGAAAGGTGGTAGTACTGAGGAAAACCAGAAAAATAAGTCCAATATGGATCCGGAGACGCTTATCGAGATAAGCAAGTGTTTATAGGAAGGGTTGCGCGACATTTGGTTGCGGACATTAGTACATTAGCACAGTCATTGCATTGGTGCTCTGACAAATGTGTCGGCAGGGTCTTTTTCACAGCACACTATCTGCCATTAGAAGGTCTGCAGTCAGTTGTGCAGTTCAAGTCGTGTTTCAGTCTACGTTAGTTTTCGGCAGAGGAGCTTCAGTCTGGAACAGCACGACCGCTACGGTCGCAGGTTCGAATCCTGCCTCGGGCGTGGATGTGTGTGATGCCCTTAGGTTGGTTACGTTTAAGTAGTTCTAAGTTCTAGGGGACTGATGAGCTCAGATGTTAAGCCCCATAGTGCTCAAAGCCATTTGAACCATTTTCTACGCTAGTTTTCATTGTATTTGTGTGCTCTATTGTACAGGCCGTCCACCCTTGGCATGTATGATGGTGTTCTACCTTCTTCCAAACGCGGATTCAGTTAAGTGTTTACTGTTAGTGCACTATTTGTACGTACAAATGGTGCAGTAATTTGCATTTTCTCTATCACCGTTTGTTAGAAATGGCACGCCGGATATGATATTCTGCTATGGTTTAGAAAATTGACGTACGTTGTGAGCCCGAGACTCCTACGCTGAAAAAATGTCGACAGTGCAGAGTGCCCTCTGATAAGCTGTTCGGTGGGTTTTTCCAACGTGTGAGGGACACAGGTACCTTTGCACATCGGAAGATTGACACTGAAAGGCCCCACGCAGGCCACACGCCTGCCATAGAGGAGCGCGTGCTACGTCAGTGGAAGAAACCCTTGAGACCCTTGAAGCGATTAGCAGCAGGAGAAGGCGCGTCTCACACTGTTATCTGGGGGATACTTCATAAAAAATTCCTGTACCCTTATCATCTACAGCGCTTTCAGGCCCTATGGCAGCAGGATCATCATGGTAGGCACCCGTTCTGTGGCTGTTGCAGAAGTGTACCGCAGGTCCACTGTTCACATCCAAGACTTGATTTACCGTTGAGGCAGGGTCCACACGAGATGGTGTCGTGAATTTCCATAATCAGCATGTATGGGCCGATGTAAATCCTCTAGCAGTTCGGGAAAGAAGGAATCAACACGTACTTGGCGATATATTAATATAGCGATATGTGCTCCTACAAAGATTAACTGGGGCGCATTATTTGGTCTTCTTCATTAATGTATTGCCTACCTTGTTGTAGGCTGTGCCATTGCAACAACGAATACAAATGTTGTTCACGCATGATGGCACACCAGCACACTTTCGTGCAAGTGTACACGGACATCTCATGCAGACATTTGAGGACCGCTGGGTTGATCAGAGGGGGCCCACACCTTGCCCTGCTCGTTCTCCAGACCTCAGTCACCTAGACATTTGAAATAACTGGTCTACACACGCCAATCAACGATGTACGGACACTACAGTGTCGTGTCTTCAATGGATGCCAGGAGGTACAACAACCGGGTATACTTCAAAGGGAGCGTCATTCCGTACGCCGAAGGGCTGAGGGGTGGACTGTCATGAATGGACGCCACGTTGAACACCTCCTCTAAACACGTGTTTGTCACGGAGGGTATGCCTTTCTGGACCCATGTTTACCGAACTTATTTTTGGCTATGGTTCAAATGGCTCTGAGCACTATGGGACTCAACTGCTGAGGTCATTAGTCCCCTAGAACTTAGAACTAGTTAAACCTAACTAACGTGAGGACATCACAAACATCCATGCCCGAGGCTGGATTCGAACCTGCGACCGTAGCGGTCTTGCGGTTCCAGACTGCAGCGCCTTTAATCGCACGGTCAAACGGCCGGCGAACTTATTTTTCTTGTTTCAATAGGTACTACCACCTATCAAAGTATTCGATGCTTTTTTGAACACTCTGTATGTTTGTGTGTGCGCGCGCTCGCGCATGTGAGTCCAGCA
Source organism: Schistocerca serialis cubense (assembly GCF_023864345.2). Classification (NCBI taxonomy): domain Eukaryota; kingdom Metazoa; phylum Arthropoda; class Insecta; order Orthoptera; family Acrididae; genus Schistocerca; species Schistocerca serialis. The sequence continues at coordinate 651,349,873 of NC_064642.1, forward strand.
TCTCCTCCCAAACTTATGGATCGAATTCAAACAAATTTTTCACCGAAACTGCACGCATCCCGAGTAGCAGCACGGAATAAATTTGAAAGTCCTTCCTGTCCTACAAGTTGAGATATGCACAAAGAACAGTGTGTACGATGCCCTGTGCAACAAGTGTGTTGTGGAAATAATATTGGCCTGGTTTATCAACTTGTTTTTCAGGGGCCACAAATGTGGATGGTCATGGCTGGGGCCGGCCGGAGTGGCCGCGCGGTTAAAGGCGCTTCAGTCTGGAACCGCACGACCGCTACGGTCGCAGGTTCGAATCCTGCCTCGGGCATGGATGTGTGTGATGTCCTTAGGTTAGTTAAGTTTAAGTAGTTCTAAGTTCTAGGGGACTTATGACCACAGCAGTTGAGTCCCATAGTGCTCAGAGCCATTTGAACCATTTTTTCATGGCTGGGGTAGGTTGACATGACCATAGGAGAGGATAAACAGAGAGAGGGGTAGGATGGAATGAATTTGGACAGAGGATGCCGGATCAGTTTGGCACAGAGAGGTGGGGAGCAGGAGATGAACAGCGAAAGGGGAAGGAGGAGGTAGGCAAAAAGATTGGCAGGGCGAAATCGATATGGGGAACAGGAGATGGACAGAGAGGGGGAGGAGCAGATAGATTGAGGTGGAGGAGTAGATAGGCTGAGAGGTAGAGAAGAAGAAAGAGGTGGAATGAGAAGTAGATGAGCAGAAAGGATGGAGATGTAGAGGTGGTTGCTGAGAGGGGTCAGGAGAAGATGGACAGGGAAAAGGGGCAGGGAATGAATCGTGAAAATTAGGGAGGAGTAGATGACAGGGAGCAAGAGGAAATGGACAGATAGGGGGGGGGGGTGTCAGGAGGAGATGGATGGAGAGAAGGTGGCAGAAATATATTGACAGAGAAAGAGGGAAGAAGTGAACAAAATGGGTCGAGGCTGGAGTAGACAGAAAGAAAGAGGAGAGGTGATTGACAGAGAGAGTTGAGAAGGGGATGGACAGAGAGGTAAGGTAGGGGGGGGGGCAGTGACAGAGGCTACGGAGGAGAGGCTGGACAGAGAGAGGGTGGGAGAAGGAGATTGGCAGTCAGAGATGGGGGTACAGTTCAAAATGGTTCAAATGGCTCTGAGCACTATGGGACTTAACATCTATGGTCATCAGTCCCCTAGAACTTAGAACTACTTAAACCTAACTAACCTATGGACATCACACAACACCCAGTCATCACGAGGCATGGGGGTACAGGAGGATACGTATGCAGTGTATGTGTCTAATGTGAGCAGTTAATTGACTGATCTCTTAAAGGTGCTACAAGTCTACTAAAGAGACTGCGCTCACTGTCCCCGTGAATACTCAGAAACATATCCTTTTTCATGTGCTGTTATTTTCTTACGTCTACTTTTCCCATTGACAGCTATAAAGAGGTAGTACTGAAGTGAGATTATTAGGTATAACTGTGCAGGATGCTGTACAGGATCCTTACCACACAGGATTGATTTAGGATATCGAAAACGTTCGAAGAAGGCCAGCCTAGTGCCTAATGAGAGAGATCATGAATGTGTTAGCGAGTTAGGGTGGCAACCATTGAAAAAACGGCGTTTATCGTTGTGGCAAGAGGTTTTTTGGTCACCAAATTACTCCTCCAAATGCTCAGACATTTCGTTGACTCCCATCTACATAGGGAGAACAGACGATCGTAATATAATAAGTAAAATCAGAATTCAAGATATTCAATAGATAGTCTGAATGAGGTCAACCCTCTGTCAAACACTTGCGGAGAAGTCATGGAGATGTAAGCGAGATATACATTTGTGCAGAGGCTTCGAACTGCACCCCGTAGGACGCGGTGGCTGCTCACAAAGGACCTCTGCCCGTACTGCCATTGTCCCCTCCCCCACCGCGCCGTCAGCGCAGTTGGGGGCCAACTTAGTTGTGCATATTCCCGTATTGCCCCACGATATCCTCCCGTAACTGCGCCGCTGACAGCCACACACCTGTTGCAGGCCAGAGGCGGCGCCGGCGGAGGCGCCGCTGCTGTTCCAGATCTCGTACATGTACTACACGCTGTTGGGCGCGATCGCCGCCATCGCGGTGGGTCTGGCGGTCAGCTTCTGCACGGGCGCGCGCCGCCCCTCAGACGTGGACCCGGCGCTGCTGTCGCCGCCCGTGCGCTTCCTCTGCCGGCCGCCCCGGCACTACACCGGCGGCGACGCCGCGGCGGCTGTGGAGCTGCTGGCGCCGCCCACCGCCCCCGCAGCAGGCAAAAAGCACAGCGGCGGCCGCCGCGGCTCCGGCGCCGGCTGACCCTGTGGGCCGGAGTTCCTGCCCGCGCTGCGGCAGCCACTTTCACGAAACGTGCTCTGCGGAGCCGTACCGTACCTGAACCACGGACTGCACTCCACCGATGAGCCTTAAACTAAATTCCGTATTTGGAATGTCTTTGAAATGTATTATGTACTTACTGAACGGTACAGACTAAATACTCAGAAATAAATCCTTTTTCATGTGCTGTTATTGTCTTACGTTTCCAGTTTCCTTTGAGAGCTATAAGGAGGTAGTGCTGAAGTGAGTTTACTAGGAATAACTCTACAGGATGCTGCATAACAATTCATCTGATTTTACAATACTGCAACTTCTACATCAGTGAAGATAGAAACATGAGATCAGTAGAATCTTGCCACATGTGAGACGTCAGGCACTCACTCAAAATTAACCTGGCATTCATTAGGACAGGGGTATTGTAAATCACACGCAATGTAGGGTACAACGTTTAGAAATTACACTGAGATGACAACAGTGATGGGACTCCTCTTAATACCCCGTCGGACATCCTTTTGCCCGGTGGTGTAACTACTCGACCTGGCATGGACACAAGTTCTCCTCAGAAACACAGAGGCTTGCTGCCTCTTTTGCCGTCCATAGCTGCGAAAGTTTTGCCGGTTTTGGTTTTTGTGCAGAAACTGACCTCTCGATTATGCACCAAGTGTGTTCGATGTGATTCATGTCGGGAGATGCGGGTGGCCAAATCATTCGCTCAGATTGTCCGGCATGTTTTTCAACCTAATTCTGGACAATTCTGGTTCAGTGACAAGGCGCACTGTCATCCATAAAAATTCCATCGTTGTTTGGGAGCAAGTAGCCGAACACAACCATTTCCGTCAATAATCGGTTCAGCTGGACTAGAGGACCCAGTAAATTCCACTTAAAAACAATACTCACCATTATTGAGCCACGACCAGCTTGCACAGCGCTTTGTTGACAACTTGTGTCCAGGGCTTTGTGGCTAGAACGCAACCGACAGCTTTTGTCAACTGAAATCAGAAGTCATCAGACCAGGCCACGATTTTCCAGTTATGTTGCGTCCAACCGATATGTTCACGAGCCCAGGAGAAGCATTGCAGGCGATATGGCGCAAAGGCACTCGCGTCTGCCGTCTGCTGCCACAGCCCATTAACGTCAGATTTCGCCGCACAGTTCTAACGGACACTTCGTCGACATCCTACATCGATTTCTGTGGTTATTTCATGCAGTGTCGCTAGTCTATTATCTCTGGCAGCTCTACGCAAATGACGCTGCTCCCGGTCGTTAAGTGAAGGCTGTCGGACACTGCATTGTCCGTAGTGAGAAGTCATGCCTGAAATTTGGTATTCTCTGCACACTCTTGAGACTGTCATTGCAGACGTATTAAATTCCGCAATGATTTGGAAATGGAACGTCGCATTCATATAGCACCAACTACCATTCCGCGTTCAGAGTCTATTGATTCTTGTCGTACGGCCATAATAAAGTCGGAAACATTTCCGCGTGAATCATCTAAGTTGAAATGACAGCTCCACTAATACACTGCCCGTTTGTACCTTGTGTACGTTATACTACCGCCATGTGTATATGTGCATATATCTTTTTCATGACATCTGATCCACAGCGTTGCTGCCTCTGGATAATAATGGGGTCCCAGGTTCGATTCCCTGTCGGGTTGGGGATTTTATCTGCCCGGGGACTGGGTGTTTGTGTTGTCCTCATCGTTTCATCATCATCAATCGTGACAGTGGCTAGATTGGACTGTGCAAAAAAGTGGACTGTGTGGGAAAAAAAACCTGGGACTTTGTACAGGCGCTGATGACCGCGCAGCTGAGCGCCCCACAAACCAAACATCATCATCATAATCATCATCACCATGACGTCTGTCTCCTCTGTGTAGAATACAACATTTATAAAGTAATATGACATGAACACTGCAAGAGGAATGCGAAAAAAAACGTACGTAACAGAGACGAAGAAAAGAAATTGGTGCGATTCACTGAGAAATTAAAAGTGTCATTGGGAACAAAGTGGAGCATTTGCCTCAGCGTTTAACAGAGGGAAACTGACAAACTATTTTTGGGTTGGAGTAATGGTGCTGACAGAAGACTTACGCATCGAAACTAAAACTTTGCAGAATTTACCTTTGCACCAGTTGTAAATTGCTAGTTGCTATCAGTGCCGTAGGAGTCGAATTGGTTTTCTTAACTCTCTGGCTCGTCTGTTGTGCGATGGGCGTCGTGTCGAGATGGTGAGAAGAGAACGACAAAGAAGTTTTACCCTCTCCTTTTCAACAAGCATAGTTCAACTGTGTGTCGTGATTTGTATAGGGAGTACAACAGTGTATCTCCTATGACTCAAAGCTTTCGACCATGTTTCTAAAGATTCATTTGTTACCGCCATATTCCCACTTAAAATTTATGGTGTATTCATTTTTGAAGAAATGACAGTAGCAGCAATAACGTACTGGACATATTAAACATCTGTCTTCTCTCTCTCTTTTCTATTTTTTAAGTCTTTCATCAATTCCCCGCAGTGAAGATTTAGAGCCGCCACTAATAGAAAAGCGTCCTCTTGCTAGTGATGCAATGATCCGACACTTCACGTGTTCCTTGCAAAAATCTTTGAATCGATGTGCACTTGAAGTAGGCTCGTAGGACAGATGTAGTGTGAAGTAAGGTCGGAATGTGGAAACTGTCCATTCCAAGAATACTGTAAGGTATCACCGTTGAACAGTATCGATGACTTCTCACTGCGAATATGTAGAGGAAATACAATAGAACGAGCATTTTGCAGGCTAAGTTTTTGCCTCGAGGGAGTGCTAACAAACGCCTTCCCAACTGGCCTTGAAGGCCCAATGGTACCGACCGGCCGCCGTGTCATCCTGTCACTGGACGTCACCGGATGCGGATACGGAGGGGCATGTGGTCAGCACACCGCTCTCCCGGTCGTTGTCAGCTTTTGTGACTGGTGTCGCCGCTTCTCAATGAAATAGCTCCAAAATTGGCTTCACAAGGCTGAGTGCACACCGCTTGCCAACAGTACTCGACAGACCTGGACGGTGACCCATCCAAGTTCTATTGAAGCCCGACACCGCTTAACTTCGGTGATCTGACAGGAACCGGTGTTACAACTTAGGCAAGGCCGTTGGCTTGTGGGAGTGCAGTCTAAACTAAATAGTACCGGAAAATGATCGTAATTGTTTTTAATGCTCGTCTGTAAATACATGTGTCACTTGATCAGGAACGTGTCTGTGGTCTCCTATGCGGTTTCATTTGTTTACTTACAAGTTGGTGCCAAGCCTCATTAATTAGAGCTGCCAACGAATATTATACAAACTAAGACAATAAACGCTTTCTTATCAAATACTTTTTGAAAAGAATGTTCGTGACCTTAGTCCTTCTCTGCCTCGTATCCCTGAATATTGCCGAGATAGTGTTAGTGCGTTCCTCAACTATACATGTAGTCCTACCGAAGGTGCAACCTCAACGAAGGGGCATCTGTGGAGAGGCCAGATTAACTTGTGTTTCCTGAAGAAGGGCAACATGCAGCCAACATGGTGTTGCTATGTTGGTACTGCCAATGGCTGAAAGCAAGAGGAAACTGCAATAGTTATTTTTCTCAGGGCGCGCAGCTCCACCATATGGTGAAACGACGATGGCAACATCTTAGGTAAGGTATTACAGAAGTAAAATAGTCCACCATTCGGGTCTCTGGGAGTAGACTACTCTGGATGATGTCCTCATTAGGTAAATCGAAATCGACATGTTGCGGATCGGAACAAGGAAAATTAAGCCCCTTAATCAGTAGAGAAATGAACACGTTGTAGTTGGATAGAGGGGAAATTACAGTAGTGCGATGTAGGAGAAATAGCACGTCTGATCAGCTGAGTAGAGAGTTATACATACAAATTCAAGTAGGGGTAATGCAGGAGTAGCGAGAGCAATGCGTAAGAAAGTAGGTATGCGGGTGAGATAAAATAAAGAGCATAGTTAAAACATTACCTTAGGCAAGACGGATACAAAACGGCCACCCACCACAGTAGGACAGTAGTACACTTCGCAGTATTTGGACTAACTAGCATTGAAGTTAGCTAATCCGGATGTTGCACTCCTAAGTTCGTGCGGCCCTCCAGCTACAAATAGTGTCAATTGTGCTCATGACGTAGATGACAGCGTACGAGACAGCTCAGCCTTTGGCTCGGGTTAGATATTTACTACTGTCCCATGTCCACTTTTGCATCGCTCTGTTGTTCTGTTTTAGGAAACCAACCGAAAAACACGTTTGGCAATACTGGCTGTGGCCGGTAGCTAGAATCTTCGCCTGAAACGGCCTGATTGGCTAACGTCAATGCTAACTTGGAATCGGCGCAACGTACCGAATATTTTTCCTCACAATTATTTCTCAGCGCATCCTGCACTGCAACACCATTACGAGCTTTTCACACTGTTTCTATACACCCTATATACTCACTAGCGCGTATATGATGAAAATACAGAAAGAATGTGAGGTCAGATAAAATAAACTATTCAGAAGGACAACGGAGACGAATGTTTAATGTGAGGGATTAGAATTCTACGGATGGAAGAACAGAAAAGGGAAAAAATTGTGTGAAAACATGAAATCAGGCACAGCAATGAAGAGGAAAGATGCCTGGTAGAATTTTGCACATAGCATAACTCAGTCACTTCTAGAGCCATGAAGGGACGCTGTATACGCGGAAGAGGCCTGGAAACACCGACTTGTTTTAAATACATTGCATAATAGTAAGACAGAGTTTTTGAAATAAGATTTTAAACTGCAAAACATTCCCAGTGGCAGACGTTGATTCTGATTTCTTGTTTGTGAACTACCGATTAAAACTGAAATAATGAATTTGGAGGTGCTGAATCTCACTCGGTAAAATTAGCAATTTATCGCACAACTTGAGTTACCGACTAAGTAAACGTTTGACAGTACAATATCCAGAGGTATTGACTGATCGTTAGTTTGGTACTAGAAGGAACTGTGGAGGGTAATAATTACACAGGGACACGAAAAAATACATTACACTGATTCAAGAGAATGTTGGCAGCAGTACTGAGGCAGATAAAGAGACTTGTAGTGGTTGGAACAGCCTGCCTCGGGCTTGGATGTGTGTGATGTCCTTAGGTTAGTTAGATTTAAGTATTTATACGTAGTAGGGGGCTGATGACCTCAGATATTAAGTCCCATAGTGCTCAGAGCCTTTTGAACCATTTCAGTATTCGGACTTAAGATCTGGGTTCAAATGGCGTTGAATGTCTTCAACCTGTTCAGTTCAATGTATGATAAGCAAGCACACACAATTGTCTCTGTTGTTGTCATAAAATATATGTGAGGTACATACAGTTAATTTTTGTAATGGAGGAGTCTACAACTTATTACTGTTGTTCCAGTTGTGTAATTAATTGCTGCTTTATTTTAACATGTGCTTAGATACATATGATGTCTATTGACATCATAGTTAAGTATTGTAAAGAACCACTTCTTATTTTTGAACTTTTTCTCCTTTGGTGCAGCAGACTCGATGATGGTCCGAGCCTAGACTGAAATCGATCGTCTTTAATTTAAAAAATGCTGTTACAGCTGTGTATTTCTGTATTCAGTTTTTAACCTGCATTAAAGCTGTACAACAACACCTACTCCAAATGTTTCTACTAACGATTACTTTCACCTCTAAGTTTTTGAATATGCTAGCCAGAATTTCGGTGACCGGAAGATACCAGGTAACAGAAAACTAATTTTAAAAAATCACAAACTTATATTTCAATTCTTAATTTAACAAACTTCAATCGTAATAGTAAAAATTGTTATCTTTCATCAAACTCACGTATAACCATACTGACTAAGTTCTCTAGAAAACGTGAACTCTATAAGCACTACAGGTACACGTTAATTTAAATTCTCGCACAAATTTGAACTTAAAAATTGTACTTTCACCATAGCGGATCGGTTACAAGTTTAGTCTTCAACTACTCTCATGGGCGTAAATGTTCAAATGATTAGATACAGTTCACTAAAACAACTACAACAAGGAAAATCTTATACTCTATAGTCAGTTGAAAACGATATAATTATCTAAGCAGAACATTGATTTCATTGTAATATATCTGCTGCAATCAGTATGTGACTAACTGTAAGCCTTTTAAACCCAATAACTTAAAACATTTAACCGTTAAAACTATTATAATTCTGTAGAAGGAATATGAAATGTGAATCTGAAATACAGTGTATATATTAAATCCTAATTGCTTATTACCACTTGCAACAGAAATCATGATTATGTTACTGATGACAAGGAAAAAAAGAAAAAAAAAACATTAAAAAAACATAAGACAATTGTATCTTGTAGAATCCGGTTCACCTAAGAAATTAATTGTTAGTTATACGGTTAATGCAACGGTGCATTTAACGCATGTGATACTCAACTTTCTGAGTGCATCCGAGTCAGTTTTCCAACAGGCTTAAATTAGTTCCAAACTCTGGCCAAGTCATCAACGGCCAGTGTACTGCATATTGCAACTTCCCTCAAATCGCTGCATAGAGAGCCGGATACACCCTGCGCCGACTGGAACTCGATTCCCTCCGCTAGACTTCAGTCGCATTACGTAAATCGTCAAATAATCTGCAGTTACAACAGATTAATGCTCTGAGAGTAGAGGTCTACAGAAGTTGACCATCACATCTCACAGGTTTGGACCGACACAAGTCAAAATCGTCACTGCGCAACTCTCAGACGGACATTTTAACACACCACCATTAAGCAGACGTTGACACTCAGAATATCAGTCTTAAGTCACTGACTGCCGGCGGAGACTGCGAAGAGCCGCGTAGCCGGCGGCTGCGCGGAATCATGACGTCTTCGCCGCGCTACCGCCACGGCTTCTAGGCGGGCACTGCAGCGCCTGTTGGGCCAGTGATGTGCAGAGAGGATCGCAGTCGATCTATCACCCTCGGAACAGTACCAAACTGGCCTACTTTTTTGCTACTAACTATAACACACACACCAAAAAAAGTTTTGCATCACCCCGGTTTCAGAACTCCCGAGGACAGACGTTGACTGTTGATATTGTGTCCATTTGACTGTTCAGAGACGTTACTAAATCCGCCCAAAGATGTAAACAACCATGCATGAGCAGCGCCTATTAACGGAGGGGGTCCGACAGCCGATCAGTTCCAGTCATTCCACCAGGAAGGAGGTACAAGGCTCGTGTTGTCTGTAGTTCAATCACGTCTAGACGGTCAATACCGCGGTTCAATCGCGTCGGCATTGTTACTTTGTGTCAGGAAGGTTTCTCAATAAGGGAAGTGTCCAGGCGTCTCGGAGTGAACCAAAGCGATGTTGTTCGGACATGGAGGAGATACAGAGAGACGGGAGCTGTCGATGACATGCCTCAGGCCGCCCAAGGGCAACTACTGCAGTGGATGACCGCTACGTACGGATTATGGCTAGGAGGAACCCTGACAGTAACGCCACCATTTTGAATAATGCTTTTCGTTCAACAACAGAACGTCGTGCTACGACTCAAACTGTGCGCAATACGCTGCATAATGAGCAGCTTCACTCCCGACGTCCATAGCGAGGTCCATCTTTGCAACCACGACACCACGCAGCGAGGTACAGATGGGCTCAACAATATGCCGAATGGACCGCTCAGGATTGGCATCACCTTCTCTTCGCCGATGAGTGTCGCAAATGCTTCAACCAGAATACCGTCTGAGACGTGTTTGGAGTCAACCCTGCAGGCTGAACGCCTTAGACACACTGTCAGCGAGTGCAGCAAGGTGGAGGTTCCCAGCTGTTTTGGGGTGGCATTATGTGGGGCTGACGCACGCCGCTGGTGGTCATGGAAGGCACCGTAAAGGGCTGTACGATACGTGAATGCCATCCTCCGACCGATAGTGGAACCATATCGGCAGCGTATTGGCGAGGCATTCGTCTTCATGGACGCCACTTCGCGCCCACATCGCGCACATCTTGTGAATGACTTCCTCCAGGATAACGACATCGCTCGACTAGAGTGGCTAGAATGTTCTGCAGACATGAACCCTGTCGAGCAAGCCTGGAATAGATCGAAAAGGGCTGTTTATGGACGACGTGACGAACCAACTACTCTGAGGGATCTACGCCGAAACACCGTTGCGGTGTGGGGCAATGTGGACCAACAGTGCCTTGATGAACTTGTGAACGGTATGCCACGACAAATACAGTCATGCATCAAAAAATGGTTCAAATGGCTCTGAGCACTATGGGACTCAACTGCTGTGGTCATAAGTCCCCTAGAACTTAGAACTACTTAAACCTAACTAACCTAAGGACATCACACACATCCATGCCCGAGGCAGGATTCGAACCTGCGACCGTAGCGGTCGTGCGGTTCCAGACTGTAGCGCCTTTAACCGCTCGGTCACTCCGGCCGGCCAGGCATGCATCAATGCAAGAGCACGTGCTACTGAGTTTTAGAGGTACCGATGTGTACAGCAGTCTAGACCACCACCACTGAAGGTCTTGCTGTATGTTGGTACATCATGTAATGTGTGGTTTTCATGAGCAATAAAATGGGTGGAAATGATGTTTATGTTGATCTCAATTCCGATTTTCTGTACAGGTTCCGGAACCGAGGTGATGCAAAACTTTTCTTGATGAGTGTATAAAACGTCTAAACCTGTATACTATGCTCGACTGAATAGAAACTTTCAAATGAGATGCTGTGTCCGTGCAATGAAAAATGAAGTCAGGTTTGCCCTTCATTTAGGCGGAAAAGGCGTTTTCGTGACTAATGTACGTCGTCGCCATCAGCACCGCTTCTATTGTTTCACCGCGTGCTTTACGAGCACTTTTCAGTTTCGGTAAACAGAAACTAGCTGGTACGTTTAAAGAATTCCGCACATAAGCAAGCCAGGGGACCATAAATTACTGATACCGAGATAGCATCAGGCCGTTATCTCACGTTTCGTTTACTGTGTCTGTAAGCCGACGACGGTTGAAAGCTTATTTCCAGACCATTGTTACTTCTGCTATTGAACGGTCTCTTACCACCGTAAGTGGAAATATTCTGACATACTGGGAGTCTAGCAGTCTAGTTTCGTCCTTTCAGATTTTACAGTTGACAGGGTGTTGCAGCATTTATTGCCTCCTAGTTCCAAAATTCCGCGAAATGCGCTGTACCGCGAAGCCTTCCCGAAAAGTACGATATGTTTCGCAGTTCTAGAACGTCGGAAACAAAAAAAACTATACTAGTATGCAGCATTACATAAAAATATAGAAAAACAATTTGAAAACTGTGATGGAATTTTGTAGCTTGATGCTGTTCTCTAATACGACTGTATAATTATGCTCATCGGATTTCTGTATTTGACCTTTTTTGCTCCTACACAAGCTCTACAGTGCGCCGTTAGTTTATAAGTACCGAATATCTTAAAGAAAGTAAGGGATATTGTAAAATAAACAAACGTAGAAGGCAAGTTGTAATGTCTGTAACAGCATTTAAATCTATCATTTACCAGCTCCGTTACTGCAAGCAGCATACGAGTCTTAAGCAACGGAAAACAGTAAATTTTACAATTGGCGACTGAAGGAAAGACATAAAGATCTAGTGTCACTTTTGGAATATTTGTATAACGTCAGAAATGTATATACCTTACAGATGAGTTGGCAAGAGATAAATACGCACCTCAGCAACGACTGGGGCTTTATTGTGTACTTTAACATGGCGCTACTTTCAGATTTCCTCAAGCTATCAGGGAGAAGTTCACCGCCATAATTACGAACCTCTTTGAATCTCTCTTCGATTCTACCGTCTCCTATGGTAAACGAAAGGCGTCGCAATGAGGTACACTGTGATACGTCTGCTGACTTATTCTGGAAGGCTTTTGAAGAGAAAGGTCTGGAAAAAGGTGCACTGAATCCCGTATGCGTCAGTTAAGTTCACTTTTGTTTCGTGGCCACCCAGGTAGGTATAACACCGTTCAGTAGTTCCTGCAACATCTGAACTCTCTTGCATCCTAGCATGAAATTTACCAGGCAGAAGGAGAGAACGGCTCACTCTTTTTTGGACGTTCAGCCCAAACACAAAGAGCACGTTCGTATGGGACACGCATGTACAGGAAATTCAACCTCACTGATTTATGTCTGCATACTTCTGGCTGCCATAGTTCCTCACAGGCTGACGGTTTGCTCTGTACACTGTCCTATAAGGCCCGAGCAGTATTTGACGAAGAAATAGCAACAGAGCTCTTACCTCGTGGACATATTCAAAAAGAACGGATACGAGAAGAGACAAATCGGATACACCTTTAGGCGGAAGGTAAAGGCCCGGTTAACGTAACTCGATGAGGAGAGGAAGACAATGGTGTACCTGCTACATGGCGGAAAAGTAAAGAGTAAATGGTAGAACCTGGCCCTGGCTTATCACTGAGTGCGTTTCCGTCTGCCTCCTACAACATGAGCTTATAAATAAATATGTCAGCCAATTCTGAAAATTTGACCGAAGGGTGATGCACTTGGCTTTCTACCAAGCCAATGCTGATCGACTACAATGATTGTTTCTGGCTCCAAGCTTTGCGCTCTCGATCCGAATATTATGTATTAGGTATGAAGGGCATTTAGTAAATGATGCAACATTTCTTTTCTGAAAGTAGGTTGGTTTTATTCAGGATTCCAATATACCTTATGATTCCCCACTCTTCTGGCTTTAAAACCCCATTTTTCAGTAGAGTCAATGCGACACTTTACGCTACCTTACTAGGAGAGCCAGTATGTCCACATGGTACCATTACCACTCTAATAATCGACGTCGGAGCCAACGTCTTACTGCGTCAATAACCTCTCCAGGATCCACATACTGTTTCTGGCGCAGTGCATCCTTCATTGGGCCTGACAAGTGGAAATCAGAAGGTGCGAGATATGGGCTGTTGAGTGGGTGAGGAAGAATAGTCCAGTGAAGTTTTGTAAGCTCCTCTCGGTTGCACAGATTTGGATGAGGCTTTGCGTTGTCCGGGAGAAGGAGAAGGACTGTTGCAGCATTATGACGACGAACACGCTGAAGTCGATTTTTCTATTTCCTGAGGGTAGGACAATTCGCTTCCGAGCTGATCGTTGCACCACGACGGATGACATCAAACAAAATAGCCCACTCATTGTCTCAGAAGACCGTCACCATAACTTTACCGGTTGAAGGTGCGACTTTGAACTTTTTCTTCGGAGGAGTGGTGGTGTGACACCAATCCATGGGTTGTCGCTTTGTTTTCAGTTCGACGTGATCAACCCATGTTTCATCGCCTGTCACGACGTTCGTCAAAATATTGTGACGGTCAGCCTCGTAACACCCAAGCAATTCTGCATAGATGATCCTTCGTTACTCTTTATAGCCTTTCATAGTTACTAACACCGCACCTAATTTAACTACTGAATACCCACAACAGACTCAACAGCACTATTTTTTCATTAAAAGAGTATTTGTATTTTATGATCACTGCATAACATCAACAAAAACGATTTCTTTAATAAATTCCGTGAAAGGAATGAAGATACAAGTGGTACTACGTATATTGTCATATTATACAACATCATCTATAATTAATTGATCTCATATTTTTATTAGTTATTTACTTTTTTAAATATATATCTTGTTCTTTTACACTATACATTGAAAGTAAAAATGTATTTTAGCAGTATATGCCATAACAACTATTTTCTTAAAATTTCCTAGTTGAAATTACAATCTACCCACTACATCAATTATTACAACCCGTTCTACGTAAATATCTCGTTATTGATTATTACATTACGTAACATCTAACATTCTTTTATGGCCATCACATGTGTGTCATAATAGATATGTAATTTAAAAATAATTACTTCCTTTTACAGGTGAATTGTACATAATGAAATAAAAAGAAATAAACTGTCTTTGGAGCCTACATAGGCATGTGTACTCCTATTTCCAGTAATATAATGGTTCAAATGGCTCTGAGCATTATGGGACTTAACATCTGTGGTCATCAGTCCCCTAGAACTTAGAACTACTTAAACCTAATTAACCTAAGGACATCACACACATCCATGCCCGAGGCAGGATTCGAACCTGCGACCGTAGCGGTAGTGCTGTTCCAGACTGTAGCGCCTAGAACCGATCGGCCACCCCAGCCGGCTCAGGAGCACCTTCGCCGCTTTAAATCACACTGAATATGTTACACAGTATGCAATTTGCAAAGTAGTTGATATAATCCTATTCACATAAAATCATCTGAGCTTCGGCGTGCAATACATTTCGCTTCAAAAGCCGTATTATTAATTTAACTGATGGGACTCTAGTGAAATGCATTTATCTTTCTCGTTATTTGATAAAATTACAGTCAATGTGGAAGTGCGAAGCAAAGTATTCGTGTTTGTTACGAAGCCGTTGAAACGTGTATCGACATTTCTATATTTACTGCGTGAAGCAGCTAGCTACAGCTTAAACTAGAGAAATAGATTGAATAAAATGGTTTAGCTCCAAGCGACATTACCTGACCAAAGATATGCCTGAACGCTAGGCAACGAAGAAGTTGTGATTGTCTTCGAAAGCTCAAATTGCAGTGGTCTGAACACAAAGCTTTACACGTGGGCACTTGTATGAACTACTTCTTATTAAACTGTCTCGATACAAAAATTCCTCACGTACTTCTACAGCCGTGTCACTATCCTAACGTCTCAGTGTAAACACGACTTACGATATGTTAAAATTTCTGCCCAATATTGTGGTAAAAATGACAGAGATTTGCATATGACACTGCAGATGTACACAGCAAAAGTTTAGTACACCAGGAAGAACGCACAGTGCGTTCCAAATTTCGACAAAATAATATCCTTCAGAACTTATTATCACCACTGTTTCAAGAGTAGTTTTAAACGAAAACTGCCTGATTACTATAGAGAGTAACTGATCTACTGCAATGTGGTGGTGTTGTACGCTCACTCACTATCAAAAGGAGTATTACTGTTATCATGAAGATGATGACTATGAAGCAGCGTTCTGTCTTAAATCGGATCCGTCACTGCAAGTTCAGTATTCTCCAACCTCTCGTCGTTATCTGCCATTCTTTTTGTAGCTCCGTAAGAGACGCAGATCTTACTGGTGTCAATGACCTGGTAACTTCCTATTCTCTTTCATTTGATTGTATCCTTTGTTATGCAATCTCTTCTCATCCAGTGTTCTAGTTTTCTCCTTATACACCTTGTAACTGCTTCAGCATTTGTTTTTCCTTATTAACCCTGTGGAATACAATGCCATTCGATACTTTGTTCGTTCCACCTTTCGTTCTCCACCAAACTCCAGTTTAGAAAGCTGCTAATCCTTTTGTTTCTCTCCGTCGCAAAATCCACATTTTAACATATAAAGGGGTATATTCGACATAAAGCTCTTCATTAATTACTTCCTCGTTTATTTAATGGGCTACATAAAGTACTCTCCCTTCTTTAAAACATTTATTTTGTGATTGTTACCCTTGATTTTATTACCTCGTTTACTTATCGTGTCAGTGGTACTGATAAATTACCATTTTCGGTTCCCATATACGGTCACAACATTACATACTTACGCGAAGTACGATTCAGACCCTGTAAAACAATATAGTAATGAACTACTGTTTTTGGTTGTACAGTTGTTGAAAACAAAAATATCTTCCTTCAGTAACCGTTAAGCATGCAAATGATAAGCTACAACTCCTTCGAAGGTTGTGAAGGTTGTATTATTTTTTCTGTCAGTTGCACTGGCGGAAGATGCAAAAAAAAAAAAAAAAACGCAGAGGTCTTTTTATATACAACTATGGTTCTTCTGAATGCTTTCTAGGACAAGCCGGCTCTGTTTTGCACTGAAGTTTCGGTATATAATTCCTACTACATTTCATTACGTTGACTCTCAGCTCTGTGTCCAGGCATCTCAGCTCCTTGTCTAGCACCACTTGCGAAGAATTTGAGCCTTGGTGTGCTTGACAAGACATCAGACAAGAAAGTATACCTCATCATGCGGGGCAAAATGTTCATCGTGGATTCATGTGGCCAGTCCTCGTGTTAATTTTCAAGTAATTTGATACAATGCTTAAGGTGCGGATACATCTTCCTAATTTCCAAGAATTATAAAGACTTTAAAATCGGAACCCTTGGCTTCCATAAGAAAGCATATAATATATGTGAATAAAACAAGCTGTAATCTATGTCTGTATCTATACTATTAACAGAACTGTAAAACCGTGATGCCCGTTCTTGAAAATGTAACATAATATTGTAAGACTATTTTCAAGAACTTTGTCTGCCTCTCTGAACACGCTAATCTCCAAAACTGCTAGTCAGTTTCTCGTGCAGGTTTCACTAATTAACCTGAGCATAGCTTGTGCCAACGTATGGACTGTACTTCATCAAAATCGTAAATTGATTTGAAGTTTCAGAAGTCTTCTCAGATTAGTAATTCAGATGTTTGCCTCAGCGACGCGATCATTACTGCATAGTACAGCAAAGACCAATAGTTGGCGCTGTTAGTTTCATAGTATATCAAGGAACTGTTAGTTTTTTTACCTCAGTGACAGGAATATTTTCGGCAGGTTACGTCAGTGGCGCAGTTAAGTACTACAATCTTATCTTCATGAACACAAACTAACAATGATTTCACGTGGGTATGACACATAAAACTACTGATTTCGTTTTGTCTATTAAAACTTAACGAAATTGCTTTTCTTATTTCAACAAATTTTATTTATAAATGACTTCTTGGCTTGGAAAAATTTATTGGGTTTGCCATGGGACTTTTTGCCTGCTTATTACATTTTGATTTCACTTTGTTTACGAATATGCCTAGAAATCGGTTGAGTCTTTCTTCAGTACTCTACGACAGTCGAAACACATACATCTACATCTACAGTTATACTCCGCAAGCCACCCAACGGTGTGTGGCGGAGGGCACTTTACGTGCCACTGTCATTACCTCGCTTTCCTGTTCCAGTCGCGTATGGATCGCGGGAAGAACGACTGTCTGAAAGCCTCCGTGCGCGCTCTAATCTCTCTAATTTTACATTCGAGATCTCCTCTGGAGGTATAAGTAGGGGGAAGCAATATATTCGATACCTCATCCAGAAACGCACCCTCTCGGAACCTGGCGAGCAAGCTACACCGCGATGCAGAGCGCCTCTCTTGCAGAGTCTGCCACTTGAGTTTGTTAAACATCTCCGTAACGCCATCACGGTTACCAAATAACTCTGTGACGAAACGCGCCGCTCGTCTCTGGATCTTCTCTATCTCCTCCGTCAACCCGATCTGGTACGTGTCCCACACTGATGAGCAATACTCAAGTATAGATCGAACGAGTGTTTTGTAAGCCACCTCCTTTGTTGGTGTGCTACATTTTCTAAGGACTCTCCCAATGAATCTCATTCTGGTACCCGCCTTACCAACAATTAATTTTATATGATCATTCCACTTCAAATCGTTCCGCACGCACACTCCCAGATACTTTACAGAAGTAACTGCTACCAGTGTTTGTTCCGCTATCATATAATCATACAATAAAGGATCCTTCTTTCTATGTATTCGCAATACATTACACTTGTCTATGTTAAGGGTCAGTTGCCACTCCCTGCACCAAGTGCCTATCCGCTGCAGATCTTCCTGCATTTCGCTACAATTTTCTAATGCTGCAACTTCTCTGTATACTACAGCATCATCCGAGAAAAGCCGCGTGGGACTTCCGTCACTATCTACTAGGTCATTTATATATATTGTGAAAAGAAATGGTCCCATAACACTCCCCTGTGGCACGCCAGAGGTTACTTTAACGTCTGTAGACGTCTCTCCATTGATAACAACATGCTGTGTTCTGTTTGCTAAAAACTCTTCAATCCAGCCACACAGCTGGTCTGATATTCCGTAGGCTCTTACTTTGTTTATCAGGCGACAGTGCGGAACTGTATCGAACGCCTTCCGGAAGTCAAGAAAAATAGCATCTGCCTGGGAGCCTGTATCTAATATTTTCTGGGTCTCATGAACAAATAAAGCGAGTTGGGTCTCACACGATCGCTGTTTCCGGAATCCATGTTGATTCCTACAGAGTAGATTCTGGGTTTTTAAAAACGACATGATACGCGAGCAAAAAACAAGTTCTAATATTCTACAACAGATCGACGTCAGAGACATAGGTCTATAGTTTTGCGCATCTGCTCGATGACCCTTCTTGAAGACTGGGACTACCTGTGCTCTTTTCCAATCATTTGGAACCTTCCGTTCCTCTAGAGACTTGCGGTCGATGACCCTGAGGTCTACGGCGTGTCAATAATCCAGTGACATAGTGAGGCAAGACGTGCTTTGGCTTGAGGACATTAGGCTTTAGCTCGCTCTTGGAAACACCATTGGAAGTCTGATCAAGAGCGTCATCCATTGTATCGCTCTTGAGAAACCTTCACTGAAATAATAAGCCACTGAAGCTCTCAGCATGTTCGCAACAATCTCTGTCAGTCTCTTGAAAGCAGCAAGAACCATGATGTGCGAATGAGCACTCATCGTCAGAGCCGCACGTTGTCTCGGTCCTCGGGAACATTACCGGGAATAGAGGTGCAACTGAACGCTGATACCGAGTGCAATGCATTTTCTTGTGCCAGGACGACTTTCACCGGCAGAGAATCCCTCCTTAGGTCTCAGCGTATTCGAACAGCTGCACCACGGTCTCTGGAAAACAGTGACCAACGGCTGGCGCCACGTAATTCTGATCGTAAGTACTTCTCATTATCTTGCACCCCAGTAACGGGTACACAGCGAGAGGAGCGCTTACGTAATTGTCGAGAGCGTCACAATATTGATAGACTTCTTGAAAACGACGATCCACACCCGCGGCGTTCAGAGTTAGCTAGGAATTGTTGTAAGTGCACTCGTCAAGACTGAGAGTTTTACAAGGAGCGGAAAGGAAATAATAGATTCAATACGGTAGCTATAAATAGAAGAACAAGACGAAGCTTGCGCAGAAGCTGATCAACTCCGACACCCGCTAAATAGAATTTCAGTTTTGACTGAAAACTCATAAAAATCTTTAATACTTGCAGGACATCCCGCACTTCCTTGTAAAGATAAAGGGAAAAGCGCATTTATAAATTACTCTATGAATGATTATGCCACACTTGCTTCAAATAGTTTAATGGTCGTAAACAATATGTTCATTGAGGCCCTGGATTGGCAAAAAGGAACTGCTGGAATGAGTTGTTCGAGAGGAAAATTGCATACTGATTTTTTTCAGACTACCCCTGAAATATTAAACTTTCCACTGAACGGTGTTCATTCATAATCAAAACACTTTTTGAAACTGGGAGAAGCGAGCGAGTTTTTATACACTGAATCCAACATATACTTAGCAATTTCCCATTTCGATTTCAACGTGTACTACTCCTGGTGAGCGTATGTTATTCCATGACCATAAATGAAGTACAAGGACAGACGCTGCACGTTGTGGGCATAGCCTTGACTGTCAGTAGTTTCTCCCATGGCCAGCACATCGTGGCTGAACAAGCTCTTTGTCCATGTATCCTATTACTGCAAACGTTATACCCAAAAAGGCTTTGTAATGCACAAGTAAATTCCTCACATATGAAGTCTCGGGAAAAGCTATTAACAAATACCAGGCCAATGTAGGTGGATTGTGCGGCTGATCCCGGCGGAGGTTCGAGCCCTCCCTCGAGCAT
This sequence comes from Schistocerca serialis cubense, assembly GCF_023864345.2. NCBI lineage: Eukaryota > Metazoa > Arthropoda > Insecta > Orthoptera > Acrididae > Schistocerca > Schistocerca serialis. The sequence goes on from NC_064642.1 coordinate 651,369,901, forward strand.
TGGTGTGTGTGTTTGTCATTAGGATAATTTAGGTTAAGTAGTGTGTAAGCTTAGTGACTGATGACCTTAGCAGTTAAGTCCCATAAGATTTCACACACGTTTGAATTTAGTTTTTTTTTTTTATTTTTTTTTTTATTTGCCAATGTAGGGTTTCTCAGCTAGTTATTTTATAGATTCTTCCATCACATTTTCAAAATAATAGAAATATCATTTTTTATCGGCTGTTACACACTGTGGACTATCGTTGGTAGTGTACTAGAGCAACTTCTCACAGCTGCAGCTAATGGTAATAAAATATGTTCCTTTGTATCGCGAATTTTGTCCACTAGCCCACTGATTCAGGTAAGGTTTGACATACTGATACCAGTGTGATAAACCCTGCCTAAATCAATGGGATAGTGGACAAAATTTGTGATACAATTCACTATTTCGAAGCAGTTATAGGACCCCACGTATCTCTAAAATTTTATAATGTGGAGTGAAATGGGATGGTCACGTAATACAGGCAGCGAGCTATGCGATTGGAAGATTTACAGTTATTTTCAAGGAGAGGATTGAAGGAAAGTGTGCCGGCCGCGGTGGTCTCGCGGTTAAGGCGCTCAGTCCGGAACCGCGCGACTGCTACGGTCGCAGGTTCGAATCCTGCCTCGGGCATGGATGTGTGTGATGTCCTTACGTTAGTAGGGTTTAAGTAGTTCTAAGTTCTAGGGGACTGATGACCACAGAAGTTAAGTCCCATAGTGCTCAGAGCCATTTGAACCATTTTGAAGGAAAGTGTGTCCCCTCTGCAAAGGAAATGGGATACAAGAGGATAGATTAATTCTTTAGCACTGTGACAGCATTAGGAGTCACTGTTAATTAAGCATAATAAAATACACCGAAACATCAATGTGCACTCCTCAAACTAAAACGGGTCGGAATAAATCATTAGAAATTGTAATAGAAACGTTATTGGTAATCTGATGAGAGTGCATGGAACAAAGGCGACTGTTGGCTACATTTCAAGAGCCGGTATTTACCTCCATCGTATATGTTGTGGAGGGATAACAGGAAGATGTTAAAGAGATTTAGGCGCGTACTGTGACATAAAAACAATCGTTTTCCTCTCGCTCCAAACACTAATTTAATAGCAAAAGGAGTCCTGATGTTTATGAGACTTTCTTAATTTTCATCTCCTCTGATAGTCTCTCCATCAAAGAGTAGAAATATCCTCAGTGACTACGTACAGTGTCTTAGTGATATAAGTTCAGATATTTTTATTGGCGACTCAGGACAGTGTACTGAGCAATATTACGCAGTATTTACTTCATTTGCAGACCAACAGTTGTAAGTATTAAGAGTAGTACGTTTTTCGGTTGGTTAGTACTTGCATGTGCGTATGACAAGAGCAAGCAGTTAATGTTTACTTTACCCAGGGTAGTAGGTCAGATGTTGAAACGTGGATGAGTTGATTCCAAGCAGTTGGTCTGTACCGATATGGGTAGTACTCTTAGAGGTGCTGTTACGACTGTACAAAAAACACCAGACAGCAAATTATGTGACTTGTTTGCAGAAAGACTGTTAGGCACGGAGAAAAAACAACTAGCACCCTAAGTGGCTACACATAAAGCTACCAATGGTCTCAACATCTGAACTTACATAGTTGTAACAAACAGGGCGAATGAAAGGACTGCACATAAAGTAGTTTTCATCTACTAGGTTCACATTTTAACTTGTAAAACAATGTTATTGGAAACGAAACCTTGACTGGGAAATGCAGCCACTTAAAGCGAATGGGTAAATCTGTTTGGACCAATGATATACAGGGTACGAGAGATATATCTGCAGTTGTTGGATCTGTGAGGCTAACAGCTTGATATTACTCTGTATAGTATAAATCTGTGAATTGGTGCGATTATGAAGTTTAAGACGATTCAGAATCTGTAGTAATATTCTATTCGTAACCAGATAAGACATAAGCACAATTCTTCTGGTTTTCTTTATATACAAGGTGTTTCAAAATGAATTTACGGGTTTTGAGGCCTTCCCAATGAAAGAGAAACACAAACAGTTATTATTACAACTACGCGGTGTAAACATCGCTCACACATCCAACCGATAGGCGAGTTGTTCCGAAACCTTGATCAATGTGTCAGGAGTAACTGTTGCAATAACACTGTTTCTAAAGTCGGACAGATCAGCTGGTATCGGAGGCACCTACACATGATCGCGTCAGATCGTGTGTGAACGTGAAGGTCATGCATAAAATGTTGTGTTAACCGGCCCCTTGCGCCCAGTCCTCCGGTCGGATACAACGTCGTTTAACCAGTCGCGTACTGACTTACGCCAGTGAGGTGGCGCACCATCTTGCTACCAAATACAGACGTAATTACACGGAAATGAATACCCTTAGCTGCATACAGGCGTTGATATAAGTTAACGAGGACACTTGAAAATGTGTTCCCCGACCGGGAATCGAACTCGGGGTCTCCTGCTTACATAGCAGACGCTCTACCCATCACTTTTTTTTAAATCTCGTTTTGTTCGTTTTCATTTGTTGCATCTGTTAGGGGCGGACGTCATGTCACACCCCAAGACACCCGTTTAAGTTCGTCGTTAATCGGTTAACTCAGTTTTTCTGTATATATATATATATATATATATATATATATATATATATATATATATATATATATATATATATATATATACAGAGAGCAGCTAACCCTCTGACCGAACACGCTGAGCCACTGTATCGGCGGACATGTCCGAAACAACAGATACCATCATCATATACATAAATAAAGATGTATTGTTCACCTTCTTCTCATTGAGGCACCGGTCACAGTTGTAAGAAAGCCCGATAAACTTTCCGCGGTTATATTTCTTGGGGCTAAACGTGAGAGACTCGCACTCGTTCAGCACGTTCTTCGGTAATTCTTGTTCATTCCATACAGTTCCCATTGCGCACACGTATACAAATAAAACTGTTTGAGTTGCTCTTCCATTTGGTGTATTATTTCCAATTGTAAGTTGAACGTAATAAATGCTACAACGCCTTAACACCGGTATGTTCATTTTGAAACACCCTGTATACATATGCCCAAAATTATATAAATGGAGAAATAATGTATGGGAGAAACAGTATGTCCAACAGTTTACATACCCTGCTATCGTAGATGAAACTGACTGTGAGAAAGAAAACGAAACCGCACAGTTTCACCGCCCAGCACAGCATTTTCTCGCCTGCACGAAGTTAGTAAAAATACCGAAAGGCTCGCTATCGATATACTTCAGCTTTTTACACTATAGTAAACATTCAGACAATAATGAAATGTAAAAAATACTTGGCCTATGTATGAACATTAATCAGAGTATCGTTTAAAAATTTGAAGTAAGTCGGTCAAGAACTTCTCGAGATTTTGGAAACAACATTACCCCTTTTTATATTCCATCTCTTCCTTCGCCCCTTTTCTGTGAACCTGCTCTTCCCCTCTGTGCAATTGCTCCTTCTCCTTCTGTCCTCCTCCCCTGTCTAATTCCATTTCCTCCTCCCCCACTCGGACTATAACTCTCAACTTTCTCTCTGGCCATCTCCTTCCCTGTTTTTCTTCTCTACTTTCCTTCATCTATGCATCTTCTTCTCTTCTGTTTTCTTAGTCTCTCGTTCTCTTCCCTTTATGTGTCCATTTCCTCCTCCCCCTCTGTTCATCTTCTCCTCCCTCTGTCGCTGACTGTCTCTTTCTTCCATTATCTCTGCCCATCTCCTCTTCTTTCCTCTCTCTGTCCATTTCCTCTTCCCATGGGTTTAGGATGAGCTTTTTACCCAGGCCTTCGCACATGTACACCAATGTTAGATATATTTTGTAAGGTGGTTATAATTTCGCACCTTAGAAGGAGCCTTCTACATATTTCGCCATGATCTACAAGCGGAATTAGGCATCATTTCATAGGTTGTACATCGTATATATTGTCACATACAGCTTGTAAATAGCTGTTAGCGCTTATTGCATGAAAGGGGATGGATTTTCTTTATTATCAAAACGGCGTAATGAATGATTGCATATACTTGCAGAGGTTGTAACGCCAGTGGAAACGAAACGGCAGGCGTAACTCAGGCCCTGGGTGGAAAAGCTGCCACAGGTGCATTGGTCCTTCTTAACCCTTTAGTGACCAAATTATTTCCGGAAGTTGTATACTTTTTATGAACACTTTATTGGGCTAAGAAACCGTTCATAAAATCATAGTTTAAATCTTGAGAGTTTAGACTACGAGTATAAAAAAAATTAGTGGGAACTATTAATCCCACCGAACTCTGGAGTAACTTCACTCGCTAATTTAAAAAAGTATTTCCTTTATTTTTTAGTACAAAACATGTTAAACATTACATTTATATTTGTATTAGTTCATACTGTCCTTTGAGTTCACTAAGGTGATGTACTATGGAACTTAGAGAAGTATGGTGCTACACACAAAGGTACACGACAGTTGCTACACATTAATTTTGTTCTCATTCCTTTGTTCTTGGCGCTACATTGGCGGCATCTTCTGTTTGTTGTACCTTTTGTAGAGAAATGAGTTCCAACTTTCTCCAGACAAACTTCATCTGGTATTCCAGACACCCCCCTTTATGGTGTTTGAAAATGAACAGGCCTTCCTCTTCTCTTACGACTTGAGAACCCATTTATAAGCTGCCTTCCTAAGTGCAATCTAAATGTTCGCTGGTCTGCTTCTGTCTTCTGTAGCTTCCACATAACGTAGGAATTAACAACTGCCAGATCCACAAGAAAGAAAAACAGTTTGTGCCACCACTTTTATGAATGACGGCCAACAGCATACCGTTCACGCAGCTGATCAAATCTAGCCACTCCTCCCATTATTTTATTGTACTCTGCCACAGCCAATGTGCAGAATACTTCACTTCTGCTTCCATTAACTTACCCTGTAATATTTATGTAATTTTCAGTCAAATACAGCAAATATACACTAATACTATCTCCCTCATAAATATAAAAGTAGATAAATACAACACAAGTCACTTCACACGCAAAAGGAAAGCATATTATCCAAAAAACGCTTTAGCGGTCGAAACAGTGACTCGTTTTCACGCGGGAACTGCGCTTCTGCATTGATTGACTCACAAGGTAGAAATACAACAGCTTTCGCCTAACCGTTGACAATCTACACATAGTTAGCACACTCTAACAGAGATGGTAGCACAAGTTAGAAGTGGGAACACGGATTACCACTGAACTTAAAGCGAAAACAAATAAGTGGGAACTATAGTTTCCACTGGTCACTAAAGGGATAACACAGGTTGAGTGACGGGAAACGGCCGGTGAGAGATCCTGACTCCATAAGACAGGAAGCAGCTCAAGACGGACGGTCGGGGCACCTGAGTGCAGAAGCACAATAGAGCGGCGGTCTGCCGGTAGGTAGTGAAAACTAACGGGAATAACTATTTCCTCGCAAACTTCCCGCGCTGGACGACAGAAGATTAAAATATGAATGTTCGGCGTTCGGAAGAATCTGTAGAGAGGGAGAATATTCCGTAGTTTCGAGAATATGATTCGTCTTCTGCAATTACGAGGGCAGGGAGCCGAGCTCTCCTGGGAATCCAGCAATGGAGAGAAAGGGGTCTTCCATTTTGAGTGCCCATGTTTGACTGTAGCTCAGTATCAGCTTTTGTTGGTACAGATGGACTTGATGGATTTGCTCTCAGGAGAGTTTATGGCTGAATTGTTAGACATCGTACTGTTGTGAACATATAACATTCTGGACTTTGCCTCTGGGTAGGGAGACGTCGTTAAGTATGTAGCGTTCAGCGATTGAGAGCAGTTCCTCTGTCGATACTCATGTCGAGACGTTATCTGAATTCCGTCCTAGTGGCTGCGAGTTTGCGTTTATCGTCTGTAGAATGCAGAGAGGAGAAGAGAGTATTAGATTATACTAGTCTCTCGTGCTAGTGTTTGAATGAGGTTTTCTTTTACATTTTGTGGCTGGAGTTCTTCCGTCGTCGCAGCCGTGTACGAGAACCATCACTCGGACGCACCGGACGCCGTACATATGGTGATATTGCTAATCGCTTCGGCTTGTTAGGGCTATAAAGCTAAATAGCTGTGATCACTCAACTTTATTTCCACTAACGTTGCATGTCACTGTAGAATTTCCCGGGTTCGATTCCCGGCGAGGTCAGGGATTTTCTCTGCCTCGTGATGACTGGGTGTTGTGTGATGTCCTTAGGTTAGTTAGGTTTAAGTAGTTCTAAGTTCTAGGGGACTGACGACCAAAGATGTTAAGTCCCATAGTGCTCAGAGCCCCTTCACTGTAGAATGTAGTGTTTTCTGGTATTTGGTTCCTAGATGATGTCAGTCATCTCGCGTTATTTATATTAGATCGCGTGGCCCTAAAAAGGGAAGATTTGGGCAATTGATCGGTATTACTAGTTAGGAAATTCATCTGTATCTCTTTACGCCCATTGGACATTGATATATAAACATCTGTGATATAAAGGGGTTTTAATATACGAAAAATGTGTAAGCATAACCAACGTTTATCATTTTGTGGTTACTAGTTCCCTTAATCATTGATTTCTATCTTAAGTTGTAATTTATATATTAAAGAGTATGAAGGAGGAAATAATATCACCATTAAGGGAGAGTAAGATCTGCTTCAGGCGGCAGTCAGACAGGGCCAAACCTTCATTTTCGTGTTCAGTATTTTCCATTGCACACATTCATTTTTACACCCGCTTGGAGTAGCGTCTTGGAATTTAACAAATTTCAGACGTATTTGAACCGCTGTATATCTAGAAAATTTCGCTCTGCAATTGCATTATCTGAGAAATCGGTCCATTGGTATAAACATATACGGCCTCTCGGAATACTTACTAGAACACAGTGTAAAAGTTTGAAGAAAATTGGTGAAGTACTTTCCGAGACTTTTGGTGACAACGTTTAACAACGAGTTGTCTTCATGTAGTAACAGAGATTAAATTTTTAACATGTCCTCCAGTCCTGCAATGTATAAGAAACATGTGTGTAATTTACAGTACTTTATACACGGCGTGGAACGCTTGAATGAAATATAAAGCAGCGCTCTCATCAGTAATTTCTTTCTGTATTACTCAAGTAATGAACACAGCATAAATACTCTCTTATCTTTAGACAGTACAGGAACATATGACATGCTACTTATAAATGTAATACCGCACAAAAACTAGTGTAGCCACTTCAAGGTGAGCATGAGAAAGCGAAAGCGGCCACGTCAGTGACATAAATTTTTAATAGTATTTGTGGCCGTCTGTGTCGCCCATCAGCAATGCTTAACTGAATAACAGCAACAGAGTTCAGAAAGATCCAGCATGGACTAAATAAAAATTCCTTTTGTAATCGAAGATGGCTGTGTGGATAACGGGAATGTTGGAGGAGTCATGTTCTAAAAAAAAACATATACAGGATGAACCTTATTAACTTTTAAAAACGTCCGAAGAGACAAATAACTTACTGTCAGGTACATGGGGCCGCATGTGTCGGGAAATATTTCAAAAGTTGATGACAAACGTTGAACATGTGACGTCGCCAGATGACGTACCTTGCCGCACATGCAGCGATTAAGCCTATCTGTCTATCTCACCTGATCATCCCAACCAAAGCCAAGGATTCCGGTCCGTATGGCTTCGCCTCTACGTGTGAGGCTTGAGCGCGTACGGTACAGGGTTCGTGTCACGGGTGTAGCAGGCAGTACTGTTTTCACTGCATGAGACAAATGGCTCTGAGCACTATGGCACGTAACATCTATGGTCATCAGTCCCCTAGAACTCAGAACTACTTAAACCTAACTAACCTAAGGACTGCACACAACACCCAGTCATCACGAGGCAGAGAAAATCCCTGACCCCGCCGGGAATCGAACCCGGAAACCCGGTGCGTGAGACAACTATCTTTTTACATTGACATACTAATTTATTTACCGGTCTCGCAGTCTCCGATGGTTTTTGCAACAAAAACCTGTTGTGTTGTGTCGCAAATAAATGAGTATAACCTTCCGAATTGCTTCATTGCCAATAAAAAAAATCAAATGTGTGGGAAATCTTATGGGACTTAACTGCTAAGGTCATCTGTCCGTAAGCTTACTCATTACTTAACCTAAATTATCCTAAGGACAAAGACACACACCCATGCCCGAGGGAGGACTCGAACCTCCGCCGGGACCAGCCGCACAGTCCATGACTGCAGCGCCTTATACCACTCGGCTAATCCCACGCGGCATTGCCAATCAATGACCTACGTTTTCTCTGGTGAATAATGCCTGAAAAAAAGGAAAAAAAGGAGAAAAGGAAAGAAACACGAAATAAGAACAGCTTATGCTTGGTTACAGCGAGGACCACAATTTTCCAATTTCAACATTTACGCCAGATTAAATTTACAAAAGGTATTCGAAATTTTCACCCCAAGTATTGCTTCGCTGAAACATCCCTTCACGCACGAACTCGAAAACAGTTTCCGTATTTTGAGTGTGGCGTCACATCTTCAACATTTGCCATCCACCTTTGTGGCACTTCTCGACATTTGTGGCACCGTGGGGCTTTACATTACATTACTCGTCTCAGCGTCTAGGTCGCAACGGGGTTTTTAAACGTTAACAAGAATCGCCCTGTGTGTTGGGAAACTAAAAATAACATGGTCATGATTTGTGCCACGGACGGCGGCAATGCTGTACGCCGTCCGTGTGGGACACGCTGTGGGGTCGTGTGCAGGAGGGCGCGAACAACGCCGTGCATCACCTGCAGTGGCCGCAGCGGCAGCCATTGGCATACGGAACAGTGTCCGCTTCCCGCAGCTGATTCCGGGCTCCGCTGTGGAGCGCGCCGAACACAACCAGCGCTAGCTGCGCTCTATCCGGAGCCAGCGGCGCGCGACCGGTCTAATCCCCATCCCTACCTCTCTCTCTCTCTCTCTCTCGGACGGCCACTGTGTACATACAGAGGGCGCCCACAGAGGGCTGCAGCCGCGGTAACTTCGGCGCTGCGTCAACAGCTGTTTGTTTGCCAGGCGTGCCTCCGGTAGATTTGCGTACTCAGCCAGACGTCGCTAATCCACCCCAAGTTTGTGATTTTTCTGCGGAGTATCCTATGTTGTTTCGCCGAATATCTTTCAGGCACTGGGAACCTAGCAGAGTTTTTAATACGGTTGTATTTGACGACAATTCACAAATAATTCCTCTTCATTTACTTACCTTACACAGGGGAATATGGCTTCCGAAAAGCATCCTGAGTTTGGTCAGGATGTTTGCTTACTCTTAAAGTACTCGATATACACTGTACGAACAAAGGAAAGTCAACTTGCAACAGTTTTTGTCGTCTAAGCTGGAAATGAAACGAATGGTCGGTCAGTGGATAGAAAGACGGCAAATAAAATATTGTGTTTCACACAACTGATAACACAGAGCTGTATTTGGTCCTTTTATTTCGGTTCAAACCATCATCTGGTACCTTATCATCGCAATTGGAGAACGAGTCAATAATAAAAGGTGAACGACAAGAGCAGCACTGTAGTATTTACGCAACTACAACAAAAACACCTTACATATTACGAAAATGGAAACAAAGGAATGCTGCTGCTGTACATTCATTGACAAATATGCGTCAATTAAGTTCAGGTTTAAAAATAACTCTACAGCATATTAGAAACCGACATGAATAACTCCATACGTATAGGTGACGTATAAACAAGTAAACTATGAGGAAGTCTTAGCAAAGCACATGGAATACAAAGAGCAACCAGTGTAATGTAGAGATAAATGTTCAAATGTGTATGAAATCTTATGGGACTTAACTGCTAAGGTCATCAGTCCCTAAGCTTACACACTACTTCGCCTAAATTGTCGGCCGGCCGGAGTGGCCGTGCGGTATTAGGCGCTACAGTCTGGAGCCGCGTGACCGCTACGGTCGCAGGTTCGAATCCTGCCTCGGGCATGGATGTGTTTGATGTCCTTAGTTAGGTTTCAATAATTCTAAGTTCTAGGGGACTGATGACCACAGCAGTTAAGTCCCATAGTGCTCAGAGCCATGTGAACCATTTGAACCAACCTAAATTATCCTAAGGGCAAACACATACACCCATGCCCGAGGGAGGACTCCAACCTCCGCCGGGGCGAGCCGCACAGTCCAGCGATCGATACTAACAAGACATATGAGTAAGAGTACCGTAGAAAGCAGCCCCACCATAACGGTGAACGCCAAATTTAGTAAAAATGGAAATTTATAGTGGAGAATTTTTTAAAGCTAGTTGTGTATTTACAAAAAAAACAGTTTGCAGTTTCCTCTATGGCTATTATTTCTCTTCATGAATTAAACTGTATCACTTCACTTTACCTAAGAAGACTTTTTGGCAGCTCCCTAATGATGTTGGTATTGTATAGGTAGGTGCTGCCATATTAATGTATTGTTCTAGTTGTGAATTAACTTATCTGACCTGGATACAGCTGTTAATGCTATGGATATTCGAATACCGTGGGCTTTGCTCACTCTACTATACAGTTGACCTGTTCATACTTCACCTGTAAGTATGTCAGTTTATAATACCCCGTAAAATTACACTACTGGCCATTAAAACTGCTAAACCACGAAGATGACGTGCTGTAGACGCGAAATTTAACCGACACGAAGAAGATGCTGTGATATGCAAATGATTAGCTTTTCAGAGCATTTGTAAGTAGGCTGTTTATGTTTTCTTATTGGCAACGTTACGTAGCGCTCAATATGAAAATCACTGGCTGTGCTGTGTGCAGTCTGTGGCTGCTTTGCATTGTTGTAATACTCGCCATTGTAGTGTTAGGCAGCTGGCTGTGAACAGCGCGTAGCGTTGCGCAGTTGGAGGTGAGCCGCCAGCAGTGGTGGATGTGGGGAGAGAGATGGCGGAGGTTTGCAGTTTGTCATGAACTGATATATATATATATTATGATTTGTGATGATATTAAGGTAAATACATTGTTCGTTCTCTATTAATATCTTTCATTTGCTAACTATCCCTATCAGTAGTTAGTGCCTTCAGTAGTTTGAATCTTTTATTTAGCTGGCAGTAGTGGCGCTCGCTGTATTGCAGTAGCTTGAGCAGCGAAGATTTTTGTGAGGTAAGTGATTTGTGAAAGGTATAGTTTAATGTTAGTCAGGGCCCATTCTTTTGTACGAATTATTGAAAGTCAGATTGCGTTGCGCTAACAAAATATTGTGTGTCAGGTTAAGCACAGTCATGTAAAATTGTTCAAAGGGGACGTTTCATATGTCGACCCTTAGCCTAGGATACCTCACTGGAATCTTCTGATTTTTTCTTGTAGTTTGTGTATTTAGTGTAGATTTTGTTTATTGCTAGCGCGTAATTGTAGAGAGAATCTCCTTTGTAGTTGTAGCCTTTCATTGTTGTACAGTAAAACAGTTGTGGCATGCATATAGATTTGCACCAAGTATTTCGCAGCTGTAATTAACTAGATATTAATTTCAGTGCTATGTTAATGTGTTCTCTTATTTTTGCTCTTCAAATTGTGTTTTTCTGTGTTGTCGTGTGAAATATTGTGACAATAATGGCGTGTGAAAAACGTAATACTAGGCTCCAAAGTAAACTGAGAAATGACAGTGAAGACGAAAGCAGTGTGTTAGCGCCACCGAGTAGTGAATTAACTGATGTTCAAAGTAGTAATTTGGTAATTGTGAGTAGGGAAATGGAGCGGGCTGCAAACAATGGTGTAGACAGTGAAACAGGTAGTGAACAGGGAAGCATTATCGATCGATCGGTCGGCAACAGCTCGTCTCAGGAATCCGAAATGACAGGACACAATTTCGCAAATACTGTAGATTCAGGTTTTGGGTTATCACCGTTTTCTCAAATAAGTCAAGACGCATTTTCTGCTTGTCAAAATGTGAATGTTGCCGGTGCAAATGCACTGCCGAAAAGCGTAGAGAAACAGATTCCAGACACTAATACATTATTATTGCAATTAATGCAACAAATGGAACAAAATCAGAGACAAACACAGCAAAAGCTTGAAAAGTTAGACACAATGGAACAACACCAGAGACAAACACAGCAACAGTTAGACACAATGGAACAACACCAGAGACAAACACAGCAACAGTTAGACACAGTGGAACAAAATCTCAAAAAGTTAGACTCATTGGAACAAACTCTCGAACAAACACGTGAGGATTTAACTGCTGAGTTACATAACATTGAATCGAAATGTCAAAAAGTCTGTAATGACGTAAAAACTCAAATTTGTGAGCATTTTCAACCTATTTTTTCGCGTCATGAAAATGCATTACAGAATCATGAAGCAGCTATAAAAGAACTGCAAACTATTGTTCATGAAAATCACAACACCTTGCAAGCTAAAATTGACTCAGTTGCATCTACCGATTCGGTTACGCAACTTGCAAAAACTCAGGATAACTTAAAGGACACAGTAGATTCGATTTCAACACAAATGGACACTCTGAAACTTGGTTCAGAAAAACACACTGAGGAAATGTGTTCATTATCAGAGAAAGTAGTTGAACTTTCGGATCAGCTAAATAATTTATCTGCGAAGGTAGATGATAATCTGAATGACGCAAAATCGTTAGTCTTTAATGACACAGAACAGAACGCACAAATTAGGAAACTGAAACAAAATCTGAATCAAATTGATACGCAACACCAAAGAGAAATCTGGGAAGTACAAGATCAGCTGACACAGGTAATACAAGAATTACGTATTTCAGAAGACACTCGCGCTCCAACACGGGAAGAGGGACTTAGAAACACGGAAAAGCCGCAAAATAATAACACAGGGCATTTCGGAAGTTATGAAAGAAATTGGCAATGTGCACCGAATTTTGAGATGGAACGGCCGACACGACCTAACAATGACCGATATGCGACTCGCCGACATGATGATTTTGACTATAAGCTGTTCATTACTACACGTAAATTCAAAACATTTAAGAATTCTGGCAACGACATTCATCCACAAGCATGGCTCCATCAATTCTCTCATTGTTTTCCTCCCAACTGGTCGTTAGAACACAGATTAGAATTTATGTGTGGCTACTTAGAGAATGAACCAGCTGTAAGAATGCGATCGGTCATTCACGATTGCCACAGTGAGGGAGAATTTTACCATGCCTTCCTCTCAGCATATTGGTCTCAAGCTACACAAGACCGTGTAAAACATAACATCATAATGATGAAACACTTCGAACAATCTGAATTTTCCAGTCTTGTGAAATATTTTGAAGACATGTTGCACAAGAATCAATACCTGTCAAACCCATACAGCCCCTCAGAACTCATCCGCATTTGCTTAATCAAACTGCCTAAACATTTACGACATATTATTTTAGCAGGACGTTGCAAAGACGACATTGAAGCTTTTCAGGGACTGTTACAAGAATTAGAAATTGACACTGACAATTGCGGAACGCGAAACCAGGAACACAACAATTACAGGTCACATCCGTCGCAAATCCGCGATGAAAGAAGTAATAACTGGACACGACAAGGCTATTCTCACAACACAAATCGTGACCAAAATAGACACCACCCGTATGACAACCGTTGGCAGAGTAGTAATAACTACAGGGAAAGATCACCTCTCCATGGTAATGACTATCACAGAGACAATCAGAGAAACAGACAATATGGGAACCAAAATAAATATTATCAGGGGAGACAGAATAACTTTAGACGCAACGGTCCAGCGCGCAGTTACGATTCAGGGAGAAATTCTCCACCACGTGACCGACAAGAAAGATACTATCAAATCTACCGACATGACGACAGACGATATGATCGTAACGACAGACCTGAATTTCATCAGAACTGGCGGGATTCTAACAGAGCTGGGCCCTCTCGGCAAGGCGAATTTGTGGAAGTTAGGTCTCCTAATCCCAGTAACGACGCGCGCCAACAAAGAAACAGACAATGACTCACACCGCAGGCAGCCGCGTGCGCCGGCTGGCTCAGAGAAAAATAACATAGACGCTAACCTTGACAAAAATTCCAGTATTCTTTACCGACGTAAACCGCATGACAATTGCATTCAAGTTGAAACTCTGCGTATTAGGAAGAGTAAAGGTTTACACCACATTTCACATGTAAAACCTTTTATTGAGAGATAATCTGCTTTTTAACTTAGTCTTTGTCATAAAATTTTTCGCTTCACATTACTAATATGCTTTGTCAGACTTAGAATCTGTTAACATACAACAATGTTTGAAGTTAAATATCCAGTCTAGAACCTAGGGAACATTTTTAAACAGAAATTACGAATGCATTGTTATTGCGAACAGACGGCACAGTGTAATTGTGTATGTACATTCTTGCTTGTTAGTTGTACGATTAGAACATTTACCAGTACTGCTAATGAGATTTTAATGCAACATTTTGGTTTACTTGAAAATACATTCCGGATTTAAAGTGCTTTCTGAGAGATACCAGATGACACAGAGGTTAGTTTATGTGACAGCTACACGATTTTATCACGACGCTGCTAATGAGTGACAATTTACAATGTTGCTTTTGCAGTGTATCTGTTTTATATCTGCACAGTTTTCTGAATTCTTCTAGGAAGAAAAACATGTTTTAGTAGTAACTTTTGTGGTATAGCAACAATGAGACAGCCTTTTTCGTGGCATAACAATACGTTACTGTACAGTACTTTCATCATCACAACAATAAGCGTAATAACTAAGATATCTCTACGCAAAGCATTTCACTTTTGTTTATCATGAGGTAAGTACATTGGCTTCTGCAGAACTTAGCTTTCAGAGGACGATAACTACGACACTTCCACACAGATTATGTTGCAACAAGACGCACATTTAGCGCTACAGTACACGTATTTGAGTGATTAATTTTGTACTTGAAACATTTATTTTTAAACATTTTTTAATTACAAAGAAAGTTTTCCGTGATACATTTCATTCCATTGCTGTAATCTGTAACACCTGAGGGTATAATTACATTAATCCTCAGGGGGGTACACGCTTACTTTGTGTACCATGTGTGTGGCAACCACAAGGAACCCTAGCTAATATGGTATTTGCTTATACAACTTTACACATCGGTACCATATTTCTCTAACACACAAATTACACAGCTATCTGATCATTTAACTGAGAGAGACGAACATTTATTTTACTATATCAGTGACAGATGTTTACGTAATTACACAGTTGGATAACTTCACACTTATGAAACTGTATTTTGTCTGTACTTTGTAAACTGTTCATATTTTTTCGGAATCATTGTGATACTATGAGAGCTTTGAATGATGTATTTGGTATGAGATCATGATTTTTAAAGTACGTTTGAGGCAGCTGACACTTTTGACATGAGCAGAGAATTTTTTTAGGCTCAGTAATTATTGGAGGAAGTTACGACGATTTTGAGATTTGACTGAAGTGTTATGATGTTATTATTACGACGACGATGTGTATTATGTTGTTGAGGAATGTTTATTATGCTACGTATTTCTCACGATGAAATATTGAAGAAGTGTCGATGAATATGTATATGTATAATGAGGTAAGGAATAATGAGTAGTGTTTAGGGACTCTGATTTATGAAAAGGATGTTGGAAACCAAGAAACGTACCTTAAGAGTTATGAAATGTGTGACTGTATCACAATGCTGACGAATATTTTTTTTTTGGCCACTTATATTTATAGGATTTTGTTTCTACAGATTTGCAACGCTAATTCTTGACCTGTGAAATATTTTTAAATGAGACTGCAACGGTAGCAGAGACTGCTGTCGTAAATATTTCCGTATGAAAGTTAAGTGACCACCTGCACGTAATGCGTCGCGGGCACCCAGCTGTGTCAGACGCCTGGAGAAAAAGCCATTATTGCGAGCCCTTTTCAGCGGCACAGGTAGAAAAAAAAAGGGGACGTGGGACGTGTCAAACACCTGGAGAACAAGCCATTAGGGTGTGCCTTTCATCGCTAATGCGACACCCTCGTTACTTGAAAACATATGATTACTCGCACTTTGTGCTAATTACTGAAATGCTTATGAATTGATGGGAAATATTCGTACATCTGCACACCTGATTACGACAAGCGTCTTTCTACGAGAGTTGAGAGAATTTCTACTAACTTATGAAATGCCACATGACTATTGAATGATGTTTTTATGCTTTGGTTTGCGTAATTGCTTATTTCACTTGATATCTGGTTTCCAGCTGTGTTGCAGCATTGCTTTTATAAAATGAAATGCATTTGCTAATGTGAACACTTTCTGTCAACAGATCTATTAAATAATTATTTTATGATCCACATTCTTTAAAAAAGGAGCACTTGGAAAGGAAAGAACAATAAGAAGGAACTAGTAACTGCATTCATAATTTTCTTTTCAAGTAATTGGTAACTTTTTGGTAGAATAACTTCTTGTGGTGCACCACTTTAATTACATAGACATTAAGATGTGAATATACATTTCCCTTATCTGCATTGTTGTTTTTACTGTAATATTTTTTCTTCTTGAGCTATGTCATGTTTAGATATAAGCTGCTGTTTGCCAGGCATAGTGCTACGGAACTTTAATTTGTGTTACTCTGCTAAGCCAATTTTACTACTCATTGATTTTTCATGTTGCTGCACATTGGCTCATATTAGTTGTAATTTTGCATTTTATCTGTTAATTTAGATTTACGGTAGCTTGCTTTGCAATTTTCCAATTTTTTGGTAATTGCTGTTTATATTAATTGTTATGTGATGCTGCATTGCCTCGTCCCTTAGTTTAGCATCTGAGCTCAGTAGATTTAAGTTAGCTTAAGAGGGGGTAGACTATATGAGAAACTGACTATGGTGAATAGGTAAAGAATGCATTGCGAAGTTATATAAAAAGGATTTGGGCCCAAATGAGTATTGTACAATCAGAAATAATTATTTTGAAAGAAATATGAACAGAATACAGAAAGCATGCTTGGATAGGATTTTTTTGGTGGAAACAAAGGATGAAATAAGAGGAAAGATATATGAAGTTTTGGGTTGGACTGCAGTACCAAATGTTACACTGAAAACGAACCCTGTCCTTTCCTATTGGTGTTATCCCACTATGTGTGTGTGTACCCTTGTGTATTTGTTTTCTTCCTGTCTCTGTGTAATTTCATAGAATTTTTTCTTTTAATATTAAGCTACATTCACTATGATGAGGAATACTGTTATCCTCAAATACAATTGGCATTAATAATGTGTTATTTACTTTGTAAAGATGTTTAGACATTGTTTATTGTTTTGTTTTAATGCTCATGTGTAAAGTTGATGTTTCAATAATTATTCTGATCTATGTATGTACTTATGTCATAATTCCTGTAACATTGATGTATATGTTTATTTCTATTCTTTTGTAAAGCCTGTTTTACTACAAATGTTATCTGTATTGTTATGTTTTTAATAATGTATTTTGTACCTTTGTTATTGTATTCTTATGTTATAAAATTGTAATTGTCACCAGTTCATGATATTATTAACATGTAAGTTACATTTCACTGCACACGTTTCTGTTGGTCATAGTATATGGACAATATGTGAGAAGTAGGGACTGATAGTGTTTGCACGTATGTTGATAATTCAGCAAGGG
This sequence comes from Schistocerca serialis cubense, assembly GCF_023864345.2. Taxonomy (NCBI): domain Eukaryota; kingdom Metazoa; phylum Arthropoda; class Insecta; order Orthoptera; family Acrididae; genus Schistocerca; species Schistocerca serialis. Next base: position 651,387,501 of record NC_064642.1, read on the forward strand.
ACTGGATAACAGCATTGCTCGTTCTAAGGACAATTTCAAAAAACTTTGTGAGTGCACAAGTGGTGGTTTAAGGACTTGCTATATTATCCGCAAGACTCTGCAATGGTGATTGTGCACCTGCACAGTCACAACAGATGGCTGCTGGCCATCTCTACAAGGACTACAGTGGGTCTGCATCTATGATGACCCACCAACGCCATTATTTCTACAAGGACTACAGTGGGTCTGCATCTTTGATGACCCACCAATACCATTATCTCTACAAGGACTACAGTGGGTCTGCACCTCTGGTGGCCCACCAATACCATACTCTCTACCAGGACTACAGTGGGTCTGCTCTGTGATGACCTACCTACCAATATTCTTCAAAACGTCGAATGACTCTGCTGTGGGTTTGCTATGTTGTGGCCCATTACCTGTCAGCATGTCAAGAGTCAGCACTGTCTTTCCATTGGAAGGACAACACTGCTTCTTCAAGACTCCATGGAAATCCACTACTTCCGTGTGCATTTTCTTTTACTGCTCAGACTTTGAGAAAAACACTGAAATTTTACAGTGATGAACAATATGGACTGTCTTTATGGACTGTGAAAAAAATTTTAGCTTTTGACCAGCATTGTATAAATAAGTGTGTGCATTTGATATCTTTGTTATTGTAATTATGAAAAATTTTTTCAAATCATTATTGGCCACTGCCCAAAAATATTTTGTAAACTTTTTTGTGGGGAGCATGGGGGCTATGTAAGTAGGCTGTTTATGTTTTCTTATTGGCAACGTTACGTAGCGCTCAATATGAAAATCACTGGCTGTGCTGTGTGCAGTCTGTGGCTGCTTTGCATTGTTGTAATACTCGCCATTGTAGTGTTAGGCAGCTGGCTGTGAACAGCGCGTAGCGTTGCGCAGTTGGAGGTGAGCCGCCAGCAGTGGTGGATGTGGGGAGAGAGGTGGCGGAGGTTTGCAGTTTGTCATGAACTGATATATATATATATTATGATTTGTGATGATATTAAGGTAAATACATTGTTCGTTCTCTATTAATATCTTTCATTTGCTAACTATCCCTATCAGTAGTTAGTGCCTTCAGTAGTTTGAATCTTTTATTTAGCTGGCAGTAGTGGCGCTCGCTGTATTGCAGTAGCTTGAGCAGCGAAGATTTTTGTGAGGTAAGTGATTTGTGAAAGGTATAGTTTAATGTTAGTCAGGGCCCATTCTTTTGTACGAATTATTGAAAGTCAGATTGCGTTGCGCTAACAAAATATTGTGTGTCAGGTTAAGCACAGTCCTGTATAATTGTTCAAAGGGGACGTTTCACATTCACACAAGGTTGGCGCCGGTGGCAACACCTACAACGTGCTTACATGAGGAACGTTTCCAACCGATTTCTCATACACAAACAGTTGACCGGCGTTGCCTGGTGAAACGTTGTTGTGATGCCCCGTGTAAGGAGGAGAAATCCGTACCATCACGTTTCCGACTTTGATAAAGGCAGGATTGTAGCCTATCGCTGTTGCGGTTTATTGTATCGTGACATTGCTGCTGGTGTTGGTCGAGACCCAATGACTGTTAGCAGAATATGGAATCGGTGGGTTCAGGAGGGTAATACGGAACGCCGTGCTGGATCCCAACGGCCTCGTATCACTAGCAGTCGAGATAACAGGCGTCTTATCCGCATGGCTGTAACGGATCGTGCTGCCACGTCTCGATCCCAGAGTCAACAGATGAGGACGTCTGCAAGACAACAACCATCTGCACACACAGTTCGACGACGTTTGCAGCAGCATGGACTCTCAGCTCGGAGACCATGGCTGCGGTTACCCTTGACGCTGAATCACAGACAGGAGCGCCGTGATTGTGTACTCAACGACGAACCTGGGTGCACGAATGGCAGAACGTAATTTTTTCGGATGAATCCAGGTTCAGTTTACAGCATCATGGTGGTCGCATCCGTGTTTGGCGACATCGCGGTGAACGCACATTGAAAGCGTGTATTCGTCATCGCCATACTGGCGTATCACGAGGCGTGATGGTATGGGGTGCCATAGGTTACACGTCTCGGTCACGTCTCGTTCGCATTGACGGCACTCTGAACAGTGGACTTTACATTTCAGATGTATTACGACACGTGGCTCTACCGTTCATTCGATTCCTGCGAAACCCTACATTTCAGCAGGATAATGCACGACCGCATGTTGCAGGTCCTGTACGGGCCTTTCTGGATACAGAAAATGTTCGACTGCTGCCCTGGCAAGCATATTCTCCAGATATCTCACCAATTGAAAACGTCTGGTCAATGGAGTCCGAGCAAGTGGCTCGTCACAATACGCTAGTCACTTGATGAACTGTAGTATCGTGTCGAAGCTGCCCGGGCAGCTGTACCTGTACACCCCATGCAAGCTCTGTTTGACTCAATACCCAGGCGTATCAAGACCGTTATTACGGCCAGAGGTGGTTGTTCTGGGTACTGATTTCTCAGGGTCTATGCACCCAAATTGCGTGAAAATGTTATTACATGTCAATTCTAGTATAATATGTTTGTCCAATGAATACCCGTTTATAATCTGCATTTCTTCTTGATGTAGCAATTTTAGTAGCCAGTAGTGTATTTCTCAATCTGATCCTAGCTGACGTATGTTTGTCAATGAATGTGTCAACAGCTGCGTTCCTGTGTTTCCATTTTCGTAAAATGTCAGGCGTTTTTGTCCTGGTTTCCTAAGTATTGCAATAGAATGCTCTTGTCATTTACATTTTATATTTGTGACTGCAGTTACATTTGTGACTCGAATTTTTTAAATGGTTCAAATGGTTTAAATGGCTCTGAGCACTATGGGACTTAATATCTAAGGCCATCAGTCCCCTAGAACTTAGAACTAATTAAACCTAACTAACCTAAGGACATCACACACATGCATGCCCGAGGCAGGATGGGAACCTGCGACCGTAGCAGGCGCGCGTTTCCGGACTGAAGCGCCTAGAACCGCAAGACCACCGCGGCCGGCTCGAACTTTTTAAGTGATTGCAGTTACATATGTGACTCATGCCTCATTTACAATCTCATTTACAATGACGCACGTACCAGATGATGATTTGTAACCGAGACCGGTAGTACAATAAAACAAAGAAATGTAATTTTATATTATGAATTTCGTGAAACATATTTGCGGTGTTGACAATTGCCTGAAGAAAATGTTTAAAATACTATGAGCGTTTGACACCTAAGGATGGTGACAGAAAACCTCAAATAATGTGAATATGGAGCATGGAGACCGCCAAGGGGGCAGAAAAGACGTAGAAGGATTACAAACAACTGGAAAGCAGGGAATGTCGAGGCCATACAGGAAAGACAGCTTAGATACGATTTTTATACAGTTAAAATGACAGAAGCTGGGATGCGAAGATGCTAGAAAGTAACTGCTACTATATAGAGGGTGAAAACCAACTTCGGCGTCAATATTTCTGAGGTTTTTCAGGGATGGTTTCAGATAATTTAGGTTAAAGGAGGCGGTCATCTGATGGTCCGTTACGGACAAGTAGGATTTAGTTTGATTTTTACCCCAATTAGCTATGCATCCGTATTACACCGTATATTTCCCCTCAGCAGGGCAATAGTCCACGTTAATCTTCGTGTATGTCTTGTTTGGAAAGAAATTTGTTACAAACCATCATGGTTTTTGACAACAGTGATGTCCCGTTCACTCTTCGCCCTCAATGTTGCGTACTTCACGTTCATGTTTCAGGTTTGTTATTCTAGGTGTGTGTATTACCCAACCGAGCGAGGTGGCGCAGCAGTTAGCACATTGGACTCTAATTCTGGAGGACTACGGTTCAGATCCGTGTCCGGCCATCCTGATTTAGGTTCACAGTGATTTCCCTAAATCGCTTCAGGTAAATGCCGGGCTGGTTCCTTTGAAAGGACACGGCCGACTTCCTTCCCCATCCTTCGCTAATCAGATGGGATCGATGATCTCGCTATTTGGTTCCTTGCTTCAGACCAACCAAGCAACCAATCTGTCTTACCTTAACACTCACACAATTCAGTATGGTACGTTTACTGATGGACACTTGGACAATGTGCACTTCGTGTATGGTTTTTTTATTATATGCACTGGTAAAGCGGCAGTACGAAGCCACGTTGAAATGTTCGCCGGCCGGTGTGACCGAGCGGTTCTAGGCGCTTCAGTCTGGAACCGCGCGACCGCTACGCTCGCAGGTTGGAATCCTGCCACGGGCATGGATGGTGTGTGATGTCCTTAGGTTAGTTAGGTTTAAGTAGTTCTAAGTTCTAGGGGACTGATGAACACAGATATTAAGTCCCATAGTGCTCAGAACCATTTGAACCATTTTTTGAAATGTTCGTGCAGCGTCGGCAGTCACATCACTTTTGCAGCTGAGGGTTGTTGTGCAACTCTGCGTCTTGCGTTGTACACTATGGTGATTGCATAACAACGGTTTTTTCACTAGTGTGAAATATTTACGTAGTAACGTGGTTCCGTTAATAAACCAAGTAACTCACATTAACGAAATTACTCTCTAATGAGCCTACCCTGACAAAGGGTTACATTAATCAAAATTAAAAAAAAACAATGAACTAATTCCGAAGCTTTGTCGATGGAATTTTGGTTCATTCAGCAGATTTTCAAGGACGTATAACGTTCATTAGACAGTTTACGTGTCAGGTATGCAATAAACATGCCTTGTAACAGATCGTTCACTAGTTCATGTGAAGTGTAAAAGGGACTGAAGGGACTAAGAAACTCACATGGCTAGTTTCTGGTTGCCAGCGTCTTACCCGATCTTAAAACGCCGCTACCTTCATGTGCCTGGCGACTTCGGATAACTACCGTGGAAAATTACTTTTCGACCATTAATTCCTGTTAATCGTACAATTTGTACAACAATATGACTACTATCAACGAATTTATGAGTCAAACGAAGTAAATGATATTAAGTCACTTTCCTCTGGATACCAGGTGAGGAAAAGCATTTGATTGCGGCTATCGCCTGTGCCACGGCTCGCACTGTCTTGAACTTAAAACTGCCGTTGCAGAAGTGAGCCATATGATACATAATTTAGACTGTGTGTACAAGGGTCACCAGACGCGTTTTGAGGGCTATTTTGACTAATTTTTACACTCTGAAGATGAAGAAATTGCAAATAACTCCTAGTGACTACGTACTTCGTTCTCAAAGAAAATTACTAATTTTTTCTCGTTAGAAATAAAATTACTTCTAAACTGAATTTCCTATGTTCATTCGATAGAAGAATTCAGAAGCAGCTTTGTGCAACATGCTTTGTGATGACATCCATTAACAGGGTCCGAAAAGAACAAAGAGCAAACAGCACTGCAGCGGCGGCAGACAAGAATCCACGATTTCGCTTATCTTTCACACGGCTGTAGTTCACACTTAAATGTGACAAATGCTTGTTCTCCAGCATTTTCAAAAAACAGAGATTCAAAGATTTAAGAGCCTGTTAATGAGAGTGCCAACCGTCGACGATCGGTATTAGTGCCACTGGCTAAATGCGGCAGACGTCATTTCATCTTGTTTTTTTTTTTTTTTGTTTTCCATATGTCAGCGGTAAAATACTGTTCTCTCATATTAATGTGATCACCTGTCAAACGACTGAATAATCAACTTTTGCAACGCGGACAGCTGCGAAACGTTTAGGAAGAGAGTCAGTGATGTTCTGCAAGGTACCGATAGCGATGTGGAACCGCTCCGACTCCAGCGCTATGGCCAGATGCCCCAGGCTTCATGATTGAGGACCCATGGCGTGAGCAGTCCGATTGATGTTGTCCCGTAGATTCCCGAATGGTTTGAAATGGGGGAGTTTGGTAGCCGGGGGAGGACGGCAAATTCGCTCTCACGCTGCTGGGGCTACCCAAGTACTCTGCGAGCTGTTTGACACATTGCTTTTTCCTACTGGTAGATGCCGTATGACGAGGAAAAACAAACTGCTTGTAGGGATGTGCATGGCTGCCAAGGATAGCTGCGTATCTGTGTTGATCCATTGCAACTTCAAAACAAAAAAAAAAAAAAAAACGGTATCACCAAGGAAATGCAACTAAAACATTCCCCAGACCATAACACTACCTGTTTGCTTCCTCTAAGAGGTTCGGCGACATTTAAGCCAATGGCCGTGTGTCTGATGGAGCAAAAAACGTGATTCATGTAAGGCCACCCAGTGGACGTCCAGTTGCGTCACTGGTGTGCAAATTCCAGCCTTCATCGCCAAAGAACAGCAGTGAGCACAGGTTCATGAACCCTGTGCTTGCTGCAGCGACAAATACGCAGCAACATTCGCTGAACGGTAGTTGAGAAGACATTATTGGTAGCCCCGTGAGTCTCCGCACAGTCAGTAGTTGCGCAACAGTTGTACGTCTATTCGCCAGTACAGGTCTCCGCACCCGTTATTCACCCCTCTCAACTATGGACCGTTGTGCACCACACTTGCATTAGTGCTGGTTTTGGATAGCGTCATTTTGCCAAGCACGGAATTTGTGGCCAAACCCAGCATTCGCCTACTCTCTGGCTAGCCAATGTACCAGCCCACAGTCGACGACAATCCACCATTCTGATACGGTCTGTGTCTGGTATACTTCCCTGTATCGCAAAACAGCCTGCTGCGTGTTAGTCTATACGAGCAGATCGTGAGTTTATTGTTAATATGTAAATAGTTATCATTATTACTATTATTACTGGGCTATACAGAATGAAGCGACTGTGCCGTGGTGCCATTGAATTAGTAGACTGTTTCGTCTGGCACCACTTGCTCAGGTGTAGTATCGAGTATCCCTCTTGTGCCCCAATTGCCAATATCTATAGGGAAGAGTTGGTATCTGTGGGCTGTGTCCTTAGAAGATCTTTGCTTGCCGATACATATACGGGGTTCGCTGGCCCTCTTGGGACCCGGTAATTTTATTCTTCATCATGGGTTCAAAGTCTGTCGTTATAGAGTGTTTTTAATACTGTGGCTGACTTTTAACCTGTACGTGCACCTTCAGTGTCTTCGTTGTGTTTTAAGAATCGCCAGCTGTGTGTTTTAACTTTATGTAGACTTTTTTAACTGTCCTCCCACGAACGTCTCAGTATCAGTGTATTTTTACCTCCATTATCTCCCCTTACCCTGATTTATGTCCCCTTTTTTTCACCTTATATGTGACATTTTATTCTTGTATTAGTTGTCATGTCACTCGGCTGAAGAGCGGCGGAGTGTGCCACTGACAGCCCACCTGCCCATATGGGGCAGGGGAACGAAATCACTATAAAGTAAAAAAAAAAAAAGACCCTCTCGGGCACGAAGTTTGGGGATCGGCGGTAGGGTCGCGACAAGAGGTGCTCACGAGGTCCGAGGGGCCTAAGCCACAAGCTGCGCAATGAGGGTCTGCGCGGAGCGAAGACAACGGAGTACTTCACTCGGTTCAGCGTCGACTATAAGCAGCAGGCCGACATCCCGTCGGCTGGTTGGCAACATTCGTGTCGGACGACCGCCCATGGCCTCGCTGCCCTCTTCTACCTGGCTTTCATCAGCACCACTAGGTAACCGCTGTGACGCAACGTGGCTCCATGGAACTGAATGGTGGCAAAGGGGAGTAACATTCTGAAATACTCGTGGTGATTTGTTTCATTGTTTACCTGCCCTCATTATTTTCTGGTTTGTATCCGACCCTCAGATTTTTACTCGGTCGGCTCTTTGGTCGTAAATATAAGCAGAAGTATTGCACTAAGACACTAGTTGTCGTTTGGAAATTTCTCCCACTGTTATATTTCCTTTCGTGTCTGGTTTGTACTCGATCATTATGTTCTAAATAATCATCTCTTTGTCGTAAATACAGCCAGAAAAATTATTGTACTCAGGCACAGGTTGCCATTAAACAAAGGAGGGACTTTGTGGTTACATTTAGCTATTAACCGGTTCAATTCTCTGATTATAATTGCATTTCTCAGTTATTAGTTATAATGTGACAACTTCTTGTGCTAAGCTGTGTTTGGAAGACTGGGTCATTATTGGTGTGTTTTAGCTGAATCTCGTGGTTCCGCCCAGTGGGTTCTCTTGTAATAACTGTTCACAAGTAATATTTTAAGACGTTCCTTCAGAGCGGTCTTAATAATTGACAGTCAGCTTAACTTTGAAAATATTAACAGCCAACTGTCACCAGGGCTCTAGGCAACTGTCAGAAGGGAGGGTTTGAGATCCAGTCGCATCTGGGTTGCCGATTGAAAATAAGAGGTTGGTTGCTTTTAAGTAAGCCATATTGTTTACTAATCTGTTTAGCCTTTAAGCACAGGGGCGCATCTGAAACCCGAACCTTTCGAGATACAGCTTTCAAATTAAAAGTTACGTCATCTGTTTTAAATAATTGAATTACTCTTGTCCTCAATGGTGCCTATATAGTTTTCATGTGTTGCAGAAGGGCATTTAATAAGACAGACTGTGTCCAGCGCGGTCGTAAACACCGCTGTTTCACACGATAACGGGCGGGCTGCAGATCCGACCGTCTTGTAATCATTGTCATATTTTGCAATACAGCACTTCATCTTCCTTTTGCAAAGATTGAAAGCTTATTCAGCTTAAGGTTTAAGGTCAAAAGAGTTTTGCAATTTTATTCATTTTGTTAAAGAAAGTTTTATGATCAACTGCTTCGATTATCTGTAAAACACAGTTTATATATTGTCAAATAAACAGGTTATGAGAAAAGAGTCATATTGGTGGGTCCTTCCACGTTTTTCTTAACTCCAGTAAGTACCACGTATCAGCGACGAATGAAAATTAGTACCAAGGCCGGTTTTAGAACTCTGGTCACCTGCTCGACAGACAAGGGGCGTAGTTGTTAGTGCACATGCCTGTGAGTAGAAGACCCAGGTTCGAATCCAGGCCTTGGATGAATTTTCATTCGTGGCTTTAGTCGGCATTCCAAAGGCCTCGCCGCAGTGGAAACACCGGTTCCTGTCAGATCACCGAAGTTAAGCGCTGTCGGGCTGACTAGCACTTGGATGGGTGACCATCCGGTCTGCCGAGCGCTGTTGGCAAGCTGCGTGCACTCAACCCTTGTGAGGCAAGCTGAGGAGCTATTTCATTGAGAAGTAGCGGCTGCGGTCTCGGAAACTGACATACGACCGGGAGTGCGGTATGCTGACCACATGACCCTCAATATCCGTATCCAGTGACGCCTGTGGGCTGAGGATGACACGGTGGCCAGTCGGTACGTTTGGGCCTTCATGGCCAATGCGGTAGGAGTTTTTTTTAGTCGGCGTGTGTACGTCATAGACATTTGATAATTGGAAAGATCTCTGGAACCATATAATTCCATTTTGTTATTATTATTGTTTCGATAACGTTATTTTTATAATTCGTTGCCCGCAATAGGATTATTTGATAGAAGTCTAGGAAAAACATGGAAGTGGCGTGACTCGAATGCAGTACGTGCGATCATGTAGTCCTCTAACTTAGCCGCTTGCACGAACGCCACTGCTCGACAGATTTTGCACCATTGTATTCAACAGGCTCATAAAATTGAGGCCCGAATTGTCGAAAGCTCTTGATAAGCGCACTGTACTCGATAATATTAGTGCTAGATATGAATGCGGTTTGTAAAATACAATAAAACACAGCACAGCTTATTCTGTCACTGATATGGAAAATGAAATACCAAGCTGTTCTCCGAAAATATTTCGGAAGTTACTCAGTACCACAGTGTATTAATACCGTGACGCATTACTCTTATATAGAGCTTCACAGTGGTCATCGTAAGAAGCAAGCCTATGGAACAAAATATTCCAGCTGAAATTTAGTGTTCTAGACATTACAACTTTTGTGCTACGATTGGTTCAGTACAACATAATTTTTAAGTTATAGTTACCAGTTTCGTAGCAGTAATCTTTTTTTGTCACAAAATGACATATCTAATACAATAGTGTCACTGACAGCCCGCCTGCCCAACATAATATTCAATATAATAACCCCACTTCTGAAGGCAACCAAAGGTGCCCTGAACCTTCAAATTCTGAAATTACCATTATAAAATTAACATCTGCTCTGTATGAGTATTTCCGCGCGGGATTAGCCGAGCGGTCTAGGGCGCTGCAGTCAGGACTGTGCGGCTGGTCCCGGCGGAGGTACGAGTCCTCCCTCGGGCATGGGTGTGTATGTTCGTCCTTAGGATAATTTAGGTTAAGTAGTGTGTAACCTTGGGGACTGATGACCTTAGCAGTTAAGTCCCATAAGATGTCACACACATTTGTACATTTTCTTGTATGAGTATTCCTTCAGCAATTAATTGTCGAAGCCAATAAATGGCTTCAGACTTAAATAAATCTACACTTGGTGATTTGCATGATTTCAAGATTTTATCGATTGTCTCGTTTCTGATAGAAAACGGAAGTGGTCATATCGGAAACTGTCAGTCTTGCATTACCAAAATTGTACGTACAATACTTGCTAATACACATAAATCTCGAACTGCTATCTGTTACTCTCCTGTAATAAACATCCACACAAGGTACTCTCATATCCCAACATGTGTGTTAAAAATTAGACTTACGTGTGCACCGTTAATTTAGAACAAATATTGTGTCATAACAGTTGTTTTCCTTTTCTTTTTTCTGGAGTCATCTAACGAACGCCTGACAATGGTTAAAGTGTTAGCCTCACATACTTGGTGAGTGAGGTTCAGTTTTCAGTTTTCAGACATTTCTACAACGCAGACAGCCATCGGCTTACAGAATTCTCTGGAACGTAAATATTTGGCGATGAGTCTCAACAAAAATGTTTCAAATGGCTCGGACCACTATGGGACTTAACTTCTGAGGTCATCAGTCCCCTAGAACTTAGAACTACTTAAACCTAACTAATCTAAGGACATCACACACATCCACGCCCGAGGCAGGATTCGAACCAGCGACCGTAGCGGTCGCGCGGTTCCAGACTGTAGCGCCTAGAACCACTAGGCAAACCCCGGCCGGCGAGTCTCAACAATAATGGGAAAATAGCACTGTGGGAGTTTCTTGCCGCACACATTTGGTACAGTAGGGAAAATGTTCCTGGGATCTCTTGCGTTACTGTGGGAGAGTAGTATTGTTATCTTTCATCATGCTACGTCATTCCAAGAACCTTTTCTAATGTCACAAAAAGAATTACATACACTCCTGGAAATGGAAAAAAGAACACATTGACACCGGTGTGTCAGACCCACCATACTTGCTCCGGACACTGCGAGAGGGCTGTACAAGCAATGATCACACGCACGGCGCAGCGGACACACCAGGAACCGCGGTGTTGGCCGTCGAATGGCGCTAGCTGCGCAGCATTTGTGCACCGCCGCCGTCAGTGTCAGCCAGTTTGCCGTGGCATACGGAGCTCCATCGCAGTCTTTAACACTGGTAGCATGCCGCGACAGCGTGGACGTGAACCGTATGTGCAGTTGACGGACTTTGAGCGAGGGCGTATAGTGGGCATGCGGGAGGCCGGGTGGACGTACCGCCGAATTGCTCAACACGTGGGGCGTGAGATCTCCACAGTACATCGATGTTGTCGCCAGTGGTCGGCGGAAGGTGCACGTGCCCGTCGACCTGGGACCGGACCGCAGCGACGCACGGATGCACGCCAAGACCGTAGGATCCTACGCAGTGCCGTAGGGGACCGCACCGCCACTTCCCAGCAAATTAGGGACACTGTTGCTCCTGGGGTATCGGCGAGGATCATTCGCAACCGTCTCCATGAAGCTGGGCTACGGTCGCGCACACCGTTAGGCCGTCTTCCGCTCACGCCCCAACATCGTGCAGCCCGCCTCCAGTGGTGTCGCGACAGGCGTGAATGGAGAGACGAATGGAGACGTGTCGTCTTCAGCGATGAGAGTCGCTTCTGCCTTGGTGTCAATGATGGTCGTATGCGTGTTTGGCGCCTTGCAGGTGAGCGCCACAATCAGGACTGCATACGACCGAGGCACACAGGGCCAACACCCGGCATCATGGTGTGGGGAGCGATCTCCTACACTGGCCGTACACCACTGGTGATCGTCGAGGGGACACTAAATAGTGCACGGTACATCCAAACCGTCATCGAACCCATCGTTCTACCATTCCTAGACCGGCAAGGGAACTTGCTGTTCCAACAGGACAATGCACGTCCGCATGTATCCCGCGCCACCCAACGTGCTCTAGAAGGTGTAAGTCAACTACCCTGGCCAGCAAGATCTCCGGATCTGTCCCCCATTGAGCATGTTTGGGACTGGATGAAGCGTCGTCTCACGCGGTCTGCACGTCCAGCACGAACGCTGGTCCAACTGAGGCGCCAGGTGGAAATGGCATGGCAAGCCGTTCCACAGGACTACATCCAGCATCTCTACGATCGTCTCCATGGGAGAATAGCAGCCTGCATTGCTGCGAAAGATGGATATACACTGTACTAGTGCCGACATTGTGCATGCTCTGTTGCCTGTGTCTATGTGCCTGTGGTTCTGTCAGTGTGATCATGTGATGTATCTGACCCCAGGAATGTGTCAATAAAGTTTCCCCTTCCTGGGACAATGAATTCACGGTGTTCTTATTTCAATTTCCAGGAGTGTAGAATAATGCACGCCGTATGCCGGCAGAGTCCTGGTTTGGCAAAACAGTGATTATTTTTGTGTCCACCGCCAAAAACAGTAGCACAATGATTCAACTTGCAGTCATTGTTGAAAATTTTTGTTTGAGGGATGACGGACAGTTTACCTCACCAAATGCTGTTCCACAACAATAACTGATTTTGTCTTCGGGCTTTGCCCTCTCCGTTCGAAGGTACGCACTGAATAGAGGAAACATTTACTACTCATCTGGAACTCGTTATGTAACATGCCCGTACGGTTTATTCGTAAATATATCCAAATTAGTATATTTCTCCATAATGACTGGCTCAATGAGTTTCGGGTTCAAAATTAGTTTCCATTGTCTACAGTCGATTTCATTTAGAACGAAAAAACGTTTAGACGTTATGCTGCAAGAAAATTTCCACAGCCTGAAACGTAAAAATATGGCGGAGAAGTGTATACCTTCAAATATATTAGAAGAAGACAGAGAGGTTAAGAAAATCAGGGATGTTCTACGAAAACTAAAATATACAAACTCAACATAATCCAATATATTTTTACAAGTATATTGAGATTTCATGAGTCATAATTTGACTTACCCCAAACCAATGACAAACTGAGGATTCCTTCATACCTTAGGGTATTGTTCCTTAACCAATTCCTTTTTTAAGTTGAGTTGTCCCATACATTCCTCATTTCTTTCGACGCGGTTCAGTACCTCCTTATTTGTTCTTCAATCAACCAGTTATATTGTAGCACCACATTTCGAAAGCTTCTATGCTCCTCCACTGTTCAACTCCATACAAGGCTGCACTCCAGGCAAGCCGTTCCACAGGACCACATCCAGCATCTCTACGATCGTCTACATGGGAGAATAGCAGCCTGCATTTCTGCGAAAGGTGGATATACACTGTACTAGTGCCGACATTGTGCATGCTCTGTTGCCTGTGTCTATGTGCCTGTGGTTCTGTCAGTGTGATCATGTGATGTATCTGACCCCAGGAATGTGTCAATAAAGTTTCCCCTTCCTGGGACAATGAATTCACGGTGTTCTTATTTCAATTTCCAGGAGTGTAGTTCCATTTCGAAAAACGAAGTCCGTGTAACAATTTGACTGCTTCTGCACAACCTACTGCTTAGAGAATTGGATATACAATGTTGGAAAAATCCTGAATTACTACGGTACGCTAACATAATTTTACTACTCATTCTGAATCACCTGACCCCCCATGCAATACTTTTCCATGCCCACCAGCCAGTCTCCTTGGCCTCTGCTGATACTACACGTCTCTACTTTGCGTTGCAGCTGGGCTACAGCATAGCTGGCATCATATCGGGAGCGCTTCTTGGTGTCTTCAATCTGGCTATGCTGTTACCTGTGGCCAACGGAAAGGGCAGTCTCTGGCACACGTCGTCTTGAACACTTCCTTCTGGGTGCGCAATTACAGTTACATGCTCAGTGCCACTAGACCTCAGCCATGCGGGATTAGCCGAGCGGTCTCAGGCTCTGCAGTCACAGACTGTGCGGCTGCTCCAGGCGGAGGTTTGAGTCCTCCCTCGGGCATGAGTGTGTGTGTTTGTCCTGAAGATAATTTAGGTTAAGTAGTGTGTAAGCTTAGGGATTGATGACCTTAGCAGTTAAGTCCCATAAGATTTCACTCACATTTGAACATTTTGAACTAGATCTCAACGCAGTTCGCTACAGTTGCACCTCGCATGGCATGTTGCAAGAGCCGATCATTCCACGTTGTGCAACGAAGTCGGATACACGGGCATAAATAATGAAAAGACCTTCCACTCTCTATGTTAGAGACTTTTTCACATAGTAATTTCACTACAAAGAGATAAGTCTTGCATTACGTGAAGCAGTAACAAATAACTGCAGTAGATGAGTGAGTTATTCCTTAGAATGCTTTGCAGAATCGCCTCCAGCCACCCCTCTGTTGGAAATATAATGTACTTTCTCATTCAATTTTTTAATGATGGCACATACTCTTAATGTGCTGAAGTCTTTTTCCGAAATCACAATAAGTACTCCGGAAAATGAAAATTTTTCGAGAATTTGAAAAACATAAGTTCCAAGATACAGCATGGTCTTGTACCTAGGAACAAATATTCTATTGAAACTTAAAAGCGTAGCAGTCGACAAAATCTTATCAGTACCGTATTTAATAGTATATCAATTATTATTACTCTACTGTGCACCAACAATTTGTGACATCAAATTAAGTTGAAGTTTTATTAAAAATGCAGTTATAAATCAAATACATTTTGAGATAGATGCTATTGGCAACTAACATAAACTTTTATTTTCAAGATAAATAAAACTGTTAAGCAGTTAATGAAACTCAGTTCATCTGTAAATGTCTTACGGTCCATGGTAGAAGACTTCCTTTTCAAGGTGATGCTGCACGACCTTCAAAGTGAGGCTTAATCGCCTACACATTATGTAACTAATTTCAAAAATTATGAGTACGTAAAATTTTACTTGCGATAAAATTCGGTAACTGAAGAAGTAACAGTCTTCTGAATAACTTTAATATACTGCACAGCACTCAAATGTACAGAACCCAAAATATTTACAAATAATACACGAAACACAACCTCATGTTCCACAACAACATAATCAGCAGAAAATGCTGGAAACTGCTTACAGCGGTCTCCAGTGCATGTTACCGCATGTGATCGCGGAATCAGATTGAAACACCGATAGGACACATCTTTTCTTCCTGGATACACTGCCCTCAACGTAAAACACTGTCCTACATTATTTATTTATTCATCCGGGAAGCTGTTTCGTGTTGCCCACTTAAAGATAGCTAGATCTGTTACTGTGTATAAGGGATATTCAGTAACGACATCGATGGTAGCATATTCGACTTAATATTAAGACATTTACATGTAACGCACGAGAAAAGAGAAGATGGTCCATGTATAGACTGCAACTAATAGCAACTTCGTGGAGTTTTTGACAGTGGCTGATGGTGTAGCTGTGTATTTTCGTGAAGCATTTTACGGCTATGGAGCACCACCGTAAGAAGGTATTTGATAACTTGATAAAGCGAGCAAATCCATTTGTATTACGAGATCGAACTACGTATAGATCAGCTCACGTTTCGAAGATTTGCTGTATCTCAGATTCCCATTACTGGCCTGTCGGTAAACCACCATACGATTTTCATTCTGCCTGCCTTGCGAGATGCAAGTCGGAGAAGTATAATATTGTGTGGCTCGGTTTGGAACATGTGAGCTCTGAATATAAATAGTAAACCTATCCGTGATGTGCAATGCCTCTCTTGTAACGTTTGCTACTAGACTACTATAAGAATCACAGTAACGCTTCTAAACTTTCCCTTATTTTACTTTAACAAAAATTACAATTAAGAAAATTATTTTTGAGTCATAAAAATGACAGTTGCCTTTTGCGATTTTCTTTGCGTCATTTTCCTCACTACATTGAGAATTAAAAAAAAAACTTGTACTTATCACGAACTTGCGTTCAGTTTCTTGAAATTATTGTTTTACTTATCTTGTGTTAGTTCTCCGTTTTCTAATGGCTTCATCCTGCTAGCAAAACAGCTTTCAGGCTTCGCTTTCTATGTGTGCACATTAATAAATCAAATGTCACGTGTTATTTGTTTCAATTTCCTACATACACTCCTGGAAATTGAAATAAGAACACCGTGAATTCATTGTCCCAGGAAGGGGAAACTTTATTGACACATTCCTGGGGTCAGATACATCACATGATCACACTGACAGAACCACAGGCACATAGACACAGGCAACAGAGCATGCACAATGTCGGCACTAGTACAGTGTATATCCACCTTTCGCAGCAATGCAGGCTGCTATTCTCCCATGGAGACGATCGTAGAGATGCTGGATGTAGTCCTGTGGAACGGCTTGCCATGCCATTTCCACCTGGCGCCTCAGTTGGACCAGCGTTCGTGCTGGACGTGCAGACCGCGTGAGACGACGCTTCATCCAGTCCCAAACATGCTCAATGGGGGACAGATCCGGAGATCTTGCTGGCCAGGGTAGTTGAATTACACCTTCTAGAGCACGTTGGGTGGCACGGGATACATGCGGACGTGCATTGTCCTGTTGGAACAGCAAGTTCCCTTGCCGGTCTAGGAATGGTAGAACGATGGGTTCGATGACGGTTTGGATGTACCGTGCACTATTCAGTGTCCCCTCGACGATCACCAGTGGTATACGGCCAGTGTAGGAGATCGCTCCCCACACCATGATGCCGGGTGTTGGCCCTGTGTGCCTCGGTCGTATGCAGTCCTGATTGTGGCCCTCACCTGCACGGCGCCAAACACGCATACGACCATCATTGGCACCAAGGCAGAAGCGACTCTAATCGCTGAAGACGACACGTCTCCATTCGTCCCTCCATTCACGCCTGTCGCGACACCACTGGAGGCGGGCTGCACGATGTTGGGGCGTGAGCGGAAGACGGCCTAACGGTTTGCGGGACCGTAGCCCAGCTTCATGGAGACGGTTGCGAATGGTCCTCGCCGATACCCCAGGAGCAACAGTGCCCCTAATTTGTTGTGAAGTGGTGGTGCGGTCCCCTACGGCACTGCGTAGGATCCTACGGTCTTGGCGTGCATCCGTGCGTCGCTGCGGTCCGGTCCCAGGTCGACGGGCACGTGCACCTTCCGCCGACCACTGGCGACAACATCGATGTACTGTGGAGACCTCACGCCCCACGTGTTGAGCAATTCGGCGGTACGTCCACCCGGCCTCCCGCATGCCCACTATACGCCCTCGCTCAAAGTCCGTCAACTGCACATACGGTTCACGTCCACGCTGTCGCGGCATGCTACCAGTGTTAAAGACTGCGATGGAGCTCCGTATGCCACGGCAAACTGGCTGACACTGACGGCGGCCGTGCACAAATGCTGCGCAGCTAGCGCCATTCGACGGCCAACACCGCGGTTCCTGGTGTGTCCGCTGTGCCGTGCGTGTGATCATTGCTCTCGCAGTGTCCGGAGCAAGTATGGCGGCTCTGACACACCGGTGTCAATGTGTTCTTTTTTCCATTTCCAGGAGTGTATTATATACAGTTTTTTCTGATAATCACATACAAACAGTAAGAGATATAGCAAACACTACTCGTACGTGCTCGATCTAATACTACTACCCCCGTCAAGGCTTTTAATAAAATGTAATATAAAACAAAAATTCGATTATTTCCAAAAAAATGTTTTTTGACAAAGATAAATGCTTTCCTTCATAGTGTTTATTTCTTATAAATGTTTCAGTATACAATAACAGTAACAATATCTATTATCTCAAATTTTGACAATGAAAAGATCCAGAAGAGTTAATATTAAAAAAGACAAAAATCTGCGGTATATTCACGAACGAACAAAACTCGCGAGCTCGTGTAATCTACAGACAAATTTCACAATGATAAATGCATTTACTTTGTTTAAATGTCATGTACGCTATAAATCTAGGCGTAAAAAAAATAATATGTGAAACATTTTTGGATCGTGTTGTATTTTAGAGTAGTGTACCGTGTTCATGAGCAGGAAATAAGAGTATACAATTGACAAGCTTCATAACACGCTCTCGCGCTTACTAAACTAACCTATGAAGAGTAAATACGCCCGCAGTTCTTGGACTGATTTGATCTGTACTTCTCTGGTAACGCCTTTATTTAAAGAATAAGTATATACGAAGTGAGTACGACATCGAATTGTTTACGCAATTCCTGCATAGCCAGAACCCCAGTGGCAGAGAGAAGTAATCACCGGCGTTCGGTGGATTAGCGTCGAGGTCAGGTGTGCCGGCCAGCCTGTGGATGGTTTTTAAGGTGGTTTTCCATCTACCTCGGAGATTGTGGGCTGGTTCCCCTTCTTCCGGCTCAATTATACTGTGTCGGCGATTGCTGCGCAAACACCGTTTCCACATACGCGTATATCATAATTAGTCTACAATGCGAACATTTAGGGTTACACTCGTCTGGTATGTGGCGTTACTGGGGGGTGGGGGTGGGGGGAAGGGGGAGGGGGGGGAGGGGGCATTGTCCACTGGGGGCCGAAACCGCACAATATCAATATCCCTGGGTTCGTTGTAGGGCGGCGCTGGGGTGGGTGGACTGCTGTGGCCTATTGTGGGGTTCTGAACCACTGAGGGCTACAGCGGGACGAAGCCTCTCCGTTGTTTCTAGGTCCCCTTTGTAATACATACAATTACCGGCAAATAAAAACATAAGGAGCAGTTAGATGAAAACAAGACAGATGCCCAAACAACATCTTTTCAACACTAACCACCATCACTGTTCATACGTTTACCCTAATGTGAGACAAGAAGGTCATTGCCTTCATTGAAAAATATTTGAGTGCATCTCTTCGTCCGAAACAAATCGACAGCCACGCCTTTTTTTCTTCAGGGCTCCAAAAATATGGAAATCGTGCAGGGAGAGATCAGGACCTTATGGGAAATGTGTAAGGGCCTTCTAGAAAAAGCTCCACATTGTAGTCGAGAAAACAGTGGCACCCTGTGGGTGTGCCGCTGAGAAGCCTTTACACATCCTCCATGCAGTCAGTCCCTATCTATCCCCAAGCGATTTCCATATTTTTGGTGACCTAAAGAAAGGCATTCGTTACCGACGATATGTTTAGGGCGAAGAGGTACACTCCTGGGTAAATAACGTATCTGTAAGAGACCGCAAACATTTTTTCCTGGAAAGTATCGACTCTTATCTCACTAGGAGGTAAATGTGATAACAGTTATAGTGATTACGTTTTAAATAATAAACAGTTTACTTACTTTTCTGCATCAGTCGCACCTTCATTTGACTGCTGCTTATGAAACAGACCCTAATTTGATGTAGCGCTGTTCGATACCGATGGTCGAATGTCATATTACTTTTCTTTTCTTTATATCACGCCTGCGTCAAAATTGGAAGCTGGTGTTGTATTCATAATAAACATGGGCGAATGAGTAAAAGCTGCTAGTGATGCCATGCGAGAGGCTTTTAATAGTATCCGCAACGAAACTATGACTCGAAAATTGGCAGAAAATCCAAAGAGAGTCTGATCATACGTAAAGAACACCAGCAGAAAGACAGAAACAGAGCATTCATTGGGCGTTACCAACTGTTATTTTACCGATGGCAGTGCTACTATAGCGGTGTTACTGAACATTATTTCCGAAAATCCCTGCATTAAAGAAAAGGAAGTAAACATTCCAAAATTCTATCCAAGAACAGCTGCAAACATAGTAACTTAAAAGTATATGTCCTCGCTGTACCGAAGCAGCTTAAATCCATACAAATTTTAAAAATGGATGTACAAATGTACTTATGTGTGTATATGCACTATGTGATCAAAAGTATCCGTACTCCCCCAAAAACATACGTTTTTCATACTAGGCATATTGTGCTGCCACCTACTGCCATGTACTCTGCATCAGCGACCTCAGTAGTCATTAGACATCGTGAGAGAGCAGAATGAGTCGCTTCGCGGAACTCACGGACTTTGAACGTGGTCTGATTGGGTGTCACTTGCGTCATACGTCTGTACGCGAGATTTTCACACTCCTAAACATCCCTAGGTCCACTGTTACCGATGTGATAGTGAAGTGGAATCGTGAAGGGACACGTACAGCACAAAAGCGTACAGGCCGACCTCGTCTGTTGACTGACAGAGACCGCCGATAGTTGAAGAGGGTCGTAACGCATCCAGACCATCACACAGGAATTCCAAACTGCATCAGGATCCACTGTAAGTACTATGACAGAAGTGAGAAAACTTGGATTTCATGGCCGAGAGGCTGCTCATAAGCCACACATCATGCCGGTAAATGCCAAACGACGCCTCGCTTGCTGCAAGGAGCGTCAACATTGGACGATTTAACAGTGGAAAGACATTGTGTGGAGTGATGAATCACGGTACACGATGTGGCGATCCGATGGAAATGTGTGGGTATGGCGAATGCCCGATGAACGTCATCTTCCACCGTGTGTACCGCCAACAGTAAAATTCGGAGGCGTTGGTGTTACGGTGCGGTCGTGTTTTTAATGTAGGGGGCTCGCACTCCTTGTTGTTTTGCGTGGCACTATCACAGCACAGGCCTACATTGATCTTTTAAGCAGTTTCTCTCTTCCCACTGTTGAAAAGCAATTCGTGGATGGCGACTGCATCTTTGAACACTATCGATCACCTGTTGATAATGCACGGCCTGTGGCGGAGTGGTTATACGACAATAACATCCCTGTAATGGACTGGTCTGTACAGAGTCCTGACCTGAATTCTGTAGAACACCTTTGGGATGTTTTGGAACGCCGATTTCGTGCTAGACCTCACCGACCGACATCGATACCTCTCTGCAGTGCAGCACTCCGTGAAGAATGGGCTGCCATTCCCAAAGAAACCTTCCTGCACCTTATCGACCGTATGCTTGCGAGGGTGGAAGCTGTCATCAAGGTTAAGTTTGGGCCAACTCTGTATTGAGTTCCAGCATTACCGATGGAGTGCGCCACGAACTTGTAAGTCATTTTCAGCCAGGTGTCCGTATACTTTTGATCACTCTGTGTATGTACGTTTGTATGTTCCACATCTTCTCCTAAATCACTGGACCGATTTCAACCAAACTGGGTACCCATGTGACTTAGTGTATGAAATGAATCACCGTGTGGATAAGAACCACCCATTTATCAGAGGGGTGGGGAGTGGTGGTGAGAAAGCAGTGTGGGACGCGACGTACGAATATCCAAACTTCAGTCATACCAAGTATTTGAGAATGGGAGCACACAGAGCCTTGCAACAAACTTTACACATAATTTCAACCCTTTAAGAAACTTTTCATCGCTGACGAATTCCAACGAAAAAAGTTTAGCGCATATATATTTTCGCTGTTTATGCATTAAAACTTCTGCATGACTGATGAAAGTTAATTTGTTACTTCTTTACTGCTACCTATATTTGTGATGAATTTTGTAGACAGTATTCACATGTACCACAAAATGTACCAGAAAAATTACATGGATGTCCAAAACTTAGTTCAGGAGATATGACGTAATAAACACTGAGACGCTTGAAAAACTACCGTTTCATGCAAAACGATCAAAATTTATTACTTCGTTCTGTTCGCAACACCTTTCTCAGCCAGTAACAACATCTGCTGCTGATTGTACCCACGAAAATAAATCGATTAGGATACATGACGTCAAATAATGAGATGTGTGGAAAATTGTAGCGTTTTGTGTGAGTTTTAGTTTATTACTTCTTTGTTACAAATTCTATTCACAACTAATTTTGCCTGCAGCAGCCTCACTGGATGAACCCAAGAAATTACGTCGTTGTACACAATATATTTCAGGAGATATGACGTCATAAACACAGAGCTGCGTGAAACAAAACTGTAGGGTGAAATTCGCTAGACATACAGATGAAAATTTGTACAAATACGTGCGATATGTGTGGGATATATGTAAAATAGAATATCATTTCTTTCAGGAGTGCTAGTCTTGCAAGCTTCGCAGGAGAGCTTCTGCAAAGTTTGGAAGGTAGGAGACGAGGTACTGGCGGAAGTAAAACTGTGAGGACGGGGCGTGAGTCGTTCTTGGGTAGCTCAGTTGGTAGAGCACTTTCCCGCGAAAGGCAGAGGACCCGAGTTCGAGTCTCTGTCCGGCACACAGTTTTAATCTGTCAGGAAATTTCATATGTGAAATACATTGGACATGTACTTATGAGGGCAAAGCCTTAAAAGCTCACCTTTGCTACTAAAACTATTTCCAACAAATTTGGCACACACATTAGTTACAAAGTGGAAAAAAATACTGTAGGGTTAAGTACCAACAACTTCCTATTGAGGTGAATCCGATAACGTGAAGATATAAGGGAAGAGGAGGTGATGGACAAACGGGGAAGAGCAATGGGTGGTGAGAGGGGTGAGTAGAAAGAGGAATACACGAAGATGGAGAGGGGGCAGGAGGTGATGGACAAAGAGAGGATGGAGGAGGAGATTCACGGAGGGGAAAGCAGGTGCATAGAGGAGGATGGAGCAGATTAACAGAGAGAGGGGTAGTAATAGTTGAACAGAGGATGGTAGAGCAGATGGACAGAGAGAAGGGATGAAGGATATTTACAGAGAGAAGGTGGAAGGGGAGATGGACCAACAGCAGATTGGAATGAATGCTTGCCAGGTAATGCCAGGTACTCAACCATTAACTTGGGGCCTACAGCCCAGTTAGGTTTGGCCGGCCGGGGTGGCCAAGCGGTTCTAGGCGCTACAGTCCGGAACCGCGCAACCGCTACGGTTGCAGGTTCAACTCCTGCCTAGGGCATGGGTGTGTGTGATGTCCTTAGGTTAGTTAGGTTTAAGTAGTTCTAAGTTCTAGCGGACTGATGACCTCAGAAGATAAGTCCCGTAGTGCTCAGAGCCATTTGAGCCCAGTTAGGTTTCTTTCAGACTGCGCCGATTTAATAGCTGCATATTTAAGAACCATATACAACTGCTCACTGGATGAAAGATCCATGCCTGAAGACACACCAATATAAAAAAAAAGATATAAGAGTAATCTGTTGAATTGCAGAGTCTTGTCACTGCGGTCGATTTGAGGTAGGATTTCGGAACATGTACTTTATATGAACATTATGAAATACCACAATCACTAAATCTCAATAATATACAGTCTTTGTTGTCTATTTTGGAAAGAAGGTTGCTCGATTGCTGTCCACCTCCATTGTCATTACTTTGCAGGAAGAAAGATACAAGAGTCTCTTTGAAATAATAAGGATCTATATTTATCCATTCCAACACCACACGAAGCTATTCTGAATGCAAATGGGCTTCCTACACCGCATTAGGCACCGATGGTGTTTCCATAATTTTGTCCACCTATATATATTTGTTCAGAGTTTCAGATGTCGCACTGCTCCCTCCTACCGTGCAGTGGCCGTTCACAATGGAGCCCCCACCACATTTGTCCCCTCCCCTAGCACGCTGTCCGTGCGGCTGTGGACCAACTTACTTTGTGCACACTCACTTGCAGCCATCGCAGCTCTCATGAGATGATAGAGACAACTACCTGTTGCAGGCTGGAGGCGGTGGGGACGATGCTGGCGGCCCAGCGGAGGCGACATTGCTGTTCCAGGTCTCGTTCATCTACTAGACGCTGTTTGACGCACTCGTTTCCCTCACCTTAGACGTGTGGCCAGTTCCGCTGTCGTCGCCCGTGCGCTTCCTCTGCCAGCCGCAGTCGGCGGGGAGGCGCCGCCCACCGTACCAGCAAGAGGCAGAAAGCACAGTGGCTATCGCAGCAGATCCGACGCCGGATAACACTCTGCACCGGACTGTCTGCTCACCCAGTGGCAGACACTTTGACGAAACGCACTCTCTGGAGCCACCGACGAGTGCCCAGTTAAACTGTGTACTAGGATTGATTTCGAAATGTTATTGTACTATGCACCTGCTGAAATGGCATGTAGAGTAATTCTGTTGCATTACCGTTACCATTAACAGGTGTGTAGGTCCACTTCTGAAGGACATTTGTTACTAACAATTTTTTGAAACAGATTCATCTTGTATCTCAGAATGACGTGACTGATTGAGAAATGTCATGGAGATAAAGGAGGCTTTTGTCTTACTGTTTTAGGAAGGAAAATTAACGAAGTACTTTCATTTTTGGTCTAAAGCTATACTCCTGACAGAAGATTTACTTATCTGAGCTAAAACGTTAGAAACCGTAGAATCTGCAGAAGTTATAAGTTACTAGTTCATATGATCGACAATAGGGGTCCCATGGGTGTTGATAATCGTTTAGTACCTGACGGGCGTCGTTTATAGATCCGGGTAACAGAGCAACAAATGAGTTTTACGCTCCCTTTTTCAGCAGGTACATGAGCCGTATTGCGACTCGCATTGGTGCTTTTTGTAGGTTTCCGCCCTGTGTTGGAGGCCAGACCATATCCTTTAGTTGGTTGCGGTTGTTTGTCTTCGTCTCGTCTTGACTGCCGCTACTCGTTTCGCAAGCGTTGGCAGTCCGCAAGTAGCACTCGCGGCGGTTATCGATTTGTAGTAACTGTTGCCCTATCTTTGGGGGGACGTCGTGGTTTTCCGTGTCGTGTGAGTGTGAAATTCGCTTGGGGACTCAGGAGGAGTCAGGTTCGCTCAGTGCGAGAACACGCCAGGACCGCTGGATGGAAGGGCTGTGGTCACTAGGGTGCACGACCTCGTTGTAAACCAGATCCTGCAGGCTTTAAGATGAGTGCATTTCAGTTCAAGTAGAGAAACCTCCACCATTACGACATCTCGCGATCCTCCAGTGACTTGGGTTCGTGTTGCTGGTCGTAGTGTCGTCGAGGCGAAGAGCAGCGAGTGGAGTGCTTGGGGAAGGCGGATCTGATTAGCTTTCCTCGACTTCTTATTACAGTTTACTGCGTAGAGCTTGTTACAATTTGTTAAGTTCAACCAGCGGTTATTTTTTTCTGCCTGGTGGCCGCTAACGCCCCAGTTATCTGCCCTATGGGTTAGTGTATGCAACGGCAGTTTACGATTCCTCGCCTTGCCGCTGCTGTCCAGTAAGGCGTGTAGTTTTGACAGCATTCTTGATTGTAGGCCGTTTGTGATTCTTCTACTCTGGTGGTAGTGATTCCTTTCTCGTTCTGGGCGCTCTAAGCACAGTGTTCTGTTGGCTTAGCGCAGTCCGCCAGTTCCGGCTTTGGCGTTTTGTTCCATTCTTGCATTTGGTTTACTGGACGTCAGGTAGCTTCAGCAAGATTGTTATTAGTCATTCGTTAGACTGCCACTAGTCTCAGTTACCATATTGTGGAGTGAGTGCAACTCTTGGCTGCCTATCTCATCGCTCTCGAAAGTGTTTGTTGCCGTACCTTCACTGAGGTCGATTCCTGGAGCACCGTCTGTGACTGGTCCTTGTGTTTTATTATTCTATTATTTATTACCATACCTTGTAATGCCAGCATTTGCTATACTGTAACGCACTGAAAACACTATTATTTACACAGTTGTTTATTCCTTCATTAACAACGTGTGGTTTTTTTATATATATTGTTGAGTCTGGAATCACTGTTTTAAAAATAAATGTGTGTAACTGTAAAAGGCAACCAATAGTAACTGATTACGGCCTCGTCCACAATCGTAACCGAATCCTGCCTTCCCTTGACTATCAGGTCACAGTAGAATTCATTTACAACTTTGTGACGAGATTTTTGCCGAAAATACGCCACTCCAACTACTTCTCGTATACCACAGCGTCATCAGCAAACAGCCACACACTGCTGCTCACCCTGTTCACCATATCATTTATGTATACAGATAATAAGAGTAACCGTGTCACACTACACTGTGGCACACCTGGCGATACCCTTGTCTCCTATGAATATTCGCCGTCAAGGACAACATACATGCTTCTATTGTATAAGCAGTACCCCAGCCACTCATATGTCCCGAAGCTCTTCCTATATTCGTATCTTCTTTTACAGTTTGCAATGGGGTACCATGTCAGTAACTTTCCGATAATGTAGCAATATGGAAGCTGACTGCACCCTTCATCCATGCTTCGCAGGATATCAAGTGAGAAAAGGGGCAAGCTGAAGTTAACATCAGCGACGCTTTATAAATCCGAACTCACTCCTGATCAAAAGCTTTTCCGTTTCAAGGAAATGTATTATACTCAAACTTAGAATATGATCAAGAATTCTGTGCAGTCAGTATGCTGATCTGTAATTCTACGGGTCTGTTCTTTTAAGTTTCGTTGATACAGCAGCTACCAATGTTTCTTTTCAGTCGCTTTGGACTTTGCGCTGAGAGAGAGATCCGCGAGAAATGCAAGCTAAATAAGGAGCCAGTGGCGTAGAGCACTCTCTGTAAAAACGAATTGGGATTTTATCCGGGTCTGTCAAATTAGTTGTATTCAACTCTTTCAGTTGCTTCTTTACCCCAGGGATGCCTATTACTATGTTCTCCATATTGGAGGCTGTGTGACGTTCAAACGATGGTAAATTTACATCAACCTCCAGCGTAAATGATTTCTTAAAGGCTTTCCTTTCGCTGTCTTCTGTTGGCACAGCAGACTGGTCAACAGGTGACTGAGCAGAAGTCTCGAATCGCTAAGCGGCTTTACGTAGGACCAGAATTTTCTTGGGCTTTGGGCAAGATCTTTTGCTAAGGTACAACGGCGGTAGTTGTTTGCTTCATGCGTATGAATTTTCCCCTGGACTCAATGTTTCTTTCGTTCAAGACTTTAGTTACAAAAATAAAGTGAAACCAGGAAATGTTCAGGAAAGTATTGTTCTTGTCAGACGACCACATTGAAAAGTCATGTTTTATTTTTTTTATTTTTTTATGAGAACCCTCCCGTGGTATTCACGTGATGAGAGCGTGACAGTCACGTTGATTGACCATGCTAAAAGCACGCCATCGGTGGCAGTCCAAGGCTGTAGCGAGGTACAGAAGAGAGAGAGGGAGAGAGGCCAGGGAGTATTGGGTGCGGTCGCGGTCGGTAGTTTCTGAGCAGAACTGACAATAATTAACGACTGTAAAAGATGTGGGTATCTGCAAGGACGGGCAAGTATCACCAGTGAATAATAAGCAAAGAACTGCATTACTTGAATGCCACGGCGGTGTCTAACGAGATTGTCAAATATGGTACTACAATCAGTACCAGCTCTGTACGTTAACAGATGGTGCCGAGAATCTAAGTGATCAATAATAATTCGTAATTCAACTGTGAATACAACTGTGTACATGATGTTTGACATGGTCATCTTCCTACAGATATCACGACAAAAAATTGCAGCGACGCCACCAAAACTAGAGGGACGCATTCAACCTAGATTCGCCTTATTGCGCAGGCAGAACACTGCATTTCGTTGGCATCCTCAGGTAACTCTGGGTATGGATGACAGATCAAGGCATGCTTTCAAAATGAGAACAGTGAGAATGAGTATTCAAGAGTACATATTGTACGTCAGAAATACTTTTACTAATATTCAGCACTCATATACTAACAAAACGAAATTGTTGCACAGGGCTGAATGACTATTACAGTTTATACACACTAAACATTCAGTGGTTGTCACGATTAATCTGTGCCTGACTTTCTGCGACGGAATATAAACGTAATTTATTCCAGCACTTTTATATATGGTTTTCAGTGCCAACTCCAGCTGCAGTTGAATTATACAGTTCCTTAAATGTTGGAAGCCATGAGTGTAATGTTTTTATCTTTTTGACCCTACATCAGAATTTTTTATCATTCCTGGTGAACACCTGTGGTCTGGGGATACTGCCTTTAAATAAGCAAAACGTCATGGGTTCGATTTCATCCACTGTTTAATTTCGAATAAAAATAATCAGCACTGGTGGAAGACTACCGGTATAAGTACTGAATCTCATTCTAGCTTGTCAAAGAGGGCTGAGTAGGAAAACTGCCTCTAAGAAGCGCCAGTATCAGCCAATGTCAACGGCATGATGGTAGAGGAGGTACTGCATTTATGACATATATACTAATATACAGCATACGCAAGTAGAGGGCTTACTTTGTTATTATTAAATGTTTCTCTGAGACATTTAAGTCTTTTTACTATCTGCGATAATACTTTGTTGATGATTGCTGATTATTTATTTTATTTTCTGTCATATTTCTTTGGCTACGTTATACGACATTCGGTTTTTTTGTGGATATGACGCAGTAGTAAAAGGAGATGTCAATAAGAACTACATACCAAAAAAATTAATAAAAGAAATATTTTTTGAACTTCGGCCCTTACGTTGACCTAATGCATGGTTTTCATTTTTGGACATGTCAATCAGAACTACATACCAAAGAAATTAATAAAAATAATATTTTTAGAACTTCGGTCCTTACGTTGACCCAATGCATGGTTTTAATTTATGGTTCTTATTCTTTCTAGCAATTCTTGCTTCCCTTCAAAATTAAATTACACTAGAGACGGTTTATCTTCATTCTGTACTATATTTTTCCATTGATTATTATGTTGTCTTGATTTTCTGTATTTATACTTTGAGACAGATTCTTGTCTTCACGATGGTTCTTTGAAGAATCTGTTTGACCTCTTTATGTGATACCACTTTTTGTACGACATGACTCATCATAATTTGCAGTGAAGGCTCTTCTAGTTACTACACTATAGTAAATATTACTATATTTCGTACTATTATGCAAGTATTCCCCCCCATGAACCATGGACCTTGCCGTTGGTGGGGAGGCTTGCGTGCCTCAGCGATACAGATAGCCGTACCGTGGATACAACCACAACGGAGGGGTATCTGTTGAGAGGCCAGACAAACGTGTGGTTCCTGAAGAGGGGCAGCAGCCTTTTCAGTAGTTGCAAGGGCAACAGTCTGGATGATTGACTGATCTGGCCTTGTAACAATAACCAAAGTGGCCTTGCTGTGCTGGTACTGCGAACGGCTGAAAGCAAGGGGAAACTACGGCCGTAATTTTTCCCGAGGGCATGCAGCTTTGCTGTATGATTAAATGATGGTGGCGTCCTCTTGGGTAAAATATTCCGGAGGTAAAATAGTCCCCCATTCGGATCTCCGGGTGGGGACTACTCAAGAGGATGTCGTTATCAGGAGAAAGAAAACTGGCGTTCTACGGATCGGAGCGTGGAATGTCAGATCCCTTAATCGGGCAGGTAGGTTAGAAAATTTAAAAAGGGAAATGGATAGGTTAAAGTTAGATATAGAGGGAATTAGTGAAGTTCGGTGGCAGGAGGAACAAGACTTCTGGTCAGGTGAACGCATTATTGTGGCCAAGATAGATACGAAGCCCACACCTACTACAGTAGTACAAGTTTATAAGCCAACTAGCTCTGCAGATGACGAAGAAATTGAAGAAATGTATGATGAAATAAAAGAAATTATTCAGATAGTGAAGGGAGACGAAAATTTAATAGTCGTGGGTGACTGGAATTCGAGTGTAGGAAAAGGGAGAGAAGGAAACGTAGTAGGTGAATATGGATTGGGCTAAGAAATGAAAGAGGAAGCCGCCTGGTAGAATTTAGCACAGAGCACAACTTAATCATAGCTAACACTTGGTTTAAGAATCATGATAGAATGTTGTATACATGGAAGAACCCTGGAGATACTAAAAGGTATCAGATAGATTATATAATGGTAAGACAGAGATTTAGGAACCAGGTTTTAAATTGTAAGACATTTCCAGGGGCAGATGTGGACTCTGACCTCAATCTATTGGTTATGACCTGTAGATTAAAGCTGAAGAAACTGCAAAAAGGTGGGAATTTAAGGAGATGGGACCTGGATAAACTGAAAGAACCAGAGGTAGTACAGAGTTTCATGGAGAGCATAAGGGAACAATGGGGGAAAGAAATACAGTAGAAGAAGAATGGGTAGCTTTGAGGGATGAAGTAGTGAAGACAGCAGAGGATCAAGTAGGTAAAAAGACGAGGGCTAGTAGAAATCCTTGGGTAACAGAAGAAATATTGAATTTAATTGATGAAAGGAGAAAATATAAAAATACAGTAAATGAAGCAGGCAAAAATGAATACAAACGTCTCAAAAATGAGATCGACAGGAAGTGCAAAATGGCTAAGCAGGGATGGCTAGAGGACAAATGTAAGGATGTAGAGGCTTATCTCACTAGGGGTAAGATAGATACTGCCTACAGGAAAATTAAAGAGACCTTTGAAGATAAGAGAACCACTTGTATGAACATAAAGAGCTCACATGGAAACCCAGTTCTAAGCAAAGAAGGGAAAGCAGAAAGGTGGAAGGAGTATATAGAGGGTCTATACAAGGGCGATGCACTTGAGAACAATATTATGGAAATGGAAGAGGATGTAGATGAAGATGAAATGGGAGATACGATACTGCGTGAAGAGTTTGAAGAGCACTGAAAGACCTGAGTCGAAACAAGGCCCCCGGAGTAGACAACATTCCATTGGAACTACTGACGGCCTTGGGAGAGCCAGTCCTGACAAAACTCTACCATCTGGTGAGCAAGATGTATGAAACAGGCGAAATACCCTCAGACTTCAAGAAGAATATAATAATCCCAATCCCAAAGAAAGCAGGTGTTAACAGATGTGAAAATTACCGAACAATCAGTTTAATAAGCCACAGCTGCAAAATACTAACACGAATTCTTTACAGACGAATGGAAAAACTAGTAGAAGCCGACCTCGGGGAAGATCAGTTTGGATTCCGTAGAAATACTGGAACACGTGAGGCAATACTGACCTTACGACTTATCTTAGAAGAAAGATTAAGGAAAGGCAAACCTACGTTTCTAGCATTTGTAGACTTAGAGAAAGCTTTTGACAATGTTGACTGGAATACTCTCTTTCAAATTCTAAAGGTGGCAGGGGTAAAATACAGGGAGCGAAAGGCTATTTACAATTCGTACAGAAACCAGATGGCAGTTATGAGAGTCGAGGGACATGAAAGGGAAGCAGTGGTTGGGAAGGGAGTAAGACAGGGTTGTAGCCTCTCCCCGATGTTATTCAATCTGTAAATTGAGCAAGCAGTAAAGGAAACAAAAGAAAAATTCGGAGTAGGTATTAAAATCCATGGAGAAGAAATAAAAACGTTGAGGTTTGCCGATGACATCGTAATTCTGTCAGAGACAACAAAGGACTTGGAAGAGCAGTTGAACGGAATGGATGGTGTCTTGAAGGGAGGATATAAGATGAACATCAACAAAAACAAAACGAGGATAATGGAATGTAGTCGAATTAAGTCGGGTGATGCTGAGGGAATTAGATTAGGAAATGAGACACTTAAATTAGTAAAGGAGTTTTACTATTTGGGGAGCAAAATAACTGATGATTGTCGAAGTAGATAAGATATAAAATGTAGACTGGCAATGGCAAGGAATGCGTTTCTGAAGAAGAGAAATTTGTTAACATCGAGTGTAGATTTAAGTGTCAGGAAATCGTTTCTGAAAGTATTTGTATGGAGTGTAGCCATGTATGGAAGTGAAACATGGACGATAAATAGTTTGGACAAGAAGAGAATAGAAGCTTTCGAAATGTGGTGCTACAGAAGAATGCTGAAGATTAGATAGGTAGATCACATAACTAATGAGGAGGTATTGAACAGAATTGGGGAGAAGAGGAGTTTGTGGCACAACTTGACGAGAAGAAGGGACCGGTTGGTAGGACATGTTCTGAGGCATCAAGGGATCACAAATTTAGCATTGGATGGCAGCGTGGAGGGTAAAAATCGTAGAGGGAGACCAAGAGGTGAATACACTAAGCAGATTCAGAAGGATGTAGGTTGCAGTAAGTACTGGGAGATGAAGAAACTTGCACAGGGTAGGGTAGCATGGAGAGCTGCATCAAACCGGTCTCAGGACTGAAGACCACAACAACAACAACAACATGCAAGTATTGTATTTTATTTTGGCGATTTTTATTAATACAGTGGAAAGTTGCATGACAATTCAGTGGCAATGTTTATGTGCTACGTTCTGCCCCTATTGATCTATGTACAGGGTGTTAAAAAACAATACCGACAAACTTAGAGGGGTTATAGTGTTCATGAGGAACAAATTAAAGATAGGAACTCGTTTACGGAAGACGTCATCCGACGAAGCTACGACACTGGAGAGCGATGAAGTTATTGTTGCCAGTGCCTGCCACTCTCGCACGGGCTAGCCGCGCGGTCTGGGGCATTTTGTCACTGTCCGCGTGGCTGCCCGCGTCGGAGGTTCGAGTCCTCCCTCGGGCATGGGTGTGTGTGTAGTCCTTAGCGTAAGTTAGTTTACGTTCGATTAAGTAGTGTGTAGGCTTAGGGACCGATGACCTCAGTAGTTTGGTCCCCTAAGACCTTACCACAAATTTCTACTGCCTGCCACTAGGCCAGCCCTTCGCTGAAAAAGTGTTTTTGTGCGCTGGTGGACCGTAGGCGGAAAGTCTCGCAAAAATGTTAGTTATTCAGTAATTGCGACTGATTGCCACGATTGCCAGTGGAGAAGATGGAGCTAGCAGCTCCTACCTCTTGTGAATGCGAAGCTCTGTTGCTTCAGTAGATGACGGTTTCAGACACGGGTACCTATTCGCAGTTTATTCTTCTCCTGTACATAGGAAAACGTTGGAGAGTTTACAGAAAGTTAGTGAGAGGAATTCGTGGTGGTTCATCAAACCAGTCAGGAGACTACTGACTGGAGAAAGAGAATGAATTGGACAGTATTCTACGCTGAATGAATGACGAAAATCTTGCATGTGGTACCATAATGGTTTGAGAAAAGCAAACTGTACCTAACGACACACCCATGCGTTTGTTGGCCATACCAGGTAAGGTGCTGGACTCGCATTGTGGATTGTGGAAACCGGTGGCTCAGACCCCTGTCCAGCAACTGAGACTAAAATTCTCGGTTGTTTCCATTGATTGCTTACCAGAAATACACAAGTGCCAGAACTGTTCCTTTGAAATGCACACGAATAATTTCCTTCCTTATACCAAAAAATGTTTATTATTTGTGTAATGCATAACAATACAGGGCAAACATAGTGTTTACTCTAGCTTCGTGGTATTGTTGGTAATTTCAGTTATTCCCAATGATGAAGATATTCGTAAATATCATATGGAGTACACCATATAGGAGATAAATTATCTTATGGCTGCATACCCACATTTTCCAAGGATAAATGGCAATATTCTGGTGCAAAACCGGCAGTTCTTGAAGTGTTAGTTCCCGAGCAGGTACTGTTTACTGCTTCAGTTCTGAATAACTACCTCCTATAAGTGAAGGTTTCTTGCAATGAGGTGCTGTACCAGTTTATTATTGTTTTGTACCGACAGGAGAGCAGAGGTACTACAATGATAAATGGTAGTATGCTGCACGTAAAAGTGTACAGGTTTATTTGTGGACCTTTCGGCGGGTGGGAAAGGTTATGGAATACAGAATTTCCCATTCATCTAGACCCGCCTAAATAACTGTTTGTCCAAATGTAAATTACAAAATGTTTCAAGCAACTGTTCTTAAGCCGTCAGGTGGACATCTATCAGCATGATTGTCTTCGTTGTAGTATGACTTTTTGCGGTATGATTTTTCTGAATGGCACTTTGTATTTTTTATTTGGTGATTCATTTCCTCTCCTAAAGACCTATTCAAAAACGTAACGCAGTGTACCATTCACTGAAACACAACGGTATTAATTACGCAACACAACATTGACTTTGAGCCCGGGATCACAAACTCGTCCACTTGACGGAGCTGTCAGAAAACAAATGAAAACCAAGTAAAACATAACACAAAATTGAGTGTGACTCTCCTGTACCATTGCCCAGGAGTAGAAAATTTAAGTGTGCTCAAAGTGGTGACCCTGGACACCTACACTCTGGTGCACTGCCGGCCGCTGTGGCCGAGCGGTTCTAGGCGCTTCAGTCTGGAATCGCGCTGATGCTGCTGTCGCAGGTTCGAATCCTGCGTGGGGCATGGATGTTTGTGATGTCTTTAGGTTAGTTAGGTTTAAGTAGTTTTAAGTCTAGGCGACTGGTGACTCAGATGTTATGTTCCATAGTGCTTGGAGCCATTTGAATTTGAACTGGTGCACTCGTTAAATTAAAGCATTATTTACTGCTTCCAGTGTTGCCTGCTGAAGAGAATTTCAAGCAAGCACGATAAGTTCCTGCATCCCCGAAGAAAAAAGTCCAGAGGATTTAAATCAGGAGACCTAGCAGGCCAAGTAACTGTTCCTACTCGACCAATCAATCTGCCAGGATACGTTCGGTTCAGAACACGACGTGCACGCAAGGCATTATGTACTGAACATCCAACATGTTGATAACACAAAAGCATAATGGTTCTTAGCGGCACTTCATACTGAAGAGGAGGAAAAATTCGTCTGAAGAAGTTGGCATCCACTGTGCCGTTTAGACAACCATTGATGAAATAAGGGCCAATAATTGTAATACCAAGCATCCCACACCAGCCGTTAACTCTCCATTGACGCTGATGTTCCACCTGTCTAAGCCATCGTGAGTTGTCGCTGGACCAATAATGCATGTTCCTTGTATTTACCTGTCCTTTGTTTGAGAAGGAACATTCATCGGTAAACAGAACATTGGAGAAGAAGTTCGGGTTGGCGAGGATTTGCTGTTGCTGCTGCGCCCACTGACAGAACCGTACACGACTCTGAAAATCATTCCCACGCAGTTCTTAATGTAGGTGTACATGGTAAGGACGGAACCGATGACGTGTAAGAATACGATGTACCCTGGTTTTAGAAATGCCAGTTTCGGTTGAGGCTGTCATGTGCTCACATATGGATTCGTAGCAACGGAAGCGAGAAGAGTAACTTCGGCAGCTTCGTCTGTGCGAGTGCTACGCCGACTGCGTTGTCGTGGTTTGAAATTTCCCGTTTCCTGAAGCGTCGCAACAAGACGAGAAAACATCCGTCATGAAGTTGGGTTCTTGTCAGGATACCGCTGTCTGTACAGTTACACTGCCTGCGTAGCATTTCACCTACATTCTACAACAACAATAAAAGAAACGTTATGTCGATGCAGCTTGTAGGAAGGACAGCCTTTACTGTATGCCTACTCCACACAACAGTATTTAAAAGGGCTAAACTACTGTACTAAATGTACCCGTACATAAGAAAACAGTATTGCAATTACTGTTCTGCTAACATACATACACCGTAGACACTGCATTTATACCTTCTCTTCGTTGATGTACATTTTACTCACTCAACTCTTCAACTGACGATGGTTGACGGAATGACGGGTAGCATTCTACTTATGTTTACATTTGTCCTCTGTCAACGTCAGCACGTGCATGTGTTCCATTACCCCGAGTTCCTGCACTAAGACTAAGCGCAGGGAACGTAAACGTCAATGTTGTGCTATGTAATTAAGAACGTTGTGTTTCAGTGAATGATATACTGTGATACATTTTTCAATAGATCTTTAGGAGAGGAAATGAATTACCAACTAAAAAATACAGGGTGCCATTTAAAAAGGTCATACCGCTGTTAATATCTTTGTAAAAAACAAAGCTACAATGAAGGCAATCATGCTGATTGATGTCACCCTGACGACTAAAAAATATGTGGTTGAAATCTTTTGTAATTTGCATCTGGACAAACAGTTATTTAGGGTGGACAAGATAAATGGGACATCCTGTATATGAACTGAAAGCGCAATTAGTTTTTGTTGAGATAAGGGGCGAGAATGCTATCAGTACAACCCGACAACGGAATTAAGGCTATCTTCTTCTTCTTTTTCGTATATCTTTGTCCCGCGTCGGTTCAGGGTCGGCGTGATTTTTAAGGGCTGGCCAGATATCCTTATTTTCTCTACCCCTACACCCCTCCCTTGCCTATTAGGTAGAATATTTGAACCACAGTTCTCTGTGATAGTGATTTCATGAAGACATGAGTGAAAATTTTCTAAATGATTGCGAATCGTGTAACTGATGCGGTACTACGTGGTTTCCAGCCTAGTATTCACGTAGGTGGATGTGGGGAAACGCCTAAAAATCACATCCAGGATGGCCAGCTCACCAACATTCGTGGTTAATTCGCTGGGCGGATTCGATTATGGGTCGGCTCCGTTCGGTAAGCGGTGCTTTAAAAGACATTGCTAGCCAAATGGTGGAAACAGAGGTTATCAACTGCATAAAACAGAGGTATCATGTAAATTTCCGGTCTTGGGAAATCGCAGCTGAAGCATCCACAAACTATCTAACTCTTACAACTCGAATGTATCAAGAACATGACTGAAAGCCCAAAATGAGAAACACCGTTTTTAGGTTGTGCGAAAAACGTCAATAACCATTAATATTCACCAATTTTTAATAGGGGAGTATGAAAGGTGAACTGCAAATATCACCCGAAGAAAATATACGAAATTCCAACGTAAATACGTTATGGAGTCAGTGGCACACTTCCATAATTATTGATGAGTACTGTTTGCCTGGAACAGGTGTACTCGTAAAAAGGAGCAGCATTAGAAGTATTCAACACCGTTGTTGATAGTCTTCCCGCCGGCTCAATATCCTATGCGAACGGCAAGCAGTGGAGCGTTCGCGGCGGCACCGGAAATGATACAAAGTGGCTGGGGAACAGGGCTGGAAGCTGTCTTCATTAAAAATGTGTGTAAACACCGCGAGTAAACATACCGTACCGTCTCTGTGGCACTTTCCCGAATCCCGACGAAGTTATAATTGTAGCACAGAGGGGAGACAAAAGCACCAGCAAAGAGATGAGGGGACGACGTAGTTGTGACCCTGTTCCCACAGCATTCCGTCATCTTAAACAAGGTTCGTGATGCATGAATGGTGAAAGAGGAAATAGTTCCGCATTTCTGAAAAGTGGGAGGTCATTCGTTGATAGCGGTCAGAGTGCAGAAGAGATAACTAACATTCATATTATTTTGGCCTGATGCGGGTACCGAGTGGTTCGAGACATTTTTCCTATAGCGAGGAACCCGCTTGATAGAAAAGTGATCGAGGCTTATGGCATAAATGTAAATACTATGACATCTGGATTCCGATGTGAGTTACCCTATGCAAATGTATCTAGTCTGTTTGGTAACTGCGCACTAGGAGGAAGCTACTGTCCAAAACAGAAAAAAATATAATCAAACAGTGTTATCTCACAATCGCAAGTCTACACTTTCATCTGGTTGGGTAGATCTCGTCAGCGTCAGTTTACGGTCTTATTGCCAGGTTTATAGTGAATTTTGCGTACGTTACTGGTTCTGTTACACTACGGCTCCACTGATATGTGGATACGCTGGTGAATACATTTGAAAACATAACATAAGAGTGAAGATGTCTTCTATATAATAAAGTTAAATAACTGTAATCACCAAGGTAATAGGTGACAAGAAGTATTACTAACAAGTAGTTTTTGTGAAACTTCATTGTAGATGACCATCAACTATTTATTTTTATCCTCAATGCTACCTCTTTCGATCCGTAGACCATTTTCAAAGAGGTGTTTGAGGACACAAGGAACCTTTCAAGTATACAGGTCACGATATGCCAACAAATTAAAAATTATGGCGATAGTTTATTGTGACCTGCACACCTTAAAAGCTTTATCTGTCCGCTAGGCTTCGGCTTCAGAATTGTCTATTGGTCAAATCTGGTAGCATTGAGCATAAAAATAAACAGCTGATGGTCATCTAGAATGCTGTTGTTGTTGTGGTCTTCAGTCCTGAGACTGGTTTGATCCAGCGCTCCATGCTACTCTATCCTGTGCAAGGTTCTTCATCTCCCAGTACTTACCGAAACCTATATCCTTCTGAATCTGCTTAGTGTGTTCATCTCTTGGTCTCCCTCTACGATTTTTATCCTCCACGCTGCCCTCCAATACTACATTGGTGATCCCTTGATGCCTCAGAACATGTCCTACCAACCGGTCCCTTCCTCTAGTCAAGTTGTGGCACAAACTCCTCTTCTCCCCAGTTATATTCAATACCTCCTCATTAGTTATGTGATCTACCCATCTAATCTTCAACATTCTTCTGTAGCACCACATTTCGAAAACTTCTATTCTCTTCTAGTCCGAGCTTCCGGATTCTTCTGATAACCAATGGAACCTCAATAAAACCTTGATCGGAACCAAGAGATTCTTTGAACATAAATTTAATTTACTTCTGGGAAAATTTTGTCCACTGCCTTCTCAGTGAATTAAAATGTGTGTGTGTGTGTGCGTGTGTGTTTGTATGTGTAGAGAGAGAGAGAGAGAGAGAGAGAGAGAGAGAGAGAGAGCTGTACACTTAAGAACGCACGGAGAGTTGTGGTCAAATGTAGCATTACTGCCTGCGAAAGTGAGAGATGCTCAGTCTTCGTTCCTTACAGTTGATCACCACAGTGTATTAAAATAATTCATAGCACCCATTCTAGTTTTACGTCCACGGACTGGTCTTTAATGTTAATTAATATTCTGTAGGGTAATATTAAAGAAAAACTGCGTCCAGGTGACCTCCAGCGAGGGACAAATCGCACAAATTAACGCATTTTTTTTAGCTTAACAATTTCGCTGGTCAAACATAGCAGCTTCGGACGCAGTCTCGTTTTGTCGATGAAAGTTAATGAACTGCTACTCTGTCCTCAGCACATTATCTGCACGATTAATTGAAAAGTATTCGATAATGCTATTATATTAATTTAAAACGTTTTGTTTGTCCGTTAACAGAGAGACAGAGAGAGGGAGATAGAGACAGAAAACGGGACCTCGGGAGCGCTTAATTTTTGCTCTGCTTGTGAAATGCGTATATGCGTGACCGATAATGCAATTTACTCGATATTCAGCAGCCAATTTCATTTTAGTGAAAAATAACGTTGATTACTCCACCAGATTTTGCGAGAAGGGGAAATAAATGAGATCAAACAAATGTGGTGGCGCATTATACAAACCTGCAGCTGATGCTTTTAGGGGAGGTCATTGTACTTTCCTACACTCCTCAGACTTTCAGCCCTGTAAGAGAAGTGTAATACATTTATCCCATTTTTAAACAATAGCATTCGCATTTTATGTACCATAGTTTTTTTCCGAAATTACAAAAATGACAGCGGAAAATCAAGGTTTTCTTCAAATGTGAAAACATATTCCAAGTTTGTGGCGGCCTACTCGTATATGAGGGGCAGTCAAATGAAAATCGAACATTCGCCACAAAGGGACCATGGATTAGTCCCGTTTGAAAATATTCACCACACGCAGTGAGACATTTCGGGGGGACGGGGGCACATTGGCTAGAGGGATACGATGGCCAGTTGGTGTTATTTCACAATTAAACTGTCGCTAGAACACGCCACCTATCACGGAGGTTAGTGGCAACAAACCTTCGTCCTTCCGCAAACTCGTCAGTGTATGTACATTGTCGAATGAGGAGGATCACGCGTTTTAATTTTTCTTGTTATTAAAAGTAAATTTTACTTTTTCAGCATATTTTGTTGTGTAGTGATTTCTGGCGTTCGCCAAGGTAGTGTTATAGGTCCTTTCCTGTTCCTTGTCTATATTAACGATTTTGGAGACAATCTGAGCAGCTGTCTTCGGTTGTTTGCAGATGACGCTCTCGTTTATCGACTAGTAAAGTCATCAGAAGACCAAAAAAACTGCAAAACGATTTATAAAAGATATCTGAATAGTGCAAAAAGTGGCAGTTGACTCTAAATAAGGAAAAGTGTGGGGTCATTCACATGAGTGCTAAAAGGAACTCGTTAAACTTCGGTTACACGATAAATCAGTCTAATCTAAAAGCCGTAAATTCAGCTAAATACCTAGGTATTACAATTACGAACAACTTAAATTGGAAGGAACACATGGAAAATGTTGTGGGGAAGGCTAACCAAAGACTGCGTTTTATTGTCAGGACACTCAGAAAATGAAACAGATCTACTAAGGAGACTACCTACACTACGCTTGTCCGTCCTCTTTTAGAATACTGCTGCACGGTGTGGGATCCTTACCAGATAGGACTGGCGGAGTATATCTAAAAAGTTCAAAGAAAGGCAGCACGTATTGAATTATGCGAAATATGGGAGAGAATGTCACAGAAATGATACAGGATTTGGGCTGGACATCATTAAAAGAAAGGCGTTTTGCGTTGCGACGGAATCTTCTCACGAAATTCCAAACACAAACTTTCTCCTCCGAAAGCGAAAATATTTTGTGACACCGACCTACACAGGGTGGAACGATCACCAAGATAAAATAAGGGAAATCAGAGCCCGTACGGAAATATATAGGTGTTCATTCTTTCCACGTGCTATACGAGATTGGAAGAATAGAGAATTGTCAAGGTGGTTCGATGAACCCTCTGCCAGGAACTTAAATGTGATTTGCGGAGTATCCATGTAGATGTAGATGTAGATATAGATGCAGATGTACTGCAAGACAATACTCCTACTAAACAAGTAAGTACAACGATTGAAGTGCATAGTTTAAGGATTGTTTTGACACTGTATACAGCGATAAACGAACTAACATAATTCCAGTATGCGATGGGGCACATTAGCCCACTTAAATATGGGAAAGTTGGCCAACGTTGGCCAACCTGACCCACTGTCTTTTTGTAAGTAAATCATTTCATTACTTTTTTGTTGATTTTACTAACTTTAATTTGTCGAGTTCCTCGAACGAAGAACCACAATCAGTGCGCGGCCCTATAAAGACACTTTGCAGAAACTGCGATGCGCCCTAAAGTCAAAACGCGCAGGAATGCTATGGGGCGAATTCATTCTGTTGCAAAATAGCACACGGCCCCACCCTGACAATCGGACGATGTCCATGCGTTAGCGATTTGGTTGGAAAACACAAAAGTATCCCTCGTGCAGTCTGCATCGCTCACCGTGTGATTTTCACATCCCCGGCGACCTGAAGAAAGACGTGCGTGGAAGTCGGTTCCCGTCTGATGAGGAAGTGCAAGCGCGGTTGCAGTTGAGAATCCGGCAGTTGCCGTCTGCGTTCTACGAAATAG
Organism: Schistocerca serialis cubense; assembly: GCF_023864345.2. Lineage (NCBI taxonomy): Eukaryota > Metazoa > Arthropoda > Insecta > Orthoptera > Acrididae > Schistocerca > Schistocerca serialis. Next base: position 651,428,480 of record NC_064642.1, read on the forward strand.
GGATTGAGTGGTTCATTTTCCTGTGGCATTCCTGGTGGTGTTCACTTTAAATGGAACCAACGCTTGGTTCCTTTATGTCGGTTGTTTGTTTATTATTTGATTGCCACTCCTAGTTAAGGAATGGAGAGTATGTTTTGTTTGACTCACACGGTCGAGCTGAACTTTCTTTATTCAAAGTTGGTAAAAGCAGTAGACTCTAAGAAGAGCTTATGAAGCCTCTTCTACCTAGCAGCGAGGCAGTAACTGCCACATGCGAAGTCACCTGTAATAATAGACTTTTGCGACGAGGACCAGCAGTGCATTCTGAAACAGAATGCACTGTTGCCGTAGGAGTAAGGGGGCAGGTTAAAGTCATTTACCAAAAAACTGAGATTTACCCACTCTAGAATATTTGGCACCGATTCTCTCTCCAGCTTCAAATCCGTTGGTGAACAACATCTGCCACAAAGACACATACCTCAACACTGCGTAGTACACACGTCAGTATACAGATAAACAAAGAAGTAATTGTATAAGCCATTGAAACGATACACAGAGCTTAGCTACTACATTTACCAATGCGGTCCACTAGTAAACTTCGCCACAACGTAAAAGCACTATTTACACTCGCTAGCACGCATTACGAATAACATTGTACTAGACAGCCACAGGTTTTCGGTACTAGCCTTGTTAACCATGACTCAGCTTAAGCAGGCAATAACCTGTCTAGCTTTATGCAGAAAATCACAATAAATCCGTTAATTACTCATACAACACTTGTAGTTAACCTTAACCTAGAACTACAGTGCTCACTCAAGATATTTGAATGTAGCCACACTGATTGTAGCTGACACTGTAGAACTAGGAAGCTGGAGATTTATTAGGTGTAACCAAGTCAATAACCGCACTTGCGGCTACCAACCAACGCCGTTCTCAATAGCCAACGCAGAGAACATAAACCAACGTTGTGGCGCACACCCACAGGGTATCCTCTATAGTACCAGCCAACATGATGTTCGGCTTACAGATATCTTAAGAAATTTCAGTCATAGACAAACAAACAATACTGACTTCCAATATGAACACAATAACTCATTGTACACCACGAGACTACTCTGGCTTTTGGCAGGAAGATACCGGTACAATCTCACACAGCAAGGGAGCGAGGTGGCGCAGTGGTTAGACACTGGACTCGCATTCGGGAGGACGACGGTTCAATCCCGCGTCCGGCCATCCTGATTTAGGTTTTCCGTGATTTCCCTGAATCGCTCCAGGCAAATGCCGGGATGGTTCCTTTCAAAGGGCACGGCCGACTTCCTTCCCCGTCCTTCCCTAATCCGATGAGACCGATGACCTCGCCGTCTGGTCTCCTTCCCCGAAACAACCAACCAACCATCACACAGCAAGGAACTTAATTAACAGTTAAACGAACAAGTGCCCAATGCGGAAACCTCCATAGCACGACATCTAAAATGTTCAACAAACATCACGACGCGTGAAACTGAGCGGGAGTGAATAAGCTAACCGAAATATCTATTCAGATCCCGAATTAATGATGTGATAAAAAGAGTGACAGGCTGCACTGATAAACGTCAAGGTGAAAGAAAAGCCAAGTAAAATGACACCCATTTCTAGCTGGTTGCTCATTCTACTCACCAGTGAAATTCCTGCAAGAATCCATTTGTACACTTCGTTCCACAACCGTAGGATCCCAACATAATATGCGGCATCCCAGCTGCAAAGACCTACTGGTCCAACGAAACCGTCTCTGGCGCTCACTTCCACCAACAGTCGCTGTGCTGCAGGAGGTGTACACTCTGCCACCACAAGCAACGATGAGATTCCACGTTCACAGAGCGCTCATTCTCAGCCAAGAGTACTCACGTGACAAACATGGAGAAATACTTCGCGACGAGGCCCACGACAAAGACAGGCCATGGCACGAATATCACAGCACGTGACACTGCAGGTCTTACGAGTGCAACTGTCGTATCCGGCAGGGAAATGGCTCTGAGCACTATGGGACTCAACATCTTAGGTCATAAGTCCCCTAGAACTTAGAACTACTTAAACCTAACTAACCTAAGGACATCACACACACCCATGCTCGAGGTAGGATTCGAACCTGCGACCGTAGCAGTCCCGCGGTTCCGGACTGCAGCGCCAGAACCGCACGGCCACCGCGGCCGGCTATCCGGCAGAGAGCTAGTAACTACTTCAGACGAGTTTAGTAATTAATTTCATACTGATTTGCTATAGGCCCTCCACGTAGTCGGCCGTTCGTGAAGTGTGGTGGACAAGCCGGCTACTGTGACGTCTCAAGTTCGTTGCGGGGATCCGAATTCCTCGTGACCCCGGCCGCGCAAGAGAGGCACCATCTAACCAACGCCACACTCCATAAACGCGCCGATTCGTATTGCACAAGGTATAACATGGTCACGTATCTAGAAACAAATATTCGACGGAATTTGAACTGTTGCCATAGAGAACAGTTTGTCTATACTGTATTTAATAGTCTATCTGTTGCTTTATTACTCTACTATATACCAATAATCAGTAAGTGAAATCACATAAAACAGTAATGTTGTAAAAAACACTTGAAAGTTACATAAATTTTGACACACAAAATATTGGAAACCAAAACAAATTTCCAATTTCGATACAGGTAAAATTGGGTTAAGACATTAAAGAAACTCAATTCCTTTGCAAATACCACATGTTACATGGTGAAAGACCTCCTTCTGTTTCAATAGTTATAAACGCTGTGCAGGAACAACATCACCTTTAACAAGAACAATAACTGCACAAAATGGCAGAAACTGCTTATGGTGTTCTCTAGTGTGCATTCCTTTGATTCCAAAATCAGTCACTAGACTGAACAACATGTCAAACAACGCCGTGCTTTCCAAGGTACACTATCCTTTAGCTACAACACTGTCTTTTCTACCGTCATTTCTTGTGATGCGCCAGAAGTGATTTTCAAAAGAAAGTTAATTTACATTTCAGAAATGTGCTGAAATGCAACCAGTGACGAAATAACAGTTACATAGTCTACCCCTTTTTCGTAAGAAAAAGGCCTTAGAAAATATGGCAGTAACGTTGCACGTCTCTTGGCCGGGAGAGTTCGTGATAACTAAGGGTTCCATTTGAAGTTAGTGTTTAAATAAAATGACAGCACTTTCTTGCAGCACTTCATTAATAAATCCATTTCCGCAAATCTGCCCACAGTTTCGTAAATGAAAAAAAAAATACTTATCGTATCGTATATAGTCCACTTTTACTTCTGTTTACTATGTAATTGAAAGAGGAAATTACTCTCATTCATTATAACATATCAACATTTTCCAGTCTACAGCGTGATGCATCAACTGACATTAGGAAGAGATGGAAAATAAAAATTCCACGATCGACGTACACTGGCTCGTCTAACTCCCCGTGCTGCACGTCAGCTGGACTGCAAATGTACACTCCTGGAAATTGAAATAAGAACACCGTGAATTCATTGTCCCAGGAAGGGGAAACTTTATTGACACATTCCTGGTGTCAGATACATCACATGATCACACTGACAGAACCACAGGCACATAGACACAGGCAACAGAGCATGCACAATGTCGGCACTAGTACAGTGTATATCCACCTTTCGCAGCAATGCAGGCTGCTATTCTCCCATGGAGACGATCGTAGAGATGCTGGATGTAGTCCTGTGGAACGGCTTGTCATGCCATTTCCACCTGGCGCCTCAGTTGGACCAGCGTTCGTGCTGGACGTGCAGACCGCGCGAGACGCCGCTTCATCCAGTCCCAAACATGCTCAATGGGGGACAGATCCGGAGATCTTGCTGGCCAGGGTAGTTGACTTACACCTTCTAGAGCACGTTGGGTGGCACGGGATACATGCGGACGTGCATTGTCCTGTTGGAACAGCAAGTTCCCTTGCCGGTCTAGGAATGGTAGAACGATGGGTTCGATGACGGTTTGGATGTACCGTGCACTATTCAGTGTCCCCTCGACGATCACCAGTGGTGTACGGCCAGTGTAGGAGATCGCTCCCCACACCATGCCGGGTGTTGGCCCTGTGTGCCTCGGTCGTATGCAGTCCTGATTGTGGCGCTCACCTGCACGGCGCCAAACACGCATACGACCATCATTGGCACCAAGGCAGAAGCGACTCTCATCGCTGAAGACGACACGTCTCCATTCGTCCCTCCATTCACGCCTGTCGCGACACCACTGGAGGCGGGCTGCACGACGTTGGGGCGTGAGCGGAAGACGGCCTAACGGTGTGCGGGACCGTAGCCCAGCTTCATGGAGACGATTGCGAATGGTCCTCGCCGATACCCCAGGAGCAACAGTGTCCCTAATTTGCTGGGAAGTGGCGGTGCGGTCCCCTACGGCACTGCGTAGGATCCTACGGTCTTGGCGTGCATCCGTGCGTCGCTGCGGTTCGGTCCCAGGTCGACGGGCACGTGCACCTTCCGCCGACCACTGGCGACAACATCGATGTACTGTGGAGACCTCACGCCCCACGTGTTGAGCAATTCGGCGGTACGTCCACACGGCCTCCCGCATACCCACTATACGCCCTCGCTCAAAGTCCGTCAACTGCACATACGGTTCACGTCCACGCTGTCGCGGCATGCTACCAGTGTTAAAGACTGCGATGGAGCTCCGTATGCCACGGCAAACTGGCTGATACTGACGGCGGCGGTGCACAAATGCTGCGCAGCTAGCGCCATTCGACGGCCAACACCGCGGTTCCTGGTGTGTCCGCTGTGCCGTGCGTGTGATCATTGCTTGTACAGCGCTCTCGCAGTGTCCGGATCAAGTATGGTGGGTCTAACACACCGGTGTCAATGTGTTCTTTTTTCCATTTCCAGGAGTGTAGTTGGCTGTATAATAGATCTACATCTACAAACATACACTTCGCAAGCCACCACAGGGTGCACGGTGGAGGGTACACTGTACCACTGCTATTCGTTCCTTTCCTGTTCCATCCGAGAACGATACGAGGAAAAGCCCTACATTCTCTTACGTCGTCCTATTAAACGAGATATAAAAGTTGCTCACAGTAGAATCGTTTTATAGTCAATGGCAAAAACTGGCTCTATATTCTCAATTACGTTTCGCGAGAAAAACGACGGCTTCCCTTCAGGGAGTCCCATGAGTTCACCTGGTACGTCCGTAGCAGTTACGTGTTGTCCGAACTTACTGGTAATACATCTAGCTGCACGCCGCTGAACTGCTTTGATGTTTTCCTGTTGTCTGACTTGGTAGGGATACCAAACATTCGAGTAGTACTCCATAATGTGCCGCACAACTCTATGCGGTGTCCTTTATAGAAGAGCTGCACGTCTCCCAGTAAATCATAATCGGCCATTCACCTTCCTATTACCGACCTTAAGTGCTCGTTCCATTTTACACTACTGGTCTGCGTCTCCCCATAACTCATGCTATATCAATAACTTTCCCATTATTACGGTAGATTTATGTGCATAGTCCATTCTTTAGTGACCCGCCAGGTTAGCCGAGCACGCTAATGCGCTGCTTTCTGGACTCGGGTAGGCCAGCCGGCCGCGGATTGAATTCGCCCGGTGGATTAACAACGAGGGCCGGTGTTCCGGCCAGTCTGGATGTGGTTTTTAGGCGGTTTTCCACATCCCCCTAGGTGAAAACCGGGATGGTCCTCACGTCCCGCCACACTTACACGACTCGCAGACACTTCCAACACGTTCACACTACTTAATAATTTACACTAGACGCCGACAGCTCGAGTACACTGATTCCGTCCTGGGAGGTACAGGGTGGCGGCAGGAAGGGCATCCGGCCACCAAATCGAATTAGCCATGCCACATCTGTTTGTAACAGTGCCGACTCTGCGCACTGTGGGACAAAGGCTCAAGTGATAGAATAGTCCATTCTTTAGTGGGCCAAAGAGATGAAAGAAGGTGTTAGATCTTGGGTACAGATCGTTTGAGGAACAACAATCCGCCGAAATTTTGTGATCTCCTATCAGGAGCGCAGAATTGTTAGTGTCCTTATGTTATCGTAGATGAGGATAAGTGAGTTCGAATTTTTGTGGCCACGAAGACGCAGTTCCTTCCCTAAGAACCTCACAGGAGACTTCGGAGTTGATTGTTTGACCCTTATGGAGGACATCGAACAGAATAACCCCTTCAGAGTCCCATTAGACTGTGGCCATATCTTCAAATGGTTCAAATGGCTCTGAGCACTATGGGACTTAACATCTGAGGTCATCAGTCCCCTAGAACTCAGAACTACTTAAACCTAGCTAACCTAAGGACATCACACACATCCATGGCCGAGGCAGGATTCGAACCTGCGACCGTAGCAGTCGCGCGGTTCCGGACTGAAGCGCCTTGAACCACTCGGCCACCGCGGCCGGCCGCCATACCTTCACCAGATGAAATTCTTCTTTCAAATAGACGTCGTTTGGTGCAATTCCATCCCATCGCCTGTGAGAGCTTTTGACAAGACATTGTCACTGTCAGACTCATAACGAACAGGCAATGTGGCATAGACTTTCCTTCATTTCTTTCTATCCGCAAACATTTGAATACACTAACCACTGGACAAGTGTATCACCACTGCCAACAAAACTGCAAAGCTGAGCACTGAGTTGACTGTTATTCTGCGATGAACTCGAATAAGATTGTCCACACGCTGCAAATATGCCAACGTTACAGCTGCATGCAGAGTACCTGTGTGTGGGGGATCAGATTTCCTTCTCCGTCTTCTGCTGATGGGCAGAGATTTACTGTACATCTATCCACTGTTCGGTGCCAATACTCGGCAAACACCTGTAAATATTCCGGTTCGATTTCCCACCAAAAGAAATTCAGTAACCACTATATGCTTCGAACGCACCTCAGTTGATGACACTATTTTGAAGTACCATTCCCGTCAACTGGAAGTTGCTAAAAGTATATGAGATGACACGGAACAGTTTAAGCATGTTGCAAGTGAAATTCCGATTTCGTTGAAACAAAATTGGCTGAGTATAGAAATGTGCTGCATCACTTACTGAACGCCGCTCGTGATATTGATAACTATTCTTTTCTTCTCTGAGGTTAGTCAGTTTTACTTAATTAGATTTTGGTAATACTTCATGCACTAATAATTTCGTTACTATGCCTTCACAATGTCAGAGAAAAATTTTCCTCATAAACATTGACAAATAATGTTGTTGATGGGACATCTAAGGTCAATTTAACAAGCTGTCTCTGCATTTGATCAGTATGATAAAACTCGGTAGAATGTCTTCAATAATGGCTTGCTATTCAGAATACTTAAATCATTCAGTTAGGATATCAGTATCGTCGTCGTGGAAAAAATAGAAAATGAGAAGCCACTGCCACGGAATATAGAGATTTGTTTTACGGATGCCTTGCATGACAGTAAATAAATAACTAAGCAAACAGAATATGCACCCAGGTTCTCGTAGATCCATAGGATATGAGAGATAACCAAATACGATTACTTGAGCTTAATTAAAAGAGCGAAGCAAGTAATAGAGCGAAAAAAATAACGCGATTATGAAGTTATACCTCTCGATTGTGGGTTGCTGACAAGACAAAAACAGTATTATAAATATCCGAATATAAAAATCAAAAACAAACAAGATGAAGGTTGTGTCAATGAAAGAGAAACACATACACGCAGTGGTATAAAAACCAAAAAGGACCAAATGCCCCGTAAAGCTATTACTGAAATTATATCCTGTACAAACTAAAACAAATATTATACCGTGTACAAAAGAAAACAAATAATGAACAGTCTTCAAACATGTTTACGAATACAACTCCACCAGAAACTGAAACATTTAAAGGGCGGTGCAGCACAAAAAAAAAAAAAACAAAAAAAAACAAAAAAAAGGCTGAAAAAGGTTGTACCACTTACTTTACGTTTCGTTCTCCAAACACGAAAAACACGCACTATGATATATCAACACAACAGTATCATCCAGTAAACTATAGCCATAAATCTATATAACTATTATATCAGTTTATAAAGATACAAGCAACGTCAAAAGATCTTCTCAATACGAGACTTTTACAATGCAAAACGATGAAGTCCCAAACACGACAATTAAATCTCAACGAAAAACTTCTACGATTTTTTCAGTTCCATCAAAATTATGTCTGTGAGATAAACTCTACTCCAAACTGCAGGAGTTAATTATTTGTTTATTTACTTTTTATGCGTTATAACACCTATCGCATAGTGTTTCATACCTGTTTTGTTGTTCTGAGAAAGTAAAATTATTTGCTCGCAAATTACGTAGCTGCTTGTCATCTAAAGTAGATTTTGTGCTTTGTAGAGATTAATCTTTGACTGCCTATTACATAAACTAGTGATAACGTGGTTTCAATCTGATTTACTAAAATTTCTACCTTGATGATATGACTCACTCTTTGTGGAATACTTTGGTACAGGACTCCTTGAGAATGAGGCTGCTACTTCGAAACCAGTAGCAAATCCTGCGGCTGTGGAACCGCGTTGGGCACTCCTATTTCATCAAGAATTAGTATAACCAAAACTGTTGAAAACAACCAATTATTGCTGAAAACAAAATAAAAAATTGAAAAGATGGGGAAGTTTCTCTCACATCTTGATGACCTTCAGTGTCTACTGAATTTTTTGTATGTTACCTATAGTAATGCTCACCTGTATGAGTAACCAATGCAATCCTCACGACGTGTGATTCACATCACATCACATCGGTGCTTACTAGTCAAAGTCATTCCATGGCATTATGTAGGGTGCAGTATGTGCGCTTATTAGCTGCAGGGAAGTTGCATTTGACTCGTATGTTCATACAATGAAAGAACGGTTGTTGCAAATTCTGAAATACCTTTTTTGCATGTAGAACCGGAATGATACATCTTCATCACATACAGCGAGCGAAATAGTAGTATCTATGGATGACGCTGAAGAGACTGAAATCGTTTTCAGGTGTAACGTTGCTTAAATACCCGTGTGGCTCTGTTATTTATGTATTTTCTGATTTCTCCGAATCCTCAGGCTGGTCTCTTAATCAAGGTAGACCAAATTCTTTCACCATTTTTCTACAGTTCGTTCATGTGTTTAACATCTATTAGCGCCGACTATTAATGGGAAGCCAAATTCCAATATTTTTGTAGAAGGCACGCAAATGTTGTGGACACTAGTAGTCGGCAAATACAAAGCATATAAGCGATTTCGTATTAGTTTGAACGTTCTGGGTCTAACGTGAATAGTCCCATAGCTCCAAAGTTCTTTCAATGACACCAAGTGTTACACTTGTTATTACCTTCATTTGATCGGGGTGTAGAATTAGATATCTTCTGTCCTCCTCTTCCTTGGTCATATTGTAGCCTTAAGGTAGGCAGTATCTACGTCAGGTATATTATATCTGACGTAGTTATTTCAACGACTAGTGCAATACCAGAACACCCCTCATCCAGGGATTGATGCAGCATTATAAAGAGTGTCACGTACCAATATGATAATTTAGGATAAAAAGGTATTAGTATTATAATTCAGCGATGATGTTCATTTGGCACCCACATAGTAAGCAAAATGAAAATATTCTGGCACCTTCGAAGCAATGATGGACCAAGAAAATAGGATTATATCAGACATAGGACTTAATTTGATGGTTTCTATGAGTGTGACACGCCGTTTTCTGTGGGAAACTAGAATACACACACACACACACACACACACACACACACACACACAGAGAGAGAGAGAGAGAGAGAGAGAGAGAGATACACACACACACAAAACACTTATGTTTGTGACAAAGTTTTCAGCGTCGGTATATTAAGCCTCCCACATGTGAAACACATGTTCTTTATCTTATGCAAGGAAATACAATATTTCCCTTTAATAATATACTGCAAACAAGGTACGTATTAACACAAACTGTAAAACCGCCTTTTGTTTCATCTGCTGGAAAACTCATTAAGAGATGGCCTACAGCGTTACGTCAAATGTATATTCTGTATTTGTTCTGTGTTTGGAAGAGGCTGCCGAATATTAACATTTATGTAGCAAAATAATGTGAATAGACACTCTCTGCTGTACGGAGTACCGATGGTAGAATTGTTGGGTGAGCGTTTAGCATTATGTCAGGATTTCAGACGCGCAAAGAAACAACAGAGGAGTCCCCATAGAAAAATACAACACAAAATATTTAGATGTTTAGAGAACGATAAAAAGGCTTCTTTTTCTTGTAACTGTTTCTCTGTGAAATATTTAAAGTTTTGTCGAATCCAAAATGCTGTATTTCACGGTGGACAGCCTTTAGTAAGCATAGCGTTCACTAAGGGCATACGGGACGTAAAGTGGTTCAATATGGTTCAAACGGCTCTGAGGACTATGGAACTCAATACCTAAGGTCATCACTCCCCCACTTAAACGTAACTAGCCTAAGGACATCACACACATCCATGCCCGAGGCAGGATTCGAACCTGCGACCGTAGCGGTAGCGCGGTGCCAGACTGAAGCACCTAGAACCGCTCGGCCACACCAGCCGGCGGCGTAGTGCATATGAAATCGTATCTTATGTCAATGACACGGTGGAAATAATGCCATTATGAGAGATATCACGGAAACTGTTCTCTGAACATTGCCTAACACCATCCGTGGTCACGCATAACACATAGACCACAATGTACATGTTGTTGCTGTGGTCTTCAGTCCTGAGACTAGTTTGATGCAGCCTCCATGTTACTCTATCCTGTACAAGCTTCTTCATCTCCCAGTACCTACTGCAACCTACATCCTTCTGAATCTGTTTAGTGTATTCATCTCTTGGTCTCCCTCTACGACTTTTACCCTCCACGCTGCCGTCCAATATTAAACTGGCGATCCCTTGATACCTCAGAATATGTCCTACCAACCGATCCCTTCTTCTAGTCAAGTTGTGCCACAAACTCCTCTTCTCCCCAATTCTGTTCAATACCTCCTCATTAGTTATGTGATCTACCTATCTAATCTTCAGCATTCTTCTGTAGCACCACATTTCGAAAGCTTCTATTCTCTTCTTGTCCAAACTATTTATCGTCCATGTTTCACTTCCATACATGGCTACACTCCATACAAATACTTTCAGAAACGATTTCCTGACACTTAAATCTGTACTCGATGTTATCAAATTTCTCTTCTTCAGAAACGCTTTCCTTGCCATTGTCAGTCAACATTTTATATCCTCTCTACTTCGACCATCATCAATTATTTTGCTCCCCAAATAGCAAAACTCATTTACTACTTTAAGTGTCTCATTTCCTAATCTAATTCCCGCAGCATCGTCCGATTTAATTCGACAACATTCCATTATCTTCGTTTTGCTTTTGTTGATGTTCATCTTACATCCTCCTTTCAGGACACTGCCCATTCCGTTCAGCTGCTCTTCCAGGTCCTTTGCTGTCTCTGACAGAATTACAATGTCATCGGCGAACCTCAAAGTTATTATTTCTTCTCCATCGAATTTAATTCCTACTCCCACATACTAAAGTTAATAAGAACTGCATGGTCCAATCACATTAATGTGATTCGACGTCAACTCCCAGCAATCACTGCCAGGTGGCAGCAGTAGCGGTGGAGAGTATATAAAGCGAGTCGGGGTGATTCGGCCAGCACTGCAGTTGTTTCCGTAATGTGGAAACGCAGCGATCTATCTGGTGTCCAAAAGGACATGATCGTTGGCTTTCGGGCCACAGGTGGAAGCATTTCCGAAACTGCTAAGTTTGTGAACTGGTTGCGTCCTGCTGTGGCTAAAATATACCGTGCATGGAAGAATGACGCAATGCAAAACCGGCGCCGAGTCAACCGGACGCAAGACAGCCCTTAGCAGACACGGTGACCGATGGTTGCGGAAATGTGTGTACGCAACTGTTGAGCAATTGTTGATCAACTGACAGTCAAGATAAGCAAAGGATATACAAGTCAGTTCAACGACCGTTGCTGCATATGGGCCTCCGCATCAGGCACCTTGGTTTGTGCTCCAATGCTGACCGGTGTTTGCACGGCAATATCGCGAATGGACGTCCACTGGGTGGCGACAGAAGGCCTTTTTAGACAAATCACGCTTTACGCTCCATCGGACAGATGTTCGTTGTCGTGTACAGCGTGAAACGTCTGAAAGCAAACACCCAGCAACAATCGTCCGAAGGGTCCAGGCCGGAGGATGGAGCGTTATTATCTGGGAAATGTTTCGTGGAATTCCGTCGGTGATTAGTGATTCTGGAAGGCACAGTGGCTCTTTGCGTACCGTATTCAGGTGGTCGCATTAATTTGACTGGACAGTGTTAACAAAAAAGAGGGACGCCAATGTTCAGAAAGGAAGGGAGAGAGCGCCAGGCGAGGTCAGAAGCAATTCTGCAACTATCCGCGCAACATGACGCCCAGAGACTGGAGGGTTCGTGCCGAGGCTCTCATGGCGTGCATTAAGGGAGGCGCAAGACTAGCTGGCGCCTACGCCAGGTGGAACGTGTGAATACCCGCTAAATAACGGGGATGGAGACTGCAGTTACCGCACTAACAGATCAGCGATATTGTCTTCTGCATCTCTCAAGGTCAAATCTACAAAAATGAACCACTATTATAGCGGAATTTGATAACTTACTAGTTTTATCATTATTTCACCGCTTAAAATTTTTACTAGTTTTTTCATTATTTTCAAATCAGTTCCTTTTATATGGTGCACTTTCAAACGGTGAATTAAGTTTTTTGCTCTGTACGTTGTGTTATCTCTTTCTAAAACAGTTGCATCCAAGATTACTCTGATGAACCAACACACTATGACGACCTGCTTGACACAACATTGGTCCACCGATGGTGCACTGTTCAGAAGTGCTTCTGTGTGGCACTGATTGAACAAGCTCTCCTAAGTTTCCGAAGGTATGTAGCATCAGACGTCTACACACACATCTCGTTATTCGAATCAGCTACGGGCCAGTAGCTTGTGGAAGCGCGATAGCCCCAGTAAAGTCCCGTATGCGTTCTGCCGGATCCAGATAGTCAAACTTGATAGCCAAGACGTCTGCGTGAGTTGACTACCATGCTCCTCAAGCCACTGTAGTACGCTTTTGGTTGATGACATGTACGGTGAATCCGGCTTCAAGATGCCACTGCAATCAGGAAAGACATGAAGAAATTGAAGTGCCCACATAATCTGCAAGGGTAAGTCAACTATTATCCGCAATTTAGTTTTATTTTTGTTTATTTTGGTAGTACTGTGGTTTTACCACAGTCTAATATATACAGTCGCGACACTCTCGCTGATTTTTGTTATACACAGCGACAACAGCGCCCCAAGCGGTCGAGAAGCTACGCTGCTGAATACGGTATTCAGTAAATGTAAACAGTATTGTTTATATTCATTTTTATGATGGTATTTACGAAAGGCAGCGTATGTAGCGCAATCAATTGCAGTAATAATAGGAAGAAGACACCACATTTGTCATTCTTCAGGTTTCCTAAGGACCCTGAGAGGTATGAAACATCACATTAGAGCGCTCTTTATTTACGATTTTTTTCTAAACTGTATTGAATTACTGATTTTGTTTTTCTTTTTTAGGAGCAAGAAATGGTTAATAAATAGTAGAAGACATGACCTGCTGCAAAAGGATGTCCTTTATTTGCACAATAACGTGAAGTTTTGTGCGTTACATTTCGAGTCAAACCAGTTCATGAGCGCGGAAAAGAAGACATTGGTATGGAATGCAGTTCCTACGTTATTTGACGTGCCGAATAAGCCACAACTAGTGACGATGAAGAGAAAATTGCCATACAAACGTGAAAGTGTTACTGCAAAAACAATAAAACTGTCTCCTGATACAGAAGAAACAGCTACCACAAGTGTTACTACACGAGAGACACATAAAATCACTAACAACGGAATCTGCAACACAGACATCTTTTGAAGATGAAATAAATTACGTGAAATTATTCGCGTGTTGGAAAATCGTGTGCAATGTAAAAATGTGCAAATCATTAGACTTCGTACAAAATTACTACGTGACAAGGAAAGTGCCCATCGTAAGAATAAACTGCAACCACAACGTCACAGGACACAAATACAAAAGGACAAGCTCATTTTAAAAAGTATTGGTTCCAAGTACTTGAAAAAAGATGCTCTCGATTTATAGTATTCCATTGAATGGAAAACGTGGTGCGAGATGGAAAGATGAAACTAAATTATTTGCACTTAATTTGTTGTATTATAGTACTCAGGCATACAGTTTTTTATCACACTGTTTTAGCCTTCCATCAGTACGTACCTTACAAAAGTATGTGGAAGATATACAATTAAATTGTGGGATAAATAATAACATATTTCATCTTTTAAAGCAGAAAGTGCAGCAGTTACCAGAAACTGATATAATTGTTAATTTGTCTATGGATGAGATGTCACTAATGGAAAATTTGATATATGACAGCTCTAGGGATCGTGTTATTGGATTTGAAGACATGGATTTCATACGTACATCTGTGGTTGCCAATACTGCATTAGTTATAATGATTAACGGCATCTTCTCAAATTTTAAACAGTCATTAGTATATTATTTCTCCAAAGGACCAGTAGGAGCCACCCATCCGACACGCATATTTTTTGAAATTTTCAAAAAACTCAAAGAGATTGGTTTAGTTGTAAACACTTGTGTGACTGACCAAGGCTCGAAATTTGTGGAATGGAGGAACAGACTTGGTATCACGCCAGTTAATCCATGCTTAGTACACGAAGGGAGTATGATCTACTTTTTTATGACACCCCACACATGATAAAAAGCATACGTAATAATTTATTCAGGTATATCATTATCCACACAACAGGTGAAGGAGGGATTGGCACTGCTTCTTGGAAGGACATTTGTCAGTTGTGCTCAAGTGATTGTGAAAGGAAGTACAAGTTGGCCCCCAAGCTCACTAAAAGAGATTGTCCAACTGCCAGCATTTTCAAAAATGAAGGTAATCACTGCAGTTCGTGTCTTGAGTCATACAGTAGCAGCAGGCATTGAGACACTTGTTACTTGTGGCACCATATCATCATCTGCTACTCCTATTGCAGATTTTTGCCAAAACGTAAACGATATTTTTGACATATTTAATGCATATAGTGTTAAAGGGCCTGTATCCTTAAGGAACTGCATTACAAGTACCCCAAGACATTTAGAAATATTAACGACACTGAAGCTATGGATACAGTCATGGAAATTTGTAGATGTTGATGGGAAAGATTTTTCATCTAGGATTAAGTGTGTTAAAGGACTTCTGGGTAGCAGAAGCGCTTTCAACATGTTTGTTGATGACATTTTGGATGGAACCAAGTTATATTTATTAACACGCAAAATTAATCAAGATCCACTGCAAAACTTTTTCTCAGTGATAACGCATAAAGGTGGTTTTTGTAGCAACCCATCACCATGACAATTTTGTGCTGCATTCAACAATTGTGCTTTAAGCAAATTAATGAACACACATAGTGTAGCTACCTCCAATTGTGAGGGGATCAATTGGGTCCACACAATAGTGGATATGAAAGCAACTCCCAAATTACTTGTTTCACCACTGTTGGACATCAGTGACACGAGTTCAGTGATCAGACTACCAAATGTAGAAGTCCAAACAGACCTCGGAGAGGCAAACAGCATGACATACGTGTTTGGTTATGTATTAAAGAAACTGCTTACCATTGATGACTGTTATAAATGTAGGCAGTACTTCTAGATGGCAGCCAAGACTTAGACGCAAACGACAAAGTTCATTGTCATTTTGAAAGTTATGAAGGCAATTTTGGAAGCCGATTTATTTGTACAGAAGATGTCAAAGAATTTTTAACACATTGTGAGACTAAGATGACTTCTACTTTTGATGAATATGCTCACATAAGTAATTGTGGTGTTTTCTTTGTGAACATGTTGATGGACATCCCCAATTTTCCACCTGGGTGCTGTGCTGAAACCAAGCTGCTGTTAATAAGACTGTTTGTGAAAGTGAGGCTCTTTTACATTATTAAATTCAGGAATCAAGACTTAGTCTGTAGAAACAAGAGAAGAAATAAAAAAGTGATGAAGCTGGCTCATTTGGATTGCTGAAGTGTTAGGACTGACTCATTCATTTAATTTTATTTTCGTTAAATGTATCAGTGGGATATAATAAAGTTTTAAAACAGTCATACTTTTTATTGAGGTAACCTGATACCACAAAGAATAAGACGGAAATTTATTTTTGGAAGCAGGCTTCCTGCAAAGCAGAATGTAATGAAAAGTGATGTGTCGTTACATTTTTACACAAGGAAGATCATCTGTATACTTCGTATGTGGAATATACAGTGTGTATTCTCTTACTTTCAGTGGAATAAGTGCGACTGTATGCTACCTCTTAATTATTTCTTCAAGAATATGTTGCAGCTTATGTCACTTCAGTCAATAGTTTGTGCTCTGTTTACTTATATTTCACGATCATTTATGTCTCTCGCTGTTCTCCTAACACTTGTGACGCAAAATATATTAACTATTTTGTAAATTACGTACAAAACGAATTAAAAACAAACATTATTTTTACGTCACATCTGCTCTCAGAGGAAGATGACCTTTCTGGCCGCTTGGGGCGCTAGTGTCACTTGAACTGTCAAATGGTAACAACTCTCACAGCAGTAAGTGTCGCGACTGTATATATTAGACTGTGGTTTTACGTTGATGACTCATGCTTTCTTTATTTGATATTCGTTACCGCTGCCGCGCTGTTAATCATGGCTGCTCCGCTGTGTATTTGCATCAAAGAAGAGCAACGTTTTTGTGGTCGGAAGACGTATCAGGGGCCGAAATTCATCAAAGACTTTCGGTACAGTACGAGATCAGTGTTTTGCTACAAGGGAGTGTCTAAGAATGGATTGAAAAATTCTGAAATGGCAGCAAAAGTGTTACGCACGATGAAGGAGTCGGACGACCGTTTACCACCACAAATGAAGAAACCATTGAGCTTTCACATGAAATGGTTCTCTTAGACAGACGATTAACTATTGATGAAGTGGGTCATCGCCTGCAAAATAGTCACGGTTCTGCCTACTAAATCAACCACAACAGACTTGGATTTCGTAAAGTATGTGCAAAATGGGTCCCAAAACAACTCACACAGTTGCATAAACAAACGCGCTTGGACATCTGCAAAAAAACATTTGGATCGCTATGGTAGCAAAGCGGACAACTTCTTAGACAGGATCATTACTGGTGATGAAACATGGATCCATCATTATGAGCCGGAGAGTAAACGGCAGAGTAAGGAATGCAGACATCCAAATTAGCCGTACAAGAAAAAGTTCAAGACCCAACCATCCGCAGAAAAACTATTGCTTACCGTTTTTTGGGACGCACAAGGTCCTACTAGAACGTTATGGGGGGAAGAGAACAACAATAAACAGTGTACGTTACAGTGAGATGCTTACTGTCAGGCTAAAGCCTGCAATTCGAAGCAAACTCCGAGGATTGCTGTCAAAAGCTGTTGTGTTGTTGCACGACAACGCCCGTCCGCATACTGCTGCCCCCGCTGCTGAAACGCTCCAGAAACTCAAATTTGATGTACTGGACCATCCTCCATATAGTCCCGATCTTGCCCCTTCTGACTATCACTTGTTTGGTCCACTCAAACAGGCGTTAAGGGGCCGTCGATTTGCATCGGACGAAGCAGTGAAAGAAGGGGTCCATTCCTGGCTCGCAGCTGAGCCGAGAACCTTCTTTTATGAGGGCATCAGGAAGCTTGTACAATGATGGACCAAGTGCGTTGAAACGCAAGGAGACTACGTCCAAAATTGATGTTCTTGTAAGTTTCCTATTTGAATACGATAAAATTTTATAACTACTTTGCAGATAATAACTGACTTACCTTCGTACAGCTGCCATGCTGCCTTCATCACGAAACTGGTCCTGTAGAAACGGAGGTGAATGTCCCTCTTAACATAATACAACCGGCCTGTGACTGTTGCGCGTTGGATGTTTTGAGCATGTTCACCAGGACGACGTCGTATCCTAAGACAACTACCGGTCTGGCGTAACAATAATTATGGTTCACCTGACCAGGTGACAGGTTTCCATTGATCTACGCTCCAATCTCGATGAACCCGTACCCATTCCAATCGTAATTGTCGGTGTCGTCAATATTATGTGAACCCGTGGAGGGGGGGGGGGCTCTATTGTGAAGCCCCTTTTTATCAAGGTGCACTGAACTCCGAAACACTTGTGCCTGGACCAGCGTTGTACTTGGTCATTAGATCTGCCACAGAGTGAGAAATCCTCCGCGACATCCACGTTCAGTGTGAAGGCGCGGACGTGCAGCACCCGGTCACCTACAAGTGGTTTCACTGTATCAACCACATTCCACAGATGTTCATGACTGTAGCACTCAAACAGCAGACTAACTTAGCAGTTTCCAAGATGCTGGTTATCTGGCGCCTTGTCATAGCAATCTGGTTTTTGTCAAAGTCGCCTACGTCAGCAGTTTCCTTGTTTGCAGCCTGTATCTTGGCTAGAATTACACATTCTGTCTCTGCTCCGCGTGTATGCTTTCCTTCCCACACTACGTCAACGCAAAGCCACTAGGTGGCATTCATTAACACATTGGTCAGTGGTCATAATGTTTAGGTTCAGTAACTTGTGTGTCGTATAAGAGCGATATGCGGAATGACTCCATCACCACTCAGCGTCAGTCTGTATTGGATCGTCTTGTGTCCAAGTGAGCAATGTTCAAACATTAGGATTTTAATTTCAAGGCGATTTTAGGTTTTTAATTTCCTTGGCATCTCCCGTAAGACAACTAATTTCAAGGCATATTTCTACTCAGCAGAATATATTTAGTAAGGAAAACATTTATGTAATATTTTTCAGTATGCCTACCTGGCCAGTGTAATAGGTAAAGCGTTGTTGTTGTTGTTGTTGTTGTGGTCCTCAGTCCTGAGACTGGTTTGATGCAGCTCTCCATGCTACTCTATCCTGTGCAAGCTTCTTCATCTCCCAGTACTTACTGCAACCTACATCCTTCTGAATCTGATTAATGTATTCATCTCTTGGTCTCCCTATACGATTTTTACCCTCCACGCTGCCCTCCAGTATTAAATTGGTGATCCCTTGATGCCTCAGAACATGCCCTACCAACCGGTCCCTTCTTCTTGTCAAGTTGTGCCACAAACTCCTTTTCTCCCCTATTCTATTCAATACCACCTCATTAGTTACGTGACCTACCCATCTAATCTTCAGCATTCTTCTGTAGCACCACATTTCGAAAGCTTCTATTCTCTTCCTGTCGAAACTATTTATCGTTCATGTTTCACTTCCATACATGGCTACACCCCTTACAAATACTTTCAGAAACGACTTCCTGACACTTAAATCTATACTCGATGTTATCAGATCTCTCTTCTTCAGAAACGCTTTCCTTGCCATTGCCAGTCTACATTTTATATCTTCTCTACTTCGACCATCATCAGTTATTTTGCTCCCCGAATAGCAAAACTCATTTACTACTTTAAACGTCTTATTTCTTAATCTAATTCCCTCAGCATCACCATACTTAATTCGACAACATTCCATTATCCTCGTTTTGCTTTTGTTGATGTTCATCTTAAATCCTTCTTTCAAGACACTGTCCATTCCGTTCTACTGCTCTTCCAAGTCATTTGCTGTCTCTGACAGAATTAAATGTCATCGGCAAACCTCAAAGTTTTTATTTCTTCTCCATGGATTTTAATACCTACTCCGAATTAGAAGTTAGGGAATCACTAATGTTCCAACCGTTTTTCGTAATGAAATTGTAAAAATTGCTTAAATGTGACATCGTGTGAACAGTCCTGAAATGAATAACGACCAAGCATTACCGAGTATGCAGCTAGAGGTTAAGCTATCCCATTGTCATGGATTATAGGAACTGCAGACAAACTGGGAACTTAAAATAATTCTCAATTATTCTCCAGCCTCAATTGTACACTTTTAATTACATTACATGTTTCGATCAGGCCGAATCACCATCAGATTTAAGTACCTGCTACAGCCAAGCGTCGTGTTTGTTCAGAACCTCATACCAGAGCATTGACAGTACTCTGATGGCGATTTGCACAGACAGGACGAGTGCCTGACGCAGCTAGTTAGATATGTAAATGATGCAAAGCGATCGAAGCATGCCATGTAATTAACAACGTTCAGCTGAAGCTGTAGAATAAACGAGTTTCTTAGAATATACAGTTGCTGATTCTGTCGATACGAATATGTCGGCTATACTGATGCTGTGAATTTATCTTTAATTCCTTAAACTGTACATCGAAAACTCATGCCCATTTTACCGTAAAGAAATTTCCCTTTTCTTAAGGTGCTAGAGTGGCACTAAGTCCGTGTTCCATTAGTGCAGCAGGAAAAAGACTCCGCTGCAATGAGACGATATTCTTTCAGCGAATACTCCGTGACCATTGGTGGGCGTGATCCACTGTAACCATCATAATGTGTACCATCTCTGCCGTAGCCTGATTCGCAGCGAACTTCCGGCTCTCGTTGGGTACTGTTATAAGGCGTTCCTGCGCATTCTAGACCTCTTACAGGGAAAACATGATAATTGTAGTCATAAAGTCAAAAAATCGAGCTACAGCCCGAAATATGATGGCGGTGTTGGGCCTTCTCTACATATTCAGACCTAAATGCAACACTATTTGCCCAGCGATGGATGACTTGGGTGACATTGGGAGTCTGCATTTTGGATGTTCAGGAAATGTTCCACCTCGAAAACCACCTCTTCCTCGATCTGGAAGTGCCTATCAATAACTGGATTCTTCACCTGAGGAAGGGTAACAAGACACAGGGTGTGTTATTAGGAAAAAAGGGGACGGGAAACGGGAGGCACCACAAAGAGGATGCCTGTGTGTGTCCCGCGTAGAATGGCCTGTTCTTGGGGCGGTTTGTCTATTACGAACATGTTCCGTTAGCGCCACACAATAGTAGTCACAAAAGAAACTCGGCATCACCTTGCGCAGTGACGGTGGGTTTCACCTTGCTCGGAGATGGTGAATTCTAGTTTACATTGCTTGCTTCACCCCTTTGTGTCAGAGTCTTAGTGGGACACGCAGTAAGATTCTTGGTAATTAGGCGGCAAAGAAAGTCATCTATATTGGCCTGACACAAAACAAATCCCCTGCAACCACGGTTTGACGGGCTTTTTGAACGGCAGCGAGTAGTCGCGGAACCCAAAGCGCAGCGATATTTCTCAAGTTCAATATACTGTACGAGATTTTTGAAAACTGACCCAGTTTAATCTCCATTGTCATAACAGTTGCCGATTTTCAGGCCCTCCACATCTCTGGCGATTTCTTTTTCACATTTAGATTGTCTTTCAGTTTTTGTCGTCATTCAGACTTGTTTGATTGCATGCTTCTGTAAACAAACAAAAAATTAATTTGAAACTTTTATGTTTAGAGTTAGTAATTAAAACTTTGTGATTACTCTTGTCCATACTTTCGTGGTGAAGTGTATTTGAGGAATGGTAAGGAATCGTAGGAACGAGCAAATTAATTTATCGACACATACGCGTGAGTTATCAGAGGATGATACTGGACTATATCTGCTGTGAATGATGTACAGTAGAGTAGTCTTATTTTTAGGTCGAATTTACTGAGAAGGTCCCAGTCACTGCTTTTGTATGCTAATAACAAGTGTCCACCTGTAGTCCTGCCACCTTGGGATATAGTAGCTAGTTATGTAATGGCGGAACGGCATAGGATATTCTGATAATGAGCCATGCATTAAAAGTGTTAATAAAAAGATGTTAACAACAGGTGGACTCTTGTTACCAGCGCCTTAAAGCAGTAACGGTCGTAGTACTGCTGCACGGCTTAACGCCGTAAGTTAAACTAGAAAAGATTTGAGTTATTCTTTATGCAGCCTCCCAGTTTTGTTCCACACCACAAAAAAGAGTGGTGTCTACACTAGGCGCAATAGACAAAGAGCTACGGGAGCTCCTCGATCCCAATATTTGAGAAAAAACACATATAAATATTTTTACCTATAATGTTACTGTTCTGTCGTATTTGTACGACCAATACTTTTATTACTTTCAATTGAGGTATTAATATTGGTGTATAAACGTTAATATTACAATCGGCAAAGTTTGTGAGTTAGAGCTTTGACGAAATCGTATTTATGCCACTGTGAAGGATCTGTCTTAAGACTCATGGGATTCATCTCACAGATGGTAAAAACATATATGATTAGAAACTGTCCAGTCGTATTATTGACAGATTCTGGGAATTCATAAATTCCTAGTTGAATACTTTCAATATTTTCGGCTGATGCTTCTGACTAAAGAATCAGTGCGTCTACACTTTTCAGTTTTGTATTCAGAAGCATAATTAGAATTAATGATGGCCAAGGAAACAATATAAGTGATAGGTACTACTCACGATTCATCGGTTGATGTAAAGAATCATGCGAGTTATCGCGATGAATAACTATTTATTTATAATGAATTAAACGATAATTAAATTCAAAGTAGGAAGTTTTGGCTTCAGAACGAGCAGAGAACCGTGCTTTGACATACACTTTGATGCGGAAAATGCAGATATAAAGAGCTGTATTCTCTTCCTCTGCTTGTAATTTGAATTCATCACGGGACGTAAACATTTTCAGTCTATTAATTTTCTATCTATCTTACACAATGGGGAGCCTTTTGAGCACGAAGAAATACACTGTGAGATTTTGCATCGACATGAGAGATCGAAATTAATTCTGAACTTATCTTCCGTGCTCGCCCAAATCATTTCGAATAAGGCCTTGTTGATGTTTAGATACACGTGAAACTAATCCAACTTTTCTTTAACCTTGCTGCAAAGCAGTTTGGAATTCATTAAAAATTAAATTTTATACATTCATGTATACAGTTTATTAGCATCGATTCCAGACTAAGCAGTGTGTGATCATTTCAAGACTAGTTTAGTTGAAGCCGTGTTTTTAAGCTAATACTTTTCTCAAAAACACACCTGAGAAAGATTTATTAAACTTGGTGTCAGCAGTTTTTGCAAATAGTATTCGTTCAAAAGACAAGCACTTCGGAAAGAGTTCGCATTTGATGCTGTTGCCTTTCAGAACTGTAGCTTTTACACGGGACTGAAAATTCCAGCCAACGGAGTTTCACAGACAATTCATGTCTGTAGTAAGTTGAAATCCCGAAATGGTAAAATTACCAGCATTGAGTGAATTTTTATTTTATTTTGTTTTGAACCACATTCCTGTGTAAAATTTGTAATTGCACAAACAAATAACTTAAGTTTTTTTTTTTTTTTTTTTTTTTTTTAAATATTCGCTTACTCTCACCTCTTCACGACTTCAGCTGCA
Source organism: Schistocerca serialis cubense (assembly GCF_023864345.2). NCBI lineage: Eukaryota > Metazoa > Arthropoda > Insecta > Orthoptera > Acrididae > Schistocerca > Schistocerca serialis. Next base: position 651,451,831 of record NC_064642.1, read on the forward strand.
CGCTTCAGAGCGTTTCTCATCAACTTGTTCAAATTTATGCTAGGGAATTGGTTCTCCTTTCAATCACTGAACAAAAACTGGTCATCGTATCTAATAGGAGTGTTCTTCAATGCATATTCTCAACTTTTTGGAAAAAAGCTATTTCTTTTCGCCTGTGAACCTCTATCTTTCAACATAATTTGTAATTTTTTGACAAAGCATCCTAACGTTGTTTCACACAGGACGGTTCGTGAATTCATTTCTTTCTTAATGGTTTTAGTCATTTCAACCATATTTGTACAAGATTTCAGTATGTTTGAGACCTTGGTACCGTGCGCCCAAATTATTTTGTTCTCATCATCAATTTCATCATCATAATCTGGTAGCCTACATTTTCCTGGCATTACAAGAAGAATTGTTCTGTTCACGATTTTCTCAACGAAAAGAACTATCTAATAGAGATCGTGTTATAGGCGTCGCAGCCTTTTTCACACTTTGTTTAGTCCAGCTCGTAATGGCACGTTAATTAGGAAAATTCTCCTTCGCTGCTTAATGAAATGACGGGAGATTTTTCGGCGAATTTTGCTAATGACCTCCGTCCGCACTTAGAAAAATATGGAACCTTGACAGTGCAGCTGCTGGATGATAAATGGGAAACTGCCTGCTGGCTGCCAGAAGCAGATGGCGTGCCCCTAGCTGGCTATGCAGGCCCACGCTACAGTCCCGCCAGAAAGCCTGGGGGCCAGTAGCTATGAGAAAGAAGCGATGTCGGAATGTCAGTCTTCATTTAGTTAACAGAATGAGCACGAAACTACCGCAATGCACGATTTTTAATTCGATAATACTACAAGAAACAAAATATGAAAATATGAATTACCACAAAAAATTACCAGTACAGGTTTCATAATAGGACATTTAAAATCACCAGCTGTGAATGGTATGTAAGCTGAACATCAATTTGTGATTGTAACTGAGAAATATAAAACCGATCTACCGAAAGTATCCACCAGTATGGGATGGCATCAATTTGGCATGCTTTATCAACAGCACTGATGCAAGCAAAGTAGTACAGTTTGGATCCTGTGCAACCACAAACTATCATAAAATACATATTTTGCAATGCTTAAGGGAGACAAGCAAAACGTTATGAAGCTGGATCAAACTCTTGATGTGATTTTTGGTAAACATGTGCTTCAACTTTTCATTTCCATACGGATAATAGTGATGTTATTAAGTGGTTGCTTATTTTGCCTGTGCTGTTGATCGTTTCCTATTATCTTGTGGATAAAATGTGGTCTTGTAGAGTGGGGAAGCAATGGTAAGAGTGGGTTTTGGGGGTCTTCGTTCCCTTGCAGAATCACAATGCGAATAGTTTGCGCGGGAAGACTTAGGAAGGTGCAAGTCCATGATATAGTCACTCATATTGTGATCGTCGACATTTCGTAGTGGATGTGGCCAAATTCTTCATACTACCACAGATCTGTTTGTCTGCCTAAGTACGATAGATACAGCGCTATGACACGCACGGAGCGATTTGACTAAGATTTCTCGAACGTAGGTACCTCTCTATTTTTAGGGCGATGTAAAAATAAATACATCTAATTCACGTGAAAACTTAAAATGTATGGTGTTTATAATGAAATGAAAGTAATATCGATGTCAAAGTCACATAGTGAGTTGGATAGGATGTTCGAGCAATTGATTACTCTCTATAAGAAAAGATCTGTGTGCAGACTACATGGTTTCAAGACAATTTATTTATTTTTGTAAAAAGGTATCGATTGAATGTGTAACGTAAAGTCATATAAGCTTTTCGAACTGTCGCTGAAAATTTATTGCAATACCTAGAAGCATAATTGCTGGTTGAAATAAATGTTTCAGATGATGATGAAAGAAAATGTTCACATTACTGGGCTTTGGCATATATATATGTTTCTGTGGACGGGTCATGTCAGATTCTATACATTGCACCAAAGTGTCCAAAGAGATTTCAGCACGTACTGCTTTGAACTTATAACGAATTGTGTCTACGTTACTTGATTTACGACGGTACGTCTCCTTTCTTACTGTTTCCCTTGAGACGAAGTTGTTTGGACTACAGGAGGTCAAAAAACAGTAACCGTGTGATATATAGGTTTCACAGATTCCTTGATAATTAGTAGCAAAATTTGAATTTTCGCTTTACTCAGTGACTTGGCTGCTACACTCGCTTTATGGGGCAGCAAAGCTAAAATATTCATCTGACAATCCAGATTTGGTTTACCTGTAATTCCCCACTATTGTTTAAGGTGAATGATTGCTTGAAGAGGACACAGTTCATTTCCTTGCTCTTTATGTTGTTTTTCGAACCTGCTCTTGTAGTGTATCATGTTGTTCAGATGCAGTGTGTGCAGATGGTGCGGACATTGTATGGACACGCGGCGGCCGAAGTCTGCTAAAAGATACGAAAAAAGTGGATGTGGGTGACGATTGGTTCTTTGGCAGTACCTAGGGAAGCTGCAGTAAACTCATCAGAGCAAGAGGGTAGGCGACATTGTTAAGCTATTGATTGTCTCTCAACTTTCTCGGATCGTAGACGTTGCCTGTTACACTTCGCTGTATACACGGTTATGGACTTGTCAGTACTCTGAATGTTGTTGTAAAATGGGTCTGTAGTTTGTTTGACCTGAGTTGTTCAAATATAGAAGATGGTTCAAATGGCTCTGAGCACTATGGGACTCAACTGCTGAGGTCATTAGTCCCCTAGAACTTAGAACTAGTTAAACCTAACTAACCTAAGGACATCACAAACATCCATGCCCGAGGCAGGATTCGAACCTGCGACCGTAGCGGTCTTGCGGTTCCAGACTGCAGCGCCTTTAACCGCACGGCCACTTCGGCTGGCAAATATAGAAGGAGTAAACTGATTATTTCAGTAGTGCTAAGCAGTAAAGAGTTTTCTCTTGGTACCACTCTGTAGGGAGAAGTATTCCGATGAAATCTTGTTGAGAAATTATTTAATACCAGTGACGCGTTTCACCGTTTTGGGGTATCACCAGATTTTATAAAAGTAGCTGAATATGTAACCGATCCATCGTTAAGACTTATGAAATGGAAAATGGACGCAACAGTAACTGGACTGCATATACAGTTTCTGTTGCGTCCATTTTATGTTTTATAAGCCTTAATGACGGATGGGTTACACACAGAGCTACTTCTACACAGTCTGATGGTGCGGCAAAATGTTGAAACGCTTCACTGGTATTAAATAATTTCGCAACAAGACTGTTTTTATTCTTGAACAGAACGGGAACATTGACTTAGACTGACAGATCCAACGCGGGCGTTACGTACACAGACACACACACACACAAATACACAGAGCGTACGTTTCACCCCACGCTTGAATGCCGTCTTCTGTAAAGTATTGTAACACTTCTTCGATTAGATGCTTTTTATACAATTCGTACCAAATAAAGTTTTGAAGTACCACAAAACTAAAGTATCGGTTGTTTTTGACAATCCAATTTGAAGATTTTCAAAAGAAGTTCTGGGTCAGTAGAAGTTAGCTAGGAATTAATATCCTTAGGGAATCGGAATTCGTGTTTTCGTTAATATTGTGACGCAAGAAACATGTAACCGGTTCAAAACATTGAAAAATCTGACATGCTGGAAACTCGTCACGCCATTGTGTCAATGGTGGGAAATCGATAATCGAAATTGAACTGTATACCTGTGTCGGTAGACTGCACATATGGGCGCATCACCCGCTACACAAATTGTCCGTGCACACCTCTCCTCCCGCATGGCCGATTCGCTACTCTGGCCGGTGGAAATGACTAATTGAATCTGCCGCTCGCTGCCGTAAACAGGCCCTCCCGTCGCAAACCCATCCACCAACACATTCAACCCCTTCCCCTCCACACGCCTGCGGAGCACACACACAAACGCCTACCCACCCACACACACACACACATACACACACACACACACACAAGCAAGCACACGTATGTGCGCATATACAGCAACTGGAGGCTCGCATCCGGCGACTGTTTTATTGGCTTGCGTAGTGTAACCACTTTATAACGTTCGCGACACTCGGCCCCGTGGCAATAAATCGGACGGGATCAAGAGGAGATATCGCCGGAATAACGACCAGCGATCCACACGTGCGCGCGCCTCGGGGAGTAAAGCCACACGGGAGAGACAAAAAATATTGTAAGCCCACCGATGGCCGTTGACTCGACAGGTACAAAATCACACTCGAATCTAATTACGGCGGCCAATAAACGCGGAACAGGTACATTCGACTAGTCGCCGAGAGTTATGTATGCTGTGATATACAGCGTGACCTAGAAACGATGTGTCTGTTGCTACATAAAACTAGAGCCCAACATTTCGTCCTATTGTCGTTCCAGACTAGCGTGCAACCATGCTGGAGGAAAAATCGTAAAACGTACACAATTTATACGACTGACCATTCGGTAAGTCATTTCTCACCATAAACTATGTATAACCCTGCTGCGAACGATAAGGCGTGTGGAAACCAACAGTGGCGCTAAGCTGATGCCCGGGAGCTTGGTAGGATAAGCAAAGAAAAAAAAAAATTAACAAAATCTAAATCGTCTTAATACGCACAAAAAGAGTTCCTATTCACATTCGAAGTGCAGCAAGGGAGAATTCTAGAACTGGCCTGCAGAAGCTAGAACAACAAAATATGTACTGCCAAAGGTAAACGTATTGGTCACAAACAGTAACGTGACAAAAGTCATGGTATAGAGATAGGCACGCACACAGATGGTGGTAGTAGCACGAACAAAAGGCATGAAAGGGCATTGCACTGGCGGAGCTGTACTCTGGTGATTCATTTGAAAAGGTGTCCACATGAATATGGCCACACGACGGGAATTAACAGACTTCGAATGCGGAATGAAGGTTGGATCAACAAACACTGGACATTCCATTTCGAAAAGTTCTACGTAATTCAGCATTCCGTGATCTACAGTATCAAGTGTGTTCCAGGAGTAGGAGATTAGTGTTTAACGTCCCGTGGACAACGAGGTCGTTAGAGACGGAACATAAGCATGGAGTAGGGAAGTAAATCTGCCGTGTCCTGCCAAAGTAACCATTCCAGCTCGTGTGCCTAGAATACCAAACTTTTTGCATTAACGCTCACCACGGACAACACAGTGGCCGATGGCCATTACTTTACGACCAAGAGCAATGGCGTTTTCGCGGTATTTTCAGTGTTACCAGACGAGCAACTCTGCGTAAAATAGTCACAGACATCAGTGAATGTGCCGGCCGGGGTGGCCGAGCGGTTCTAGGCGCTACAGTCTACAACCGCGTGACCGCTACGTTCGCAGGTTCGAATCCTGCCTCGGGCATGTATGTTTGTGATGTCCTTAGGTTAGCTAGGTTCAAGTAGTTCTAAGTCTAGGGGACTGGTGTCCTCAAATGTGAAGTCCCATAGTGCTCAGAGCCATTTTCAGTGAGTGTCGTACGTAACCGCTAGGACAGTGCGACGAAATTTGGCTTTATTCAGCTATGGCAACAGACGACCGACGCAAGTGGCTTTGCTAACAGCGCAATATCGTTTACAGCGCCCCTCTGACGCTCGTGATCATATTACTTGGACCCAAGACGACTGAAAATCATGGCCTTGCCAGATTAGTCCCGATTTTAGTTAGTAAGAGCTGATGGTAGGATTCGAGTGTGGCGCACAGCCCACGAAGCCATGGACCTGAGTTGTCATCAAGGCACTGTGTAAGCTGGCCATGGCTCCATAATGGTGAGAGCTGTGTTTACGTAGAATGTACTCGGTCCACTAGCCCGATTGTACCCGTCATTGGATGGAAAGGGTTGTGTTCGGCAGCTTGAAGACCATTTGCCAGCGTTAATAGACTTCATTTTATGGATGACAACGCACCATGTCCGCCGTGTCTTCGGGCCACAATCGCTCGCGACTGGTTTTAAGAACATTCAGGACAATTCGAGCGAATGATTTCGCCACCCAGATCACCCGAAATGAATCACATTGAATATTATTTCTTTCTTTCTTTCACTGGTGCCATGTCCCGCACTGACGCAGGGTCGGCATTGTTAGGAACGGATTTGGCAGGGTTAGGATGGTTGCCGGTTCCCTTCCTCCAGCCACCCCATACCCCCCTTCCCCCCGGGACGGAATTGAATTAGTGTACCCCAGCTGTCTGGGTCTAGTGTAATTCATGGAATAGTGCGAACATGTTCAGATGTCGGTGAGTCGCGTAACTGAGGTGGGACGTGGGGAACATCCCGGTATTCACCTAGCAGGATGTGGAAAACCCGCCTAAAAACCACATCCAGGCTGGCCGGCACACCGGGCTTCGTCGTTAATCCGCCGGGGCCGGCGCGCCTACCCGAGTCCAGGAAGCAGCGCGTTAGCGCCCTCGGCTATTCTGGCGAGTGTAAATCCCATTGAATGTTCATGTGACATATCCAATAGGTCAGTTCATGCACAAAATCTTGCACACAAAACATTTTCGCAATTATCGACAGCTATACAGGCAGATTGGCTCAATATTTCTGCAGGGGACATCCAGCGACTTGTTGAGTCCACGCCACGTCGAATTGCTGCGCTACACCAGACAAAGCCAAGTCCGGCACGATATTAGGAAGTATTCCACGACTTTTATCATCTCAGCGTAACGAAACAGGAAGTCGACAATGCATTATGCCCCCTTGACTTCACACTGAACTGAAGGGATATGAAAGGTGTTGCATTTTGTGTGGTCTGTAAATGAATGTCATTCTCTAACGCGTCGGATGTGGACAATGTTTGTATGTTTATAAAAGAAAATTGGGAAACTTGGGGGCTCTTGGCTTAATGAATTTATTGCAGGGAGAAGAAACAGGTTTCGTATAGATTCCGAAGCATTTCCTCAGGCTGATTTAGTAGATGAAAGATTACGCCAGGTGTAGTCGAACGTGCGTGTTGTGAGTACAGCGGGGAGCTGTAACTCGGAATTGTCGTTCAGTACGCACTCTTTTTATATTTCAGTTGGCGGCCACTGAACACACATTCGAACCGTTCAAGAGGGTCTGAAATACGGTGGAGCGCCACGTTGTCAGTCTTACGTTGTCTAACAGTGCGTCGCTCTTGAAGAGCGAGAACAACTGATGAAAGAAGCCACGAGGATTCGACACACCGTGTTACCAGTTGGGGGGCTTGAGGTTGGTGGTGAACTAAATTCCTTGTTTCCTATAAGAATTGATTTTCATCTTCCAAGATTGGTATACACTACTGGCCATTAAAATTGCTACACCACGAAGATGACGTGCTAAAGACGCGAAATTTAACCGACAGGAAGAAGATGCTGTGATATGCAAATGATTAGCTTTTCAGAGCATTCACACAAGGCTGGCGCCGGTGGCGACACCTACAACGTGATGACATGAGGAAAGTTTCCAACCGATTTCTCATACACAAACAGCAGTTCACCGGCGTTGCCTGGTGAAACGTTGTTGTGATACCTCGTGTAAGGAAGAGAAATGCGTACCATCACGTTTCCGACTTTGATGTCGGATTGTAGCCTATCGCGATTGCGGTTAATCGTATCGCGACATTGCTGTTCGCATTGGTCGAGATCCAATGACTGTTGGCAGAATATGGAATCGGTGGGTTCAGGAGGGTAATACAGAACGCCGTACTGCATCCCAACAGCCTCATATCACTGGCAGTCGAGATGATAAGCATCTTATCCGCATGGCTGTAACGGATCGTGAAGCCACTTCCCGATCAAGAGTCAACAGATGGGGATGTTTGCAAGACAACAACCATCTGCACGAACAGTTCGACGATGTTTGCAGCAACATGGCCTACCAGCTCGGAGACCATGGCTGCAGTTACCCTTGACGCTGCATCACAGACAGGAGCGCCTGCGATGGTGTACTCAACGACGAACCTGGGTGCACAAATGGCAAAACGTCATTTTTTCGGATGAGTCCAGGTTCTGTTTACAGCATCATGATGGTCGCACCCGTGTTTGGCGACATCGCGGTGAACACATGCATATTGCAAGCGTGTTTTCGTCATTGCCATACTGGCGTATCACCTGACGTGATGGTACGGGGTGCCATTGGTTACAGGTCTCGGTCACCTCTTGTTTGCATTCGGCACTTTGAACAGTGGACGTTAGATTTCAGATGTGTTAAGAATCGTGATTCTACCCTTCATTCGATCCCTGCGAATCCCTACATTTCAGCAGGATAATGCACGACCGCATGCTGCAGGTCCTGTACAGGCCTTTCTGGATACAGAAAATGTTCGACTGCTGCCCTGGCCAGCACGTTCTCCAGACCTCTCACCAATTGAAAACGTCTGGTCAATGGTGGCCGAGCAACTGGCTCGTCATAATACGCCAGTCACTACTCTTGATGAGCTGAGGTATCGTGTTGAAGCTGCACGGGCGGCTGTACTTCTGTACTTATACACGCCACCCAAGCTCTGTTTGACTCAATGCCCAGGCGTATGAAGGCCGTTATTACGGACAGAGGTGGTTGTTCTGGGTACTGATTTCTCAGGATCTATGCACCCAGACTGCGTGAAAATGTAATCACATGTCAGTTCTAGCATAATATATTTGTCCAATGAATACCCGTTTATCATTTCTATTTCTTCTTGGTGTTGCAATTTTAATGGCCAGTTGTGTAATTTACCCAGATGCCTCTGGTGGTGGCTGACAATGAAGTTCAGGTTTGTGGCAGCTCTCGAATTGTACAATGGCGTCGGCATTCATGGTAGCTGAACCACCCGCTGCGATGGATATTTGATTCCTGTAGCGGACCAAAGACCATCACCGTGTGACGTGTTAGCGGCAACCTCTGGTATCGCTGCGGCCACAAGCGAAACTTCCTGCTACACAAGTACTATTGCCGGCATACAATGTCAGCTTCCATATAGCAAAAGTATCGTGATACCAGATCAGGCATCGATACATCAGTTTCATATTAATATCTTGTTGCACTTTCGTAAAAAAAAATTGACTTTTTCTTGGATCTGCGACAAATTTCATTTTCATCTGTTTACGGGCGGGATGTCGCGCTAATGCTATGGAATTTCGGTAGCGATTTATTGTTTTCAGGTGAAGAACGCGGCAATTTTACACATTGCTGCCAAATTTGTACGTTATCATTGGAGATAATCAGTTTCGCCAGTGCATCCAGATGTGATGCTTATAAGGAGACAAGTGAGCGACTACTGTAAGAGACAAACCATATGGTGACGTGAATTCTGAAAACATTCTCACATAGGTTTCGACGTAATTCATTCTGGAAACAGTCCTGTATGCTTTCTCTGTGCTGCGGAATATCTTTTTTTCCAGGAGTACTAGTCCCGCAATGTACTCAGGAGAACTTATGTGATGACATTTTCACTCTGTATCCGAGTGTGCGGTGACATGAAACTTACTGTCTGATTAAAATTGTGTGCTGGAACGGAACTCTAACTCGGGACCTTTGCCTTACCCGGACTAGTCTTCTACCGACGGAGCTGCTCAAGCGCAATTCAGGACCCATCCTCACAGCTTTGATTCGTTTTGCTTACCCGCGAAAGGCAAAGGTCCCCACTTCGTGTCTCGGTCCGTGTTTCTTAATTTCTGTGAAGTGTGGAATGTAGGAGAAGAGACAGTAGAGGAAATAAAGCTGCGTTAGCTTGGTTGGTAGAATATTTGCCCTCGAAAGACAAGAGTCCTTGATCGTGTCCGGTACACAGTTTTAGTGAACCAGTAAGTTTCATCTTCAGACGAGACTTTTCACGACTAATACATGTTTCCTAGCAACGGTAAGTGTTTAACAACGTAGACAGTTGTGGAAAAAACGTGCTGTACTCTTTACGTATTATTGCCTAAGAAAGGGAATACAGATTGGCTTTTGTCATCGGATCTTCGGCAGCCGTTTGTTTAATGATTTTTGGCTGGAATTTGCGAAGTATCACCTCCTATTAGTGGTGGATGGTGAACCTTATACGCTGCCAGTCAGAAAAAAAGTCGTTAAACAAACATCGATCATATATCCCGATAAGAAAACAACAGGCAAAAGGTTCACAAGTGGTCACGATAGAGTCATCAGTTTTGCTAGGGGAATTAACTTTAACCGGGAAGACAGAAAATTAATAACGTCTCACCGACAGCTTCATCATTAGACGGTTAGTATTTGTTCAGCTGGGAGAGGATGAGGACTGTATCACCGTAGACTTTTCTAACGAATCTTCCCACTATTTACATGCCATGCTTTAGGAAAGCACTGTAAAACCTAAATCTGAATATCTTCATGAGGATTAAGCCACCAGTACTTCAGAATTTCTGTATTTGAATCACTGTTCATACTCGCCAGATGAATCCATTTCAGCAGGAACGACATAACGTTGGCAATAATTTTGGCTACAGCAATCGTCTTTTCAATCTCTAAAGATGACGTAAGTTACAAATTCTTGATGGAATGTAGTAGAGGAAGGGTTACCATTCGCATTCTAGAGCAGCAGGCTTCAAATCCTCTCCAGTGAACCAAATTTAAGTTTCATGTTACCTTAAACTGATTAGCCAGTGGTCTTCCTTCCTTTGAATAGTACTTCGACGTACTAATCTTGATTGTTGTTAGATTTACGAAGTAATAAGGTAATATTCGTAGCATATGGAAGCAAGGCAGGTGTTTAAGATGGCTCATTTCTCTTCGAGAACAACAAAGTAGGCATGTTGAGACAGTCCGTAATCATATGTATTAAATCAGAGGGAAGATTTGGTTATAAAATGCGACTAAATACTGGAGAGTCCAACTCCAATAGCGGCAGTAGAAGATTCTGAAACTGTTCGATAGTTAGTGAAAGCATTTCTGCCTGGCAACTTCATCTGCAGAGCATAAGGCATCTTTTTCGCTCTTTTCTGAGTGAAGCACTACTGGGTATGCGGGTGATGAAAAAATTCTGGATTCATACGCTAGATGTCAATTCCCTCCCTAGGTTTTTGATCGACCACCAATGAGTAAGAATTCTAGAATGAGGAAAGGATTTGGTATGAAAGTTTTAAATTTCAGTGAGTATAGTGCTGTATACCAGCTTACATTCCGGGTAATTATTGTTGTTACATAGTGTGCTAACTATTTTAGGTTACGTCTGTCTATGTACAAGTGAATAAATGCAGCTTCAGTATTGCCAAAACCGGTTTGTCTTCATTTATGGACACGATACAAAGGAAACCAGTTTCCAGGCATATTTTTCAGTTAGTGTTTACTGCCGCCATTTCGGCAGAGCTCTGTGACGCCTTTCGATGACTTTCTTGAATATGGCTTGCTTTCTCAGTTTGTTACTCAAGGGACCTTCTGTAATCCCTTAAAATTTTGTTGTAGTTATATTACAACCAACTGGTAACGTTAAGAGGCAACTATTTTTGTGTATACAGCAGGTTACAGGAGGAATGGTCAATATCCAGGGATATGATAGCAGCGATCTTTTGGAGCAAAAATGTCACATGGTCGTGTACACTATTCCGAAATGTTTCCAGGCCAAAACACTTTTAATCTATATTGTCATTTATTTTCCGTATTATTCAATACATTACATGAAGATAGTAACTGTTCTCGAAAGAACAGATACCACTGATGACCGTGCAGCTTAATTAATTAAAACCCTCAGCTGCCGAGAGGTATGTCAACAACACCTGTCGGCAGCTGAGGGTTTCAATTAATTATCATTTATCCGTAGAGTGCAGAGAGGCAGTGTAGTTGACGGATAGTTGAACATTTATTTATGTCCGGTTGAGATGTTCTCCTACACGTCTGGTAAAATGCGGAGGTGCTCTGCCATGCTGTGTCAAGTCAGTGTAAGTGCATTGCTGTCCGTGTGGCCAAAAGAACGTACCTTATACCCTAATACATTAATTCTAAGTGTTACTGCTAACTTACTTTCCAAGTAGTAGAAGGAATTGCCCAACGGTAAGTTCAGTCGTAAAGTCCACCAAATTACACACAAGCCATTTCATAAGTTGGGATAGATTTTTGAAAAAAATGTTTACTCATACATCAAATTCTTTTTCGTATTGATTTTACCAAAGTAATACAGGCACGAACTCTTTTAGTTACCTACTAAAATTACATCAGACTGTGTTGTACAAATGGAGATGATGTCTTAATTATTGATGACGCCTATGCCACAATCGTTTTATTAATCTTCATTGCATGATGTAATTTTAGTAAGTAACTAAAAGATTTCGTGCCTGTATTACCTTGGTAATTTCACTGTTACTTAAGCACTAGTGTTTCTCATTTCCGATGCTAAGGTTTTGCTAATGAAAGTGTCTTCCTGTTCAGGATTTTTTACTTCTGATGAAGGTATATTTATATATACCGAAACCTCGGTCAAGAATTTTAATAAATTTGTATCCTGCAACTGCTTTGGCTGACATCCTTTATCGTGGAGAAAAGAAAAATTATATTAACTGAATTATCTCTTAAACAACTGTCAATAAATAAAATTTTTTGACGAGATCGCTGTTCGTCAGAATGTTCCTGTTTGCTGTATTATCCCTGAAGGTTGAACTTATGAAATTTGGCGTTACTGAAGACTGTTGAATACGTCATAGAGCGGATAGATATTATGACATAACTTAAGATACCATAACGGGCATTAAGGATTAAAACATGTACAGCATTCTAAATAGAAGGTACACCATGCTCATGGGACACAAAAATCATGATATTCTGAAGAAATGGATTCAGTACATCTCAAGGTATGCGGGAGACGTCTAGATGTTCTCAAAGTGATATAATCTTGTAACAATTTTGTCTATGAGACAGGAGAAACAGCCGCTTGGGATTAGGCAAGCGGTCTAAGGCGCTGCAGTCATAGACTGTGCAGCTGGTCCCGGCGGAGGTTCGAGTCCTCCCTCGGGCATGGGTGTGTGTGTTTGTCCTTAGGATAATTTAGGTTAAGTAGTGTGTAAGCTTAGGGACTGGTGACCTTAGCAGTTAAATCCCATAAGATTTCACACACTTTTTTTTTTTACAGGAGAAGCAACTGCTCACTTAATATAAAATTAGAAAAGCTTTCGTGACGTCTGCAACTATTATTTACTTAATCATAAACTGGTTTTCTACTTCTTAGGCCATTGCTAAATGACAACTGAAAGCCGCAGCCACTGATATAGCGTACAGATGTTCGTGTGGTATTTATTTAGAAGCAGAATAGATTAACTAATTCGCGGCAGTTTAAATAGTTACTCTAAGGAAGTTACTGCTACTGTTTGTCTTGCTAGTTAAAGAACACATGGAAGTATTTGCATTGTATGAGTTGGGTAGAAACGGGTACACGCCGCAGTGGGATCCAAATAAAATTTCCGTAACAGGCTCGAAATGATTTCTTCCGCTTTCGTAGCTAATAACACTCAGTGGAGCGTAACTCGAATCTGAGTCCTCTAAACCGGCACCGACACATCAAAATGCACTACGAGCAAACAAATTTACAGGGGGAAGAGGTAAACTTAATTGCCGTCGCAGCGCTGGTTCTCCCTTTACGAGATATTGGCTTTCTGCGCATCTACTGAAGCGGTCTGCAAATTTGTGAAACTATATGACCGAAAACGATAAAGAAACGTAAAGAGAAAGGCGCAGAAAAAAGGGGGAAAAGAAACCGCATTCACGGAGCACGCAGAACTTCGCTCTGGAAATTCTGAATATTGCGTCGCTTTAGCCGTGGACTTTTACGCGCGTCCGCTCGCTATTTCAAAAGAGACCATATTTGCCAGCCGTTGCAATATTTTCGAGGTACCACAATTGTCAATAAATCTGACTCGTTTTATCTTCTTCAGGAAACATTAACGCAAACGGCTGACGTAGTAGCCCCCTACCCTTGGCCTCATCCCCCACCACAATCTACACCCCCTCCCACCACTCCCTGACAACGTCACAGCGCCACAATCCCCACCACTTCAGCGCTCTGGCACAGACCACAGCCCCAGGGCAGCGAAGCAAATCCAGCAAAAGCGACCACCACAGAACGTTTCCCGAGCGCGAAACATAAAATAAAAAACGATCAAACACAATAATGCTCGGCAATGGAAGCCTTCCGCGGGCGAAAGCGCCAGCATAAATTGGTACGAATGGTTTTCGCTGCGCTGTTTTTCGTGTTTTATTGTTTTGTTTTCTCTCGGCCTGGTAACTAGCAAAATATCTGCGTGGCGGCTAATATATCACTGAGAACGGCGTCGGGGGCTTGATTCGCCTATATAAATCCACGCACCACGCAGCTGTTATGTATTTACGTCCGGATGTACGTGTGTGTGTGTGTGTGTGTGTGTGTGTGTGTGTGTGGCTTCTGCGTAAGTGAGAGGGTTGTTTTTTTTCCACTTTTCGTTCGTATCCCATGAGGTTAAAAGGCAATTCAGGTAGATATGTCGGCACTCAGATCCTTAGTAAAAGCTCCCAAATAGTATTACAAGCCGATTAAAATACTGCTGTCCGAAAACAACTGCGGAAGAAGGGAGACAAATGAATAAAGGGGAAAACTGTGTCCGGGAGGTGCAGAGATCACCCTTGAATAGGATGTATGTATTACACTTCACAACATGGACATCGTCGACATTCCAGGAATGTTCAAAACAAACCATTATCTTGCATCACGAACATCGAATAAAAAATGGTGCGTCACAGTGATCACAAAGCGTCGCACCATCAAGATCAAAGGTGAGCTTACTAGGAGTACGCGCAGGTCTTTCAGCAAGGTATGCACTGTTAAAATGCATATAGAACCATATTGGTGTAACGGTGTGCAACCGAATGCAAGACAGTCTGTAGTGGAGCTTATCGTGAAACTGGCTATCCTTTAAGGTTTCGCTACAGATGGTGCGACAATATGTTTTATAGGCAAGAGCCTGCACTGGTGCAGTGGTCCCAGGTCGTGCAGATTGCAGTATCACACATTTTACAGGAGGCATAGTTTGCTCTAAAGGAGTATAATTTTTATACTCAGACCACAAAGCAAGCAAAAAGCAAATTCTTTTGACCAGCTATTGACCGAAAGTAGTGCTCATACCATAGTTGTACAGTTAGTTAAAAAGAAAGTGTACTCCGTTACCTGTTTGAAATAAAAGACACTATTACAAAGATATGTTTATATGAAAATACATGTTAGTACTAATTGCACAATTACCTAATAGTTAATCCAGTCGCCGCAATTATCGATTATAGCTTCGCAATTTTTGGGATGCTTTTCACGAGATTTTCTGCATATTCTCTCGGTAATGATCTCCGCATCGTCCTGATTTGACATGACAGCTGCTTCATATTATGTACTAGCTTCCCTTTAAGCTTCATCTTAATATACGACCAAACATTTTCGACCAGATTTGCAGCTGGAGACATTGCAGACCAATCTGTCGTGGACACCGCATTGTCTTGTTTCCACAATGTAAAGACACGGCTGCGATTTTTTGGATCATTATCCTCTTGAAACACATCTTTCGAGCCAAACAGATTCTTAACGGGCCTCACAAAGCCTTTTTGATACATATATAAATAAGTGCAAAAGAACATTGGTTACAGATTCGAGACCACTACTAAAGAAGTCGCTGCGGACGTTACATTTAAAATTATGGCGTACCAAAAATTTCAAATGTGTGTAAAATCTTATGGGACTTAACTTCTAAGGTCATAATTCCCTAAGCTTACCCACTACTTAACCTAAATTATCATAAGGACAGACACACACACCCATGCCCGAGGGAGGACTCCGCCGGGATCAGCCGCACAGTCCATGACTGCAGCGCCCAAGACCGCTCGGCTAATCCGGCGCGGCTATGGCGTACACTTTCTTGTGGAACTGACTGGGAAAACCACGCACACGAGAGAGAAACATAGGGGCAGAGCACATCCAACGTCTCTCAGCAGAATATATAACTTTCCAGCGAATTTGCCATTCACGTTAACAGACGGCAGAATCGTAGACAAATGTTTTAAGGCATTGATGTTAGTTGATCTTGATAAAACTCTCTTCGTACCTCCCTAATTTCCAGGGTTTCTTACATACGCATTTCCTCTTAAAATCAGGCTTGGTCAGAGTTGAAACAAATTCCTTACTGAACGATGGAATGAGTTTGTTTCTCTCATCTACAGGTTTTTGGGTCGGTTCAAATGGTTCAAATGGCTCTAAGCACCATGGGACTTAACATATGAGGTCCTCAGTCCCCTAGACTTAGAACTACTTAAACCTAACTAACCTAAGGACATCACACACATCCGTGCCCGAGGCAGGATTCTAATCTACAACCGTAGTGGTTGCGCGGTTCCAGACTGAAGCGCCTAGAACCGCTCAGCCACAGCGGCCAGTTTTTCGGATCGGTTCCGTAGTCTACTGTACATCGTCAAGTTGTTGCTTTTTTAGAAATTTCGTTACCCACGTCTTCCAATTCTGTAACCGTGTTTGGAATTATGCAACCATTCACAACTTCTCTTGAAATGACTGTACTCTATGTCGCAGGCAATTTGATGTGCATAAAGTACAACGTCACTATCCCACACATCCTGTAAATTGTATCGAGCGTCCTTGAAACAGACAAATGCCATTTTTTGTAAGATGTGCGACTTGTCTTCTCCTGAATATCAGTAGTTTTTCTCATGCACTACACGGTCTTATTGCTGCGGACTTATTCGAAAACTAATCATAATTGTTTGTTTACTACGCTGCGGATGATCTTCCGTGTACAAAATTATGGCAAGTATCCGCTCCTTGGGCAAATATTGTCCACTGAAGGCGTGATTTGTGGCTCCCTGTCCGACTAGGATGGTGAACTACATGGCACGACACCTGTTCCACTATCAATTTTACTTGTTAAGCATGTTTTGTCATCATTGTACTTCTCATGTACATTGAACGACCCCACACATTCCACTGACTCACCTTGCAGAAAACCTAATATTTCATCTGCCACTTCTTTCTCACTCTGAGAGATTCCCTGAGTTTCTTTCTGACGAAATGTCGACTTCGGCTACTGTTGTCGTACATATATTGCAAAGTTTGCTTTGTTTAATTTATCGTTACCATTTCTCTGCTTTTTATCAACACCACTAGCACTATAGCACTATTGCGAGTTACTCGTCGACTAAGCGGTTCAACTACACTCAGTAGCCTCATGCTGTGCTCACGATTAGATACCTGCACTCCCGCTCTCTATTGCTATTGTGACGGACACCCAGACAAAGTGATGTCAATTACGGTGAGCAAAATGAAGGGGGCAAAGTGGATAGCGTTGCTGCCTTTAGGTATTGGGACCTTCTTTTCGATTCTCGAGCGGGTGAGTGATTTTTCTCCTCTCTATGTGTTGTTCTCATCATTTCATCTGATCATCACCGTCATCACAAAGACGCGTAGGTCATGGAAGTTACGAGGAACTGCTCTATGCGGTCGAACTCCTTTAGACGTGGTATTCTGGCCTTATTCTGGCCTATAACGCCAGCAGTAGCAGAATATAGTAGGGTGCTTATGACGGCTGTTGGCGAATGGACGGTGTGATATGGCATTGCCTTCAACTGCACGTCGTTCCTCCCAAAAAGGACCACTATGAGCACGATAACTGAGCAACTATGTTCATGCGGAGTTGTCTACCTGCGCTCATAACCACGAGGGTTGCCCAGAAAGTAATGCACAGCATTTCTTTCTTCAGCACTTCTGTACTGAACGTAATGGGAATTATACACACGATAGGGTGTGTGGAATTTTAACCACACACCCTATTTTTTCACGTAATCTCCATCCCGTTCTACGGCCTTTCTCTGGTGCGAAAAAAGGGCGTGTTTGCCTCACTGAGGAGACTTCATATAATACATACGCAACGTTTCGCATTCGTATCTACATCTACATCTACATTTATACTCCGCAAACCACCCAACGGTGTGTGGCGGAGGGCACTTTACGTGCCACTGTCATTACCTCCCTTTCCTGTTCCAGTCGCGTATGGTTCGCGGGAAGAACGACTGTCTGAAAGCCTCCATGCGCGCTCTAATCTCTCTAATTTTACATTCGTGATCTCCTCGGGAGGTATAAGTAGGGGGAA
Organism: Schistocerca serialis cubense; assembly: GCF_023864345.2. Lineage (NCBI taxonomy): Eukaryota > Metazoa > Arthropoda > Insecta > Orthoptera > Acrididae > Schistocerca > Schistocerca serialis. The sequence goes on from NC_064642.1 coordinate 651,469,863, forward strand.
GCAATATATTCGATACCTCATCCAGAAACGCACCCTCTCGAAACCTGGCGAGCAAGCTACACCGCGATGCAGAGCGCCTCTCTTGCAGAGTCTGCCACTTGAGTTTATTAAACATCTCCGTAACGCTATCACGGTTACCAAATAACCCTGTGACGAAACGCGTCGCTCTTCTTTGGATCTTCTCTATCTCCTCCGTCAGACCGATCTGGTACGGATCCCACACTGATGAGCAATACTCAAGTATAGGTCGAACGAGTGTTTTGTAAGCCACCTCCTTTGTTGATGGACTACATTTTCTAAGCACTCTCCCAATGAATCTCAACCTGGTACCCGCCTTACCAACAATTAATTTTATATGATCATTCCACTTCAAATCGTTCCGCACGCATACTCCCAGATATTTTACAGAAGTAACTGCTACCAGTGTTTGTTCCGCTATCATATAGTCATACAATAAAGGATCCTTCTTTCTATGTATTCGCAATACATTACATTTGTCTATGTTAAGGGTCAGTTGCCACTCTCTGCACCAAGTGCCTATCCGCTGCAGATCTTCCTGCATTTCGCTACAATTTTCTAATGCTGCAACTTCTCTGTATACTACAGCATCATCAGCGAAAAGCCGCATGGAACTTCCGACACTATCTACTAGGTCATTTATATATATTGTGAAAAGCAATGGTCCCATAACACTCCCCTGTGGCACGCCAGAGGTTACTTTAACGTCTGTAGACGTCTCTCCATTGATAACAACATGCTGTGTTCTGTTTGCTAAAAACTCTTTAATCCAGCCACACAGCTGGTCTGATATTCCGTAGGCTCTTACTTTGTTTATCAGGCGACAGTGCGGAACTGTATCGAACGGCTCCTGGAAGTCAAGAAAAATAGCATCTACCTGGGAGCCTGTATCTAATATTTTCTGGGTCTCATGAACAAATAAAGCAAGTTGGGTCTCACACGATCGCTGTTTCCGGAATCCATGTTGATTCCTACATAGTAGATTCTGGGTTTCCAAAAACGACATGATACTCGAGCAAAAAACATGTTCTAAAATTCTACAACAGATCGACGTCAGAGATACAGGTCTATAGTTCTGCGCATCTGCTCGACGACCCTTCTTGAAGACTGGGACTATCCGTGCTCTTTTCCAATCATTTGGAACCCTCCGTTCCTCTAGAGACTTGCGGTACACGGCTGTTAGAAGGGGGGCAAGTTCTTTCGCGTACTCTGTGTAGAATCGAATTGGTATCCCGTCAGGTCCAGTAGACTTTCCTCTATTGAGTGATTCCAGTTGCTTTTCTATTCCTTGGACACTTATTTCGATGTCAGCCATTTTTTCGTTTGTGCGAGGATTTAGAGAAGGAACTGCAGTGAAGTCTTCCTCTGTGAAACAGCTTTGGAAAAAGGTGTTTAGTATTTCAGCTTTACGCGTGTCATCCTCCGTTTCAATGCCATCATCATCCCGTAGTGTCTGGATATGCTGTTTCGAGCCACTTACTGATTTAACGTAAGACCAGAACTTACTAGGATTTTCTGTCAAGTCGGTACACAGAATTTTACTTTCGAATTCACTGAACGCTTCACGCATAGCCCTCCTTACGCTAACTTTGACATCGTTTAGCTTCTGTTTGTCTGAGAGGTTTTGGCTGCGTTTAAACTTTGAGTGAAGCTCTCTTTGCTTTCGCAGTAGTTTCCTAACTTTGTTGTTGTACCACGGTGGGTTTTTCCCGTCCCTCACAGTTTTACTCGGCACGTACCTGTCTAAAACGCATTTTACGATTGCCTTGAACTTTTTCCATAAACACTCAACATTGTCAGTGTCGGAACAGAAATTTTCGTTTTGATCTGTTAGGTAGTCTGAAATCTGCTTTCGGGTGAGAAAGAAATATGCGGTGCATTACTATCTGGGCAACCTTCGTATATCCATCTTATTTTTGTTTTTTTTCTTAGAATAATTGCACTGTCGACTTTGATATTCTACCTGCTACACTCAAAATTCGAAACTTTCCTTTTAGTGCTGTACAGTGGTTCAACCCATACCCTTCATGCCGTCAATAGTGTGTAGAGATCGGAACAAAGAAGTCACAATGGTAGAATGTAGTATCAGGGGTGCCAAAAGGGTCAGGAATGGTCCCAGTACATTTCTCATTATATGTTAATGATGTGTCGACTGGTATCTCAGATTTTAAATATCGTTTATGTGCTGATGACCTTTAGCTATACCTAAGCTCAAGCCCAACAAACCTGCGCACAGTTGTCCAAAACGTAAATGCTGACTTATTTGTTTTATCAGAATGGACGCAGAACATAGGTTTGAAACTTGACGTATCTAGAACGCAAGCTATCTTAGCGCGCGCAAAAGACACTTTGCTCCTCAGTTCAGAGAATCTCTCCCACTGTTAATCATAAACAGCACAGAAGTCTCGTTTTCTTCTTCTACAATGAATTTGGGGATAATTGTCGACCATCACCTAGATTGTACTGAAAACACAGATGCAATCTGTAATAATGTGTTAGCATCACTTCATTTATTACAGAAATATAAAAAAGTGTTTCTACTCGAGCTTAAAAAGAAACTCGTAGAGTTACTAATATTCCCTGTCTACCATTACGGTGATCCTATTCTCCAAGAACTTTCGTATGAGAGCTCACGTCAGCTTGAATTGGCGATAATTGCTTGTGCGCGATACATTTGTGATGTCCGCTATTTCTGCCATATCACTTCTACCTATGAACAATGACCGTGACCAGATGCCCTCTGTTTGCTGCACCGTCTTTTCAATCATTGTACTCCTTCTTATTTATGTTCAACCCCTACGCTGCCATCTGAAGCACTCCGTCATCAGGCCACATGTGGCCCACCGGGACCAACCGACCGCCGTGTCATCCTCAGTTGAGGATGCGGATAGGAGGGGCATGTGGTCAGCACACCGCCCTCACGGTCGTTATGAAGGTTTTCCTTGACCGGAGCCGCTACTGTTCGGTCGAGTAGCTCCTCAACTGGCACCATGAGGCTGAGTGCACCCCGAAAAATGGCAACAGTGCATGGTGGCCCACATGGTCATCCGTCCAAGTGCCGGCCACGCCCGACAGTGCTTAATTTCGGTGATTTGACGGGAACCGGTGTATCCATTGCGGCAAGGTCGTTGCCCTGCTATCTGAAGTACGTACCGAAAACACTCGTTCTCAACAAAGTAAACTCCTCTCTGTACCACTACACAAGACTGCCACGTTCACTAAATCATTCTCTGTATAAGCAACAATCTTCCACAAAATATTAGAGAAATTAAAATCCTTTTAAAGTTCAGAAGACAGTTAATGACACACGTTCTATCACAATACCTATCTTTTCTTGCATCTCAATCTCATCAACTTTCCCTGTCCCAACACTTTCCCCTTCCACTGTCCATAAAGTTCTCTATTGACTTTATCTTCTTAGCATCTTGTAGCTCAATCTCATCAACCTTCCCTTCCCCCAACACTTTCCCCTCCCTCTGTCTATAGAGTTCTCTATTGAAATTATCTTCTTAGAAGCCATTGTCACTTTCATTTCAATCCTCTCCTCTTACATTATGACTTCCACGTCTTCTAACAGTAAACAAAGCTTCATAAGTGCTAAATTAACATTTTCATTTTGAATGCCTCTATTATTTTATTATCATTATTATTATTGTTAATTACTAGTTTTCTTAACAATGCGAGTTATTATTATTGAGTTTTTGTGCAATAACTAATTGATACCATTCTCTCTTCCTCCATTATTTCATCATCATTATTAGTGTTTATATTATTATTGTTGTTATTGCCTTGCATTACTTTTATTAATAATGAAAATTATTATTATTATTATCACTGGTGTTGTGTAATTGTTTTTTATATGTGTTTTCCCGATCAGAAGTAAGAGAGGGACTTAAAGCCCTAATCTGGTCAGCCTATACAAGCAGTAAATAAACAAATAAATAAATAAATAAAAATATCTTCCGCCAAACGTATTTCCACCGATTCCTTAATAACTGAACCCCAGAAGGACTCATCGAGGCCAAGCTCTCCATGAGAGAATAACCCATGCAATGTCCCACATAGGGCTGGGACCTAGTAATTCCTTTAATTTCGTCAGGTAGAATATATTTTATGACTAATGAAACGTCTACCGATAGCTAATTTTATTGATTTGGCATCTGAATTTTAACTCCACGAGAGCGCATTCGGACAGAGAGAACACAGGGAGTAACATATATACGCACGCGCCTGTGCGCCGCAAATGGAGCAATACTGGAGGAGGGTGCGAAGCTTGAAGGAGGTCGCTCAGCCGGCCGATGTGGCCGTGCGGTTAAAGGCGCTTCAGTCTGGAACCGCGTGACCGCTACGGTCGCAGGTTCGAATCCTGCCTCGGGCATGGATGTGTGTGATGTCCTTAGGTTAGTTAGGTTTAAGTAGTTCTAAGTTCTAGGGGACTGATGACCACGGAAGTTAAGTCCCATAGTGCTCAGGGCCATTTGAACCATTTTTGAGGTCGCTCATGTAGTGGTAGGCTTTGCGCATGAGTGTCCGCGCCAGTTTCTTGTTTAAAGTTAGTGATGTGAATTAGCAGTCTCCAGTGCAAAACCCTCACCTGAAGATGGTTGCGCAGTTGTCAGCCGAAATATCGTGGCAAGGAGCCGACGTCAACCGTCTGTAATCCCCCAGCTTCATGGAGGCAATAGTTGTTGCTAAATCGTATTAGGGATGCTCTAGTAATACAGCTGTATGATTCTGACAGACTAACCATATCTGTTGCCACTGGATTCACGGACGCTTCTAGTACAGTTATTTCATTTTATTTTTGTAGACTTCTATGACAACCATGCCGGGTATAGAATCTCCATTTTCCGACTCTTGACAACAGCTGGGTCTAACGTTGGTGTCATCTGCAACTTGATGAGAAGCTTTACTTCCGTGAGAGATTTGAGCTCTACAGAGACTGTTATTTACTAAGGTATGTTACCTTGAAGATAATGCATCTGTATGGAAAACAAAATCGTAATGATCATGTGACATTGTTACAAAACAGGAAATACCCTGCAATGGTGTTATTTTCTCCATGGTGGATTTTATGAACTCAGCGGACGTTAATGTTTATTGGTGAATAAATCAACCGGCCATAAATATGTTCAAAATGCTCTATTTCAATGCCACAACCGGTTTCGGCCTATCTTGTCCATCTTCAGATGGCTAACATTTCCAGATTAATTGATATTTTGTTCAGCAGCGTGTCCTCTTTTCCGGTACTTCCCAAGAGTATGTCACTGTTGAGGTAAACTCCACAAGTTGTTTCATTCACAGGAGAATGCTAATGTAACTGCATTTATTTCGATATAAGGTGAAATAGTTGTGCACACCTACATGTGTTCCAGCGGATGACGACTTGTTTTGTTACGGCCCTTGTGGATTTCCAGGCTGCGTATAAGTAAGTTACATTGCAACAGGCACATTTAAGTAAATACTGTGATAAACTTGATGATATTCTTAAAGTGTGTTTGAGATTCAAACACGCGTTTTACGCTCGTTGTCTTTGGTTAGTGTAAAGCACGTCTATGAATATTAAACTGCGGTAATAATATGGATAATTATTAAAAATATGAAGAACTATGATGTGTGCCACAGTGAGTTACCGCCCTGGAAAACAACAGGGACAAAACACATCCCCATCTGGTGGAGCATTTGTGTGTACAACTGTTTCACCTTATATCTAAATAAATGTAGGCACATTAGCATGTTTTTATTATTGAAACAACATATAAGGTTTCTCTAAATACTCAAATATCCTTCTGCAGTGCAGAAGCGGACTGACCAAAAAATCAATGTAACTGCAAATGTTAGATGTCCAACGATGGGCATGGTAGCTCGAAACGGGTAATGGCATTGAAATTAAGCGTTTTAAAGATAACGGCGGCTACCTGAGTGATTCGCCAATAATTTTATCTCTACGAATTCAGCGTTTAGATTCTAAAGATACGAGTAAATCGCCGATTCTTTAACGAATCGAACTCCCATGCATAAAAATGTTTCAAACTGTGACTACTTTTCAAATAAATTACACTGTTAAATATGTTACATTAAGATTGTAAGAAAGAAAAAGGTTTAGAAAAAGTATGCAATTGTGTTTGTAATTTGTAGGAAGTCGCTAAATGCTCTCACTGTCAACTACTGGATGATTATTGTCTGTGTCATTTGCTCTCCGTTTTCAACAAACGGTTGTTTTCCACGTATCTCAGTATTTGTAAGGTATATGTTCAATCGTGTGTTGTGCAATGATCGAACCCTGCAGATACATTCAGGGGTAAATGTGGATACTGCCTGCAAAATATGTTGCGAACAGTGTTAGTACTACAGAAGCAATAAATTGAAAAGTCGTTACTGCACGAAGACCGAAAATGTAGTAAATGATGATTTTTACCCTTTCATCATTTAATGGTGGTTGTCAGCGAGAAAAATTTTCCTAAAGATTTAAAATGAGGTGCAAAGTTTGTTTAAAGATGCTATATACTCTCAATCTCAAGCAGTAAATGAATATATTTTTGGGTAAATAACTCATCAAGATCTATCCTATCTCAAGGTATTTACACTGTTTCTACCGTGTCTTACTGTGTTAAACCTTTAACGTTAGATTATACGTCTTAATGTCTAGATTATGGCAGAAATTTAATTTTTTAAATCCGGTCAATAAATATAAGATACTGAAAATCAAGTTTTCTTTTCATTTGTAAGTTCAAATGGTTGAAATAGCTGTGAGCACTATGGGACTTAACTTCCGAGGTCATCAGTCCCCTAGAACCTAGAACTACTTAAAACTAACTAACCTAAGAACATCGCACACATCCACGCCCGAGGTAGGATTCGAACCTGCGACCGTAGTGGTAGCGCGGTTCCAGGCTGCAGCGCCTAGAACCACTCGGCTACCCCGGCCGGCTGCATTTGTAAGTCTTAGAGAGACAATCTGCAGCTGGTTTGTGACAGAGCGCCAGGTTAGCTGTTTACAGATCGGGATGATTACAAATATGTAAACACAATGTTTGGTTGACCTAAACATACTGAACTACACTATTATATAGATATTAAATGGCTCAAATGGCTCTGAGCACTATGGGACTTAACATCTGTGGTCATCAGTCCCCTAGAACTTAGAATTACTTAAACCTAACTAACCTAAGGACATCACACACATCCATGCCCGAGGCAGGATTCGAGCCTGCGACCGTAGTGGTAGCGCGGTTCCAGACTGCAGCACCTAGAACCGCTCGGCTACCCCAGCCAGCTGCATTTGTAAGTCTTAGAGAGACAATCTGCAGCTGGGTTATGTTAGTACGATAGGTTAGCTGTTTACAGATCGGGATGATTATGAATATGTAAACACAATGTTTGGCTGACCTAAACATACTGAACTACACAATTTTATAGATATTAAATGGCTCAAATGGCTCTGAGCGCTATGGAACATAATATCTGTGGTCGTCAGTCCCATAGAACTTAGAATTACTTAAACCTAACTAACCTAAGGACATCACACACATCCATGCCCGTGGCAGGATTCGAACCTGCGACCGTAGCGGTCACGCGGTTACAGACTGAAGCGCCTAGAACCTCACGGCCACACCGGCCGGCTATAGATATTAGTTAAAATCTCTAAACTATACACAAAAACCTATACAAATATAAACAAGAAGATATCTTCCAATAACATTGTATTACATTACACTCTAAGAGTATGGAAAAAGAAGCCATTCTTTGTACAGATAGAAGCTCACGCTGATGTGCGGACTGTCTCTTTAGTTTTAAGTTGTCTGGAATGTCGAAAGACGTTTTACAACAAAATATAAAATAAATGTTATTGTGGAACATTAAAATTGTGTACTTGAGTTTTTCCTGTAACTGCGGATAACAAAAATGGTTCAAATGGCTCTGAGCACTATGCGACTTAACTTCTGAGGTCATCAGTCGCCTAGAACTTAGAACTAATTAAACCTAAGGACATCACACACATCCATGCCCGAGGCAGGATTCGAACCTGCGACCGTAGCGTCACGCGGTTCCAGACTGAAGCGCCTTTAACCGCACGGCCACACCGGCCGGCTGCGGATAACACTTAATGAACAATTCCCTTGTTTTATTTTCATCTGCAAATAATTTTGGTCATTCCTTTTGACGAATGTATGTTGAATATTACACGACAGAAATGACTTCAGGTATCACTTTGTAATGTACCTGTATATAGATCAGGGTTACATTATTTCATCTCCTAAGCATTTCGTCTGGTTTCTCCACGAAATTATAAATATTTCGGTGATCTGCAACTCAGCAGATACATTTGCTTTCAGAAATAATTTCACTAACAGGGTCCAAATAAGCTGTTCGTTTCATTCCGAGTAATTACGTGCATCACACTGTCAGATTGTTTTTGAAATTGATTCAATTATCCAGTTTTAACGCTTGGCAGAGTAAAATGAACAAGATACATTGATTTATTAACTTGATGAGAGCTGAGAGAGATACTGGTGCTGTCACAAAGGACAGTGCTGTGAATATTGCGATGTATGTTTTGAGTAATTTGAATGCCACCCCTGTCATCAGCCCCTCAGACCCTAAATCGCTCAAAATGGCTCTAAGCACTATGGGACTTAACATCTGAGGTCATCAGTCCCCTAGACTTAGTTACTAGTTAATCCTAACTTACCTAAGGAAGTCACACACATCCATGCCCGAGGCAGGATTCGAACGTGCGACCATAGCAGGCGCGCGGTTCCGGACTGAAGCGCAGAACCGCTCGGCCACAGCGGCCGGCCCTCAGATCTAATTTTCATCTCTTTGACAGGTGCTCTTCTTTGTGGTAAATGAATACGGTTGTTTCAGGTATAAATAATCTCGTATATCCAAGTCATGTTGAGGACAGAAATACAGCTTCGTTAAATTAAGCTCAAATGGTGGAAGTTAAAGGTTTCATAATGTCATCCCCATATTTTATACTGTTGAGTTTAAGAATTATAGATTATTTTCTCTACATCTTCTGTAATCACGTTTTAAATATATTGTTGAAATTTTATAGCTTCATGAGCTGCAAACGGATCAGAATAACGAAAAATTCGTGGCTGAGAGAGTCAGCAAGAATGATTCCATCTTATCAAAGTTGCCCTCAGATAACATAAACTGAAAAGAATATGTGAAAGTTTTGTTTTGCAGATGACCTTTTATTGTTTCTCTGTAGTGTAGATAAAGTAAACAGCTAACGAAAGAACGCAAAAGAGCGAATTCCAAAGTAGGCCGGATGGACTAAAACAAAAATGGAGAAACTAACTAAGTAAGCCTGATAAGTTGTTAGAAGTAACGCGAAACTGTGGAATCCATAATCCAAAATATTGTCTAAATAAAGAACGGAGTCCCAGAATTAGTTGGTGGCTTTTTATAATTACTTTAAATAACTCTCCAAATAGGTAAACCAAAAATGAGACAAAACTGAACAGTAAAAATTGTGTGCCATAAGAGGAAGTGGTGTTTTCAAACTAAGTGTCAGATATATGTGAAGCTAAAAGTACAGAAACAGTGTGCATTTCCAGTTTAAAATTATACAGGGTGATTCAAAAAGAATACCACAACTTTAAAAATGTGTATTTAATGAAAGAAACATAATATAACCTTCTGTTATACATCATTACAAAGAGTATTTAAAAAGGTTTTTTTTTTCACTCAAAAACAAGTTCAGAGATGTTCAATATGGCCCCCTCCAGACACTCGAGCAATATCAACCCGATACTCAAACTCGTTCCACACTCTCTGTAGCATATCAGGCGTAACAGTTTGGATAGCTGCTGTTATTTCTCGTTTCAAATCATCAATGGTGGCTGGGAGAGGTGGCCGAAACACCATATCCTTAACATACCCCCATAAGAAAAAATCGCAGGGGGTAAGATCAGGGCTTCTTGGAGGCCAGTGATGAAGTGCTCTGTCACGGGCTGCCTGGCGGCCGATCCATCGCCTCGGGTAGTTGACGTTCAGGTAGTTACGGACAGATAAGTGCCAATGTGGTGGCGCTCCATCCTGCTGAAATATGAATTGTTGTGCTTCTTGTTCGAGCTGAGAGAACAGCCAATTCTCTAACATCTCCAGATACTGTAGTCCAGTTACAGTAGCACCTTCGAAGAAAAAGGGACCAAAAACTTTATTGGCTGAAATGGCACAGAAAACGTTCACCTTAGGCGAGTGACGTTCATACTGAGTTGTTTCCCGCGGATTCTCAGTGCCCCATATACAGACATTGTGACGGTTGACTGTCCCGTTAGTGTGGAAAGTTGCTTCATCACTAAACACAATCATTCAAACGAAAGATTCATCTGTTTCCATTTGAGCAAGGATAAAATCACAGAAATCGATTCTTTTAATCTTATCAGCTGCAGACAGTGCTTGAACCAATTTCAGACGATAAGGTTTCATAACTAACCTTTTTCGTAGGACTCTCCATACAGTTGATTGTGGAATTTGCAGCTCTCTGCTAGCTCAGCGAGTCGATTTTCCTGGGCTGCGAACAAATTCTTGCTGGATGCGTGCTACATTTTCATCACTCGTTCTCGGCCGTCCAGAACTTTTCTTTTTGCACAAACACCTATTCTCTGTAAACTGTTTGTACCAACGTTTAATACACCACCTATCAGGGGGTTTAACACCATACTTCGTTCGAAATGCACGCTGAACAACTGTCGTCGATTCACTTCTGCCGTACTCAATAACACAAAAAGTTTTCTGTTGAGCGGTCGCCATCTTAGCATCAACTGACGCTGACGCCTAGTCAACAGCGCCTCAAGCGAACAAATGTACAACTAAATGAAACTTTATAGCTCCCTTAATTCGCCGACAGATAGTGCTTAGCTCTGCCTTTTGTCGTTGCAGAGTTTTAAATTCCTAAAGTTGTGGTATTCTTTTTGAATCACCCTGTAGTGTCTCAGACTTGATAGCTACCAAGAACGTAAATTATTTCTGTAAAAAAACGGACATGCATGTTGTGAATTTTTAAAACAGACTAAAAATGTAATTTTTGAGACTTGGTAACCATCAAGGAACTGAAATTATAAATGGTAAATGGTAAATTTGTCATTCGGAGATAATGACTTGAGCTGTGGATGCTAGAAAACAGAGTACCAAATGGAGAAATCGGAATATCTTCGTCTTTATTATCTGTTTCAGTTACATAGAGGGGTGAGAGCAGCAGAGTCAGCCAAAAATATTTGCGCCGTGTATTGGGATAATGCCACTGGACAGAGAACGGCAAGAAAATGCTTTTCTCTTTTTAAGGAGGATCGTTGTGACATTAATGAGAATCCACGTTCAGGAAGATTTTCGGGGATTGATGAAGGTCGTTTAAACGCATTAATACACAGTGTTTCCACGTCAGTGTACACGAGAACTGGCAAAAGTGATGAACTGTGATCCTCCCGCCATTGCGCGACATTTGCATGCAATGGAGAAGGTTCAAAAGTCGGGTGAATGGGTACCGCATGCTCTACGCCAATATAACAGCAATAGAAGTTTGGCCATATGTGCATCTTTGCTTGATCGTCATTCATTGCCTGGTGAACAATACCGGGCATTCCTATCCTGTATCGTTATTGGTGTCGAGAAATGGCGTCTTTAAGGTAATATGAGGAAAAGAAGGGAATGGTTAAGTCTACACAAAGCAGTAACTCTCCTTAAAAAGACCTGCGGGCATCCACAGAAATGTTATGTATGTGGTGGAACAATGACGGTGTGGCTCACTACCAGTTGCTTCCCCTGAGTGTAACCATCACTGCTGTCATTTATTGTCAATAACTGAGAGAAACCAGGAGGCTGCGTGAGGTGATATTACTCCACGATAACACCCCCCCCCCCCCACCCCCCCGTAATTCTACACTGACAAAAAGCACTGTACAGGAGCTGGGCTGGGAAGTCATTTCTCTCTATCCCTCTATCGAACAACCTTCAAGAAGCTTTCGTTCTGGATGAAAATGCACTCTGAACATGGTTCGACGTGTCTTTTGCCTCAAAATCTTGTGATTTCTTCAGTCACGGAATCGGACTGTTACCCGAGCGTTGACATACTGTTGAAAGTAATCAAGGAAAACATATTATTGACGATTAAAGTCTCTGTTACGCGTATCTGTTTAATTATCAAACTTACAGAAAAACACTACAAACTTACGCACCAAGCTAGCATCTCAGGGAACAATGTTGTGAATTACCAGGACCGAAACGTAAAAATGGTCTTGAAACTAAATGGAAACGTAATTACAGTTCCAGTGAATAGTAAATGGAGGGAAAGAGGGTAGGTGATGAATATGGCAGCATCATGTACTGGGTGGTCCATTGATAGTGACCGAGCCAAATATCTCACGAAATTAGCATCAAACGAAAAAACTACAAAGAACGAAACTCGTCTAGCTTGAAGGGGGAAACCAGACGGGGCTATGGTCGGCCCGCTAGATGGCGCTACCATAGGCCAAAAGGATGTCAACTGCGTATTTTTAAATAGGAACCCCCATTTTTATTACATATTTGTGTAGTACGTAAAGAAATATGAATGTTTTAGTTGGACCACTTTTTTCGCTTTGTGATATATGGCGCTGTAATAGACACAATCATATAAGAACGTGGTATCACGTAACATTCCGCCAGTGCGGACGGTATTTGTTTCGTGTCACATTACCCGTGTTACAATGGACCGTTTACCAATTGCGGAAAAGGTCGATATCGTGTTGATGTACAACTATTGTGATCAAAATGCCCAACGGGTGTGTGCCATGTGTGCTGCTCGGTATCCTGGACGACATCATCCAAGTGTCCGGACCGTTCGCAGGATAGTTACGCTATTTAAGGAAACAGGAGGTGTTCAGCCACATGTAAAACGTCACCCACGACCTGCAACAAATGATGATGCCCAAGTATGTGTTTTAGCTGCTGTCGCGGCTAATCCGCACTTCTGTAGCAGACAAGCTGCGCGAGAACCGGGAATCTCAAAAACGTTGGTGTAGAGAAGGCTACATCAACATAGATTGCACCCGTACCATATTTCTATGCACCAGGAATTGCATGGCGACGAATTTGAACGTCGTGTACAGTTCTGCCACTGGCCACAAGAGAAGTTACGCGACGATGACAGATTTATTGCACGCGTTCTATTTAGCGACGAAGCGTCATTCACCAACAGTGGTAACGTAAACAGGCATAATATGCACTATTGGGCAACGGAAAATCCACGATGGCTGCGACAAGTGGAACATCAGCGACCTTGGCGGGTTAATGTATGGTGCGGCATTATGGGAGGAACGATAATTGGCCCCCATTTTATCGATGGCAATCTAAATGGTGCAATGTAGGCTGATTTCCTATGTCATGTTACAACAAGATGTTTCACTACAGGACAGAATGACGATGTACTTGCAACATGATGGATGTCCGGTACATAGCTCGCGTGCGGTTGAAGCGGTATTGAATAGCATATTTCATGACAGGTGGATTGGTCGTCGAAAAACCATACCATGGCCCGCACGTTCACTGGATCTGACGTCCCCGGATTTCATTCTGTGCGGAAAGTTGAAGGATATTTGTTATGTGATCCACCGACAACGACTGACAACGTGCGTCAGCTCATTGTCAATGCATGTGCGAACATCACAGATGGCGAACTACTCGCTGTTGAGAGGAATGTCGATAAACGTATTGCGAAATGCACTGAGGTTGACGGACATCATTTTGAGCATTTAATGCACTAATGTGGAATTACAGGTAATTACGCTGTAATGCATGCGTTCTCAGAAATGATAAGTTCACAAAGGTACATTTATCACTTTGGAACAACCGAAATAAAATGTTCAAACGTACCTACGTTCTGTATTTTAATTTAAAAAATCTACCTGTTGCCAACTGTTCGTCTATAATTGTGAGCCATATGTTTGTGACTATTACAGAGCCATCTATCACAAAGCGAAAAAAGCGGTCCAAATAAACATTCATATTTCTTTACGTACTACACGAATGTGTGATAAAAAATGGGGGTTCCTATTTAAAAAAAAAAAAACTTAGGTGATATCCGTTTAACCTATGGCAGCGCCATCTAGCGGGCCAACCATAGCGCCATCTGGTTTCCCCCTTCAAGCTAGACAACTGTCGTTCTTTGTAGTTTTTTCGTTTGACGTTTATTTCGTGAGATATTTGGCCCGCTCACGATCAATGGAATATCCTGTGTATGTATGGCTGAAGTCTCGAATATCAGGAAAGAGCGGAAAGTATATCTTTGAGCCATGTATAACGAATGGTTGATTTTCCTGTGTGTGTGTGATTCTGTGTGTGTGTTTGTGCTGCTATAGCACTTATTAAAATAATTATCACCACTTTCTACTCTTAATGAGCACACTGCATTGCAATTGCACTTTCGACCCCCAAACAAAAGCCAGCTATTTGACAAACACTGGTGAACAAAACTGTATCATTCAGCGGGTCGCTTCGTTGGAAATCTGTAATCAGAAATTCGGCTATCTAAATTTTCAGTGGAGACAATAAATTAGTGTTGTCTACACAGGGTGAACAATAACAACACCGACAAACTGCGGGGACGGGATCCTGACTGGAAATGGAAGAAAGAAGATCCCATGAACATGTGTCCGGAAATTGTTCATTGCCACGGTAGATGGCGCTGACAATTTACAGTTCCTCTGTCTACGTGGCGTGTGTTCCTTGTGTGTTGCAGGCTGTGTGACTGACGCAGCGTACTTCAAGCAGCAGAATAATCCGGTATTAATGTGAAAATGGTCGAGAGGCAGCACTGATATACCAAAACAAGTACCATCACAGACACCAAACATTATACAACATTTCATGCACTTTTTGGGCGTTTGTGTGTGATCATGGCTCCTTCCAGACAAACGAATGTGAAGGAGTGGTGGCAGACTGTGTGTACAGTAGATTTGGATTCTGAAGGAGATTGAGACGAACCCTATACAAGCTTCATGCAAGTGGCAAGCCAACATGGCTTAAGCCAAAATACGAAGACGCGTATTCTGCATGATAGCCGCTTCTATCCCATCACCTGCAATAAGCGCAAGGATTATCAGCAGCGGATTTCCCTCTACGGAAAGAATTTTGTCGGGGATTTTTGCACCGGACCATCACAATTATGGGATTTCTGTTATCAATTCTCTTTACCGACTTAGCATTATCAATATGCATAATTATCATCTGTGGACTACAGACAATTCTCGGGGAATGGTTGAAGTGTCTCATCAGTATTGGTTCAGCATCAATTTGTGGGCAGGCCAGATATTTGGACCGGTTATTATTCCACGACGCCACGATGGAGGAACGTACCATGGCTTCCTGCGGAATACTCTACCTGTCTACCTGGGCTGCTTGAGAATGTGCGTATATCAATACGACAAGTTATGTGGTTTCTGCATGATGGAGTACCACCCCACTTCCTCATAACATTTCGCCGACAGCTCAGCAACATCTTTCCCGGATACTGTATATGACGTGGAGGTGCTGTCGCCTTGCTAGATCACCGAACTTAAAGCGCCTGGATTTTTACCTGTAAGGCATCTGAAAAGTGTTGTGTATGACGAACCGGTTCCTGATGTGCATGTTGACGACGCCTGTCACGGTAATTAGAGAGAGGCTGGAACGTACGAAATCGTACAGCAGTCCATGATGTGTGAACATGTGAACTACATCCCATGGGGGCCACTTTGAACATATGTTGTGACATGGATGCGATGCATGTCTGTACTGTGTTCCGGAACGATTTTCGTCTTTGCATGCACACTGTACATTTCCGGACACATACTCATAGGAACTTTTACCATCCGTTTCCAGTCAGGAATCCAACCACGCAGTTTGCCGTTTTATTAATGCTCACCGTGTATACGATTAACAATGAATCTGATCTCAAGAATGATAAATATGAAAAAAATAGAGACTGGGACCTTAAATTGGATACAAGAAAACACAAACTTCGCGAATTCGACATGGTGTTAAGAGGAAGCTGTCTTATTTCCCATAACAATTTTCATGTAGTTTTGGCCATAAATGTGAATGAAAATGTGAATTTTATAAACGTACTGAACCTCCATAATATCGACACAAAGATATTTTTTCAGTCCCTTCCTGAGACCTCTAATATTGGGCAGAGAGATTAATTTTGTCAGAGTAGCAGTCATTGTGTGTTAGACAGTATTGCAATGTACTTGTTTTGAAATGAATGGAAGCAGGCCTGCCGTGCAGTGGAGACAGCAGTATTCAGAAAGGATTTTCAATTAATACGTTTTTGATGAGAAATATTCAATAAGTGGGATTATAGAAATGGAGGAACTATGTAAGCCAACGTGTAAGGTAATCCAGTTTCTTCTGTAAGTAATTGTGTGGTTTCTTATTGTTAGAAAATTGGGTATGATTGAAGTTTGGTGTAGAAGTTTTGTTATGTAACATATGATTTTGTCTTATGTTTGAAACGAGTGTTGAGGAAAGTCGTACACAGGAAAGTTATTAAAAATATTTTGCAAATTTATCTAGTTGTGAGAACTTTATGAAAGGGTTTATCAACATGGTGTAATGAAGCGTAGTGTAATTTGAAGTCTTTATTCTCATTTATCGCTAAGTTTAATTCCTCATTTTTCATTCGTTACCTTTATCAATATATTTGTATACTTGCATTGCGTATAGCGGGTTGTGTGCTGCTGGAGCTTTTTTTTTTTTTTTTTGTAAAGATTGATAAGATACCGTTTTGCATAGATACAGTAAATGAAATTTGATCTTTGACAATTTCATCGTTATCTTAATAGTAACAGTGCAGAATAGAAGAGCGTACCTTGCGCACAGTTACGACAGCAAATTTAATTATCATCAATATTCATGTTGATTGTAAGGTACAGTGATTGCTGGGACGTATTTGTGAAAATATCATTCTGTTTCAGAGGTTTCAAATCAGTAAAAGATTTCAAAAAGGTGTTATCTTGCGAACTTTAAAGTAGTTTTAACACAAAGTCAGAAGCGATAATTTATACGTTCATTTTCTGCGTAATTAGAATAACAATTCTGGTATAGTGATTGTTTACAATATTAATATAAAGATTAACAACATTCAGGGTCAACATTTTAATCGGAAACATTTTGTTTTGCAGTCATATAGCATATGTAAATTTAATTAAAAATAGATTGTTTGATGTACTGGCTAGTGAAGATTTCACATCGTGTAGCGCGAGATTCACATACTGCCGGTCAAAATTTAATTATAACCCAGTTCTGTTGCCTCTCACTGCGATTTATGTATTTCAATATCAGAATAAGTTCTATGTATATGTATCAGATACAAAACCAGACAATTGCTAACACGAGTTTAAGTAGAAAAGTTACACATTACTTTCAGTGTCAAGTCTCAAAGCCCTACAATGAGGTTCTCAACAGCTTGAGCACAGAACTAAGGAATGTATGGAATTGACAGTGTGGAATCCCCATTCCGGTATATTCATA
The DNA here is from genome assembly GCF_023864345.2 of Schistocerca serialis cubense. Classification (NCBI taxonomy): domain Eukaryota; kingdom Metazoa; phylum Arthropoda; class Insecta; order Orthoptera; family Acrididae; genus Schistocerca; species Schistocerca serialis. The sequence continues at coordinate 651,487,383 of NC_064642.1, forward strand.
CGCTCATCCACAGATTATTAACACTGATTGCAGGAGAACTTCCCAGCCTCAGTGAGCGGCGGCAGGTGACAGATCTTGGTGCCCAGGGAAATATCGGCGTTCGTCATTCTTCCGGGATGGCTGCATGTTCCTCGCAACACGTGCTCGAACATTTCTTGCTGAAATGTTAAATTTGGAAAACTCCTGAAGTACAATACTGATCTAGCAGTTGCTGTTTAGACTGAGTTCGACAAGTTGGAGCCGTGATCGTGTTATGTCCTACCATCTTACTACACCGCTCAACTATACACAAGAGAAGTATATAGCCATCACTAGCGTGTCAAACAAACACGCATGTAGCAGGTGGGATGGGTTTGGAAAGAATTACTTTAACCACTAAGCACAACTATAGCGTTTTCTACACCACTGCAGCCAGAGGTTAGTACCTAACACGAAGATAATCGAACCCGAGTACTGCATTTACGGAGGGCGGTTCGTAACCAGACAATACGTAACTGCCTCCATGATATTCATATCGCATCTAGGCGTCCATTAAGAAAAACAGTTGAAATTCCCCCGCCACCCACCTCACCACCTGTTCGGGATATGAGTGGGAAACGAAGTGGGAAGGTGTGTGTGTGAAATCTCCTCCGCCGGGACCAGCCGCACAGTCCACGAAAGTGAGACGGCATGAGAGGCACTCGGTTCTCTTCATCGACGAATTCTGATTTGGTGCGATGCTTGACGAAGAGAAGAGTGTTGTGGCCAAATACCAACGAACGTCTCAGGACTGCAGTCCCAGTGGTTCAGTATGGAGGTGCGTCACTGAAGTTTTGGATAGGTGTCACACACGGTTGTCGGACATCTCTCATCGCTATTCATTATAATTTGAGAACTGTACAATATCGAATCAGAATGGACACATCATTGGAACAGCGGAAAGTTCCACGGGACTGTAAGAAGATCCAAGTCATATCAATCTATAAAAAGGGGAGAAAATCGGATGCACATAATTACGGGCAAATTTCACTTACATCGATTTGTTGTAGAATAATGGTACATATTTTGTGTTCAGAAGTAATGACCTTTGTAGACTTTGAGGAGCTCATCTGCAGAAACCAGCACGGTTTTAGGAAACAGCGACCATGCGTGACACATCTGGCCCTCTTTCTGCATGATACGCAACTGGCTCTAGATACCGGCTCCCAGGTTGATGCCATATTTCTCGACTTTCGAAAGGCGCTCGACTCGGTTCCGCACTGTCACTTGCTCCAAAAAATGCGCGCTTACGGTCTATCCGACGACATATGCGGTTGGATAGAAAGTTTTCTAACGGACAGAGAACAGTTACTTAAAATACGTTAGTTCGTGCAGTCTTAGAGTATTGTTCGTCTGTATGGGACTCTTACCAGTTTGGTCTGATTCAAAAGATTGAGAAGGTCCAAAAAAGAACGGCAAGATTCGGGACTGGTACATTTAGCCAGCGCGAGAGCGTTACAAGTCTCATAGAAAGTTTGAAGTGGGACACACTTGCAGATAGGCGACGCGCTAAACGGAACAGGCTGCTCACTAAATTGCGAAATCCGGTCTTCGCCTAGCATGTAGAGCATATATTATTGCCATCAGTTTTCAATTCGCGCAATGATCACCATTCAGTGATAAAGGAAATTAGAGCTCGTACTGAGGAGTTCAGTCGTTTTTCCCTCGCAAGATCCGCGAGTCGTACAGAGTGGAGGAAATATGAATTTGGTGCGAACTGTGCCATCCGCCACACACCGCTTGGTGGCTAGCGGAGTATATATGTAGATGTAGATGTAGAATGTACCAACCTAGTTCAGCCTTACAGCCAACATTTCAAGGATGGGTTCGTTTTCCAGTGTGATAATGCAGTAGCACGCCCCACCCATTTCGTGTACACGTTTTCTTCAAAAATTAGTACTCAACCCGACAGGATGACTTGAAGTTCATGATGATATGAACGCATGGTGGGTGTACTTGAGACCAGTGGATAGCTGCAATACCCCGTGACAGGGACGCTGCACACACGCTGGATAACCTCGCGAGAGACGCAGATGATGTGAGCGTGGGCATGAAGTCAGGGTGTACTTGAGACCAGTGGATAGCTGCAATACCCCGTGACAGGGACGCTGCACACACGCTGGATAACCTCGCGAGAGACGCAGATGATGTGAGCGTGGGCATGAAGTCGAGTAGGGTCGGGGCGTGTTGCAGTACACGGTTTGGAGAAATACTGTACTGAATATTGTTCAGCACCAAATTGTGACCTCAAAGATGAGCAAAAAATTGCTCTTTGGAACTTCCCAATACAGTAACATCTTTTCCAGGTTTTCCAGTTTGTTATTTCTACATCTTCATAGATACTCCACAGTCCACCGTATGGTGCATATCGGAGTGTATCTTGTACTACTACCAGTCATTTCCTTTCCCGTTTCACTAAGAAAGAGAGCGAGGGAAAGACGAGTATCTATACGGTTCCGCACGAGTCCTTTCTCTTTTCAAAAATGGTTTAAATGGCTCTGAGCACTATGGGACATAACTTCTGAGGTCATCAGTCACCTAGAAATTATAACTGCTTAAACCTAACTAACCTAAGGACATCACAGACATCCATGTCCGAGGCAGCATTCGAACCTGCGACCGTAGCGGTCGCGCGGTTCCTGACTGTAGCGCCTAGAACCGCTCGGCCACCCCGGCCGGATTTTTCTTTTCTTCGTCTTTCTTACGCGGGATGCATTTTGGCAGCACTAGAATCTTTATGCAATCAGCTTAAAAATGCTTCATGTCTAATGTTTCTGAACACTGTTTCGCGGAGCGGACGTTCTCTTTCCAACTGAGTTCACGAAGCTTCTCCATAATATTCGTGCGTTGATCGAACCTACTAGCAAAAAAATCTAGCACTTCGCCTTTAGCCAGTGGGAATCCCAAACACTCCAGAACTCGAACGAGTTCTACATGCGGCCGCCTTCGCAGATGAACCGAACTTTCGGAACATTCGCCAAATAAATCAAAGTCAATCATACCCCTTCCACATTGCGATCCTTACGTGGTCATGCCGTTTCATATCGCTTTGTAGCTTTGTCCCTAGATATTTTATCGACGTGACTGGACCAGGCAGTACGATACTAGTTCTGTGCTGGAACGTTACAGGACTGCTTTTCCTACTCGTCTGCATTAACTTAAATTTTTCTACATTTAGAGATAGCTGCCATGCATTAAACCAACTAGAAATATCTTGTAAGTCATCTTGTATAACCTACAGTCATTCAAGAATGACCCCTTCGCGTAGACCAAAGCATTATCGTCAAACAGCAGCAGACTGATGCCCAACCTGTCAGTCTGATCATTTATGTGTGCAGGGAATAAGAGTGTTCCTATAATCTTTCCCTGGGGCATTCCTTGCTGATGGATACTTGCTTCTGTTACTTAAGATTTCTTCGAGCCACTCACGTATCTGGGAACCTATTCCATATGCTCGGACCTTCTTTAATAGTCTGCAGTGCGTCACCGTTTACGCATGTCTGTGAATATGGAATCTTCCCTTTGCCCTTTATCCATGGAACGCACGAGTTAGCAGATGTGCAGACAGCGAAAATTTTTTTAAACTTTTCATGTAGTTGGGTGCGTTGCAGTTCACTGATGTCGTGTAAGAAAGACGTCCGTAATGAACTAGGAAGGCAACATCAGAGTCTGACTTTCTCCCAGAATATCAGCAAATAATAAACTGGCAATGACAGTATCGGCATCTATGCGACGGATAGCAAGTGAGAAGCGAGGATATAGCGAGAACTTGGCAGTGGTGACACATTCGGGTCACGTGTCAGACAATGCGTTAGTAATGATGAAAGTTATGAGATGATGGAGCAAGGGGCTTAAGATGAATTTAAATTCAAAAGAGAAAGAGCGCCGTTGTTTAATGGAGGTAGATGATGAATTGGAGTTGTTGAGACGGATGAAGTTTCGTAGGAGGAGCAGCAGTTTATTGATGGGGAGAAAATGCACCGGGGAATATTAAGCAGTGAGAATGCACTGGGGAAGCTAAGAATTGGAATTTGCGACGGGGGAAAGTTAAGAAGAGTGCCGTACAGATCCATGTGAGTAATGGAAACATTCCCAGGGTGAACAAATGCATCATTTCTCCATAGTAAAAAGAAGAGTGAGAAAACGGATGACGTGACAAAAAGGTTAATTTCATATACTACAGAAGAAGGTGCCCATCCTGTGACACTCACCTCATTGTGCGAATCGAAAATACAATTTAGCACATTCTAGGAAATGACGAAGAGACGGCGGAAAGAATTAACAAATTTAGTTAGAATAAAAGGAGCGTTCAATAAATAATGCCACACATTTTTTTCTCGGCCAATTTCGGCCAATTTAGATTTTATTGTGGAACATCGTGGCATATTCCCGCTTTAGCGACTATAGTTGGCCGGCCGGAGTGGCCGAGCGGTTCTAGGCGCTTCAGTCTGGAACCGTGCGACCGCTACCGTCGCAGGTTCGAATCCTGCCTCGGGCATGGATGTGTGTGATGTCCTTAGGTTGCTTAGGTTTAAGTAGTTCTAAGTTCTAGGGGACTGATGACCACAGAAGTTAAGTCCTATAGTGCTCAGAGCCATTTGAAGCATTTGACAATAGTTTCATGAAGTTCCAATATGTGGTGGCGCTGTACGTAGTCTTCAAAATGGCGTCTGTCAAGGAGCTGTCATAGAGCTTCTTTTGCTGGACAACCGTAGCATATCAGATATTCATAAGCGTTTGCGAAATGTCAACGGAGACCGCCATTAAACAAAAGCACGGTGAGTCATTGGGCGTCTGTAAAGATCTCAACGAAGTCACGCAAACACGTCCGATCTCCAGTCTGTCGGCTTGCTTACACAGCTATGACTACTGCAGTATTGGAACGTGCGAACATGCTCATTCGTGGTGATGGACGGTTCACAATTAAACCCCTCGCTGCTCAATTGTAAGTCTCTGGTGTTAGCGCTGACACACTCATCCGCTAGTTGGGGCACTCAAAGGTTTGTGCCCACTGGGATCCTCACCGCCTGACAGAAGACAATAAGGATCAAGGAAGGACAACCTGTCCGAAATTGTTTGCGCGTTACAAGGCTGCTCATGACAAGTTTTGGACGAACATCGTCACAGGCGATGAAACATGGGTTCCTCACCTCGAATCGGAAACAAAACGGCAATCCATCGAGTGGCGTAACACTACTTCTTCTCCAAAGAAAATGTTCAAAGTCACACCCCCAAACGGTAAAGTCATGGTCTTCTGGGACTCTGAAGGGGTTATTCTGTTCGGTGGAATGGCAACTCTGAGGTGTATTGTGCTATCCTCAGGAAACTGGAGAAACGACTACAGCCTGTCATCGCCACAAAAATGGAAACGGACTTTTCCTTCTACATGACAACGTAAGGCCTCACACAAGTCTGTGATGCCGAGAGGAGCTCACGAAATTTCGTTGGACTATCCTTGAAAATGGTTCAAATGCCTCTGAATACTATGGGACTTAAATTCTGAGGTCATCAGTCCCCTAGAACTTAGAACTACTTAAACCTAACTAAACTAAGGACATCACATACATCCATGCCCGAGGCACGATTCGAACCTGCCACCGTAGCGGTCGCGCGGTTCCAGACTGTAGCACCTAGAACCACTCGGCCACTTCGGCCGGTGACTGTTCTTCCTCATCCACGCTACAGACCGGATTTCGCACCTTCCGACTTCCAACAGTGTGGCCCAATGGAGGATGCACTACGCGGGAAACGGTACGTGGATGATGGGGAGGCAATCGATGCAGGATGACAATCGTTGTGACGTCACTTGTCGAGTGGTATCATGAGGGTGTAGAGGACCTATCAGCAAGGTGGCGCAAGGCCGTTATTTGAACGGAGATTATGTCAGAAAACAGGGTTTTGTTGCGGAACGAGTCGGGGAAAATGCAGTGTACTGGAATCCTGAACAAAACCAACTTGCTTCAGGAAAAAAATGTGTGTGAAATCTTATGGGACTTAACTGTTAAGGTCATCAGTCCCTAAGCTTACACACTACTTAACCTAAATTATCCTAAGGTCAAACACACACACCCATGCCCGAGGGAGGACTCGAACCTCCGCCGGGACCAGCCGCACAGTCCATGACTGCAGCGCCTAAGACCGCTCGGCTTATCCCGCGCGGCCTTTCAGGAAACAAACATTTTTCATTACCTACTGAACGCCCCTCGTAGCTATACCACTGATACCCGACAGCGGCCTTTAAGGAAACTACAGTGTCAAAATCAGCGAATTAAATCTTGCAGATTTTCACTGTAATAGGAGGTGTGCCGAAAATATACGAAATATGATCACGTAGGGAAATTACCGATATCCAACGCCTCTTCTTAGAATGACAATGCATTTAGTACCACCTTATTTCCCCACACTCGGTGATACACTGGACGAACGTCTTTAAATCTAGGTGGTCAGGTACTACTTACAGGATACTTCCGTTCCAGCTTTCTGATTGCCACTGATCCAGTATTATAGTTATAGGTAAGTGTCGACTCCTTTCAGGCGGGTCACAGTGCGGTACTTCTCTGACCAGTTCAGTAAAGAACACGGATAACCTATAAGCAGCAATAGTACCCACAACGATTTCCTCGCTATGATGTACTGGTAGGAAAACCACCACCCCACGACCTATGCGTGTACCTTCACCGCACTTCGAAGGACACATACATTTTCATTTGCTTGGGCGCGGTAAACCACCACCGAATACTCATTTGACAATATCACCTAGACTAATGACGCGTGGATCGCTTTAGTACACGACAAAAGCGTGATACTTCGATAAACGCATGAGGCCAAGCATTCCGCTTGCCAGCAGGGTGCAGTTGGGATGGGTAATCGAGATAGTCTGATGTAAGAGATGTTTACTCGAAAGTGTTAGGCCCTTTCGTCACCTTGCAACTCTGTTAGTAGAGGAACGTGGGTCCCCTAACATTCTACCGTACGTAATCCTGCTGCTCTCCACAAGCGATTTACAACTTAAACAGTCCCAAATGAAATTAGGATATCATCTGTAATTGGATTTATTGACTTCCCGCTTTCACCGTACTGCCAGCCCGTACTCTTATTAATTCTAGAGTTATTGACAGATTATAAATTTTGGAATTTTTTTTTTTGTTTTCTTGAACACACCTGGTGTAGACAGAACGTACGTAGTTACACGCAAATTAGCGTAGAATCAAATGTAATAGAACACTTTTTGGCAGTCCATTGTCAGTGATAGGCGGCCGGAGTGGTCGTGCAGATCTAGGCGCTACAGTCTGGAGCCACATGTGTCAAGATTTGTTCCCTTGACGATGTTCGGTCGGCCACTGCTGCTCTCAGAATGCGACGATCTTGATGGGCGCCTGTAGCAGGTCGACGTCCAGAACCCGGTCCACGGGTGTGGGGACCATCCATAGATATTGCTGGAAGCAATGACACACCACTGATACATTACGCTGAACATGTGAAGCAACCCGTCAATACATCCACCCAGCTTCCAGAAGGCCAACATTGCAGCTCCGGTCAAATGGTTCAAGTTGTTTGGCAGGAGTGCGTACTCATCGATGGATATGGTTGCACCAGATCTACAAAAAAAAAAAAAAAAAAAAAAAAGAATCACCTTCCTGCTCCAACAGGAAAGTGCCCGTGGCAACCACAATAGCGTGCAGGAGTAGTGCGTCAGCGCTTTCGGGAAGTGCTTGTCAGAATATTTTGAGGAATGCCCAGTTAATATGAATATGTGTATGTATGTGTGGCTTCCAAGGATACCTAGCCTCAAACTATTGAGCAAATTGACGGCGCCATCCCTCAAGATTTGCATGACCTAGATCTGGCTCGACCTTGGATCTATCTTGGTACTGATTGTAGATTCTACGGTCACGGACAAGCAAGACTCAGCAGTGCTGTCGGTGAGTCGTTAAGTCAATGTCACAACCGTCACCGACGTCTCTATGGAGGAGTATGTTATTGACAAACAGCAATTGTTGATGACAAAAGTCGATAATCAAGTAAGATATTTCTTAAATAGGATACGTGGATTGGGTTGTATTTTTTCACCATGCCGCTTCAATCTTATGATGCAGGGGCATAAAGAGAAGGAAAATGTGGACTTAAAGGAAATTTGTAAGCTGGGAACAGAAAGCAAATGTGAGGTTCTCTCATCAGATGACATAGATCTTTGAGTTAACCGTCGTATAACCTCAGAAAACACATCTGGACAACAACTGAAAGTACAATGCGCTGACAAACCTCCAATGACGCTTATAAAGACAGGTTTAAAGAAATTTGGTATTGGTCAATGGACAGCTAGAGCGTCTCTGTTACATTTAGGGATCAACGAAAAACTGCGTTTTTTAACGCTACGACCCCTAGTCCGGTAAAATAAAAGTATAAGCAGTGCTGGGCGCAGATGCAAACTCCAGCCTCCGCCCTCACTTCTCGTTGTTTTCATTACATCACCGGCGATGGTACAAGCAGACCATCCTTGCCCCACCCTTATTAAAATTCAAGTGTGCCTATTCGTTTTTATAGCCTCAGTTCTTCCGGAAATTCCTTTAAGGGCGTTTCTCATCTCCCAAGAGACGTAAAAGAAAACAAGATAGTAAAAACTGCCGGTGTTATCGTGATACAAACGGGGGCCAAAGTGTGCGGTGGCGCGAGAGGACCTGTAATGAGGTGCGTTACACGACGCCCACCATGCAAATGAATCGCTTCTTAAGATGGCGAGCAACAAGTTCTTACACCATTTGTACGTGTTTTTGTGCGGGAGGAAGTTACAGGTATAGCCGGACGGTTTTAGCGTACATAAAACTTCAGATGGAATTTGTTTTCTTCCCGAGATTTTTCTTTGATCTTTTCACTTTCCCTGCTACAAGGAATGACATTTCAAGAAAGTGTAACTCATTTATGTTTTTTATTTTGCTGCAGCTCTTGACAATTTAATCCATGTGAAATGTAATATTTATTAAATATGCTTACTGTCTTCAGATAGCTTGGTGTGTTATTGGACGTAAGAGAGAGTTTTTAAAATGAACAGAACATAGAATTTTTTCAGTAAGAACTTCTGTTCTCTCAATGCTTATTCTTGTAAATACGATACACGGTGTTTGGAAATTCCCATTACAAACTTCTGGGACTTGTGGAGGGAACTGGGGACAACACATTTTGAATAGGACCCATGTCCGGAAACGCACTGTTAGACGGTTTCAATTCAGATGTTTAACTCATCCGCTTCTACTTGACGAAATGAATTGGGCGTGACGCAGTACAATTATTAGGTAACAATTCGAATGGAAAAACAACGAAATATCCATTTATCATATAAGTACTTTTTTTTTATTAACACGGAACATTACTTTCTATACGTACAGCATATGTTGGCGTCTTTTTTGTTTTGGAACAATGTCAACACGATATGTTTAAATGCTGATACAGACACGTGTTCTTAAGAGATATGTGGCTGTTTGATTATATTTCCTTTCGAATTGTTACTTATTAACTGTACTCCTTCACGCCTAATCAGTTCCTCAAGCAGAACTGGATGAGCTAAAAATCTGAAATGAAACGATCGTAGAACGGAAACGTTACGTTTCCAGACCCCGAGTTGCTATTCAAAAAATTAGGTGCTCAGTCCCCTGCACAACTCCAAGAATTTTGTAACGAGAATTTCCGAACACCCAGTATATCTGCTCGTTTAGCGTTAAAGAGACCAATAACCAATGTTTAAAATAAATCTACACACCGAAAGCATTTTCTGAAGAGAGGGACATGAAGGAACAATAAACACAACATGTGGTATTACGGGTGAAACCATGAACTAGCGAAATTTGTGGTTCGGTAAATCCTCACGTACTGTATGCGATGAGCTTGAGTAAGTACATGCATATCATGTTGTACACTACTGGCCATTAAAATTACTACACCACGAGGATGACGTGCTACAGACGCGAAATTTAACCGACAGGAAGAAGATGCTGCGATATGCAAATGATTAGCTTTCCAGAGCATTCACACAAGGTTGGGGCTGGAGGCGACACCTACAACGTGCGGACATGTGGAAAGTTTCCAACCGATTTCTCATACACAAACAGAAGTTGACCGGCGTTTCCTGGTGAAACGTTGTTGTGATCCCTCGTGTAAGGAGAAGAAATGCGTACCATCACGTTTTCTACTTAGATAAAGGCCGAAATATAGCCTATCGCGATTGCGGTTTATCGTATCGCGACTTTGCTACTCGCGTTGCTCGAGATCCAATGACTCTTAGCGGGACATTGTATCGGTGGGTTCAGGAGGGTAATACGGAACGCTGTGCTGGATCCCAACGGCCTCGTATCACTAGCAGTCGAGATGAAAGCCGTCTTATCCGAATGGCTGTAACGGGTCGTGCAGCCATGTCTCGTTCCCTGAGTCAACAGATGGGGACGTTTGCAAGATAGCAAACATCTGCACGAACAGTTCGACGACGTTTGCAGCAGCATGGACTATCAGCTCGGAGACCATGGCTGCGTTTACCATTGACGCTGCATCACAGGCAGGAGCGCCTGCGATGGTGTACTCAACGATGAACCTGGGTGCGCGAATGGCAAAACGTCATTTTTTCGGATGAATCCAGGTTCTGTTTACAGCTTCATGACGTTCGCATCCGTGTTTGGTGACATCGCGGTGAACGCACATTGGAAGTGTGTATTCGTCATCGCCATACTGCCGTATCATCCGGCCCATTGGTTACACGTCTCGGTCACCTCTTCTTCGCATTGACGGCTCTTTGAACAGTGGACGTTACATTTCAGATGTGTTACCACCCGTGGCTCTACCCTTTATTCGATCCCTGCGAAACCCTACATTTCAGCAGGATAATGCAAGATCACATGTTGCAGGTCCTGTACGGGCCTTTCTGGATACAGAAAATATTCGACTGCTGCCCTGGCCAGCACATTCTCCAGCGCTCTCACCAACTGAAAACGTCTGGTCAATGGTGGCCGAATAACTGGCTCGTCACAACACGCCAGTCACTACTCTTGATGAACTGTGGTAAAGTGTTGAATCTGCATGGGCAGCTGTACCTGTACACACCACTCAAGCTCTGTTTGACTCAATGCGCAGGCGTATCAAGGCCGTTATTACGGCCAGAGGGGGTTGTTCTGGGTACTGATTTCTCAGGATCTATGCACCCAAATTGCGTGGAAATTCAGTTCTAATATAATATATTTGTCCAATGAATACCCGTTTCATCTGCATTTCTTCTTGGTGTAGCCATTTTAAAGGCCAGTAGTGTATATTGGTTATATTCATTACTTGTACATTTTCTTGTATAATTCTGATGAGGAAAACGTGCCCCTTAGAAGTGGCTCAATTTTAGCGCTTTTGCATTATGAAAGGTGATTTACCCAACTTCTTAACATTGATTCACATACGAAATCCTCTGCCGAAGTACATGGCTTAAGGGTTTCGATCCTCTTCTATTCGTTTGCTCCTTCGTTAGCCTAAAAGAGAAGCTAACACTGTAAGTGTACTCGATCTTCCGTGGTAGACGGGCTGCACAATCATTCCTTATTTATAATACATTCATCAAGCACCCTTTTCCATATATTTAATTGCGAACTGCAACGGTGAAAAAGGCACTTCAGTGTCTTATTGTGATAACAAACAATTTTCTCCGTACTTATACAACATGCACTTGAAATATCAGAAAACTTAATCGTATGGTTCTAGAGTTGTAAAGCAACCGTAGGCTACCGTAGACTGTCATATTTAAGCACAGACTACGTCAGTTAGTGTTGTACCTGTGTTACCTCTACACTGGGTATGTTGCATATCTATCGACCGTTACGTCATAACTATAGTTTTCTTTGTGATGGGATCGGTGTCTTACTAGTTTTCCCTAAGAACTGGAAGCCGTGAAACGTCCAGAAGATGAGTGAAGATATATAAAGGGAAGCATAACCGACGGAACATTCTTGTTCTACATATTTATCTTCATGTCTGTTACTTAAAAGTAAGCAGTATTTACAGAAGAATTAAAATTTTCAAATTTTAATTCAGCCTTTGTTCGAAAATTGTTGATTTGTAATGGGAAATAGTGCGATATTCTAGTAAAAAGAAACAATTCTGATTTATCATAAGCCGCAGTTTCCTCAGCATAAACTAAAAGTATAATAACCGCAAAAAAATTACATTTCGATTCAATACTTCGTCGAACTTACATAGAACATGTTTCTGTTATTCATGAACAATTTTCGCTCATAGAAATAATAACAGGAAACGCCTGCCTTTTTATCATGATGAAGAACGTTCTATTGAGTACAAAATAATGGCATATATAGTGTTCGTGCATGTAAATTGTGCTTACATCAAAAGTAATTGAGGGTTGGTTACATAAAAGCTCAAAACCTAAGCAATCACCTCATTTTTGTTGCTTATAAAGTGCAATTTATATGATGTGTGGTTTTGAATATGTGGGAAACAAGTGAAAAAACAAAGAAAGCCCGTCTGCTCCCAGTTTATCTCTTACATGCTCATTTATGTTTCTTTCCATAGCAATGCTAAAAATTACTATCGCTGATCCTACCACTTACTGCATCGTTTACGCAGTGTACCAAAACTATTGAAATATAGTAATGGTAGAGGGCAACTCTATACTGATTGCATGATATGTTGCAATGCTAATCACAGTTCTGTTCAGTTTTCAACAGTGTTTAGGGATGAGTATGATTTTTGGCCCACGTAGCATTGAAGTAAAATATTCGTAGGTTTTTTAAACTACAGAATCCTTAAACTCACCTAGATCCCTTATCTCCGCTCCATCCAATCCAAAGCCCACAACGGCCCCCAACTATTCAAACTCCTCTCTGGCCGGACATGGGTGTTGCACCCCTCTACCATCCTCCACACCTACAAATCTTTAATCCATCCTATCCTCTGTTATGTCAGTCCCACCTGGATCTCTGCCCCCCCCCCCCAAATTCTATAAGTCCCTCCCGATCCTTGACCGTCATGCACTCCGCCTCGCCTTCCATATGCGCCTCCCATCCCCCACGCGGATCCTCTATGACCTCATTCCTTTCCCCCATCTGCTCCTATTCCTAGTCTGGATGTTGCCCTTTCTCCCTCCATTTATCCCTCCTATCAACTCTGATACTCATACCCTGTCCTTTCCTCCGTCCTTTCCCTGTGCTCCCTCTTCCTCCCCCCTTCCATCCTGTTTTCTCCCCGCCAAACCTCTCCCTACCTCCCTTCTCCCCCCCCCACCAGCCAACTCCTTTTGTATTCCCCTCCTCTGCCTTCCCCACTCCCTGTCGCGTCTGCGGAGCACCCCCACCCCTGTTATGGGTCCTCATCGTCCATTGGCTCCTTTCACCCCTCCCCCCTTCGCTTTTCCTCTCCTTCCACCCTTTTTATTTTCCCATCATCTGTCCAGTTCCCCCCCCCCCCCCCCCCCACCTGCTCTTGGCTGTAGTGTGTCACATTTGCCAACTTTTTAGTGTAGTGTTCCAGTGAATGTTCAGTGTTGTTCGCCTTCCAGGGTTGCGAACAAAAACCATGCTGTCACAGGGTGTGAATTTTATGTCTTTTGCGAACGGAAACCAGATTGTAGCCGTGTTTTTTAATTGTCTGTCTCTTATTTTACCTGTCCGCTTCGTATGTCTTTTATTCGCATCATCATCCCTTTGTTCTATATTTTTAGTTCCACGATTTCTTTTTCACCATGTTACTATTTAAGTCTCCGATTTTATCGTCTGTTTTTATGATTTATTCTCTTCATCTTTTTAAAACAAAGTCTGTAGGCTGAAGAGCGGCATATTAAGCTGCTGCCAGCCCGCCCCCTTCGGGTGGAATCGAAATTCAATAAAGGAAAAAAGAATAATTCTGTACACCCTAAGTCCCTACCAGTTAATACCTCCTGAGATATAATCACTTAGTAGACCGTTTCTCCAAAACTTCTAAATATAGAGAAGAGTAGGCCGGAACCGGATGTACATCTCGAGAGGAGGCAGCAGTATCTTCCGGTGCGGTGTGCAGCAGAACTAATTCTCGCCACGAAGCGGTTCGAGCTGGCAAGACCGTCTCGCAGCGGTTCTCACCACTCCATTTGACTCGGTAAAGGAGGCAATCGTACAGAAATGCTTACATTACTTGCGCAGAGAAGATTATTTGCGCTCGGCTCTGAGCTGTGTGTACTCTTTTCTGCTCCACCGTGTTTCCCCGCCCCCCCCCCCCCCCTCGCGAAGGAATCGCAATTGGAGCGGCGCCTGACAAGCGCGGGTGGAAAGAAGGCGAGGAGGCTGTCGGAGTGCCAGAAACGATTAAGCCCCGCTGTCTGCACTCGCTGCCCCCTCCCTCGCGGCGCGGCCATTTAAAACGGCCGCCGTCCGGAGGCACAAAGGCCCAAGACGGGACCTATCTGCAACCCCCGCCCCCGCCGCCCCCATCATTCATGCAGATACGGGGGTCCGGACGCTGCCGCCTTGATTTATTGCTTCTTTTGTCCCGCATTCTAAATTAGGTTGCTTTGTTTCGCGCGAAAACTTTGGGAGTTAACAGACGAGTGGCGCTATCTGTCATTATTGCGCGAGAGTTAGTCGATTTCGTGCTCCATTCTCCTTTTTTCTTAATGCTGACCCAATGTAGCCACGACAACGAACGCAACGTACAAAAACATGAGTGCAATCGGGTGTCAGAGACATGTTTTTTTCTGAATTATTGGTGAACATCTTTGACGAAGTGTTTTAGAAAGATCTTACTCCATTAATAATGGAGTACACGGAATACGGAAATCAGAGGTAATTGTGTGTTATGGTGTAACATCTGGATGCGCGTTCTCTACAGCTGTAATCTCCAACTAAAGCGTGCGAATTAAAAAGTTTCCCTTCTGTTTCAGGCTGTAGTCGGACAGCAGCAGTTACATCTGTTGCATGAACTTCATTTCGTTAAATCATCCACGACAACGAGCCATCCCTTTTCGTCTTCTGACGGTTTGAATTCAGTGCAGTTATTTCGCACCATTAATGCGAAAAATTATATCTTCTTCTTTTCCTTCTTCTTAGCGCCGTGCATTTGGAGTGAGGACCGTTTTTCTTACGGTCTAACGCTTCCAGTCGATTTAAGTTCCTTCACCTTAGATCTGCGTTTATAATGTACAGCCATCGTCATTTGGGTCTTCCACGTTACGTCTGGCCATAGATAATGAAATGATAGGCTCAGCTGATGACTGAAGTAGGGGGTGCTCTTATAGTGTGAGCGTACCACCGACGTCTCCATTCCTGTATCTTTTCATTGATTGTAGCCACTCCAGCTAGCTGTCGATGTGGCGGAGCACGGAAATGCCTAATCGTCTTCTCAGTATCCGCATTTGCATGAGATGTAGTTACCGCTCAGCATTTCTAGGTGTGAGCCAACAATCGGAACCATATAATGCAAATGGCCTCACCACTCTGCGGTAAAATTTTGACTGCAGGTCGATACCAGTGACGTCTCTGAATCGCAAGCAGGTCGCGCTGATTCTTGCTCGCACATCCTCACTCACACAGCCATCACTCTGTACTCCAGAACCTAGCATAGCTGTGTGTCCACCTCCGTAAGAGGAACTCCTTTAATTTGAACACTACCACGAGATTGAATCGTTTCTAGGTACTCAGTGTTGTGGATGTTTAAACGGAGGCCCAAACTGTGTAGATATTATAACGCGTTTGGAGATAAGTTTCAAGATCCTCCGTGGTATAACTGTCATAACAAAATGTTGTAACATAATGGAGAGGTCACAACTGCAAATAACGATCAAACACGACGGTGAACTTAGTTGGCAAGAGAATCGTTTCCTTTGGATGTGTCGTCGTAGAACAACCAACGTAATGTAAAGGCATACGTAAGTGACTCACTTTGTTGTCAAGTACAGTGTATCAACCGTACTTTAATATCAATGTGACGACAGCTCTTTCTAACGCTTATAAAATTTTTTGATTATTATTTACATTAAAACCTATTCAGTCAAGAATACATGTTCCAAAGACCACAAATGAAGTGTTCGCTTTTATCATATCTTTGTGTAGTGGTTCTTAATTACACAAAGCAGAGGTGTTCCAAAATTTGTACTTACACAAAAGATGTAAATGGTCGTACAGGGAAACGACAACAACGCATTGAAGCTCAAATGGTTCAAATGGCTCTGAGCATTATGGGACTTAACTTCTGTGGTCATCAGTCCCCTATAACTTAGACCTACTTAAACCTAACCAACCTAAGGGCATCAAACACATCCATGCCCGAGGCAGGATTCGAACCTGCGACCGTAGCAGTCGCGCGGTTCCGGACTGAGCGCCTTAACCGCGAGACCACCGCAGCCGGCCCGCATTGAAGCAAAAACCTTTTAAATGGCGGTGATTTTACAAACCAAGTGACTGTCAAGGAATGAATTTACAACCATCTGTTTTTATAATCAAGTAATTGATAGCTATTTTGAAACGTTTGTGGGAACTCTATGACACGCAACGTCGCTGACAAGTGACTTGATTTGCAGCAGATGATGTTTGACACGGCTATGTGCTCAGACAGTGCGTTCTACGTTTTAGAGGAGGAGTCGTGTTCGTCTTACCCCGTAATATTCGAGTAATAAATAATTGTCGTACTACATTGTCTCGTATCTCCATTATACCGCTCCTGCACCGTACTGAATTGGATACTACTTAACAACAGTGCAGCCGGCGTGTGGCCATTGTGCCTCACAATTCGCAGCATTCGCCCACGAGTGCAACAGTGCGGCATACAGTGCTATAAAACCAACTTGCCGACGAAAGATTTTAATGAAAAGTAACACTGACACTAGCCAGTGCAGTGAACCGACAACCAACGTCAACGTTTAAAGATAGTATCCTACATCGGATTTTCTTAGTGTCTTCGTAAGCCCATCCGGTTAGTCGTGCTGTTTGTTCTCTGGGCGGGAAGGCGTGCCGGTCCCCGGCACGAATCCGCTCGGCGGATTGGTGTCGATGTACGGTGTGCCGGCCAGTCTGTGAGTGGTTTTTAAGGCAGTTTTCCATCTGCCTCGGCGAATGCGGGCTGGTTCCCCTTATTCCGCCTCAGTTACACTATGTCGGCGATTGCTGCGCGGACACTTTCTCCACGTACGCGTGCATCATTGCTCTACCACGCGAACATTGAGGTTACACTCGTTTTGTGTGATGCGTTCCCGGGGTGGGAGGGAGGGGAGGGGGTTCCACTGGGGGACAATCGCGCAATGACCTTGGCTGCAGTGTGGGGTGCCAGTGGGGTGAGTGGACTGTGGACTGCTGTAGCCCGTTGCTCGGTCGTGTACCACTGCGGGCTACGGCGGGGACGAAGCCTCTCTGTCGTTTGTGGGTCTCCAATTCAATACTATACTGCTTCGCACGTGATACAATCTGAAATTGTGTGACTCGACCAATTGTATCCGCGTCCGCCAATCATGAAAATTTAGTACCAGTGCCGACACAACCGTCTCGCAACTCCCACGAGCTGGAAACAAAACATTCTAAACCATTTGAGTGCGAGTTTTAAAATATCCTCTAACGTCTCCTAACAACTGTTCTGTAGTGCTCCTGTACGGAACAGACAACTTATTTCGTATTGCCGCTGCAACTGCGTGATCAGCAATATGCTAAAGTATTTCAAAAAGCAATCCTGCGATCCATGCAGAGTGTAATGCATGGACTAATTGCCAACAATTACTGCTATACTTTTATACATAGAAACTCTATGATCGGGAGGGGTTTGGATAACTAACCTTAGACAGTATGAAGAAAAATGAAAGAAACCAGTAAAACCTTTTAATTTACTATATTCAGAAAATTAATAATTTAAATGCTGACAAACTATACTTAAACTTTTAATTATTCCAAGATATCAATACTCAATAAACACGTTTCTGGGCAAAACAAAGATACTAATATGAATCTGAGTGTATGCATACATAAATCTGACAAAATTCCTCCAGTGCGCAAGCAACCAGCAACTACTTGCACCGAAAAAGCAAATTACCATAAAAAAATTCTCAGTTAAGGCCAAAGTCTCCTCCGGCGCTGCTAGCACGATCAAGGCAGGCTGCGACCTCTCATGTCCAGCGACCTCTCCACCGCACCCTGCGTCGGACCCCTTCCGACTCCCATTGACAACAGCTCGCTTGCTTCTACTCGCGATAATAATATCTCAGACTCATAGTATGTGTATGAACACAGCAAAATCGGAACATTCATCTGCACACATTATCATACGGCCACAGGTTCAACCAACCACCAATATCAACCCCTCACAGTCTGGCGTCCAACTCTAACTTCTGCCACTTCGCCCCCCCTCCCCCCCCCCAAATCCACCCACTAGTGCTCTGCGCTAGGGAGGGGAGGCTTCGAGGTAACTCCATACCACATAACATCGCTTTACTTTACAACGGACGATCTTTGACTCAGCGGTGTACTTAGTATATTCTATGCTTCCGAGTAGAAGATTCATGTTTGTCTTACGGTTTAATATTGGTGCAACAAAGAGTTATTACCGTACTGTACTGCGTCGTACCTTAGATGTACTGCTGCTATACTGTACCTAACAACAGACTGTTGCAAGCATATTTAAATTTCTTTTTTTATATTTTTACTGTGCACAAACGATGCACTGATTTGGCTAATTGTTGACATACGTGAGAAGCTGCCTCGCAGACCACACTTCATTATTTGCGTGGACTGAGCGAAATAAGTACACGAAATTTTATAATCGTACGACATAAATGTATTCTCTGTGAAGGAAGTGTACTAAACAAATAAGAGAATAATGTATATATTACCCTGTCGAATAAAAAGTAACACACACACACACACACACACACACATATATATATATATATATATATATATATATATATATATATATATATATATATACTCTGTATGAGACTAAAAGCGAGCAGGAACGGTTGTCTACAATTTATACGCTTTTAAAATGTGTGACAAACTTAACTATCCCACCAGTAATTGTCATGTAATAAGCTTTCTGTATAAAGTCTGGATATGGTAATTTACAGTCAGCTAATAACTTTTATGGAAACATGATGAATGAAGCATTAGTTCGAAACTGGCACTCCAGAAACGAAGATGGAAATGAATTCCGAACTGCTTGAGTTTCGTACTGCTATTGTAAAAGTCTTTTATAGTTGCTAAATTCAATATTAATCTCTTTCCTGAGCTCATATTAATCTCTTTCCTGTTATGCTTATTAATTTCAAGTTTTCAAAACAGCTTCGTAACGTTTATTCGACTTGTGTAAGTGTTGGAAGTTTAACGATCTTACATATTACATATAAAGTTTCCTAAATTAAAAGTGAAATATAGGTTTGTGAAAATTCTTTTAATAACCTCCACTCACACAGATGGTCACAAGTAGTTTCAAAATGCAGGATTTTAGCGGCGTAGGTACAGATATTGCGACCATTGGTACCCACTTCAGTGTTTTAGTTGTTTTTTTCTGTGTGTAACATTCTTTCTGCAAACGCATCACATAATACACTACCTGATGTTTTCTGCACGGTCGTAGCTGCACCGTTAGTGGACTACACCTGCCAGTATAGACAATCCGTTATGTGTGCAAGTATCTACACTTCAATAACTGACCTACTGCCTAGGGGAAAATAAGTATTACTGGCTTTTTTGGCATATGTACCTAAGAATATATAACTCATAATAACTATAATTTTGTCTGCAAATAAAGTGCAGATACTTGTATTGGTGACTGAGAACGGTGTACTGAAAAACATTACATTACTGTTAACGTCATTTTCAGAAATGATAATTACATCTGTTAGAAGTTGTATGTTTTTAGACTGGTTATATCTCCAAGTACATGTGGCAAGAGCAAGACATTAATGCTTATTTTCCCCTGGACATCAGGTCAAGTGTTGAATTTTGTACGCATCGACACGTAGATGCTAAAGGTGTAGTCTATAATTACAGGTGTAGTCCACTTAGTGGCGCAGTTACAGTTACTGCATTATACATTGGGTCGTAAAGATAGTCACGTAATGTAGGAGGAATATTTGACGCAGAGAAAAGCAACCAATGTACTAATGTGTGTACACAGTAAGCCACCAATTATAAAAAAATCTGCATTTATATACGTTACACCTTACTATGAGAAGGCGGGTGTCCATTGGCCAATTTAAAATGTGTACAGAATCGGGGCTCGAAGAGGGAAGTTTGTTAGATTTCGTTGCCAGTGGTCTTACCGAATAAGCTATCCACTTACGAGCCACGAGTTAGTCTCGTAAGTTCTGTGCCGACAGTACTTTGCGATGCATGTAGAACAAGGCAGGTATAAAGACCAAATAGAACAGTTTCGGGTCAACAGTGTACATCCAGAACGCTATTCTCCCATTAGCCATCAATAATAGATTACCGGCGGGCTTCCATCTTGCCGTGTTGCTATTTGCCGGTGCCACTGCAGCAGCGGCACGTGGTCGCGTATAAAACCGTGGCGGCGTAAACACGCCAGAGGGCGGCCGCTGAAATATTGAGTGTCCGCCGGTGACGAATGCGGGAGCGGCCGCCGCGCTAACTCGTAGGGCGCCGCCTGTCGCGGGCCACGTGTAAACACACCCGTTACCGCGCGCGTGCCAACTTTTCCTGCGCTGTCGGTTCTGGGGCGCCTTCCACGTACTGTATGAACTCCACGAGCCTAATCGTGTGACTGATATTATCCCTGTACCACCGAGCAGATATGTGGCAGTACGCTTACGATTACAGAATTGTACTCTGATTAAGGGTTGGGAAAAGTCGAAAGCAGTACACTCCATTTCTTCACGTCTAACGCCCTTCCGTGACACAAATATTTTATAGTTCAATGTTTCCCTGAGACATTTAAGTTTCTTTTTATTATCTACGATAATGATAGAAGCAGATGAAATGAGTTAAAAGTTGTGCTGCGGCTGGGACTCGAACCCGGGTCTGCTTGTTTGCTTTTCTTTTTATCTCATTTTGTTGTAGATTGTTCGTTGAATTTGTTCGTGGCGGACGTCAGATAACGCCTGTTCAAGTTGATCGTTGATTCGTCACTCAGTTTTCTTGTTACAGAGGGTAGCTAAACCCTCTGACCGAACACATTCTCTTTTTTTTTTTTTCTTTTTTTTAAAAAAAATTGATCTCATTTTGTTCGGTGTATCTGCTCGGGGAGGACGTCGCAAGACACCCGTTTCAGTTCGTCGTTGTTCCATTAAATCAGTTTTTTTATTACAGAGGGCAGCTAACCCTCTTTTTTATTTTTTTCTCTTTTTTTCATTTTTTATTTTTTTCTACCAACTTTATTTTAATTTTTTTGTTTGTTGTTTTTTTCTCTTTGTTTTAACATATTCTTTCCTTTTTGAAAACCCTTTAATAATAATAAAAAAAATAAACAAAAAAGAAAAGGGCCAAGTGCCACCGCCACTTTTCATACTATAACAAAAAATCTGGTCGACTTCAGGCGTTGGCTCCTGACGGAACCTACCCCAAAGAGCTGCCTATATACCAGGGGAAATATGGGAAATCAAGGTTAGGGCTATCCTTACAAACAAAACAAAACCTTCCTTCTCCTGAATTATATTTTTATTGTTTTTATTTTTTTTATTTTTAGTTTTCTTGTGTAATTGATCAGAGGCCTTCTGCGCCCCGCTGGTAATATGTTGAGTCACGTCTTCTCGAAATTGATGTGTTCCGTTCAACTGTTCAGAAATGTTCATTGGTTCAAACAGGAAACCTTCATCTCTCTTGGCTTAACACATTCCAGCTGTGAGGCGGGTCGTGGAAAGCACTCCCAAGGAAGTTCGAGAAAAACTGTCTGTATTTTGGGTGACGGACAACGACATAATGACGGTCATTGAGGTATGTCCAAAAATCGAGTACAGAGTTTACAGTTTGTCCAAATAGGTAGCGAATGGCATGTCCGCGAATCCAATTCACAGCATTGGTCTTTGTCCGAGGAAAATATTCACGTTCCGGAAATAATAATGAAAGGGGAGTAATCCGATCCGGAATGTCCCGCGTTAGAAAAGCGACAATACGACGAATCAAGTGCCAAACCTCCGCCGCCGGTCCGCAAACAAACCGATGTTCATCAGTGTCTGGCACTCCACACGTGGAACAGAGAGGTGATTGGGCGAGGTGGATACGGTGAAGGTGGAATTGGTTAATTTGCTTACCATCGACAGTTAGGTACCAGACAGATTGAACATTCGTGTCAAGGTAACAGGCGAAAACCGCGCGCCATACATGACGCCAGTCAACCTGGGGGAACTTTTGTTCAATCGGGTTAGGTGGACGACCTAACTGGAGGACATTGTATACTGCCTTTGTCTTGAGTAAAAGCTGTCTTGGTAAGGTGATGCGTAGATAACTGAGTTCAAGAAAGAAGTATCGTATGTAATGGAACTGAGCCGGAACATCCGAGATCATCACTGGGGCTGACAGTGAGACCGGCGAATATGCCGACAGGAGGAGACCAGTGAGGCTCGTTGGGCAACGTGTCCATACCGTCATCTGGGAGCAGACAAATAGGGCGCGAGCTCTGTCCGGCACATGAAACAGACCTATCCCACCTCGTTCGCGGGGAAGAGAAAGGGTTGCATAGTTAACTTTGAACAACAGCCCAGAGCTGACGAAAGATGCCATCGCTGCCAACATGCGACGTGCCACAGTAAGCGGGAAAGGTAGAACTTGACATATCGAGCTCGTTGGAGAATATCTAGGGATCGAAGGCGATGGTCCATAAGACCTGCTCTGATCACTAAAAGGAGGCGTCGACAGTTGATGGCGGCTGAACGCCGGAGATCAGATGAAAAATCCATTCCCAAACAGCGAATGGTATCAACGGCGGTGAGAGGTGTAACGCACTCCACGGGAAGTCCCGTGCCAATGAACATAACTTGTGACTTACGTACGTTTAAAGAGCTACCCGACGCCTCACCATAAGTCGCTACCCACGTCAAAACAGCTCGAACCTCGTCGGCATTACGTAAGCAGATGACTACATCGTCAGCATAGGCCGTGCAACAGAATCGGTATCGATCTATGCGCAACCCTACCAAACGATGTCTGAGTCCACATAGCAAGGATTCCAAGGAAAAGGCGTACAAAATCGCTGGTAGAGGGCAACCTTGACGTACGGATCGACCCATTTTTATCGGAGGAGTGAGTCTGCCATTGTACATAATCCTGGAAGAGGCACCCCGCAGAAGGCGCATCACTACCGTGATAACGGTGACTGGGAAACTCATATGGTGGAGAACGGCCGTAAGGAACGAATGGTCAACCCTATCAAAAGCTTGACTAAAGTCCAAAGACGCAAGTGCCCCAGAGAGGCGTTGTGCCTGGGTAACGGCGATCATATCCCTGTAGCGGCATACAGCCGTGCGGATATTATTATCCCCTCCCAAAGATGCTTGGTCTGGCGACACAACATATCGGGCAACGTTTTTAAGTCGTGCCGCCAAAAGTCGAGCGAAGATTTTCATATCACTGTTAAGGAGGGTGAGGGGCTGATAATCACTGATACTGTTGCCACCATGCGGTTTATGTACAGGAATAATAATTCCTTCCATGAAAGCGTCCGGCACAGGTACTTCCGGAGACATAAGTTCCCGACAGATGGAGGTGAAAGTGGACTCTAACAAATCACGGAAGGTGCGATAAAATTCGAGGGGAAGACCGTCGGGTCCTGGCGAGCGATTGATGGTTCCTGCCCGGATCGCATCGCGGACTTCATCATCAGTCACCTCTGACATCAAGTCAATCGCTCCATCTCCTGGGATACCACCGATCAACTCTGGGGAATGTGGAATTGCGGCGTAGAGCTGCTGGTAGTGGGCGTGAAGCACATTCCCTATTGCAGATTAGGTTACGTAACTACGCCCTTCTTGGTCTGTTAGGACGAGAATCAATTTTCGGCGTCGATGTTGGCGTTCTTGGATGATATGGTACATCGATGGATGTTCATGAGGCATGCGATCAGCAGTTCGCGATCGTACTATCGCTCCTTCTAAATGCCTTCGCATGGGATTGGAGATTTGGGCCTTAGCACGGTTCATCTTTGTATGGCGCTCAGGGGAGGCTGGCATCGTGGAGCATTCTCGTAGGATCCTGTAGTAAAAGTCCATAGTGCTCTTCCTCCGGGCGACAACATCTTTGCCATACCGGATAAAGGCTTTTCGAAGAGCAGGTTTTGCACACTGGATCCACCAGGATAAGGTAGACGGATACGTGGGACGGCGTCTATTACATGTGATCCAAGTGTCTTCTATTAGAAGTCGACAGTCAGGTGAATTAAGAAGTGCCGTGTTCAGTTTCCATAAACCACGTCTGTGCCATACTGCCTGTCTTGTGAGAACAACGTCACAGAAGTAAGCCTCAAGATCTGAGAAAGCAACAGGCCAGATTTCAGCCTGTCGATTGTGTTGAATTAGGGATCGAGAGATGTAGATGCGATCCAGTCGGCTAAAGGAGTGCGCAGTGTAGTACGTAAAGCCCAAAAGATCACCGTGAACATGTCTCCACGTGTCGACAAATTGTAGCCGCGTGACGACTGTTTCCAGAGCTACGCGTGGTGAGTGACACGGCAATTGATCCTGAGGTCGCTGGGTGCAGTTGAAGTCTCCACCCATGACCCAGTCATCGTGTGGTCCCATAAAAAGGGGTGTAACTTCATCCGCGAAGAAAGCATTGCGTTCACGACGGTAGCTGGAGCCCGACGGCGCATAAATGTTGACGATGCGTACACCAAAGAGAGTAAGGGCCATACCTCTGCCGTTGGGGAGGTATAGGACATCTTCGGCAGGAAGACCTTCTCGTAAGATGATGGCAACACCACTACCGGTGTCCGAAGCGGGAGAAAGATGCGCCGTGAAGCCATGTGGTGGTGAAAAATCGGCGACATGCACTTCCTGAAAAAGCGCAATATCTATGTCCGCATCATAAATCATATCGCGGAGCAGCGCTAGTTTGTGGGGCGCACGAATGGTCGCGAGGTTAATCGTTGCGACACGATAATGCTGGTGTTGGAGTCCCACACGCACAGGAGCGAGAGGTCGTCGATCTTGCCGGATTGCTAAAGAGGCTGAAAGAGGCTGCTATTGTGGAGAGTTTGCGGTCGCGGGCACAACCGATGGGGGCGCCCCATCATCAGCACCGTCCACCCCAGTCCCTTCGATCTCCATGTCGTCTGCCCAGGAGACTGATACTGCGGTAGGGCACCGGCTGTGTACATTATCCATGTGGAGAGAAGACGTAGTTTTCGGCTCATCGGATATACTCTCTTCAACGTCGACCTGTGGGGCGACGGCGCCAGTAAGGAGGGGTGTTCGTTGCCAGTGGTCGCCTGTGGCGGGTCGTTCGCATCAGACTTTTGGTCATCATAGAGCGGTTTGTCGTCTATCTTCGGTTCTGCATCCCTGGTATCCATCTGTAGAATGGCTTCATCAGGGGGTGTACGGCTACGTTTCTTTCTCTTTCGTGTCGACCCTTGTTTTCGAACAGGTCGTCCAGAGTCTGATTGCGGGTGGCTTTCGTCTGACTCCGGACCAGTCTGAAGGAAAGCAGAAGTAGGTACCACTCCCGGATCAACGTCCATCTCAGTAGCATTTTCAGTCACAGTGCTGCGATGATACGGCGGGTCAGGATCTGGCGTCTGTGGCACCTCAGAAGGAATCTCAGTAGCGGTTGCATCTACCTGATTAGACGACGTCAACGGAGCAGGAAGACCCTGTGTAGAGGTGCTACCTTCCTGGGCGACCTTGGCATATGTGACAGGGACCTGAGTGATCACCGCTGGGGACGCTTCCTCGCCGACCGGCGTCTGGATCAGGCGGCGTCGCATGCAGGCGGATCTGACGTGGCCTTCTTGTCCACAACCCGCACATGTTCGGGGTTGGCCGTCGTACATGACAATGGCTCGCACCCCGCCAATTGTCAGGTATGGTGGTACATGTTTTTTCAGTTCAATTTTGACCTGACGCACACCATTAAGGACACGGTAGGTCGTGAAGGTTTGCCATTTTTCCTCTACGTAACCCATGACGTTACCGTATGGTTGTAACGCAGAGACAACTTCATCCTTCGGCACTTCAAAAGGTAGTTCAAACACTCTAATCGTGCGTTGACTGTACTCTGCGAGTTCAAGTGTTACAGCTCCGACGTGACCATCAGAGTATTTGAACTTAAGTCCATTGGCATGGCGGCGAATAACATCTTCACACACCTCGGTGTTTGTCATTTTAATATGAACGACACTACTCGTGATCGAAAAATGGATTCCGATAACGTGGTTAAGATCTAAACGCACTTCTTCACGTAGGAACGTTTCAACTTCATGTGCACGAGGTCGCGCATGTTCAGCTGGGAAGGAAACTTTAAGGGTCGCACGGCGGTAAGCGCTCGACATGTTGTTCACGGTGGACGGACACAAGCCTTAAAGCTACGAATCGGAAATAAACAACGCCTGCAGCGGAGCACTGGGCCGGCGCGCGGGGGCGTCCGCACGCTGCCACGGCTGAGAGCCGACTGGGACCCTCTGACCGAACAGGCTGTCACCGTGCCGGCAACACTCTGAGCTACCGTGCCGGCTGATTTGCTAGGCAGAAATGCTAACCAATACACCATCGCAGTACGATGGTGAACAATGCTGAAGTTTGTGTTGGGGAGGGCACTCAGCTAACGTAGTTCGTAAAGCGATATAGAGCATCGTACTGCAGTGGTGTAATGGTTAGCGTTTCTGCCTAGCGTTTGATTCCCTGCCGCAGCACAAATTTTTATCCATTTATTCTGCTTTCATCATTATCGTAGACAAATATTTTAGTTCTGCACTTTCATTCTGTATCCGGGCTTCATCAAATCGACCACTGATGTGCTAAATTCACCTAAGTGACGATGGAGGTATTGCAGCGGGAGAGAATGCTACAGAAGTAGGGATGGCAAAAACCGACCGGTAAAAACCGATATCATTATTTTAATTCTCACGGTATTTTTCGGTATTTGCTTAGTCTGGGTCACAACAGGTGTTTTATTAATAACTGGTTAAAAAACGAAACATCGATTGCTATAATTTTCAGTTTTCAAATAAAACTTTTTAAACACGAATAACTTGTATTCGTAAAATTTCCTTTGCTTTAAAATATTGGGTTGTTACAGAAAATGGGAAAAGTGATCAGTGATATTTTAATAAAAAGCTGACAGAAACGAGGCACAAACACATGGCACTGATTACTGTACGTGTTATCGGGTTACGTGGCGTATTGAATGGTGCATGTGTACATTCAGTGAGTCAGAATTGTCCCATCTGGTCAATACGGTAGCTTCTCGCTGATGTCATCGAATGTTACTTGTGCTACAGGGTATCACCATCCCCAATCTGACAGTATTTTCCAAAGTGCGGTATCAACGAAGTACAATGACCCATTGGCTTCAAAATATTAAAAACGGAAGGAACCACAACAAACATGCGACTTCATGTAATGATAAAATTTAAAACTTAACCATTCATAGGCTAGAATAGAAAGTGACTGATCTTTTGCCTGTGTCTACATGATACGCCCTTGCTTGCTTACAGCTTTCGAAGTGGTCAACTTAACGTGAAAAATAGTTCTTCAACCTCAGTTTTCACCTTTTAGCGCTGACTATTCGTAATGCCCAAATAGTGGCACCGTCCTCTATTACAAAATGATTTTTTAGCTGAGTTTCAAAAAAAAATTAGGATCGATAGCAGAATACTGTAGGCTTTTTTGTGGTGTTCAACCACTATCACTTTTCGGGAAAACACAGCGAACGGTGGGTAGACGGACCAAGTTTTCGTTTATTTGCCTTCTTAATGTAATATATTCATTCTATGTATCCGGAAAGTGAAGGGTCAAAATTTCTGTCATTGTTCGATTTCTACGTTTATTACAAGAAATAATAGGAATAAGAAACAGAAGACCGGTTATATCAGAAACCGCTTATTCTGAGCGGTTTTAACACTCAGGTTAAACTTGTGTGGAAAAAAAACAGATATAACAGAAATCCGGATATTTCAGCGATAACCGCCGTCCCTACTGTGTAGCTGGTGCCGCCATGTTAAATGCCTCAAAACATAGCAGACAACTGCTTACGATTGCTTCTTGTTCTTCTTTTTTGTAGTGTGCACGCAACAGTCGTTTTAAATAGTAAGTGGTACAGTTATTTCTGAGTAAGATGTTTTTTCTGGTATATGCGTATCTGATCCAGTAATATGCCGCATTTGACCTAGTTAATGCAAGTTTCTTTTTGTCATGTGTTTCTAATACCCTGATACAGAAATATGTGATGTAATGGTTGCTTTCGCAATCCAGCATTTCGCTTAATGTGGAGTGACGAAACTGATGTTCAGTCTATATCCTTTTCCCGAAAATGCTGAGAACGTATTTTGCTGTGTTTCATCGGTTTCCAGTCTTTCCCTCTAACAGTGTTCACCCATTTAGCATTTCGACTTGGACTCATAGGAAACCTAAAGCGACAGATGTAATACCACGTCAATAAAATTGATCAGCGTAACCACAATTCATCTACACAGGGCGGTCAGAAACAGTCTGAATTGTTTGTAAAGGATTCGTAGAGTACGGTGTACTGGTAATTCATTCTTAACAGAAACTTCGATACGTTGTGCGTTTCCGAGTTAAATAGCACTGAAGTTAGACCATCAGGCCACTGAGCACGCAAATTCAAGCGGCTAGCCAGATACAGTGTCAGTTATTTTCCATAGCGTAGATGATAGCGTATGAGATGGGTCGGCCTTTGGTTCTATCGTTACTGCTGTCCCACGTCCAATTTTTGTATAGCTTCTTGTTCGGTTTTAGGAAACCAAACGAAGAATACGTGTGGCGACATTATATTTGGCGGCCAGCTATAACTTACGTCCCCACCCACGTGATTGGCTAACTTCAATGCTAATTTAATCAGAAACAGTGCAACGTATCGGATTTTTTCGTAACAGTTATTTCTCAGCAGAAACTACTTTGCAACACGCTTGAAAACTTTTCAGGCTGTTTTTGACCACCCTATATAAAAACCAATATCGTTTTAGGAAGTTCAATTACGAATGGAATGTGATACCTTTACTGTAGCAGAACGACAGGTACACCTGTAAATCGTAATAGTTAGCATTTTTGATCGCACAAAAATTAATTATGTAATTTGATTTTTTTGAAGTCATAATTAAAACTTGATAACTATCCCTCATATTTCATATTCATGCCGTTAGGCCATGGGTCTTTATCTAAGGAGTAATGGTTCAACTGCCAACCTTTTTTGTGAAACAGTCAACTTTAGCACGAGCTACTCTGAAAGACGTTTTTCTTTTTAATGCTCCAATTCGCATGACTCACGTATAATTTATTTCATCTAATTTTCTTTTATTGACTACTCGCATGGCGCCCGTTATGCATCTGGTCGTCTGGTAATTGTTGTTATTGTGGTCTTCAGACCAGAGACTGGTTAGATGCAGCTCTCCATGCTACTCTATCCTGTGCAAGCTTCTTCATCTCGCAGTAACTACTGCAACATACATACATCTGAATCTATTTTGTGTATTCATCTCTAGGTCTCCCTCTACGATTTTACCCTCCACGCTACCCTCCAGTACTAAGCTGGTGATCCCTTGATGCCTCTCAATATGACCTACCAACCGATCCCTTCATCTAGTAAAATTGTGCCAAAAATTTCTCTTCGCCCCAATTTTATTCAGTACCTCCTCATTAGTTATGTGATATACCCATCTAACCTACAGCATTCTTCTGTAGCACCACATTTCGAAAGCTTCTATTCTCTTTTTGTCTAAACTATTTAGCGTCCACGTTTCACTTCCATACATGGCTACACTCCATACAAATACTTTCAGAAACGACTTCCTAATACTTAAATCAATACCCGATGTTAACAAATTTCTCTTCTTCAGAAACGCTTTCCGCGCCGTTGCCAGTCTACATTTTATATCCTCTCTAATCCGACCATCATCAGTTATTTTGCTCCCCAAATAGCAAAACTCATTTACTACTTTAAGCGTCTCATTTCCTAGTCTAATAGCCTCACCATCACCCGGCTTATTGCGACTACATTCCGTTATCCTCGTTTTGCTTTTGTTGATGTTCATCTTATATCCTCCTTTCAAGACACTGTCCATTCCGTTCAGTCGCTCTTCCAGGTCCTTTGCTGTCTCTGACAGAATTACAATGTCATCGGCGAACATTAAAGTTTTTATTTCTACTCCATGGATTTTAATTCCCACTCCGAATTTTTCTTTTGTTTCATTTACTGCTTGCTCAATATACAGACTGAACAACATCGGGGATAGGCTACAACGCTGTCTCACTCCCTTCCCAACCACTGCTTCCCTTTCATGCCCCTCGACTCTTATAACTGCCATCTGCTTTCTGTACAATTTGTAAATAGCCTTTCGGTCCCTGTGTTTTACCCCTGCCACCTTCAGAATTTAAATGAGAGTATTCACTCAACATTGTGGTAAATTGGCAATAGTCTCTTGGTGTAACTAGAATTTTATGCACAAAGAATTTACTGTGCGCTTACTAAACAATTTCTATGGTCCCAATGGGTCGAACTACCCACAAGAAAAGTTGTTTTTTTCTTTTTTTAAATATTTATACCGTACATAATTCCTCGCTATACGGGGTGGACCAGAAATCTAGCGGCGGACTTCAAGGAGTTGTAGAGGATGTCTTGACGAACAAATCGAGCATTGGAAACTGTGTCCAGAAACGTCATCCGACGGCGCGACAGAGCGTCCAAATTACAGGCGCCGGCAACTGCCACTATGCCACCCCTTCGGCTGGCGGACCGTAGATGGGACATCTCCCAATGTTGTTTGTTATCCAGACCTCGCAACTGATTAACACGATCGGTAGTAGAGAACATTGAGCTAGCTGCTCAGTAGAAAGACATTGTCTTCTATAAATTCTGCACTCTGATGGCCTAGTGGATGACAGTTTCGGAGAAGGGTTTCCATTGACAGTTAATTTTCCTCCTTGTCTGTCGAGAATCTCCAGCGTTTTTTGGTATGCAGGAGGAAAATTAAATGCAAATGGAATCACGTGTCCGAAACCGTCAACCAGCGGGCCAACAGAGCATCGCATTCGTAGAAGACAATGCCTTTCTACGCTGCGTTAGCTCGATCGTCTCCACTGGCGATTATGGTAGTTGTGGTCTCTGAATAAACAATAAATATTGCGAAATCTTTCGACTGTCGTCCGTCAAAGTACAAAATTACGTTTGCTGCCGAAAGGGTGGCCTCGTGTCAGCCGCCGACGACTGTTACTTCGACACTCTCAGGCGTCGTTGGACGAAGTTTCAGGGCACCACTTCCTATCCTCGATTTGTTCCTCAAGACTCCATCTACAACACATCGAAGCTAGTCGCAACATTTCTGGGACATCCTCAATGCGTGTGAGGCAAATCAACATAAAACACATAAGTCAAGTACATAAATCAAGTCATATTACATAAAGTAGTGGTTATACATGTTACAAAGTGCGAAGACCCAACTTCCTGCAAACGTAGTTGATAAGAGTAGTTGCCCGGAACTAGAGAGTGTAAGTAAATTGTTGACAATCTCTTTTAACACGGGTATGACAATCCAAAAGTACAAGCAGTGGTTGATGAAGGTCGCTAAGCAATTACAAACCCACCTCTCTTCCGCTATGTGTAACCAATGATTTGTCAAGCTATCTTACTATAAGTCTCGCTGATAGTCTCTAAACTTTAGTATCACACTAGTTCTTTAGTTATCTGCCAAATTTCATACTCGATGGTTGAAGTGCTGACACCAAAGTTTTCAGATAGTCTGCGTAACCAGATCTGTTCGCCACTGATGCGGTATATATAGTGATAGCGTCAACTCCTTCAGCATCAACTACAGCCTGAAGATGGCGCATTGAAGTGCCGAAACTGGTAGCTACAAAATAAATAAAATCATAAGGACGGCCGCAGGCCCTTCATTTTCTCACAATAGTAAACGGCCGTCGTCCTGAAGACTTCTTGTCAGAAGGATGGACTTATAAAACATTTTATGGAGTCTCTCTCTCTTTCTCTCTCTCTCTCTCTCTATCAATCTCTCTATCAATCTCTCTATCAATCTCTCTCTCTCTCTCTCTCACTCTCGCTCTCGTATCTTGGCAGCAATGTATATCTCGGTACTAAGGCGGCCTAATATTTGATTCTGTAAGAGCAGAATTTGCCGTTCACTGTTTGGTAAATGGCCAGACGCTGTAACATATTTTCTCTTACCTTTAAGTCTGATGACCGAGCAGTTTTCGTTGTCGTAACGTACGTTATACATTTAAAGACTTTCATGTATTCTTGTAGGCGTATCCACATTCAGAAAAAGTCAGTTAGTGACATAAGCCGCATCTGCAATACACTTTACTCACTATTTTGATTGAGAAAAACACTTTCAAGTGTCCTGAATCTGCTGTTGATATGCAATGTCCTTAAGTTATAATAATCTGAAAAGAAATATTTCTTAAGACAATTTCCTATGTATTAAGTACCATTATTCCATTTCTTCCATTAAGAAAGAAGAGTCCTTCGTGTTCCATTCGCTATTGAAGCTTGATGACTTCACAAATTCTGTAGAAACGTTGACATTATATAGAGTTACAAGACAAACAATTATATAATGTGAAGTTACTTAAATTACTTCTCCCCTCGTGTAAAAGTATCAGATGCCGGCTAAGCAATGCAACCAAAGGAAGATGCTTCCATCGAAGTAAATTTAAAGGTGGTCGCTGCAGTTTACTAACAGCGTGGCACGGAATTGCCGTCGATGACTTCTTGGTTTAATGACAAGATCGACGATCAGTTAAGGAGAATTTCCGCAATCTTACAAGATTCCAAAATCGACAAACCTTGCAGTCATTTCCAGTTTTATTGCACGGAATGTCTCGTTGCAAAAGGCAATTCGTGTCTTTCAGAAGGCTTTGTCGGCGATCGAACTGCTGAAATATTTACGCCTTCTCGCCCCGGGCGAAAGCGTCGATATCACGCGAACTTTCGGGAAACAACTTTTTTAGCGTTTGAGAACATGGTTCGATCATGATTTCTATTTATCACTCGGGTCAGTATGACAGCACAAATTTGGATGAAAGTAACTTGTTGGGTCTTTTGCAATGATTGACGTGGTAGCTGAGCGAGCCATTGACTCTTATAATTTTGGAGATTTTATGGGTCACCATTATATTCTTGGTGTCCTGTGCTGGAGTTCCCCCAGTACTAGGTTAACACTTACCTTGTATGTTGCCAGGTCCTCCACGACGCAGGCGAGAGTTGCCTCGCGCCCAACGGGGATGGTCACGTTGCTGATAGGTTCCCCAAACTTGGGCACATCTGTAACACAAAGAGTATGGCGTTAAAAATGTTGTACGAGACATCTTTCTCGCTGGACAGGCTACAACAACGAATGTAGTCGCACAACGATGTTGGGCACTATAAACGAGGATTAATTCTACAATGATTCAGGACGTGGATATAAAATGTTTACAAATAAATTTTGAAATAAAAAATAGACCTACGTTAGGTTCTCCTTTTTATGACACCAAATGTGTTCAAATTCTCGGTATTTTGTGTTCGTATCACGTTACCGAATACCGAAATCTGAATGTACCCAAAGGACCATCCCTAAGCTTGATGAAATATATCGCGCAACGCATTTAAGGGGGCCTTTGTACTATCTCGAGCAGATGCAGATCTAAAGTCTATCAGAATAATCCACTTAGGTTAACAAAGTTTTAAAATACGGAACAGAAAGTATACATACACTCCTGGAAATGGAAAAAAGAACACATTGACACCGGTGTGTCAGACCCACCATACTTGCTCCGGACACTGCGAGAGGGCTGTACAAGCAATGATCACACGCACGGCACAGCGGACGCAACAGGAACCGCGGTGTTGGCCGTCGAATGGCGCTAGCTGCGCAGCATTTGTGCACCGCCGCCGTCAGTGTCAGCCAGTTTGCCGTGGCATACGGAGCTCCATCGCAGTCTTTAACACTGGTAGCATGCCGCGACAGCGTGGACGTGAACCGTATGTGCAGTTGACGGACTTTGAGCGAGGGCGTATAGTGGGCATGCGGGAGGCCGGGTGGACGTACCGCCGAATTGCTCAACACGTGGGGCGTGAGGTCTCCACAGTACATCGATGTTGTCGCCAGTGGTCGGCGGAAGGTGCACGTGCCTGTCGACCTGGGACCGGACCGCAGCGACGCACGGATGCACGCCAAGACCGTAGGATCCTACGCAGTGCCGTAGGGGACCGCACCGCCACTTCCCAGCAAATTAGGGACACTGTTGCTCCTGGGGTATCGGCGAGGACCATTCGCAACCGTCTCCATGAAGCTGGGCTACGGTCCTGCACACCGTTAGGCCGTCTTCCGCTCACGCCCCAACATCGTGCAGCCCGCCTCCAGTGGTGTCGCGACAGGCGTGAATGGAGGGACGAATGGAGACGTGTCGTCTTCAGCGATGAGAGTCGCTTCTGCCTTGGTGACAATGATGGTCGTATGCGTGTTTGGCGCCGTGCAGGTGAGCGCCACAATCAGGACTGCATACGACCGAGGCACACAGGGCCAACACCCGGCATCATGGTGTGGGGAGCGACCTCCTACACTGGCCGTACACCACTGGTGATCGTCGAGGGGACACTGAATAGTGCACGGTACATCCAAACCGTCATCGAACCCATCGTTCTACCATTCCTAGACCGGCAAGGGAACTTGCTGTTCCAACAGGACAATGCACGTCCGCATGTATCCCTTGCCACCCAACGTGCTCTAGAAGGTGTAAGTCAACTACCCTGGCCAGCAAGATCTCCGGATCTGTCCCCCATTGAGCATGTTTGGGACTGGATGAAGCGTCGTCTCACGCGGTCTGCACGTCCAGCACGAACGCTGGTCCAACTGAGGCGCCAGGTGGAAATGGCATGGCAAGCCGTTCCACAGGACTACATCCAGCATCTCTACGATCGTCTCCATGGGAGAATAGCAGCCTGCATTGCTGCGAAAGGTGGATATACACTGTACTAGTGCCGACATTGTGCATGCTCTGTTGCCTGTGTCTATGTGCCTGTGGTTCCGTCAGTGTGATCATGTGATGTATCTGACCCCAGGAATGTGTCAATAAAGTTTCCTCTTCCTGGGACAATGAATTCACGGTGTTCTTATTTCAATTTCCAGGAGTGTATTAGGTTAAAGAAAAACTAAAGCTTGAATCTAGGAACTAAGAATGCTATAGTCTTAACAGAAATTGCCATATTTTTAAAAATTTCCGACAGCTGTTACTGATCCATACAGTAAGACCTAAATTATGACAAAGTGTAAATTTTTGACGCACTGGACTACAATGAAATTTTCGTGGAGCATCTTTCAGTGTTCAGTATTGCATTTTGAAGTCAAAGTCATTACGAGACCTTTCCAAACTTATGTGCCCATTTTCTCCTTCTACAGTACGTAGGCTGCGAGCCTGTGGCTGGACAAAACTTGGATCCTCCTAAGCAAAAAATTAACCACGTGAGGCGCGAATACAATCTGGAAACGGTAATAAATGTTTTGATATGAATATCACAGTGGTATACGAAACATAACAATCCTTATTCTCCGGTTAAATAAACGGTACGCTACCGGCAATATAACGTGAAAAATCCAGCGACTGAGAAATTTCAGTCTTCCGCAAATGAAAGGCATTGCGAAGGTTAGTCACGTGTGAACCGAATCTGGCTGCATGCGAAACGAATGCTGGACATGTACTCCTGCAGAGTTATTGGAGAAATGTTAGTCACACAAGCGTCGGTCCAACACACTTTAATCACTGTTTTGAAAAACGTTTTCTGTCTGTTGACTGACAATGTTCTTAAGTTGCGATAATATGAAAAGTACTATCGTTCATATCTTTAAACAAAACTTCCTATGTATTAAGTAAGATGACCATGTTTTTTTCATGAAGAGAGAAGAGTTATTCGTGTTCCTTTCCTTCATGAAACTTAATGATTCCTCAAATTCTCTGCAAACATTAACTTTATACATCGTTACACGACAAAAAGTTATAGAATATGAAATTATCTCTTTCGTCAGGCATAACCTAAAGATACCAATTAAGAATTGCATTCGAACGAAGATGCTTTCATCGAAATAAATCTCATGGAAATCGTTGCAGTTTACTATGAATATGTAGAGCTATTCAGTAAACTGAAGCATGATGGGTGAAACCCCACCGGTCATCAGAATCGCTTAAGGCGAATGTGAGGACCGTTACTTTGAAAAGGGCACAACATGTTTTCCTTTCCACCGTTGTGCCTTGTCTTCAATGGCTTAGTCATCGTCATAGAACCCTACGTTGAGAGTATTACATACTTAAGTGCCACCAAGCTGCAGTTAGCCGAAATGTTAAAAGAAACAAATTTTACTTGTAGGTTATGACTACTCATGTGTAATGGCCGATCAGGGAAATGACTGCTAAGAACTTGCGGGTTTACTTGACATGTCACCTACGTCGATGAAGGACATACCAGTAATTCAACAGCAGAAAGGCGTTTTAGGAAACATTCAAGGGAATCATTAAGCCATTCTCCTGAAGTTACGGGGGAACGTCTGAGAATATGAATGAGGATGGATGGGCGGTTTGTGTTATACTCCTAATTCTCCAGTATACATCTATATGCCAAACCTGATACAGATATTTCGCACACTGTTTCGTGAGTTACTTATTATGACAATACATCGGAGTAAAAAATTTTAGATAAATAAATAAAAACGGCCCAGCAGCACTTTTAAATATTGTAAATGATGTGTTTTACAAACACAACGTACTCAAAAAGTGATGGCCATTATTGGAGAATCATTTCTGTTGAACTTCTGATTATTGTGTGATTGCGAAGGAAATGGTTTACACATGAGAGCAGTGGGTATTCATTGTCAGACAGTTCGCTGGAAGTGCCAGTCATGCTGAGATTCAGAATATCTTCACCGAAAAGGAACAAGGCGCAAGTGGTTGTACTCCAGAAGAGCCACTAGTGGTTAAAAAAATAGGTAACAACAGCATACCTGATAGACGTTCAAGATTCATATCTTTTGTCCAGTTTAGTCTCTCCGTAGGTAGTGGACATACAGGGTTGCACGCAGATGTTTAAACAGGCATCGATATAGAATTCGTACTATTCATGTGTTCTTTCGGCAGCGAAAATATACAAGGGAGTCACTTTCAACAACTTTCGTAACTTAGGTGTTTCTCTGTAATGTCATGTTACTTTCTGAATATCGTCCCATCTATTTTTATCGGTCCTTCAGACTACCTATGTTTTATTCTGTTTTGGATAATGGATAGCAGTATCCTAACTCTGTTGCGTGCTGCTGGTTCTACTGTTCCTACGTCTCTAAGGTGCCTTGCTTCTGCGCGTAGTATGTTTATTTTGGCTATTAGATTTTGGGTACTGCCTTGTATTTGTAGTTCAGCTAAAAGGTAGTGATGTTGCTCGTGTAGATCTGTGGTTCTTGCTCAGCGTGGTGCGTTTCAGATCAGCCGTAGTCATCTGTATTACCCAAAACTGAATAAAATAAAGGTAGTCTGAAAGACAGATAAAAGAAATAGATGGAACTATATGTGTACTAAGTATCTGCAGCATTTTGAATTTTGTTTTACATTCAGTTTCCCAGGTGGAACAACCATACAGAAGCAGTGTTGTATTATCGCTTGACATAGTCTACATTTCGCTGCTTTTGAGAGGTAGATATAGCCTACGATTTTAGTGATCTTGGTCTACTTCCGAAGTAAGCGGCCCTTGTAGAGCAGTGTAGAGGCACTTTGTGTCGCTTGACCATTAATTTTTTTTTTTATTGAATAATTTCAGCTTGGTGTCGAGCATGGGGCTTCAACTGCTGAACAGGATAGGCTTTGTTTCTTCTGCATTGACTTTGATCCTCTTAGCGGCTAGCCATGATTCCGTGACGCTGATTTGGTCTTGCAGTCCTTTTATGAACGCATATAGGTAACGCTCTGTACTCGGCAAACTGTGCTAGAAGAGTGTTCGGTAGCGTCAGAAGATGGTTGGCGTGGACTGAGATAAGATGGGACACGAAACAGATACACAAAATTTTTTGGTCTTCCCTAACTGGCCTTGCTACGCCACCGGAATCGTAGAGCACTTACAGATTGTAAAATTGAAGTTTGTGTAAATTATAGAAAACGATTTTGTGAATTTTAACAGCATAAAAGAAATGATTGCATCGTTGTATTCGTCAGGCCTTCTGTCTTCGAAACTATGTGTATGCATGTATTAAGTTTAGACTGAATTGTTGACGTAAATACGTTTAGAGTAATGCTTGCGAAAGTAGTTTTCCTTCCACTACCCTCATGGGGAAGCTTAAATTAATAACGTTAGCGAAAGAGCTTACTGTGCTCGTGGCGCAATAGCCAAATCAATGGATATCAAAAAGGGTCGAATATCGGGAATACTTCATGTAGCCGAAACTTTTTTTACCCTGGTGGCAGGTAGTGCCACGAACAACATACTAGAAATCCCCGCTGGTGAAGGATGACTGTGGAGAGGCGTTACGTTTGATAGTTACTTTTGAACGTTCTCCTTGAATAATTCGAAAATCATTGCCTCCAGCGGAAACATATCCCAATACAAAACTTAACAACATTAAATTTACTACAAGAAGGGCCTACTAATACCTGGCGCGTAATGAACAAGAGAATATCTCCATATACCAAAATGACTTTGACTCATGCTATTAGTTTATATAAGACAACAAGATCGCGGCCATTTAACGTGGCACTTCCAAGCTGATTAAAGACAAGGAATGATACCGCTGTCACTAAAGTGAAGTTGTGAGAAACAAGTTTAACAAGCAATATATCATTTACAAACACAAAAGGTAAGATTAAGATATACAGCCCAGTACGAATATTTCAACCTACAACTTCAGGTTTTAATGTTACAAAACAAAGCAGCATCTTCTGAAATATTGTGTGATTCTGATTCCTTGAAAAAGTATCTTTACACTCCAGAGGCGGCTGACGTCTTGGAGTTTATAATAACATAGAGTGAAGTCGGTAAATATGTGACGCAATTAGTAATTTACAAACAGTTGGTAGTGGCAGCCTATGAGCGCCTATGACTCTAGAGCGCAAAACTTGGGGATGAAAGCATCTTCCGCGTGGTGTGTCACTGACAAGTTACTTTCTACTATCATTTTACCACAGTAAAGTACAGAAGATGACAGAGACGTACACAATGACACAAATGGAAGTGACACTTTTACTTAAAGACGATAGTTATACTCAGGTCAACGCCATTCGTTATGCTCCCGTAGGCATTAAAAAGGGAGGGACGTGATTCTTAATGGGGTATGTGATCACGGCAGAGTATGCTCTGCGACCCGCTCCCATGCTGGCCACAGGGATTGTAACAAGTTCTTGTAGAAGGGTATCGCATTCTTCCATCAAGGCGGTTGAAAACTGCTGGATGTTGGTTGATGCATGAATGCGTGCTGTAGTGAGTCTCTTCAGTGTAACCCGAAGGTCCTCAAGGGAATTTATGTCGGGAGAACGAGCAGGCCAGTTCATCCGCCGAATATGCTCTCCTTCAAGACCTCTTCCAACTGCACTATTGAATGCGGTCGTGCATAGCCGT
Source organism: Schistocerca serialis cubense (assembly GCF_023864345.2). Lineage (NCBI taxonomy): Eukaryota > Metazoa > Arthropoda > Insecta > Orthoptera > Acrididae > Schistocerca > Schistocerca serialis. The sequence continues at coordinate 651,527,093 of NC_064642.1, forward strand.
CCGTAAAAATAAAGTCAGGGCCTAATGCATCCCTGGAAATGAACACATGGAAACACAGTGTCACAGTAACGTAGGCCGATGAGTGTATCGTGTTCAAAAACTTTTTCGCTTAGTACGCCCATACAATGTAATGCCTCCCCATACCATAACACCTGGTATACAAAAACGATCATACTCAACAGTGTCCCTGGGAGCATTAGCTGTTCCCACTTCTAGCGATATTAGTGTAGATCCAGAGTCAACTGGAACATGATCGTTTTGAAGATCCATGTGTTGTGATGTGCGAAAGGCATAATGTTGCGTGGGTGTTCCGACCTCGATGTCTTTGAACACGGTGCTCTCACCAGCCAAAGTTATTGTGTCACAGTACTCCTTCCTTACATGCTCTTTCCACTGATGCATTCGACACTGCACGGCCGCGTCCAACTGCGTAGGTGGAGAATCTTCTCGAATGAGAGGATACTCGGCGAATCGACTGGCCTGCTGGTTTCCCCGACTTAAATTCTATCGGACAAGTGTGGGATGCGTTGAAGATGCGCTTCGTAGCATGATCGTATGCGTCAAGGAGGATCCAGCAGTTGTCATCCACGGGGGTGCATAAATGGAACGGCCTACCACGAGAACTCCATGCTGACCTTGCGGCCAGCGTGGGAGCACGTTGCACAGATTGCACTGCTGTCGCTGGTGGTTACAGACCCTAGTAAGAACTATGTCCCACCTTTCGTAAAGTCCAGGGCCATCATAAATAGCGGTGACTTCAGCAAAATTAATGTCTTTGATTGGAGATGTCTTTTCTGTTCGTATCATTGTGCATTTCTTTGTTACCTTCGGTATTGCACTGTACTGTAGAAATTCTTTCTGTGTATGGTCCAATTTTCATCTAGCTATGTCACTTGGCCGAGATTCATCACGTGAAAGTCATTTTCGTCTTTAAGTTCTGTGTACCAGCGTGCTTAGCGGGAGCACGCGATCTGATACTCCTAAACTAAATTCTTCATGCAAAACTAACCATCACAGAGAAAAGAACTGTTCTGAAACGGTTACTTACACAATAGTTGCTTAGGATCATGGATCTCACGCAGACAAAGGCAGCTTTCTTAACCTCAGAACACAGCACAAAGGGCCTGTTCTGCTTTCCCTTACCAATGCCAAATAACAAGTAACCAAGAGTAATGGTGTACTACTCTCAAACAAGAAGGACCACATGACCCAACATCAGCAAAGGAATACCGTTGATCGAGAGCAAAGGGATTCACCAGAGACTTAATAATTTCACAGTCATCAACCAAAGAGAATGCCAAAGAGCTTGCATCGATAGATCGCAACTAGGCGAATTTAAGCACCGAGATCACAGAAAGGAAAAATACTCTCTGAGGAAATTTCTTTATTTCATTTATATTTTTAACAAAATCTGATTAGGGCCATCAAGCCCTCTCTTACATGGGCCATGGTTTCACACGTACAGTACCTTTCTTAATTCGTAGTTACCTAAGAAATAACCATCTTAATATGACAATAATATCATTTGAGAATCCATAGGTACAATATGAGTAAATAATACTGACTATGAACTCATAAAGTTCATATTGGCAGTACTTCCACTACTGCTGCTGTTGCCACTAACAATTATAATAATATGAATAATAACGACAATAATAAGTATAATGACAGTGGCAGATACAAAAAATTGATAGCTGTACAATATAGATGATTTCTGAAGTAGCAATTCCTGGGGAAGAGAAATTTAAGGTAACTTCACCAGCCAAGAATATTGGGAAATGAGGAACATCTGACTGGAAAGCACGCTGTCCAACGATAACGAGTACAGGGATATTAGTAATCATTACCGTTGCTTTGGTAGATATGGTATTAAATGTCTTCTGAAGCTGGAGATGTTATTCATTTCTCTAATATAATGCCGGAGGTTATTCCAAAGTCGAGTTCTTGCTACTGAGGATGACTTAGAGAAAGTGACTGAATGATAGTGTGGGACAGAATGGAATTTACTGTGATGGGAAAGGATGTTTCTGCCATATTGTTCTGACCAGAGTGTTAAGGCCAAGGAGTGATATGAGGGACACTGTGCATTTATAAAATAGTAGATAAGACAGAGAGTATGAAAATCTCTGAGCTTGCCTGCACGCAGACAGGATAGCTGTACATATGATATTTCACACAGGGTGGTATTGACATTCCCAACAGTTGTCTTCATGTTTAAGTTTTGCATTTAGATACAACTGGAGGTCTTCAATGTACAGTGGTATTTGTAGTGAGACGAAACTGATGACATACTCGGAAGGCCCAACGGTACGCTGTCATTCTCAGCAGATGTCAGTTTTCGTGACCAGAGCTGCAACGTCTCAGTCAAGTAGCTCCTCAATTGGCCTATAAGGGCTGACCCTGTTTGCCAAGAACGCTCGGCAGACTTGGACGGTGACCCATCCAAGTGTTAGTCCAGCTCGACAGCACTTAACTTTGGTGAGCTGAAGGCAAGGCCATTGGCAAAAGAGTATAGGAGCAAATGGAAATCATAAGTAAAAAGGCACCATTCAGCGTGAGGCGCAGTACTTGCCGCCTCCGTGTGTTCTACATCCTCGAGTGGGGGCGATGAAGCGGTGCCCGCAGCTCGTGGTCGTGCGGTAGCGTTCTCGCTACCCGCGCCCGGGTTCCCGGGTTCGATTCCCGGCGGGGTCAGGGATTTTCTCTGCCTCGTGATGGCTGGGTGTTGTGTGATGTCCTTAGGTTAGTTAGGTTTAAGTAGTTCTAAGTTCTAGGGGACTGATGACCTTAGAAGTTAAGTCCCATAGTGCTCAGAGCCATTTGAACCATTTTTGATGAAGCGGTGCAGTCCCAAGTCGCCCAGGCTCCTTCGGACGCAGCCAGGAGAGAGTAATTAATTAGCGCCAAGCTCGCCCCGCTGCTCTGGATGTAGGGTTGCGTGACGCGCCAAGAGGGCTCTCAGGGCACGGCGTATGGCAGGCAGGGACGCCTGACCGAAAGGCCTGCCTCCAGCTCTGGAGCTGGAACTGGAAGGGGAGCCTCGGCGGTTATTTGATGTCCCAGCTAATAGGCGGCGGCCGGCGCCACGTTAACGTAACGGCCCTGCGGACACTGGCAAAGGGAAGGCCGCGCCAGGCCTTCCGCTAATGATAATTTGGCTGGTTAGGCTGCGGCGGCGGCGGCGGCGGCGGCGGCGGCGACCACTTTGACATCGGAACGGGCTGCAAGCCGATCGGTCACTGCCGATGACGTGCCTCCCCACTGGTGTCGCCGCTGTCACTCGCTGGTCCGAGGCCGGACAGAACAGGACAGCACTGGGTGACGTCTGTTGTGGTCGCTCTACACGGGGATTCAGTTGCCCCTAACGATGGATTTTATGCAACCAGCATCGCCTTCAGAAAGCACACGGGAGGTTTTCATAGTCTCTTGCTCCCTACGTATAAAGTATTACATCTACATCTACATCTACATGATTACTCTGCTATTCACAATAAAGTGCCTTGCAGAGGGTTCAATGAACCACCTTCATGCTGTCTTTCTACCTTTCCTCCCTCTAACGCCACGCGGGAAAAACGAGCACTTAAATTTTTCAGAAAATGGTTCAAATGACTCTGAGTACTATGGGACTTAACATCTATGGTCATCAGTCCCCTAGAACTTAGAACTACTTAAACCTAACTAACCTAAGGACAGCACACAACACCCAGCCATCACGAGGCAGAGAAAATCCCTGACCCCGCCGGGAATCGAACCCGGGAACCCGGGCGTGGGAAGCGAGAACGCTACCGCATGACCACGAGATGCGGGCAACTTAAATTTTTCCGTGCGAGCACTGATTTCTCTTATTTTATCGTGATGATCATTTCTCCCAATGTAGGTGGGTCCCAACAGAATGTTTTCGCAATCGGAGGAGTAAACTGGTGACTGAAATTTCATGAGAAGATCCCCTCGAAACGAAAAACGCCTTTGATATAATGATTGCCACTGCAATTCACGTATCATGTCTGTGACGCTATCTCCCCTATTTCGCGATAATACAAAACGAGCTGCCCTTTTCTGTACTTTTTCGATGTCATCCGTCAGTCCCACCCGATACGGATCCCACACCGCACAGCAGTACTCCAGAATAGGGCGAGCAAGCGTAGTGTAAACAGTGTCTTTGGTAGACCGGTTGCACCTTCTAAGTGTTCTGCCAGTGAATCGCAGTCTTTGATTTGCTCTACCCACAATATTATCTATGTGATCGTTCCAATTTAGGTTATTTGTAATTGTAATCCCTAAGTATTTAGTTGAATTTACAGCCCTCAGATTTGTGTTACTTATCGCGTAGCCGGGCGTGGTGGTCAGGGCGGTTCTAGACGCTACAGTCTGGAACCGCACGACCGCTACGTTCGGAGGTTCGAATCCTGCCTCGGGCATGGATGTCTGTGATGTAGGTTTACGTAGTTCTAATTTCTAGGGGACTGATGACCTCTGAAGTTAAGTCCCATAGTGCTCAGAGCTATTTGAACTATTTTTGAACTTATCGCGTAATCGAAATTTAGCTGATTTCTTTTAGTACTCATGTGAATAACTTCGCACTTTTCTTTATTCAGGGTCAACTGCCACTTTTCGCACCATACAGATATCTTATCTTAATCATTTTGCAAGTCGTTTTGATCATTTGATGACTTTACAAGACGGTAAATGACAGCATCATCTGCAAACGGCTGCTCAGATTGCCTCTTATGTCGTTAATATAGATCAGGAACAATAGAGTCCCACAGAAAAATGAACGTGGCATGCTTGTGGGAAATTTAATGTATTTAATTTTGTTCTAGGATACATTTCAGCTGGAGGCAACGGTTTTAGAGTTATTCCAGAAAAGCATACAAAAGTGATCTGGAAATTCCCATTATTCCATCTTTTTTGTTCTCTATTAATTTTTCTATTATGACATTAGCAATACAGCTCTTTTGTTACCATTATGCATTTAAACATAACAATGAGGATAAATGAAAAAACCACTTTTGTAAACATTACATTAAAACTAATTACGTTGACAATTCGATTGAAATTGAACCCTTCCATGCACAGTAGTTTCGAAGTCAGAATGCCTTATGAATGCAATGATGCAATTATTTTATGACGTTAAAATTCACAAAATCGTTATTTTAAATTTACACAAACGTCACTTTTAAAATCTGTATGTGTCCAACTGCGCTAGTGGCGTAATAACGCAAGTCAACGAAGGGTCGAGTGGGGAAAATACTTCGTACAGACGCAAATTTTTGTACAGTGGTAGGAGCAGAAAACCTGACTGATGGCCTCTGAGTGTGGGAGTGGGGGGTCTGTTTGAATGTCTCTTTTGTACATTTTTCTTGAACAACACGAAATCTATGGCCACTAGCGAAAATGCATCCCAGTACAAAATTTAACTACGTTAAATCTTTACCTAGGTTTCGATAGATTTAAATCTATCTTCTTCAGAAGGCGGCCTGAGGACAATGAACATCGTAATTTATATGAAAACGTATGAAACATAAGTAAAGAATAGAGTTTAATGTATATTAGGAGAATCTTGTATCACAAAATATGAGAAGGATTCCTGGTACTTACAGTATTACATTAACATGGAGTGATATGTCATTGTCGTTTTTACAAACATCTGCATAGCTCCATTAGTCCAAATAAAATATAGCCCTGAGAATAGGGTTTGTCAGACAAATAAAAATAAGTACATGGAAGTTGGAGAGCGCATAAGCGACTGGGTAAAATCGGCCAGCGTAGTAGCACTGCAGCCAGGGCAGGTGGCGCTCAGGTCGCGAACTATGTGCCGATTGGCGTACTGAAGCAACATGTAAAATATCCATATTAATTACGTCCTTAGATAGAGTGACAATAAATAAAAGGAAAGCATTTAACACTCCCGTTATGACATTGTGGGAGCCTTAGGAACAATAACGTAGATACATACATCAAAAAGGCAGGTGGCGCTTACGCCATAAGTTACATGCAGTGGCATATACAGCCAGAATATAAAAGTTATATTATCATATTAGTGAAGCACATAGATCGTATGTAAATCAAAACTTTAAGAATAATCAGTAATGGCTCTTAAGACATAAATTACGAAACCTGGTCAACAATCCAGTTAATATACATTCTCAGGGAGCCAAGGTTTTAGAATAAGAGAAAATTACATGAGGGCCGATGTAGTGGCAGCCATACATCTTGAGAATACCACATTACATAAAAGGTAGTGAGCTTAAAGATTTGGAAGTGCATTATAGCTTCCTGAGGAAATAGACTACTGAGGTTATCAACATTAATGTTATATGTTAAACAGTACGGGTTTAAAGCTTTCGAAGAATTGTCTACAGGCAAGGTTCAACTGATCGTTCAGTATATTACCGTCTTTGAGCTCTAGATGTTTAAAAATAAATAACTAGATCTATGTTTAAAATACTACATTAAATCTCCTACAGAAATGTCCTGTTTATTTTGTCTGTAGGACTAATAGTTTGTCCATTGTGAGAGAGAGAAAATGAAAAATTCACACGAGGTTTTTGGAGGCCAGATACAGAATTTCAGGTTGCATTAAACGACATCTGTAGGGGCAGTTGAATCACATGTATGTGCATCCTACATGGAAAGGATGTCCATAAAGTGTTAGGCACTGAAATAATGCAGGTGCTGTGAAACTTAAACAGGGCATACAATATGCCTACACTGAATTATACAACATAATGTCAGAATATTTAATAGTTTTCTACTGCGGTCGGCTACTGAGCCGTGACTTGAGACGTAACAATGATAAACACAAATACTCCATATGCTAATTAGGTTTCAAATGCTGAAAAAATGTGGATTGCCGACTGCTGCTATAAGTCACTGTGTTTCGTCGCTTTACTTAACTGGTAGACTGTTATCTATGAAGGGAGTAAAGATTTTTACATGAACATTTTACCAAATAGTCTACTTTTTGTATTAGGATTTTTGAACAAAAAGGCTAACCCATGTTTCACGTAACCCATTCCTGTCACGAACCAGCACCCTCATTTGCCGCCCACAAATATTAGATACGCAAATCACTTCTTCTGGTTACGCCAAATTTATGAAATTCTGTGTCGTGTGACCTTGTTTTTTTATTTACGTATCAGTTAGCGTTACTAGTCTCTCTCTTCTCTCTCTCTTTTTCTCTCTCTCTCTTTCTCACACACGCACACACACACACACACACACACACACACACACACACACACACACACACAAACACACACTCACACACACATACACATACACACACACACACACACACACACACACACACACACACACACACACACCTTTTTTTTTTTTTTTTTGGATATGAAGAACAAGACACTGCGGGGTTTGAAATTAAAATCTGGACGTCTCTTACGTTTTATCGTCATGACTGATGCTATGTTTTTGGATATTTGGCCAAGTTGTTGGCTACAGTAAACCATATTCCAACGACTGATCCAGTCGTCTTCTTTAGCTGCTGTGCAGGTTATGCATACCTACTGTCTGGACTCAAACCGTAGCGTGAAGTATTGTTGGCGTCGGGCCGAGTTCGACTCCAGACATCCACTCCACTCTTTCATGATGATGTGTTTCGCAGACTCAGAAAACTTTTATTTCAATAGATTCCTTAATTAAGTCGCGTGTAGCGGATGTAATACAGCGTAATAGTAAGTAAGTGTTGGAGTAAAGTTTTGTTGGAACTGATTAGGACGATGCTAAGTGCAGCAGGCCCGTTAAGCACGCAACGATAACGTAACCAATGTCAACAGTCTTAAGAACTAAAATATAAATAGGTGCTGAGTTCATTGCCTCAGATCATGCAAAAGAGAACGGCGGGAACACCTGATTCGGTATTGAGAACATAGTGCAGAGCAGAGAAAACGCTCTTCTGTAACAGGGCTGCATGTAGTTACTTCACCTAGGGACGATGTACGACCGCCTTACAGGCTGCAAACGTTGTGTAGAGGAACGCTCTGGAGGCCTGAAATTAAACATTGGGCTAGCCAAGAGTGGGCAACGACCTTGCCGCAGTGGATACACCGGTTCCCGTGAGATCACCGAAGTTAAGCGCTGTCGGGTGTGGCCGGCACTTCGATGGGTGACCATCCAGGCCGCCATGCGCTGTTCCCATTTTTCGGGGTGCACTCAGCCTCGTGATGCCAAATGAGGAGCTACTCGACCGAATAGTAGCTGCTCCGGTCACATAAAACCATCATAACGACCGGGAGAGCGCTATGCTGACCACACGCCCCTCTTACCCGCATCCTCATGAGGATGACACGGCGGTCGGATGGTCCCGATGGGCCACTTGTAGCCTGAAGACGGAGTGCTAGCCAAGAGTGCTTAAGGCTCAGGAAACGGGAGGAATCAGATCACTGACAGCTATAAAAACCTTTACTTACCTTCAACTCACTCTCAGTCTGGTCACTCCATCTGCAAACACTGACGCTAATGGAACGCCAGCTCCAATGGTAGCAGGATGAGTTGGTAAATACGAATCGGTATCACCAGCCCCTGCCAATTGGTGTTCCTTGCTACGATTTCATAGCTTTCCGGATGGGAAGGGATATTCAGCTCAGCAACCTGCATTTCTGCCGGTCACAGCTGTGACTACCCGAAGATGAGAGTCGATCCGACCTTTTGTGGCTGACGAATCCGTTTGCCTGTCTGCTCTCCTTAGCAGAACAAGTAGTTCCTTGCCTGCTGTATGCTGGAATCGCCTCCATGGCTGTCCTTCGTCTCGCTATTGGGTCTACCTCCTATACGTCATCTCGACACAGCAGGGGAAAGTAGATTTCTGGGGCTGGGCTTGAGCAGAGCTTCACTCGACGAGTGTGCTGAGGCTCACACAGACGTCAACATTCACTCCAGGCTGTGGCGACGTTCCGGTCACGATAGGCATCATTGACCTCACGCAACGCCAGAGGCCTGAGTTTGCAGATTCCTCGCCGATCGCTGACACGCTACCTTGCACCTCCGTGCAAAACGAGTTCAGCACGGCCGCTGGCAGGCCACGTTAGGAAACCTCTCGGAGATAAATGACCGTTAATTAGATAATGTCTCATTATGGTCTCGGCACTCGACAGGACTCCACCATCACACCTCAGCTCGGGTATCCTTCACTCACGTAGGAGACCGCATCTGACCGACTCCTATGCAGAGGAACAAAGTGGCAAAAGTCTATATGAAGATAATGGAAGCCATCGACATCTGCACACTTAATGAAATACTGTGAAGAAGAGTTCTATTTTGCATCTTGTTTTTCAGTACTATTCGTGTTTGAACATATTTACCCCTTTAACTGTATATTATTTTACATAGCGAAGAAGGTTATGAAATTACTCATTCAGATTATCTTGTAGCTCCATTGTTAAATAGTATGTACGTTGTTTCCTTTCATCATATATATTAATCATTCAGTCAAAAATGGCTCTGAGCACTATGGGACTTAACATCTGAGGTCATTAGTCCCCTAGACTTAGAACTACTTAAACCTGCCTAACCTAAGGACCCCACACACATCCATGCCCGGGGCAGGATTCGAACCTGTGACCGTAGCAGCAGCGCGTTTCCGGACTAAAGTGCCTCGAACCGCTTGGCCACAAGCATTCTATCATACTATTCATCAGCCACACGTTTAACTTTATTGTACAATTAATTCAATCATGTAAACGAGCAAGTCTTTATGTTCTCTAGTAGGCTGGTGGTAGCCTTTTTTAAGATAGACACACTCACGGCTTTAGCAGTGACATTTCATGACTATGACCTACTTCAGGTGCCTGTTCTAAGACTTTTATGGTACGTCCACCTTTAATCTTTTTGTCGTATCGGCCGCCGCACAGCAATCGTCTACTCGGGGCTGCGTGCTACAACACGCGCGGCACACAGCGAGTACCGCTGGCGCCGCACACGATGTCAACAACTGGCGCAAGTGAACGCGTCGTCGCGGGGTTAGCGGCAGCGTACACACTACTATCGATACGGATTACCCTGGCGGCGCTGCCCTTGCCACCAGAGTGAGCAACCGTATAAGGGCGCCAATTACCAACACTCTGATGGGCCGGACCTGCGGATTTAAGCGAGCTCCCTGAGCCCGTTTAACCAGTTCAATTTTCGCCGATGACTGTGTTACTACCCGGTTGCTGGATTCACGACGACCGAACCGTACTGTGGCCTCACTGGTTGGAAACTCGCGACGCGTCGATATCGACTGGTTGACAGTGGTTTGGACTTGTATTCTCAACTAGTGACTGATTTCTCCTTGGCGCAACAGTCAGCGAAGTGTTGTGTAGTTATTGTTATTATAGTGCGGACGTAACACTTTTTTATTCACCTTTACTTCTATACATAACACAGATCACGACTAAGAACTGTACCTTCTATTGTTCACAGGTGTGAAAACTATTGTGCATCTAACGAAACCATTTATCTGAACAATATTTTACGATCTAGGGTAGCAAAATTTAAATTGAGTAATTAGATACTGTACTCTAGAACTTGACAATGTCAGGCTTTGTAGAAAAATCATGAATTCAAACGGTACCTCGTATTCTCAAATGTATGTAGAAACGCAGTGTCCTTTTCTTCGGTAAGGGAATTTATCACAGCACTTGGGAACTCTTTACAGTAACTAAATATGCATATGCCCATGTGATTCTAGTTTTCCTCGTGCTTTTGATATTCAAAGTGCATGTTAAATGGCCATAACGCAGTTTGTAGAGACTTGCTGGAATGACGCTAGAGGGAGGGGGAGGGGGTTGGCGGAGTTGGGGGGGGGGGGAGTTTACCGTGCTAGCTGGCCAACAGGTGCGCCCAATCTGGCCGCCGCGGCTGCTCTGATTAATGCCTCTCTCTCTCTCTCTCTCTCGAACACACACACACACACACACACACACACACACAGAGGAACATACGCACATGCCTCACGGACACTTATCTCAGCTGCTGGGTGTGAGTCACAGGCACAGTCTCGCTGCCTGAGTCCAATTAGCTGACTCGTGACACATGGGACGATGCAGCTAACAGATGTGCTGAAATGCTCACGTAGCCTGGACAGCTGTTCCTATACCTGAAGTACAGTGGCAGCATTAGTGGAGATCACTGATATGAAACTGGTATGTGCAGTGTCCATGTGGTTGCACTCTCACCCGATTTCACTGTTCGCAGCAGCGACCGAAAATTACAAAGGTAATCATTCAATTCTGTTTAAGTTTTCACATTTTGACATTAACGAAGTAACATTGAAACAGGAACACACAAGTAGTGACATCATGCGTTCAGCATGTGTGTGGCTTCATTACAATCGATTAAAATCGTCTGCACTTTTATTGCTTCTATGTAATAACGAACGTGTGACGTCCTTTTCGAGATTCTTATAGTGGAGAGGAAGGACTTAGCTATCAAATGCACCAAACAGAAAGAAGGAAATTACTCTTACTTTTGGAAGAACATAACGAATAAAGAAGGAATATGAGCGTTACTAAACTATTGGAGTTTATAGAAGTTGACAGTATCTAAGTAGTAAGTCTCTCTGTGACGCACAACGCGTCTCTTTATAACGTCTGCCACCAAATAGCTCCTAGTAATCCGACTAGTTAATGAAATAGAGGCAACTCTATTTAAGTAATGTAAATGCTATTTCCAGTCAAGCTACAAATGAAATGCATTAGAATTATATCTTTATTTTCATGTAAATTTTGGCAAACAGCTCCTAGGAAAATTGAGTAGACGCCATTTGTGGGCCTTAAATCACCTAAAACATGCAGTTGGTATCCACGATCTGAATTCATCAGCCAGAATATTATGACCACCTACCTAACAACCGGTATGTCCACCTTTGAGAAGGATAACAGCGGCGACACGTCTTGGCTTGGAAGCAATGACGCCTTGGTAAATGGCTGGAGGGTGTTGGCACCACATCTGCACGACAACTCACTTAATTCCCGTAACTATCTTTCTTTTCGTTACAAGCAGTTCACTGAAAAATACTATCCCTTTTCTTTAATTTCTTTGAGCTTTGCTTTTTACCAATATTCCACTGTCTTAGTTTATTGGCCTTTGCATTTACTTTATCCCAGATATTAGTCTGTTTTCAAATAAGCCTCTGATTATTTTTTCTTGAAATAGTTTGGGGATAAAAGACAAGTCGGATGCTGACTTTTCCTGTTTAAAACTGTTTTCTTTATTTCTTGCAATTAAATCAACTACGGGTACAAGTCAGCGTTTTGTTTTTCGAGTACTGGTTCACTATTCAAAACCCCAGTAAGCGAGAACGTAATGAAACAAACCTGAGTGTCGCCGCCACTTTTCAGCTATATGAATTCAAATAATCAGATAAAGCTTAACAACTTCAGGCGTTGACTTCCGCGACTTAATAACATTTAAAATTCAAAACACAGCATTTGATGGTATCTTTCAGAGAGAATTAGTCATGTTATCTTTTAAATGGTTCTTGATTTGCCGTTTAGGGCCGAAGGGAGAAGCTATCACATTCTCAATAAACTTCCGATTGTTTCTCAATAAATGACTATTGCATAGGATGACCGTTCTCTTAAATACAGGCTTCGCATTCAGTGCATTGCCAGTAATTACTACAGTGTGAGTCAGTAACTATTGCCACCAAGAATAACCCCGAAAGTGTGATAGGAGAAGAAAAGTTTGTGGGACGAAAGTTGCATGGGACAACGGAGGCCATAATATAACGTTGGTTTTTTTTTTTGCTAGGTGGGTTCGCTTCAGAGATATGAAGGTCAAGATTGTTTTTTTTTTTTTTTTTTTTTTAAATCGGATGCTATAGTTTGGTACTTATTTTCTGACAGCGACTATCGAGACGAATCCAATCATGTGTAACACTACGCTCTTTGAAGGTCAACGAAGGTCAAAAAGATGGCTTGAGCGTCCATTTACAGAAGGTGTTCGAAGTGATGACCATTAGTACCAATGCAGTACTGCAATCTTCTTATCATGGATTGAGTGATATTCCTTATCAAATCTGCAACGGTCGCAGGTTCTAATCCTGCCTTGGGCATGGATGTGTGTGATGTCCTTAAGTTAGTTAGGTTTATGCAATTCTAAGTTCTAGGGGACTGATTACCTCAAAAGTTAAGTCCCATAGTGCTCAGAGCCATTTGAACCAACCTTATCACATCGGCACTTATCGAAGAACATGCTCTGACGGTTCTCTCTCGCATATATTCAGGTGTAGATGGAACGTCTTTATAAACAATTTCTTTTACGAATCCCCACAAGAAAAAACCCAGATGCGTCACGTCTGGCGAACGAGCCGGCCACGACACATTTCCTCCGCGTCCCGTCCAACAATTTGGGAATTGTCTTTGCAACTTATTTCTAGACATCTGCGAAAAATGTGCCGGACACGCATCATGTTGATACCACATTCTGTTTCTTGTTCCTAAAGGTATTTCTTCCAATACCAGATCTAATGTTCCTTGCAGGAGTGTGGTGTACTTCCTACTATTAAGATTTCCTTCGATGAAATAGGGGCTATACTTCTGTCCTCCAGAACCCCACACCAATACGGACCACGGTTTTAGGTGTGCAACTTGCCGCAGCCAACATGGATTTTCAGTTGCCCATTAATGGTTGTTACGCAAACTAACATTTCCATGGTTCGTGAATATAGCCTCATCAGTAAATACAATCAAATTAATAAAAGTTTCCTCCCTTTGAACCTGACGTTGAACTCTTCAGCAGAACTCAATGGGTCGCATCCAATCCGACCAGTTAATTCTTGGTGGAGACTGATACGGTAAAGATGATACTTATGACGATGCAGATCACGAATAACACTACTATGAATTTGAAGCCATTTTCACCATTTTTCGACAGTGACTGTTTCACGAAATATGTAAAGGTTTTTCAGTTTGTCGCTACCAGTCACAAACTTTGTCAACTACTGTATTACTTATCTATTTAGCGACATGTTTTGAGGGTATCCCTGATCTTCAGGCTAAATGTCATTACAAAAACAACTTTACAATAAGATCATACTGATGTTACATAGTATTTTCGTAAATGCTGTGGTCATCCTGTGGAAGAAGAGAAACTTAGTAAACTAAATGTTGTGACTTGGCAAGACAGCCAAGTCACAATGAGAGGAAGCCGAAAGGCACGCGTTAAGCTCACGCAGATTGGCGTGAGGTCTGGAACAGTTAAAGGAATTAATAGTAGCAAATAAAGTACGTAGTTGATGTAATACTTAACTTTAATCCACAATTGTAGAAAATCTCTCTTGACGGTACATGTTATAACCACAATATAAAATAATATCAAATGCTATGGCGCCTTGCTAGGTCGTAGCAAATGACGTAGCTGAAGGCTATGCTAACTATCGTCTCGGCAACTGAGATCGTAGTTGTCAGTGATCCATCTCTGGCTAAGTCGGCTGTACAACTGGGGCGAGTGCTAGTAAGTCTCTCTAGACCTGCCGTGTGGTGGCGCTCGGTCTGCAATCACTGACAGTGGCGACACGCGGGTCCGACGTATACTATGGACCGCGGCCGATTTAAAGGCTACCACCTAGCAAGTGTGGTGTCTGGCGGTGACACCACACTCACTTAGTAAACTAAGTAAACTTAGTAAACTAATTACACTTACTAAGTTTTCTCTTCTTCCACAAGATGACCACAGTGTTTACGAAAAGACTGTGTAACATCAGTAGGACCTTATTGTAATGTTGTTTCTGTGATGTCATTTAGCCTGAAGATGAGGGATTCCCTCGAAACATGTCGCTGAATAAATAAGTAATACAATAGCTGAAAAAGTTTGTGACCGGTAGCGGTAATTTTTTTTAAAAAAAGAAAAGAAAAACCTTTACACAACACTACTCTGGCTCATGCCAGATTCCCCTGCGATTTGAGGCGAACTAACACAGGGATCTCGAACCACAGTGGCAAGAGTACCATATTCCGTTTCCCCGTTAGTAACTTTTCTTTTCTGGATACATTTCCTATGCGTTAAAGCTCCGTTTGTTCTCAATTTATCATACACATATTTAAATGTACGACGTGTAGGGTGAGTCCATTGAGGATATCTTTCAGTGCATGTCTCTGGGTCCACTGAATTTCGTTGGCATTCTCCGTAAATGAGAAGCATATCGACCTGTTCTTCGAAGGAATACATCATTCACAATCGCTTGATTCGACGATACTAGTCTTACCGGTGCTGTTAGTGTTGTATTGCGAAACCGTCGAATGGTGTTTACACGTCAATGGCACGTTAGATGGATACGCCGTATTCGGAGAATATTTATCATTTGCGCGGTATACGATAGAGAATTGTCAGAGTATGTGCTTCGATAAGTGCCTAATTGATAAGGAATAGCTCTCAATCCATGATAAGAAGACAGCAGTATTGCATTGATACCTATGGTCATCACTTCAAATACCTTCTGAAAATGGACGTTCATGCCACCTTTTTGACCTTGGTTGACCTTCAAAGACCTTAGTGTTACACATCACTGCATTCGTCTCGATAGCCGCTATCGGAAAATAAGTATCAAACTATAGCATAACATTCAAAAGCAAAGCGGAGCTTCATGTCTCTGACGCGGCCCCATCTATAAAAAAAACAAAATAGCGTTATATTATGGCACCCGTTGTCCCATGCAACATTTGCCTCACGATCTTTTCAGCTTCTATCATACTTTCGGTGTTATTCTAGGTGGCAACAGTTATTGACTCACCCTGTATATCGCAACGTTCAAGCCGAAGTCACACAGTAAATCCCAACCCAGATATCGCTAAGTCATTACTCCTTAGTGCTTGCATACACTTAGACAACCACAATAATATAATGCAACGCTACTATCCCTTAGTGCGTGCTTTAATCCTCAACCACAAAACAGCTAAACGACTTCGCGTGAACACATCTCTTCATATAAACCATCCAACGAAAATCTCTCAAAATAGTGAAATACGTTTCGCCTACCATCGCGTGGCTATTAAACAGCACAACGCACCATCAATCACAACTAGGAGACTGCAACTGCTGTGTTCGGATGCAGGCTGAGTTGGCATCCCTTCGCTCCCAGCTTCAGGCAGTGTTGGCTTCGGTCACACAGCTTGAGGCTGTTGACAATGGGCATCACTGTGGGGGTCCGGATGGGGGTTTGTCGGGGACGGCCAGCTCGTCCCACGAATCCCCTGATCGGACTACGACTGTGGTTGCCCGGGATACTGCCCGCATTGAGGCTGATCCCTCACCTGTGGTAGAGTGGGAGGTCGTTTCAAGGTGTGGCAGGGGGCGAAAGACATTCCGGAGGGCTGAACGGAAAGCCTCTCCAGTTTGTCTGATGAACCGGTTTCAGGCTCTGTCTCAGGCTGATACTGATCTTCGGCCTGACATGGCTGCTTGTCCTGTTCCAGAGGTTGCCCCTCAGTCTGCAAGATCCGGGCAGTCGCAGAGAGTGGGCTTACTGGTAGTTGGGAGCTCCAACGTCAGGCGCGTAATGGGGCCCCTTAGGGAAATGGCAGCAAGAGAGGGGAAGAAAACCAATGTGCACTCCGTGTGCATACCGGGGGGACTCATTCCAGATGTGGAAAGGGTCCTTCCGGATGCCATGAAGGGTACACGTTGCACCCATCTGCAGGTGGTCGCTCATGTCGGCACCAATGATGTGTGTCGCTATGGATCGGAGGAAATCCTCTCTGGCTTCCGGCGGCTATCTGATTTGGTGAAGACTGCCAGTCTCGCTAGCGGGATGAAAGCAGAGCTCACCATCTGCAGCATCGTCGGCAGGACTGACTGCGGACCTTTGGTACAGAGCCGAGTGGAGGGTCTGAATCAGAGGCTGAGACGGTTCTGCGACCGTGTGGGCTGCAGATTCCTCGACTTGCGCCATAGGGTGGTGGGGTTTCGGGTTCCGCTGGATAGGTCAGGAGTCCACTACACGCAACAAGCGGCTACACGGGTAGCAGGGGTTGTGTGGCGTGGGCTGGGCGGTTTTTTAGGTTAGATGGCCTTGGGCAAGTACAGAAAGGGCAACAGCCTCAACGGGTGCGGGGCAAAGTCAGGACATGCGGGGACCAAGCAGCAATCGGTATTGTAATTGTCAACTGTCGAAGCTGCGTTGGTAAAGTACCGGAACTTCAAGCGCTGATAGAAAGCACCGAAGCTGAAATCGTTATAGGTACAGAAAGCTGGCTTAAGCCAGAGATAAATTCTGCCGAAATTTTTACAAAGGTACAGACGGTGTTTAGAAAGGATAGATTGCATGCAACCGGTGGTGGAGTGTTCATCGCTGTAAGTAGTAGTTTATCCTGTAGTGAAGTAGAAGTGGATAGTTCCTGTGAATTATTATGGGTGGAGGTTACACTAAACAACCGAACTAGGTTAATAATTGGCTCCTTTTACCGACCTCCCGACTCAGCAGCATTAGTGGCAGAACAACTGAGAGAAAATTTGGAATTAATTTCACATAAATTTTCTCAGCATGTTATAGTCTTAGGTGGAGATTTCAATTTACCAGATATAGACTGGGGCACTCAGATGTTTAGGACGGGTGGTAGGGACAGAGCATCGAGTGACATTATACTGAGTGCACTATCCGAAAATTACCTCGAGCAATTAAACAGAGAACCGACTCGTGGAGATAACATATTGGACCTACTGATAACAAACAGACCCGAACTTTTCGACTCTGTATGTACAGAACAGGGAATCAGTGATCATAAGGCCGTTGCAGCATCCCTGAATATGGAAGTTAATAGGAATATAAAAAAAGGGAGGAAGGTTTATCTGTTTAGCAAGAGTAATAGAAGGCAGATTTCAGACTACCTAACAGATCAAAACGAAAATTTCTGTTCCGACACTGACAATGTTGAGTGTTTATGGAAAAAGTTCAAGGCAATCGTAAAATGCGTTTTAGACAGGTACGTGCCGAGTAAAACTGTGAGGGACGGGAAAAACCCACCGTGGTACAACAACAAAGTTAGGAAACTACTGCGAAAGCAAAGAGAGCTCCACTCCAAGTTTAAACGCAGCCAAAACCTCTCAGACAAACAGAAGCTAAACGATGTCAAAGTTAGCGTAAGGAGGGCTATGCGTGAAGCGTTCATTGAATTCGAAAGTAAAATTCTATGTACCGACTTGACAGAAAATCCTAGGAAGTTCTGGTCTTACGTTAAATCAGTAAGTGGCTCGAAACAGCATATCCAGACACTACGGGATGATGATGGCATTGAAACAGAGGATGACACGCGTAAAGCTGAAATACTAAACACCTTTTTCCAAAGCTGTTTCACAGAGGAAGACCGCACTGCAGTTCCTTCTCTAAATTCTCGCACAAACGAAAAAATGGCTGACATCGAAATAAGTGTCCAAGGAATAGAAAAGCAACTGGAATCACTCAATAGAGGAAAGTCCACTGGACCTGACGGGATACCAATTCGATTCTACACAGAGTACGCGAAAGAACTTGCCCCCCTTCTAACAGCCGTGTACCGCAAGTCTCTAGAGGAACGGAGGGTTCCAAATGATTGGAAAAGAGCACAGATAGTCCCAGTCTTCAAGAAGGGTCGTCGAGCAGATGCGCAAAACTATAGACCTATATCTCTTACGTCGATCTCTTGTAGAATTTTAGAACATGTTTTTTGCTCGCGTATCATGTCATTTCTGGAAACCCAGAATCTACTATGTAGAAATCAACATGGATTCCGGAAACAGCGATCGTGTGAGACCCAACTCGCCTTATTTGTTCATGAGACTCAGAAAATATTAGATACAGGCTCCCAGGTAGATGCTATTTTTCTTGACTTCCGGAAGGCGTTCGATACAGTTCCGCACTGTCGCCTGATAAACAAAGTAAGAGCCTACGGAATATCAGACCAGCTGTGTGGCTGGATTGAAGAGTTTTTAGCAAACAGAACACAGCATGTTGTTATCAATGGAGAGACGTCTACAGACGTTAAAGTAACCTCTGGCGTGCCACAGGGGAGTGTTATGGGACCATTGCTTTTCACAATATATATAAATGACTTAGTAGATAGTGTCGGAAGTTCCATGCGGCTTTTCGCGGATGATGCTGTAGTATACAGAGAAGTTGCTGCATTAGAAAATTGTAGCGAAATACAGGAAGATCTGCAGCGGATAGGCTCTTGGTGCAGGGAGTGGCAACTGACCCTTAACATAGACAAATGTAATGTATTGCGAATACATAGAAAGAAGGATCCTTTATTGTATGATTATATGATAGCGGAACAAACACTGGTAGCAGTTACTTCTGTAAAATATCTGGGAGTATGCGTACGGAACGATTTGAAGTGGAATGATCATATAAAATTAATTGTTGGTAAGGCGGGTACCAGGTTGAGATTCATTGGGAGAGTGCTTAGAAAATGTAGTCCATCAACAAAGGAGGTGGCTTACAAAACACTCGTTCGACCTATACTTGAGTATTGCTCATCAGTGTGGGATCCGTACCAGGTCGGGTTGACGGAGGAGATAGAGAAGATCCAAAGAAGAGCGGCGCGTTTCGTCACCGGGTTATTTGGTAACCGTGATAGCGTTACTGAGATGTTTAATAAAATCAAGTGGCAGACTCTGCAAGAGAGGCGCTCTGCATCGCGGTGTAGCTTGCTTCCCCCTACTTATACTTCCCGAGGAGATCACGAATGTAAAATTAGAGAGATTAGAGCGCGCACGGAGGCTTTCAGACAGTCGTTCTTCCCGCGAACCATACGCGACTGGAACAGGAAAGGGAGGTAATGACAGTGGCACGTAAAGTGCCCTCCGCCACACACCGTTGGGTGGCTTGCGGAGTATCAATGTAGATGTAGATGTAGAAACTAATCTCACGCTTCCATGAATCGGATCTTTTCCTATACGTGGTGAGTCTACACCTTACCAAAAATCGGCGAAATAATCATTCCCTAGATATGCCGATAATCTTCTCTAAATACCTTTCTAAACGACTTAGAATTGCTCTGAACATATTTGAGTTCTATCCCCATTGCAGGCTAGTTCATGCATCGTACATGTGAGCCGATCTCATCATACTCGAGAAAACCTCTCTCGAATCTCACTACTCGAACTATAGTCGTATACAGCTCCTGAAATTCTCAAAGGACGAGCCAAGAACCATTCCCTGCGAACAAACATACCGCGCTAATTGTTTCTTTAGCAATAAGCGTTACTTCTATGCAGTCTCCGGCAAACGTTCGTAGTGGCTAGCTGCGTCGTAGTTGTTATCTTTGCTGGACGCCGCGGTTCAGCAATCGGCTGAGCGTTGCAGACTCGCTGACTTGACGAGACACAGCTTTTCTTGACCCCCAAGTGCCACATATCTACAACATTTTAACGCAAAAATTTAAGGAAACTGTATAAACAACATAATTTCTTCAGTGTATATAAAAATCGATAATGTTTTTTCGGGCTAGAGATGGTTTGTCGCATTACAGTCTCAGGCATATACAAAACGATTTCCAGTAACCGTCCCCGTTGTTATATAGGACAAAAAGATACAGCAATCAAAGTAAGATATAAAGAATAGCTGTTGGGAATGATAGATGGTAAAGTACGCAAATCCACCTTCGCGGAACATTTACCTATTGCTGATTATCTTCCGAGCAATTTAGAGGATATTGTAATTCTGTGCAAAGAGATAAAAGAGCAGAGATTAGATTTATCGGAAAAACTTGAAATTTTAAAACACTTAACGAAGAAATTAGGAATATTTTGAACGATCAGCTCCATTTTGCAAGTTGACATTTTGTATTTGCTTTATTTACATCAGAATGTTACTTCCATCCGATTTCCATTTGTTTACATAGTAAGGTTTGTCATTCGCTGCTATTTTCCCCAGTTGTTACTTCACACGCTATAATTATTCCCCACCCCCTCCCTCTCACACTTACAGATAAACACGTATCACTATATCTGCACACTAAAAGCAATACTCTATAAAAATAGTTAACTTTATTTCGTATGCAGGCTAAGATAGTGACTAGTAGCATAGACACGAAAATGCTTTGACTGTTACAATTTCCTTGCCGAATGCAGGTTAAGTGTAGTGAGGCTTTGAACTAGATATTTAAGATACAGAGATATGTCATAAACCCTGGATTGCAAAACCCTCGTAAATTTATGATTGCGGCGAGGAATGAAATAGGACACTTTTTACTTGGTTTCGTATACAACATACCATCGGAGATGTAATAATTCTAATTAACTAATGCGTAAGCTATGAAGTGTGACGTCCTTGGCTAGTAAACATTACTTTGGGTTTAGTAACAATATCACATTTTCCACTCATTAGTGTTCCAGGGTTGAACTCTGTGTTGCTTTGTATTCTTGTACGCCAGGACAGATTTTGCAGCAGACGTTGCGATTCGTATTACCAACTCACAAGCCTTGCAGTCAGAAAATAGGTGACGTCGAAGATTTTAAGTTCACTCCAGCCTACTGATGGCAATCCAGTTTTCAGCGGCAGCTGGATTAGAGAGCTTAAAGATTATTCTGCGATGGATGAATGGTGGGAGCATGTCTTCCGGTTGCGCATCTAAGCGTCTGCGTGGCGGAAGGCTGCCGCACAGATCTGCAAAAGTTAGTAAAAAGAAACCCAGGACTGCTGCCGTCTTGCGGCCTTCACTGTTCATACCTTAACGGTGATGGGTGGCTTTTCATGTGTTCGTCGTAATTGTGTTCGATGATACCACACAACTGTCGTGTGAATTTTCTGTTTTAGGATCTTATTCCACTGCATCTCTCTGGCGTTATTCGTGGCTGAGAACCTCTTCCTGACAAGTCCAGAGTAGTGTTTTCCCTCTGCCGTGACTTGCATCCCCCACACAGACCTTGACAAAGACGTGTTTGAGTGGGGCCGCGTTCCCCTCTCGTCTGGCATAGTGCTGTGCCTATTGTCATATCGGTCGCCCTTCCTTGGCAGGCGCCCTTAACTCCAGCGGTTGGCGTCGTTCCATTGATCGCTACTGAACACGAGCCTACATGTTTCACTGGATTATTCTGAATCTGGGGAACTACGACCACAACCATAGACGGAAACATAAAAGACCAAAAGACTCACTTGTAAGGAGCTAACATGTATGACCAAGCACACGCAAACACAACGGTACAGGTGAGCCCCTTTAATCAGACGCCATTACTGGATATCCAGCTGGAATACACTGCCGAATAACTTGCACCACGCAGGGAAGCCGTACCGCGCACTGCATGCAGACTAGCTCCACACATCCCCCACACAGTGAGATGATCTATGGCCGATCTCCCACTACTATATAACGATCTTGATTGTAGCGGCTGAAACAACTGGGATACATCGCCATCGCTTGCCACGGTAATGATGCATGATACCCATACTAACAAATCCAACCTTGCGTGAACTATCGCAACTAGTAAGCCATTACTGCTCTTACTACCAATCCCACTGCCACAAAGGTTTTTTTCCCACGGCACGAGCCTTGGCACTTTTTTCCCTCTGCTCTTCAAATCGCTACCCTCACTCGCGTTTCGTCCACTATCTATCACCTGATGGATCGTGTTAATGCCTAGTCTTACCCAGACGCACAGATAACATCACAGCCCAGCATCCTGTGATCCACTTACTAGATAACTAACATGTTGACGGAGGTGACAGTAGTACTTTTGGTTTGGTCACAACGTTGGCGCGGGCGTGGAGGGGCCCCGTCTCCACTGGAACTTAAGAACAAATCAGTATTGTTTTTTCTTATCAATGACTTGCATAGTAAACACGTCTTACGAGTTTCAGAAAGCTTCGTCGCACATCAAGTGGTCAATACTTGCCACCCTGTAAACCGAAACAGAAAATTGGTTGTTCTTGAATTTATTAATAATTTAATTTGTTATACCTATCCAGTGTGATCCGACTGCAGGAAAAAATTACTCGCCATGCAAACTGACTCTTATGAGCGATTTAATTAATTAGTCAATCAATTTGATATCAATGACGTGCCGCCGGGTGTGTGGAAACGAGGGTGAGAGTGCTAAGAACAAGTTTCGCGAGCTGGAGCTGTAATCAGGCGTATTTTCGTTGCAGCGAGATCTTTTTCACGAAATTTAAATCTCTCACCTACACAGGGAGAGACAACCATCATAATAAGGCCAGCTATGTTAGAAAACTTATTAAGTGATACAGAGTATAAACCTGTTGTTTACAACTTCTCTCTGCCGCTACCTTAAGAGACCTTGTAGGTGACGAGGCATCTAGCTACATTAAGAGATTTCGAAAGTGTCTAACATTCTGCGTGGTGTCTGTTTGTTCTAAGTCGTGTCTCCCTACCACTTTGGCGCAACGACGCTCTGAGCGTGTTTTTTAGGGAATTGAGTAGTTTGAACCTGGGACCTGTTGCTGGTAAGGAGACGCCAGACCACGCATGACATGTAAAGTTCAAAAGAGTTCAGTGAGACTAGCGACGATATAATCAAGTACTTAATGATTTCAGCGTCAGCTCCACTGCACTCCTTGTAAAAGAATCTTAATACTAACTAAATTTAGTGGAAGCCATTCAAGGCTTTCCTATTTTTAGTTAGCTGGTAAAGTAACGTCGAAATACAGGATGATAAAAACCAACTGCGTTCAACAAAAATGTGAACGAATATTCCCTGAATGGGTTTCCAGGTTTTCCAAGTTCTATAATGAGTCGAAGGATGACCCATGCCATATCACCTCTATAATCTAGGTTTAAATTAAGTTTCACAAAAATGAAAACTTGCAAAATGGTCTACAGTGACCATCAATTATCTTTAACTACTTATTTAACTTGTTGTAAATTACAGTGGCTGATGTGGCTTCTCAATAATTATATAACAGAAAAATTATCGCGTTTCAGGTTTTAACTTACGTAGCAAATGTGAATACCATGAGCTTTAATTGACGATCGACACTAGTATTACGCAAAAAGGGGGTGTAACAGATGAGACTTCTGCAGTTCTGAGTGAAGCTTTATGCGCTGTTATGCGGCATCGCGTGCGTTCATTACCTTGTCGTTGGTTAGGCTGCATGAGGGGGCGGCGGGCTGTGCAGCTCCACACCTCGCCATCTCGGAAGCAACTCCTCCTAACTTCACCTTACTACAATTTACCGAAGCTGGTTTTAGAAAAGCTATCTGGCTGTGTTTTCAACTGACCAATCAGGGTCTCAATGTTAACCTAGAGCTCCGCCTACAAAACTTCTGTCTATCCAATGAGAAACGTTATGATGTCTTTAATGTTTGCAATGTCACAGAGACGTGAAAAAGTCTCACGCTAAAACTTGCAGCTGGTATGGCCCTTTTAGTGTTATCATAAGATCTATACTATTCTTCTGGAGGGCTCTATCTTTTAACATGGGCTGGGGGAAGGGGGGTGTCCGTCCCTTATCGTAGGGCCTCCTAGCCTACACGATTCTGCTCTCGGCTTCTATTCTCGTTTCTCCCCTCAGAACTGCGTCTGTTTCACGGTGGGAAGGTATGAAATGCATTTAGGCGTTCTTGTGTTAGTCTGTGGTATTCCATTTGCTCACTCGTTGATCGTATTACTTTGGTTAATTTAATGTCAGGATTTATTCGGAGCTTTGTGACATGCTGCCGGATTTGCTATCATGTCAGGGTTTTCGTGGAAGGTGTTGGATTTGCCTGACACCTTACAAGTGTGGAGACTTATTGCGATGGAGGTAAAGCATGTTCTTAGTACTCCGTTATGAGCCAAAAATGAGTTTAACTTTTTAGTCCTGCGATGGAGGGCATCACGAATATTAAGATAAAAATTGAAGTTTTTTTCTCTTTTTTTACTTTTTTAAATTTATTTGTTCTTTTTCTTACATGATGAGAGAATACTTAGAGGAAATACAGCCTAGGCCATGCGTTTTACAGGATGTTCACAGCGTTTAACGATACTTTAGTGTTGAGAAAACGCATGTATGCAACGAATTCTGCTGTCTTCGAAAATAACTCTTATAAACGGAAGTAATTACATTTCACTTGAGAAATTCGCGGTTTAAGGAAACCAACATTTACGTTTCACATTGGGCAAAGTAAATTTTTTAAACGCGGGAGTCTATGTCTAGGTGGAACTGCAGTTAGAACTGTATGTCCAAACCGCGCCTATTTGTCTTGCAGTGAACCGGCCGCTGTGTCCGAGCGGTTCTAGATGCTTCAGTCTGGAACCGCGCTGCTGCTACGGTCGCAGACTCGAATCGTTCCTCGGGCATGGATGTGTGTGATGTCCTTAGGTTAGTTAGGCTTAAGCATTTCTGAGTCTAAGGGACTGATGACCTCAGATGTTAAGTCCCATAGTGCCCAGAGCCATTTGAACCATTCTGGCTTGCAGCGTCCACCGCCAGTCGCCTACTGGATACTGTGGCTGAGTCTCGTGTGACCAGCGGGTACAATGAACAATCCGACCTCTCGCATCTTTCCCGCAGCTGTGTGGACAAGTCCAAGTGGTAGCACCTTTTGGGTGGCTAAACAACGAAATAACCAATATACTGGTCGAGTGGCGACAAAATTGCACGAGTGTGTTGTGTGTGAAGATTCAATAAGGTGAGTTACCGCGCTGGACGTTTATTCCCCCATGTAAATTAATCGATTGACTGGCGGTCACGTTGAAAGTCTCTCCGGCCTCTGTGCATCTGGTACAGCTGGAGATGTGCCAGTGCGGGTGCGGCTCTCTAGTCCACTGCTCTCCAGCAGACACTTTGCGATCGTAAGTGTGTGCAATCGGTGGATATGTTTAGTGGAAAAGTTGTGGTGGAGGAGGGTGCTTGTGTTCTCAAACATCGATGCATACAAGACTCATATACATACAACGCTACGATCTATTTGTAGTGGAAATTTAATTATTTGATTTGCAAAATGTTTGTGTGTGATTCTCAAGCGTCTAAAATATGTTTTATAAAGAAAAAGAATCACTGTAAGGTGGTGGCGAACGTTTTAAGCAATCTGTTTGATTCCTATAATAATCTGATAGGGTAGTACAAACAGACTGTTTTCTGCTATTTCTACTATCGTAGTTAGGTTAGTCCTCCATTGTCCCCATCATCAGCCGATAGGAACACAGTACTCTGAGGAGAGATGAACACTCATGTCTGCATGTTTGGACATGTTGGTTCATGCATGTGTTGAAATAAACAGGAAGTAATCCCTTGGGAGAGACATAGACAGGAAGCGGGAATGGAATTTCTTGATTAAAGGAGTGCCACGACCTGATACTTCGTCCAGGCTTTGTGAGCAGAAATGGAGATCCCTCAGGAAATTAGACATGTCACCTTGGTCAGTGAGTTTGAGGTGCAGGTGTTACAATAGGAACTACTTACTTGAGAGAGAGAGTGGAGGTGGTTTCCACGGGATCGAAGATCAAAAGACGCCGACTTCCGGTCCGCGGTCGGTAATACTTAGTACCGAAAAGGCGGTTAATATACCACACTTTATTCCACTCTTCGGTGCTTACAGTTCTTATGTCATGGGAAGTGGTGGCGGGGGTTGTCGACATGAACTGTCCCTAAGTGCTGGAGGAGCTCTATCTTCTACAAAATGATTAAATAAAGAATCTGCAAATTGAATTGAACAATATGTTATTGACACTGATTTGAATTTCGAGTTCTGAGATCCCTCCTCTCCAGTACAGACTGCGTCTTTTTCCCACCAATTTCCAAATGAGTGAGGGGAGGCGGAGTGGGAGAGGGAAAGCCTAGTGGATTTCCCTGGGGAGGGGAAAAGAGGCTCAGAACTGAATTGGGAGGGCTGACTAAAAAGTGTCCATTTTCCCATACAAGGGTGAAGAAGGAGGGACTGGGGAAGGGGATATTCTCAGAAGGAAGAATTATCCCCATGGTGACATGAATCAAACCCCAGGGGTTCATAAATCAATTAGCACAAAAATAGGTAACGGGGGGGGGGGGGGGCAGGGAGATGGGTGTATTAATTGATCGATTTAATTCGTTAGCATATCAATTTGATACCAAAAGAGAGCTGAGACCTCTTTGCCCCACTTTTCACATATTTACCCTCACACGCATGACACGTTTAGAACAATATCTTAGCGCCCTTGTTGACAAAAGATGTAATGGTCATGTTTGCAGTAGATGTACCTATAACAATAGCGCATATCAACTTTCGGATGTAATGCGCCAGCGATATGTTCCGCTGAGAACAAGGAAAAATGTGATCAAAATTACACTGTGGGCTTATTTTGTCGAAAGGTTCTGAACAATTCGGCGATGTAAAATAGGAGGGAGACTAACAGGTGGATGTGTGTTCGATATCGAGGCTTTTATGTTTGCTAGGGTTGCCTTGATAACGCCAATATACTGGCATTAATGTACAAAATCTGTGAAAATCCGTAACCATGACGATCAGGTGGGATCTAAAAGTTGAATAATGCAGCAAACACCACAAAAAGAAGAGGTAAAAAGCATAGTCGGCTATGCACTCGTAATTATTTTGTTAGGCAGCAGGTGATCTTAACGACTCACCATTTTGCAAACGTTCACTGCAAGATTCAAAAAAACTACAGTAGCTGCCTCAAGAACACAAATAATTGAATATGTCACTACGATTAAGACCAAGCAAGCCAAGGAAGTAAAAAAAATAAATAAATAGAAATTAATAAAAAGCTTGTGCTATCACGATGATGCAGCATTTCATTCTACGCGATAATAAAATGAGTTAAAAGTACTGCTACATTAATAATTTTTCATCTCTCTAAGCTGCCTAGAAGAAAGGTACTGATTTCTGTGACGCTTAATGACAACGTTCCAATTACTGGGTTACATGAAGCTGAAGTAGAGTAAAGGAAGCACTTTGCTGATTCTGTTCGAAAATATATTTGTTTGATATATGTTTGTGGAAACGAAATACAAGTAAATTTAAAAGTAAGTAAACATTCAGAGATGATTTGATAATGAGCCAATTTCAGTTGACCCATGCCGTTATGGAAAATGTTTTTTATTTTAATAATAAATGGTTCAAATGACTCTGAGCACTATGGGACTTAACATCTATGGTCATCAGTCCCCTAGAACTTAGAACTACTTAAACCTAACCAACCTAAGGACATCACACACATCCATGCCCGAGGCAGGATTCGAACCTGCGACCGCAGCAGTCGCGCGGCTCCGGACTGAGCGCCTAGAACCGCTAGACCACCGCGGCCGGCTTTTAATAATAGAACCAGGACTTACACATAACATGTTTTCAAGATAGTGTTTGATGACTTGTAAAGATGATAACGCTGAAATTTGTCTTTTTCCTCATTGTTGAAAATAATGGACACTTAAATATGAAGATTAACTAAAACAAATTTGTGTGTACAAAAGCTACTTTTTCCTGGTATAGTTAACAGTCTGCATAAAGAGCGAAAATGTCGTTAACATTCACATAGTACAACATTAAGTTCCATATATGAAAAAGACACCAGGAAAGTTTCCATTATGTGACATTCTTCCGTCAGATGATGTGACTGAAACTATACATGCTAAACGAGGCAGATATATCACTTTGACTAACGACTACCAGGTGAAATATAATAATGGCTTTTCCATCACACCTTAAACATCTCACGTTTTTGTGCTTTATTGTCTCTCTGAAAAATTTTAGTACTTTTGATGGCTCCAGTTCCTCCAACAATTAGTTGGTACCAATTAATTTTCTTTAACCAAACAGTTTCTAATCTGGAAGTTCAATTAAGACTCGTCCTGAAATGAGACAGGAACTGCTGCTAAAGTAACACAATTAGCTATGGAATATCCGCGTTGAGGTATAGGGGAGAGAGTTAAGGATTTCAATGAAGGGCGTACACTTGTGGCTGCGATCTTCCTCAAACAGCTCTGAAGGGGCAAGCTCGATATTAGAGAAGGAAATATAGACGTGATGTGGGAATCGTAGCCACGGGGTGCGGTTCTGGAGGCAAGAGAACAATGAACCGGAAGCAGACGAGTAACGGGGAAGCCTGAGTCAGAGAAAGAGAGAGAGGGTGAGAAGGGGGTAGAGGAGGAATGAGAGAGAGAGTATGGGAGTTGGGGCTGTGCTGTGGTGGTTTGGGACCGTTCGGTCGCCAGGCAACCGACCGGCAGGCCTTCTGCGGCGGTTATTAAACTGCGGGCGCGGGATTAGGCGGCTGGCGGGCCCAGTCGGAGGCGAAGGGGGGAGAGGGGGGAGGGGTGGAGGTGGGGGTGGCGCAGCCCTTTGAAGGCGCCGCACAAAGGGCGGGCCACCCTTAAACACGGGATCGGCGCCTAATGCCGTGCGCGACGCAGCTCCAAGCCCTTCAGCGGGCGTTGCGTCTAGCATGTGTCTTCGCTAGCAGTCCAACTGTTCAGGTCGCTCAGACTGAAACTGTTTTAGCATGTACCGGAAACGTATAATACTAATCGCTCCTCATTTGGAGCGTACATTACTCAGATAAATTTGAATAAATTGGGAAATGTCCAAAATAGTCACACGAACTGCGGAATTCATGACACGAACTGTCAAAGGAGAAACAAAATATTGTGAACGAATTTTCCATGAGGTTTCGAAATTGCACTGGTCTGACGTAGACATCTTCGGATGGTAACCATTCAGTTGCCTATTAGGTGAGTGTCACACTGGAGATTGTTGGTGCGTGTCGCCGACGAGGAGAACACGGTAAGTGCCATAACCCGATTTTCCAGGAACTTCTCCCAGTGAAAGAGGTGTTAAAAGAAGCGAACACGTCTCTTCGCTTATCGTAGATATTCGACCGTTACTAGGAAACGGACCATCACAGTCTTGTACATAATTGACATGGCTTTCATCGTGCGATAAAATCAGCTCAGTTGGTAGCACAGTGGCTAGTGTGGCGGCCTTTAGTTTTTATTTACTACATGAATATTTCTTATCAAATTAGGGCATACAAGGGTGTTATATTAACTGTAAAATTAAAACTGGGTTTCACAATAAGTGTCATATGTGTATTGTATAATATGTGTGTGTGTGTCTGTAGTGTTGGCAGAAGAGCCAACACTGTGTTTCTAGAGGAGGCCGAAATGCACGCGTTTAATTACACGCTGACTGGCGCGAGTTCTGGAACAGTTAAAGGAATTAATAGTAGCAAATAAAGTAAGTAGTTGATATAATACTTAACTTTAATCCACAATTGTAGAACATCGCTCTTGATGATACATGCTTCACATAATATTAATTATCAATTGAATACGGCGCTTTGCTAGGTCGTAGCAAATGTAGCTGAAGGCTATGCTAACTATCGTCTCGGCAAATGAGACCGTATTTGTCAGTGAACCATTGCTATGAACGTCGGCTGTACAACTGGGGCGAGTGCCAGGACGTCTCTCTAGACCTGCCGTGTGGTGGCGCTCGGTCTGCATTTACTGACAGTGGCGACACGCGGGTCCGGAGTATACTAATGGACCAAGGCCGATTTAAAGGCTACCACCTAGCAAGTGTGGCGTCTGGCGGTGACACCACAGTATCATATTTGCCGGGGTTACAATCTTTTTAAATTGCTATATTCCTATATTTCATTTTTATATCAGTTCTCAATTCTTATATTTGATCATTGTGTCTCTTCTTCAGGAAGATTTTACAGGTTTCTTGGATTACACCGATCGTAGAATCATATGAAAAATAGAAATTCCGAACACCAGGACCCTCACTACAGTGACATTTCGAAAAAAAAAAATGTCGTTAACATTGCTGAAGATTTGACGGTTTGGCGATAATTTCGAGGCAAACCACGCATAAAAGATCAATTTTCCGAAAACAGGCGCTTGCATTTCAATTCATTTATTGATTTATCTATTTTTAATTCATTCACGAGACACACAGTTAGTAGAAAATAAGGTGAACATTATTTCAATACAATTGTAAAACATTCGTGTAGTAATCTTCTAGGAACATGGATAGATCAATGATAAACAAAAATAAGATAAAAATATAATAATGGGGTTTCGAATATCGGAAACAAAATTATGAATTTGTCACGCTAACCATTGTGCCGCCTCTTTCATTAAACTATTAACTCCCTAAAAGGCACAAAGCACTCGACAATTTTGATCTTCGTTTTCTCAGAAACATTCGAATGTCTAGAGATTAGCCGAGACAATGTGTTTGCTTCATTTGACCCCTTTTCCATTGAGCGACGTTTCTGAGAAAACGAGTTATGGCATTTGCTGTGTTCTACTCTTAAGTGAATACCGAAACTGGTGACATGGTACATGCGCATAGGTTATCTCTGGCTGACTGACCCCTGTCGAATGTTACTCCAACTGACGCGAGTAGGTGCATGCGTGATGATGATATTGCGAACATTCACTGTATCGTAATTTCAGGTCCTCGAAGTTAAAATTCAGTGGTCAGACTAATAAATTTTCTTCTCGCAAGACGTTTGGGTGTAAAATTCCGTCTTTCTGAAGATATTAAAGATATCATCGGATACCACACCTTATTAAATCGGAAGCCGCTATGACTGTTAATAAGGTCTTCTGTTGAAAGTATTTCCACAGATTTCTTAATCTCTGAAGGATCTCGCTGTCACCAATATTTCTGAGCCGTGCTCACTTCCATTTATTGGTTTTCGTAAACTTCCCTATCTGTATTTGGTTTCCCGCCCTTGTTGCGGTTGCATCGTGGTTCTTCTTCCTTCTACGTGTGGCAGCAGTGATGTGTATCGATATTTGCGCCGTGTACCATCTTCGGTTTGGTGCATATACACTCCTGGAAATGGAAAAAAGAACACATTGACACCGGTGTGTCAGACCCACCATACTTGCTCCGGACACTGCGAGAGGGCTGTACAAGCAATGATCACACGCACGGCACAGCGGACACACCAGGAACCGCGGTGTTGGCCGTCGAATGGCGCTAGCTGCACCGCCGCCGTCAGTGTCAGCCAGTTTGCCGTGGCATACGGAGCTCCATCGCAGTCTTTAACACTGGTAGCATGCCGCGACAGCGTGGACGTGAACCGTATGTGCAGTTGACGGACTTTGAACGAGGGCGTATAGTGGGCATGCGGGAGGCCGGGTGGACGTACCGGCGAATTGCTCAACACGTGGGGCGCGAGGTCTCCACAGTACATCGATGTTGTCGCCAGTGGTCGGCGGAAGGTGCACGTGCCCGTCGACCTGGGACCGGACCGCAGCGACGCACGGATGCACGCCAAGACCGTAGGATCCTACGCAATGCCGTAGGGGACCGCACCGCCACTTCCCAGCAAATTAGGGACACTGTTGCTCCTGGGGTATCGGCGAGGACCATTCGCAACCGTCTCAATGAAGCTGGGCTACGGTCCCGCACACCGTTAGGCCGTCTTCCGCCCCAACATCGTGCAGCCCGCCTCCAGTGGTGTCGCGACAGGCGTGAATGGAGGGACGAATGGAGACGTGTCGTCTTCAGCGATGAGAGTCGCTTCTGCCTTGGTGCCAATGATGGTCGTATGCGTGTTTGGCGCCGTGCAGGTGAGCGCCACAATCAGGACTGCATACGACTGAGGCACACAGGGCCAACACCCGGCATCATGGTGTGGTGAGCGATCTCCTACACTGGCCGTACACCACTGGTGATCGTCGAGGGGACACTGAATAGTGCACGGTACATCCAAACCGTCATCGAACCCATCGTTCTACCATTCCTAGACCGGCAAGGGAACTTGCTGTTCCAACAGGACAATGCACGTCCGCATGTATCCCGTGCCACCCAACGTGCTCTAGAAGGTGTAAGTCAACTACCCTGGCCAGCAAGATCTACCGATCCGTCCCCCATTGAGCATGTCTGGGACTGGATGAAGCGTCGTCTCACGCGGTCTGCACGTCCAGCACGAACGCTGGTCCAACTGAGGCGCCAGGTGGAAATGGCATGGCAAACCGTTCCACAGGACTACATCCAGCATCTCTACGATCGTCTCAATGGGAGAATAGCAGCCTGCATTGCTGCGAAAGGTGGATGTACACTGTACTAGTGCCGACATTGTGCATGCTCTGTTGCCTGTGTCTATGTGCCTGTGGATCTGTCAGTGTGATCATGTGATGTATCTGACCCCAGGAATGTGTCAATAAAGTTTCCCCTTCCTGGGACAATGAATTCACTGTGTTCTTATTTCAATTTCGAGGAGTGTAGTTCCTAGCTAAGGGGTCTGCTGGCAGTCGGTCGGTTGTTGCGAACGAGGGTAGTTATCTCCGCACGGTGCAGTCGGCTGGGACCGCTAGCAGCCCCTGCACAGTGTCGGAGCGTCTGTGGAGCTGTCCGATCGCTATGAGTTTCGCAGTTCACCGACCCAGGACGTCAAAGTTGAGTAGTGGTTTCACATACCCAAGCCACGTCCATTCATGTTGTGGGGGTTCGTTTCGGTGGTTTGCTGTTGGGGAGGTTTTCCTGTAAGCAACACCGTGTGTTTCTGCTGCTGAAATTTAGCCGCCATGTGGTGCAATTAACTTTTTTGGTTGACTACAATTCGAGTGCACCAGTGAAATTTTCTGCTTTGTGGGTGTTAGTGTTTTGGTTACCTGCCGTCGGCCCTGACGTAAATCCAGGCAGTGTTCTTTTGGGTGAAGTTAACTGTATTACTGTGTTTCACTTTCAAGTGTACCAGCGGAATTTTCTGCCTAGTAGCCGTTAGTATTCCGGTTACCTGCCCTGGCCACTAACGTAATTTCAGACAGCGTCCTTTCCTCACCTGTTGTCGCTGTCCAACATGGTGTGTACTTTTGACAGCTTATACATACTCCATTGTGGATTATCACGTTTGTAGCATTTTCTGTTTGAGTTCTCATGTTCTGATTGATGGGAAGCAAGTCGTTGTCGGTCGGTACATGGCTGTCCCCTGGTTGGGTTCCGAGGGATCAAGTGTAGTTGGGCTCACCACCTGTCTCGCCTAAGTGAACGAGGGATGACTGACTTCCGTGGAGGCTTCTGAGTGCCACTGGTGTTTAATTATCTGTTTTCAGTTGCTTAAAATTTAAGGATTATGGCTATTTTCCTTTTTTTCTTAAAAATTTTGCAAAATTAATTCTGAAATTTATATTTCAAGGTGAAACATTGCGGCCTTCTGCCTTTAAAAGATTATGGTAATATATTTTAATATTTCTAAACTTAATTGCGGCCTTCAGCCATTGGTATTGCACCCTGCATATGTTTGTTCTATCTGCTTTGCCTTGCAGCTTTCCACTTTGTTTTTATTTCTTTTTTATTTTATTTGCCTCATTAATTACATTTTTATCTTGTTGATGTTTAAGATTTCTTGTTTTTAAACGTTGTGGCCTTCTGCCTTTAAAGGTTTATGGTAACATATTGTAAAGTTTTAAAACTTAATTGTGGCCTTCAGCCATTTGTATTACACTTTGCATATGTTTGATCCATCTACTTTGCGGTGATTTTTTTTGTTTTATTGCTATCTTAATTGGATTTTTTATCTTATTGATTTGTTAAGAATTCTTGTTTGGAGGCCTTCAGCCGTGAAAGAGTTGCATTCGGTAACGGTCCCGCCGCGCGGGATTAGCCGAGCGCTAGGCGCTACAGTCGTAGACTGTGCGGCTGGTCCCAGCGGAGCTTCGAGTCCTCCCTCGGGCATGGGTGTGTGTGTTTGTCCTTAGGATAATTTAGGTTAAGTAGTGTGTAAGCTTAGGGACTGATGACCTTAGCAGTTAAGTCCCATAAGATTTCACACACATTTGAATATTTTCAAAGGTCCGGCTATGTGCCGCTTTGGCTGTAAAGGTGTTATTAAATTACAATAAATTACAACTAGAAGATGAAACTGACGCCAACCTATTTGGCCCTTTCCACAATCCTAATTACCTGTTCTGCCCAGCGGGTTAAGCGCGCGTATCAATTTCAATTGCTGTAAGGGGATAGCAATGTTCGGCAGTGGCTGGTTTATTGGGCTGCGCAAGGCGAGTGTGACAATCGTGTTTCACACACCTTTCGTGTACCGTTCGAGTACTATGAGCAATATAGGCATTGCCGCAATGGCATTGTATTCTGCAGAGTCCAGCCTTCCGCGAACCCACATCAACCTTTACTGAGCCGAGACCAGCACAGGTCTTTGTACGAAGCTGCTTTAACGTAACAGTTCTTTAGCGTTATGCCTAATTTACAAGGAACATTTCTCACATGTGGAAGGAATTGTTCTGCAAGATGGAAAACATGATTCGACTTTTTTAATATCTTGACAAAAACTGTGCTTCATGGAACTAGGAACATCTCAAGTAATTATAAACTAAGTTAAAAGGCATAGCACCACCTTAAGCCTGTATACGTCCCGAGGAGTGCTGTGAATGAGACCATTTGCTTCATCATTAACTCATTTGCGATGGAAAAGAGGAGAAACAGGTCATCAATTTATATGGAGAAAGCATTATAAATTAGTTAAAGTTCTCCGTGCAGTAGGGACCCCCAGGACGCGACAGGAAGCGACATTATGTTCTCAAGGCCGACGTGGTGTAATCACAACCGGGTGAAATTTACCCCGGCGTCTGACACCGTGATTTCACGCGGAGTTTCTGTTTGGAATGCAGTCGGTAAGAGACGCTTGTTCTCGAGCGCCTTGACGCTAATGGCATTACGCGGAGAACCCGATTACAGCTCTTTCGCTTCTCGCCCGGGCCGGCCTGAACAAGCACTAAATTAGGCGAAGTTGCAGTTTCAGGAGCGTTTAATTAAGAGCGCGAGGCGGACGCTCTCGACGTCTGAGACTGCGGGGGCGGCGGTAACCGACGCCTTGCAGTCGCCGGCAGCAGGAGAGCCTACCTCTAGCACCGTAGCACCGACACCGTTCTCCGTGGCGGTGACCGCCTGCGTGTAACAGGACACAGTCCAAAACAGTGCTGCGATGGGCTGTAAAAAACGGCAAACAGCGACAGTGGCTGTGGTGTGCGCGAGTGTGAGTCGAACGATTCGTGCCAGTTCCTTCTTTTTCTTTTCAGGAGACACAAAATAAGGAGGGACGCTTACAGTTATCACTAATTTACTTTTACGCGTGCATGTGTTAAAAACTTGTAATTCAATGCATCATTCGATTAATTTGCTTCCTAAATACAAGAGTGTGCTCAAAAGTAATGCCCTCTGTGGTGTGCGTACTGTAAGACCTTCGGTACACACACCATCAGATTATTTGACTTTTCGCTCTAACGAAGTAGGCGAGTGTCAGCAATATGTCTCGTGGTCTTATCGTGGCGTGTTTATCTTCTGCCGTTAGGTCAGACGATAGAAATGCCACTTGCACGCTTAGAG
Source organism: Schistocerca serialis cubense (assembly GCF_023864345.2). Classification (NCBI taxonomy): domain Eukaryota; kingdom Metazoa; phylum Arthropoda; class Insecta; order Orthoptera; family Acrididae; genus Schistocerca; species Schistocerca serialis. Next base: position 651,563,296 of record NC_064642.1, read on the forward strand.
TAGCAGATTGACGGTGACCAGCTTTAAACAGAACTTGTTTAATTTTCACACACATTTATTAAAATAATAAATAACATAGACATTACGTAACTTGATTCTGGATGCTGTTTACAATTGACAGTCTGAAGTTCCTTTGATCTTGGTACGTTAATCTTATTCTCACATATCTCTGATACTTGACAGATGGTCTAACCATTTCTCTTCATGGCTATGTATAGGAATATGATAATCTTATTAGGCGCAGACTGAAACTTGACTATACACTGGTACAGACAAATGCAGACTAATGCAGAATGATGCAGACTGACTAATCGGAGGTCTGTACACTCGTTATAATACCTCGAGCGTTCAGGTATCACTACGCGGGTGTAATCCGCGAGGAGAAAAGGTTCTACGTTAGCAGCAATCTCATTGGCTGCGTTACATATTAGTACGCGGATCGGCGGAAGCAGAATTTGGTGCGTCTCTAAGACAGCGCCATCCCGTAGTGCGGAGACGGACGAGCGCTGCGTCTGCGCTGTTGTGCTTAGCGGGGCGCGCTCTATTGGAAAAGTTGTGTACGCGCTGACTACGCGGAACTATGTACAAAAGACCCTCGATATTTTTATGTGAGAACTATTCCAGCTTTTGAATAAAACTATCATTATTAACTTCCTACATCTTTATTTTGCATGTCTACATATTTATTTCTCAAAACAGTCGCCCTTGGGGCGAACATACACTACTGGCCATTAAAATTGCTACACCTAGAAAAAATGCAGATGACTAACGGGTATTCATTGGACAAATATATTATACTATAACTGACATGTGATTACATTTTGCAGTGCATGGATCCTGAGAAGTCAGTATCCAGAACAACCACCTCTCTCCGTTATAACGGCCTTGATACGCCTGGCCATTAAGTCAAACAGAGCTTGGATGGCGTGTACAGGTACAGCTGCCCATGCAGCTTCAACACGATACCACAGTTCATCACGAGTAGTGACTGGAGTATTGTGACGAGCCAGTTGCTCGGCCACCATTGACCAGACGTTTTCAATTGGTGAGATATCTGGAGAATGTGCTGGCCATGGCAGCAGTCGAACATTTTCTGTATCCAGAAAGGCCCGTACAGGACCTGCAACATGCGGTCGTGCATTATCCCGCTGAAATGTAGGGTTTCGCAGGGATCGAATGAAGGGTAGAGCCACGGGTCGTAACACATATGAAATTTAACGTCCACTGTTCAAAGTGCCGACAATGCGAACAAGACGTGACCGAGACGTGTAACTAGTATCACCCCATACCATCACGCCGAGTGATAGGCCAGTATGGCGATGACGAATACATGCTTCCAATGTGCGTTCACCGCGATGTCGCAAAACACGGATGCGACCATCATGATGTTGTAAACAGAACCTGGATTCATCCGAAAAATGACGTTTTGCCATTCGTGCACCCAGGTTCGTCGTTGAGTACATCATCGCAGGCGCTCCTGTCTGTGATGCAGCGTCAAGGGTAACCGCAGCCATTGTCTCCAAGCTGATAGTCCATGCTGCTGCAAACGTCGTCGAAATGTTCGTTCAGATGGTTGTTGTCTTGCAAACGTCCCCATCTGTTGACTCAGGGATCGAGACGTGGGTGCACGATCCGTTACAGCCATGCGGATAAGATGCCTGTCATCTCGACTGCTATTGATACGAGGCCGTTGGGATCCAGCACGGCGTTCCGTATTAACCTTCTGAACCCCTCGATTCCATGTTCTGCTAACAGTCATTGGATCTCGACCAACGCGAGCAGCAATCTCGCGATACGATAAACCGCAATCGCGATAGGCTACAATTCGACATTTATCAAAGTCGGGAACGTGATGGTACGCATTTCTCCTCCATACACGAGGCATCACAACAACGTTTCACCAGGGAACGCTGGTTAACTGCTGTTTGTGTATGAGAAATCGGTTGGAAACTATCCGCATGTCAGCATGTCGTAGGTGTCGACCGGCGCCAACCTTGTGTGAATGCTCTGAAAAGCTAATCATTTGCATATCATAGCATACCCTTCCCGTTGGTTAAATTTCGCGTCTGTATCACGTCATCTTCGTGGTGTAGCAATTTTAATGGCCAGTAGTGTATTAGTTCCAACGACAGACCAGTTTGTTGATACCGTCACTGTAGAATAACTGTTGACATGGCTTCTACCTCACTTTTGCTTGCACCGAGTCGTCACTGTCGAACTGAAGTCCTTGAAGGTGTCCTTTAAGATTTCAAAAGAGATGAAAATCACTTTGTGGTTAAGTTGGGACTGTATAGAGATTGATGACTGACTAAACACGAGGCGTCGTATTGCTGCAGATGTCACAGCACTATTGTACTGGTCTGCCATTGTCACGCTGAAGGAGAGGGTGCAACATGTGTAAGCGTAATCTACGAGTTTGAAAGTCGATTACGGCACATTCTTTCTCATCCACCCTCATAGGTTCGTTACGCACCGACATGTCACACTCTGTTGTTGTTGTGGTCTTCAATCCTGAGACTGGTTTGTCGCAGCTCTCCATGCTACTCTATCCTGTGCAAGCTTTTTCATCTCCCAGTACCTACTGCAACCTACATCCGTCTGAATCTGCTTAGTGTATTCATCTCTTGGTCTCCCTCTACGATTTTTTCCCTCCACGCTGCCCTCCAATACTAAATTGGTGACGCCTTGTTGCCTCAGAACATGTCCTACCAACCGGTCCCTTCTTCTAGTCAAGTTGTGCAACAAACTTCTCTTCTCCCCAATATTATTCAATACCTCCTCATTAGTTATGCGATCTACCCATTTAATCTTCAGCATTATTCTGTAGCACCACATTTCGAAAGCTTCTATTCTCTTCGTGTCCAAACTGTTTATCGTCTATGTTTCATTTCCATACACTCCATACAAATACTTTCCGAAATGACTTCCTGACACTTAAATCTATTTTCGATGTTAACAAATTTCTCTTCTTCAGAAACGCTTTCCTTGCCATTGCCAGTCTACATTTTATATCCTCCCTACTTCGACCATCATCAGTTATTTTGCTCCCCTAATAGCAAAACTTCTTTACTACTTTAAGTGTCTCATTTCCTAATCTAATTCCCGCAGCATCACCCGATTTAACTCGACTACATTCCATTATCCTCGTTTTGCTTTTGTTGATGTCCATCTTATATCCTCCTTTCAAGACATTATCCATTCCGTTCAACTTTCAAGTCCTTTGCTGTCTCTATAATTAGAAATTCTACAGCGGCAGAGAGCTGGAAATATGCAGACAGCAAGGACCAAGATGTAAAATGAAAACAGAGTCTGTTTTATTTTAAAAAATCTTAAAGAGTTTGCACAAAAAAGTAGGAGGTATTACATATCAACACGTCCTCGCACAACAGTTAACATACTGAATCTCATCTCATTAGAATGCAACAGCAGACTGAACTAATAACGCACTGCAAGAGAGTAGGTCCACAACTCCCTGAGAAGAAGCTTAAATAAAGAAGAAATAGTAAATGAAAAGAAACAGTAGGCGTCGTTGAAGAACAGAGATGTAAAGCTGTACATGGGACCCTGACTGATAAGCCAGAAAAGAAGAAGAAAACCGCAATTAAGGAGGAAACGCTGGATTTATCGCCAGTGTCGGATGTTTCCGGCACTTGTTATGATGACGTGTACTATGATTACAGCGAAAATGATTACGACAGTCAGTTTACTGGCGCAGTGAAATCACTAACTGCAAGTAGCAAAGAGCCTAATGAGCCATATTGCATTTGTGGAAAAGAGGGCAAAGACAAACAGCTGCCAGTGTGTTTGGTGCTCTCCTTGGAAAATGCTGCATGTACTGGACAAGAAATGACAGGGATATTTGATGCCAACTTAGCCAAGATATGAACATTTTAAAAACTGTTGCAAAATAAAAGTGGTTAGACAATGACGGAAAAAATTGCGACACGAAGAAGTTGCGCCACGTAAACGAATTTCGCTTCTACATCTAAAAGACGATGTCTATTCAGATTTTGTGCCCGTCGCATAAGAGTAACGCTAGTAGCACAACTATGAGGATGCAAATCAGAGCCGGCCGAGATGGCCGATCGGTTCTAGGCGCTAAAGTCTGGAACCGCGCGACCGCTACGGTCGCAGGTTCGAATCCTGCCTCGGGCATGGATGTGTGTGATGTTTTTAGGTTAGTTAGGTTTATGTAGTTCTAAGTTCTAGGGGACTGATGACCTTAGCAGTTAAGTCCCATAGTGCTCAGAGCCATTTGAACCATTTTTTGCAAATCAGATTTGCTTTAAATAGATGCTGTAACGATCGTAAGAGTTAATTACCGTTGATACTGGACGTGATGAATTAATGTTGATCAAGAATACGTTTAGGGTGGCGAAGATGCCATTATCAACAACTCACTGAGTTTGAACGAGGACTACGAGAAGCTGGATGTTCCTTCTGCTATACTGCAGCAATACTTGGCAGGTATGTAGCCACTGTACAGTCGTGGACAAAACGAGCGAGACCCATCGCCTTTTCGTTATGCTGATCCACACAGCTTTGAAGTCTACTACACAGCACAACAGGCAAGGCGACGAAGTGCTACCAACATACTATGCACAGGCGTGTAATTGAAAAACTATCCGAACTTTGTCAGACTGTTTTCAGTCATGTGTAAGACTATATTAACGCTGAATAGTGTGTTAAACACAACACGTAAATATAAAATATAAATGAAAGAAGAAACGCTAACTAGTGAATGAAAAATGAATTCCAGCTTATCGAGATAACATAACTGTTTTAGTAAGACAAAGTACCCCACATCGTTACGAATTAGCAAAACATTACGCGAATTCGGCCACGAAACGGTCTGTGTCATCGTTCAGACCAGTCACACTGGATTACCGTTGCCGACCTACCATGAGAGTGTGCAAATTTAGCAACGCGTGAAGTTTCATAACGAAGTTCTGTTAATGGTGAAAAGGGTTTCAGCGGGTGCGGTGACCGATCGTTTCTAGGCGCCTCAATCACGAACAGCGCGGCTGCTTCAGTCACAGGTTGGAATACTACCTCGGGCAGGGATGTGTATGAGGACCTTAGCTTAGGTAGATTTAAGTATTTCTAGGTCTAGGGGACTGATGACGTTAGCAGTTTGGTCGCATAGGTCTTAGAGCCATTTTTTGACCTTTCGCGTAAATTTTCTTTACATAAACGGCCGCATCTTTAGATTGGTTGACATAGAGGCTCACTTTTTTACACCACCAAGGGACAGTATATCGCAGGAAGTGCGACACATTTCCGCTTATTATGTCTACCTGTGATCGAGGTAAACGGGTTTCAAGGGTTGGATAGACAGATAGACGGTCAAGAAAGTGAGACTAGTAGGGTTCCATTTTTACCGATTTAGGTGACGAAATCCTAACAAAGAATGAATATTTCACGCTACTCTTTATTCGAAATGTTATATTTGCAGTCGATACATCAACATGTTAGTCGTAGCTACGCTGTCGATCCAAATCACGTTTACAGGAATGCAAATAAAACCCATTTGCCTATACACGTGGTAATTCAGATCTCAGTATTAATGCCACCGCGTTTTAGAAGTGAGAGCATTCCCGTTGTTAGCTAGCCTAAGAAACACTTCGGCTAATGAACGTTTTCTGGCTGTGGTGAGTCTAATGGAGAATTCGGAACATTGTAAAATATGTTTGTCAGCTGTGTCGCCGTCTATTTCCTGGGGTGGTGCAGAATTATCCTACTAAATTTACTCGATTATAACAGTATTTTGTTATTTCGATAAACATCCCGAATGATCGTCACGTAAGTGGTGACATAAAGGTAGAAAATTCATTTTTTTTTAGTCCAGAAAGCTCTATGCAACAGAAACTGCAGGTCATTTTGCCATTTTCATTGCGAAATTGCCGGCTTATTCATGCCTGGGGTAATAATAGAGGGCTGTTTGCCTGGGTTGTCTGCTGGTGTAGTGAAAGGTGTTAGCTACTGCAAGGGAGGTCTGGTTTGTTTTCGGTTCTAATCTCGATGGAGGCAGTAAAGCCATTTTAAGAAATTCTCAGGCCCCCAATGCGTTTTATTGCTACCTTTATTCTGTACCAGCGCTCTGTGGATGTCAGTATGAAACTCTTGTAGAATTTCATACTTCTTACTGGCTACTTTTTTCGCTTCTGTCAATCATTGAATTGACTTAAGTGTGGCACTGAATGATTTTTAACTGAATTTCGTTATGAATCTTCACGCTTTGCTAAATTTGCACACTTTCATGGTAGTTCAACAACGGTAATCCAATGTGACTGGTCTGAACGATAACACAGACCGTTTCGTGATCGAATGCGCGTAATATTTTGCTAATTCGTAACGATGTGGGGTACTTTGTCTTACTGAAACAGTTGTGTTATCTCGATAAGCTGAAATTCATTTTCATTAGTACAGTTCATACTAATTAGAGTTTCTTCTTTCATTTATATCTTACATTTACGTGCTTAACACACTAATCAGCGTTAATATAGTCTTACACATGATTAAAAACAGTCTGACAAAGTTCGGGTAGTTTTTCAATTTCACGCCTATGCATAGTATGTTGGTAGCACTTCGTCGCCTTGCCTGTTATGCTGTGTAGCAGACCTCAAAGCTGTGCGGATCAGCATAACGCAAAGGCGAGGGGTCTCGCTCGTTTTGTCCACGACTGTACATAATTGCTTGAAGCGGCGGTCACAAGAATGTACGGTCGCAAGAAGACCAGATTCCGGACGGCCACGTGGCACTGTAGCAAGCGAAGATCTTCACTTTTGGCGTATGACTGTGGCGCACCGTACTGTGTCTCCAGCACTAATATGAGCTGCATTGGCACCACAGTGGCACAACGAACTATTGGGAACCGTACTTCAAGGACAACTCCGAGCCAGACGCCCTGTGGCATACATTCCACTAACCCCAAACCACCACCTCAGCGATTTTAGCACTGACATGCTACAGGTCATTGAAGGGCAGGGTTAAGGTTTTTTTCTGTTGTCTGGTGAAAGCTGGTTCTACCTCGGTGCCAGTGATGGCCGTGTGTTGGTTATGAGGCGACCAGTTGAGGGCATGCAACCAACCTGTCTGTGTGCTAGACACACTGGACCTACACCTTGAGTCATGGTCTGTGGTGCGATTTCGTATGACAGCAGGAGTACTCACGTGGTTTACCCACACACCCTTACTACAAAACTGTACGTCAGTCTGGTGATTCAACCTGTTTTGTTGCCTTTCAAGAACAGCGTTCCAGGGGGTGTTTCCCAACGATCGCCAGTATATCGCTGTCGTAACCCAACTCACTCTGCAGAGTGCCGACATGTTGCCTCTGTCTCCATCCCACAAACTGACATCCAGCAACTGCACAACACATTGCATGCACGTTTGCATGTGTGCGTTCAACATTCTGGTGGTTACGTCAGTTATTAACGTACCAGCATTTCGCATTTGCCACGGCTCATTTCTTGCTTACATTAACCTGTGATCTTAAATCTTAATCACTTAAATATGTTAACTAGACAAAAGTATTCCCGAAACTTCATAGCGCTATATTAACTAAACCATGACGCTTGGCATGAGTTACTTGAATCTGTCCAACAGATTTCGAGCTGTTGTGGAAGCCGGAGGAGGCTGTACGCGATGCTAAGTAGCATCAGCAGAGGTGTTTTTTTCAGCCCTTAACCAATCAGCTGCAACACGTGTTTCAAGTTTTCTTTTTACAGACGTATATTTTATTTAATTTTAAAGAAACGCAGTAAGTGGAATCTGGACAATCAAATTAACAATAAGATACGTAGTATTTAATTCGCTAAGAGAAGAAATACTCACGTTATATATTCATGCAGTCTCAAAAAAATACATGACACACGTGTACATGCAAGAAGGGTAAAAAGCAATTCAGCACTAATGAAAAATATTGAGGAGAAGCTCGCCGATGAAGGCGTAATTGAAGAAGGGGAGGCAAGGAAGCCCGAAAAAGAAAAAACAGATACCCAATAGACTCCGATTCGTTGTCGCAGCAGAGGGCGGTTGGTATATGCGATTCGGTACAACAGTAGAAGAATAGTTTTATTTACTGATTTTTGAGGCTTTACTTTGTGACGGGTAAACAGTGCTGCTTCATGAGACCCACTGTTTGTCCACAAGTGGCTAAATATCAGAGGTGTAAAAAATTTTGAGAGGTGCCGAAGTTCACTGGAACAATAACGTGTTTTAGACAGGAAGATGGTTTTTAGTTCATTTCATTTTAACCATTCACAGTACGCTTTGAGATTCTAATATATGATTTCATTTTATTATTATGTGAAAGTGAACGGAAGTAAGTTTCAAGTTACAAAGAATAACTGGAAGTTTTTAATTTGTGGAATAGCGTATTTAACAGTTAATATTTTCAACAAATCTCTAGTTATTGGACATATTAAGAAACAAGTCAAAAATGGCATTGTGGAAAGATCAGGCTGGTCTTTAAAGGATGACGACGGTCAAATAGCAAATAAAAAACTATGGGTAACAACTATTGTTGATGGTGAGGAGACATAATCGATATGCCACTATTCTGTAATTGTATTTCTGAAGTTTATCGTCGATCCTAGGACTGAAACCGATACTCTGTTTTACGTAAAGCAAATGACCCTTAAAATTTACGTAGCAGCGCAGAATATTAACACACAGTGTATAGATGAGGAACCTAATCCCACTGCCTTTAATTTTGTCCTCGCGGATGCCATTGCGGCAGTATATAACAAGAGGAATAACAAAAACTCTCAGAATCAATACAGAGAATTCAAGTGTCCATTGGATTCAAAAGTTTCCTATAATAGCGAATAATTGCTTTCGCCGACTCCTTCATGAAACTACGACTAGCAAGGTAAAACATTTTTCTACAAATTGTCAAATTGGAAGTCGAAGAGCAAGTTACATAAATTACGATGACAACAAACATTTTTCAAGTAGACTGATCACTGTGGGCATCCAACGCTTTTATTGTGTATTACATGCGCAATATGTAAGCTGGCAACGCCACCAGCACACAATACCACTAAGCTATGAAACAACTTTAGCAAAATAGAGCATCCTCGTTGTCCATTTGATGGATAAGACGACTAATTCGCAACATAAATGTCAATGTAAGCAGCAGTTTCTGTTTGAACGTGCTTCCTGGACCAAATAACATATATTTCCTACGTCTTCAGTGCGAATCCCGTAGCAAATGTAATTTAAAGGAGATAAAAATATCGAGTGGATTTACTAACATAATTATGAACCGCTCAAGAACGTAAATCGATGGTCACATAGTTGTCAAACCTATTCTACGGTCTTGCCACTGTCCATTCGACTATCAGCAGGAAGAAAACGTTCGCTCAGCTGATGTGCTGAGATAGCTAGCACTCGCAAAGATCGCGCTTTGAAGACGCTATAGCATCGTCTGTCACCAATTCGTGGGAAACGAAATACCTCAAGTATAAGAAAATGTGTTGTATTCGCATATCTATGACTTGGCGCTAAAGTGTGGTTATGGATAGTACGTATGCTCAGATTGCGAATCTAACATCATAAATAAAGACAATGGGAAATGAATTAGGCGTCCTTCCTCTTCCGTAACATCAAATGTATTGTAGTTATTATGTCTTAAATGAATTGTGCAGAAAATCATTCACCAGGAGTGAACAACTTTTTAGCAACACCAGATTATATTAACAGCTAGCCGGAGCGGGTTAGCCGTGCGTCAATGGCCTCATATCGCGGGTCCCGTGGCTGCCTGCACCGTCAGTTCGAATTCTTTCCCGGGCATGAAGGTTAGGTATGTTTAAGTAGTTCTAGGTCTAGGGGACTGACGCCTAAGCAGTTTGGTCGCGTAGTTCTTAGAGCCATTTTTTTTAACTTTCGCGTAAATTCTCTTTACATAAACGGCCGTATCTCTAGATTGCGTGGACATAGGGACCGTATACCACAGGAAGTACGATACATTTCTGCTTATTATGTCTACCCGTATTCCAGGTAAACGCTTTTTAAGGGTTGGGTAGACAGATAGACGGTCAAGTAAGTGAGACTAGTAGGGTTCCATTCTTACCGACTTCGGTGACGAAATCCTAACAACGAAAATAGCTACGACAGTTACTGAAGATGAGGGCCGCGTAAATAATTCCCACTACTCTTTATTCGAAATGTTCTGTTTGCAGTCAATACATCAGCATATTAATCGTAGCTACGCTTTCGATCCAAATCACGTTTCCAGGACTGCAAATAAAATCCATTTTCCTATACACGTGGTAATTTAGATCCCAGTATTAATGCCACGGGGTTTTAGAAGTGCGAGCATTCCCACTACTAGCTAGCTTAAGAAACACTTTGACTAATGAACGTTTTCTGGCTGTGGCTAGTGTAATGGAGAATTCGAAACATTGTAGAATACGTTTGGCAGCTATGTCACAGTTTATTTCTTGGGGTGGTGCAGAATTATCCTACTAAATTTACTCGCTAATAACAGTATTTTGTTATTTCGATAAACATCCCGAAAGATTGTCACATAAGCGGTAACAAAGGTAGAAGATTCCTTTTTTTGAGTCCAGAAAACTCTGTGCAACAGAAACTGCGGATCATTTTGCCAATTTCATTGCGAAATTGCCGGCTTATTCATGTCTGGGATAATAACAGAGGGCTGTTTGCCTGGATTGTCTGCTAGCGTAGTGAAAGGTGTTTGCTACTGCAAGGGAGGTCTGGTTTGTTTTCGGTTCTAATCTCGATGGAGGCAGACAGACTATCAGTAAACCAATTTTAAAAAATTCTCGCGCCCCCAATACTTTTTATTGCTACTTTTATTCTGTACAGGCGCCCTCTGGATGTCAATATGAAACTCTTGTAGAATTTCATACTTGTTACTGCCTACTTTTTCCGCTTCTGTCAATAATTGAATTGACTTAAGTGTGGCACTGAATGATTTTTAACTGTATTTCAAATCAAATGGCTCTGAGAACTATGGGACCGAACATCTGAGGTCATCAGTCCCCTAGAACTTAGAACTACTTAAACCTAACCAACCTAAGGACAGCACACACATCCACGCCCGAGGCAGGACTCGAACCAGCGACCGTAGCGGTCACGCGGTTCCAGACTGAAGCGCATAGAACCTCTCGATTACATCGGCCGTCAACTGAATTTCTTATGAATCTTCATGCATTGCTAAATTTGCACATTTTTATGGTAGGTCAGCAACGGTAATCCAATACAACTGGTCTGAACGCTGACACAGACCGTTTCGTGGCAGAATGGTCATAATATTTTACTAATTCGTAACGATCTGGGGTACTTTGTCTTACTAAAACCTTTATGTTATCTCGATACCCTGAAATTCATTTCTATTAGCACATTTCATACTAATCAGCGTTTGTTCTTTCATTTATATCTTATATGTACGTGTTGTGTTTAACAAACTAATCAACATTAATGTATTCTTACACATGATTAGAAACAGTCTGACAAAGTTCGGATAGTCTTTCAATTTCACACCTGTGCATAGTATGTTGGTAGCACTTCGTCGACTTGCCTGTTATGCTGTGTAGCAGACTTTAAAACTGTGCGGATCAGCATAACGAGAAGGCGAGGGGTCTCGCTCATTTTGTCCATGACTGTACATGTACGTACAAACAAATCATCACAGTTTGAGGAAAATCGGTGATTTACTCAAGAGAAAGAGCTTCACAAATTGAGCAAGTCAATAACGCGTCGGTCCACCTCTGGCCCTCATGAAAGCAGTTATTCTGCTTGGCACTGATTGAAAAAGTTGTTGGATGTTCGCCTGAGCGATATCATGCCAAACTGTGTCCAACTGGCACTTTAGGTTTTCAGAATCCTGAGATGTTCGGAGGCCCCTGCCCGTAATACTTCAAACATTCCCAATTTGGGAGAGATTCGGCTCATTTCCTGGCCAAAGTATGATTTTGCAAGAACGAAGATAAGCAGTAGAAACTCTCGCCGTGTGCAGGCGGGCATTATCTCGCTGAAATATAAGCCAAACATGAAGGGTAAATAAATAAATAAAAAAAAACGGGGAGTAGAGTATCGTCGACGTATTGGTGTGCTAAAACGGCGCCGCGGATGCCAACCAAAGGGTTCCTATTATGAAAATAAACGGCCCGTCAGAGTATAACACCTGGCTGCCGGGCTGTACGGTGAGTAACAGTCAGGTTGGTACATCACCGCTGTTCGGGGCATCTCCAGAACCATATTGGGCCTGGAATCTCATTAACTGGAGTAAAATTGTCTTCAGTGATGAGTCTCACTTTGAAATGAGCCCCAGTGACTAACGAAGACGTGTCTTGACTTACTGGATCGCCAGACCTCTACCCTATGAGAACTATTGGAGCGTTCTTTCTTTTTTGGTCTTGTACTTAAATTTTAATTTAGTATTTCAAAATTGTGTAGAATAAAGTGAAAAAAAAAGATCAAAGCATCAAGAACCTGAGGGTTTGAATTGCTGGGCGATGCGTTTGAGGGCGGCCGGGGTGGCCGATCGGTTCTAGGCGCTACAGTCTGGGACCGCGTGACCGCTACGGTCGCAGGTTCGAATCCTGCCTCGGGCATGGATGTGTGTGATGTCCTTAGGTTAGTTAGGTTTAAGTAGTTCTAAGTTCTAGGGGACTGATGACCTCAGAATTTAAGTCCCATAGTGCTCAGAGGCATTTGAACCATTTTTGATGCGTTTGACTACTGTGCCACGGTGAAGGTACTACAAATAATGCTCAAAACTCCCTCATACTCTACTCGTGAATCTTTAAAGAGTGTTTTACTTTTCCTATGGCCTCCTCACGTGAAATATCCTAAGAAACTGGAAAGAAAGTTCTACCTGCTTCCACTATCATAGTTTGAGCCAAATTTATGAACCATGTCTCAGGCCCTCTTTTTGTTAGCCTCGAGATGACTGGGTGTTTATGTTGTCCTAATCATTTCATCATCATTCATGAAAGTGGCGAGATTGGCCTGAGCAAAGGTTGGGAATTTGTACGGGCGCTGATAACCACGTAGTTGAACGCCCCACAAAACCAAACATCATTATCATCATCATCCTCTTGTTAGTTTTAAATTTTGAATAGGTTTTTCCCGTCCAAAGCTCTGCCGGAAAAGAGCCTCTTTATCAGATCATCTGCAGAATTGGCGATGTAGCTGGTGCAACTCTACATCTACATCTAAATCCATACTCCGCAAGTCACCTGACGGTGTGTGTCGGAGGGTACCCTGAGTACCTCTATCGGTTCTCCCTTCTATTCCAGTCTCGTATTGTTCGTGGAAAGGATTGTCGGTATGCTTCTGTGTGGGCTCTAATCTCTCTGATTTTATCCTCATGGTCTCTTCGCGAGATATACGTAGGAGGGAGCAATATATTGCTTGACTCTTCGGTGAAGGTATGTTCTCGAAACTTTAACAAAAGCCCGTACCGAGCTAGCGAGCGTCTCTCCTGCAGAGTCTTCCACTGGAGTTTATCTATCATCTCCGTAACGCTATCGCGATTACTAAATGATCCTGTAACGAAGCGCGCTGCTCTCTGTTGGATCTTCTCTATCAACCCTATCTGGTACGGATCCCACACTGCTGAGCAGTATTCAAGCAGTGGGCGAACAAGCGTACTGTAACCTACTTCCATTGTTTTCGTATTGCATTTCCTTAGGATTCTTCCAATGAATCTGTCTGGCATCTGCTTTACCGACGATCAACTTTATATGATCATTCCATTTTAAATCACTCCTAATGTGTACTCCCAGATAATTTATGGAATTAACTGCTTCCAGTTGCTGACCTGCTATTTTGTAGCTAAATGATAAGGGATCTATCTTTCTATGTATTCGCAGCACATTACACTTGTCTACATTGAGATTCAATTGCCATTCCCTGCACCATGCGTCAATTCGCTGCAGATCCTCCTGCATTTCAGTACAATTTTCCATTGTTACAACCTCTCGATACACCACAGCATCATCTGCAAAAAGCCTCAGTGAACTTCCGATGTCATCCACCAGGTCATTTATGTATATTGTGAATAGCAACGGTCCTATGACACTCCCCTGCGGCACATCTGAAATCACTCTTACTTCGGAAGACTTCTCTCCATTGAGAATGACATGTTGCGTTCTGTTATCTAGGAACTCCTCAATCCAATCACACAATTGGTCTGATAGTCCATATGCTCTTACTTTGTTCATTAAACGACTGTGGGGAACTGTATCGAACGCCTTGCGGAAGTCAAGAAACACGGCATCTACCTGTGAACCCGTGTCTATGGCCCTCTGAGTCTCGTGGACGAATAGCGCGAGCTGGGTTTCACACGACCGTCTTTTTCAAAACCCATGCTGATTCCTACAGAGTAACTTTCTAGTCTTCAGAAAAGTCATTATACTCGAACATAATACGTGTTCCAAAATTCTACAACTGATCGACGTTAGAGATATAGGTCTATAATTCTGCACATCTGTTCGACGTCCCTTCTTGAAAACGGGGATGACCTGTGCCCTTTTCCAATCCTTTGGAATGCTACGCTCTTCTAGAGACCTACGGCACACCGCTGCAAGAAGGGGGCAAGTTCCTTCACGTACTCTGTGTAAAATCGAACTGGTATCCCATCAGGTTCAGCGGCCTTCCTCTTTTAAGCGATTTTAATTGTTTCTCTATGCCTCTGTTGTCTATTTCGATATCTACCATTTTGTCATCTGTGCGACAATCTAGAGAAGGAACTACAGTGCAGTCTTTCTCTGTGAAACAGCTTTGGAAAAAGACATTTAGTATTTCGGCCTTTAGTCTGTCATCCTCTGTTTCAGTACCATTTTGGTCACAGAGTGTCTGGACATTTTGGTTTGATCCACCTACCGCTTTGATATAAGACCAAAATTTCTTAGGATTTTCTGCCAAGTCAGCACATAGAACTTTACTTTCGAATTAATTGAACGCCTCTCGCATAGCCCTCCTCACATTACATTTCGCTTCGCGTAATTTTTGTTTTTCTGCAAGGCTTTGGCTATGTTTATGTTTGCTGTGAAGTTCCCTTTGCTTCCGCAGCAGTTTTCGAACTCGGTTGTTGCACCGTGGTGGCTCTTTTCCATCTCTTACGACCTTGCTTGGCACATACTCATCTAACTCATATTGTACGATGGTTTTGAACTTTGTCCACTGATCCTCAACGCTATCTGTACTTGAGACAAAACTTTTGAGTTGAACCGTCAGCTACTCTGTAATCTGCTTTTTGTCACTTTTGCTAAACAGAAAAATCTTCCTACCTTTTTAATATTTCTATTTACGGCTGAAATCATCGATGCCGTAACCGCTTTATGATCGCTGATTCCCTGTTCTGCGTTAACTGTTTCAAATAGTTCGGTTCTGTTTGTCACCAGAATGTCTAATATGTTATCGCCACGAGTTGGTTCTCTGTTTAACTGCTCAAGAAAGTTTTCAGATAAAGCACTTAAAAAAATTTCACTGGATTCTTTGTCCCTGCCACCCGTTATGAACGTTTGAGTCTCCCAGTCTATATCCGGCAAATTAAAATCTCCACCCAGAACTATAACATGGTGGGGAAATCTACTAGAAATATTTTCCAAATTATCCTTCAGGTGCTCAGCCACAACAGCTGCTGAGCCAGTGGGCCTATAGAGACATCCAATTACCATGTCTGAGCCTGCTTTAATTGTGACCTTCACCCAAATCGTTTCACATTTCGAATCTCAGTCAATTTCCTTCGATACTATTGCACTTCTTATCGCTATAAACACGCCTCCCCCTTCACTGTCCAGCCTGTCTCTGCGGTATACATTCCAATCTGAGTTTTGGATTTCATTACTGTTTACATCTGGTTTCAGCCAAATTTCTGTCCCTAGTACTATATGGGCGTTGTGACCGTTTATTAATGAGAGCAGTTCTGGGACCTTTCTATAGACACTCCTGCAGTTTACTATTAGCACATTAATATTGTTATTCCCTGTTGCATTTTGCCTACTCCTACCTTGCCGCGTCTCAGGAGGCGTCTTGTCGGGCCTAGGGAGGGAATTCTCTAACCTAAAAACCCCCATGTGCACTCCACACGTACTCTGCTACCCTTGTAGCCGCTTCCGGCGTGTAGTGCACGCCTGACCTATTCAGGGGGACCCTACATTTCTCCACCCGATAGCGGAGGTCGAGAAATTTGCACCCCAGATCTCCGCAGAATTGTCTGAGCCTCTGGTTTAAGCCTTCCACTCGGCTCCAAACCAGAGGACCGCGATCGGTTCTGGGAACGATACTACAAATAGTTAGCTCTGATTCCACCCCGCGAGCGAGGCTTTCCGCCTTCACCAATTCCGCCAACCGCCTGTACGAACTGAGGATGACCTCTGAACCCAGACGGCAGGAGTCATTGGTGCCGACATGAGCAACAATTTGCAGTCGGGTGCACCCAGTGCTCTCTATCGTCGCCGGCAGGGCCTCCTCCACATCTCGGATGAGAGCCCCCGGCAAGCAGACAGAGTGAACACTGGCCTTCTTCCCCGACCTTTCCGCTATTTCCTAAGGGGCTCCATCACCCGCCTAACATTGGAGCTCCCAATAACTAATAAACCCCTCTCCCCATGTGCCTGCTCGGACCTTGCTGAAGAAGCAGCCACATGTCCACTCACAGGCAGAGCGGGCGATGCCACACGGCCAGCTCCACATTTACCCTCCGCCTCGTGCGCCGCGAACGCCGCTGAACCCGCCACTCCCCTTGGGGAGAGGGTGGCCCAACCGCGCCCGGTACTCGCGAAGATGTCTCGACAGCAGGGACAGTGGGTGAAGCATCTAACACCTGGGTGGTATCATGCGACGCACCAGACTCCCCACTGCCTCTACACTCCGAGGCAGCAGGCTGAAGACGGCTGACCGCGGCCATCAATGCGTTCAGCTGTTCGCGAACAGTGGCCAGCTCCTCCTGCGTCCGTACACAGCAGTCACACATCCTATCCATCCTAAGGAATCAATTTACTGAAGAGAGTTAATCAACTTTTAACTAGACTGCTAATTCACTAAAGGCGGCTGATTATTGACTAAACTGTGATTGCTGGCCACTTCCTGTAGTAAACAATGAAAATAGCAATACCTGTCTCTGGACTGTATTGAAACCAAACACTAGCACTACTGGCACTATGGTTGACTATCTCTGACTGTATTCAAAACAAACACGAAATCTATGGAACACTATTAATAGCACTCGACAATTAAAGCTTCCTAAAAGCAAACACACACGGAAGAAGAAGTGACAACTAAGAAAAATACGGTTAATACTTAAATTAAGGTAGCTCGCTGCACAGCAGACGTGAAGCAGACGGCGGTTAGGACGACGATCTATAGCCAAGTGAGCCGGCCGCGGTGGTCTAGTGGTTCTAGGCGCTCAGTCCGGAACCACGCGACTGCTACGGTCGCAGGTTCGATTCCTGCCTCGGGCATGGATGTGTGTCATGTCCTTAGGTAAGTTAGGTTTAAGTAGTTCTAAGTTCTAGGGGACTGATGACCACAGATGTTAAGTCCCATAGTGCTCAGAGCCATTATAGCCAAGTGAGCGAGAGGTGCTCTTCTATCTTCCGAGTAGGCTTCTGTCCGTTGTCGTCTGGTCATTGGCGAATTGTACTCGGCCAGCAATATCTTGAGCCTCAGCGCCGCGCCGCCTGTGGAGCTGGTGGATCTCGCGCAAGTGGCGAGTCTCTATGGCACTGGCAAGAGCTCGCGGACTGAAGCGCCTATAACCGCTCGGTCACAGCGGCTGGCACAGTTGTTGTAAATTCAATTTGCTATGTACTGTGAAGTTTACCTACCATTATTTGCAGTTAGCCATTAAGGGCCTTTTTATGTTATATTACATGCAGTGTTGCAGATCTCAATTTTAAAGAAGTCACAAACATAAGCAAACCTTTTTAATTCATTTGTGTGACTTCGTTACTAATTTGTCAGCGTGTTGTAGAATCTTCGTTATCTTATTGTATTACGTGATCCTAGGGCATAGCTATGTAATAGTGGCAGGGCGAAATTGTCTTAGAGATGTACTGCACCAGAAGCCGTTTCACGAACTCACAAAGCTCGGCCTCCACAGCAGAAGCGACGAGGCCTATAAAAAACTTGCGACGAGGGTTTACAAAACTTATACCTAAAGAATTACTAAACTGGTTATCTGTGACAGAATGGCCGAGCAGTTCTAGGCGCTTCAATCTGGAACGACGCAACCGCTACGGTCGCAGGTTCGAATCCTGCCTCGGGCATGGATGTGTGTGATGTCCTTAGGTTGGTTAGGTTTAAGTAGTTCTAAGTTCTAGGCGACTGATGACCTCAGAGGTTAAGGCGCATAGTGCTCAGAGCCATTTGAACCATTAACACTTAACGAAGAGATGTGCGGTTATTCTGTGCAGGACAATAAAGACCACACATCTCCAATGCTTCTATGACAGCAATAGGAAGTGTTTTTGATGATAGGATAGTGTGTTGGTCTCCTCGTTCTCCTGATCTAAATCCGTGTGGTTTTCATCTTTGGCGAATGTCAAAAGACAGGGTGTATGCAACCGATCCCCTCAAGCTCGAAGAGCTGAAAGACACGGTTCTGCTAGTTATTTCCCAGATTATTCGTAGAGTGTTTGCTAAGGTGCTCAGGAGACTTCAGGCTGTTCTTACCACGGAGTGACATCATTTTCAGCACCTACTGTAAGTAAAGGTAAGCTTAAAGAGATGGCAACGTCATTTATGCTTAACTCAGGGGTAACGCTCGCACAGCCGGCTACCGGCAGATTAATGTCAGAGTGTAGGACACGGCGGCGCCGGCCTGTACTTGCAGATAGCTACTGAATCAGAGCGCAGCTGTCATGCGATAACCATGACTCATTGTCTAAAGCTGTATGCCGCTACCTTCCCTCATGTAAACGCGCTCTATGAAGCACTACACCTCAGAGAGAGCTATACAAATCATAATTTCGTTTTATTTGAATACCAGCTTGCATTCGGAGAGAAATGGTGTAATTTTAGTGCGGTATTTAGAGTGTGCTTTAGCGCATTACCTCACGATCTCTGGCTGCCACTTGTGCCACGGACACCCGAGTGTAAAACTGGTATATAGAGTGTACCCCAGTAGCAAAATCTGAGTGAAATTTGAACTCAGGTAACTAGGAATCTAATTGAGTTGTTTACACTCGAAATTCATTGGTAGTAAGTACGAGAATATTTCATACTGACGTCAATTGTCTCTCGTAACCACACATTCGCAGTTACCTGGCAGACGGCTCATTTGCGGAACCATCTTCACTGAAATGCCTTTGCTGTTATTGTATACTTTCACACGAGTCAGTTTCCGATATTAATTATGATCCCTTCTGATCATACGAGAACAAAATTTTGTCGTAATCTATCCTGTTGTTGTGGTCTTCAGTCCTGAGACTGGTTTGATGCAGCTTTCCATGCTACTCTATCCTGTGCAAGCTTTTTCATCTCCCAGTACCTACTGCAACCTACATCCTTCTGAATCTGCTTAGTGTATTCATCTCTTGGTCTCCCTCTACGATTTTTACCCTCCACGCTGCCCTCCAATACTAAATTGGTGATCCCTTGATGCCTCAGAACATGTCCTACCAACCGATCCCTTCTTCTGGTCAAGTTGTGCCACAAACTTCTCTTCTCCCCAATCCTATTCAATACTTCCTCATTAGTTATGTGATCTACCCATCTAATCTTCAGCATTCTTCTGTAGCACCACATTTCGAAAGCTTCTATTCTCTTCTTGTCCAAACTATTTATCGTCCATGTTTCACTTCCATACATGGCTACACTCCATACGAATACTTTCAGAAATGACTTCCTGACACTTAAAACTATACTGGATGTTAACAAATTTCTCTTCTTCAGAAACGCTTTCCTTGCCATTGCCAGCCTACATTTTATATCCTCTCTACTTCGACCATCATCAGTTATTTTGCTCCCCAAATAGCAAAACTCCTTTACTACTTTAAGTGCCTCATTTCCTAATCTAATTCCCTCAGCATCACCCGACTTAATTAGACTACATTCCATTATCCTTGTTTTGCTTTTGTTGATGTTCATCTTATATCCTCCTTTCAAGACACTGTCCATTCCATTCAACTGCTCTTCCAAGTCCTTTGCTGTCTCTGACAGAACTACAATGTCATCGGCGAACCTCAAAGTTTTTATTTCTTCTCCATGAATTTTAATACCTACTCCGAATTTTTCTTTTGTTTCCTTTACTGCTTGCTCAATATACAGATTGAACAACATCGGGGAGAGGCTACAACCCTGTCTTACTCCCTTCCCAACCACTGCTTCCCTTTCATGTCCCTCGACTCTTATAACTGCCATCTGGTTTCTGTACAAATTGTAAATAGCCTTTCGCTCCCTGTATTTTACCCCTGCCACCTTTAGAATTTGAAAGAGAGTATTCCAGTCAACATTGTCAAAAGCTTTCTCTAAGTCTACAAATGCTAGAAACGTAGGTTTGCCTTTCCTTAATCTTTCTTCTAAGATAAGTCGTAAGGTCAGTATTGCCTCACGTGTTCCAGTGTTTCTACGGAATCCAAACTGATCTTCCCCGAGGTTGGCTTCTACTAGTTTTTCCATTCGTCTGTAAAGAATTCGTGTTAGTATTTTGCAGCTGTGACTTATTAAGCTGATAGTTCGGTAATTTTCACATCTGTCAACACCTGCTTTCTTTGGGATTGGAATTATTATATTCTTCTTGAAGTCTGAGGGTATTTCACCTGTTTCATACATCTTGCTCACCAGATGGTAGAGTTTTGTCAGGACTGGCTCTCCCACGGCCGTCAGTAGTTCCAATGGAATATTGTCTACTCCGGGGGCCTTGTTTCGACTCAGGTCTTTCAGTGCTCTGTCAAACTCATCACGCAGTATCATATCTCCCATTTCATCTTCATCTACATCCTCTTCCATTTCCATAATATTGTCCTCAAGTACATCGCCCTTGTATAGACCCTCTATATACTCCTTCCACCTTTCTGCTTTCCCTTCTTTGCTTAGAACTGGGTTTCCATCTGAGCTCTTGATATTCATACAAGTCGTTCTCTTATCTCCAAAGGTCTCTTTAATTTTCCTGTAGGCGGTATCTATCTTACCCCTAGTGAGATAGGCCTCTACATCCTTACATTTGTCCTCTAGCCATCCCTGCTTAGCCATTTTGCACTTCCTGTCGATCTCATTTTTGAGACGTTTGTATTCCTTTTTGCCTGTTTCACTTACTGCATTTTTATATTTTCTCCTTTCATCAATTAAATTCAATATTTCTTCTGTTACCCAAGGATTTCTACTAGCCCTCGTCTTTTTACCTACTTGATCCTCTGCTGCCTTCACTACTTCATCCCTCAAAGCTACCCATTCTTCTTCTACTGTATTTATTTCCCCCATTCCTGTCAATTGCTCCCTTATGCTCTCCCTGAATCTCTGTACAACCTCTGGTTCTTTTAGTTTATCCAGGTCCCATCTCCTTAAATTCCCACCTTTTTGCAGTTTCTTCAGTTTTAATCTACAGGTCATAACCAATAGATTGTGGTCAGAGTCCACATCTGCCCTGGAAATGTCTTACAATTTAAAACCTGGTTCCTAAATCTCTGTCTTACCATTATATAATCTATCTGATACCTTTTAGTATCTCCAGGGTTCTTCCATGTATACAACCTTCTTTCATGATTCTTAAACCAAGTGTTAGTTATGATTATGTTGTGCTCTGTGCAAAATTCGACCAGGCGGCTTCCTCTTTCATTTCTGTCCCCCAATCCATATTCACCTACTATGTTTCCTTCTCTCCCTTTTCCTACACTCGAATTCCAGTCAGCCATGACTATTAAATTTTCGTCTCCCTTCACAATCTGAATAATTTCTTTTATTTCATCATACATTTCTTCAATTTCTTCGTCATCTGCAGAGCTAGTTGGCATATAAACTTGTACTACTGTAGTAGGCGTGGGCTTCGTATCTATCTTGGCCACAATAATGCGTTCACTATGCTGTTTGTAGTAGCTTACCCGCATTCCTATTTTCCTATTCATTATTAAACCTACTCCTGCATTACCCCTATTTGATTTCGTGTTTATAACCCTGTAGTCACCTGACCAGAAGTCTTGTTCCTCCTGCCACCGAACTTCACTAATTCCCACTATATCTAACTTCAACCTATCCATTTCCCTTTTTAAATTTTCTAACCTACCTGCCCGATTAAGGGATCTGACATTCCACGCTCCGATCCGTAGAACGCCAGTTTTCTTTCTCCTGATAACGACATCCTCTTGAGTAGTCCCCGCCCGGAGATCCGAATGGGGGACTATTTTACCTCCGGAATATTTTACCCAAGAGGACGCCATCATCATGTAATCATACAGTAAAGCTGCATGCCCTCGGGAAAAATTACGGCTGTAGTTTCCCCTTGCTTTCAGCCGTTCGCAGTACCAGCACAGCAAGACCGTTTTGGTTATTGTTACAAGACCAGATCAGTCAATCATCCAGACTGTTGCCCTTGCAACTACTGAAAAGGCTGCTGCCCCTCTTCAGGAACCACACGTTTGTCTGGCCTCTCAACAGATACCCCTCCGTTGTGGTTGCACCTACGGTACGGCTATCTGTATCGCTGAGGCACGCAAGCCCTCCCCACCAACGGCAAGGTCCATGGTTCATGGGGGGGTAATCTATCCTACACAGAGAAAAATCAAAATCTCATGTGACGCACAGCTGTTAGCAAATATTTTCATCTGCCGCCGTTTCAGTGACGGCTGTGTCGGTCTAAACTCAAAATTAGGTCCACCACATGAGAAGCATGACACTACCATTTGTCTAGGGTTTGCGATTATCATCTTTACGACAAGCGTAAAATCAGTAAAAGCCCAGGAAAACGGAACAGATACCTGAAGGAAAGTGGATAGCGCCAAATGACGGGGAAATTTTTTCTCGAATCGACCCTGGTGAACTTTTCCCATACCTGTAAAGATGAATCGTGACGTTCTGTTACCCGAAATATTCGCGTAGGATGGTAGTAGTTGTCTTACCAGCCGTGAGTGTACTATTACATTTTGTCTACCACAGTTTGCACGTTCATACAACAACTACGTAAACGATGTACCTGAGCACTTACTCTGAATTTACTCATTCTTCTGTGCTCTTGTAAAGATTGCTATGAAAATCTTATTTGCCGCGCGGGATTAGCCGAGCAATCTCAGGCGCTGCAGTCATGGACTGTGCAGCTGGTCCCGTCGGAGGTTCGAGTCCTCCCTCGGGCATGAGTGTGTGTTGTTTGTCGTTAGGATAATTTAGGTTAAATAGTGTGTAAGCTTAGCAGTTAAGTCCCATTATATTTCACACACATTTGAACATTTTTGAACAAAATCTTATTTAAGTTTTCTTAATATAGTACAATGTCAAAATTGTTCTTTCTTTCAATTACACTTTAAACTTCTTCATTGCTCCATGTTTTTTAATTCATACGATGTGTTCTGAGAGAGGTTCTGGGACAGAGGAGACATGGCACGTTCTTAGTGGGCGTTAATGACTCAGCACTTATCGTGTTCCGTTGTTGCTTTTCATTGCATATTATGCAGTACATGCCTGAGATATCTGTAGCGGCCATTTCTTGTGTCTTACGGAACTTTTCTTGCAAGGCGTACAGTGGATGATTCGGTCATTCGTCATCTAAAAATGATGTACTGCCTACACATGTCGGACGCAAGTCCCCGCAATTAGCTGAATTTGATGGTGGTTTGAACTATGCATTGCGCTTCTCGCTAAACTCGGCACGTTATAATACGCACGCAAGCGCCACCTGTAACGCGTACCAAATTACAAATAATTTTCTTATTTGCATCAAATCTCAGAAATTTCATTTTTAAAATCTGTTTACATAGAAGCTCACTTGGCCCTAGAGTGCAGGTTTTCACAGCTGTATTTGCAGCGATGTTGATTTTCTTATGTGGCCGACATGCCGTGGTCTAAGGCATGTATCAGTCCTTATGGTACAGCCTTGATCGGAGGCTGTCTCTCCCTCTCCCTCTCTCTATCTCTCTCTCTTTCTCTCTCTCTCTGTGTCTGTTATGCGGCGGCACGCCAACGGGTGCAAGTCTTTTTATATGACGCCATTTAGGAGACTTTCAGATCGGTGATGGCGAAATATTAATTAGCGGAGAAAATATCCCAGCCGACCGGGAATCGAACCTGGTCGCCCTCGGTT
The DNA here is from genome assembly GCF_023864345.2 of Schistocerca serialis cubense. NCBI lineage: Eukaryota > Metazoa > Arthropoda > Insecta > Orthoptera > Acrididae > Schistocerca > Schistocerca serialis. The sequence goes on from NC_064642.1 coordinate 651,587,507, forward strand.
GGCATTCAACAACGCTGACCCCGCGCAGATGCAGAAGCGCAAATCAGAAGCTATAAAATCGTAATTGATATTTTAAAACAACCTCAGCTGGAATAACCGTTTATAAGTCACAATCCGAACGTTTCGCGCTTTTATAGGAACAGATGAGCTTGCTGAGCCTATTTCAGCTTGAGATCTGCACAGACATTCACGCGTTACAAACGGCTTGCGTTCACCATGTTAGTGCCACTGATGGACCAAGAGAGGTTCTCATACAACACCGCCCACGAGGCAACTGGCTATGCCAGTGAGTATAGGGCTTAGTGCTTTAGTTATCACTGGAAACCATATTAGTATATACCTGGAATAATTAGTTAAAACTATGGAATACTACTATCACGATGATTGGATAACATTATTTACATATCGTTACAAGTATAATATTTGTCAGTGAAAACGCCATCTCCGGACTTTCTGCTACGTTTGTTCATCCTGTAAGCATTTATATCGTCAGACAGTAACTGACTTCCGTTCTCAAACAAGTTGGCAAGCTTTTGAACAACTTCGCGGAAGACATTAAATACGGCCATTACGCTGACAAATGGTGAAAAACTAGGATGTAAAATTTCCATATTAACGCATTGTTTCACATGTGATAATTCCCAGAACTTTCGGACACTGTAGAAAACAGTTCCCACGTATGAGAATAGTCCTACTCAAATCGAACACGAATATAGTATCAACTGTATGACATTACTCGATTCGATAACAAGTAGTAGATAAAAGTAGGCTGTTATTTTTGTCCAAGCAAATCATATTCATCATTCGAGGCAAATACCTCGAAATTTCCTCCTACACAAGTGCATCTGCTGTAGATTTTCCACCACATTCTCACCAGTGCTTTCCAGGAAACTTTCCGCCCTGAAATCCGAAGCTGTTTGATTCAGATTTAAATATTCATGTCGTAATTTTGTTTAAAGAGAAATATGTACTACCCCCCATAATGCTAAAGCGAGATACTTTATTTTTAATTAAAGTCTCACAGACTTGCGTGCACAAGATTTTCGGTGACTTTTGAAGGGAGTAAGCGTGCAATATTCGTCCGCAGCCAGCGCGTACTTACAGGGAACTTGTAGCGTAGCGATCCTCTGAAGTAGGCCAACCAGTGCAGGCAGCAGAGTGAGAACGGGGAGGAACTTTGAGTACGATATACACGAGGTACAGAGGTCCCTAGGGTAAGTGTGGGTGTAGTTACGAGAGGTAGTTCCTGAGGGAGGAGCGCAAGTTGTCGCAAGTTTCTGTGAATTGTAATCGGTGACAAACTAGGGAGGGCAGAGGTTGGACACCACCGTTTACAGTTTGCAGCTGCTCAGCGCGAGGAAGATGGTGCTTCCATAAAATCCTACAACGTTCGACTACTTCTTCTGAAGTATTGCTTGTATAAGACTGTTGCATAATAATTTCAAAGCTCGAGAAGCGATCGATAATCCACCTGCTTACTGAGTTTATTATATTTTAATTAATTAATTAATTAATTTAAGAACTCTTTGGTATTTTTGTTACGATTTACGTTTTAGTTTAAGTCCTTTTAAAAGCTAAAGAATATAATCTTTGTTTTAAATATCACAGGAGAGCTAGATATACGTCCCGCAGCGTCGATCCCGCTGATACCCCTCACCGAAACCTCTAAAATGCTTATTTCGCTACGAAGGTCGTTCGGCACAACTGGGTTCTATTTTGTATGATTCGTATGGATTGATGTCTCTAATTTTTTTAATCAACGAAAAGTTTATTGCTTCTGAGATATTCTGTCGAAGAATACTGACCATGAAAAATGCACTACCATTCCACACTGCACTTCCGATCGATCTATGTCACGTGATATCTGAAGAATGTTGGTCAAATATTTTATAAATTGATAAAGACACACCTTGAATGCGTATTATTTCCTTTAATTTGTTTATCGTGTCATCGATTAACTAAACATTCACAATGTAGCTTAATAGCGTCGCACAACAATAGCAAAATCTCTCCAACATTAAGCACGTCCGATCTCTCTAATCGATTGACACAGTCCTCTAATATACATCTTTTGTTACTTATTCCAGAGAGATGCGTCCATAGCACGGACCGTCCAATTTTCGCAGGCAGTTTATACTGCTCTTGGCGTTAATAATTCGCCGCACCTGAATCTAAGCGTTTCACCATTTACAATCCATTGCACCAGCACATTGAATTAATGCTATTTTCATGCAATACTAACCTCAAGAGTTAGTGTCATGCACATCAAGAGCTCAGATGGAAACCCAGTTCTAAGCAAAGAACGTAAAGCAGAAATGTGGAAGGAGTATATAGAGGGTCTATACAAGGGCGATATACTTGAGGACAATATTATGGAAATGGAAGAGGATACAGATGAAGATGAAATGGGAGATATGATAATGCGTGAAGAGTTTGGCAGAGCACTGAAATACCTGAGTCGAAACAAGGCCCAGAGAGTAGACAACATTCCATTAGAACTACAGACAGCCTTGGGAGAGCCAGTCCAGACAAAACTCTACCATCCGGTGAGCAAGATATATGAGACAGGCGAAATACCCTCAGACTTCCGCAAGAATATAATAATTCCAATCCCAAAGAAAGCAGGTGTTGACAGATGAGAAAATTACCGAACTATCAGTTTAATAAGTCACGGCTGCAAAATACTAACGCGAATTCTTTACAGACGTGTGGAAAAACTAGTAGAAGCCGACCTCGGGGACGATCAGTTTGGATTCCGTAGAAATATTGGAACACGTGGGGCAATATTGACCCTACGACTTATCTTAGAAGCTAGATTAAGGAAAGGGAAACCTACGTTTCTAGCATTTGTAGACTTAGAGAAAGCTTTTGACAATGTTGACTGGAATACTCTCAAAGTCTGAAGGTGGCAGGGGCAAAATACAGGGAGCGAAAGGCTATTTACAATTTGTACAGAAACCAGATGGCAGTTATAAGAATCGAGGGACACGAAAGGGAAGCAGTGGTTGGGAAGGGAGTGAGACAGGGTTGTAGCCTCTCCCCGATGTTATTCAATCTGTATGTTGAGCAAGCAGTGAAGGAAACAAAAGAAAAATTCGGAGTAGGTATTAAAATCCATGGAGAAGAAATAAAAACGTTGAGGTTCGCCGATGACATTGTAGTTCTGTCAGAGACAGTAAAGGACTTGGAAGAGCAGTTGAACGGAATGGATAGTGTCTTGAAAGGAGGCAATGGCAAGGAAAGCGTTTCTGATGAAGAGAAATTTGTTAACATCGAGTATGGATTTGTCAGGAAGTCGTTTCTGAAAGTATTTGTATGGAGTGTAGCCATGTATGGAAGTGAATCATGGACGTTTGGACAAGAAGAGAATAGAAGCGTATGAAATGTGGTGCTACAGAAGAATGCTGAAGATAAGGTGGGTAGATCACGTAACTAATGAGGAAGTATTGAATAGGATTGGGGAGAAGAGAAATTTGTGGCACAACTTGACTAGAAGAAGGGATCGGTTGGTAGGACATGTTCTGAGGCATCAAAAGATCACCAATTTAGTATTGGAGGGCAGCGTGGAGGGTAAAACCCGTAGAGGGAGACCAAGAGATTAATACACTAAGCAGATTCAGAAGGATGTATGTTGCAGTAGTTACTGGGAGATGAAGAAGTTTGCACAGGATAGAGTAGCATGGAGAGCTGCATCAAACCAGTCTCATGACTGAAGTCCACAACAACAACAACAACAACAACAACAACAACTAACCTCTCTCTCAACCTATGGCTATCGTATCACCGAAATTCAAAATGAGTAACTATACACCGTACTTCACAAAGCCAAACATCACCTTTAGAGACCGCAGCGATGTTTAGGAACTAGTGTACAGATAAACAGTCACAGGCCGCGTATTATCTCAATCATTACTAGTTTGGACATCAGAGGGCGATTATTCAGTTCTGTGGGTGTAAATTACAGAATCGGATAAAGTCAATCACAAAAACTGAAGTTATCCGGCCTTGTGGCCGAGCGGTTCTAGGTGCTTAAGTCCGGAACCGCGCTGCTGCTACGGTCGCAGGTTCGAATCCTGCCTCGGGCATGGATGTGTGTGATGTCCTTAGGTTAGTTAGGTTTCAGTAGTTGTAAGTCTAGGGAACTGATGACCTCAGATGTTAAGTGTCATAGTGCTTAGAGCCATTTTTTTTTTTGAACTGAAGTTAGAAATGGTATTTATATTCAACATATTAAAGGTTTTAACCCCGTGCGGCACCATCTTCTACCAGAGTTGCTGCGAGTTGGATGCACGATGTTTATTGCCAACTCATTGGCCAGCGTATTAAAGCAAGACGCATCTCATTGGATAAGCAAGAGCCACACTGACATGCACAAAGGTGGGAGTTGTTCACAGCAAGTGAGCCATGTTTATATTGGACAAAACATACAGACTAGTAGAATTATCAAAACTGTTTATAAGCTTATTCTGAATCATTTTACGTCTGTTCCGGTTCTTTTTGTCACGCTATGATTTGATAACGTTGCCATTTCTAATTTTCCTTCTAACTGCCAATGACTCTTTTATAATAATTCCACATAAAACCCACACCAAATCGTGCTGAAAATGGTACAGAGAGGAGCCTTATACTTTTGAAGTGTTGGAATTAGAACTGTGAGATAAGTTACCACATTGTAAGTTGAATTTTCGTAACTAACTTTGATGCTGTTGTTATAAACTTTAATTTCTATCCACAGGTGAAGATGGTCATATCTGATAAAAAAATCCAGAAGCAAATAAAATAATATGTACCGTGTAATAGTTTACCCGTACGTTTATATTGTATTTCAGTAACTGCTAGTCCTATAACGATTTGTAGATTTAAAATGTCTTTTTCTAACCCTTCCAGATCTATAACTACAATATATAAATTACTCAACGTCAAAGTAAGATCTAATGAAATATTTTTTTAATTTAGAAACTTAGTCACGATTTACGTCTAGTTCATTCGTGTAACATTTGATTTTCTTTCAATATAAAAATGTGTTGTCAAAGGTGGTGTTGCCTCTGAATTCGGTTTAAGTTTGTGCAGTATTAACGGAAATTTCCTTTATCTAAACACTGTACCTCAAAATGTACGAATCAGTGTTAGCAAAGCAAACGTAAATCGTCACCGTCATACACCACGATGAATGCAAGAGGCCTCCACGGCAACAGACATAGGCTGCTATTTTAGAAGGTATAAATTCTTCTCGATGAAATTTGCAAAAATGACTCCGTAGTATCTGCTAAAAGTGACTTCATAGAGGGTAATAATTAACAATTAAGTTGTCTGAGATGAGGTATATCATAATGAACAATTTAAAGAAAGAAACAACGAGTATCATATGCTATTTTGAATGGGATTTATACACAGTGAGAAAGCGTCACGATAAAATGTGTGCTGGGGGCACTTGAGAGCCAAGAAATACACTCCTGGAAATGGAAAATAGAACACATTGACACCGGTGTGTCAGACCCACCATACTTGCTCCGGACACTGCGAGAGGGCTGTACAAGCGATGATCACACGCACAGCACAGCGGACACACCAGGAACCGCGGTGTTGGCCGTCGAATGGCGCTAGCTGCGCAGCATTTGTGCACCGCCGCCGTCAGTGTCAGCCAGTTTGCTGTGGCATACGGAGCTCCATCGCAGTCTTTAACACTGGTAGCATGCCGCGACAGCGTGGACGTGAACCGTATGTGCAGTTGACGGACTTTGAGCGAGGGCGTATAGTGGGCATGCGGGAGGCCGGGTGGACGTACCACCGAATTGCTCAACACGTGGGGCGTGAGGTCTCCACAGTACATCGATGTTGTCGCCAGTGGTCGGCGGAAGGTGCACGTGCCCGTCGACCTGGGACCGGACCGCAGCGACGCACGGATGCACGCCAAGACCGTAGGATCCTACGCAGTGCCGTAGGGGACCGCACCGCCACTTCCCAGCAAATTAGGGACACTGTTGCTCCTGGGGTATCGGCGAGGACCATTCGCAACCGTCTCCATGAAGCTGGGCTACGGTCCCGCACACCGTTAGGCCGTCTTCCGCTCACGCCCCAACATCGTGCAGCCCGCCTCCAGTGGTGTCGCGACAGGCGTGAATGGAGGGACGAATGGAGACGTATCGTCTTCAGCGATGAGAGTCGCTTCTGCCTTGGTGCCAATGATGGTCGTATGCGTGATTGGCGCCGTGCAGGTGAGCGCCACAATCAGGACTGCATACGACCGAGGCACACAGGGCCAACACCCGGCATCATGGTGTGGGGAGCGATCTCCTACACTGGCCGTAAACCACTGGTGATCGTCGAGGGGACACTGAATAGTGCACGGTACATCCAAACCGTCATCGAACCCATCGTTCTACCATTCCTAGACCGGCAAGGGAACTTGCTGTACCAACAGGACAATGCACGTCCGCATGTATACCGTGCCACCCAACGTGCTCTAGAAGGTGTAAGTCAACTACCCTGGCCAGCAAGATCTCCGAATCTGTCCCCCATTGAGCATGTTTGGGACTGGATGAAGCGTCGTCTCACGCGGTCTGCACGTCCAGCACGAACGCTGGTCCAACTGAGGCGCCAGGTGGAAATGGCATGGCAAGCCGTTCCACAGGACTACATCCAGCATCTCTACGATCGTCTCCATGGGAGAATAGCAGCCTGCATTCCTGCGAAAGGTGGATATACACTGTACTAGTGCCGACATTGTGCATGCTCTGTTGCCTGTGTCTATGTGCCTGTGGTTCTGTCAGTGTGATCATGTGATGTATCTGACCCCAGGAATGTGTCAATAAAGTTTCCCCTTCCTGGGAGAATGAATTCATGGTGTTCTTATTTCAATTTCCAGGAGTGTATAATCTACGTATATCAGTTTGTTGAAGAGTGTACACCAAAGCTTTAGAATACACGCGGAGAAATAAAATTCGAGAATTGAGAAAGGAAATAAGAATGGGTGCACTATTTCACCAAATTTAGACTGAAGCGCTAAAGAAACTGGTACAGGCATGCGTATTCAAATACGCAGCGCCGTATTCTGCCTCTTTGGCAGAATACGGCGCTGCGGTTGGCAACGCCTATGTAAGGCAATAAGTGTCTGGCGCAGTTGTTGGGTAGGTTACTGCTGCTATAACGGCTGGTTATCAAAATTTCAGTGAGTTTGAACGTGGTGTTATAGTCGGCGTACGAGCGATGGGACACAGCGTCTCCGAGGTAGCGATGAAGTGGCAGTTTTCCCGTACGACGATTTCACGAGTGTACCGTGAGTATCAGGAATCCAGTAAAACATCAAATCTCCAATATCGCTGCAACCTGAAAATGGTCCTGCAAAAAAGGGACCAACGCGACAGAAGAGAATCGTTCGACAAGACAGAAGAGAATCGTTCAACATGACAGAAGTGCAAATCTTCCGAAAATTGCTGCAGATGGTTGGTGGTGGAGTATTTATTGCCATTAGACGTAGTTCGCCTTGTAGCGAAATTGAAGTAGATAGTTCATATGAAATAGTATGGGTAGAGGTTATACCTGACAATCGGACAAAACTATTAATTCGACTCAGAAGACATAGTTGCTGAACAGGTAAAAGAAAACTTGAGAGCCGCGCGGGGTTAGCCGACCGGTCTGTGGCGCTGCAGTCATGGACTGTGCGACTGGTCCCGGCGGAGGTTCGAGTCCTCCCTCGGGCATCGGTGTGTGTGTTCGTCCTTAGGATAATTTAGGTTAAGTAGTGTGTAAGTTTAGGGACTGATGACCTTAACAGTTAAGTCCCATAAAATTTCAAGAACACATTTGAACATTTCTGAAAACTTGAGTCTCATTTCAAATAAGTACTCCGCTCATACAATTATAGTCGCTGGCGACTTCAATCTCGATATGCTGGAAAAATTATACGTTTAAAGCCGGCGGCAGCCATAAAACATCATCCGAAATTGTACCGAATGCTTTCTCAGAAAATTATTTTGAACAATTAGTTCATGAGCCCACTCGAAGCGTAAATGGTTGCGAAAGCATACTTGACCATTTAGCAACAAATAATCCTGTACAAATAGTGAGTGTTGGGACGAATACAGGGATTAGCGACCACAAGGCAGTTGCTCCTAGGCTGAATACCGTAACACCTAAAACCAGCAAAAAGAAACGCGAAGTATATCTATTTAGAAAAGCTGATGAAAAGGCTCTTATCGCCTTTTTAAGAGACAGTCTTCACTCTTTTCGATCTGCTAATGTAAGTGTAGAAAAGTTGTGGAATGTTTTCAAAGAGATAGTGTCGACGGTAATTGAGAGATATAAACCACATAAATTAATAAATGATGGTACTGATCCCATATGGCACACAAAACGCATCAGATCGTTGCTGCAGAGGCAACGAGAAAAGCATGCCAAATGTAAAAGAACGCAAAATCCCCAATATGGGCAAAGTTTTACAGAAGTTCGAAATATAGCGCGTACTTCAATGCGAGATGCTTTTAAGACTTTCCACAACGAAATTCTGTCTAGAATCAGGCAGAAAACCCAAAGAGATTCTGGTGGTACATAAAGCACACCAGTGGCAAGACGCAATCAATATCCTCATTGCGCGATAACAACGGTGAAGTCACTGATGACAGTGCCACTAAAGCAGAGTTATTAAACACGGTTTCCGGAACTATTTCACCAAAGAAGACGAAGTAAATAGTCCTGAATTTCAATCAAGAACAACTGCCAAGATGAGAAACATTGGAGTAGATATCCTCGGATTAACGAAGCAGCTTAAATCGCTTAATAAAGGCAAGGCCTCCGGTCCAGATTGTATACCAGTCAGGTTCCTCTCAGAGTATGTTGATAAAATAGCACCACATTTAGCAATTATATACAACCACTCGCTCACAAACAAATCCGTACCTAAAGACTCGAAAATTGCTCCAGTCACAGTAATACCCAAAAAGGGTAGTAGTAATCCGCTGAATTATAGGCCTGTATTACTAAAGTCAATTTGCAGTAGGCTTTTAGAACAGATACTGTATTTGAACATTATGAACTACCTCGAAGAAAACGATTTATTGACACATAGCACGAATTCAGGAAATATCGTTGTTGTGAAAAACAGCTATCTCTTTATACTCTTGAAGTAGTAAGTGATATCGACAGGGGATGTCAAATTGATTCCATAATTTTAGATTTCCAAAAGGCTTTCGACACCGTTCGTCACAAGCGTCTTCTAACCAAACTGCGTGCCTACGGAGTATCGCCTCAGTCGAGCGACTGGATTCGTGTTTTCCTGTCAGAAATGTCACAGTTCGTAGTAATAGACGGAAAGTAATCGAGTAAAACAGAAGTAATATCCGGCGTTCCCCAACGAAGTGTTATAGGGCCTCTATTGTTCCTGATCTATATTCACGACATAGGAGACAATCTGAGTAGCCGTCTTAGATTGTTTGCAGATGATGCTGTCGCTTACCGTCTTGTAAAGTCATCAGATGTTCAAAACGACTTGCAAAATGATTTATCTAAGATATCTGTATGGTGCGAAAAGTGGAAATTGACCCTGAATAACGAAAAGTGTGAGGTTAGTCACTTGAGTACTAAAAGAAATCAGTTAAATTTCGTTTACGCGATAAGTCACACAAATCTGAGGGCTGTAAATTCAACTAAATACTTACGGCTTACAATTACAAATAACCTAAACTGGAACGATCACATAGATAATATCGTGGGTAGAGCAAACCGAAGGCTGCAATTCATTGCCAGAACACTTAAAAGGTGCAACAGGTGTACCAAAGAGACTGCGTACAATACGCTTGTCCGCCCTATTCTGGAATATTGCTGTGCGGTGTGGGATCCGCGTCAGGTGGGACTGATGGATGACATCGAAAAAGTACAAAGAAGGGCAGCTCGTTTTGTATTATCGTGAAATAGGGGAGATAGTGTCACAGACATCATACGTGAATTGGTGTGGCAATCATTAAAACAAAGGCGTTTTCCGTTGCGACGGGACCTTCTCATGAAATTTCAATCACCAGTTTTCTCCTCCGATTGCGGAAACGTTCTACATAGGGAGAAATAATCACCACGATAAAATAAGAGAAGTCAGGCGTCGCACAGAAAAATGTAAGTGCTCGTTTTTCCCGCGTGCTGTTAGAGATTTGAATGGTAGAGAGACAGCACGAAGATGGTTCATTGAACCCTCTGCCAGGCACTTTATTGTGAATAGCAGAGTAATCACGTAGATGTGGATGTAGAATCCAATTCTGGGCCATTAGCAAGTGTCAGCGAGGGAAACATTCAAAGAAACATCATCGATATGGGCTTTCGAAGACGAAGGTCCACTCGTGTCCCCTTGACGACTGCACGACACAACGCTTTACGCCTCCCCTGGGTCCGTCAACACGGACAGTGGACTGTTGATGGCTGGAAACATTTGCCTGGTCAGACTCAGACGACTCTCGTTTCAAATTGTATCGAGCGGATGGACGTGTACAGGTATGGACACAACTTCATGAATCCATGGACCCTGCATGTCAACAGGAGACTGTTCAAACTCGTGGAGCCTCTGTAATAGTGCAGGGCGTGTGCAGTTGGAGTGATGTGGGATCCCTGATATGCCTAGATACGACTCTGACAGGTGACACATCCTGTCTGATCTCCTGCATCCATTCATGTCCATTGTGCATTCCGACGGACTTAGGCAATTCCAGAAGGACAATTGATACTTCACACGTCCAGAGTTGCTAAAGAGTGGCTCCATGGACACTCTTCTGAGTTTAAACACTTTCGAGGGCCACCAAACTCCCCAGTCATGAACGTTATTGAGAATATCGGGGATGCCTTGCAACGTGCTGTTCAGAAGAGATCTCCACCCCCCCCCCCCCCCTAATATTCGCACGAATTTGTGGACAGCCCTGCAGGATTCAGGGTGTAAATTCCCTCTAGCACTCCTTCATACGTTTGTTGTGTCTATGCTACGTCGTGTTGCGGCACTTCTGCGTGTTCGCGAGGGACCTACACGATATTGGGCAGGTGTACCAGTTTCCATGGCTCTTCAGTGTTTTTTCTGAAATCTTGGAACAGGTCTTTAGATAGTTCATCTTGGGCGGAGAAGGACGTTCATAAACAGATTTTGTCAGAGCTTGCCTCGTATCCAAAAGAAAGTAAGCCAAGAAGGAGAAACTGAACAGAGAAGCATGACAACAAGCCTGAAGATTCGCTACAGTAAGACGGAAATAACACTAAGTCAAATATTAAAATTGTGTGCCAGGCAATGATTAGAACGTAAGATCCCTGTCTTTCAAGGGTAAATGCTGTACCTACCAGGTTTTTTTTTTTCTTGCTTATAGTTTTTGTGGTGAAATACTATGAAGTACCGCACTGTACAGACGTTTTTTTGTACAACTCTACCATTACCTGCACATCCTTCGTATTATTCACATATATACACGAATTTATTATATTAAAGGAAAAGAAATAATAAAAATACAAGTCTAAATTTAATATTCATATGACCATGTATATGTAACAGTTTAATTCATCTGAAGTTTTACTTTCTGAACATTTTCTATGTGCTACATTGATACGCAGGGTCTCTCCGTAAGAACGTGCAAAATCTGAACAGGGCACAGAGCATGCTCCGCTGAACAACTTTAGGTAGGGAACCGGATGTCGGAGTAGCCAGCTTAAGTTGCTTCCGTTTTTATTTATATCAGTTATTTACATTAGTTACAGCTAACAGCAAATACCATAATTGTATCGTATCCTAGCAAATGTGCTGGAACATACGGCGATCATCCTCAATGCAAGCACGACATCGACGAACATAACCCTGACAAATATCCTTGGTGTTTGTATCATTTGGATTTGCAGCTCCTTGTGTTTTTCGTGTTTTCAGTTAAAATTGTTGGATGAAAGGTCCACCAGTTATGCAAATCACAGTTTTTTGCAAATTAACAAACATGTTTCACCACCTCTGTGCCATCATCAATGGGTTGACGATTCCACAGAGGTGCTGAAACATGTTTGGGAACTTGAATAACTGGCGTACCTTACATCCAACAATCCGTGGTGTGTTTCGAATCACATCACTGTCAGCTAAAATTCTGGCAACTAATTCCGTCTGTGTTAGATATCCACAAAGTGATTCGAGTCAGGTGATCTCGCAGGCCATGGAGCAAGACCACCCCTTCCAAACCAGTGACTAGGAAATACTATAACGGTACTGCTCCATCGTATTGTACTGTACGTCTCTGAACACCACTGAGTGATGAGTGGGTCTGTCATTGACTCATAGCATGTTCGGTTTCGGGGCAACGTAAAAACGATACAACAGTGCCACCTTATGGGCAAGTAAAGTAAAAAAAAACCTGCATCATGACTTTCTAGCAATCAGGGTCGTCCTCCTTGTTTCTTTGCAGGAAATAAAGAAGGTACACATAAATAAATAGCACAATACATGTAAACTTGTACGCATGTTACTTGTAAATAAGCTGGAGAACAGTAATGCTACTCAAAGCGGCAGACAAGTTTACTTCCGTATTTCCTTAAGCTGGCTTCTCCGATCTTGGATTCGGTGTCTCAAACAGTTCAGTGGAGCGTTTTCTATGTCAGATAAATTAAGCAGCAGGACTGCCACATTTGCTACTGAATATACGGTTTTTCCAAAAATAAGAGTTTCGTATGTATTACGAGAAGGTGAGGTCTGATATTACATTAATGATGAGAATGAGCTGTTAAAATTTGTTGTAGATTAAAAAAAAACTATCCGATTTTTTGTTAGTTAAGCTTTCATTTTTAAAAAAATGCCAAGTTTCACTAAACAATATTTAGTCTCTGTTGCACTCTCATTAGTAGACTGAAATTACTTTTGATGTTAAATCAATTTTATTTGTAAGTCTGCATGATTTTCTCAACTTTCTCGTTCCATCGTGTGAGTGTATTGCTGGTTTGAATGAGAACTCATCATGGTTTTCAATTTCCAAGCACTTGGTTGGTTGGTTGGTTGGTTTTGTGGGGGAAGAGACCAAACAGCGAGGTCATCGGTCTCATCGGATTAGGGAAGGATAGGGAAGGAAGTCGGCCGTGCCCTTTCAGACGAACCATCCCAGCATTTGCCTGGAGCGATTTAGGGAAATCACGGAAAACCAAAATCAGGATGGCCGGACGCGGGATTGAACCGTCGTCCTCCCGAATGCGAGTCCAGTGTGCTAACCACTGCGCCACCTCGCTCGGTCCCAAGCACTTCTTACAACCTATCCTTTCAGGTGTACTTCGCCATTTCCTGTTTTTCTACCTTCCAAACTTCAAAGCAGCGTGGACTACTTTGCACAGTGAAAATTCATTCGGGAATGCACATTCAGTATGATGATAGGAGGACAGTAGAGCTTAGTGATGTGGCTGTGGATACAATTGACTAACTTGTAAACGAAGACTAAATGAAAAGCGGATGTATACCTAAAGAAACAGCTAGTTAAAAATGTAAAACCGGCTTGGAGTTTGTTTGGATCGTGAACGTTGTAGTCAGAAGTAAGTTCCCAATGTATCTTAAAACTAAACCCAAAACCAGTATATCCTGCCAGTGACGAGTTGCAGAAGTTAAACGCGGATGTTAAACGCTATTAAGAAATTATGGGTTGAACAACAAGCAGTGGAATAATGCATAAAAGGAAAGGGGAGAAAAGTAAAGAAATTTACCAGAGGAAGGTCAGGGGTTGAGAATTTGACAGTAAATGTTACGAAACTGAAATGGTGATGGCCAGGGCATATACAAAGGCAAAATGATGGAAGACAGTCTAAAGAGATTCTACGTTCAATTTTTCGTCTTAAGAAAACTCCTAGAGAGCGATTTAAGTAGGTACGGTATAAAGACACAAATTAAAAAACGGCACAAATTCGGACGAGAAAAACGAAAAGGCGTACACTATGGATACTTCTGAAAGAGGCATCTCTGAAATAAAGCATGATAAATGATAGGTGCTGATCGATTAATGTCCTGATTATACGCCACATCAGACCGAAGAGATATTGGCAATGGAATGACGAAAAATCCACATTCAAGACGAATTGTTTCATGGTCTCCATCTTCCTATGCGGTCGACTTACTAGTTTGTGCTGCGCGGCAGAAATTGCACAAGAATCTTGTATATCAACAGTAATTCTGTGCTTGGCTTCCTCGCCTGATCGGATGGAAGGAAGAAAGGCAAAAGCATTTCAAGACACGTTGCGAGATTTGCAACAAACCTGTTCCATAAATAAGAGACAATTTCGATGCTATTCTCACTTGAAAGTACCCAAAATTTGAGATCAACTATAAACTTTATCTTTTCCAAGAACTATCTTGCTTTAGAGGCGTGTGCATACGAAAAGAAAGAGTACGACACTTGCAACGGCCTATGGACTATGTATGGTTAGATGGATAGAAAACTGACACAACTATCGACCATCCGAAAGAATATGCTCTGTACATCACGCCAAGACAACCTCGGACATCAAAAAATAATTAATTACACTTTATTACGCCCTACTTTGCAGGGTCACTTTTAAAAAAAGCTATGACAAGAATATCAAAGTGAACAGATTCGGCACGTACGGAAAACAGCAAATTATTACCCCGACAGGTTTCAACAAATTTTGAGTGACCTAATAAATAAATAATTCCTTCCATGAATCGAACGATTCCAGAGGAGATTAAGATCTATTTATAGCAGGTCCTTCGTCCACGTAGGGAAGTACTACCCCGTCGATGGAGACACTAAACTTTCTAGTAATGGAGGAGCCGTTCTCTGCTCATTCGCCAATTTTACGCTTCTGCCGAGCGTATCAGCATCCCAAGTGGCGCTAACAAAACAGGTAACAGCCCATAAGAAATCCCAGGAGGTGTGAGCGCAAAGCGGTCTCCAGAAGCGAACAGCAGGCCATCAACGGTATCACCAGTCCTCTGGCTAATAAAAGGTGCATTCTGGAAGCAAGAGGAAAGATGCTGTGCAATACGTTCCTCACACATTAAACAAGCTGTGACGTCAGAACTTTCTAATAGAGTGTAGAGCTTAACAGAGGTTACACTACGATGCTTGAAAGAAGACAAGGGTGCTTCCGAAGAAAATCATTTAACAAATCATACTTCGATCTGACGATGAAGTATCGTTTCATAATTTTTTATTTAACTGTCTTGATATCAAAGTTTTTTTGAGCAAGATTACCGGTTTCGGCTATGTAGTAGACATCTTCAGGATCTCTCATTATACTGTACAGGAATGTCATTTACATTTAAAAATAACACTAGTGATACGATTACGTGTTTTGTTACAATGCAACATAATGAGAAATTCTGCAGATGGCTATTGCATAGCCGAAATCGGAAATCTTGTTATTAAAACTTCGCGATCAAGACAAAATATTACGTGAAGCATATGATCGTACCACAGATGGCCATTTTATTTCAAATTTTGCTCAAATGGTATTGCCATGTGTGTGCAGATAGATGATGTCCTGTTGAATTCAATTGAAAGAGTTATGAATAGGGGAAGAAATGGGCGATGAGAGAAGGCAGAATGATTACCGAAGTATAAAAAAGGAATTTTTACTTAATAACTGACACTTTAATCCAAGTGAAATTTTGGGCCAAACATGGAGTCTAGACTAGACTAAGAAACATAAAGCTCAAGTAACAGAAGTAATAAGCTGTCGTAAGTACAATGTACTTTTCACAATAACAGCGCAGCTTCCGTCAGCACCTTCCCTCACTACAAGAATATAACGTTTCTGCGCTGATGAAGGTGCATCGGAGAAATTTGAAGTTTTGCTTCACTGTTGCTCAGTACGATGGAGCCGATACAGAAACAATCAAGGGCTAGAAGAATGAACAGTGCTTGGTGGGGATACCAAGCAGGAGACGAAGGATGAATTGTATGTGATGAATTTCGAGTACAACTTCCAAGTGGGAGAGAGATATCTTATGTAGTTTGCTAGTTGGAAAAGAGTATGACTCCTCGGCCTGTATCTCGTAAGAAAATAGAAGAATTATCTCTCAGAAGCAAATAATGTTACCATAAATGTATATCTAAGGTGATCACAATTTAGTTAAATAGGAATTAAAGTCGCATTATGAAATGATATTTTATAACAAAGAGTTGAATTAACAGAATTAAAACAAGAAATTAGGTAATCTAAAGGCGACAGATCAAAGGCACCTATTTTCTAGATTGTAGAAAAAATGGCTTAATTTAAGAGCTGTAAGAAACTTCGATTCTACACTCAAAGCAGACGATTCAGTAGTTCCGTTCTGAACTTTAGATAGGTTCTGTGCGTTTCTACCCTGTGAAACATTTTCGCAGCATCGCACCCTGTTGACATACGATAATCTTGACGGATGATGACAAAATTATCAACTTTGTGCTGCATGTACATTTCAAAGCCGCATGAATTTAATGCACTGAAGCAAAGCAACCCAGAAATTTACCTGTGTTACAGTTACTTTACTCCTGCGTTAACAAATTTAAATTTCAGTCTCATATCTATTAGAGTGTTCTTTTGTATTATTTAACCATAAATATTGTGCAGTGATAGATTTGGAAAGCGTAATAAAATTTAAATATTACTTTCAGTCCAGCTGATACGTGGCACCGTTGGCACCAGTCGCTTCTCTGTATTCATTTAAGATCTCCGTGATCGGCTCTGTATCGCGTGGCCGCGGTTTTCCTCTGTGGTCGCTTTTCAGCTGTCTAAGCTACAGTACTGTCGTATTGTAATTGTTGAGTGTGTGTTTATGGAACATGTATAATTAATCGGCTCTGGGGTTATGTTATAAGTTACGATTCCGTGATATAGCACTATAATCAATTTCACATATATTTGAGTATATTATCACCTCATGCTGTGGCGGTAATAAGCCTTTCTGCACATATTATTAAGGGCAAAGTATTGCAGAAATTTAAAGTGATTAATTCTGAATGTGAATGGCTTGTGGGTCCCTCGTGGCCGTTTTTCTGTTTTGAAATTTTTCTAATGAAACTTCCTGGCAGATTAAAACTATGTGCCGGACCGAGACTCGAACGACTCGAAATCGGGACCTTTACCTTTCGCAGGCAAGTGCTCAACCAACTGAGCTACCCAAGCAGGACTCACGACCCGTCCTCACAGCTTCACTTCCAGCAGTACCTCGTCTCCTACCTTCCAATCTTTACAGAAGCTCTTCTGCGAACCTTGCAGGACTAGCACTCCTGAAAGAAAGTATATAGCGGAGACATGGCTTAGCCATAGCCTAGGGGATGTTTCCAGAACGAGATTGTCATTCTGCAGCAGAGTGTGCGCAGATATGTAACCTCCTGGCAGATTAAAACTGTGTGCCGGACCGAGACTCGAACTCGGGACCTTTCAGAAAGAGAAATTGTGAGTTCTTTCTGCTGTTATATCTTAAATTATGTCCTGCTTTTGTAGCAGTTTCTCTCAGTAAACCATTTATTGTTTGTATAGTTCTTAAGATTTATGTAAAGAGGGTCTTAAAATTATTTATTGTTCGGGGTGTGCTTTGACGCTCATATAGACATTTTGTCTGTTTAGTAATGTTTCAGATTCTATGGAAATTATGAATATCATTCTGGGGTAACAGCAGTTTTCTGTTGTCATGCAATTGTTAAATAAAATCTGTTGGAAATTAGACGCCAGAGTTTGTGTTTGATTGGTAATTATTGCCTTGCCTTTTCTGAGTTGAAGTATCCTTCAGCGTTTGCCCCACGTCGCACCAAGTACACACTATGAATGTTATAATGAAAATTGGCTACAATATAAGTACGCCAATTCCTATACCTTTCCTTCTGGGGTACACAACAACAATCTCTTTATTTTAAGCGATGTGGTTTCATCCAAGAACACATTTGTACGAACGAACTACGTTCAAATGGTGCTCAACGTAGTGGTGAGAGTCGTAACGCACACCAATAATAATTTCGTCTGTGGATCACGTTTACAAGGATAATAGGCGTGTCTAAGTATTCTTCTTCTACTACTACTACTACTTCTTCTTCACTTCAAGGTTTAGGTAGTATTGCTGTTCTGACTTCATATATTTAACACCATCTTTTTCTCGGTCTTCCAACTTCTCTTTTTCCTTAGGACTTATACTTACTCACAGTTGCTGGAATTCCATCTTTTTCAGTACGTTTACGGTGTTACCCCCATTTCTACCTGTTGCGCTTTGTCATTTAAGTTAAAAAACCTCTAATAATACCCACTCCGCTGCAGAGTGAAAATCTCATTCTGGAAACATGCCCCAGGCTGTGGCTAAGCCATGTCTCCGCAATATCCTTTCTTTCAGGAGTGCTAGTTCTGCAAGGTTCGCAGGAGAGCTTCTGTAAAATTTGGAAAGTAGGAGGCGAGGTACTGGCAGAAGTAAAGCTGTGAAGTCGGAGCGTGAGTCGTGCTTGGGTAGCTCAGTTGGTAGAGCACTTACCCGCGAAAGGCAAACGTCCCTAGTTCGAGTGTCAGTCCGGCACACGGTTTTAATCTGCCAGGAAGTCCACCTGTAATAATTCTTACACATACTCATTCCTTGTAAGCTCCAAAATTTCATACGACTGTATGATGTTTTTATTTTTCTCATTTCCTTCCATGATGCACTGCCATAG
This sequence comes from Schistocerca serialis cubense, assembly GCF_023864345.2. NCBI lineage: Eukaryota > Metazoa > Arthropoda > Insecta > Orthoptera > Acrididae > Schistocerca > Schistocerca serialis. Next base: position 651,606,109 of record NC_064642.1, read on the forward strand.
AATAAGAAAAGCACAGTCATCGTGCTGTAAAATTCTGATTTTGTCTCTCCTGATCTCATTCTATAAGTTTTATTTATAGCTCCACATATGGGATGAATTTTATTGAATTTATTCTCTCCCTCATTATCGATATTTGCGTTGATATTGCACCGTGATTATTTAAAATAGCAGGCTTGTTCCAGTGCCTTATCCTCAATAATAATTTGATAGGACTGGATAGTATCCATAGAGAACCAAAACTGTAGTTTTAGTTGTTGATTTTTTTTTCAGATCGTAGCATTGTCTTTCTGGTTCACATCATCTATACAGTTTAAAAACGAAAAACGAATCTCTTATACACAAACATGGAAGTCTAGGTTGAAAAACGTGATACATGTACTTGTTGTATGAACCATACCGGTATTTGAAAATATCGGGACAGGCAGATCGGGATACGAGTCACCATCCTCCCAAAAACAAGGAACACGTTCTTAAAGACAGAGCAAGCTAGTCTGATCTGTCCTTAGGGTACAGTACACTTTTGTCCACATAATCTTCCAGAGATGTAATTTCGTAATGCAGAAAGATAATGGTAACAATATTCGTTCATTCTTTGATACTAGTCACGACTCAACATTATTTCATAATATAAACACCTTATTCTCCACTGTTCATTCATTTCTCAACACTATTCGCTGCAAAAAACACCGCTATGACGAGCCAGTTAGCAGCAGCACCAAATCAATTTTGTTTGGTTTCCATGCTGTTTACAGTGCATAAGGTGAATTCAATACAAAAAGATTTTGTCATTCACAAGCTTTAAATGAAAACTATGCTATGGCAAAAGACATGAATTATGTCCTCGAGAACAAAGAATGAAACATATTAATGTCCGCGCAAATTTCTCTGTTACATTGGTCGATTGCTCGCCGACAAAGCAACCAACAGTTAAGAGGGCTGGTTGTTGGTGGCACAGACCACTGAGACAGGGTCAAGAGCGGCTAGTAAATGACGGCACACACTACACGAGCTACACACATTTTATGAGCCGACATCAGGGCTAGGGATGTTCGATGATATTTACAAAACGTCGATGTTGGTAATTTAAACTTTAACGATTCAGTTCCGGCCTCTTAACAGTATCAGTGCAGTAGATGAGGAGTAGGAATAGCATCTGTAAAAGAAAGACGCGTGTCGTGTTGTGTCAATGTTCTCAGTCAGACAGCAAATAAAGAAATAAATATATTCAATACACTGAGAAACCATCTGAATTTATTACTCGCTGCAAAGGTTTTTAATGTTGTTCAACAAGGTGTAGTAGCAAGGAATGAGGTATAAAAAAGAATCCAGCCTCAAACTAACTCAAGAAGTATCTACTAAATGGAATTCAGCGTTCTATGTGACTGAAAATTTTTTGCAGCTGCGTCAGTTGCTTCATAACATCATTAAGCACCATGCTACTGCACAACCCACGCTAATTTTCGAAGATATTGTGACCTTCTGCGGCCAATAAAAGTGGCTACTTTTGAAACTTCCGCAGGAAAGTACCTACTTTGCAAAGCGGTAAAGTAATCCCATTTACTAATATGTTAAATAGCTAAGTATTTGGTACGCGACCAGTACAGGTTATTGAGAGACTCTGAAGAATATGTCCATAACAGGAAGCAGAAAGCGCTGACTACCAACTACACATGTTAAGATATTTGCCTTATCAATATTGCTCGATCCTAGGTTCAAAACCGTACTCTTCCAATATGCCTTAGCATATTTCCTTGTAAGCCAATCAAAAGCATCAGGCATTTGCTTGCAGCTGTTGAAACGTTTGTCAGTGAGGAAGGGCAACAAGTTGACTCACTACAGCAAATCAGAGAAACCAAACTTCACACACTGAATGAACATAATAAAATAGCATAAGAAACGTATAATTCGCAAACTGGAAGGCAAACGAATCAGCCACCACAGTTCAATTGTCATCTGAAAGGCTGGCTTGCAGATCTTTAACGATATGCATTAGAAGTATGAAATCGGATCATTGGTACTACCTATCTAGTGTTACAAATGGTTTCACGGAAGCTGTATAGACACATCTTCAGCTTCTGAAAGACTATTCTCAGAAGCAAGATATGCTGTCTGTGAACAAGTCAGAAGACAGAAGGAAAAAGTTCCATGAAAATTATGTATGACATATAATGTTAATTATTGCAGTAGCTACTGATTAGTAAATAGACATTTTTGTGTTGGTTTTTACGCCAATGCACCGATGAGTGTATTATTATCGTCCATCTTTATTTCAGAAGTCAGTGATGTAATAGAAATCACCATCGATGATATACCAACATCGCAAATCCCTAGTTTGCCTCGATGCGTGGAGGAATGCCGAACAAAGGGGCCCAGGTTCGATTCCCAGCAGGTTCGGAGATTTTCTCTGCTCAGAGACTTGGTGTGTACTGTCTTCATCATCATGTCAGCCCATCGACGCGCAAGTCGTCGCCGAAGTGGTGTCAACTAAAATGACTTGCGCCAGCCGACTGATCTACTTGACGGGAGACGGGGGCAAGCCACATGACATTTCATCATTCAAACCTCTTATCAATACCATGATGAAAACGCGTTACGTTTTCCTTTTGAGCGCTGTGTTTGTATGCAAATTGTCTTTTTCATAAGCAGTTTATAACTAAAGCGTATGATAAGGCAAGAGAAATATGCACAGGGTAACACTTCTGTCTCCTTTCAAATCCCTCAGTTACAACGCTCGACTGCTGCCCAACAGAGCAGCCATCGATTTTGTGTGGTTGTTGTTGGTAACACTGCTCCTTGAGGTTGGAGTGATAGAGACGCTGGGCTTGCGGACTGGAAGCTGCTCTGGTGTGTGAATGGTGGTTGGGGGGTGGGGGAGGAAGGGAGGGGGCAGATAGGTGGGGAGGGGGTGCCGTGGCGAAACAATGGCCGGACGCCCCGTAGGGCAGCACTCCTACTCCAGGCCTGCCAACCCCTCGGCGCACCCATTGTCCTCTGCGTCGCGGACAATATCGCTGCCGTATTGTCGTAATGGAGAGCGCGACGCCCTGCAACCCTCTTCACGGTTTTTAACCCTCTGAGTCCGCAGAGCGGACTGAAACGAGATCCCACTGGGGGCAAGAAAGCAAACACTCCGCAGCGCTGAAGGGGGCCGCCGGAGATCCACTTTAACACAATCAAAACTCGATTCGCGCCCACCCGCAGCTTTGCCCTCCATTAAACGAGTCGACAACTTGCCTTCCTAATAGGACCCTCGTCCCTACGCTGCTCGAGGTAGGCTAATGCGGTTCTGCACAAGTCTGCTCATTTCCCTCTTCAAACCCGCTCTCTGCCGCACGAGTTTCTCTCTTAACGCAGAGAAATGTCTTTTCATACTGCTCCAGATCCGGGGAATAGAACGGGATCACCATTTCTTTATATTCAGAGGACATTTAAATCTCCTAATTTTCCTGAATATTTTTAAAAGAGGTTTTTTACAGTAAGTACGACATAAAACGTTCCAACAAGCCACGCGAAATATGAATGCATTTAAGGTACAGTCATAAAAGGTCGCAAGAAATCCTATACATATATTTTCGGACTGTTTACAGCTAATGCCGTTTCTCGCTTTCCAGTCGCCATGATTTGTTTACTAATTTACGAAGTCTCGCAAGAGCTGGATCATCATATCTTCTGACCCATCTAACCAGGTGATCTGCAGTGACTTTTTAAGCTGTCGTCTTATTTTTCGTCGCAATTCAGTGACCTTTCATCACGCTCACTCTACACACACTTTCGAAAGCGCTGTGACTCAGAGGTTTTTCGCTTTCCCTGTATGCGGTATAAACTTTCGATATGCTAAATCTTGGAATGCCAAACACTTTGGCCACCTTGACTATGAAAGCACACACCATACCGTCCGAATTCACTTAGCTCCAGCATAATATACTCACAATTACGCAGAATGCTGTTCTGATAACTACTGACCCTAGCGACATTCTAAAGATATTTCACAGGTGACGTTCTAAGGCAAATGCAACAGCGCCACCAGCACGCTTGGCTAGCATTTGCATTTATGTTCGAGCATGCATTTCTCTCGTGGTTCCCAATTTATTTTTCAACCCCTGTATGTATATTTTTGGAGGAGGATAACAGGAGCAAGTTTTCAACGTTCTGTTACAAGGCATTTAATCGTGCTCAAAGTGCAGGGTACCTTCGTACGCAGGCGGATGACAGCAACATAAAGGTAGTTTGCCAATGTTTATATTTAGTATGCGACCAAAGCTAGAGTACCAGGTAAATGAGAGTTTGTGTTATGGTTATGATGAGACGCCAGGTACTTGATCTCTGATGCGAACTCTTTGGGTGCTTTTGCACTCAGGTGTCGATGCAGTAAACATAGCTTGTGGTAGCCATGTAGGTTATCTGGCCGCAACCAACGTAACTGGGGTTATAAACCTATGACAACGCCATACAGCCAGATGATGCAGATGTAATGCACGCTAATATTAATGGTTAGTTCTAGGCACCTAGTGGTGTCACTGCTCGTGTCAGTTTGGATCACATCGCAATAGGAGAGCATCGGTAGAATGCAGTTTATGGTCTTTGCAGTCTCTGGAATCCATATGTTCCGTGACATCGATCACCCATCTTCTAGGCGAAAAACGTCGTCTCCCTGTGGTACACGCCTCCGTACTTCCGTTGGTTATCTATGGTCAATATTGTTTTGATTTCTTCTTTTCTAATACGGTCTAGTCTTAGAACTCCAGCACTTTGTCTTCAGTAACGCATTTCCGTTGACAGCTGCTGACCCTTTCGCCCTTGAGATTCTGTGCTGAACCGGGATTAGAACATTCGACCTTCTTCTTTCACGGGCAAGTGCTCTAGCACTTCTCCTCTTTACTTTCCGTAACCCAGACCCATACATTTCATATGCTTTCTATTGTTGTTTTGTATATAACCTTTTTGGTTTTGTTTGTGATGTCATTATAGCAAAAGATTGAGTTTAACTGTCGAATAAAAAATTTATATTCTTCAGTTTTTGTTTTTATTGCATTCTGAGCACTTTTCATTCGTTACAAGAAATTCTAATGCTATATATACGGCACCTGTAAATTATTTAAAAGGGGCTTGAAATGAAACACGGTCACTAGTGTAAAGTAACGGTAACGATTTTATTTACTCAAAAATGTAGTTAAATACAGTACACTTACTCAAAAATAGTCGCCAGAACTGTTGGCACATTTATCCGATTGCGACACTAGCTGGTTAATTCCATCCTTGAAGAAGCTAGTATGCTGCTGTCGGATCCAGGCCTGGAACCAGTCACACACTTCGTCGTCCGTTGCGAATCGATGTCCGCGAATAGCTTGTTTTAGAGGTCCAAACACTTGAAAGTTACACGGTGAAAGTTCAGGACTGTGCGGTGGATGTTCCAGCGGTTCCCACCGCCCGTCCACGACGAGCATCGTCTTCTCGTGACTCGCGCCCCTCAAGGCATCGTTTGCACCATTCCACAACACTTGAACGACTCAGACTGTACTCACCGTACACAGCCTTCTTCCGTCAGTACATTTCACGGCCTCCAGCTCCCTCCGCCGCCAAAAATCCAATCACTCCTCGTTGTTCCTGCTTACTCACATGCATGTTCGGTAGTGGACGATAGCGTGTGTGACCACGGCGTGAAACCACACTGGCGCTATGCAACATCAAACGGTGCGCGTCAGTCTCTCTACTAATATAAGGCGCCACCATACCCGCAGTTACGTGGTGCTACCTTACGTGTAAGGCAAAGGTAAACGCATTGACCAGGTTTCATTTGAATGAACCTCATGTAAGGGCAACTTACATTAGTCAACGGCTCTGCATCCTAGCTGCAGGATACTTCGCCGGTATGTAGACGCAATTGAAAGACAGTGAAATTTGTTGTCTTGGCTGTATTAGGAACACATTACTTTGCCACCATCAGCTGACTTCGGTGATGTGCCATTTCCAAACGCTTACTCATATCCTCTAAATTTACAGTCACTCTGTGTGGATCCACGAGATGAATGTCTGTCATCCACGAAGTGATAATAAAAATACCATGATATGAGTAAGCACGTGAAAATAGCAGATTACCCATATTAGCTGATTTCGAGAAATAAATGTGATCTTAATACAGCCAAAGTGAAAATTAGAATTGTCTTAATAGCTCTGTGGCTGTGGCTCCTGGTATGAAGAAAATTTATTACAGACACAATTTTATACACTTTGGGTTATTTTGTTTCGTGACAATTTCACGATTAACACCCTTACTTATCGTTTCAATCTACTGCTTTTTTATTGGGCTGCAAGTTTCTGACAAGTAGGAGCAAAATTAAGACGTCTTACTGCCTGGAACGACGCTCTAATGTCGTGATTGTCTGGTTGAAGGCACATGCGGCACTCATCGGCGAAGAGCGGTCCATTCGGCATGTTGTTGCATCTATCTGTACCGTGCTGCATGGTGTCGTGGTTGCAAAGATGGACCTAGCCATAGATGTCGGGAGTGAAGTTGCGCATCATGCACCCTATTGCGCACAGTTTGAGTCGTAACACGACATCCTGTGGCTGCACGAAAAGCATTGTTCAACATGGTGGCGTTGCTGTCAGAGTTCCTCCGAGCCATAATCCGTAGGTAGCGGTCATCCACGGCAGTAGCAGCTCTTGGGCGACCTGAGCGAGGCATATCATCGACAGTTCCTGTCTCTCTGTACCTTCTCCATGTCTGAACCATTGCTTTGGTTCACTCCGAGACCCTGGACACTTCTCTACTTGAGAGCCCTTCCTGGCACAAAGTAACAATGCGGACGCGATCGAACCACGGTATTGACCGTCTAGGCATGGTTGAACTACAGGCAACACGAGCCGTGTACCTCCTTCCTGGTGGTATGACTGGAACCGTTCGGCTGTCGGACCCCGTCTGTCTAATAGGCGCTGCTCATGCATGGTTGTTTACATCTTTGGGCGAGTTTTAGTGACATATATGAACAATCAAAGGGACTGTGTCTGTGATACAATTTACACAGTCAACGTCTGTCTTCAGGAGTTCTTGGAACCGGGGTGATGGATAACTTTTTTTGAGGTGTGTGTGTGTGTGTGTGTAGATGCTGTTCATTCATGGCATCACGGAATAGTGAGCTTTTTTGGACTAAAACGAAGTATCACCTGCTCTCTTCTTCATACAAATTCGTTATGAATTCGTTCGGCTTATCATACATGGCTGTGCCAAGGACTCTACACAACCTTTCCTCCAAATCATGCAATTCATCTGACTCAGCGCGCATACGTTAGCTTTCGGAGCTAATTTCGTCATTCGCATTACTTCTCGACACAGCTCTTTGTTCCTCAGAATTATTTCATCCTGATTCTGCCTTAATCACAACAAGAACAGAACTTCCGCACTTTTGCTCACCACGATGGGGCTGGTGTCCTCATCACTGCGGAGTGAAGGTTGCTCAGCCGTGGTGGTAGGCAATTCTGACCTGTCTGCAACTTTTCCTACTTCCCTGCCTCACTGTTGTATTACCTCATCATGTACCTCTTTATGCTACAACACTTGTTGACACAAGTTCTTTAGAATCTCTGCCCGTTCTTTCTTCACTTCACCAGTCAATTCCTGTACTTGAGTATTATCAGCTGGTACAGCATTACCTTGTAATGTTCGTTCTCCTTAACCCAGTTTTCAGTGGCCTCTACTGTTCTGGATTCGTGTTCTTTCATCTTAGAAATCTAACTGATCAAGTATTCGCGCCATTAGTTACCATTACCAAATCTGACCTAACTTTAGCCTTTTCCATTCGAATTTCCTCCAAAGTGTCCTTACTCTCTGCAATGTACACGTCTACGTCAAGACCTCTTGCTTCAATCCTCTGCCTTAGATTATTCATGCTTGTACTCTGCTCGTCCAATTTCACATTCTGTGTTTGAAAATGACGCAGCATTCTGATTTGAAAAGGGCAGCGAACGTCCCTCCCCTTGGCATTGTTCTCAGGGGGGGGGGGGGGGGGCGTGCGGTCATCTGCCTCACCCCGTATCTGCCCAAGCTGGGCCGACGCCACGATTGTTCCCTCGCTTTGTGCCCCGGATGTGGCGTGAAGCGGCCCGTCCCTTGGATAATGGTCAACTCGCCGTCTGAAACTTACGTCAAGGTGTCCTCGACCGGTATTGTGCTGCCCGACAAAGCTACCGCGTTGTGGCAAAACATCTCTCCGCCACCCTCAGTGGCGTCCCATTTCGCACTTTCTCCTCAAACGTACCTCATACTACTTTAGGGGCGGGCAAACTGACCGGTTAAAACCGATACCGGTGTTTTATATCTGAAAAGTAACTACTATTTTTCGATATTTGTTTGGTCTCAGTTATAGTAGGTGTTTTTTTTAATTTTTTACTAATAACCGGGTGAAAGAACCACTATATGAATTAACCACAGCAGCAGCGCTAAAATTTTCTGATTTTAAATAAACCTCTTTTTTGAAAAACGAATAATTTTTATTTCTAAAGTTTCCGTTGTTTTGAAATGTTGAGTTATTATGAAAATGGGAAGAGCGATCGTGCTATTTCATTAACAACAAAGACAGAAACGAGCAACAACACATGGCGGAGAAAACTTAAAACACAAAAATTCTTTCACAGTGTACAGTAAAAAATAGAAAGTAGCAGATCTGCTGCCTTTGTTTACGTAATATGCCTTTAACTGCTTATAGACATTTAAAACGGACAAATTAACACGAAAAATATTGTTAAATGTCAGTTTTCACCATTTAACACTGGGTATTCCTAATGCTCCGCTAATGGTATGATTCTCGATTACAACATGATTCTTGTGCAGAGTTTCAAAAAATTAGAATCAGTAGCAGGACACTGGTGATTTTTGTAATATTCCACCACTTACCAGTTTTACAGAAAAGCAACGAACCGGGGACAGACTATTTTTTTTATTTGCCTATTTAATCCAATATTTTGATTCTATGTACTTTAAAACTAAGATTTCTACGTTTATTGTAGGAACAACACGAATAAAATAACAATAATCGGTTATTTCAGAAGCCAGTTATTTCGAGCGGTTGTAACAATCAAGTTAAACTGGCATTGAAAAAAAACGATATATCCGAAAACCTATTGTTTTGGCAATAACCGTCATACCTATACTGAAGAGACAATTTGCTTGCAAATGGATGGACATACGCATCTCAAAACAAATTTCAAAATCTCAGTTGAACTTCCTAAATGACTTTTTTCTCTGTAGTTTACAAAACAAAAACTAACGCTTACAGTCTCGTTAAATAAGTGATTTTTCTCAATTTCACTGACACACTTCTAGGTGAATACCAGTTTATCCCCTCTAACACACCCAAGAAGAAAGTATCACCAGGCAACAATCAATGCTGCAGTGAAACACCACAGTTCAACACTGTGAATCACTATGTACGTCAGAATTGCGCGACTCTAGCAAGAGAAATTACAAATCAAATACTCCACTCAATTTAACAGCTAACCAGAAGTCTCGCAGTATCTAACATGGTGGCATTCGTCGTGGTGTAAAACGTGTTCGTATCATGTTTAGTCCGTTCTGCTTCTCTTCCTTGTTCTTTCGTGTATTTGATTTTTTATTTTTCGAATACCAGTCATTGTGATATGCCGCTGCTTGCCGGGAAACTACTATGACTCTTATTAATAATACGTGACGCCTTATTATATCCCAGTTCCACTGTGTGTGTATAACGTGAATAGATATGAGCGTTTACTTATATTTGACCCAATGAATTCTTTGAAAGAAAACCACAACGGAAACTAAAACTGAAAGCAGCACAACGTTACAGAGGATGGGTTTAAGTAAATATCTGATATTTAGTTCTCAAGCTGGGCTCTTTGCATCAGTGACTCCACAGTTGACTGAGAAAGTGTACATGGAGGGATGGGGAGGATGAAAAGTTAATTATATTTCATGAAACAAACACTTAATAGCGAGAACTAGACGGTCCTTTACTCTCGATTTACACGCCATATACAAAGGACTATCTTATTAAGACGATTCCTTAACCGAAGGGTGATTCATACGGTTCAAATGGCTCTAAGCACTATTTTGAAAAAAAAAGAAAAGAAAAAGAAAAGAAATCCGGCACGAGTGAGATTTGAACAGGGATCTCCCACGGTCGCAGGTCAACACCGTAACCACACAACCACGATGCCGTCGAAGATGAAATTCACTCGATGTTAGAAAAATGGTTCAAATGGCTCTGAGCACTATGCGACTTAACTTCTGAGGTCATCAGTCCCTTAGACTTGGAACTACTTAAACCTAACTAACCTAAGGACATCACACACATCCATGCCCGATGCAGGATTCGAACCTGCGACCGTAGCAGCATCGCGGTTCCGGACTTAAGCACGTAGAACAGCTCGGCCACAGCGGCCGGCAACCGAAGGCTGAATTTCCGTAAACATACATTACATTGAATAACTGCAATGGATCTTTGTTCTGAGATGGCGGGGTATAGACACTCATGGGAACACAGTAAACTCTGAATAACACAAACGCTCGTACATGACAATAAAAAACCGTGGGAGGGAGCTGTAAATGTACCAGCAGGCACTATCATTTCAAATGTACCAGAAAGGAAACAGGATTCTAAGTCCACTATGCTGACTGAAGGTCTAATAATTCCAACAAATCCCAACATACACATTGTGATCAGGAAACTGAGTGGGTGTTAAATGAAAATTCAACCCCTCCAAAAATACACTGTCCAGTCAAAATGATGCGACCACTTGTGAAAAGCCTGAAAAGCTTTAGCAGCATAGATTGCAGCGAGATGATCAGGGAGAAAATCATTGAGATTCTGGAAGGTACCCACAGGCATGTGTTGCCAAGCCGTCTCCAGAGCCGCGGCCAGCTCTGCTTCTCGGTTGGGTTGAGGATCCATGGCACGAAAAGTCGTATCGAGGCGGTAACACAGATTCACGATTGGGTTTATATCCGATGAATCTGCGGGCAGTGGAGCACGGTAAACTCATTCCACTGCTCTTTGCACCACACACTTACACTGTGGACTGTGTGGCACGCTGCATTGTCCTGCTGGTAGATGCCAGCACGTTGAGAAAATACAAACTGCATGTAAGGGTGAGCATGGCCAGGGGTAGATACATACTAGTGTGATCTATTGTGCTTTCCATAATAAGAAGATCGCCAAGGGAATGCTACGAAAACATTCCTTTTCCGACGATTGTTGCAGGGTGTTTGCTTCCAGACGTTTCTTGCCACAGACACAAACGCCCATCTGTCCAGTTCGTCTGGAAAGGCTACCTTTCGCCACTTACAAGGGAACATCCCCATCGTACCCCCCTCAAACTTAGTTATAAGTTGGCACAGTGGATAGGCCTTGAAAAACTGAACACAGATCAATCGAGAAAACAGGAAGAAGTTGTGTGGAACTACGAAAAATAAACAAAATATACAAACTGAGTAGTCCATGCGCATGATAGGCAATATTAAGTACAATGTGAGCTCCGGAGCGCCGTGGTACCGTGGTTAGCGTGAGCAGCTACAGAACGAGAGGTCCTTAGTTCAAATCTTCCCTCGACTGAAAATTTTACTTCCTTTATTTTCGCAAAGTTATGATCTGTCCTTTCGTTCATTGACGTCTCTGTTCACTGCAATAAGTGTCTGTGTTTTGCGACCACACCGCAAAAGCTTGCGATTAGTTGACGAAAGGACGTGGGAAAGGACTTGGGAACCGAAAACATTTGATCGCAAGGTCATAGGTCAACCGATTCCTCCACAGGAAAACACGTCTGACATATTCTATACGACACTGTTGACAGCATGTGCGTCACATGACAGGAATATTTTGTCGACCCACCTAACTAGTACACTTGGCGAATGGGTAAAAATATTCTTGTACCTAGCCCGATTTAGGTTTTCTTGTGGATGTGATAATCACTCCCAAAAAAGTGATGAAAACATAAGAGTTTGTCACATAAAGTGAAAATAAAAAGTTAAAATTTTCATTCGAGGGAAGACTTGAACCAAGGACCTCACCTCCCGCAGCTGGTCACACTAACCACGGGACCACGGCGCTCCTGAGCTCAAGCTGTCCTTTATATTGCTTGCCGTCGCATGGACTACTCAGTTTGTATATTTTGCTTATTTTTTCATAGTTCCACACAAGTTCTTCCTGTTTTCTCGATTGATCTGTGTTCAGTTTCTCAAGGCCTATCCACTGTGCCAACTTATAACTAAATCTGAAGGGGGTGCGATGGGGTGGTTCCCTTGTTAGTACATCTCCAGCAGCCGTATTGCCGTGCAAATTCCAGCCTTCATCGCCAATGAACAGTAGCCAGCGTGAGTGCGTGATCTAGCGCCTGAAGCAAAGGCACTATTGGGAGGCCCTTGGTTCATCTCGGCGGCCAGTTGCTCAACAGTTGCATGTATATTCACCCGTACACATCTTCGCAGCTGTCATTCACCCCTGTCATCTATGGCCGGCCGCGGTGGTCTCGCGGTTCTAGGCGCGCAGTCCGGAGCCGTGCGACTGCTACGGTCGCAGGTTCGAATCCTGCCTAGGACATGGATGTGTATGATGTCCTTAGGTTAGTTAGGTTTAAATAGTTCTAAGTTCTAGGGGACTGATAACCACAGCAGTTGAGTCCCATAGTGCTCAGAGCCATTTGAACCATTTTGAACCTGTCATCTATGGCCCGTAGTGCACAAAAGTTACCTCGGCACCGGTTTTGTATACCGCCATTTTGCCATGCACGGTATACTTTAACCACGGCGGCATGTGAACAGTTTAAAGACGTACCTGTTTCGGAAATGCTTCCACCCTTGGGCCGAAAGCCTATGATCACGCCCTTTTGCACGTCAGATAAAACACTTCGTTTCCGTATTACGAAAACAACAGCACTTCTTTCCATACCACCCCCACATGTTACATATAACCTTCATCGCTAGTGATTTCACCTGCTGTCTGTGAATGGGTATTCCAACAAAGGGGTGGTCTCATCAATGTGACCAAACCATGTACATTAAGACTGCTAAAATTCAGCAGTTAGGTTTTGACATAATGTATATCCAGGTATTCATTCCACTCAGTGAGAAAAGCAGTTACTGATTATCAGAAGCCGGCCGATGTGGGCGAGCGGTTCTAGGTGCTTGAGTCTGGAACCGCGGGACCGCTACGGTCGCAGGTTCGAATCCTGCCTCGTGCATGGATGTGTTATGTCCTTACGTTAGTTAGGTTTAAGTAATTCTAAGTTCGAGGTGACTGATGACCTCAGCTGGTAAGTCCCATAGTGCTCAGAGCCATTTGAGCCATTTGAACCATTTGATTATTACAACGGCAATATGATGCAGAGATCGCAGTTATTCAGCCCTCAATATGGAAATGTTCTATCAAGAAGCGACGGAAGAATCCATAAATAACATTAATTCTCTTTCTTTGTGACTTACGTAAACGCAGTGATTACCTATACCCAAAAGCGAAATGATTAACGGATCCAAACCAAAATCGAATCAATACCAAGTGTACTCCGAAGATCACGATCAATTCACCACGGTCTCTCCAGGAACAGTGCCTGTCTCAAAAACCTTCTAGAGTCCCTCGTTAGTCGTCGTTGTCCGACGCATCTAAACAGAGAAGCGGTGGGTCCGGGGGGGGCTAAAGAGGCTAACAGGTCGGAGGCCGTTGTTCTGTAGCTACACCAGGTTAGCGGACAAAATTTTGATCAGGGTTTAGTAAAAAAATTCCAAGACTTCACGAATTGGCTTGCTTGACCAATCGTAATATGCTAAAAAAAAAAAAAAAAATAATCACAGGAGGTTCGTTGTCCTCGGCCATACCAGGGCACAAGCCTCATTTGAACAAGATTCAATGGGAAGTTCCCAAGATTCTGTAAAATACTAGTATACTGGTACAAACGTAAGTGGACTTACATTTCGGTGTTCAGCCACTTACGTGACGTATGAGTTTTTATAATTTGCAGATGTCCCCACCAGCTCCAGGCCTTCTTTTAATGAAAGATCATGCCGAACTGAAAAATTACGTAGAATAGGATAGCTGGAGTTTATCAGGCAAAATCATGAGGTATCAAAATATGTAATCACACAATAAAACAAACAATAAATCAATAAATAGTGGGCTATGCACTTCAGTGATAAGAGCTCTTCCTCAAGTTACGGTTCATTTCTACCAATGCCTCCCCTTCAAGCTGCTAGCAAAAACGACAGTGAAATAGTCTGAAGATACTAAATCGGTTGTCCCCCCGTCTTTTACAAAGAAGATGACGTTAGGATGAATACGACAGGACACAAAGCATTAAATTTCACAGAGAATAATAATTCTTAAACTTACATAGTATAAATAAAAAAGGAAAACATCCTAATCCGACAGTCAGCTGATTCCTGAGCATTAAACTCACCAGAACACGTTAAAATAATACAACTTCGACCATCGTGGTCAATTATACGGGGAATGAAGAAAGACGGCAGCGAACGAATAGACTCATGTACTCAAACTGGACTTCCGCAGGAAGATAAAGTTCGGAGAGAGATTAACCATCACTACAAGCATGCAATTACGGCAAAGCGATTTATATCGGCTGAACAACAGAAACTAATATACGTTCGCGTCCACGATACAGACGGTGAAAGGGAAAGACCACGTGGGCGATTAAATTTATCACTGAGCAACACCTTGTTGAAACATAAAAATCACGAAATTACAGCGAAAACAGTTCTTGACTACCAAAGTTAGACTAAATCATGAGGAAACTGCAAATAGATCAACGAGAAGAGGAAAATTGAATGCCCACTGGTTCATGCAACACGTGGTACCCACAAATAGAAAGGGCAACTTAATCCCACAAAATTAGCTCATTGAACGAAGAACACTTCGGAAGAGGCGGAACAAAGCGAATGCCAAAATCGCTATATCTAATTATACATAAAGCTGAGGACGGAATAGACTCATAATTGAGAACAGAAAGAAAGAGACCACCAAGGCACAATTACTTTCAGTCACACAAGGTAAAGATCGCCTAACTCGGCCTAATCATCACGCAGTGGCGAACATGTCACACCACAATGTCAGAGAGGAACAAAGCAAACACATAATACTAGAACCATCCAGGTGAAAAGGAAATACCAGAGGGATCCTTTCCGCTACCAGTAAAAGGAACACTAAGTTGGCTGCCCTGGTCCACCAGCAGACGGAAAGCAGCTAGACTCCCAATCTCTTATACCCTCTAAAACACACATACACTCTCTCATTTTTTTCATAAAAAAGGCACAGTGAAAAAAGAAACATGTAATACAGTATGTCAATATATAGACTCTGGTGTAGATTAGACAGGAGAAGTAACAGAAGAACAAACAAACAAACAAACAAACACCATTCGAACAGGCCTTGAAAACCCAACGGGACCGACCGGCCGCCGTGTCATCCTCTGCCCTTAGGCGTCACCGGATACCAGGGCCGCTACTTCTCAATCCAGTAGCTCCGCAATTGGCCTCACAAGGGCTGTGTGCACCTCGCTTGCCAACAGCACTCGGCGGACCCGGACGGTGACGAATCCAGGTGCTAGCCAAGGCCAACAGCGCTTAACTTCGGTGATCTGACGGGAACTGCCAGTACCGCTGCGGCAAGGGCGTTGCCCAACAGAAGAACATAGTGTATAAAAATTCTGATGCACAGCACAAGTTGCCTCCATCTAAATTTCAGATAATTCATGAACTTACATCGATCGCACTGTACATTCCCTGTGGGCGAGTTTTAAGAAGTACGCCGAGGTCATGCGGTACAGAAAATGAGACGGGAACAAGATAAAATGTGAACAAGATAAAATATGAAACTATTCTATAGAGAGGTTTCAACTCTGAAAACAGAACTAAGAATAACTACTCGGATCACTATTGATACACATCCATGCATTGCAGAGCTTACTCATGGTGGCTTCATGGAAGATGAGTAAAACAAGTTGATGATGTGAGACCCAAAAATGATAATCAATAAAAATGGGATCCCTTAGCAACACTTCTCCCAGCACAAAAATTTAATGACAAATAACTGCAGGTTACATACACGCAGAAGCGTTCCAGCATGGGATTCCAAAGATGGATCATCAGCACGCTGTTAAGCAGATACTACAGTCATGCTTATGTGGCAAATCAGTGTACATAGTGAAATTTCCTGGCAGATTAAAACTGTGTGTCCGACCGAGACTCGAACTCGGGACCTTTGCCTTTCGCGGGCAAGTGCTTTACCATCTGAGCTTCGGTAGCTCAGATGGTAGAGCACTTGCCCGCGAAAGGTAAAGGTCCCGAGTTCGAGTCTCGGTCGGGCACACAGTTTTAATTTGCCAGGAAGTTTCATATCAGCGCACACTCCGCTGCAGAGTGAAAATCTCATTCTAGTGTACATAGTAGTTGCATACGTCTGCATTTGAATCCAAAGTCTGCGAGCCTCTGACATGTAGGGTAGAGAGGTGCTGCTCATCGTGGCAGTCACTACGGCTTCTTCCCTTCACTTACGGAACATTGCAAGAATGATGGCTTAAGTTAATAAAAGGTTCAAATGGCTTTGAGCACTATGGGACTTAACTTCTGAGGTCATCAGTCCCATAGAACTTAGAACTATTTAAACCTAACTAACCTAAGGACATCACACACATCCATGTCCGAGATAGGATTCGAACCTGCGACCGTAGCGGTCGCACGGTTCCAGACTGTAACGCCTAGAACCGCTCGGCCACCCCGGCCGTCTGCTTTAGTGCACTCCGTGTGCACTAAATTTTGTTTGATCTCTGGTAGAATGTAGGACAGCAGCCGGACACGAATTACTTGAACAATAAAAACAAAACCAACGAAAACTGTCGTCTGGCCAGTTATTGCCACGCTAATTTGGCACCGCTGCTTACGATTCTGTTCATTTCACATGAAAACGGCTCTGAATTGCAGTTTACGCTTGAGGCCTGAGGATGACATCATTTGGTGTCGAAACTGGTAGCATGAGTTAAAAAGATTTATAATGACGTTGTTTTCAAATACAGTCGTTGGTTTTATTATCGTCATTCAAGTAAATTTTGTTTGGTCTTGTTCTCGAGAGCCCTACGTGAACGGTTCATAAGGGGTTGTAGTATTTTCCTGGACTCATCATTAAAATCTGGTTCTTGAAACTTTGTACATAGGCTTTCTCGGGATGGTATGCTTCTATCTTCATGCGTTTGTCAGTTTAATTTCTTCAGTATCTCTGTGACACTCTCTAATGGGCCTTCTCTGTATACGCTCTGTAACCCAAGTTAGTCCCCACACTTCAGCCTTATTATCGGATGACTAGAGTGGTTTGTCAGCAATCTCCTTTGTAGACCGATTGCATTTCTCTAGTAACTGAAATCTGCCACCTGCTCTACACGCGATTCAGCCTATGTTAGGTTTAATATCACTACAAATTGTTACATCACGGTACTTATATACGTTTACCAATTTCATTTTTTAATCACTTCGTTTTTTGAAGTGCATAATTTTATATCTGTGAAAATTTTTAGGACGTTAGCGATCTTTACGCCACTTAGAAATCTTATCAAGGTTGGACACGTTGTGCAGCCTTCTCTAGCAGTACTTCCTTATAGATAAATGCATCCTCTGCAAAAAGCTTCAGGTTACTATTAATAATCTGTATGAGATCCTCCCTACCATGAAGTCCTCACTCTAGTCACATTTTCTTTGCACTCGTTCCCAGTAATTAAAGTCTGACTTTATGTGCAGCTGTGTCACCTGTATATTAGGGAACGGCCTGGCAGATTGGTCTGGGTCGCTAGAGGAAAGATGCTTTTATCTCCCCAAGTGGGAGCTGAATCCACCTCAGGTTGGTAAATGGTGGTAATGATGTAATAATACAGACGTTTCATCTCATCGTTCCTTTAGTGCGATAAAAATGTAGGTAAGGCGATTATTAGTCGTAAGAAATCTTCACAACCACGGAATGTAGCATTGTCTACAAACTACAAGCCCATGTATGCAAGCACGTGCAAACAAAGATCACACCACTTTTTTGCACCCAGTGTTGTGCAAAATGTAGACAAAATAGCAACAATAATTATAATGTGACGCTGCAGATAGCTCGTATCGCAGAATTCGCACAACAAGTGGGACTCGCTCATTCCATATCCTAAAACCACTTTTACGTAAGAAGTCCACCAGCTGGTCCAGTGTTGGTTCCAGCTGTTTAGCCATTTCCGAAACTAGTCTCTTTCGTAAGTGTTATGCATGAGGAAAGTAAATTCCGTTTTGCTATTATACATAAAGTATTATTACGTTCCTATATTATGAAAACAAAAGAGACACGTTGTTAAGGTCCCTAATTTCTTGGTGCATTTTACGAATTACGTGTGCTATACACGGATGTAAAAATATAAGTCAAATGTTTTCCGTACAAGGTGGCAGTAGCGTGACCTTAAAGTGGACTATAACAGTGATTTCATCGTTCTTTTAATTACGTAATCTCCGACTTCTGATTAGGAATATAGCTCAGAATCTTTCTTTTTTAATACACAAGCAACACCCAAAGCGTAATAATTCTCACGGGTTCAGAGATGCTCGAAATATGCTGTCCTCCTCCCCACTTATCAACCTAACACATACCAAAAAACACATACGCATATACATACATCTAACTCATAATAATCCAAACTTGCGCTGCTGCCAGCGCAAACTTTCCCGATGCATATCTGAATTCGTTTTTTTAAAGCAAATACGCAACGACGTTAATCAAAGCAAGGTGAGCTCGGGTTATTTTACGCAATATAGAAACCACAAATCCATTTTCAATTTTCTCGTATAAATTGTAATTGAAGTGGAATGATGTTTAAAAGTACAAAATAAATCCATTAATATTAAATGCTATGTTATATTAAAAAAAACATGAGATATCATTCTCCTCTGTTAATTACTTCGTTAAAACTGTAATTAAAAAACCCGTGGCAAGCAGAAGAAAATACTTTATTTCGAGAATTATTCGATGTCACAGCGCGTCGGCTGAACAGTTACGGAGTGTTTGTTCGTTTCCGCCACCTGCTTACAGATTTTTCGCTGCCTTTGACTTATATTAGTAATTTGTACATAACAAAGGCAAATTTAATGTACCGTTTAAGAACAGTTTACTGCAGCGGCATGAACTGTTATAGGAGTGTGCTATACAGGCTCAAACTAAATACATTAATCATAACGTGGGTATACACTTTTTCGAGGCTCTACTTCAGATGTTGATATGCAATTTCATTTCATAACTCACCACTCGGTTATTTAATGGCAGAACCTTCGTCCATCTTTACAAAGCCTAGTTTTGTAAATAACACTAAACGCTTGAAGAAATTGTAAATAAACATAACATATTTAAATCAAGGAACTCATTGTGTTAAGCATTATATTTTTATCAGTGGATACGCCCTTCTCAGCGAACTTTCCGTCCGTAGTCGCGTTTCGAATATCATGAGACCAGTTTACGCCGTTTATTTCTCTCTTAAAGTCAGTGAGCTTCAACGGAAGCATGTCTGTAGGATGCAGGAAAACTACGAAGATAACATAATGAAGCGACGACAGATAAGCGCAGCATAGCACGTTTTGATTGACCTCAAGAAAGAACACAGAAGGCACCGAATAATGTGCTCCCACTTTAGTTTATTAAAAAGAATACGGAAGATGCCGTTTTATGTGTTTGCACTGATATCTTCTCTGACTTTTTACCACTCTCTCTCACCTTAACCAAAGCAATAAATCGTAGTTATCGACAGTATTACAGACACGACTATATGAATGACATGTAGGCGACTTCCTCTTTGTTAATATCATTGGACTGAACTTCAGTCTGACGTGTAGATTACCGCAATTATATTCACACGGTCATTTCAACACAAATCGAAACAGATGGTTGCCCCTAAACATTTAATCATAGTGCTTAATTTGGTAGGGTATAACCAAATAGTTTTCCCTACGAAATCATCAAAATACAATAACTAGCGATCCTTTGGCCTCTTTGAAGGCTGTCGACAAATAATGAAATTACTCTGCTTCCTAACATCT
This sequence comes from Schistocerca serialis cubense, assembly GCF_023864345.2. NCBI lineage: Eukaryota > Metazoa > Arthropoda > Insecta > Orthoptera > Acrididae > Schistocerca > Schistocerca serialis. The sequence goes on from NC_064642.1 coordinate 651,626,180, forward strand.
AATAAGTATGACACACAGTTCTTAATTTGTTATTTATACGATGACTAATATCTTTAAAGTTATTGAATGGAATCTGATAGTAAAGTATTATATGAGATATATCATTTGTGCAGAAAAATATCGTACTAAGGCAGAAATAAATAGAACATAAAATGCAAATTGGCTTTTCTAAATGGAAAAGCATCCAGTACAAATGTCTAGCGTAAGGAAATCTTTCTAAAACTATTTCTGTGACTCATACTCTTGGACGAAAGTGAACCCTAGGCGGTAAGCAGTACGGGTAAGAAGAGAATAGAAGTTTTCGAAATGTGGTTCTACAGATTAGTGCTTAATATTAGATGTGAAGAAATTAATGGCACAACCTGTCAAACACGATAGGCTTATATGACGTGTTCTAAGGGCATCAAGAAGTAATCAATTTGGTATGTAAGGAAGTGTGTCTGGGTTCTTGACACAACGTAAAACGATATTAAGGAGGCAGCACTTTCCTGATATTCTGTAAAATGTTATTTGTTTGACCATGAAACGACTTTCGGGCTTTCTGGTCATCGTCTGATGACAACTGAATCCGGAAACTATAGGCAAATGATGTGCGACTTACACGGATAATACTGATACAAGTGGAGAAGACAGATGAAATAATCAGATACAGAGTGTTTACAAAGTAATGATCCCGGCGGCGGTTCGAGTCCTCCCACGGGTATGGGTGTGTGTGTTTGTGCTTAGGATAATTTAGGTTAAGTAGTGTGTAAGTTTAGGGACTAATGACGTTAGCAGTTAAGTCCCATAAGATTTCACTCACATCTGAACATTTTTTGAACAAAGCAATGTATTACTTTTCTTGTATGAGATTGAAATCACTACATTTAACGAAAAATTGAAAATGATGTTTTGTCTGCAAATCTCTATTTTTATTAAACTGGTAAATAACACTGATTTCAATATTGTAACTTGACACTTGTATAACAAAAGATCGAAAGTATATTTGGACATTTAAAACTAAACTGGCTTTCTGTGTCATATGTGTGTTAATTTCAAGTGTTCCCAGTAGCGTCATCTTTCTACTTTTCTTAAAAATGTGCAAAGTCTGACACATGCATCGTATGATGAGTCTCTGTTAAACAATGTTCCGGAAAGTTTGAATTTGTGTTTTCCTAGTATAGAGCTTCTCTCATGACACAACTGCAACAACCTTGCTTTGACAACTAGTAAATGGTTCAAATGGATCTGAGCACTATGGGACTTCACTTCTGAGGTTATCAGTCCTCTAGAACTTAGAACTACCTAAACCTAACTAATCTAAGGACATCACACACATCCATGCCCGAGGCAGGATTCGAACCAGAGACAGTAGCGGTCGCGCGGTTCCAGACTGTAGCGGCTGACAACTAATAATTTCCCACAATGTTTGCCTGTGGTTCATATACGCCACTATGAACTAAAGTTTTCATTTTGTCTTTAATACTGAATAACAATACAGAAAAGCAATTGTTCTTCTATAATTTAACTAGCAGCTGCCAACATTTTTGGCTGCAGTTATAAAAATCGAAAAATATGAAAGGCAAGCAGTAGTTGAGAATAGAGTGAGACACGGTCGTAGGCTTCCTCGATGTTATTCAATCTGCATACTGAGCAATCAGTAAAGGAAACTAAAATTGGAAGAAGAAGTGACGGGAAATAAACAAAATCTTTAAAGTATGTTGACGTCATTTTCATTATGTTCGAGAGGGCAAAGAAATAGGAAGAGCGCAGGAACGGATTGGATGGATTCTTGAAATGGCTTTGCGCGATGAACATCAACAATAGTAATACAAGCATAATTGAATGTAATAGAATTAAATCAGGAGATGTTGAGGGAATCAGATTGATAAATGAGACACTATAAGTAGTAGATTAATTTTGCTGTTTGAGCATCAAAATGACTGAGGGTGGCGGAAGTGTAGAGGATGTAAGTTGCAGACTGTCAACAGCAAGAAAACGGGTAATTTCTGAACACCGAATACGAAGTGAAATATTGGGAAGTTTTTCTGGAGGTAGTTTTGTGGAGTGTTGCCTTGTACGGAAGTGAAACTTGGATGACATATAGTTCAAACAAGATGACAACAGTGTTTCTGAAATGCAGTACTATAAGAAAAAGGTTGAAGATTAGAGGGCTATATTGGATGAGTAATGAGCAGGTACTGAGTAGATACGAGGAGGAAGTAAGTGTATGGCATAACATGACTACAAAAGGAATCAGATGACTAGACAAATTGTGAGTCTTGAAGGAATCAAACGGAGAGTGTACACAGTGTAAAGGGAAAAGCGGCTGCATGTGGATGGTATAGTAGTTAAGCGGAGATGAAGAAATTTCACAGTACAGTTCTAACGATGATAGTTGCATAAAACGTTTCTTGTGTCTGAAGAAAACAACAACAACATTGAGTGGTGCACCAGGTTTCATAATTACTTATCAGATCCAGTTACGTAGCGTAAGAAGGCTGTTTCGTTTTACATATAAGAGGCAGTTAAATGGAAACGAGACATATGGGAAAAGTGAGTAAGCTGTTTAGAATTTTAAAAGTTATCACCATAACTGTTAATACATTTATGCCACCGTGAGCGAAGACGGTCAGTGACTTTGTGGAGAAGTAATGCGGTTAACTACGGAACCATGATTGTGCACAGCCGTGCACCTATTCCAAAGAAACAGACGGTCAAAAATGCAGGGCTCCAAAATTTGAAAATCGCATGGGGAGAGATTAGGATAGTATGGAGGACCTTTAAGCGCCCACCTACGTAACGAGGTATTTTCGACTACTCTACAGAAATTTCGTACTCCGGTACAATCACGGTTCCGTAGGCAACCGCAAACATTTTTCCGTGGAGGTATTGACCGTCTTGTCTCACGGTAGGATAAGTGTATTAACAGTTATAGCAGTTAATTTTGAAATACTAAACAGTTTATTTACCTTTTTACCATCTGTCTCGTTTTCATTCCATTGCTATCTGTGTTTAATTGTTGCGTAAAATATTTATTTATAGAGTAATTCATAAGCGAGAAGCAGATTCCAAACATTTATTCCTTCAAAGTACTAAAATGGGGAGAATTACCATGTTCCTGGACAGACCTTTTTTCAGATTTCAAGGTTCAAACACTTACGCAGTCACTGTGATATCCACGAGTTATCCAACAGACATCATAATGATATCTGTTTATTGCCTAGTATAAATCAGCTAGTAATTAGTTATGGGATTCACTCCTTCAACAATTCGGCGTTGTCGATCTTTTAGAGTGGCAGGCATAGGTGGGGGAAAGAAAAGTTCGCTTGTGCGCTCCCAGAGATTAATATTGCGGGGGCTATGGTCTGGTGCCCTGGGAGGACAGCAACGACGAAACTGATTTCCTGCTCATTCTCTTCCAGTCCAACGTCCTGGAATGGTGCTTTTCAGGTGAAGCCGGACGCGGTATGGAGGTGAGTTGGGGCGCCATCTCGCATGAAGTAGAAACTATGTGAACACATTAAAGTCGGTGAAAAACCGAGTTTTCAAGCATGTCACAGATTTTTATTGCCGTGATTTGTCGAAAGAATAGAACGGTGTTTAAACCTTGTCTTTCTCAGTTGCACAGTAGTTTTGGAACTTCGGCGACTCTCTTTTGTGTTCAATAACTATCATAGGGTTTTCAATCAAACACAATCTAACATTATGGCTATTATCTTTTTTTTAGCCAGAAAAGTGAAAAATATTTTCAACTGAAGTAATTAACCGTGCAGTAAAACTGTCTTCATCCGCGTCCTTCTCTAACTACAGTTCAAAATCCGTGCCTTTTAGTGTGGTGGTCAGGATGCAGTGTTTGCAGCAACTGCTGGTTTACCACTGTAAAAACCCTATGTTTAGTGATTTTAAGTTCACAGTTTGTTGACGCTCTGGATTTACCTAGGATCACTGCATAAGATACACGGATGCTTTCGACATTTTCATCCAGAGAATGTGGACGGCCCGTGCTTTTCCGTTTGCAGAGGCAATCATCATCTACGGATTCTCCATTGCCGCTCTTCAATTCACTTAGGGCGAGGCAGCTCTTTGTGGTATTATCGGCGGGATGCACGTCGCAATTTAACAGTGGCGGTAGTTACAGCACACAAAACGATAGTTCTTGTGGTAGCACCATTTTTAGGGTCTCCTACATCAATCGATAAAAACGGAACTCATATTGGATCACTCTGTTGTCCTTGGATCACTGTTTTCAGTCCGTCTGTCTGTCTATCTCTCCGACTGTTAAAAGACTTTTTCTTGGAACTGGTAACGTATCAAGTCAAAATTTATGTCACGTACTAATATTTATGGTCCCTTGGCGATGTATAAGTCATTTCAATCAAAAGAGTCGTTCATTGACGCCACACATTTTGATAATCGCAAACTTACTCATAAAATCTATAGAGTACCTCCCGTTCAATTAGAATCATGAAATTTGGTAAGAAGCAGTCTGCAATTTACATCCTCTACACTTCCGCCACCCTCAGTCATTTTGATGCTCAAACAGCAAAATTAATCTACTACTTATAGTGTCTCATTTATCAATCTGATTCCCTCAACATCTAAAGCAAAAAATAAGAAAATTTTTAATTTGTAATTATATCACTCGAAATTTTTTTTTAAACTTTTGTTATCTGACTGTTTATATGTCTGTTAAGACCCCTTTTCCTCAGGATAGGCTAGACGTATCAAGTTGAAATTTATCTCACATAGCTGTATTGTCTCCTGGTAGTGTAATAAATATAAGCTTCTAAGTCAATGCAATCTAAGGATAGGGCTATTTATGTCATATATTTTGACACTGGCAAACTGAATCATCGAAACCTATAGGATACTTACCGTTAACACAGAATTATGAAATGTGGCAAGGAGCAAGGTTTCTCAGCAAAAGTAAAGGAAAACAACCATAAAACTGGTGAATTACTCACACAAAGAATAAAATGTTTGTTGTTTGTTATCTGAGTGTCTGTCGCCGGCCGCTGTGGCCGAGCGGTTCTAGGCGCTTCGGTCCGGAACCGCGCTGCTGCTACGGTCACAGGTTCGAATCATGCCTCGGGTATGGATGTGTGTGATGTCCTTAGGTTAGTTAGGTTTAAGTATAGGGGACTGATGAACTCAGATGTTGACTCCCATTGTGCTTAGAGCCATTTGATTTTTGAGTGTCAGTCAGCCGTCCTCCTTTTTCTCAGGAACGGGTAAACCAAGGCCTACTGTCCATTACCGGGGTCAAACAATACATACGTGAATTCAGGCAACAAATACGGCCACTTGTGTCACATATTGTGATATCTTACTAGTGTCTTTATCGATAACGTGCAGAAATCGTCGAAATTCTCAATAATTTGGATGGTTGAACTATCTATATACATTATCTTTTACGGAACCCTCATTGCGTGATTCCTTTTCGCATTTACTGGAATTTTTTTTTTTTTTTTTTTAATGCGAACAGCAACGCCACTGCGGCAATGAACTTCTAGGCAAACCCAAATTTGCAATTTTTGTCTGTGTAAGATAGTTGCGTTAGTGTTTGAAACTCTTGTTGTGGTTTGCAAGAGGTACGCTTATGGAATTTACTCCTTCGTTTTGAATGACCCTGTGTTGCACGGCTTTAAACTCTAAGAGGACAAAAGGAAAGCCTATGGATTGGGCGTACGTCGCTGTAATGTACGAAGTGCAGTAACCCCTGAAACGCCGTAACCCACAGCACGACAGAGTGAGGCGTGTAATTGCGGTTTCAGGCCCCCGTCCGTTCGCCAGGTAATGCTTCCGGCGTCCACGCCCGTCCGTTAATTTCACGAATGTGTCTGGGGGAGGTGGTGGGGTTGGAGAGGGGGGAGGGAGAGCTCTGCAGAGTGATTACTGACCCGGTGTGGTGGCGAGACGCGCGCTCAGATATTCCAGCGTGTCTTGGCACGTGGAACCATAGCTGGCTAAATAATGCAGCGGCAGGCGCACTTGATTGATGGCGCGCGAGCTGCGCACGTAATGGACGGCGGCCCTCGGCCGATTAGCGGCCAGGCGTTCCGCGTCGCCATTCCTTCGCTCTGACGTCACCACAGCCGGCGCGCTCTGCCCGAACTGCCGGCGGGAGTCCACTCGCTTGACCGCGGTCAGCATCTGCGAATAAGGCGCGTTACGACCGCTCGTTTTTCATACTCGTTCCGCACGTCCCCCGTTGCTTACAAGGGGAAGCCACGACGCCTGGAACGAAAATTTACTACAAACTTCGCACACTCGTTGTACTCCATGAGGACCAAAATGTGTAAGCAGTAGCGCGTACTTCTCAAGCGTTACTGAAAAAAATTGCAAGATAATTTCGGTCGTCAAATATATACCTGTGCGTGGCCATTTTAACCACGAAATGGCGGCAGCCGAATGGTTAGCGTGCAAGCCCCCTACTCACAGGATCGATGGATCGAGTCCCGATCATCAGTTTTTTTTTTATTTCTAATGCAGTAATTTTCTTTACTATTTATATTACACTTGATATAATGGGTAAAATACGTGTAATCGGATGAACTTTTATTAAATTTACTGTGTTATTTGGTGGTCTACAAATTTTTATTATTACAAACAATATAATATTCATAACTATCGAGTAGCAGATGACCAAACGCATAAAGTGATACTGAAAATATATGCATGTCCGTGATCTGAGAAATTCGTTATGCCTGGAAGGAGCCCTAAACGACTTGTTACCTTCAAGTTTTGACCGGCACAGACTACTTTCGAAAGATGTACAGTTAATCGTCGCTTTCGGCACTACGGGTACAAGTTGCAGGGTGGTATTTTTCGTAAAAACATGAGAAACATGAAGTTAAACGGCACCAGCTAAATAAATCCTATGTTTCGCATACGCAGGGTCTTTTGAGGCTATCCGTTGCAAAAAAAAAACCTCGTTAACATTTTCGAAAACCTCTCTTTCAGCCGATAATTTGGAGACAAACTATGCATAATGCAGCATTTCCTTAAATATCGGCTTTGATAACTGATCATGCAGTATCGACTGTATTTTCAAAAATGGTTCAAATGGCTCTGAGCACTATGGGACTCAACTGCGGAGGTCATTAGTCCCCTAGAACTTAGAACTAGTTAAACCTAACTAACCTAAGGACATCACAAACATCCATGCTCGAGGCAGGATTCGAACCTGCGACCGTAGCGGTCTTGCGGTTCCAGACTGCAGCGCCTTTAACCGCACGGCCACTTCGGCCGGCGACTGTATTTTAATAGCGTCTTCACGAGAAGCAATTTCGTGTGCTCTTTTGATTAAATACGAACAGTTTTGAAGACACGGACAAGCATACATTTTCAGTATCACTTTATGCGTTTGATCGTTTACTAGTCGATAGTTATGAATATTATATTATTGGTGATAATAAAAATTTGTAGACTGCCAAATAACACTGTAAATTTAATAAAAGTTCAGGCGATTGCACGTATTTTTCCCGTTGTATCAATTGTGATATAAATAGTAAAGAAAATTACTGTGTTAGAAAAAACACAAAAAAAACTGACGAATGGGACTGGATCCATCGATCCAGTGTTTACGGGGTTTGAACGCTAACCACTCGGCTGCCACCGCTTCATGGTAAAACTGACCACGCGCAGGTATATATTTGACGACCGAAATTATCTTGCGATTTTTCTCAATAACGCTTGAGAAGTACCCACTACTGCTGACACATTTTGCTATCTTCATGGAGTACTACGAGTGTACGAAGTTTGCAGTAAATCCGTGTTCCAAATGTCGTTACCTCCCCTTGTTAGTGAACTCGCCACCAATAATTGATGAAGATTACTCGTTCTTATCGTTCCACTGTCTGCCGCCGAGGGCTCCTCTTCACATCCCTCAATGTACTCTGTTGAACTATGAAAGATAGTTACAAAGTTCTATTTTTCATTTGTGTAAAATAACGCGATGGGTGGAATACACCCACTTGCTATAAACCCAATCAGTCATTAATTATTTTCGTCTTTTCTGTTCTCCATTTCATTATTAACCCATAACTCAATGGGTGTGTTGTCTCAGACCTCATGAAGGTATTCCAACTCGTTCTCTAAGGTCATTTCTAGCTCAATGCTTCTACGAGGGCTGTTGCAAACTTAGGTCCGATAGGTCGCGAAATGAAATCCGCGGTGAAAATCAAAAGTATTTTGTCCGCAACCTTCCAGCAAGCGCAATGGAGCCATCTATCGATCCGTTCTCCAGACGTTGGCGTAAGATTGGGTCGTCTTCTCGAAAATAATTAAGGTTTCGTTAAGTGTGATGGATGTCTGTCTCGGCTTACTTCGTCTATCTCATCTCTCACCCGTCACACCCCATCTGGCAGACGGGTCGGTAAATGTCCACCGCAGATAATTAGCAAAGTCTTGCCTATATTTCTTACGCTGTTGCAGCTTCGCGTGTTCATCCAGTAGAAAATTCCAAAAATCTATTTTGTCTTTCTCCAATTCGTTGTAGACGTAGCCCACAACCATTCCCCGTACCCATGTCACTGCATTTGTTTTATGGACCGGAAAATAAGATTCTTTGGGGCAAAGGAGTGTGTCCGATGGAAGTGTGTGCGGGACGGTGCGTAACAGGAACACCAACATCTGTTGTGCCAAGTGCCACACCGGAGTCGCCCCACTACATGCTAAACGATGTTCATCAGTGTCCACTGCTTAAACATAATTGAGTGTCTGCCAAATTAATCGCATGCAGTGTGCACAGCTTAAACATAATGGAGTGTCTGCCAAATGAATCGCATGCCGCCGTTGGTTCGTTGCGAACTTCCTTTTTACCATCACTTACCACGTTGAGCTTACCGACGTTGGGAGGTAAACGTTCCGTATAATGCGCCATATCTGTCGCCAGTTTTCCCAGGGTATTCCTGGGGCACCGTCGCAGTAATATTTGCTACACATCTCGCGTCGTCGGTAGTCGTGTTGTTGGGAAGGCTTCTCTGACAGCTAAGCTCCAAAAAGAAGACGAGAAATATGGCCCACATTGACTGGGGGCACCATTGAAGTGGTTGCCAGTGCATCGGCCAACGCACCCGAGGTACTGCGAAATTGATCGCGCCACTGTTGAAAGACCGTACTGACGAATAGCGTCCGTGCCTTTTCATATACGTTGACCAGACCAAGTCCACCCTCTCCAGGTGGTAGCGTAAGCGAAACAGGTGTCCCGCACTCACGTAAGTTCCGAAAGTTGCTTGTATCCGCTTTGCCATTGTGCGCGTTAAAGGCAGGACAGCGCTTCCTGAGTGAGTCTCGGTGCTAGGTACACGTTAACATGTCCAACCTCTGAATCATATCCAAAGCTCTTAATTTCAGTTACAGCACCATCGTCATATAATATAATCGCTCGACAGCCCCCTATATACAAATAAGAGGGGACGTGCTTTCTCAGCTCTGTCCGTATTAGTCTCACCCTATTTAGGACGGGGTATGTGGTAAAACTCGCCCATTTTTCGGCCACATGGAATAGAACTATACCGTATGGTCGAAAGGCGTGGATCACTAGTTCAGACGGGACCTCAAACGGAAGCTCGAAGACCCTTATGGTGCGTATCCCCATTCCCGCGTGGTCGACTGTAACCGCAGCAACATTCCCTCTGATATGACAGAAACGATATCCGTTCGGTGATCGTTGGAGAAGTCTTTCACAAGCCACATCGTCAATATGCTTGACATCGAAGACGCTTGAAACGATCAATAAATGGATTCCCACCAGTTCCCGTGGATCGATTTTAACCTTTTCTCTTAAAAAACGTTCAATATTGTGTGCCTTTGGTCGTGTATAGTCGTTCATAAAACTGAACTTCAAAGTCGTTTTTCTGTATGAGTGTGCCGTCTCGTTCTAGACTCGAAACACCGCAAACACGAAGCTGCTCCGGCGTAAACAAACAGGTGCGCGCACCGCAGTGTGGCCGGAGGGCAACACGGTTCCGCACTGTGTCACTGTCGAAGGAAGACTGCGCCATCTGAGCTACCCAAGTTTGACTCACGACCGGTCCTCACAGCTTCATTTTTGCCAGGAACTCGTCTCCTCCTTCCGGAGGTTCCTAGTTCGAGTCTCGGTCCGGCACACAGTTTTAATCTGCCAGGAAGTTTCATATCAGCGCACACTCTGCTGCAGAGTGAAAATCCCATGCTGGTTTACTAGCTGATAATTTGGATGTTTTGAAGAAAGTTGACATAGGGAAGTCAAGTGAGCACCTCTGCCACAAGCAGATGCATTATGTGAGACAAGTGAAACATTTAGAGAGAAACGATAGCGAAGCAATGGAAGGTCTGTTACTGCAGTTTATGGGTTTGTTTAACCGGAGCAGTTCATTTCACAACTAGTCGAGTCAAATTGCAGAAATACGTTGCAAAAGGTGGGGTAGAAGAGTTTATTTTTTCATATGGTTGGAAATATTAGAAAACCGAGTTTTACCAACAAAATTTCGCTTGGGAAAACTTTCTGCAGTCAAAAAACTTGGAAAATTTCGGCCTTTTTTCCGTTTTTTCAAAATATCTCAGTTTCATTTGCTCGTATCGCTTTAACGTCTATTTTCTTTTCTAAATAGCACAAAATTGTCTACAAATTTAATTCTTGCCATTTTTTTCTACTCCCAATATCTAAGGCGCTACAGCGCCTCAAAAAATACCAATTTTTCAAATTTTGAGCATAGTGGCAAGATACCTTATTTTTGAACACTATTTTTTCAGCTTCCGTTTGTGTGGTATAAATACATTATACATCATGTTATATGTTGGAATTTACCACCTCACTTTCAAACATTCAATTTCTCTGTATGCTAAATGAGGATTGCTGGGCACCCAACTATTGTGATTCTTGCATCACTACCTGAAGTTCACTATGGGCCACCTCATCCCTGGTATTTGTAAAACTATAAATATAAAAATACATCATTAAGAGACACACACACACACACACACACACACACACACACACACACACACACACACACACACACTGACACGCGCGCGCACACACACACAAAATAAATTGTCTCAGGAAACTGAACTATTATTAGCTGCAATAGGCAACCTAATTAGGTTGGTAATTATTCTTGTGTATAAAAGCCACACAATTGACATTAAAAGTAAGTAGCTTTATTACAATTAAAATGCATTGTCAATTACTAAAAAATGTTGACAGTTCTGGGTGTGTAATACTTGTAATATCGCACAGTAGCAGACTTGAAACAGATATAAGCATCACTTCCAACGTTTTGATGGGCCAGGTTCCTCAGTGTCACCAGAAATACCTTGAGTTACGGATTCAGGGTCTGTACCTAGAGTTGATCCCAGATTGACCTCTTCTTTAAACAGCGAGTCAGTCTCAGCAAATTCGTTGACTTCGTCAGCGGTTTCCACAACATCCTCCATAACATCTTCTTCACTGCCTTCATATAAAAATTTTGGAACGTTTTCACAGTAGACTCCAATACATTTCTTGCAAATGGAAGAACATTTCAAACCCGCTTTTTTGCAGGAGCACGCTCCGCCACAGTTCAGCTTGCATGAGCACGAAACAATGTGAAGAAGTGCTTCAGGTGCTGGATCTTGGCTCATTACAACGGGTTTTGGACCGTGGTCACTGTGATTCCAGCCCCATTTCTCAGGAGGTTTCCAGTTTCCCATCCAACTTTGGACTTGTTGGTAAGTCCGCAACGAATGATGTTGTGCAGCATCTTGTGTAGGTGGCAACCGTGCAAGATTCAGTTTGCTTTTTGTGGCAGACGTGGCGAGTAGCTGGTACCGCAAATGGTCCAGTGTGTGGGAATTGCTGACACCTCCACTATACAATGCGATAGTAACCTGTTTTGTTGCTGTTATTATTTCTTCACGGGTAGCATGTGGTTTATTGAACGTGCAAAGCGCTGAGGTTAGGTGTTCATTTTTCGCAACAATATTGCACCACTTAATTTTTCCTTGACTAAAAAAAGCGAATGTTGTATCACATCCGCTAAAGGCGTGAGTGAACAGAATATATTCACTATCAAACTTGCAGTGGAAAACCACTTGTCTTCGGCATTTCCTCTTCCTGGCTTTAAGAAAAATAAGTTTTCAATGCCTTGCCCCAAACCGGTCATGAGCACAAGCAGGTCAACATCTTCTCCTACAATGACAACACTTCCAAAATCTTTGGTTCTTGAAATGACAGATGTTACAATCATAACGTCAGCATCTTCTTGTGGCTGGTGCACTTCAACGCTACACTACAGAAATTCCTTTTTAAGAAGTGTGATCAAACGCATCTTGTTTCGTTCGTTGTACAAGAACTTGTCCTGAGGGACTTGGTTCACCATCTCTGATTCAACCACAACGTTAACAGAAGAATGTTTTTTGGACCTACGAATGTAGCACTCTTTGTGCTACATTTGTCTCCCTCACATGGGTACCCATCAAATACAATAGCAAATTAAGATCCAAACTGACGTTGCAGGTAAGAAACATAGCTTTGGGCTATTGACTTAAAGCAAACATTTCGAGTCCAACTCACTTTGTGGATAAGGGACCCTCCATCAAAAATTCGTTTGGCATATGGCAGTCTTAACTGCTTGATTAAAAAGTCATCAGAATTCCCTTTTGCACATAAGAAGCATTTCTCTTTGAACTTGAACTGACCTTTTTCCTGCGACCGACGTAGCACGCCTGTTGGTTCCTGAGGATGTCGAAGGCTAGCTGCTATCATTCTCTCATTAATGTACTTTTCGTAGCATGCTTCATGCACCATCACTTCACTGAGCTTTTTCAAAAAACCGGTGTGGGCAGATTCCCTGCGTTTAGCACTATAATCGATAAGTGTGCTCAGTCCTTTCTTTTTCACATGGCACCCACCACTCACCACAGTTTTTTCGCAAATGATACACAAATTCATCTCAGACATACTCATTTTCAGCACCACAACATATACTGAAAGGAAGCGACTCCAAACTGTAGGACCCTTATTGTTGTGTGCTAATAGCTGTCAGTGCGCTGTGAACAATCACTAGAGATAATTGCCTTCCGCCCGCCAAAGAATAAATACGCTTTTGTCCGCTAAGGAACAATTCCTACATACTTTTTCTTATAACTGATCATTATCGTCAATCAACTGTAGAAAATGTACGGCACCTGCATGCAATCGTATTACATATTGTAACACAAATAAACTTCACGCACTCCGATGTGAATGTGTTTGTAGTTACTGAATATGATGCTGTTTGTCCTGGCCCCGCAGCAGAGTGAGATGGTAAATTTCAATGAATAACCTGATGAGTAATATGTTTATACCACACAAATAGAAACTGAAATAACATTGTTAAAAATTAGGTAATTTGCCATTTTTCTCGTAATATTAAAAATTGGTATTTTTTGACGCGCTGTAGCGCCTTAGATATTGGGAGTAGAAAAAATGGCAACAATCAAATTTGTAGAGAATTTTGTGCTCTTTAAAAAAGAAAATAGACGTCAAAGCGATAGGAGCAAATGAAACTGAGATATTTTGAAAAAACTGAAAAAAGTCCGAAAGTTTTTTGACTGCATAAAGTTTTCCCAAGCGAAATTTTGTTGGCAAAACTTGGTTTTCTAACCTTTCCAAGAATATGAACGAGTTAAAAAAATAAAATCTTCTACCCCACCTTTTGCAAGGCACAGGCTTTTTTTCTGACAGTTTCACTGGACTAAACGCCATTCACGCAACACAGAAGGCTGGCAGCGAATAATACGTTAGTGTACTAGAGCCTATATCGAGTTTCGAAGTGTATGCAAATGATAATGGAAGAATTTATCGACTAGCAGGTAGCGGACGGTTTTATTGCGTGTGTTCCTCTAACTGTGGACGAGAAAAGTCACCAGATGGCACTAAAATACAGGTTTTTAGTGTGACTATCGATAACTCAATGCATGAACGATCAATGACACATGTTCAATGTCAGACAAATCAGAGACTCTCCTCAGCTTGGGTCAGTATAACTATTTCTCCACAACGGATTTAAAGAGTGGACATCACCAAATAGAATTAGCGACAGAGCATCGACCAAAGCCAGCTTTTTCAATCCCAGGGCGTCATTTTCAATATCGTCGAATGCTATTCGATGGTGTACTTAGCGGTCTGAACCAAAACAACGTCTGGCCTATGTTGATGACATAATAGTGTTTTCATAGACAGGGAAGAGCATGTGCAATGATTTAAGAAGATATTCAAAAGACTGAGAATAGTGTGACTAATGTTAATCATCGATAAATGTCATTTTGCAGCAACAGAAGTAAATTATCTTGGGCATATAACTAGCAAGAAAGGTGTGGGAATAGATTCGTTTGGTGACAGCAATTCAGAATTTTTCGTCACCGAAGATAGTTAAACACGTGCAGAGTTTCATTATTCTCTGTAATTATTGTCGTCGATTCTAAAAGGATGTTGCTGCAATTTCCAGACCTTTGAACTGTTTGTTATGTAAAGGAGCAAAATTTCAATGGTATGCTGAAAACCACATGGTATTCAATAGTTTAAGTTGAGCACTGACATCTTACTCAGTTTTGATATTTGCTGATTTTAAAAAAGAATTTACTCTGTTTTGAGACGCAAGTAATACGGCTCTGTGGGTTGTCGTTAGACAGAATATAGATGGTAAATAGCATCCTGTAGCGAACACATCCAGGCAGTTGAACAAAGCAGCAGAGCAAATCTATTCGACAACCCAGAAGGAGATGATAGCAGTAATCTATGTTATTATATATTTCTGCTGTTATTTATATTGTCAAATGTTTAAGGCAGTGACAGATCACACTATTTTCAAATGCTTATTAGGATTGGAGGACTCTTGTAGCAGATTAACAAGATGGGCATTCCATGAGAGTAAATTTGATTACAAGGTAATACACAAGCCAGGAAACATGTATGGTGATGCCGACAACTTAACTAGAAAAATTGCAATTCTTCAAACACTGGGCAGGAGAGTTGCTGTATGGTGAAAGGCTCAAGCTGTTGGTGTTGGCTTTCAACCTCAGTTCATCATACACAATGGCTTTCTCCGGAAAAAAGCAGAGTGCATGTTATGAGTGGTAGTACATGCAGATTTTTGGAACAAAGTCTTCGGCACAGGCAGATGACCATATGCTGACCAGGCATTGTTTGTGAAGAGGATCTGATCGCTAAACTGCCGAAAAATGTTGGTGAAAGACTAGAAAAGGAGATGTCGAGCAACATGTCAGGAACTCCCTACCTTGTCTGCAACGAGATGATCTTAGCAAATAACTTATTCCGCTACGATGTCTACCATAAGCGTATAAACCATTTAAATGCTTAGGTTGTATGTTTTAGGACCATTTGATACAACAATGACAGAAAATACACGGTACAGTTGCTCAGGCATCAATACATAATTGGTTGCTCATATCTGGCATTCTGGACATTTATCTACAGACCTGGATACCAATTTCATGTCTGATCTTATGAAGCAGTTGTGTCGATTGCTCAAAACTCACAAGCTGTGTACAAGCCCCTTGCACCTTTAATCCAATAGGACAGCAGAGGGAGTTTATCGCAAAAGTTCGAAAACGTTGAGGTATTATGTTAGCAGTAATCATGAAAACAGGGAAAA
The DNA here is from genome assembly GCF_023864345.2 of Schistocerca serialis cubense. Lineage (NCBI taxonomy): Eukaryota > Metazoa > Arthropoda > Insecta > Orthoptera > Acrididae > Schistocerca > Schistocerca serialis. The sequence goes on from NC_064642.1 coordinate 651,641,782, forward strand.
TTTGTATCCACTGCATACAAATTTAAAGTCCATGTGGCTACTGCTCTTTCGCCGCTTGAGGTAATATATGGGAGAAAGATGCCGTCCCCTGTTGAAGTGATTAAGCCAAAGCTTGAATCTGACATTGAACCAGTAAAAAAGCTTTGTAAGAAATTATAAGGCATTTGACAACATGTAAAATGCACAAATACGAAAACCTTAGAACGACAAGAGCGAATACGACTATGTGTCGTGAAGTTACAGCAATACAGGATTGACCAAGAGGTATTAGTAACGAGCGCTTATAAAAGAAAGGCGAAACAAAGAAATTCCTGACCCGATGGCATGGACCATACCAAGTAGTGGAAATGACTCACTTATCAGTGTTAAAATAAACACGGGATGTATTAAGTCTTTTAAAGGAGCTGTCGATGCAGTGCCACAGAAACCAGTAGCATCTGCACTACAGAATTCGAGGCGTCGTGGAAGAAAGAAGAATCAGACGACTGATGACCGGAACATGTCTAAAATGCATTACGTCCTTAGGACATCTTGATAGATAAGATCTGAGATTGTAGTTTACCTTTATTGCACTTTTGTTTGTAGATTATCAGGAAGTAATCCAGTTTTATTTTGTTTTAAAGTGTTTTTCATTTTTTTTCGAGGAATTGATACAATGTTGTTTTCTGTTCGGGGGTTGTATAAGATTTTTTGGGCAATCTCGCCTTCTGTAGGGAGCGGGAGATAGTTATAATTCTTTCCTCTCACGTCGCATACCAGAAAGGGTACAAGTATGGACCAAAGATACATTAACTGATTGAGAGCAAAGAGATGGCTGTGCTCTACGTCGTTGGAACACCTACAAAGACTCCAGAGAGAAACTGTTGTGATCTCCCGAAGTAGGAATAATACAGACCGGAGTACAGGCATGTGACATCCAATTATGTGCGGGGAAAAACCAAAGGAAGTGTATGTCGAAGGGAAGTTTTGACGCTGTATTCACAATTTCCAGAGATTGGACAACCAAATGATCTACACAGTTTTTTCACCAAGAATAGCTAATAGTAAACTGTTACGAACGGGGCAGACTGACAGGTATGACTGTAGTGGAATTACAGGATAGCGTAATAATATTAAACGTACGACTTGTGACTTAGCAGGTGTGACATTTCGTCTAGCACCTACGATCGATGTAATAACCATACTTAGCTGGGATCAACCTATGTTGTACTGGCTGAGAAGCTGCTAGAAGTGCTGCTTGCCCAAAACTAAAGAATGCCCTGAATGTCCTACGCTCACTAGACGAACTAGTAGCAACGCAAAGAGCGATAATTACAGCCAAACAAATTTTTTAGCACATACAAGAACAGCACGATTAATAATTTTACAGTATTACGACTATAAGCGTGACGTCTACCAGCGTTGTAGTGGTTCTGATGGCGATTTGAATAATCTACTCCTGTTTTAAACGAAAGACAGTACGCCACTCACATTTACATGTGCATTTGTAAGTAAAACGCAGCCATATTAATGGGATTATGTGTAAACAATGGATGAACCTATAAGTGTATGAATAATTGTGTTAATGTGTAAGCAATGATTTTTCTAAAGACCTGCTTTACCTTATTTTCTTCTTCAGTCAATTATACCTACCTCGTCGCTTCGATATATCAACCGTTCAAATCATGTAAACTAGCTCAATGATAATGGAAGAAATGCTGAAGTGTAACTACTGGTGGACACTAAAAATTCGCCTACGTTCTACCCTGACAGCTCCCGGAACCAAAATGTCTATATCAATGACCAGTAGACTGCCAGCTGAGGGAAATGCTGAGCCAGTTACGGGAAACATCGAAAATATCGCAGCACCGAAACGACCAAGCGCCCAGGACTGCAGGCGAAGCATAATGACATCATGGATGCTGAGAGATACAGTCGTACTAGTGACAAAGCAGAGTTTCGTAAGAAAGGCTAGGTACAATGCAAAAATAAGTAATCAGGTTACAAGCCAGCAGAAAATAACCTCTGAAGGTTGAAGATGTGAAAATCTGAAGTTACTACGACAGATTGCACAGGAATCGCTAACATAAGTACCCCATCTTCTTCACGAAAGTCTAATTCATGACTGCCCCGCCCAGTGTGTAGTCTGTGCCCTTACTTTGCTTGATGTTATCCAGTGTGAGGGGAGGCTATGGAGGTCGACGCTCGGCACACATAGCTGCCTTTAGGCCTGACGGAGGCTTGACCTGCGTGACCTGGACGCTGTCTATCATCGGCCTTTGAGACGGGATTAGGTGGGGTGGGGGGGAGGGGGGAGGCACTGCTGTTGCTCATCCATTTCCTGTTGCAGATACTAATGCTGCTGGCACTTGTCTCCCAAACAGGCGCTGAGAGCCGACCCCTGCGAGCCAGCGAGTACTTCAGGTGGACCTGGGAGCCGACAACTGAGTGCGAATCTTCATGTGAACGAGTGCACTTTGGAGATCAATACGCAGAACCGGAGGCCACGGGTCGACGGCTGCACCGTGATGTGACAGCCGCCACCCAACGCTTTACTGACCTGGCTGTACTGAGGGTCGAGTGCACACCAGCATTCCTCAGCTGTTGAAGCGATGCACCGCCGGTCCGGCTGTGTAGGGGCGGTTTTGAAGGCAGTCCTGTAATACTGCCTAATAAACGTGTTATTGTCAATGACGTTTCCTTGGCGCTCTCGAGCATAACTAAATCCTCACCACCGCATACCGGCCAGCTCTCTCCAGACGACTACAGTCCCTGAAACTGTACTCCTATACAAATGGGCATTGTAGAGAAATTATAAACATTTTTCCCTAAACTGCCGTTAGGACTTCCACATGATACAGCACTTACACTGATACACGGGAAACGAAGCTGTTAAAAAAATAGTTGGAGAAAAAAATATATACAAAAGAGAAAAAAAGTCTCCTCTTTCAGTCTCTCTGACACTGACAGGCCGTCCTCAGCTATGGCCAAGAGAACTGTGGTATCAGGAGCAAACATCTACTGGAAGCACATTGCTACCATCGCATGTAGCAAGCTGCACTACGTAACAGATAGTTCCGGCCAGTACTACCAATAAACTGCATCAATTTAAAAAGTACAGATGCGCAACTTTTTTTTATTTTTGTCTTAATATATAAAATCGCAGCAGCTTTATATTTTAACATTTTCTAGTATCTATGCTAATTATATTTTAAATAGGCCTCTCGTAAAAAGCAACAGCCAGTCGCCGGCGACCATTCAACCATTACCAACATTATGATATTCAGTTCCCTTTATATTTCGTGAGTCTACTTACAGTGTCAAAATACAAATTTCTACGTCATTGAGTCAGCAGTCAGTATTAGAAATCTAAGATTTGAAGTTAGTCAGCAGCTAACGTTCAAAGGCAGCAGTCACTGTACCAGTGCAGTCACTATACTAGTGCAGTCACTATATTAGTCAGTCTGATTTATTGAGCTGTGACCTTGTACATTTGCTTATTAATCAATAATCTATGTAATCGTAAAAGGTTCCTCATGGAATATCGTTAGGCTCCTCATAGTCTGCCTTGCTTACTAATCTGTGTTGTCAATTCTGTATACTACAAGCAAGCCGATCACAGTGTGTTTAAAAACAGTAAATGCCAATGACATGAAAACGATACTTGACACTGTTGTGTTGAATTATTATTAACTGTTTACATCATTTAATAACCGTCAGAAGAAGAAACAATTGTGAGACACAAAACAGACTGGTCTATTGATAATGTGGAGTATGTTACTCTAATTCGTTTTCTGCAATGGATGGGGAGCAGTCCATGCTGAATGTGTGGAGTTGTACGGCAGCAACCTACCATTGTGTGACACAGTGGCCAGAAGACAGTCTCTTCCAATGTGACAAGATCCATGCAATGACGGAATGAGTTACAGGTTTTAATAACATAAAAGTGAATCTGTTATAACTGTAAGCTTAACTTCTCAGTTTCCGTGTGCTGGAGATAATATGAAACAGGTCTGGTTTATTTGCCTCACACTCACGGAGTCCACATCATAAAAAGGGCCTGTTATTTAGTTACACTAATGATAAGAGGGCTGCAATTGTCGTAAGTTGTCAAGCTTACTGCATGTTTCAAGTACTGAATGCCTATGATTACCCGCTGCGCCCGGTTAGCTATTGTTAATTAGACAAAGTTTACTTTGTGACAATTTGATGCCACCTGCAATCGTTCTGATGAAGGTTAGTGGTGGACCACACTGGTGACGGCATCAAACAAAATATTAAGTACACAAGTAAAACAATGTATTATTTTCTTCACGACAAAATGACGTTTGTTACCAAATTAATATTCGGGTGAATACTTTCTGGAAATTATGTAATTGTAAGTCAAAAACTTTTAGTTTGATGATTGTTGGCACTTGTAACAGGATGATTATTGTTTCAAATGAAATTCATGTCCTACTTCGTGTACAATTTTCAAATTTTACTTCCGTCGCTTTATGTTATGCATTATAAAAATGTCATTTTTCTAATATTTTAATTAATAGAGTGAATAAATAATTCATTTACTTAATGCGATTTGTTATATAAAGTGTAAAATGTGTATGCTTAACACGGCTGCATGATGACTGCGATTTCAAGCGCGCCCCGATAGCTGAGTGGTCAGCGTGACGGATTGCCGTCCTACGGGCCTGGGTTCGATTACTGGCTGGGTCGGAGATTTTCTCCGCTCAGGAACTTGGTATTGTGTTTTCTTCATCATCGTTTCATCCCCACCCGGTCGCCCAATGTGGCGTCAAACGTAATAAGACCTGCACCAAGGCGGCCGGACCTGCTCCGCAAGGGGCCTTCTGACCAATGACACGAAACACTCATTTCCATTACAGCGATTTCAAGTTCGACAAAACCCTTAGAATGCACAGTAACTTGAAATATACATAAGAAAGTTGGCCAAACCCAAAAGTTCATCTAGTTCTTTCTCTCACCGGTGTTACAACGTGGCGGAAGAGAGTTCTCAAAGTTGGAAAAGTTCCGTGCACTCGAATTTCGCACTACCCCTGGCGCTCCACAGGTTGTTCTTCCTTATCCCGGGGTTGTATGGTCACGAGGCTTCTCTCCCATTGAGTACGGTCTGCAGCATTCTATGGTCAGTTGACACAGTAAGGTGGAACAGTGTCTGTGATACGACACCTACTTAAATGCAAAAAAAAAAAAAAAAAAGCTGTAGTATAGATAGAGTAGATTATTTAGGATACTAAGAAACAATCTGTCTGTCTCCGGAAGTTTTGCCCCCCCCCCCCCACAATTCCCTCTAATACAACATAAATTATTTCTTAACGGCTCAGGACAGGTCTTCTACATAATACTCCAGCTGCACGACCACATCCCCCATACGTTCCAGCGTCGGTGAGAGAGAGGACTGGATGCCTATCCGGTCGCGTTTCACTTCCAAGCTATATCTTGATCGTTCGACTCTAGAGCAACACGTGGCAAAAATGAACTCCTGAATCTTTCCGTGAGAGCTCTGATTTATCTTATTTTATTACGAAAGTCATTTTTCCCTACGTAGTCAACAAAATATTTTCACATTCGGAGGTGAAAGATGAAGATGAAATTGCGTGAACAACTGTCCCTGTAATGAAACATTCCTTTGTGATAATAATAGCCACCACTCGCTTCGTACTTATCAGTGACACAAACCTATTTTTCTATAGTACAAAACAAGCTGCCGTTCTTCGAAATTTTTCAGTGTCCTCCGTCAATCCTATCTTGCAAGGATACCATACATCTTAGCACTATTCTAAAAGAAGCAAAAACTGTTGTGTGGGAGATCTCTTTAGTAGGTTTGTTACACCTTCTAATTGTTTGGGCAACAAAATACGTCTGTGGTTCACCTTCCCCACATTTATCTCTATGATGTCTCCACTTCAAGTTGTTCGTAATTGTAATCCCTAAGTATTTAGTTGATTCAACAGGTTGTAAATCTGTGAGTTTTATCGTGTGACAAATTTTTACTACTTATGTGAGTGGCTTCACATATTCTATTATTTAGGATCAATCGCTACTTTTCGGAACAGACAGACATCTTGTCTAAACGATTTTGCAGTTATTTTTGATCTTCCGATAACTTTACGACGGGAAACAACAGAATTGCCTCTTTTCAAAACACTATCCACTCCGTTCAACTGGTCTCCCAATTCCTTTGTAGTAACTGACGCAATTACAATGTTAGCACTTATCTTCAAACGTTTACTTCTTTCTCTGATCTTTCGTTCGCTTTCTCCATTTCTACGTCCATGTAGGGACTGAATAATGCCGCTGGTAGGCTACAACGCCAACTCATTATCTCCTCATTTACTGATTATCCATTTCCTTAGACTCTTAACTACACTCGGTTTTCTGTAGAATGTATACCACACTATTTGTTTCCTGCATTTCATACCTGCTACCTTCAGAGTATCAAAAATATGTTCCACTTAATAGCAAGACACTCTTTTTGTGATTTTTCTTGTTTTAGTCGTCAGTCTTGTAACTGACTGGATGCGGCCCGCCACGAATCCCTCTCCACTGCTAAACTCTTCACTTCAAAACAGAAATTGCACTCTACATCCTCCATTATTTCTTGGGTGAATTGAAATCACTGTCTTCGTATACAATTTGTACCCTCCTCTATTTCTCCTGCTAGTGACGTGGAGGTTAATCCCCTCCAGTCCTAAACACAGATCCTATCATCTTGTTCCTTCTTCTTGTCACTATTTTCCACATGTTCTGGTCTTCGCCGCTTCTACGGAGAACCACCCCATTCCTTATCGTGCCAGTCTACCTAATTTTCAACATTATTCAGTAGCATTACATATCGAATGCTTCGATTCTATTCTTTTCTGGCTTTCACACAGTCCACGATTCAATACCATACAGTGTTGTGCCCTTTGCATACATTCTCAGATATTTCTTCCCCTGTTTAAGACATATGTTTGATACTAGTAGACTTTCTGAGCCAGGTATGTCATCTTTGTATGTACTAGTTCGCCTGTAATATCCTCCTTGCTTCGTCCACGATTTGTTATTACGCTTTCAAGGTAGCAGAATTCCTTAATCTCGTCTACCTTGTGATCACCAATTTTCATGTTAAACTTCTCTTTTCATTTCTGCTAGTAGAGGTGAAAGTCTGAATCCCTGCCTTACACCCTTTTTATTGCGAGTACGTCGTTCTTTGCCGTACAGTCTTATTCTTCGCTGTTGCTTCTTAAAAATAACATTTTGAACCATACAGCTTCTACAAATGCTGTTACTGTAGCTTTGTCTCTTATGAATTTATTTTCTAAGATATGTAGTAGGGTCAGTTTTGTCTCGCTTACTCCTACCTTTCTTTAAAGTCGAAAGTGATCTTCCCCCTTCCTGCCCTAGCAATATTTCCGTTCTTCTGTAAACAATTTTCATTAGTACACTGAAAATACGAAATATTTTCTTTAGTATTTTGAAACCATGATTATATTCAAATCTGTCATCAGTCGCCTTTTTTGGAGTTCAGATTATTGTTAGGGTATTTCGTTTGTTCATATATCTTGCATGCCTGGTGGAATAGTATTGTAAGGCTTGGTTGTCCCAAAGAAGATAATTCTGAGGGAATACCGTCTACTCCAGGCATTCCATCCCCATCTCTTCTCTATCCACTTGCTCTTGCCTTCTCTCTCTACATTCTATGAGACTAAAATTTAATTTGTGTGGGACCACGTGTTCATCTCCCATATCTCACCTTATATTTTGACTATAGCAATAATTTTATCAAAGTACTTGAGAAGTCGGAATAAATTAGTATGTGTGTAATGCTTTCTTCTCACCATGGCTCTGATCTAACACTATATTGTAGGCTCCTTTAATGAATGTGCACCTGCTTTGGTTCACATGTCAAAATAAAGCAACATTATGTTACATCTAGTAGCAAAGCCTCTTTCAAAGCAGTATGACTCTCAAGTCCAGTAGTTAGTGTCAGCTTTATAATAACACTTCTTACTTAGATACAGAGTAGCTTTCTATATAATTAATTTTTCCTTCTTGTGTAAAAGTTCATGATCTTGCAATGTCTGTATGCAGTCAGCACGCGAATTCGTAATGGTTCCTTCGTTTAATAGCTTCCCTCCATTATGTACGTGAAACATATTAAATGGGTGCTTGCAGTGGCATAATGACATGAATGAAAACGATTGTCATCCACGTCTGATTCGCTAAGACAATACTTATGGTAGGAAAGTGGTCTATTAATTTCCTGCTTAATATCCAGACTTGTACAGTTATAACGTCAGTTAGCCTCGTACAATCCGAGAATGATACAGCGGTCCGAGAGGAGTTACGAACTTGATCTTGCCCTCGACATTGACCTCGAACTGCTGGGCTCAAGCAAGACTTCTGACAGAAGGTGTAACTCTCTCAGCAGTGCAGAGGCCTAACGAGTATAGTTTCATTACCTGCTAACGGTGCGACTGTCGACTACATGAGGTGGGCGAAGGCAACTTTCTCGTGTTGTGCGGTAATGAATTGGTGACAGAAAGCCGAAATTTCAACAAACTTTAGCAGTTCTACGAACGAGGTCGTTTCATAAAGATGTAACGGGGAATAGTTAAATACATTCCTGAAACGCTTTACTCAGAACTTCATCTCATTAGATGCTGTTCTTTTGTAGTTCCTGCTACGCTGAAGTTTTCCACGGAGTGGAGTTTTAACATTATGTGGAGCACGAGACGCTGAGATGTGACTGCTTGCATTGCGTAATACCATTTATGATACCTGTCCCTGTATTCATACTAGAGCTGAATAGAAACTAAATATACTCTGCTCAAAGAAGATGCCTGATGGTGGATTCATATTTGGTGTAGTCAATTGAGAACTGGAAACGTTCGCCTCTTTTTTTCCAGCAGTACTCGTATTAGTATGATTAGCTTTTATCAAACTACTAATGTCACACTCTCGTACGTTAATAAACAGCAGTTTGGACTGCCTTCCACTCAGTCAAAATGTTATACATCACTATATCATGATTTCTTATTCTGATTAAGATTCTTTGTAACAAAGAAGCTTACTTAGGCGTCAGCCTTTCATATATCAAACTTTCTCCACATTTCTTTGGAAAGATGCTAGCTTAACTCTTTCCAGTACAATTATCATACTGCCGTCTATTAGTACGATGTTTGCAGCAACGTTAATGATTTACTTAAAAAAAAATATTTTCAGCCACGTAAGATTGTGAAGATTTTTATATTTTATTTGGAATCAATTACAGGGAGAACATCCTGACCATTTAAAGATAGTTGAGAAAGTGCTATAAATAATCGGCAGAGCTTCTGAACACAAACAACCATTTTACGTTTCCTGCTTTAAGAACTAATTTTTCTTGTCTATTGCATGAAACTTCTCAGCTCTGTCTTACAGAAAAGAACATACGTGTAACGTACAAACTGGTCATATGAACGTCTTACAAGTTCCTGTAGTTACGTAAATACTGAACACATTTTTCGTTCGTTGTTTGTTTTTCCAAATAATTTATAACCCAACTACGGAACAATAATTTATTAATACCTTGTTTTTTTAAGTCATTTTATTTCGTGCATTCCTTTTATTTCGCCTTTGTCCAGCGTTTTTGGCTTGGTCGGTGTGGCTATGAATTCATTTGGCATGGCATGATTACTTTAAGGGATCACCATACGCCCTTTCTGCCCCCACCCCATTACCCCCTACCCTCCGTAATCCAGGATGGAATATGTGTGCCCCAACTGTCTGAGTGTAGTGTTATACATGTGAAAGTTAACGAAAGTTTTCTAAGTGTTTGCCAATCGTGTAATTCAGATGAGACTCCTTGTCATATTAATACGCCGGGCGCATTCCATGAGGGGCCGACCAGCTCCCCATCCCGAAAGCGGCGATTTAATACGCACAGCTATCTTTTTCTCTTACGATTTGTCCTCTTTTTTAGGATCACGTACAACTATTACGGCATACATCAATTAGAAACAAGGGAACGCTTCAAGTCTGACGAAGTGGTAAAAGAGGAAACAGGAGTTGACAGTAAGACTTTATATCAAATAACGCAGAAGGGTAGATATAATTATATCAGAATTTCTAAAATCAAAGGAGGAGGGGGAATGGTAACAAAGCAACAATACAAATTGGCGCATAAAATATACGAGAATGGTGATATAGCGTCAGACTTTCGGAAAGACGCCATCCACACAGTTCCGAAGATATCAAGATCAAGCATGTGCGAGAATCATCGCACAATCAGTTTAACAGTTCATGCATGAAAGTTGCTATCAACAGTAATATACAGAAGAATCGGAAAGTAAAATGAGTTTGTGTTAGATGTCGATCAGGAAAGGTATCCTGAAGCGAAGGATAATGGAAGCAAGGGTGGAGAAAAAGAAATCACTTCTATAGGATACGTCGATATGGAAAAAGGTTAGGACAATGTGAAATGGTGGAATTTCCACAATTTTAAACATGCTGACACCAGTAACTGTAAATAAGTTTACAATATATACACAACCAACCTGTTGCATAAGTTTAATGTAAAAATGTTAACCAGGTTTCGATACCACTAAGAGTATCTTCTTAAGAAAAAAGCCACACAAATTACAGAACGGCAAAACGATGATAAAAATACGGGTACTAAACGGAAAGCTAAGAACAGTTGCAGTCCAGCCTTCCATGAAAGGACTTGAGAATTCACAAGATCCTGAAACAGATGGCCCCACTATGACAGTATCGATTATTTTTGAGAGGTGCATGTGGGGCCTGAAGATGGCGTTTTGAATTTCTGAAACAGGTAGCGAAAATCAGTTTGCACGACTGTTTGGAGCATTTGTTTTTTAAATATTTGACCAGCCACTGTCCCATGTCCACAATGGGTCACAGAAACTGAAGACAGTATGGTCGCTGCTTATGGGCTAAGAGAAGCCGACCTTTTTAAGCTTCTACCATAAAAAATTTGGCTTCCCTCTGCCTGTAGGAAGCTACGGACTGTCTCCAGTGAATAGTGACGACGTAAGCCGCCGCAAAGACGCCTCCAACTCGTATTTGGGACCACAACAATAGGGGCTGCTACGTACAGCACAATTTTACAGTCTGATGGATATTCGTTTGCGATAAATGGTGCACCTAGTCACTGTATCTTATTTTCACAACCTCTAAGCGAGATACAATGTAGATTAGCAGAATCTTCAAAAAAACCCTCCTCGACTACAGGTTCTCTAAATTTCCGCACCAGGGCATTACGAGATCTGAATCCCCTTGCTTCCAGCAATTCCTTTTTAAGTACCCAGAGTAGCTATGTCACACTTTCGCATGTGATATACCGACCTGTTTCTTCCTCAAATTAAGGCCTATGTTTGATACTAGCAGACTTCTCTTGGTCAGCAACGGTCTGTTTGCCAGTCATAGTCTGCTTTTTATGTCCTACATGCTTTGTCTGTTATGGGTAATTTTGCTGAAAGATAGAAAACTTCCTTAATTTCTTGTATTTGTGATCCTGATTTTAAGGTTTCGCTATTCTCATTTCTGCTACTTCTTATTACTTTCGTGTTTCTTCGGTTCACTCTCAATCTATATCTGTATACATTAGGTTGTTCGTTCCATTCAGCGGATCTTGCAGTTCTTTTTTACTTTCAACGAGGACAACAATATCATCAGCGAATCTTATCATTGATATCCTTTGACCCTCAATTGTAATCCCACTATTGAAACTTTGTTTTATTTCCGTCATTGCTACTTAGATGTATAGATTGAATAGTTGGGCGAAGGTTGCTTCCGTGTCTTACACCCTTTTTAATATTAGCACTTCGTTCTTGGTCTTCGAGTGTTATGGTTCCGTCTTGTTTCTTTCCATTTGGTTTCTTTCCTTCTTGTTTCTCACATATACTGTATATGATCTGTCTTTTTGTACATCTTATCCTCATTTTCCCATAATTTCGAATACCTTACACCATCTGACATTGTTGACTGTCGAATGTTTTTCCAGGTCGACAGATCCTATGAACGTTTCTTGATTTTTCTTCAGTCTTGCTTCCGTTATTAGCGGCGTTAGAGCCGCCTGTCTGGTGCCTTTGTCTTTCCTAAAGGTAAACCGATCGTCATCTAACACAACCTAAGTTTCTGTTTCATTATTCTGTGTATTACTCTTGTCAGCAACTTACAAGCATGAGTTGTTAAGCTGATTGTGCGATGACTCACGCCCTAGTTGGCTCCTGCTGTCTTCAAAATTGTATGGATGATGTTTTTCCGAAAGTCTAATGGTATATTATTAGTTTCATGTATTCTAGATACCAACGTGAATAATTGTTTTGTTGCCATTCCACCAAACGTTTTTAGAAATACTGATATAATGTTATCTATTCCGTCTGCATCATTTGATCGCCCAAAGCTCTTGTAAATCCAGATTCTAATACTGGTTTCCCTATGTCTTCCCTGTCGGATCCCGTTTATTCTTTCATCACGTCAGACGCGCGGGATTAGCCGGGCGGTCTATGGCGCTGCAGTCATGGACGGTGCGGCTGGTCCAGGCGGAGGATCGAGTCCTCCCTCGGGCGTGGGTGTGTGTGTGTTTGTCCTTAGGATAATTTAGATTAAGTAGTGTGTAAACTTAGGGACTGATGACGTTAGCAGTTAAGTCCCATAAGATTTCACACACATTTGAACGTTTTTTTCATCACGTCGTCATACAAATCCTTCCGCTCATGCAGGACTTCAGCGTACTCTTTGCACGAACCGCTGTCTCCTGTGCATTTAAGTGTGGAATTTCCATTACGCTCTTAATGTTACCGCCCTTGTTTTAAATTCACCGAAGGCTGTTTTGACCTTTTTGTATGCTGAACCAGTCCTTCCGACAATCGTTTCTTTTTCGATTTCTTCACACTTTCTTGCATTCATTTCGCCTTAGCACCGCTGCCCTTCCTATTTATTTCGTTCCTAAGTGACTTGTATCTCTGTAGTACTGAATTTACCTGAACATTTTCGTGCTCCCTTTTTTTCGTCGATGAACTGAAGTATGTCTTCCGTTACCCATGGTTTCTTCGCAGTTACCTTCCTTGTACCTACGTTTCTCTGTCCAGCTCCTGTGAAAGCGCTTTTTAGAGATGTCCATGCCTCTTCATCTCAACTGCCTAGTGAATTCTTAACTGTCGGAGTTTCTATAGCGTCAGAGAGCTTCAATCGTATCTCTTCGTTCTGTAGTGCTTGCGTATCCCACATCCTTGTGCATTGATCCTTCCTGTGTAGTCTCTTAAACTCCAGCCTACTCTTCAACATTTCTAAATGGTAATCTGAATCTGTGCGTGCTCCTGAGCACGACTTATAGTTTAATATCTGATTTTGGAATCTCTGCCTGAGCATGACGTAATGTATCTGGAATCTTCAAGTATCTCCCGGCCTTTTTCAAGTACATCTCATCTTCTGGTAATTCTTACTAAGGTGATATTTATTGCAAAACTCTATTAGTTTTTTACTCTCTCGTTCATACGACCAAGCAGTGACCCTTTCTTCTGCCTCTTCCGCTACAACCACATTCCAATCACCCATGACTATGAGATTTTAATCTCCCTTCACAAAAGATTCACAACATTGTCATGTAATATTTTGTGTAATGTAATATCTTGTATAGACACCTTTTATTAACCCGACACGTTCCGCATCATTACGAAGTGTCATATTCATAATCTATGGTACAAATACTAATATAATCATACTGAACTACCTCTTTAATGTTCTCATAGACTTTCTTGACCTCTTCATCCTCTGCAGGCGACGTCGGCATGTATACCTAAACTAGTGAAGAGCGAATAGTTGACAAAACACATGAGGGGGAGGTATACTTGAAAAAGACCGACAGTTACGATAAGGTTCAAACTGGATTACATCATGGTAAGACAGAGATTCGGAAACCAAATTTCGGATTGGAAGGCGTACCCAAGTTCTGATGTAGATACAGGTGACAAGTAGTAATGGGGAAGAGCATATGCGACATTAAGACAATCGTCCGGAAAAACCAATGTGGAAGGAAGTGTGATACTAAATTACTGGAAAATGATGAATGCGTTTTAAGTTCGCTAAAGAGGTGGTTGCTGCGATAAGGAACACCACAATAGGCAGTACAGCTGAATAGGAGTGGATATCTATAAAAAGAGCACATGCAGATATTGGACAGAAAAACACAGGTACAAGCGAGGTAACTGCGAAGAAAACTTGGGTGACAGTGGAAATACCTAATAGATAGACGAATGAAAGAAGTACAAAAATGTTCATGGAAAGACAGGAATTCAGCAATATATATGTCTTTCGAATGAAATCAGTAAGAGGTGCAGGGCAACCAAGAAGAGGTACTTGCAGGAAAGACGTGAAGAATTCGAAAAAGAAATGATCGTCGGTAGGTTTGACCCATCATACAGAATCGTCCAAACAAACTAAGGTGAAATTAAAAGCATGGGTGGTAACATCAAGGGCACGCTGTAAATTCCAGTGTTAAACGTAGAGGACTGGACGTCTCTATGAGTGGGACGATTTGTCTGGGGACGTGGTAGGAGAAGAAAGTCGAGTGATGCGGAAAACACAGGGCTTCCTCTATTTGAATCAGAGTTTATAAGAGCTCTGGATGAACTGAGATCGAATAAGGCACAATAGATAGATAATATTCCGTCAGACATTCTAAAATCGTTGGGGGAGGTGGCAACAAAATAACTATTCAAGTTGGTGTGTAGAATCTAAGAAACAGTTGGACCATCATTAGACTTTAGGTCAAATATTAAGCCACACAGTTTCGATGACAGCATGGCCAGATGCAGTCAGTTCCACATGAAAGTGTACGCCGTTATTTGTATGAAATAAAAGACACTATTATAAACATATGTTTAGATGAAAATACATGTTAGAACCAATTGCACAATTACCTTATAGTTACTCCAATCGCCGCCATTATCGATTACAGCTTGGCACCTTTTTGGCATGCTATTTGACGAGATTTTCTGTATACTCTCTCGGTAACCGTCTCCATATCGCCCGAACTTTATGTGACAGCTGCTTCAAAGTATTTATTGGCTTTCCTTTAAGCTTAACCTTAATAAACGACCAAATAAATTCGATAGCACTTGTATCCTTAGACATTGCAGGCCAATCCATCGTGGGCATCCCATTGTCTTGTCTCCACGCTGTACAGAGACGTCTGCGATGCTTCATTACCCTCTTGAAGCACCTAGTTTGCCTCATTCGAACCAAATAGCTTGTTAACGGACGTGAGAAAGCATTTTTGATAAATATTGCACATTTTTTCAGCGTTTAAATTGGCTGTAAATAAGTGCAAATAGCCAAAAATGCAACCGACAAAACAAAACATTCAGCTCTCACACTGTTTGTCTATACACCGTGCAAAAGCATATTGAGTACAGATTCGCAGCCACTAACAGAGATGTCGCTGTGGACGTTACGTTTAACATTATGGCGTACACTTTCTTGTGGAACCGACCGTAAGTACAGCCAGTACAGCCAGCTTCACAATTCAGGCATGCAAGAGCAGTGTATATAAGAATGGAAAACAAAACTGACGATCAGTTGGACGACGAGCAGCTTGACTTCAGGAAATGTTATGTTGGCTATGTTGAGCAATGTGGTTATGTTGGGTAATGTGGATTTGTGGAGCCTCTCCATCCAATCGAGGTATTTGTATGGAAAGATCCCTTTCTTCATAACAAGCTCACACTTTGCATAATCGGGATATGTAACTCTGGTGATATGCAAATTCTTCTCACTCATAGTTGCAAGTTTCAAAAGAGTTGCGTGTAGGATGCGAAGTCAATCCACGAATCGAAGCGACAGTATTGGCGTGATTTTCTTAAAAAATTAATGTACTTTTCATCGATATCAGGGACACTGACCTTATCACCCTTCAAACCGAAATCATCTAAGGTCTGAACGAGAGAATGGGCTTCGTACCCACACAAATTAATAAAGACATATATGCGCTGTGGCAACTGGTACTGCCAGTTGAGTGGATTGTGAGATGCGTCACAGAATTTCCCAGGTAGGTGACAATAGTCCAATGTGGAGTTTCAGCTTCTCTATCCAACGGCAGCCCATATATGTCTGCCTGATCATATAAGACAATGTTTTCCTTTGAGTCGGTCGTGAAGTGGAAGTTGTGATACACCCCATCAACTTCTTACACACATTTTTCTGAGATCAGGGAGCAACCATCTAACAGTATTCAAATTTGTGGCAACTAGGGTCATATGAATATACAAACTGATATTATTCTGCATGCGATTCTGTGAACGCTGTATGAGAGGCCGAGAGGTCGCCTTCACAATCCACCACAGAAGCTAAGAAGCACTCGAAGTCGGCATACACAATGAAGGGCCATCGTTCCTGGTGGTGGGAGCTCTTAAACTTTTAGAGATTTTTATCCTTGTAGGCATTTCTACATGTAGAAGGTATGAAGGTGGGGTACTTGGCTAAGCTGATCCTCTTTCCTGCATGTCAGAAAAATGGCCAAGTATGACAGCCTTGACACAAGTTGCGCACCACTCTGCTATTGAATAGTCTGGCGATGTCATGCCAGTTCTCCTCCAGAACTTGGATGATTCTCTTCTCCTCACCAGAATCTCTGAGATGATTCTCTTCTCCTCGCCAGAATCTCTGACCTCTTTTTGAGGATGTATGAGGGCACACCATAGATGGCAGGATACTGTGAGTTGTTGTCAATTTTGAGCTGCTTCCTCTTGGTAGGTGTCGAGAAAAGTGGCAGGATCTCAGTACCCGCAATCGAGTTATATGTGCAGTTTTGTGAGGTAATATCAAATGGCCAAATTTCTTCCATAAAAGGCTATTCGCTGTGGAGATGGTCAAAGTTTCAGTGCAGGTCATGAAGCCTGTCTATATCCCTATGTGTGTTCTGGACCTCGCCAAACTTAACATCTAGAGCCTTCACTATGACTTGCCAAATGGCACTGACTCCAAGTTACTGTGTAAAGGCAGCGATCAACATAAAATAACTAGGTACAATCACCAGCTCCACTATGGAAGGGTAAGTGACAAAGATGCCAACGATCACTCTTAAGGAATAATTCCACCTTTATCATTGTACTATTTGAGTCTTGGGATCAATTCCACAATGCCAAGTCTTGTAGGCGATGACATCTCTGTCGGCGAAAGATTGAAGTCCAGGAAGAGAAGCGTTTCCACAACGAACGTGGCTAGGGTAAACCAACCACTACCAGAATTTCCAGTAGCGACGTCCAGCGTAAAATTAACACTTCAGCCACGGAAGAATATAGGTCCATTTAATATAACTGCTTGGGCTGTTCCATTTCCTCCAAGTTTATTCTCGAGGATAATAATACGTTTGTAGACAGACATGCGGTGTCGGCGTTAACGATACACAAGTCGACGAGGCATAGGGCTTCAGTGTTGTTGCAGATAGAGCTCACAGCGGAATGGCTCCGCTTGATGTACTTACTGAAAATGTAACTGTAACCGGAGATATTACTTTGTACTATAATTATTAATAAAGTTTTATCCCTGACCCTAGTACCTGGGGAGTGTACATCGCGAACCGGGTGCTCAAGGATGCAACAGTTTGAAAAAAATACAAAACATAGTGCCGCACTGCCCGTTGAGCGCCTAGCGAGTCAGTGATGCAACCCGCACGACATGGCTCGGCGCCAGGCCGGCGCATCAGGGTACGCGTGCTGCTAGAGCGACTACAGCACGCGTAGGGGTAACCACCGCCTGCTGGTGCCTGAGGAGTCTTAAGTCCGTTATCATCGCGTTATGTAATCAAGGTCAATCGTCTCCTACATAAGCGAGCAGTGCACGCCAGCGGAATCATTCCGGTGTGAGCTCTATCTGCCACAGCATTGAAGCACTATGCCACCTCGACGTGTGTATCGTCAACGCCGACACCGCATGCCTGTCTACAAACATATGATTAGCCTCGAGAATAAACTTGGAGGAAGTGGAACAGCCCAAGCACTTATATTAAATGGACCTATATTCTTTCGTGACTACAGGGTTAATTTTACGCTCGACGTCGCTACTGGCAATTCTGGTGGTGGTTGGTTTAGCCTAGCCATCGTTCGTTGTGAAAACACTTCTCTTCCTGGACTAAGAGAACTACCATCCCACTTGAGTACTGTTAGACCAAATGTTTAACCTGGCTCCTCCCTAAAGGTAGTGCAGTACAAAAAAATAGTGCACTACTTGTACTAACGCTCCTCCTGGCTCGCAAATGCTTGCTACTGCAACAGCTTAAAACTCACTATTCAAAGAATAAAATAGGATAAACGTTCGCTAGCAATTCTATTTTCAACTACCTGTTGCCAGAAAAACACCAAGGACGAAGCCGTCGAACAGTGGCAGTAGAGCACGAGTCGCACAGTACGAACTGCACCACAGTGGCGCTGGACTGCATTTTAAATGCTCGAGTCAGACCGTAAGAGCGCTACGAGCTAGGAGGTTGCAGCGACACTGTGCCGTAATTGGGAGACGAGGAGAATCCGCCGAAGCCGACGGCTCGCCTGCCGGCGGTAGGGCGCGGCAGAAAGACAGAGTGGCCGAGAGAGCTCCTCCCAACGGTCGCCCGTTAGTGGCCAATCGAGCGGCGACCCCTTGTTTCGTGCCGCGTTTCGGTCAATTACGCGGCTTCAGGTGTGGGCTCGCGGGCCCCTGATTGCCGCCTCCATTAAACAATCCCATTAGCCGGCCAGATTGTAAGTGGCGCAGCGAGAGTCTAATGACGTGCGCCCGACTCCAGCCAGCCGCCAATAAAGCTCCGCGGGTTCAGCCGACCTCCTCCACCTCTGCCACTGTGCCTGGCGCCGCGCGGCGCCGGAGGGTGGAACCAGCAAGTGGCTCACAGACCGCATTCTAGTGGTCTCGTTACAAATTCAGACAGGAGGGTAGGTCTGCTCTCTATTATAGCTCAAAATGACAATGCTGTGATAGAATTTTTAGATTCTGTGAAATTTTGAGCCTAGCTCCATGAAACGGTTTAAAATGGATCTCCCACGGGCATTAGTCATTGCCTCACTACTGCTCGTACTTCGTATCAACGAAATTGCAATTTTTTTGGTGTGTGTTAGGAAGGAAGGCAACGGCCTTGGCGCAGTAGATACACCGGTTCCCGTGAGATCATCGAAGTTAAGGACTGTCGGGTGTGGTCGGCACTTGGATGGATGACCATCCAGGCCGCCATGCGCTGTTGCCATTTTTCGGGGTGCACTCAGCCTCGTGATGCCAATTGAGGAGTTGCTCGACCGATAGTAGCGGCTTCGGTCAAGAATACAATCATAACGACCGGGAGAACGGTGTGCTGACCCCACGCCCCTCCTATTCGCATCCTCCATTGAGGATGACACGGCGGTCGAATGGTTCCGGTAGGCCACTCGTGGCCTGAAGACTGAGTGTGTTAGAAAGGACAAACTATCTAGCCGACGATGCAAGCATTGTTTTGAAGCTAAGCGAAGAAGCAACAACAGAGAAAACAGGACAACGCTTTTGAGAAAGTTACTGATTATTTGTACAAATGAGATAGCTTTATTACCAGTACCCTATGGAGAAACACAGGGTTATTACAAATGATTGAAGCGATTTCACAGCTCTACAATAACTTTATTATTTGAGATATTTTCACAATGCTTTGCACACACATACAAAAACTCAAAAAGTTTTTTTAGGCATTCACAAATGATCGATATGTACCCCTTTAGTGATTCAGCAGACATCAAGCCGATAATCAAATTCCTCCCACACTCGGCGCAGCATGTCGCCATCAATGAGTTCGAAAGCATCGTTGATGCGAGCTCGCAGTTCTGGTAGAGGAGGTTTAAACACTGAATCTTTCACATAACCCCACAGAAATAAATCGCATGGGGTTAAGTTGGGAGAGAGTGAAGGCCATGACATGAATTGCTGATCATGATCTCCACCACGACCGATCCATCGGTTTTCCAATCTCCTCTTTAAGAAATGCCGAACATCATGATGGAAGTGCGGTGGAGCACCATCCTGTTGAAAGATGAAGTCGGCGCTGTCGATCTCCAGTTGTGGCATGAGCCAATTTTCAAGTATGTCCGGATACACGTGTCCTGTAACGTATTTTTTCGCAGAAGAAAAACTGGACGTAAACTTTAAACCGTGAGATTACACAAAACACGTTAACTTTTGGTGAATTGCGAATTTGCTGCGCGAATACGTGAGGATTCTCTACCGCACAGATTCGCACATTGTGTCTGTTCACTTCACCATTAAGAAAAAATGTTGCTTCATCACTGAAAACAAGTTTCGCACTGAACGCATCCTCTTCCATGAGCTGTTGCAAGCGCGCCGAAAACTCAAAGCGTTTGACTTTGTCATCGAGTGTCAGGGCTTGTAGCAATTGTAAACGGTAAGGCTTCTGCTTTAGCCTTTTCCGTAAGATTTTCCAAACCGTCGGCTGTGGTACGTTTAGCTCCCTGCTTGCTTTATTCGTCGACTTCCGCAGGCTACGCGTGAAACTTGCCCGCACGCGTTCAACCGTTTCTTCGCTCACTGCAGGCCGGCCCGTTGATTTCCCCTTACAGAGGCATCCAGAAGCTTTAAACTGCTCATACCATCGCCGAATGGAGTTAGCAGTTGGTGGATCTTTATTGAACTTCGTCCTGAAGTGTGGTTGCACTGTTATGACTGACTGATGTGAGTGCATTTCAAGCACGACATACGCTTTCTCGGCTCCTGTCGCTATTTTGTCTCACTGCACTCTCGAGCGCTCTGGAGGCAGAAACCTGAAGTGCGGCTTCAGCCGAACAAAACTTTATGAGCTTTTCTACGTACCTGTAGTGTGTCGTGACCGTATGTCAATGAATGGAGCTACAGTGAATTGATGAAATCGCTTCAATCATTTGTAATAGACCTGTACATCCATGGTAGAGGCAGGAAATCATTCAGATTTGGCACACCTCTGAAACATAGAAAGCTCTTGACCACAGAGTTCTTTATTAAGCGTCACATGTTTCGTATTACTATCATCAGACTGAAGATGTGGAATAACGCGTACAAGGAAATTGTTGTTGTTGTTGTGGTCTTCAGTCCAGAGACTGGTTTGATGCAGCTCTCCATGCCACTCTATCCTGTGCAAGCTTCTTCATCTCCTAGTACTTACTGCAAGCTACGTCCTTCTGAATCTGTTTAGTGTGTTCTTCTCTTGGTCTCCCTCTACGATTTTTACCCTCCGCGCTGCCCTCCAATACTAAATTGGAGATCCCTTGATGCCTTAGAATACGCCCTACCAATCGATCCCATTTTCTAGTCAAGTTGTGCCACAAATTTCTCCCCAGTTCTATTCAACATCTCATTAGTTATGTGATCTATCCATCTAATCTTCAACATTTTTCTGTAGCACCACATTTCGAAAGCTTCTATTCTCTTTTTGTCTAAACTATTTATCCTCCAAATTTCACTTCGATGCATGGCTACACTCCATACAAATACTTTCAGAAAAGACTTCCTGACACTTAAATCTATACTCGACTTTAACAAATTACTCTTCTTCATAAACGCTTTCTTTGCTATTGCCAGTGTACATTTTATATCCTCTCTACTTCGACCATCATTAGTTATTTTTCTCCCCAAATAGCAGAACTCATTTACTACTTAAGCGTCTCATTTCCTGATGTAATACCCTCAGCATCACCCGATTTAATTCGATTGCATTCCATTATCCTCGTTTTGCTTTGTTGATGTTCGTCTTGTATCCTCCTTTGAAGACAAGGAAATTAACGATGGCAAATACGTACATAATAGCGTAAGTATGCTTTTTAGTGAACCATATACAGAATTTTCGATTCATATGGTACTTACACTTAAAACAAACTTTATTAAAAAAAAAAACTCACGAATGTGGGCACACAGCCTGAATGTAATACAGATCTCATCTCATATAGGCATATTTGACAGTGCCACTGTCTTTTCGAAGAGAACCAGTGCCAAACTGACTGTGGTGATTAGGCAATATCAGAAGTAAATGAAGGCTGGTAGGTGGCGCTAACATTCACCATGGAAGTGAAGTCAGAGACTAACTGTACAAATAACTATGCACGGCGATGAACTACATGTCAGAATATCAAGGACAACTTGACAAAGATATATTTACGCATAAAAGTAGCTTACCCTTTAAGCAGTTGGTAATATTAAGCACTGTCTGACAGTAAATCTCTGCATTCTGAAATTTGTTATCAATAATCAATTTGAGTATGAGGGTCACAGAGACATTCAAAAAAATATACGACACTAAAAGAAAAAAATGATTTGCAATACACATTAAGGAACTAACTTTGGCAGAGGGAAGGAGCTATAAAACCTTTTTGACAATCTACCAATGGAAATAAATTACCTAACATATAACGTTGTCCTGTTTTCTCTGTTGTTGCTTCTTCGCTTAGCTTCACTCCAAGTTTAAACCCAGCCAAAGCCTCTCAGACAAACAGAAGCTAAACGATGTCAAAGTTAGCGTAAGGAGGGCTATGCGTGAAGCGTTCAGTGAATTCGAAAGTAAAATTCTCTGTACCGACTTGACAGAAAATCCTAGGAAGTTCTGGTCTTACGTTAAATCAATAAGTGGCTCGAAACAGCATATCCAGACACTCCGGGATGATGATGGCATTGAAACAGAGGATGACACGCGTAAAGCTGAAATCTTAAACACCTTTTTCCAAAGCTGTTTCACAGAGGAAGACCGCACTGCAGTTCCTTCTCTAAATCCTCGCACAAACGAAAAAAATGGCTGACATCGAAATAAGTGTCCAAGGAATAGAAAAGCAACTGGAATCACTCAACAGAGGAAAGTCCACTGGACCTGACGGGATACCAATTCGATTCTACACAGAATACGCCAAAGAACTTGCCCCCCTTCTAACAGCCGTGTACCGCAAGTCTCTAGAGGAACGGAAGGTTCCAAATGATTGGAAAAGAGCACAGGTAGTCCCAGTCTTCAAGAAGGGTCGTCGAGCAGATGCGCAAAACTATAGACCTATATCTCTGCCGTCGATCTGTTGTAGAATTTTAGAACATGTTTTTTGCTCGAGTATCATGTCGTTTTTGGAAACTCAGAATCTACTCTGTACGAATCAACATGGATTCCGGAAAAAGCGATCGTGTGAGACCCAACTCGCTTTATTTGTTCATGAGACCCAGAAAATATTAGATACAGGCTCCCAGGTAGATGCTATTTTCCTTGACTTCCGAAAGGCGTTCGATACAGTTCCGCACTGTTGCCTGATAAACAAAGTAAGAGCCTACGGAATATCAGACCAGCTGTGTGGCTGGATTGAAGAGTTTTTAGCAAACAGAACACAGCATGTTGTTATCAATGGAGAGACGTCTACAGACGTTAAAGTAACCTCTGGCGTGCCACAGGGGAGTGTTATGGGACCATTGCTTTTCACAATATATATAAATGACCTAGTAGATAGTGTCGAAAGTTCCATGCGGCTTTTCGCCGATGATGCTGTAGTATACAGGAAAGTTGCAGCATTACAAAATTGTAGCGAAATGCAGGAAGATCTGCAGCGGATAGGCTCTTGGTGCAGGGAGTGGCAACTGACCCTTAACATAGACAAATGTAATGTATTGCGAATACATAAAAAGAAGGATCCTTTATTGTATGATTATATGATAGCGGAACAAACACTGGTAGCAGTTACTTCTGTAAAATATCTGGGAGTATGCGTGCGGAACGATCTGAAGTGGAATGATCATATAAAATTAACTGTTGGTAAGGCGGGTACCAGGTTGAGATTCATTTGGAGATTCCTTAGAAAATGCAATCCATCAACAAAGGAGGTGGCTTACAAAACACTCGTTCGACCTATACTTGAGTATTGCTCATCAGTGTAGGATCCGTACCAGATCGGGTTGACGGAGGAGATAGAGAAGATCTAAAGAAGAGCGGCGCGTTTCGTCACAGGGCTATTTGGTAACCGTGATAGCGTTACGGAGATGTTTAGCAAACTCAAGTGGCAGAATCTGCAAGAGAGGCGCTCTGCATTGCGGTGTAGCTTGCTTGCCAGGTTTCGAGAGGGTGCGTTTCTGGATGAGGTATCGAATATATTGCTTCCCCCTACTTATACCTCCCGAGGAGATCACGAATGTAAAATTAGAGAGATTAGAGCGCGCACGGAGGCTTTCAGACAGTCGTTCTTCCCGCGAACCATACGCGACTGGAACAGAAAATGGAGGTAATGACAGTGGCATGTTAAGTGCCCTCCGCCACACACCGTTGGGTGGCTTGCGGAGTATAAATGTAGATGTAGATGTAGATTTCAAATATAGATTAGAGCTGTTTCTTTCCATACAACAGAGGAATTCTTAATAGAAATAGTACATTTAATAGTAGAAGCCTATGAATGGCCTACATGTAGCCCCATAAATATTCCTTTGCATCTTTCTTTAATATGCATGTAGCTATTCTATGTATGTTCCGTTGACACGTTAAAAATCATAGCGATTGTAGTGAATTTTATCTATGGAACAAGTAACCAAGTGAACAAATGTCTCACCCACATATTTTATAAGTTATTAAAACAGTTACTTATATTACTGGAGTTAAATTTTGAATTTGTAAGGTGAAATTTTAGAATTTCTTTATGACTCTTTTTATGTATCTGTACTCTGTACAGAATTCGTCTTACATTATCCTTATTCAAAACAGTTTTAGAACATTCCTGAAAGCTATAACCTTTTTCAGTTTCAGTAACAGTTTTCTCGAGTGGATGGAAGTGTCTTCTTTCATTAATATTATTGCCAACTCCTCACCATTTAGCAACTCAAGATATTTCGATGAAGCCGTTTTTTTGTTTCCTATATCACATTTTTATTAAACACCTACATGGATAATTTGTCTCCTATCCAACATCATTGATTCATTTGTCCAGACCTAAGTCCGAAACAGTTTACTCTTGACGTATTCGGGTTTCGTTGCTTTGTAGAGGAGAGCCAATTCTGCTCAACTTATAGTTATTAGCTTTCTTTGTATGACAGGCGTGGCGTCATTCCCAATTTCAATTTATTTAGTTAACGTAATAAACAGAAAATGAGTGTTCATTGAGAAGAACAACGACAAATCAAGATCTGCCATTAAGAAGCATGTACAGGAAATTAATAATGATTAACCGCAAACGCGTGGCTAATTTCAAAAGCTCATAAGTGGTCATAACAAGAGAAACAGGAAAGAGAGGACATTGTCCGTTATACAACGTACGTTGCGCTAGTATCGCTGTGGAAAGCATAACAACCTTTAACTTGGTTGAAACTGTTATACATAGTACTGATTATGAAGTCTACATTATTTAACAGAAACGGAACGATTTAACTTCACGTTGACGGAAACACTACGTGGTAAGAGGAGGTGCAAAAGATATAGCACCTCGCCATGGCAGTTTTCTAGGTTTTCTACACTTATACCCTCTATGATTACAATATTTTAAACATTTGAATAATGTTTTGAGCTCTTTTCGGTTCATCACAGATGCCGATCATTTCAGTCGCCTCTCCAATACAGCAGAACGATTGCACCATGAGTCACACTAATTCACAGGTAGGTATGAATTATCAGTAACTGCAACTCTTTTCTATATAATCTTTCATGTTAAAATTTTCATTGTTGGCTGCAAGCTTCTCTTCATTCCGGAGTATTACTTGCAACGTACATCCTCATTTTTTTCTGGATATGTTGCAATCTCTCTCTTTCTCTACAGTTTTTACCTTCTACATCTCCCTTCAGACCGTGGATGTTACTTCCTGATATCAACAGATGTTCTATCATCTTGTCTTTTCATATAGCCAGTGTGTTCCAGACTTTCATTTCTCCATCGATTCTGCGGAACACCTCCTCTTTCCGTATCTCATCAACCCACCCAAATTTCAACATCATTCCGTAGCACTACACCACAAACGCTTTGATTCTGTTCTGTTCCCGTTTTCCAACAGCACAGCACACGATTTACAACCATGCAGTGTTGTGCTCCAAACTCAGAGATGCCATCCTCCAACTAAGGCCTACATTTGATTCCAGTAGGCGCCACTTGGCCAGGAATGTCGTCACTGCCTGTGCTAATCTTCTTAATTCATGGTATTTTGATTCCAGAGTAGCAGAATTCCTTAACTTCGTCTACTACATTACAACAAATTTTTATTTTAAGTTTCTCTCTATTCTCATTTCTGCTGTTTCTCATTACTTTTGTCGTTTTCTGGTTTATTCTAAATCAATATTCCGTACTCATTAGACTGTTCCTTCTATTCAGCAGATTCTTCTTGACTTTCATATCATTACGAATGTAATTATTGATACTTCTCTCCCTGAATTTTAATCCCGCTTTCGATCCTTTCTTTCTTTTCCATGATTGATTCTTCAATGTACGGAATCTTGTTAGTATCATGAAATTAGACCCGGTGAAACTCAAATGATTCGTACAGTTGTTTCGATGGTTTCTAATCAAAGCGGTTCTTCTTCGACGAGAGCAGATGTCCACAGCCGGCAACACGGATTCAGTGTCGTGTTTCACTGAAGTGTACTAAGTGTAGCACTCCTAGACATTTGTAAATCCAGGGCATCGATCAGACTCGTTCCTTAGTAATGAGGGCCTCCGGCTTGCATCAGTTACGTGACCCAGCTGCTTGTACCACGGTTTTCGTGTCACCGTGCATATGCAGATTTTATCGCCTGTGTTTATCGACGTAACTCATGGTATCACTAGCGGCAGCTTTGCATTTCATACTAAAGTAGTGCCTTGAACATCACAAGAAGAAAGAGAGGCCTGGAAGTAAATTTTCTTCGACGCCAGATAAACTGATGCTTGCTGTGGTGAACATATAGTGTGGATACTTTCTTCCCGTAGCTCTCAGTCAGAAAATAAAGTGCTGCACATGTCCTGGAACCGTATTTGTAATTCTGCTTGCAATGCAGAACTTCTGTAGGCGACTTTCTAGGCAGGCTGGGCACTGACTTTGAACACAGCACGTACGCCTTCTGTAATACAGTCAAGAGTATTCATTTACTTAACTGCTTGACTATTGAAAAAGACACAACATCACGGGTCAACGAATACCAGACATGAATAGCTTGGGGTCTTCAGCTGTTTCAGAATTCAGTATCTGTCCTTCGGCTCTCACGACAGGTGGTCCTTTTCGAATTATTTTAGCTCGATCAGAACGCCAAAGTAACATCCATTTAGGATCACTGGCGATCGGCATGACCAACATACAAACTGTACGGAAACCATCCCTAATGCGTGTTTTATTACATATATATGTATATGTCTTGGGTTCGCAGAATTACTTTTTTCAGTGCCTTAACTACTTGAAAGTTACTTAAAATTTGACATTGCAGTTGTTGAAATTATTAGGTTAGTCCATCACTTCGTTGCATTTTTGTTTCACAAGTTGGTATTCCGGTTGCTATGGATTTACTTATCGATTGTCGTTATTCATTTGCAGTTTACTGTTGCTATTTGAGTTTACATATTGTCATTTGGAGATAATGAATGAAGCTATGTAAAATAGAAAATGGAGTACCGTGTGGAGAAATCGGAACATTTCCGACTTTTTGTTTGTTTGTTTGAGTTCAGTAGGTGGGTGACAGCAGCGGAGGTCGACAGAAACATTTTCGCCGTTTATGGGGACAAAGTTGTTTGACGTAGCACGCTAAGAAAATTGTTTTCATATTTTAAGGGGAGATTGTTATCACATTGTGACTCTTCACATTTAGGAAGACACACGGTGCTTGATGAAGAACATTTAAACTCGATAATGCAGAATGGTTCATGTCAGTGTACTTAAGAACTGGCAAATACCATGGTTCAGAATGGTTCAAATGGCTCTGAGCACTATGTGACTTAACTGCTGTGGTCATCAATCCCCTAGAACTTAGATCCACTTAAACCTAACTAACCTAATGACATCAGACACATCATGCCCGAGGCAGGATTCGAACCTGTGACCGTAGCGGTCGCGCGGTTCCCGACTGAAGCGCCTAGAACCGCTCTGCCACACAGGCCGGCGGCATATATCATGAACTATGATCATGTATCACCGAGCGACATTTGCATCGAATGGGAAAGCTTCAAAAATAGGCTGTTTGGGTACCGCATACTCTAAGCCAAAATCACAAAAATCGGGGGTTTGACATATGAGGATCTATTTGCTCGTCATTAATTGGCTCGTGAACAACCCCGAACATTCCTGTGGTGTCTCTGTTGATCCATTGTGGACATGGGACAGTGACTGGTCAAATATTTAGCAATAAAATTCGCCAAACAGCCGTGCAATTGAGATCTTATTTTATTTTATTTTCGCTACCAGTTTTGGCAATTAATTATGGCATCTTAAGGCCCCATATGCACCTCTCAAAAATAAACGGTAGTGGCAGACTGGGGCCAAATGTTTATGGATGTCGTGAATTCTTAGCTGAAGTGCTTCCTTCGAAGAGGCAAATTAACCAATTAAGTAATAAGCACAAGTCCAAAAACATTACAACATATGCAGAAGATCAATCATGCAAATGTTACAACACTGTAAATATCTAAGGTTACGGTTAAGCTGCAACTTCACTGCTGGCAGGTCGCTGGCGGTTAACTGAGTACGTTACTATCGGGAATACGTAGGACCAGTCTACGACAACTACTGTATAGTTTGTACTTCGCCAGTCCTATTCCCTGACAGGTATTTTGACTTGAAAGCGTTCATTTTTCCTTTTCTATTTCATCAGTCATTTGACTGGTCTGATGCGGCCGCGACGAATTCCTCCCCTGTGTACGGTTTCATCTCAGAGTAGCACCTGCAACCTACGTCCGTCCTCAGTTATTTGCTTCTATCTCAATCTCTTCCTTCCTCTAAAGATTTTACCACCTATAGCTCCCTCTAGTACAATGGAGATATTTCGTAATGTCTTAAGAGATGTCGTACCACCATGTCTTTCTTCGATTTGCTCTCAGTCCTCATTCTGCGCACTTTCGATTGTTCATTCTGTTCAGCAGATCATGTAATTCTTTTTCACATTCACTCAGGATAGCAATGTCATCAGCGAATGGTATCATTCATACACTTTAACTTTGAATTTTAGTTCCACTCCTGAACCTCTCTTTTATTTCCATCATTGCTTCTTCGATGTACAGATTGAACAGTAGGGGGGAAAGGACTACATCCCTGCCTTACACCCTTTTTAATCCGAGATCTTCGTTCTTGGTCGTCCATACTTATTTATTTATTCCTTCTTGGCTCTTGCAGGTATCGTATTACCCGTCTCTCCCCATAGTTTACCCCTATTTTACTCAGAATTTCGAACATCTTGCACCAATTACATTGGTCCCGGCGTAGGTTCGAGTCCTCCCTCGGGCACGGGTGTGTGTGTTTGTCCTTAGGATAATTTAGGTTGAGTAGTGTGTAAGCTTAGGGACTGATGGCCTTAGCAGTTAGGTCCCATAGTATTTCACACACATTTGAACATTTACACCATTTACATAGTCGAAAGCTTTTTCCTATTAACGTGTCTTGATTTTTCATTAATCTTGCTACCATTATCATCCGCAACGTCAGAAGTGCCTCTCTCGTGCCTTTACCTTTTCTAAAGCCAAACTGATCGTTCTCTAGCACATCCTCAATTTTCTTTTCCATTCTTCTGTATATTATTCTTGTCGGCCACTTGAATATGTGCTGTTAATCTGATGATGCGGTAATTCTCGGTCTTGTCAACTCTTGCAGTCTTCGGAATTGTGTGGATGATATTTTTCCGCAAGTCAGATCGTATGTCGCCAGACTGGTACATTCTACATACCAACGTGAATAGTCGTTTTGTTGCCACTTCCCCCAATGATTTTAAAAATTCTGACGGAATATTATCTATCTCTTGTGCCTTATTTTATCTTAAGTCCTCCAAAGCTCTTTTATGATTCTAATACTAGATCCCCTATCTCTCCTAGATAGACCCATGTTTCCTCTTCTATAACATCACACAAATATTTACCTCAGAGAGGCTTTCAATGCGTTCTTTCCACCTACACACACTCTCTCCTCTGTCTTTAGCAGTGGAATTCCTGTTGCACTCTTAATGTTACAGCCCATCCTTTTAATGTCACCGAAGATTGTTTTGACTTTCCTCTATGTTGAGCCTGCCCTTCCGTCAATCATTTCTTTTTCTATTTTTTCACGTCCTTCATGAAGCCATTTCGTCTTAGCTTCACTGCACTTCTTATTTACCTCGGTTGTTAGCGACTTGTATATCCGTAATCCTTAGTTTCCCGGAACAATTTTGGACTTCCTCCTCTCAGCGATCAGACGAAGCATTTCTTCTGTTACCCATGGTTTCTTCGCTGTTTCTTGTGTTCTTATTTCCAACTCCTGTGATGTCCCTTTTCAGAAATGTCTATTCCTCTTCAACTCTACTGACTACTGTGCTGTGCGCAGCTCGTGGTCGTGCGGTAGCGTTCTCGCTTCCCGTGCCCGGGTTCCCGGGTTCGATTCCCGGCGGGGTCAGGGATTTTCTCTGCCTCGTGATGACTGGGTGTTGTGTGCTGTCCTTAGGTTAGTAGGTTTAAGTAGTTCTAAGTTCTAGGGGACTGATGACCATAGATGTTAAGTCCCATAGTGCTTTGAACCATTTGACTGCTGTGCTGTTTCTAATTACCATATCCATATTATGCACTAGCTAGACTGTTCTTTCCATTCGACAGATCCTGTTATTCTTCTCCACTTTTACTAACGATAGCAACGTCATCAGCGAATCTCATCACTGATATCCTTTTAACCTCAATTTTAATCCCACTCTTGAAACTTTCTTTTACTTCCGTCATTGCTTCTTCGACGTACAGATTTATCAGTATGGGCGAAGACTATATCCTCTTACACCTATTTTAATCCGAGAACTTCATTCTTGGTCTTTCCTTCTTCTTGTTCTCTCTTGTTTGTTGAACATATTGTATATTCCCTGTTTTTCAATATAGCTTACCACTATTTTTCCCAGAATGTCGAACATCTTTTATCGCTTTATATTGTCGAACATTTAGAAGGAATAGGCAGATTCTAAGGACTAGTCTGCTTGGAGCTGCGGCAGTAAACGAGGCCCTGGCCAAGAGGCAGACGCTTACAATGGCCGTTATTGTCCGACTCGGCGCCGGCTGGTCGTGAGCAATCAAGCGTGTACCGCCCACGGTCATGCGTTGCAGATTCGTGGAACGCTTCAAAAAACGGCCAGTATAATTATGCTTTCTTATCCAGTACAGTCGTGCCTAGTTATTATTAACACATTTGAATTTATGTTAAAGTACTGTGTGCTTTATTCCTAGCAATTTACGTGCAACTCTCGCTCTGTTCTTTTATCGAAATAACAGACTAAAAGAAAGTAGTAAATTAGCAAGTGAAAGTATAATGAGAAGTTTTGCGCATCCTGCCATACTGTGAAAGCAGTTTTTACTTGCTGATCTCTCTTCTCAAATAACACGTTGATGCAGTGTTGTTTTTTGGCGATGAACCCTTTCCCATGAAACTATAGCTTGCAATGCTTTCTCGTAGGAATCTCGGTGGCTTCTTACTGTCAAAAATTTTTCTTCTTCAGTTGTGAGGTAAGAACTGCAACTCCATATGGAGTGAAAATTTCTCTCTGCCGCAAGGTGGGAAAAAAACCAACCGGGTGACATCAAAAGATATCTGAGAAGTGGGAGTTTGGAACTTAGTTTGTTCACAATCGTATGCGCAGAAAGACAGCCCGCTGGACAATTCATAAAACATTCGTTAGATGGGACGTTGTACCACTGAGTTTAAAAATATCCCATTGGCCAATGTTTAGTCAAGGTTTCTCAGTGGTGGCTTATTACTTTCCACAGGATTTGTGCAGAGGAGAGATGACAGACGTACCTTTTGGAGACGTGAGAGCAGACTCTCAGGGCTTGGAGACATGGAAAAGCAGACTTCTTAACTTTAGAGGCTCGGCGGAGGCCGGACTTGCGTCTCTGTGGGCCATGCGATGAGACGGTAGCTGACGACTGGCGGCTGGCAGGAGGCATACGGTGAATACGCAGATCTCATTGCTCCGACTTACCAGCTGCCTTGAAATTCTCTTGCAGCACAGGGCAACAGGGAAAGAGAGCAGGCGATTGTCGGTCCATTACCTCTAAATCTGATTAGATTCCGTGATTTAACACCTGATCGGGGACTCAGGCGCTCATCCATGGCCGAGCATTTTTGTCCTTTCAATGCTTATGGGTCTTTCTGGCGCGATCGAGTCGGTCACTGCACAACCATCTGCGGGTAGCCGTTTTCGAGAAAACTCTATTGAGATGATCGTCAATCCCATCACAGCTGTTTCTCGGCGAATTTGTCAAACCAACCTACTCCTGATTTAAACGTCTTTTTGATGTTTGTCATTGGTAGTTCCTCTCAGTTTGAAATTTATAGCTCACATTAATGTATAATTACTGCAGTTTAATTACGTATGATCTTACACTGATTACTTGTAAGAACATAAATTGGACTAAGACATTAATTCTATAGTTAGCTGTACCCCTTCTAATTAACTAATCTTTTATGCTTCTTGTAACAACCAACACCTGGAACTCTTTTACGTGGGCGACTCTTTTCACACTGTGCTACCTCTTGCACGGTAGATTCACTTCCTTATGTGGGTTCTGACTGTCGTCAGAAGTAGAACCCCCGACTGCCGGGGCTGGCACGATTTTCAGCTTATATAGCCACGATTCCGTTGTCTGGCACCAATCACAGTGGGCCGAAACAAAGCGTGCGTGGAGGCTGATTGGACAGCTCGTGGCATCTCCAGCCCGCCACCGGACCGAGTGACGTCATGTAGCGTGAGGGACCGGCATTAGGTTTGAATCTGCCGATCCGGCCCCGCTACAAGCGTCAAGCATTCGTCGTTGCTTCCTTGCGACGTACAAAGCCGTAATATATGTTTGCCCTGGACTTTGTTAACATTGTTGCTGTTCATTCTAATCACAGGCGCTCCTTTTATAACGGAATCCCAGTATGTTGACGCAGTAGACAAGACTCTCTTGTTTTCAAAATGTATTTTGCATTCGTTTTCCAAGCACTGCTCAGCTATGGCCGACTTGTCAATATACATTTCTCTAATAATATGTCCCTTGTGCTCGCTACAATGCCCTGCAACTGTGCGAACTGTCTGATCTATAAAGATCATGCCGCATTAACAAAGGAACACCATACACTCCAGGCGCACGAAGAACTATGTCGTCTTCAATAGAGCGCAGCATATCACGTCTTTCATTCAGACATGCC
Organism: Schistocerca serialis cubense; assembly: GCF_023864345.2. NCBI lineage: Eukaryota > Metazoa > Arthropoda > Insecta > Orthoptera > Acrididae > Schistocerca > Schistocerca serialis. The sequence goes on from NC_064642.1 coordinate 651,675,061, forward strand.
GCCACAAAAGACTCCGAGGAGCGATCCATCTCCCGCCGGCTCACCTGTGGCACATCAGCGTAGCAGACAGCAGGCTTGATACCTCGATTGGGTCTTTAATTTAAGAGACAGTATTCAGCTTGCGTTTCACGGTGTGTTCGGAAGGTCTCACGCTGCTGTTGCTGCAGGGGGATGTAGCACTAAGCACCTTTTATAGATAGACGTAGGCTTAATTTACTTGAACTGCGTCTTAGTTTACGCTCAAATTAGTGAAGGAGCTCCGAGTCGCTATACAGCAGCTGCCGAGGGAACTGTATGGAAAGATGTAAGAGATCCCGAAAATACTTAAGGCTCCTTAAGATAGGCAACCGAACCTTCAATAAATCCTCAGACGGACATTACATACACTGGGTTGCCTATTTTAAGGTGCACGAAATGTTTTCTGGGCCAGTTTTATTTTTCCATCCCGTATAATAGCCGGTGTACATCCGGTGCGAACTGTGGGAAAATGCTTGAATTATACGTTGTTGTTTGTTGTTGTGGTCTTCAGTCCTGAGACTGGTTTGATGCAGCACTCCATGCTACTCTATCCTGTGCAAGCTTCTTCATCTCCCAGTACCTACTGCAACCTACATCCTTCTTAATCTGCTTAGTGTATTCATCTCTTGGTCTCCCCTACGATTTTTACCCTCCACGCTGCCCTCCAATACTAAATTGGTGATCCCTTGATGCCTCAGAACATGTCCTACCAACCGATCCCTTCTTCTGGTCAAGTTGTGCCACAAACTCCTCTTCTCCCCAATCCTATTCAGTACCTCCTCATTAGTTATGTGATCTACCCATCTAATCTTCAGTATTCTTCTGTAGCACCACATTTCGAAAGCTTCTATTCTCTTCTTGTCCAAACTTTTTACCGTCCATGTTTCACTTCCATACATGGCTACACTCCATACAAATACTTTCAGAAATGACTTCCTGACACTTAAATTTATATTCGATGTTAACAAATTTCTCTTCTTCAGAAACGCTTTCCTTGCCATTGCCAGTCTACATTTTATATCCTCTCTACTTCTACCATCATCAGTTATTTTGCTCCCCAAATAGCAAAACTCCTTTACTACTTCAAGTGTCTCATTTCCTAATCTAATACCCTCAACATCACCCGACTTAATTCGACTACATTTCATTATCCTCGTTTTGCTTTTGTTGATGTTCATCTTATATCCTCCCTTCAAGACACCATCCATTCCGTTCAATTGCTCCTCCAAGTCCTTTGCTGTCTCTGACAGAATTACAATGTCATCGGCGAACCTCAAGGTTTTTATTTCTTCTCCCTGGATTTTAATACCTATTCCGAATTTTTCTTTTGTTTCCTTTACTGCTTGCTCGATATACAGATTGAATAACATCGGGAAGAGGCTACAACCCTGTCTTACTCCCTTCCCAACCACTGCTTCCCTTTCATGTCCCTCGACTCCTATAACTGCCATCTGGTTACTGTACAAATTGTAAATAGCCTTTCGCTCCCTGTATTTTACCCCTGCCACCTTTAGAATTTGAAAGAGAGTATTCCAGTCAACATTGTCAAAAGCTTTCTCTAAATCTACAAATGCTAGAAACGTAGGTTTGCCTTTCCTTAATCTTTCTTCTAAGATAAGTCGTAAGGTCAGTATTGCCTCACGTGTTCCAGTATTTCTACGGAATCCAAACTTATCTTCCCCGAGGTCAGCTTCTACTAGTTTTTCCATTCGTCTGTAAAGAATTCGTGTTAGTATTTTGCAGCTGTGGCTTATTAAACTGATTGTTCGGTAATTCTCACATCTGTCAACACCTGCTTTCTTTGGGATTGGAATTATTATATTCTTTTTGAAGTCTGAGGGTATTTCGCCTGTCTCATACATCTTGCTCACCAGATGGTAGAGTTTTGTCAGGACTGGCTCTCCCAAGGCCGTCAGTAGTTCCAATGGAATGTTGTCTACTCCGGGGGCCTTGTTTCGACTCAGGTCTTTCAGTGCTCTGTCAAACTCTTCACGCAGTATCGTATCTCCCATTTCATCTTCATCTACATCCTCTTCCATTTCCATAATATTGTCCTCAAGTGCATCGCCCTTGTATAGACCCTCTGTATACTCCTTCCACCTTTCTGCTTTCCCTTCTTTGCTTAGAACTGGGTATCTATCTGAGCTCTTGATGTTCATACAAGTGGTTCTCTTATCTCCAAAGGTCTCTTTAATTTTCCTGTAGGCAGTATCTATCTTACCCCTAGTGAGATAAACCTGTACATTCTTACATTTGTCCTCTAGCCATCCCTGCTTAGCCATTTTGCACTTCCTGTCGGTCTCATTTTTGAGACCTTTGTATTCCTTTTTGCCTGCTTCATTTACTGCATTTTTATATTTTCTCCTTTCATCAATTAAATTCAATATTTCTTCTGTTACCCAAGGATTTCTACTAGCCCTCGTCTTTTTACCTACTTGATCCTCTGCTGCCTTCACTACTTCATCCCTCAAAGCTACCCATTCTTCTTCTACTGTATTTCTTTCCCCCATTCCTGTCAATTGTTCCCTTATACTCTCCCTGAAACTCTGTACAACCTCTGGTTCTTTCAGTTTATCCAGGTCCCATCTCCTTAAATTCCCACCTTTTTGCAGTTTCTTCAGTTTTAATCTACAGGTCATAACCAATAGATTGTGGTCAGAGTTCACATCTGCCCCTGGAAATGTCTTACAATTTAAAACCTGATTCCTAAATCTCTGTCTTACCATTATATAATCTGTCTGATACCTTTTAGTATCTCCAGGGTTCTTCCATGTATACAACCTTCTATCATGATTCTTAAACGAAGTGTTAGCTATGATTAAGTTGTGCTCTGTGCAAAATTCTACCAGGCGGCTTCCTCTTTCATTTCTTAGCCCCAATCCATATTCACCTACTACGTTTCCTTCTCTCCCTTTTCCTACACTCGAATTCCAGTCACCCATGACTATTAAATTTTCGTCTCCCTTCACTATCTGAATAATTTCTTTTATTTCATCACACATTTCTTTAATTTCTTCGTCATCTGCAGAGCTAGTTGGCATATAAACTTGTACTACTGTAGTAGGTGTGGGCTTCGTATCTATCTTGGCCACAATAATGCGTTCACTAAGCTGTTTGTAGTAGCTTACCCGCGTTCCTATTTTCCTATTCATTATTAAACCTATTCTTGCATTACCCCTATTTGACTTTGTGTTTATAACCCTGTAGTCACCTGACCAGAAGTCTTGTCCCTCCTGCCACCGAACTTCACTAATTCCCACTGTATCTAACTTTAACCTATCCATTTCCCTTTTCAAATTTTCTAACCTACCTGCCCGATTAAGGGACCTGACATTCCACGCTCCGATCCGTAGAACGCCAGTTTTCTTTCTCCTGATAACGACATCCTCTTGAGTAGTCCCCGCCCGGAGATCCGAATGGGGGACTTTTTTACCTCCGGAATATTTTACCCAAGAGGACGCCATCATCATTTAATCATACAGTAAAGCTGCATGCCCTCGGGAAAAATTACGGCCGTAGTTTCGAATTGTACGTGAAACGTGAAATAACTGTTCCTGGAAAGTGGCCCTCTGACAGAAAAATTCTGTTTTCAAAGTCAGTCATTTTCACAGGCGCTTACTAATATAAACCGGAACAGGAGGCTTGCGACAAGTGTCTGTTTACAATAAGTACTGTGAGCGTTAGCACGAAATGCCCCGTTGAAGTAGTTACAGGGTGATAATCATCGAACTATATGAAATTAAATCGTCATAAGTTCTGAACGGTTTGCATTAAGACATTCAAACTGAACGGTTGGCCACGAGACCTGGTGGGAATTAGTATGCACTGTAAGGTTTTGTTTAGCGACGAAGTTCACTTTCAAAATGATTGAAATGGCTCTGGGCATTATGGGTCTTAACATATGAGGTAATCAGTCCCCTAGAACTTAGAACTACTTAAACCTAACTAACCTAAGGACATCACACACATCCATGCCCGAGGTAGGATTCGAACCTGCGACTTCATTTGGATGGGCTCGCCAATAAGCAAAATTGGCGCATTTCGCGATCGAGAATTTTCTTCACGCTCAAAGGGTGACTAACTGGTGAGCACTGTACAGTAACGGAATAAACAGTGCGATATTTCTTGATGCAAGTGAAGGTTTTGGAGCATGACTTCATCTTCATTATCCAAAGTTACCCTCATATCGATAAGATGTGGTTCATGCAAGACGGAGCTCGATCTCATGAAGTAGGAGAGTGTTTGATTTCCCGGAGGGGCACTTTGAGATCAGCATTCTGGCTGTGGGGTGCCCAGAAGCCACTGGTATTGGCCTCGATTGGCCGCCATACTCTCCGGATCTGAACACATACGACTCCTTTTTGTTGGACTATATTAAAGACATGGTGTACAGCAATATCCCCAAAACCATCGCTGAGCTGAAAGCACGCATTGAGAAGGTCATCGACAGTGTCGATGTTCCGACACCTCAGCGGGACATGCAGAATTTCGCTATTCGTCTGTGCCACATCATCGCCAATGAAGGCAGGCATATCGAACATGTCATAACCTATATTGGTGTATCTGTATGACGTTTACATGTTGAATAAAGTGTGCGCCGTGGTTTGTTACTAAATTACGTTGTTTTTTATATGGTTCAACAATTGTCACTCTCTACATTCTCCTAAGGAAGCTGACGCTTGCGTGTTACAACAGTTTCGTGGAGTGGCTTTGGTAGCGCGAGAAATCGGGAGTCAGCCCTGACGAGGTTAGGACGGGGTCCATAACACGTGTGGAGTCGAGGTTTCATGCACGTTGCACATATGAAATCGGGAGTGAATGATCTTCTCTGATCAGTAAAGTATTTTTTTCGGTTTTTGAGAGAAAGGGAACGATAAAATAAAAGAGAATTTTCAAGGTAGACAGAGGTATCATATTGCAGTGTGCAGACATCAAATAGCCAATGTAGTGTTTGATAACATCGAGACGGACATGGCGAAGTCTTGTAGAGGGAAATAAATGCCAGTTATCTCGGTGGAAACTTACGTTTTTAAAAGTTCAAAAAATGGCTCTGAGCACTATGGGACTTAACATCTACGGTCATCAGTCCCCTACAACATAGAACTACTTAAACCCAACTAACCTAAGGACAACACCCAGCCATCACGAGGCAGAGAAAATCCCTGACACCGCCGGCAATCGAACCCGGGAACCCGGGCGTGGGAAGCGAGAACGCTACCGCACGACCACGAGATGCGGGCATTTTTAAGTGTGGCTTGCTGCTTGTTACCCAGTTCCTTTTGCAAAGGAGACAATACTGACGTTGAAGAAGCTGTAATGACTGTTTGCGGTTTTCACTTTCCAATTCAGCGATCAGATCTGAGATTCGTTTGAAATTAATTGGATTGCTACAGGGATGTTATTAGAAGTATAGAGGAAGTGGCCATTTTAAACCTGTTTCACTTTTCAGAGCGAGACTAACGACTCGTATTTAGCTTGATAGAATATGTGTGGCGCCGCATTAAGAGTAATCGGGACCAAAAAGAAACGTTTCGGAAGACGTCTGTGTAGTGTGATTTGCCTCGCGCGGTTTATCTCGCTCGCGGCATAGCGCTAGGAGAGTGTTCACTCTGGCCGCAGCAGACACTGGGTCCCCAGAGGATACGGCAGCTCCAAGACAACAGCCGACAACGAAAGTTTCAAAATACTGAGCTGTACGTGTACCGGTGCTGTGGGCGTGCGTGAATGCGTGTAAGGATGACCGTCTTAATCCCGTTTCAGTACTTCACAGCAAACAAATTTTCAATAGCGTTATTGGTTAAAAACAGTCATGGTTGCAATTTTAGTTTCTTATTTTTGAACTACGCGTTTCGCCTTATTTAGGCATCTTCAGGTTGATCTTAATTTGGTATTTCTTAGAGCGATCCTTTAGACAGTGTAGTCAAAGGGCATCGTCGAATACATCAGGCCGACATCGCCTTCGTTAAACTCACCAAAAACTTTCTAGATGGACGTGAATGACTCAAAGACCCGCATAACTCGTTCCCGTTCACAGGAGCGAGTTTAACGAAAGCGATGTTGGCCTGATGTATTCGACGATGCCCTTTGGTTACACTGTCTAAAGGATCGTTCTAAGAAATACCAAATTAAGATCAACCTGAATACGCCTAAATAAGGCGAAACGCGTAGTTGGAAAATAAAAATCTAAAATTGCAACCAAGACTGTTTTTAACCAATACTGTTAAGCACTGGTTTGCTGTATGCCACACATGGAGTGGAAGAAACTTTCAATAGCGTTCTTTTACATACAGACCAGACTTTTCAAAGTTTCGTAAATAGAAAAGAGCGACCGTGTTCGTACACTTGTGTTCGAAAGCATTTGTGTTGAGTGGGCTGCCTTGCTTTAGATCTATCACCAGTTTTACGTACATACACGCACTAGGGCACAACAGACGGGAGAGAGATGGGGAGAAGTGACAGATAGTACAGAACAAATGACAATGTTAAATCGCATTTCCTTTCATTTGTTACGCGTAATGCGAGTCGCAAACAAATTTCCAGTTAAAACCACACCGCCAGTGGCGAGGAGCTGTCCTAGTGGTACGGCGGTAGGCTGGGGGTAGCGGTGTGGCGGTATAGGTGGCTGGGGGGAGGGGGGCTGGTGAGGGGAGAGGAGCGGTAAAGAGCAGGGGGGGGGGGCAGCGGGGGAGGGAGCGGGCAGCTGACGCGGTGCCGAGTGGCGCTGACAGCTCGCGTAATGGGCTGCGCCTGATGGAAATCATATCGTCATATTTTAGCCCACACCCATTTCCGGCCGCCTGACCGTAAAACGATTTGCTTTTATGTACTGGCGGTTGCATTCAGCGAACGCGAAGTGTATTTTTAATTTTTGTTGTTTTTTTTTCTTTTCGTGCAACACTGAACTTAATGAGTCGCTCGGCATTAGCTGTGAGTTGTTGGCGAATGGAAACAGGTGTTAACCTACACCCAGATAACTAAATTGTAAATTTGTGGTAAGATCTTATGGGACCAAACTGCTTAGGTCATCTGTCCCTAAGCTTTCACACTACTTAATCTAACTTAAACTAACGTACGCTATGGACTACACACACAACCATGCCCGAGGGAGGACTCGAACATCCGACGGGGGGAGCCACGTGGATCGTGACAAGGCGCCTGAGACCGCGCGGCTACCACGCGCGGCCCCAAATAACTAATGGGTATTCGAACAACAGAATAACCTGAAACTTTCCCGAAATTGCGTACATTTCAGAATGTTGAGAAAGTCCACTGAAAAATTTAGAGAGAAAAACTGTGGAACACAATGGAAAATACAGGGTACCCACACCATTTAGTAAACCTTACGTTACCTTACCATTTAATAAATCTTACCTTATGAAGCATATACGTGAACACAACAAACACATTAGACGTAAATGGAGAACTGGCAGAACCTGTCACCTCTAATGGGGTAATTGACAACAGGAAACAATTTCTGAAAGGAGTTTTTTAGTAACCAGATATGCAGATGGCAATGATATGATCTTGTGATACAGTTTGTAATAGACAAAGAAATGGTTCAAATGGCTCTGAGCCCTATGGGACTTAATATCTGTGGTCATCAGTCCCCTATAACTTAGAACTACTTAAACCTAACAAACCTAAGGACATCACACACCTCCATGCACGAGGCAGGATTCGAACCTGCGACAGTTCCGGACTGAAGCGCCTAGAAACGCACGGCCACACCGGCCGGCAATACTCAGACACTAACAGGTTGGAGTTGGATCCAAGGTATTCACTATTGACCTACGGTAACTTCTGTGAGGGCGCGGACGTGATTCTACTAGCGCCACATGTGCGCGCGTTGCAGTGACTCTGGCCCTCACCGTATCGTCTTTGGTAGGTTATGTATTCCCTCTGGACTGTAAGATGGCGAGTGGTGTTATGGACACGGAGCTAGACGGGTATGCCTGAATACTCGACGCCCTGATCCTTAGCGTAAGTTAGTTTAAGTTGGATTAAGTAGTGTGTAACCCTAGCGACTGAAGACCTCAGTAGTTTAGTCCTAAAAGACCTTACCACAAATTTCCCAATTTCCGCCCTTGCGATTGCAGCGAGTGTACACCGTTGATCGCTGGGCTATGGGGCACTGCGTTTCCCTACAGCGCTGACCGTTGCAACCGGCGAGTTTAGTGGGCAAGGAGCGGCTCTCAAAGCGTGCAAGCTGGTTACGAAATGCATCAGTCAATTGTGGTGTGCTAAATACGCCAAGATATATGGAAAAACTTGTTAGCGGCTATGAGCACCACGGCAGTGTTGTTCGGTGCCTTCCTGGAGTCCTGTAGCTACTGACCTCCTCAGTTTTTGTCTGAAATTGTTTATGAAGACTGTTTTGTAAGTACTGTGCTGAAAGACTGTTAATTCTACCCGACCCGGAATCTTTTTTTTTTCCGGTGACCCCTTTGGGGCTGTGCTTCTCAATTTGGAGGTTTCTGTATGCGGCAGTTGAATATGCAATGTTAATCTTGCACTTGAAATCGTAGTTTGTTATTATTGAGTATTTGATACTACTGACTGCAATTTCTGTTTGCTGTAGACCTCACGGCACTTACTCGAACGAGTTATTGGATTTGGATTGTAATTAAAGTTGTGTGTACTCAGTCTCGAAGAGACGCACGTGTGGGCCATGTATATGTGCATGCTTGTATTTGCACTCTCTCTTATTCCCTGTTGAGGAGCCCTTCGGTTTATAGGTGTACAGCGTAATCGTCCATTTGCCATTTGGTACGTATCCCAATTACACTGTCTGTTAACAGCCCAAAAGAGGTCCCAGTAAAGGTATACTCTGACTTTTAAAATCTTGTTTGAATTATTACGTATTTATTCCTTTAAATGACCTTGTACGTTGCTTCCTGTTATGGCTGCAATGTTATGAGCGGGCCACTCCCATACTCTAGTTTCTATAGTTGAATTTTTAATCGCCCGTTTAAGTATTATTGAGTATGTTAATTTTTATCAAAGTTGTTTTTCTGTTTGTTGTTCGTCATTGCACGAGGCCTAAGTGTTGGGAGGTCACACGCGATTCTTCGTATCTCCCATCCCAGCTTCAAGTTGAGCAGTATCTTATTATTCTTCTGATATCGTGCCACGGCGTGGGTGGCACCGGATTAGGAAGTAGCTGACTCAGTAATTGTGTTACTGTAAGGCTCTTGTGTGCGTATGATGAAAGTCTCTAGGCAAAGTGAGCACTGAGTTTCTCGATTTCTTTTAAAAATTAAAGGTTTAATTGCCATCTTCATTTTAACTGTGTTTTAGAAGCCCGGTAATTTATCTGGAAACTTAACGCTGGTTTATGTGGAACTGGCTTGTGGCCAATAAGTGAAGTACTACTGTCGTTCGGTTTTGCATGCAGGTAGCCTTTCGTCATATTCGCCGTGTCCTGTCTATATCAGAGGAGAATAACAAGTGGAGATGTATGCTTTTTAATGTCTTTCATTTAATGTTTCTTGAACTTATATTCAAATTCAGTTGCGGGTTAGCACGCAGCTATGATCTACTTGCCGGGATAGAGTGCCGATGCGGGTTTATTTAATTAATTAACTATTTGTAATCGGATCTCCATTGTGTTGCGCCGGCCGAAGTGGCCGTGCGGTTAAAGTCGCTGCAGTCTGGAACCGCAAGACCGCTACGGTCGCAGGTTCGAATCCTGCCTCGGGCATGGATGTTTGTGATGTCCTTGGGTTAGTTAGGTTTAACTAGTTCTAAGTTCTAGGGGACTAATGACCTCAGCAGTTGAGTCCCATAGTGCTCAGAGCCATTTGAACCATTTTTTTCCATTGTGTTGCACAGTTCACATTTTTGAGTACCAGTGTTAATTTTAGGAATAATGCGAATGTTATTATACATTGTAAATTCAATTTAAAAATCTTAATCATTGCTATGTATTTCGCAAGAACCTTGGTAACAGTCAGTTGATCATGATCGAATTATTATTAAATAAAATACTGGGAATGATAAAAGATGCAATTTGGGCGACCTTTTCATATGTTTTCCTTAAATCAATCTCGATCCTCGTTCTTGTTCTCATATTTGTACACTGTTTAATTTTGCCCGTTCCATAAACTGTAATCTGTAACATGAAACACGCTTGTTGCACGAGATAATTGACTAGCGCTCCGGTAGACAATTCTCAACCAATGTCACGAAATCACAAAAATGTGGTATCATAACAATACAACCGGTAATACAGTAATATTGTCTATTTTGACCATAGTATTTGACACTGGCCATTGCGTAAACCGTAATTCGAAATGTAAGAAAACAAAAACTTTGGTGTGCTACAATAATGAAGAGTGCTCACCTGGAAAGTTTCTCAATGTCAAGGCATCACGAACTTCAGCATTATAACCACATAACCCGTAATAATGTTATATTGTGTGGTTTAACTATTTATTGCAATGAATGTTGTCTATTGCGTAAAGTGCAATTTGAATGTTAAAAGTCCGCAGCCCGTGGTCGTGCGGTAGCGTTCTCGCTTCCCACGCCCGTGTTCCCGGGTTCGATTCCCGGAGGGGTCAGGGATTTTCTCTGCCTCGTGATGACTAGGTGTTGTGTGCTGTCCTTAGGTTAGTTAGGTTTAAGCAGTTCTAAGTTCTAGGGGACTGATGACCATAGATGTTAAGTCTCATAGTGCTCAGAGCCATTTGAACCATTTTTTTGAATGTTAAAAAACAAGTTTGGTGCGCAACATTAGGTTCATCTTTGCTTATAATGTTTGGTTACCTATGAACTAGTGTCCTGTGCAGACGCTTGTCAGTTGCTTCCTGAAGCTGAAAACTAGTTAGAAATAATCAAATATCAGCAGATCAAAAACAGTGTACATGTTTTCAACGCTAAATAAAACAAAGCCTTTTATAGGACGGGACCTCTCCAGCAATAAATAACAGTGAACAGTACAACAGGGCCGGTGATTTGCGCGAGCGGTTCTAGACGCTTCAGTCCGGAACCGCGCTGCTGCTGCGGTCGCAGGTTCGAATCCTGCCTCGGGTTTGTATGTGTGTGATGTCCTTAGGTTAGTTAGGTTCAAGTAGTTCTAAGTCTAGGGGACTGATGACCCAAGATGTTAAGTCCCATAGTGATTAAGACGTTTGAACCATTTTGCGTACAACAGGCCTGGTCAGCCATTTTAATTGTCTGGGATCTGATATGACATACAAGTATGGAGTATGACAAACATGCAGACAAGAAAGCAGCATAACTTGGAAACAAAAGGCGAAACAATAAACAGGTGGCTTAGAACCATAAAATACAACACGATTGAAGCTTTACAGAGTAATGACGGTCGCCATAATACTTTGCTGAATTGCGATGTGGGTTTTGTACAGATGACAAGAGAGAAAGATCGATGCTGATGAAATGACATTTCTTATGGTTGTATAGGGCTGTACCATAATAGATAGATTAAGAAACAGCGAGTACAGGAAAGAATTAAATGTATTTGACGTAAAAGTGAAATGAGCATGTGCTATTGTTAGCCGGGAGGCGCCATTCGGGGAAGTTCGGCCGCCGAGTAAAAGTCGCCACATGAGGCGACTTGCGTACCGGTGATGAGGATGAAATGATGATGACAGCACAACACCCAGTCCACGAGTTGAGAAAATCTCCAACCCGGCCGTTAGTCGAACCCGGACCCACTACACAGGAGGCAAGAACATTACACTTAGCTAAGAAAGCGGACTGTATGTAACGTAAACTGAAGACTACGATAGGCAGCAGAATGAAGATCTGCAGAGAAGGAACTATGGTATACTACCATACAGAGATAGAAAAAATAATCCGGTAGATCACACACGTCAGCTAAGTCCAAGGAAGAGATGACCGCCGCAGTAGTCAAAGATGCAATATTTGAAGTGCAGGAGAAGAAGAAGAAGAAGAAGATAATGATGATGACGCTGATGAAGAGATCAGTATGTAAGTACAAAAGTGAATAAATAGCCAATGCTTCATAAAAAAAATCATTACGATCCTTGATATCAAGACTGAAATACTAGGTGCTTTGGAAAGTAGTACGAGAAAGTCAATGCTCCTTTTAGCACTTCATATCGTCGTGTCAGTCGCTGCTGTGATCAGTTTTGATATCATTGCTCAACGTTAATAAAATGTTCAAATGGCTCTGAGCACTATGGGACTTAACTTCTGTGGTCATCAGACCCCTAGAACTTAAAACTACTTAAACCTAACTAACCTAAGGACATCACACACATCCATGCCCGAAGCAGGATTCGAACCTGCGGTTCCCGGGTTCGATTCCCGGCGGGGTCAGGGATTTTCTCTGCCTCGTGATGGCTGGGTGTTGTGTGATGTCCTTAGGTTAGTTAGGTTTAAGTAGTTCTAAGTTGTAGGGGACTGATGACCATAGATGTTAAGTCCCATAGTGCTCAGAGCCATTTCGAACCTGCGACCGCAGCGGTCACGCGGTTCCAGACTGAAGCGCCTTTAACCGCACGGCCACGCCGGCCGGCTCTCAGCGTTAATAAACCACAGCGTAGTTGTCATGGAGAGATTGAACGTGAAATGCTCTTTCTTCTGATAAGAGTCGGTGCACTTATCGGGGCACAGGAGCTCGTGGTACACACGATCTTGGAATTCTGAGAATCGTTATGTTACATTAAGACCGTCAGGAATTTTCCCCTCATCACAAAGACTCTGCCACAGTCACAGACGTGCTGTAATAACTGTAGGCCTTTTCGTTAGTGATCTGAAAAAAATTAATGATTTAAACAACGTAATTGCGCCAGTTACTTAGGGACTGGTACAGTGTTTCATTATTTAAATCATGAATGACACATTTGGTGTCATTCACCATAAATATGGATTCCTAGGTTCTACGATAGCAGAAAGAAGCTCCTTCACTGAGGAAAGAAGGGAATAATCTTGAAAAGGTGCTACAGTCACATTAAGCAGATTGCTAAAGGGAAGTAAACTGTAATAGCTGACCAAAGCAAAAATGAATGAAACGTCAGTATTTCAAAACTGTTACTCGCATGTGAGTCGTGGTCAATGGAAACGTAACGCAGACGGACAGATGGTTGCTCTCATTGTTGCGCGCACTCGTCGGGAACGACCGTAAAGAAACGGAGTGTGAACGGTGTCTCCATGAGCATACGAGTCCACCTCGTCATTATATTCCACCTTGACAAATACTGCTCCGACCAAGTTCGTGACAGAGCCGCTTCGAGAAACTTTAGTGGACAGTCAGCTGTTTTGAAGTATTGCTTGCTAGGTACCGCTGTACGTGGTTCTGGCATGTCCGTTTACTCAGTGTGCAGGCTATAAAATTTCTAAAGAAATGCTTTTACGCCCATCTTATTTAGTATGTTCTTAAGAAGGGAGAAGATCACTAGTACGCGCGGTTCTATCATAATCTGATCTAGCCCCCATGGCATGTAGCCATTGTCTGTAATTAGGAGACGGAGTTCCACTGCGGGGGAAGTGTAATGTGAAAAGACTTGAGAGTATTACCCCTAGGTAGCATCTAGTAGCGTTAACAAATATTCTAGCATGTTTATTTATTTCAATAAACTCTCCCACCAAACATGCAATTCAACCGACATTGAGTACAAGCTTTTTCACATAAGATTTCCAATTTACTTTAGGATGGTTCGTGATCTCATATATTAGAGGTCTTCTTTAAAAAAAACTGATTGGTCTTAGAATCTTTTCCAAGCTTCAGTACACTGGTGCAAACCATTAATTGAATATCGAGGTACTGTAACTTTACAACCCGTTAAGAGACCATTTTGATTTGTCTTTCAGTCGCAGAGTAATTTTAAAATTTAGTGGAGCAAAGGAAGGAGAAAATGATAAATATTTAACGATGCCTGGAGAAAGGCGTTGTTCACTGCTTAATCAATGTGAATTGACATTGTACTCAATAACACTAAATTTTGATAAGGAAATGGTGCACAGTATCAAATTATTGGTTTCAGGTTACATGACTACGGTAGCCAATAGTGGCCCGCAATGGAACAATTTCAGTAACTAAAAGCGCTTCGTGCACAAATGGTTGGAGTAATACCGGATTTTGTCTCTTCGTTTCAGCCATAAGTGGATGAACGCGTCGAAACGTTCTAGAAGGGCGGCCTCCTTGGTGCTTGCCTCCTACGTCACAGTAATTGGCGTAATCTGCTAAAGCAGTGCCCGCCCAGGAGGCAGCCCCATCCATCCCCGTCCTCCATCCCCTTCCACCATCCCCCTCCCAGCCACAAACCCCGACCCCTCACACCACGATCTGCCCTTTGACGCCGACGGCTGCCTAAGTGGTATGATTTGCCGAGTACACGCTTGCTCCCTTACAGACGGCCAGCGATAAAGTACCATTGTAAGTGTTTGGCTCACTGGCTCAACATTTCACAAAGAAATGATTACACTAAAAGAACTGCACAACAGTGAATGATACCGAAATTTGACGGTGTGAACTGTAGTTAGTTATCGAGAGGAAGGCAGTTCGTGTTACTAATCGCCACTAATTTTCATTACGGAGGAGGAAAAGACGTACAGTTACTTCCAACAGAGTCCGCAGCTCGTGGTCGTGCGGTAGCGTTCTCGCTTCCCGCGCCCGGTTTCCCTGGTTCGATTCCTGGCGGGGTCAGGGATTTTCTCTGCCTCCTGATGACTGGGTGTTGTGTGATGTCCTTAGGTTAGTTAGGTTTAAGTAGTTCTACGTTCTAGGGGACTGATGACCATAGATGTTAAGTCCCATAGTGCTCAGAGCCATTTGAACCAACTTCCAACAGGATGTAGGAACTGTCCCTACTGTCGGCAGAAGCTGAAACGCCCACTAAACCCGCTGGGCAGAACAGGTAATAGGATTGTGGAAAGGGACAAGGGTTCAAGTCAGTTTCTGCTTTTAATTGTCATTTATTGTAATTTAGCAACTCTTTCACGGCTGAAGGCCTCCAATAAGAAATCTTAACAAGATAAAAATCCAATTAAGATAGGAATAAAATAATTCAATAAAACAACATACCCCAGGTGCAATGCAAATGGCTGAGGGCCACAATTAATTTCCAAAGTTGTCGAATATATTACCATAGACCTTTGAAGGCAAAATACCAGCATGTTTAACAACAAAAAATCGTAAAAGTCAACAAGATAGAAATCCAATTAAGATAGCAATAAAAAAATGTAAAGAAACAACATATGCAAGTTGCAATACCAATGGCTGAAGACCACAATCAAACTTCAAAATTTCAAAATATATTACCATAATCTTTGAAGGCAGAAGGCCGCCAAGTTTACGCTTGAAAGAAATTAAAAAAATTAAGAAACTTCCTGGCAGATTAAAACTGTGTGCCCGACCGAGACTCGAACTCGGGACCAAGCAAGTTGGTAGAGCACTTGCCCGCGAAAGGCAAAGGTGCCGAGTTCGAGTCTCGGTCGGGCGCACAGTTTTAATCTGCCAGGAAGTTTCAAATCAGCGCACACTCCGCTGCAGAGTGAAAATCTCATTCTAAAAAAATTAATTTTGCAAAATTCTAAGAAACAAACAATAACCACAGGCCTAAAATTTAAAATAGCTAACAACAGATAATTAAACACCGGTGGCACTCAGAAGGCCTCCAGGGAGGTCGGTCTACCCTCGTTCATTTAGGTGAGACAGATGGTGTGCCCAACTATACTTGATCCGTCAGAACCAAACCAGGGACAGCCACGGACCGACAGACAAACGACTTACTTGCCACCAATTGGTACATGAGAATTCAAACACAAAATCTCGTCAACAGCGAACCACGGAACCACACAACATGAATGGACGTTGCTTGGGTACGTGAAACCACAACATGAATGGACGAGGCTTGGATACTTGAAACCACACTCAACTTTGACGTTCTAGGTCGGCGAGCCGCGAAGCTCGTAGCGATCGGAGTGCTCCACACACGCTCCGACACTGCACAGGGACCGGTAGCGGATCCAGCGATTGCACCGCGCGGAGATATCTTCCCTGGTCCGTAGCAACCGACCGACTGCCTGCTGTTTCGTCGCGACTGCTGGTCCGTCGCGACTGCACTGCTGGTGCGTCTCCCACTGACTTCCAGACACACGAAGGCGGAACTACTGGCTCGGACCCAACCATGCAGAGGAAATACGCCCACTGGCTAAACGACATCCCCGAACCAATACAGGATTGACCCAAGTTCCACAAGATGGTAACTGAAAGGATCCAGAAGCGCTCAAAGAACCAGTTACACGTCGTCCCATGAGACGACCGACTGCTCAGAGCCAGTGTGCCAATACCATTTAAAATAACTTGTCAAAGGAAATCACGCCAACTAAACACACAACTTGACAAACACTTGCACAAAGACCTGAACGATACCCAACAGTAACTAAGCACACACGAAGACAAATCGGGAATCGATGCACACATACAAAGGCGACTCATGAACGATCGGCGAGCCCAAACCGCGTCGTCCGGTAGGACGACCGACCCACGATCCAACAAGACCGTGGCCCGGCTCAGCTGATGCGTGGCTGCAATAGCCGGGCGAGCCATATTGACGCAGGCCTTGCTGCTGTCTGGACTAGCGCAGCATTGCACACAGCCGACTCCTAAACGATCGGCGAGCCCAAAACGGTAGGACGACTGACCGACGATCTACCAAGACCGTGACCCGGCTCAAGTAATGCGTGGCAGTAATGGTCGGGCGAGCCATATCGACGCTGACCTCGCTGCTCCAACCCAACTGTATTAGTGCCGCATTGCAATTCCCCGACTGGCAGTTCCGGACGGCGCTCTCGACGCGTCCCCAAACGACTGCACCGCCCGAACTCGGCGACCCGAACTCGCGGTCCCAACTGCTTATCCGAACTGCCAACAACTCACTTAAGCGAACTGCCTAACGACAGACAACGACAGGGAAATAATAGCAGTCAAGCAAAGACACTACGACAGGGGATATACCGATACGCGCTGCTAACGCTGCTCACAGTCAGGCAAAGCAGCAACTCGGTGACAGTAGTAATTTAAATTAACGTAGTAAAGTACGTGGAAGTACGTTAAAACCAGGGTGTAAAATACATTATGGTGGGAACATGAGCCTCGCACGGCTCAGAAGCTTGGAACACATTTACACAACTTTACGTCTGACAGAGTTGTTAGCAGAGGTCAGTCTGGTCTCGGCCCTAGCTGGCCGACCAGGTCACCTGATCCTTCAATGTGCTATTACTTCGCGTGGGGAGCCCTCAAGTCTAAGGTCTATCGCAACAACCTTCAAGAACAGCAGCAGAACATTTCGGACGAGGCTGCAGCAATTGCAGCTGTCCAGCTTCGATCCGCCTTAAGCAACTTGCTGACCAGTGCCCAAAAGGGCCAAAGGATGAATGGTGGTCAATTTCAATATCTGCTATAGACAGGTTATTACTGTATTCCCTATCCTCTGCTCCGTTTCCTTGTGTCCTGGAGCTGTGTTCTCCGTGCCACTTTTATTTGCTTCACACCGCATCAAAATTGCTTAAAATATACGTATGTCGAAAAAATTTATTTAGAAAACTAAATAGCCGATTTCCTTTCCCAAATTATCTACAGTATGACTTTCTGCTCCAATGACCTCGCGTCTACCGAAAATTAAGCACTACTGTTTCCTCACTTTTGTTCTCATTCGTGGGTTGCATATGGATATCAACGTTGTAGTCGGCAATTTACAAAGTGCATCTGTGTTATCAGATTAAGGAACTGAGCTCATTGATAGCTAGAGATAATTTCTTCTAGGCTACTTGGCCGTGTCAAGTTCTTCTACAGTTATCGCAGTGGAGGTTTCTTACTTCTTTTGAGGTCTTTTTGATATCTTCTTCAAGATCTTCTGATGTCGACACTTAGCTGAACGCAGTGTTCCCATCGATAACTGAAAATAAAATCTTCTACAGATGAAATGTGTTCGCAGTTGCGAATGCCAAAAACCATCAGCTGTGTAATAGAATGACGACAATGAAATTTTGTGCCGGACAGGGATTCGAACCGCGACTTTCGGCTCCACGCGAGACCAGACTTCCAAATGACGTCCCTCCCGTGTCACAACTGTATTCTTACACACATTATGTAATTTCTGTACATGGAGGGACATTTTAATCGGAACATTGTGAATACTTTTCTTGTATTTCATAAGGGTTGAGGTCGCAGCAGTGCCTTATACTTCGGACATGCATCGTATTTCTTAACAGCACAGGCACTATAGTGCCGTATTTATCCCCAGATACAAGGCAGCGCCTTTCAATTAAAATGTCCTCCCCTGTACTCAAATTAAATAATGTTTGTACGAATACAGGTTGTGACGCAGGGACTACGACATACGGAAGTTTTCGTCGTAAACAGATAGTTAAAGCGGTTAAGGCGACCGCCAGCGTAAAGCGAGAAATAATTTTCAGTGTCGTCATTTCCAATACTGTTGATGGTTGTTCGTATTCTCAACTGCGAATACGTTTCATGTTTTTCATAATGGCTGTAGTCGCCGCAGTGCCCGTTCCTTCTGACATGCATGCATGTTCGAACGCACATTGTATCGTTCTTCTTAACAACACGGGCACTGGAATATCGTGTCACAGAATCCTCTAGCCTGTTGGAACGTGTCAGGTTCTTCGTCAGTTTCTTATCACCCAATGAACTTTTCGACGCTCTGTTGACATATTCTTGAGGGTCTTCCGGCGTCTCCGGGTAGCTGAACTCCGTGTTCAGATAATGGGGAACACCAAAATGCCCTGAAGAAGAACACGGTACTGGGCTCGAAACGTTGTTCGTTTAAGAAGAAACTGACGAATGAGGTGGAAAATTTTACGTTTAAAGGCAAGAAACACAAAAACTCTTCACACTCACAGAATCTTATCATTGTGTACGTTTTGACAGCGTTTCAGTAATCTATAATATTGTGAAAAAATAGCAATTTCTGTCATTGTAATAAAACGTTCCAGTCGCCATCCAAGAAATTATCCATTGATATCGAGCCGTACCGTAAGTACAAACACAAGAAAGGGGTATTTGTAAAGATACCAGACTAAACTATGGCTCCAGAATAGGGGAAGCAGCCATTTCAGCAGTTGTCGGGGAAACAGTCTGCATTAGTGATTCGGTCTTTTAACATTAGCCCAAATTGTTCTGCTGTGCTGCTAATGCAGAAGCCTGAATACCAGAAGAAACTACAGCATGTAGCTTTACTGTATTGCTCAGTTTCATTCTCTCAGAAGTACTGACATCCTTGTGAGATCCAGCCATGGCTAAAATTATTCCACCTAGTACTCAGGTGCTGACACATGCGAATACCACGGTATCATTACTTTAGTAGGTGATAGTTGCAAAATAATGACACGAATTGTGTACAGAAGAATAGAAAGGCAGGTAGAAACAACGACTTAGCTGGCAAATCAGCTGTTGGTGGCAAAAATGGAGAGATACACGCTATGTGATTAAAAGTATATGAACACGTGGCTCAAAATAACTTACAAGTTCGTGGCGCCCTCCATCGGTAAAGCTGTAAATCAATATGGTGTTGGCCCACCCTTAGCACTGATGACAACTTCCACTCTCGCAGGCATACGTTCAATCAGATGCTGGAAGGTTTCTTGCGGAATGGCAGCCCATTCTTCACGGAATATTGCACTGAGGAAAGGTATCGATGTCGATCGGTGAGGCCTGACACGTCGGAGTTCCAAAACATCCCAAAGTTTTTCTATAGGATTCACGTCAGAAGTTTTGGTTTAGGCGGCGCTCAACTGCTCGGTTATGAGCGGTTGTACAAATTTCCAATTTTTGCTCTGACCAATCTTGCCATCTTCATGAATGATGATGAAATGATGAAGATAACATAAACACCCAGTCATCTCGTAGCAGATGAAAATCCCTGACCCCACCGGGATTCGAACGTGGGACCCCGTGCTCGGGTCAGGATTCTGTGCAGGCCAATACATTACAAGGATGTTATTGTCGTGTAACCACTCCACCACAGGCCGTGCATTATGCACAGGTGTTCGATCATGTTGAAAGATGCAATCGCCATCCCCGAATTGTTCTTCGACAGTGGGAGGCAAGAAGGTGATTGGAAATCAGTGTAGGTGCAAGCCCCCTCCATAAAAAACACAACAACACCATAACACCACCGCTTCCGAATTTTACTGTTGGCACTACACACGCTGGCAGATGACGTTCACTGGGCGTTCGCCATACCCACAACATGCCATCGGATCGCCACATTATTTACCGTGATGCGTCACTCCACACAAAGTTTTTCCACCGTCCAATGCTCCAATGTTAACGCTCTTTACACCAAACAAGGCGTCGTTTATCATTTACCAGCGTGATTTGTTGCTTATGGGCAGCCACTCGACTATGAAATCCAAGTTTTCTCACCTCCTGCCTAACTGTCATAGTACGTGCAGTGGATCCTGATGCAGTTTGGAATTCCTGTGTGATGGTCTGGATAGATGTCTGCCAATTACAGATTACGGCCCTCTTCAACTGTCGGCGCTCACTGTTAGTCAACAGAAGAGGCTGGCTTGTACGCTTTTGTGCTGTACGTGTCCCTTCACGTTCTCTCTTCACTATCACACCGGAGACAGTGGAACTACGGATGTTTAGGAGTGTGGAAATATCGCGCAGAGACGTATGACAGAAGTGACACCCAATCACCTGAGCACGTTCGAAGTCCGTGAGTTCCGCGGCGCGCCCCATTCTCCTCTCTCACGATGTCTAATGACTACTGAGGTCATGATACAGAGTACCTGGCAGTAGATGACGGTAAAATGTACCTAATATGAAAAAACCTATTGAACCGCGTGCGGCTCGCGTTCTTGCCGTTCATAACTTGGCGTCTTGTAATAGCGGTGTGGCGTCTCGCTTCCTTCTTGTGTTAATGGCGCCACTGAGTTTTCTAGTACGCTAGTCTGCGAGTGGCAGCAGCAGCGGTTATCGATAGCCAATACTGTGGTACTATCTTTGGTGCGACTGCTTGTATTTCCGGTTTGTCGTGTGTGTCAAGCAGTTCGGCTTCGGACAGAGCAGCGAGGAGGTCCACAGCGCGAGGGCAGGCCGGGACCTATGGCAGCGTGCAGGCACTGTCGGATTGAGGGGCTGTAGCCGGCGATCGAATCCAGGACGTTTGAAGTTGAGTGAACCATATCCAGTAGTGAAATCTCCACTCTTTGAGATCCCGCTGTTGTTTGCGGGTTGCTGCTTCCTGGGTTGGTGTGACAAACCGCAGCAAGTGGAGTCTGCCAGATTGGTGGAAGCTATTAGCCGCCTTCTACTGCTTGATATTAGTTTGAATTTGTTGTTGTTATTGTTGAAGTGCAATCAGCAGTATATTACTGCCTAGTGGCCGCTAACGCCCCAGTTACCTGCCCTCGAGGTTATCGTAATTTGCGGCAGTGTACTTTTCCTCGAATTGTCGATGCTGTCCGGCATGGCGTGTAACTTGAGAGCTCCCTTGATTGGCGTATGGATAATTGTTTTCCTTGTCTACCTTGGTTATAGTGGTTCCTTCTGCCTTTTGGTGGTTCAAACTCTGGATTGTGGAGATGCAGTGCTATCTGTCACTTCACCCTCACCTGAATTATTCCGTCGTTGTTCTGGTTATCTGGCGTAAGGTGGATTTGGTAAGAGGGTTGACATGCGTTTAAATTGTCTCTAGTTTGAGTTGCCCTCCTAAGGTGAACATTACTCACCGCTGGCACAGCAGACCTTCCACAGGTCGATCCGTGGCGCACTGTCTGTGGATCACTCTGTCTTACTTGGTCAAGTTTTCATAATTGTATAAAATGTACCATAATGTTTTAACGTGTTAAACCTTTCTCACTTGTAATTCAGGCCTTCAGCCGTTAATTGTTTGTAACATTACTTGCAGTTTTTCTTTATAAGGCCTTCAGCCGCTACTATAGCTTGTTATAGTTTTTTGATTGTTTAAGAAGAAAATATCTTAGTATTTGTTAACTTGTAACTGTCTTCTTCACTCTTAATTCAGGCCTTCAGCTGTTGAGTATTCTGAAGTTGCTTGTGGCCTTCAGCCGACATATAATTTTGAATTCTTTCTTAGTAAGGACTTCAACAGTTAGTGTAGTAAATTCCTATAAATGATTGTTGAAAATTATTTCCTCTAATAGAGTGTATGTGTTTACTGTAGCCAACGGTAGCTGATTCGGCCCCTTCAAAAAATGGTTCAAATGGCTCTGAGCTCTATGGGACAACATCTGTGGTCATCAGTCCCCTAGAACTTAGAACTACTTAAACCTAACTAACCTAAGGACATCACACACATCCATATACGAGGCAGGATTCGAACCTGCGACCGTAGCGGTCACGCGGTTCCAGACTGAAGCGCCTATAACTGCACTACCACACCGGCCGGCTTCGGCCCCTTCCACAATTATTGCCTTATCCTGCCTCTCCCTGAGTACCAGGTGACAACTATGTTTTGGGGGTGTCCGGATACTTTTTATCACATAGTGTAAAATGGAAATTGCCAACAGTAAGAAAATAATTTCTGAAAAAGAGGAATTTGTTAAAGTACACTGACGAAAAGAAAGTCCAAACATATATCAACAGTTAATGCAGAGTAATGAAATTTGGTATACATTTTTGTAGTTAACGAATGATTAACGTTACAAGACAAGGGGGTTAATGTAGGCGCTTGAAAGTTATTGCAAGTGCGAAATATTGGTACTTCAGTAACCGATGGAACCACTCAAATGTTGAACGCCTGCATGCAAACATGAATGAATTGTGTCATACAGGTGACGAATATCAGTTTGTGGGATGGAGTTGCATGCCTGCTGCTTTAGTCGGTGAATATAACGACGGCTGCCGCTGGTTGTGGATGAAGCAGGAGCTGTTGTCCGTTGATGTACAGTACTTGCTCGATTGGAGACAGATCTGGTGAACGTGCAGGTCAAGACAACATGTAGATACAGTTTAGATCCTGTTAGGTCACAACATCGGTATGTGGGCCAGAGTTCGTAAACACTATGTGAAATACTGTTCCTGAATGGCAGCACAACATGTCGGATCACCGTACGCACAAATTTACACTTAGGGTGCGTGAGATAACCACGAGAGTGCTCCTACTACAATACGAAATCGCACCGCAAACTATAACTTCAGGTGTAGGTCCAGATTGTTTAGCACACTGACAAGTTTACTGCAAGCCCTCAACTGCCCTCCTCCTGACAAACACACGGTCGTCACTGGCACCGAGGTAGAAGCATCTTTCATAAAAAAAACACAACAAACCTGTACTCTGCTCTCCAGTGAGCTCTCGCTTGACAACATGGTTCAAAATGGCTCTAAGCACTATAGGACCTAACATCTAAGGTCATCAGTCCCCTAGACTTAGAACTACTTAAACCTAACTAACCTAAGGACATCACACATATCCATGCCCGAGGCAGGATTCGAACCTGCGACCGTTGTAGCAGCGCGGTTCCGGACTCAAGCGCCTAGAACCGTTCGGCCACAATGGTCGGCTTGACAACATGAAGTCGCAAATGGCCGTGGTTTTCACGCTACTGGGCATCTGGCTCGGAACTGTCCTTGAACTAACCGACTTGTAACCGTTTGTTGTGTCAGTGTTTAGCTGCTGCTCTAATTGTTGCTGCAGACGTTATAGGATGCACCACAGACAAATGCCGAGCACGACGGTCTTCCCTCTCGGTAGTGCCACGTGGCTGTCTGACGACCGGTCTTCTCAAATATGCTGCGGAACTTCTAAGACGACAACTGTCGTATTCACAGTGCTTTACGCATACGTTCCTGATTCGAGAAACGTTATAGTATCTAAGGCTCCTCAAATGGCCGAATATATTACACCATTTTAAAGACGTAATAGAAAATGACTGCAGGCTGCTGTGGCCGAGCGGTTATAGGCGCTTCAGTCCGAAACAGCACTGCTGTTGCGGTCGCAGGTTCGAATCCTACCTCAGGCATGGCTGTGTGTGATGTCCTTAGGTTAGATAGGCTTAATTAGTTCTAAGTCTAGGGGACTGATGCCCTCAGATGTTAAGTCCCATAGTGCTTAGAGCTATTTGATTTGAACAAAATGACTGCGACTGTTTGGAACAGCAGGTGAAACGGAGAAATCAATATCTCCGCAGTTTAGAATCACTATGCGATGGACGCCACAGTTGGACAGACAAACATGGGCAGCAGGAGGTTAACTGCTGAGGAAGCTTATTTAAAAGAACAAAGGGCAGGCAAGTGAAAACCAAACACCCGTCACAATGGAAACATGTAATGGTTCCATTCAAAAGTAATCTCTACGCGCTTTGAGGCATTTATCCCCCGAGACGAGACGATCTATCCCTGTTTCGAAGAAAGCGGTCAATCCCTGACGTGTCCACAACCACACCCACACTTGTACTTTCTCGTCCGACTGAAACTGTCGTCTACACATGTCTTTCACAAGATCTCAATGATATGAAAATCACAGTAAAAGATCTGGGCTCTACGGAGGATGCTGCATTTTTTACCAACCAAATCGAGAAGTGCAGCCTTCGTCCGATTGGCAGTGTAGGGAGAGGCAATATCATACAACAGGATGATTGTTTTCAACAGCATTCCGACAGCCTGAGGGTAAACGGAAAAGCCAACAGTGGAAACATCGCACATCTCTCGGTGCCACAGGACACCATAGTTCTTTACACAAGTTTCGGTAAGGTCATGATGACCTTCTCCTTCAGCTGCAGGGGTCCTCTGCTCGTCGAATACCTCGAGCATGGTACCACAATCAATACGCAGCGCTGTGAAGACACTCTGCAGGAACTGCAACACGCTGTAGATTCAAAAAGCGCAGGAATGCTGTCGGACGGAATCATCATGTTGCACGGTAACGCCCGCACTCCAGGCTTCGGTGATTTGGTTGGGAAACACTGCAACATGCTCCGTACAGCCAGGATCCTTCAGTGCGATTTTCACATGTTTGGGTACCTGCACAAAGACATTCGTGGACGTCGGCTTCAGTCGGAGGAGGGAGTGCAAGAGTGGGTGTGGTTGTGGACCCATAAGCGGCCGACCGCGTTCTACGAAACAGGTATTTATCCATTTGTCCCCCATTGAGATAAATGCCTTAACGCGTGTGGTGATTAGTTTTGAATGGAAACACGTGTAGTGACTGCTTTTGAATGGAACCAATCCAATGTCCCTTTGTGGCGAGTGTTCGGTTATCATTTGACTGCCACTTATACGTCAATTGACTGACGAAAGAAGGAAATATAAAAATGTTCAAGGTTTTTCGCAGTACAGCCATATAAGACGCTAACATGTGAGACATGAAGTGCAGGAAAGGCAAGGCGAAATTTCTGCAGGAAAAATGCGAAAAAACGGAAATGAAATACTCATGATGAGGAATGATTCGGCGTATAGAAAAATCAAAACAATCTTCGGTGATGTTCAAAGCAACGGCGTCATCTTTCAGAGTACAATAGGAATTCCACTGTTAGGCGCAATGGAGAGATCAGGAAGGTTGACGATTACACTAAAGTCATCTTTCTAAGTGAGGAACTGTCTCAGGTCGTGATTGAGGAAGAAATAAAAGTATTTCGAAAACACAACTGAAGGAGAGGACATATAGGCAAAAGAACTATCCCACAATAATCTTAACGGCTCATTAATCTAGGTTAATGACAAAAATAATAACCAAAACAACGGAAAAGAAAATTTGATCATCTATTAAATATAGATTAGTTTGGATCTGTTACATGACGATCAGTCTGGGTTTCGGAAAGAAAGGAACGAGAAAGTCATTCCTGACGTTCTGACTGGTAGTGGAATCGAGGCTTGAGAAGCGACAAGTAGCATGATAGTTTTCTGAGTAACTTTAATATCAGTGGCTTGAAAGTTCGTGGTCCAGTACCCTTTCCTCGTTTTCTATAGGATTGTTGTGGATTTGAAACCCAGTCAACGTTGTACTTAAGTATTTTTCTTTTTACCACCTGTACGGTAGGCGGAGTTGATGAGCCACCACCGTCTCGCAATCAACTTCGGGTCGGAAGATAAACGGTTTCGGTAATTAAGACAAGCTTACGCTCCACTAAACCATTCTCCCTTGGTAGTGATCCATTCCCATCCTTCAGCGCATGACACAGATTTCTGTCTTGGGCACTCAGTAGTTGTTCTGCCTGCACTCTTTTGGCTGCATGTGAGAAAAGATCAGCTCATTACGCAGTGCGTCATAGGAGTGTCCTAGAGGCGCTGTCTTTCTGCCTTCAATGACACATAAGGCATCGTCAGGTGTACATACGTCTCTACAATCAGGACTGGATTGCAAATTTACTTTATTCTATATAGTGTGCACCGAGTCCTGTCAGGTCGCGCAAATGGGATACCGGTGACTGGTTGAGCATGACACATCTGGAGTCTCTCTTTGACATCTGGTTAGAAGCAATATATCCGTCTTTAAATGACAGAAGAGTACCCTCAGTCCTGTCTGAAATCTCGAAAACTTTTTCTGATGGAGGTGGAATTACCTTCACGAGTCCTTAGCACTTAATTTACGTTTTGTGATCTATATCCCTTCATCAAGGGGATAGCAGTTCTGTCTCTGACATGCAGCCGGGAACCCAAAAACTATGCAGAGCGTCGGTTGATGATGTGCCAAAACCATGAGAACAACGCAGGGGAACTGCTTGCAGCACCGGCGTCACTGTTTGATGATTCCATTTAATACGGAGTCATTATGTGGCTTACAGTTTTTAAGTATGCAGTTCAAACAATGTCCGGTTCTGCCCCAAAATGATTCCACCATCATTTATAAATCAATTTATCACTATAGAAGAGTTATACGTTTCTATTGTTAAATTCGAAGTGCGCTGACTACAGAACCGTTTACAAGACTGATCCTACTTTGCATCCAGACTTCATTAGCTCGCGGGCAGAGGAGCGAGAAGACAAAAGATGGGGCTTACGTCTCGGAAGAAGGAGGCGACGTGGAAATGCAAACAGAGGCGGGACGCACCTAATCCCCTCAGCCCGGCGTCTTTGCGCCCCCCTCATTACAATAAACAAGCGGCTCCTCAACGAACCAGGCTGTCTGACCTCCCACCCTCCCACCGTGCTCTGCCAGCTAGTGGCAGAGCAAATCGCCCTCAGAGCTCTACGCCGTGCATTCAGTGCTTCTGCAGAGGGTAGAATCTTTGAACGCACCACTCAGGCGTGCCGATGGCTCGTTTATCGAAACCAAACTTACTTCTGGGCAGGTGATTATCCGTTGTCCTCATTCATACGAAATATACTCGTTTCCCGTCGTCTCAAATCGACCGACTTCGGACAGTGGTGCCCATCTTCAGATCTGTAAAAGTCATCTGTGTTCTGCTCCCGTGTTTACAACATTACAGAGCTAAAACATATATTTGTGACATTTGCGACACTGACTATAGACCACCACTCAACTAGGACGCATTGGAAAGAGAATTACGAGTTACTAAACAAGTGACAACAGAAAATGGGTATAGAAATATATGTGATTTAAGAAATCGAAAAGAAAATTACTAACAAGAGTGATGCTAGTAAGAAAGGACGAAGGATGAAGAAAGAATTCCTAAATTTTTTCCAGACAATGTTGCCAAAGCTTATAGGAATGAAGAAAAAATAGCATAAAGATTAATGTATGAACCTAGCATGACGAAAACTAAGCAGTATACCAATTCCGGCTGCGTAAAAGCAAGTGTACAAAATGTGATAAATATTTCGTAGGGCAAAAATTTTAAATCCGATGTAATGAACATTGTGGGCACTATCACAGAACGGCCTTTTGACGCATTTAAAGAGCAAAAGACGTCACCTTTCTACAGTAGGGAAACACATTGAAATACCGCACAGAGCTCCGAAGAGCTTCTTTAGAAATGCAGGAAAAACTTTAGATTTAAGCCCATTGGCTAAAAAATCACGGGAGAACTACTGAACGCAGAGAATGAAATTGCATGCAGTAATTAATATGAAATTTTTAGTTTGTATCACTGTATAGTGCTAGGACTGGAAGGAACGTTTTGAAGTGATAGCACATTATTATGTTTTTTCATTGTTCCCCTTTAATAAAATATATTTTTAGTCTAGAAATTTTTTATGTTTAATGCCCTAGAATGTTTTATGTAGAAATTATTCCAATATTTTTATGTCCTTTAGTACGCATAGAGGGCACACATTAACACAGGCATTTAACACAAATCACATTTTTTCTTCTTCTTGCTCTACACGTCATGAATTAGACGCTGAAACCAATCTGAAGAAATTATCCGTCCATCTCTTTGTTGCCGTATTTGGTTCTTAAGCTTTCAACTGGCTCTACTTTCAGTTCTTGTCACAATGTTTCGTTTTTCATGTGGCCTATTTTTAAACAGGCTTTTACCTTCTTGGAAATATCGTTTCTACACTTTACCCACTTTTCTGTTTGTGGGTACCAAGCAGTCACTCCCAGCCTTAAATACAGTACGTAGGTTCAAATGCGAATTGATTACAATTCTTACGCAGAGATGAATAGACTTACTTTGGATAAATTAGCATGGAGAGCTGCAGGAAGAAAGACACTTTTACCACATTTTACTCTCGTTTCTCGTTTGTTCTTATTTTAAGTACATAATGAATGGTGCCACGTATATTTCCGAATGTAGTTAAGTTTACATTTTGATCTTTCTTATTATCTTGGGCAGTTTTACATCCCAAGTAATAGAGGGAAAACACTTGCTGTAAAATCATATTATCTACAATGATTTTGGGTCGGACCGTATCTTTATCTCAGAAAGCCTACAAATTAGTGAAACTTCCTGGCAGATTAGAACTGTGTGCCCGACCGAGACTCGAACTTGGGACCTTTGCCTTTCGTGGGCAAGTGCTCCATCATCTGAGCGACCGAAGCACGACTCACGCCTGCTACTGACAGCTTTACTTCTGCCAGTATCTCGTCTCCTACCTTCCAAACTTTACAGAAGCTCTCCTGCGAACCTTGCAGAACTAGCACTCCCGAAAGAAAGGATACTGCGGAGACATGGCTTAGCCACAGCCTGGGGCTGTGTCAAAAAGTGTTCTCGTTTCATTCTTTTGTATATCCTGAACAGGTGGACCTCGTGTGGCTATCCGACGCCACGTTGCGTGACAATACATAATACAAAAATGGCTAAACCACGAGGTTTGATTTGCACGTAAATTCTGAGCGATAAAAGATGTACGTGGGACGTTCAATGTGTAATGCAACACGTTTTGGCGCTGTACGTAGCCTTCAGAATGGGGAATAAAATCACCTGCAGTGGGTGTCAAAATGTATTTACGAAAAGTCACTACTGGTTTCGAATCAGTAGAGATGCATCTGCACAAGAAATTAAAGCATTACAGAATGACAAGGGTTCTAAATATATGCGTGCCACCGTAAAACGCCTTATATGTGAGTGATTTAAAGTACAAAGTAATACAAACCTGAAAAAAACGTAGCAAATAACATGATTTTTTCGACTAGTACGTTGCACTATTTCTTTTAGTACCATCAAGCTTACAACGTACCCCTAATAATGCATGGCCCATAAAGAAGTATGCTTTTAGGAGTGCCCAGCTAGTTCAACTGATAATAAAAATAGATGAAAGCAAGATTTATGAACCGCAACAGAGAATAACTGTACCTTGTACCTTGTAGTTAGGCGTGTGGATAGGTCAACAACTATCTACCTAGACAACCAAAACTGTATGGCAGACTTCTGTGGCGCAGCTTGGTCTGCGCATTGAGAGTAACTAAGCGCCCATTTACACAAAACAGGCCATTCAGTTATTAAACTCGATTGAAAGTTGCAGGTACTGCACTATGAAAGTAAGGATATTACACTCAACATTTTAGAGGAAGTTGAAATTTATCGGTCACTAAAATAGCTCTCCGGAGTTACTCATAAAACGCACACCGAGCTACACCACAAAAGTCTACTATCCACTTAATACTGTCTAGGTAGATAATAGACTACCAATATACCTACCTGAGCTGCCCTAAAGGACGCTTTTTTCTTTGTTGGGCTCTTATTTTCGTAAGACTTGTTTTTATTTAGTTTTATTCTCAAGTAACGCCGTTGAGATTTTTCGAAGTCATACTTCTTTTTGTGCCCAGCAGTACAACAGACACTTTAGAAGCTGTTTCTAAATAATAATCCAATGTACCAAACAAAAAAATCATGTTATTAGCTATATTTTTTCAGGGTATATTAACGTTACATTTTAAATATTTTAAGCGTTTTTAACTATGAGTTTTTCACACGACCTTATTTGTCGTAGATAGCATCAGGGAGCGTGCTATCGGTTTTATCATGACGATGAACGATGGGACTTGGCTCTAAGCATTCATTTTGCTACGTTAGGATTATTTAAAATTCTGTGAATACAGGTCTGTGTGATATTTAAAACTGTTGTAATTGTTTTATGTTTTAATTTCTTGTCCAGATGCATATCTACTGATGTGAAACGGTTAGAGAGTTTCTAATAGAAGTATTTTAACAGCCAGCGAGAGAGATTCTTCTCACCGCGTGGAATTTTAGCTGCGATTTCCCGACCTCTAAAACAGTATCTCCAAAATGGCCTGTGCTACGGAGGTGCGTTCCAAGCAGAGAGCAGTTATTAAATTTCTTTTGGCATAAACCACAGCAAAGCACATTTTCATATGCGCTTACAGAATGTCTGCGAAGAGCCGGCAGTGAACAAATGCGCGGTTAGGTGTCTGACATCGCAATAAGGTCGCGCAAACCCGTCCGATTTTCCGTGTGCCGGACGGACGCATACAGCTGTGACTCCTGCAGTGTTAGAACGTGCGGACACTCTCATTAGATATAACCAACAGATCACATTCAAAAACCTCGTTGCACAACTGGACGTCTCTGTTTGCAGTGCTGACACACTAGTCCACCATTGGGCACTCAAAAGTTTGTGCGCTTGGTTTCTCGCCGCATAACAGAAAATGATAAAGAGCAGCAATGCACTATCTGTGCGGAATTGATTGCGCAGTACGAGGCTGATCATGACAATTTTGTGTTCAACATCCCCACAGACGATGAGACATGTGTTCATCACTTCGAATCGAAAAAGAAAACGGGAATCCATATAGTAGCGCCACCCCCCCCCCCCCCACCCCCCTACGATGCAAGTGGAGGTAAAACAATGGCGACGGTCTGTTTGATGTCGTCCCTCATGGTGCTACGATCAAATGTACAGCGTCTTGTGCTAGTCACAGGGAACTGAAGACACGACTTTAGCGTCTTCGTCGACACAAAGACGTGAACGAACTTATCCTACTCTATGATAACGCAAAGCATCACACAAGAAGCTCACAAACCTTCAAACATCCATCTTACAAATCGGATCTCGAACCTTCCGACTTCCATCTGTTTGTCCCAATGAAGAATGCGGAATGCGCTCCGCAGGAAGCAATACTTGGATGATTTGGGAAGGGGGCGGTTTATAAATGCACTACGACATTGTCTCCGACGTGTACCTTTAACGTGACACCCTCCCACCAATGTGGCGCAAGACCATCGGGTT
This sequence comes from Schistocerca serialis cubense, assembly GCF_023864345.2. Taxonomy (NCBI): domain Eukaryota; kingdom Metazoa; phylum Arthropoda; class Insecta; order Orthoptera; family Acrididae; genus Schistocerca; species Schistocerca serialis. The sequence goes on from NC_064642.1 coordinate 651,706,592, forward strand.
CAACGTACATTACATTGAAAATTTGGTTCTTGTAGCCAAACGAGTGGAGAATAATAAGGAGTATTGGAATCCTGAGTTAAACTAACCAACTTTCAGTAAAGGAGGTGTTGCGTGGCTTATTCAACGCCCCTCGTATGTTGCTAACGTCGTAATTCTTTAGGAAAACGAAATACCTTGCTTGTTTAACGACTGTGATCCAACGACTTTACAGACTGTTATTCCAGGACTTTGGTAGCCCCTGAGGGCTGGCAACCCATATTACATCAAAGAGGGCGGGGTTGTCTATGTCCAAGACGTACCAAAAACACTATGGTAAACACCGGCTATTTACACACAGGATAATGGAAACAGAAATTGCTGCAGGGGGAGCTCGAGACACGGCCTGCAGGAAGTATCACTACGCCAAAACCTGATTGGCTGGAGACAGCTATTTAGGGGCTAGAACCAGCCCCAAAGTTCAGTTCACTCTGGATGCCTACCTCGTGGACTTCGACCGCTGACGATTACGTGTCTGAATTGGACTTTTACTAGTGTGTGTGGGTTACCACGAACCTTTGTGGAAGACTAGAAGTGAACTTTTGTTTGCCTCAATTAGGAGACTTTTACTGCCCGCATCTCGTGGTCGTGCGGTAGCGTTCTTGCTTCCCACGCCCGGGTTCCCGGGTTCGATTCCCGGCGGGGTCAGGGATTTTCTCTGCCTCGTGATGGCTGGGTGTTGTGTGGTGTCCTTAGGTTAGTTAGGTTTAAGTAGTTCTAAGTTCTAGGGGACTGATGACCATAGCTGTTAAGTCCCATTGTGCTCAGAGCCATTTGAACCATTTTTTTTTTTTTTTTGAGACTTTTACTGGCATCGTTATTGTGACCTCTCTTTCGTTGTTCAGTCGTCAACCTTGTAAACGTACATAAATAAAAGTTGTGTTATGAAAAATTGCGAATTGTAAATCACTACACAGATTGTCTTCATTTTGTTCATGTCGATCATGAACTAACAGATTCTGTATCAACAGTCAGAAAGAACGGTTCCTCCTCTAACGGCAGGAACAACCAAGAATTCTACGTGATTAGCAAAACACCTTCATCGTTTCGTTTTCCAAAATTATGAAGACAGGTACACAGAACCACAGAAAGAGTCACACAGCATTAACCAGTTTGCACCATCGTTACGAAATCTATGTTTTGCTGCGGCGTATCGTCTCTAAAGACCGGGAAACTACTACGCGATTACGAAACTACTTGAATTTCCGAACCATCAAGAGATTTTGATGAAATTAATCTTTATTAACTACAAACTTTCGACCGTCTGCTCATCATGAGGTATCTCTCTTAAGAACTGAAGATGGACACAACAAAGGTTGAACACAAAATAAAATAAAAAAATGAAAGGAAAAAAATGAGAGAAAAAATACGGCCTTGTATCATGCATTTGATACCGCAATAAAACTGACCAGAAAATACACGATGTGCAAAACGTAAGGACGAAAATACCTTTCGCACGATATGTCCGTGCGAAATAACATATATCGATGAATCTTGGACCATACATAGAAAGAATGGCTATCGCTCAGTTCAGAAACTGACTCAAAGAAATATTCAACGAGACGAACAAAAATGACATTTTATTCGTGGGCGATAAATAGCACTGAAGTGACCGTGATTTCTGATGGTACAAAAGACAGACGTAGTCCTTAAGAGAGTGTGTCATCATCACGCATAGCAGTTCATGATCTGCAACTTGTTCCCGTCCCACCCACACAGGCTGTTAGAGTTTTTGCGGTGGGGCGTTCCATTCGCCTACCAGGGCCATTGACAAAGGCTGGGTGGTCATTGGTGCATGTGGAAGTAATTCTGGCAATAATACTTGTTGAACGAAAAGTTGTCCGTTATCTCCACAGCCTGCGGAAAGAAGATTTGCAGGCAGGAATTCTTTTGAAACTTCCTGGCAGATTAAAACTGTGTGCCGGACCGGGACTTGAACTCGGGACCTTTGCCTTTCACAGGGCAAATGCTCTAGCACCTGAGCTTCTCGAAGCACGATTCACGCCCCCATCGTCACAGCTTCACTTCTGCCAGTACCTCGTCTTTTACTTACGAGCAGGAAATTTTTAACAGCCAACACAGCTTACGGATTCACTTTATTTTCATCCGTTAAGATCCAAGCGCTACACGTTGTTATGGAGATTATAAGGAATACAAGTGTAGATAAGCAAATAACATTACCATTGTGTCATTAATTTGACTTAAGTCTGTTCATCAACAATGTCGATGGTTTTTGACACAACACATTTAATCAAAATTTTAAAGAAAATATTTTGAACGTTCTTTCCTAGACTGTTTTTGCTGTTGTAGTATCAAACAGAAGACATCGCGAGCTAATCTGACGTGGAGACGACAGATGCCCATAGGGTAACAACTAAAAAAGGAGTTAAAAAGAGAAATATGTGCGAAGTAACATAAACATTTATGCATGGAATGTGCAGAAGTTCTAGAAGTGCCTTCGTTAAAAATTCCAAACGGCTTCCCTCTTAGGCAGTCGGGACCAGCCGAAAAGTCGCAACAGCGAACGAGAAAGTTTCACTGCGGCGTATTTCTGAAAACAAACTGTTTAGGAGCAGTGGTGAATATTGTGTTCGTAATGGGCCTTCCGTATCCGTTTACAAATTACGGAAGAGAGAGAGCGCCCTATAATATGATCTGAGCAGTGCAACTTCATCGTTCACGTACATCAGGACGGGAGGTAATTCCCCTCTACCTCCACACAGTGATGGAGATCAAGGGCCAGACACAGAGAACCAATGCGTGCTCACTTAATCAATTACCACTTTGTGTCGCAAAGGAGCGCGGTAATTGAATCCAGTCAGCGGAAGAAGGTAGCACCTTCCGGGAGACACGTAATTTCCGGGCATGCTATGCTCAAACGCCAGTCAAAAATCTTGTTCTTTCTACAAGCAGACATTTCCTTCCCGGCCTTGTTCGGTGGTGGAAAAACTAATTTCCTTTAAATCACTAGTTGTTTTCGATTTGATAACATCCGGAGCCCGTGGTTACACGCGAGAACATCGTTTCGCGTTCTGTAAACAAAGGTCTATGAAATGTATAGGTGTGAACCAGTCCGAGTAAAAAAGAAAAAACACTCGATAGATGCGGCAACTGAGGTACAGAAACAGTGTTTGTGTTTGAGAACAGTACTAGCTATAATTTAATTAGATGATCTATGATATTTTGAGGGAGTTGGAAACCGAAGTTTACTGTTTACCTATCTTACCAAGATGTTCTTAAATTTCATTACTAATCGTGTGGCTGTAGTGCTAAACAATAATTGGAAAGTTGAAGTTGGGAATTTAGAGAACAGGGGACATGGGAAGGGCTGTACTGCGGGAAAATGACTCCTGATGACTGTGTGTCTATTTTGAATGAACCTGTGGAACCTTCGTCATATCCAACAATACGTAGTAGCATTTCCTCTTACCGCTGATGGCATCATTTGGCTCCCTGAGATGAGGAAATCCAGAGCATCGTGACGACGTGGTTCGGTAACGCAGTGGTACGCCCTTTTTGCAGAAAGGACGGATGTGGGTCAGACGGCCTGTGTGGCCGATCGGTTCTAGGCGCTTCGGTCTGGAACCGCGCGACCGCTACGGTCGCAGGTTCGAATCCTGCCTCGGGCATAGATGTGTGTGACGTCCTTAGGTTAGTTAGGTTTAAGTAGTTCTAAGTTCTAGGGGACTGATGACCTCAGATGTTAAATCCCATAGTGCTCACAGCCATTTGAACCATTTGAAGGTGGGTCCCATATTACTTCGTTGGGGTGGACTGACCACCAGTGACGTCACGGCTGACATTACGGCTACAGTACGAAGGCATCGACGATGCAGCCATCAGTTAGTAGTAGACATTCACTGAACATTACTGGAACGCAATCTTAGGGAAAAGAAGGTAGGAACATAAGTGTTCCAACATGACATACGCTACCATATCATTAGAAACGGACGGAGAGGTACAAATGCAGAACCACGAGGAAGGAAGTCGGCAACAGCATCTTCAAAGGAAGCATCTCTCTATTCGCTTCAAGCGATTTAGGAAAACTCTGAAATCTAGATGTGGATGACGTCATTCATTCAAAACTCATGAGCCTGAAATGACATGACTTGGCTGCCACTGGTTTCATTCTCCCTGAATTTTAACAGTTTACAGCCATTTTCGTTATGTAAAACGGTCAAGTGCGCAACAGGCTGTTTCTATCAATGAATATAGTGTCTGTGTGAATTCCTAAGGGACCAAACTGCTGAGGTCATCGGTCCCTAGACTTACACACTACTTAAACTAACTTAACGCTAAGAACAACACTCACACCCGTGGCCGAGGGAGGACTCGAACCTCCGACAGTAGGGGCCGAACAATCAAGGACACAGCGCCTTTAACCGCGCGGCCACTCGGCGCGGCCAATGAATGCATTCCCATGTTCCTTGCAGTAATTAGAAGTTCACCTTTTCTGAAACTTCAGTAAGATAATATTTCATCTTCGCTCTTCAAAGAAATCCGGCTTGCGGTGAATACGTTAGCAATGAGAGTTACTACAGTGGTTTCGAAGTACCGACTTATATGGGTTAAATTTTCCAAGGCATGGCGTTCTTTCCTTCCTTTCTTTTATATTATTCTTCAGCCTTTTGCTTGGTTTGATGTATATTTCTATATTTTTGCCTCTCTTTTCATCTCTATGTGACTATCACATGCTGCACATCTGGCTTTGCGTAGTTTGGTCTGCCCTCAGTGTTTTTCCCCTCTACTTCTCCTTCCATAACTACATTAACTGTTCTTGGATGCCACAGCAGATATCCCAAGAAACCTGTTACTTCGTCTGATACTGTAGTATCCTCACCAATAGACGTAACCGTAGCTGACACACTGAGACAGTTTCCAACTGGCGCCACAGGCGCACCAACCACAAGTGCGGGCCAAGCAGCAACATCTGCGCCGTCGCCAGTGAGATGAACTTCCGCGCTGTGATAAGCGGCAACCACAGGTAGCAACGGACAGTTCGTTTTCGGCGTTAACGTACAGCAGTTCTAGTACGGAGTTCCACGATTGCAGTCCATAACTACACTTCGTAGTGGAGAACAGACTTAGTCTATTAGTGGAATCGCCTTCAGCCTTCACAAAGAGACAAGTGTTTACTACAGTGTGCCGTGCAGGATGGACATAGTCTTGCTGACATTGTTTTCTGTGACGCACGCATTGACGGGCAGCTGCTCAGTTGTATCTTCCCGCAAGCACAACCAATAATTTGTTGTACGACTTTAGTTAAATACTGCAGCGCAATAAAGCGTGTATTTATGTGTCACTAATTTGTCACAGTTCCTCTGTCCACCTCGAAGCGAATAACCGTAATACGACGTGTGCGAGCCGCTCTACCTAGATGAACCATACACATGAGATACGTGTTTCCCAAAGACAACTTTTCTTATTAGTGTTTCATTTTGTCTGTTCTATTAATTTATAGCATTCTTCAGTTGGCCCATACTTCAGATACTTCCAGTTTCTTCTCATCTTTGTTTGTCATGGTCCACTTTCCAATTCCAAATTGTGGAATTTCTTCCTTAGCTCCACAAAATTTTCAATATCCAATGACGTTTGAGTCCTTTCACCCTAGAAAGTTTCCATAACTGTGACAGTTGACTTCTTTCTTTCGCTATCCCGTAATATTGTGTCCTCGATAGAAATAATTCGCTTGTTCCATTACTGTGTCGTTGACAATTTTTATGTTAACCATCTCGTCATCCACCTTTCTGTTAATATTCATTATTTATGTCTTTGCTCTGTTTATCCTTACGCTTGTGCAAAATATGTTGATCCTTTCCCTTTCTTACATCAAGTCTTGTAACACTACTTGACTGGCCAGAAGGGCTATATGCTGTGCAAACTTTGAGCTTTTACTAATGCTGTCTTCATAGCTTCTTTCACATTTACACGGGCCAGTAACATTAATGTGACCGCCTCCTATGCTCGACGTCAATGTGCAATTACCACTCAGTAGCAGTGGAGTGTATCAAGGATGCCGGAGAGGCGTGGAAAACATTGCAGTCGTTGTCGTAATGCGGAAACCTAGCGATTTATCTGACGTCCAGAGGGGCGTGATCATTGGCTTTCGGGACAATGGTAGAAGCATTTCGCAAACTGCAATGTTTGTAAACTGTCTGCTGGTCGCCGAGTTTACGTACACCATGCATGGAGGAAATGGTGCTATTTAAAACCAGCTCCGAGGCAACTGTGGTACACCACAGGCCATAGGTGACAGGAGTGAACGACAGCTGCGGCGGTGTGTACGGGCGAATAGTTGTCCAACTGTTGAGGAAATGACCGCCCAGATGAACCAAGGGTAGCTGCGCGGAGTGGCCGTGCTAATCGAGGCGTCATGTCGCGGACTGCGCGGCCCCTCCCACCGGAGGTTCGAGACCCCCGTCGGGCATGGGTGTGTGTGTTGTTCTTAGAGTAGGTTAATTTAAGTAGTGTGTAAGTCTAGGGACCGATGACCTAAGCATTTTGGTTCCTTAGGAATTCACACAGATTTTGAAGATTTGAACCAAGGGGCTACAAACAGCGTCTCCTCAATGAAGGTTTAAGGAACGTTGCTGCGCATGGGCCGCCGCAGCAGGTGCCAGATTAATTTACCTATGTTGACTGCTGTTCAGCGATGACGAAACCTGGGATTTGCATAACACACTCATGCTCATAAATTAAGGATAATGTCGATACATTGTGAAACAACACTCTGATGGGCAATTTATGGGCTTAAATCACCTCGTGGTATGATCATGCGGTGCATTTGACCTGCACGGTGACGCTGGCTGGGTTTAAATCACCTCGTGGTATGATCATGCGGTGCATTTGACCTGCACGGTGGCGCTGGCAGCAGTCAACACACGCAAAGGTGTATTGGCGCAGCGAGTAAGTGTGCAGACGTTTTCAGGCGTGCTAATGATGACAGTGTGATGAAAATGGCTCAAAGAACACATATTGATGACGTTATGAGGGGTAGAATACTAGGGCGACTGGAGGCTGGTCAAACACAGCAGGTCGTAGCACGGGCCCTCCGTGTGCCACAAAGTGTCATCTCAAGATCATGGCAACAATTCCAGCAGACAGGAAACGTGTCCAGGCGCTACAGTACGGGACGTACACAGTGTACAACACCACAAGGAGACCGATACCTCACCATCAATACCCGCAGACGGCTACGGAGTACTGTAGGTGGCCTTGCTCAGGACCTTACCGCAGCCACTGGAACAGTTTTCTCGGGATACACAGTCTACAGATGACTGAACAGATACGGTTTATTCGCCCGGAAACCAGCAAGGTGCATTCCACTAACCCCTGGTCACAGGAGAGCCCGTAAAGCCTGGTGTCAAGAACACAGTACATGGTCATTGGAACATTGGTCCCAGGTTATGTTCACGGACGAGTCGAGGTATAGTCTGAACAGTGATTCTCGCCGGGTTTTCATCTGGTGTGAACCAGGAACCAGATACTAACCCCTTACTGTCCTTGAAAGGGACCTGTATGGAGGTCGTGATTTGATGGTGTTGGGTGAAGTTATGATTCTAGTATGAAAGCTTTCACTACCGGATGACATATCTTCTGGTAAACCTTCCTGGATGTAAGGTCGTGGTCCATGAAACTCTTCAGCTCCTAACGTTTCGTCCAGAGCTGTGCTGGACATCTTCAGAGGGGGGTTTCTCCTCCGGTGAGTCTTGCCGATTGGTACACGTACACCCCTGCATGTCTTTACCGAGGAACTGTAACATTTTGCACCAATATATCCGCCTTTTCAGGGGTACAGTGGATTATAATGCGCGGCCCAACCGAGATGCCATCTTGAGGAGTACCTTGAAACAGAAGATATCAGGTGAATGAAGTGACCTGCCTGTTCACCAGACCTAAACCCCATCGAGCACGTCTGCGATGCTCTCGGTCGACGTATCGCTGCGCGTCTTCGAACCCCTACGACACTTGAGGAGCTCCGACAGGCACTGGTGCAAGAATGGGAGGCTATACCCCAGCAGCTGCTCGACCACCTGATCCAGAGTATGCCAACCCGTTGTGTGGCCTGTGTACGTGTGCATGGTGATTATATCCCATATTGATGTCGGGGTACATGCGCAGGAAGCAGTGTCATTTTGTAGCACATGTGTTTCGGGACGGTTTTCTCAGCTTATCACCAATACCATGCACTTAAAGATCTATGTCGTGTATGTTCCCTCTGTGACTATGCTGTTAGCGCCAGTTTTCTGTAGTGTCAAGTTGTGTGGCACCACATTCTGCAATTATCCATAATTTATGAGCATGAGTGTAGTACCGCTATGGGACGTCCACTGAGTAGCGGCTGGCAGTCTTTTTAGATGTCTGATACTCCATCGCCTTTGGATCGTCGGAAGGATCCAGAAAGGATCCAGACTGAAGGAGGGACCATGGTCTGAGTAATGTTTTTGTGAGATTCCCTGGGTGATCTCGTCATTCTGGAAGACACGCCGGATCAACAAATGTATTCATCTATCCACCGCTACGAACAGTTTGTTTTTCTTCGGCACTATGGCATCTACCAGCACGTAAAGGTAACGTGTCAGCAGCTCGCAGTGTACGTGTATTATTCGATGAGTACCAGGCTAAATTATTACACTCCCCGGATTGAAACTCAAGTGAGAATCTGTGGTACCACCTCGACCGGTCTGTTTGCGCCATGGGTCCCGAGCAGAGAAACCTGGCGCGGCTGGCCACGGCACTGCAGTCAGTGTAGCTCCGCATCCCTGTCGATTCGTTCCACAACATCACTGGCTCTCAACCTGCACGTTTCGCGCTGAAAAGGCGGTTATTCAGGCTTCTGATAGGTGGCCACTTTAATGTGACTGTACTATTTACAACTCGAACAATACTGGTTAAATCAGTAAAACAGGCTGTAAATAAATAAATTGACAGAAACAAGAGGATAATGATCGAAGCAGAAGAAATGAACTAAAATTTGCACTGCGGCTGGGACTCGAATCCGGGTCTTCTTGGTTGCTAGGGAGAAATGCTAACCATTATACCACCACAGCGCGACGGTCAACATTGCAGCACGAACTACATAAGTTGAGTGCCATCCCCAACACAAACTTCAATTCATATCCGCTGCTTCGTGCAAAGATGACCATCGAACTGTGGTCTGCCTAGCAAGCAAGAAGACCCGGATTCGAGATTCGGCCGCAGCACAAATTTTAAATCATTTCTTCTGCTTCTATGATTATCGTAGATAGTGGAGAGACTTAAAAGTCTCAGGGAAACATTTAATTATAAGATCTATAAAAACTTCGAGGAGTTGGATATGTTGAAACTTATAAGATTTTATAATTTCGTAGAAGGTATGTTTGACATATTATTATCTCTCCCTCTATACAGGGTTATCCACAAGTACTTTCACCGCTTCATAAAGTTACTGTGCAATAACTACAAGACATACAATAAACAGACACATATCAGTGGGTAGCCCATCCCTTTAAGTTTTTAAATGTTACTGTTGCTCAATATGGACACTACTTGTGGTGCAGCAAATCTCAATACGTGCGTTCAGTTCACTGAAGGCGCTGTTGATGATGCCTGGTGAAGGCGCAACGACAGCAGACCACTGTGGAAATCTCTTTCTTCAGTCGTCTATCTCGAGGCGCTAAGAAATTCGTTGCAGCGGTGCTGTGCCATCGGCACAGCTGCACCGAGGCACTTTGAATCAAAACTTGCAGAGGAGTTCTATCCACTGATAAGTATCTTCCTTTCTGTAGGTCTCGTAGTTTTCACGCAGATCTCTTCTGAAACCACGGAAGTACTTCTGAATAAACTTGTCTACCATGATGGCAACAACAGATTTTAGTCTTCAGATCTACAAGGCGATATTAAAGGGACCAGAGCATATCTTGAGCAACAAAATGAAGATGGGAAACCACATTCTGAAAAGTCAGCAAAACAACATCAAAGTAAAAGCGGGAAACGCCTGGCACGAGGCCGTCCTTCCGGCAGGAAATGGGAGTTGGTTCGCTAGCGAATCGTATAACTGTTAAAGGAACCTGACAGTGTTTGGCGTCCAACGCATCCTTGCCCTTAACAGCAACACTATAGACACTACTAACCGCAGCATCACCTTACGAACACTTCTTTCCTATCATTAGGGGTGGCATGAATGGAGTCACTGGCGTCTATGAAATCGTCGTGGGTGACGTTTCCAGACATGCGTTCCTACATTCAGTATCTTGCTCAAGACACCCTATAAATCCTTTAATATTCTTCATAAGCGTTTTGTTACGCCCTGTATGACGAAAAGCTGTGGTAGCCACCCAGAACTATAGAAGATGAGAGAATTATTATATCTAACAAGGCATTGTACGAAAAAAGTAAAAAGATTTTACAGAATTTTACTCCGTAAGCGATAAATTCAGTTCTTCTCATTTGATCCGCTTAATTCTGGCATGCACTGGTGACGCTTGTCTACCTTTCCATACCTAACTGAAGTCCACTCGGAGGCACCCTATACTTTTCTTCTAGTGTGTCCTCACTAGATTCATTATGAAATGAAACCATGTTTTCCTATCTGTATCTGAAGAACAATCTCAGGAACTGTTGTAGTGATGCAGATACGCTTTCTCACTAAAAGATAGACCGATTCCTGAGGAAGATTTGTGTACATAATTTACTAGTGAACCCAGCAAAACTTCGCAGTTGCTAAATGTATATAGGAATTGGCTGCACTTCCTAATCTCCTTATCTTCCTTCACTGTCAATCCCCTATTCCCTCTATCTCTCTCCAACTTCTCACTACTGTCCGCCCACCTCCTATTCCACCTCACACTGTCCATTTCCTTTACTCCACCTCTTAGTCCATCTACTGTCTTCTCCTCTCTATCTGACCTTGAAGCTTGTTTACTGTCTTTGCTAACGTAACCTTGACTGGGAATGGGAGTCCATTAAAATGAATGCATAAATCGCTTGGAATCGTTGAAATACGGTTTATGAGGGACCTCTCCTGCTGTTGGATCTGTGGGGATGGTAGCCTCAGTGACAGTGTCTAGCATTGTTTTAATCAGCAAACAGGTAGAATTACAAAGTTAGGCAATTCACATTCCGTAATGGTGTTCTATTCGTACGCTAATAGCTCATAAATAAAACTTTATTGTTTTTGTTAAAACCGACTTCGAGGGAAAAAAACCAGAACAGTGCATAGTTGCGTATAACAGGAAAGTATATATACGGGAGAAATAATTTGATGATTTTAATGCTCTGCTATCATAGTTAAAAACGACCGCGAGAAAGAAAACTAAACCGCACATTTTCACAGCATAGCAGAAGACAGTCTAACATTTCTCCGTTTTTATAGAAAATCTAGACATTGTTGTTTCAAAAAATATGTAGCCTATGCCAATGTGAATGTTAAACAGGGAATCATGTAAGAATTTGTAGTAAGTCGGTAAAGATCTATTTGACATAAAAAAAAGTATATAGCCTATGTCTGTCGAAATGTTCAGTAGGGTACCACCTAAAAAATTGAACTATTCGGTCAAGAACTTTTCGAAATTTTTGGTAACAAAATTAAACAACGCCTTGTCTTACGTAGCAGTATACATAGATATTTCGTACAAATTTGCTGAACTATGATTGAGTTTGTCGTTTACGTCGTGTCTCGTGAGTAGCTTTGTGGCGTTCACTGAACAATTAGTTCAGGTTTACTAGAATTTTGCCGGCCGAAGTGGCCGTGCGGTTCTAGGCGCTGCAGTTTGGAACCGCGAGACCGCTACAGTCGCAGGTTCGAATCCTGCCTCGGGCATGGATGTGTGTGATGTCCTTGGGTTAGTTAGGTTTAACTAGTTCTAAGTTCTAGGGGACGAATGACCTCAGAAGTTGAGTCCCATAGTGCTCATAGCCATTTGAACCATTTTACTAGAGTTTTGAGTTCATATTCACTTACATGTCGTTCTTTGAATTTTAATAATAACTCCATGTAGCGGCCCGTAAACAAAACTACTGATATGCCAGAATGGGTAATGCTAGTAAAGTGCATCAATCCAGCGGAACAGTCTGTGCAACATCGTGCCTACTTGGCAACTGGCTGAGCGCCTCAGGAACTCCGCTTCGAAAGGATTACTCAACAGTTTTGCGCAGTTCATAATCAGCCTCCCACTCAACATGGGTGAGGCACGGGAGACATGATTATTCCCGTTCCGTCCAGGCCAGTTGCAGGTAATCTTCCTTCACATCGGGCGTGATCGCCAGAGCTGCTCCTTGTCAAAGGATGTCAACGATGAAACTTATCTGTCGATTTATTTTCTGTTCATATTGTCCCCATATTTATTTATTTCGCAGGATGTTTTATAAACCCGTAGATAACAGTTCGTCAATGTAGATACCATTTTTAATTTAAATACTTCACGTCAGGTTTCCTAAGCGTTAAGGACTCTGCTACAGCAGAGTTTTCTGCTTTATACATAGAAATGTTTGGGCTCAATCAGACGGGTATTCACGCTTCTCTCATGGACTGTAACACTACAGATACGATAGATGAGATCTGTCTTTGAAAGACGACACTTAGACAATAGTGTTTTATCTCAGAGAAGAATTATCTCTTCCGATCACGCTCCCTCTTCACGGTATTTCTACTTCTCTGCGACGTCAGATTCGCCAGTCGGAAAAACTTAACGGAGCCAGAAGGGCCTTTGAAGATGTCCAGCGCAGCTGTGGACGAAACGCTAGAAACAAAAATAATTCGTGGACGCAGACGATACAAAACGGAATATTCGCCAGAATCCATATAACCGGTCTTGAAGTCGGTCATTATATGATCATAACTCTTTTTTAATACGGATGGCTTGTCTTCAGGCGCCTCACTTATTACACAGACTTTAGAAAGTTAACGTTTTACCCGGTGCTGACGAACCATGTGAATACCCACTTATGATTTCACTTTATGTGTTTAAATTGTTTTCCTATCTTCAATAGGATCCTCAAGATATGCTATCTGGTTTCTCGCCGACTGTCGGGGTTGTTTCACTACACAAGCAACTGAGAGTGAATGTACCGATTCGAAACATCTACAGGGTGGTCGGAAATTCCCGGTACAAACTTCTAGGACATGTAGAGTAAATAACATTTTGAATAGGAACCCATGTCCAAAAACGTATCGTTTCCGTTCTACGACAGTTTCAATGCAATGCAATGTACTTAGGCGTGAGCCAGTACAATCGTTGCAATCCATTTGAAAAGAACACTGACTCGTTCCGTTACTACTTATGCATTTGCATTGCAACTTACACCTTATGGTTTACGTTAGTCGACAACAACAAGAACCCAGCGCCTACGGCACCAGCCGCAACGTACCGATGCATTACAACAGCGGCTCGACGTGGCGGCCACCAACGTTGTTACACACATTGTACCTCTGAAACATTTTCTGGTACACTATTTCCATCCCACATGGTGTCTCTTCAAAGTCTTGTGCAGCGGCCATAACTCGTGCCAACAGATCTTCCTCTGTCTCTACAGGTGTCTCATAAATTAGGCTCTTCATGTGACCCCACAAGAAGTAGTCCATTGGGGTTAAGTCCGGCGATCGTGCCGTCCACGCGGTTGGACCACCATGGCCTATCCATTTATCACCATACCGTCTGTTGGGATGTCTCCGGACAAAATAAATGGTTCAAATGGCTCTGAGCACTATGGGACTTAACATCTATGGTCATCAGTCCCCTAGGACTTAGAACTAATTAAACCTAACTAACCTAAGGACATCACACAACACCCAGTCATCAGAAGGCAGAGAAAATCCCTGACCCCGCCGGGAATCGAACCCGGGAACCCGGGCGTGGGAAGCGACAACGCTACCGCACGACCTGTCTCCGGACAGCCAGTGGAAAGTGAGGTGGTGCTCCATCATGCTGAAACTACATTTCCTGACGGACATTCAATGGCACAGCTTCCAAGAACGGGTCCATTACGTGTCGTAGGAAGACTAAGTATGCGAGACCCGTGAGCTTGGATGGATGGAAGTATGGTCCAATCACATGACCGTCCAGAATACCTACCCACACGTCAGTTCCAAATCTGTCTTGAAATGCTTGAACATGCGTGGCAAGGGGGTTTTCGTCCGCCCAGACATGGCTATTTTCAGCATTCAGAACACAATACCTTGTGAACCTACATTAGTCTGTGAAGAGAACTCGACGTGCAAACAGGGGCGCGCCGATGCAACGGTGCAGGAACCATGCGCAGAAGGCGACGCGTCGTGGAAAGTCTGCTGGACCCATAGCGTGTACCCTTTGTTAAGTGGTACGGATGTAACTGTTGCTCATGCTGGACGTCCAAGACGGTACTGTGACTAAGAGCCATTGCACGCGCAATTGTTCGCGAACTCGTTGACGGTCTATCTTCAATGCGACGCAGTACAACTCCTTCATTTTCGGAAGTGCGGCGTCGCCGTGGAGCACCACAGTCCTGCCTCCTCACGGTGAAGGTACCCGTTTCTCGTAGCCATTGTGTAACTTGGGCAAACAGTTTGAGCGATGGAGTGTGACGGTGTGGAAAACGTTCGTGATACAGCCGACTAGCAGCTCTTCCGTTACCTCCAACTTCGCCATACACAAGGAGCATGTCTGTGTATTCCGCAAACATGAACTGCAACATGTTTCCTCTGTCGGTGATGCACAGGTATTGACTAGGTCTCACAACAATGTGGACAATTAGTGACATCTGGTGACCGTTTGACATAGTGCACGTCATCGTGTCTACCCTGTTGCATACTAGGACTGGGAACTCTGAGACGTTTCTCTTACCCTATGCAGACGTTGACGATATACACATCTGAATAGAATCTGTCGTAGAACGGAAACGATACGATTCCGGACATGGGTTCCCATTCAAAATGTTCTGTATTCGTCACCCTCTATATGTTATGAGACCTAGGTCAGTTGCAAAGTCTAACAGAAAGGAGAAGGTTCTGTTTCTAGGTAGAAGTGTGGGCCAGGAGTTGCAGGAAGTGTTGAGGAGTGAGTACCAGGTAACCAGCATTGTGAAGCCAAGAGCAGGATTGGCTCAAGTGACTGACAGCATAGGGGAGTTATGTAGGAATTTCACGAAGGAGGATCAGGTAGTGATAGAGGGTGGGGCAGGAAACAGTCCTGATAGGGACGGGGAATATGATGTAGGTGGTGATCTGGTAAAGATAGTTTCACAAAGTGGTGGCATTAATGTGCATTTCGAGCATCTTAATGCGGCTGTTCGGAGCGTTAGCAAGGGGCTGGAGAGGGCGCTGATGGCAGAGGGCGTGGGTCACACTTCGGGTTTCACTAGGCATGGCCTGCAACTCAATAGGTATTGGAAGGGGAGGTTGGCAAAGCTTATAGGTGATAGTGGAGTGGATGGTGGTGGGATCACTCATGGAAAAATTCGTGTAGTAGTTGGTGTCAGAGCTGCACCTTTTTTAAAATTGAAGTCAGCTGATAGGTACACCTGCTTCAAGGAAGTCCCTCTAACTAAGGGCTCATCTTCAGCGGACGTCATGTTTCCAAGTAGAGAAGGAATTAGCATATTTCATCAAAATATAAGAGGTACTACAGATAAAGTTAGTGAACTGCTTATAGATGTTGACTCCGAAATTATTGGTATATAGGAGCACCACTTAAATAACTTGACAATTCAGAGGCTTCCTCTACCAGGATACAGATTAGCTGACTGGTTTTCAAAGAGTTCCTTGCGGAGCAGGGAAGTGGCTATGTACGTAAAAAACAGTATTCAATTTGAGTCCATAGACGTATCACGGCACTGAACTGAACAGATATTTGAATGTTGTGCAGGGGCAGTTCAGTTTAGTGAAACTAAATTTCTAATGGTTGTTGTTTATAGGCCCCCTAGCTCTGACTTCAGAGCATTTCTGCCCAAGCTAGAGAGGGCTGTCGATTCACTTTGTAGGAAGAATTAGTTACATATGATGACTTCAATATAAATTTTTGAATATGATGGTGCGTGCGAAAGGATGTTGGTAGATCTCCAAAAAATCATATGATCTGATGCAGACTGCGTTTTCTCCAACTAGGGTGCAGAGAAACAGTAGCACAGCTGTAGACAATATTTTTATTCATTCTTCATTACTAGATGGGCATACTGTTAGTAAAAGGGTGAATGGCCTTTCAGGTCATGATGCACAAATTTTAACACTAAAAGGCTTTTGTACTCAAACAAATGTCACATGAAATTACAAACTGTGTAGGAAAGTTAATCCAACAGCAATAGAGGGTTTTTAAACCTTGTTAAGAAACAAGAGTGACAGGATGTTTATAGGGCCAATAACATAGATGACAAGTACAATGCTTCCCTTAACACATTTCTCATGCTTTTTGAGAGTTTCCTTCCATTATAACATTCGAAGCAGGGTACTAGCAGAAAAAGACAGCCTGGGTGGATGACTAGTCAGGTAAGGATATCAAGTAGAACTAAGCGGGAATTATATCAAAATGTCGGAAGTAGTCACATCAAGCTGCAGTTGCCCATTACAAACAGTATTGTAAGGTGCTTATAAATGCTATTAGTAAGGCAATGAGTATGTTGTATGCAAATAGAATAGCTTATTCACAGGATAAAATTAAAGCCATATCGTCAGTTGCGAAGGAAGCGTCTGGTTAGCAGCACAAGGTCGACGGTATAAAGTCAGTTCCTAGTAAAAATATTTTGTTACTGATGAATAAAATATACGTACAGTATTTAACAACCATTTTTCTGAGCATTGCTGGTGAATTAAATAGAAATTTAATTTCTCCATGAAATCATATAACTTTCTTGGCAAATGCCTTTCCGAGATTGAAGTCTGAAACACTCCTCTGTGATACAGGCAAAGGGTAGATTGAGTCAATACTTAAATCACTGAAGACTAAGGACTCTCATGGATATGATGGAGTGCCTAGCAGAATCCTAAAGTACAGTGCTGCACATGTTAGCCGTGTATTTAGCCATATTTGTCATTATTCCATTAGAAATGATCAGTTTCCTAAACGATTAACGGGCGCTGATAACCTCGCTGTTGTGCGCCCTAAAACACTAATCATCATCATCATCATCTAAACGATTAAGGTATTCAGTAGTAACGCCGCTTTGTAAAAAGGGAGGAAAGGATAATGTAGTCAATTTTAGACCTGTTTCTATGCCATCGGCGTTTGCTAAAGTTATTGGAAAGGCTGTATATGTAAGGATAATTGATCATTTTACATCACACGATTTCCTATCAAACGTACAGTTCGTTTTTAGAAGTCATTTAACAACTGAAAATTCTATATTCTCTTTTCTCTGTGAGGTACTAGACGGGTTAAACAAAAGGTTTCGAACGCTAGCCATATCTTTTTTTTTATTTAACTAAGGCGTTTGATTACGTTGATCACAAAATATTGCCCTGGCATTTGGACCATTATGGAATACGAGGAGAAGCTCACAATTGGCTCACCTCTTACTTTATCAACAGACAGCAAAAGGTCATTATTCAAAATGTTGAGAATGGCTGTGATGTGGGGTCTAAATGAGGTGCTGTGAAGTGGCGGGCGGAGGGGGGGGGGGAGGGGGGTCAGCGATCAGTGTATGCTCGTATGCTCGCTGGTATTGTGGGTAACTGTAAGATATTTCTGTTTGCTGACGACATTAAATAGTGCAGTTCATGACATAATTTCATGGCTTGTAGATAATAAATTAACGCTAAATCACAGTAGGACTAAGTTTTTACAATTCCTATCATAAAATTCAACAAGACCTGAAGTTTTAATTTCCCAGAATGGGCATATGATTAGTGAAACTGAACAGTTCAAGTTTCTAGGTGTTCAGATAGATAGTAAGCTGTCGTGGAAAGCCCACTTTCAGGATGTTATTCAAGGATTTAATGGTGCCATTTTTACTATTCGGACGGTATCGGAAGTGAGTGATCGTTCGACACGAAAAAAAGTCTACTTTGCTTATTTTCATTAGCTTATGTCGTATGTTGTTATATTTTCGGGTAACTCTTCCCATTCCAAAACGCCATTTTTGGCTCAGAAACGGGCGGCTCGGGCAGTGAGTAGTGTAAGTTCACGAACCTCTTGTAGAACCCTCTTCACGAGTCTGGATACTTTGACATTGGCCTCTCAATATATATATTCCTATCTGCCATTTCTTGTTAACAGTATTAACTTATTCCCAAGAACAGCAGCTATCACTCAGTTAATAGTCGGCAGATATCAAACCTGCATTTTGATAGGCCTTCCTTAACCCTTGTGCAGAAAGGTGTGCAGTATACTGCTGTATCCATTTTCAATAAGCTGCTACAAGAATTCAAAAATCTTAGTAATCCACGCGTTTTCAATTCGAAACTGAAGAGCTTCCTCATGAGTCACTCCTATTCTGTCGACGAGTTCCTTGAAAAAATAAGCTGATTCTTGTTGTATTGTTGATTGCTTTTACTTAAACTTTTGAACTGAGTTTTTTTCTGGTTCATAAACATTTTATTTTTATCTCTTGTTGCATTATGTTGTAATTTCATCTACTGACGTGTTCCACGACCTTGGAGATTTGCTCCGCAATTTGGTCCCACGGAATTTGTCGTGTAAATAAATAAAAATAAAAGTTCTAAGAAAATTAGAAATCATATGCAAAGTATCTTGGAGGTCTCTAAATGCACTCTGCCTCTACTACTGGATGAATGTAGTTCTGGTATTTGTGCGAGATGCGTCACGATTCTTTTTCATCCCCGTCCCCATCCCCATCCCCACCCCTTTGAGAAGTAGATTGTCCATATCCCAACAGAACTACTTTCCACATGTCAAATTATACGTGTAACAAGTCTGCTTGAAGTCGATCCAGTAATTTAGAAGATGTTGCACCTACAAAAACAGTCTGAAAGGCTTGTAAGCGTGTTTAAGGTGGTTTGTGCTGATAAATAATTGTTAATAAAAATACGATGCGCCGTTTCCGAGGTAATTATCATTGAATTTAGCCAATCAGGCCGTTGCGCGCGCAGATTCAAACGGCCAGCCAGAGATGGTATCGCCGAACGTGTACTTCGTACGGTTTCCTAAAACCGAACACGAGAGCGATACAAAAAGTGGACTTGTGCCTGTAGCAAAGACTGAATCCGAGCCAAAGGCTGAGCAGACTCGTGCGCTACCACTGCAGTATGAGAACAAGTGATACTAATTGCACCCGGCTTGAATTTTCATTCGCAACACCGTGATTTGATAACTTCAATGATAATTAACTCTGAAACGACGCAGCCTATCGATTTTTTTCTTAATAATTATTTCTCAGCATAACCTATCCTGCAGCACTCTTACAAGCTTTTTAGACTTAAGCCCACCCTTTATAAAGATTCGTAAAAACGACGTCTCCCGTCCCCTCACTACAGGACATATTTGGGAAATGAGCCACCCTTCATATGGTTTGTGGATGACTTTAGCAAAGTGCGTCGAAACGACGGTCACTGTAGGAAATGAAAAAATAATGTAGCTCATTCAGTTTAAGTGTTCCAAAATGAAACACATTAGCATGTTATTCTGCATCACTAACGTTATCTACACAGCATATAATGTGGGTCTAACTACGCAAATGTTCTTTAAGCAGCTGTTATACCAGCTAGATAAAAACTCTCCAAGCTCTGGAAATCATTCAGTGGTAATTCAGCCGTGGGGTCACGTTATTCCAGAAACGCTCTACTTGCAGGATTTGAGCGGCTGAAGTCTTAGCTTGTTTTTTACTCACTCGGTAATAAAGTATAAAAATACGACTATTTTCCCTCATTTTTTCCGGTTAATTCAAGTTTTAAAGACTTAATTTCTTGGCGCGTACTGTTCTCGCGTTGCCATGTTGTACTTTTTTGTGGCTGAATAAAATTACGCCACTAAGGGTTTATCTGGCAAGGATTTGTCTAGGAAAATAACAGTGTAATCTTCGTGATGTATTACTGTACTTAAAACCGATCGTGACGCTTTGTTAATTTCATTGCTTCTGCTTACGAACCTGCATTATGTGTGAGATTTATCAGAAATTTTCTCTCCGTTTCTTATTTATCTAGTTTCTCTCGTGGCTGTTTTAACCGCTCAGACAGCCAAGCGTCATGTAAAAGAATACGTTATAGACGCTGAGCAAGAATTTTTTCGCTGATTACGAAAATGTATTTCTGAGGAAGTATGAAACGTACAGCCATGTTGTTTGTTGCCGACGACAGCTTAATTCATGATTTTTTTTTCTTTGGATACACTTCCTCGTGAATAGGCGATTTTTTGCAAATGGGACCTAAACTTATGAAGTTTATACGAACACATTTCATGTGCTGTGTCAGCCTCATATCTGCTCTCTCTCTCTCTCTCTCTCTCTCTCTCTCTCTCTCTGTCTCTCTCTCTTCCGTTCAGGTAGCTCAATGTAGGAATGCTGCTGTCACAAAAGCGCAGTGTGTTTTGTGGTCTCATGAAATGTTTCAGAAAACAGGTGGCCTATTAGCCCTCAGCAACTGTGCGGATGTGCCTATGGCTGAGATCCGTCAGATGAGAAAAGCATCGAAGGGTGGTATGAAAAGTTTAAGGCGACTTTTGAAACACGTCGTGATTACCGCCTTAACTTGCTGATAAAATCTTTGTTGAAGCAACCTGTTTCGGTTACGACCATCACCAGGTCCTTAAAGGCATTTGGAACACTACACTATTACGGTCGCAGGTTCGAATCCTGCCTCGGGCATGGATGTGTGTGATGTCCTTAGGTTAGTTAGGTTTAAGTGCTTCTAAGTTCTAGGGGACTGATGACCTCAGATGCTGACTCCCATAGTGCTCAGAGCCATTTGAACACTACACTGAGCGAATACAAAATCATTGATGTGAGTTAGTAAAAACATGAACTTGTCACTTTTGTCACATCGTAACATAAATTACATGGTCAGTACGTAAGCTCTGTTATGCACTGCATTCTTTAATTCTGTATGACCAGTTGGTGTTACCGCTGTGAACGGCTCCACGTGGTATACAAAACTGTTATCCACAAGTCTATTCGTTGCCTCGTCATAGTTTACATGGTCTACTCATTTAATCACGACGATTATTCTTTAGCATCGCGTCGCAAAAGCTTCTATTCTCTTTTTGTCTGAACCGTTTATCGTCCACGTCTCATTTTTATTCAGCGCTACACTCTAGACAAATATCTTCGGAACAGACTTATAGACACTTAAATGTATATTTGATGTTAACAAATTTTTCTTCCTCAGAAACCCCTTTCTTGCCATCGCCAGTCAACATTTCTTATCTTCTGTTTTTCGGCAATCATTATTTTACTGTCCAAACAGGAAATCATGTACTACTTTCTGTGTTTCTTTTCCTAATCTAATATTCCTTCAGCTTCACCTGATTTAGTTAGCCTATATTCCATCACACTTTTCCAGCTGTTGTTGCTGTTCATCTTATATTCTCCTTTCAAGACACTGTCCGTACTGATCAGATGTTTTTTTCCAGTCCTCTGGTGTCTCTCGGAATTACAGTGTCTCAAAACCTGTGTTCATTCTCGTCGACATTTAATTCCTTCCTCATATTTTACTTTGGTTTCGTTTAATGCTTGTTCGATGTACAGATTAAATAACATCGGGGATTGGATATTACCTTGCCTCACCCCTTCTCAAACACTGCTTCCCATTCTTGCCTGTCCGCTCTTATAACTGCCGTCTGGTTTCCGTACAGTTTGTAAATAACCTTTCGCTTCCGCATTTTGCACGTTCTACCTTCAGAATTTCAAAGAGGGTATTCCAGTCAACATTGTCAAAAGCTTCCTCCAAGTATACAAGTGCTATAGACATTGGTTTGCCTTTCCTTAACTTATCTTCTAAGAGACGTCGTAGGGTCAGTTTTGACTCGCGTGTTCCTGTACGTCTACAGAACCCAAACCGGTCTTCCCCGAGGTCGGTTTCTATTTTTCCATTCCTGTGTAAGGAACTCGTGGTAGTAGTTTGCAAATATGATTTACTAAACTGATAGTTCGGTAATAAGACACTTGGCAGCACCTCCTTTCTTTGAAACTGAAATAGTTAGAGCACAGAATACAAAATGTGTAGGTAACAGAAAATTTTATAAAAACTCACATTGCTACAGGCAAACTCAAGTCATGCCAACGGCAGAGGCAGAAGCACGGAGATAACCAGTATGTCGCAAGTGCGTCAGGTCGACGTCATATTGCACACCACCTGCTGAGTGAGGATATACGATCAGCAGAAAGGTGCCTGAGACACAAAACCAGAGGAAGCGAGTCAATCATATCCTTTAGCTCGTAATAAATGTTGCAAGAAGCTGTCTCTTTCACAAGGGCACATAGCGAGGAACTGACACAGCAGTTAACAAAATGTGTTAAATGAATGTCACAGAATAAGGAAGAAACGTACAGTCACTTCGAACCAAGCCTTGCGTCATGGCCTCTCGCTAGTTCCCTTTAAATACTCCATTTCTCCAGTTATCGTCATGAGCTGATCATTGGCCTCGATGACAATCAGAGTAGCACTCGGTTTCTTGATTGTTGTTGTTGTTGTTGTTGTGGTCTTCAGTCCTGAGACTGGTTTGATGCAGCTCTCCATGCTACTCTATCCTGTGCAAGCTTTTTCATCTCCCAGTACCTACTGCAACCTACATCCTTCTGAATCTGCTTAGTGTATTCATCTCTTGGCCTCCCTCTACGATTTTTACCCTCCACGCTGCCCTCCAATACTAAATTGGTGATCCCTTGATGCCTCAGAACATGTCCTACCAACCGATCCCTTCTTCTAGTCAAGTTGTGCCACAAACTTCTCTTCTCCCCAATCCTATTCAATACTTCCTCATTAGTTATGTGATCTACCCATCTAATCTTCAGCATTCTACTGTAGCACCACATTTCGAAAGCTTCTATTCTCTTCTTGTCCAAACTATTTATCGTCCATGTTTCACTTCCATACATGGCTACACTCCATACAAATACTTTCAGAAATGATTTCCTGACACTTAAATCTATACTCGATGTTAACAAATTTCTCTTCTTCAGAAACGCTTTCCTTGCCATTGCCAGTCTACATTTTATATCCTCTCTACTTCAACCATCATCAGTTATTTTGCTGCCCAAATAGCAAAACTCCTTTACTACTTTAAGTGTCTCATTTCCTAATCTAATTCCCTCAGCATCATCCGACTTAATTAGACTACATTCCATTATCCTTGTTTTGCTTTTGTTGATGTTCATCTTATATCCTGCTTTCAAGACACTGTCCATTCCATTCAACTGCTCTTCCAAGTCCTTTGCTGTCTCTGACAGAATTACAATGTCATCGGCGAACCTCAAAGTTTTTATTTCTTCTCCATGAATTTTAATACCTACTCCTAATTTTTCTTTTGTTTCCATTACTGCTTGTTCAATATACAGATTCAACAACATCGGGGAGAGGCCACAACCCTGTCTTACTCCCTTTCCAACCACTGCTTCCCTTTCATGTCCCTCGACTCTTGTAACTACCATCTGGTTTCTGTACAAATTGTAAATAGCCTTTCGCTTCCTGTTTTTTACCCCTGCCACATTTTAGAATTTGAAAGAGAGTATTCCAGTCAACATTGTCAAAAGCTTTCTCTAAGTCTACAAATGCTAGAAACGTAGGTTTGCCTTTCCTTAATCTTTCTTCTAAGATAAGTCGTAAGGTCAGTATTGCCTCACGTGTTCCAGTGTTTCTACGGAATCCAAACTGATCTTCCCCGAGGTTGGCTTCTACTAGTTTTTCCATTCGTCTGTAAAGAATTCGTGTTAGTATTTTGCAGCTGTGACTTATTAAACCGATAATTCGGTAATTTTCACATCTGTCAACACCTGCTTTCTTGATTATGATACTGTATTTCCTAGATGCTCGCCTGCCCATGTGGCCGAGCGGTTCTAGGCGCTTCAGTGTGGAACCGCGCGACCGCTACGGTCGCAGGTTCGAATCCTGCCTCGGGCATGGATGTGTCTGATGTCCTTACGTTAGTTAGGTTTAATTAGTTCTAAGTTCTAGGGGACTGATGACCGCAGATGTTAAGTCCCATAATGCTCAGAACCATTTGAACCTAGAAGCTCCAGTACAGTCTATGTGCCAATGATGTGCTCAGGATGACGGCGTTCACCTGATGAACTTCATGCTGCTAGTCACCTATCGAGTGATGGAGGAGCTGACTGTCTCCTGACAACACTGCATCGCAAGGTACTACCAGTACCGGACCTTAACACGGAAGCCAGAAATAGGGCCTCTCAGAGTTCACGTTCCTGTTCAACACTCAGTTGCCCTCACGCGCTGACAAGTAACAGGGGTAAGGTGGAGACAACTGACCACACGACTACCGACACCAGATAAAATGGTGTTGGGTAAACAAGGATCATCGTAAAATTCGGAGTGTGACTGAGTGGAGCCAGGATGAAATCACTCCTTGCTGAGCAACGCTGAAGTAGCTCGTCAGCAGTCTTCTGCTGCGCCATGGTTGCTGAAATCTTCTCCTGGCTTTGCAACTGCCGAGCTGACTCTACGGACGTCAGTTAGAATCCAAACCGCAACTGAATGAGCAACAGCCGCGACTGGTGCGAGAGAACGACGACTTGTGAACACTATGGATAAAAGACTGAACTCTAATAGCGTTTTGCCACCGTCGTTGACGCCTCAGAGGTTCCCGGCAGTTATCCTGACTTCACGCCGACGTTTCCACTTGATTACCTGTAAAATTATCCTATGGTCTTCAAATCAGAGCGGATTTGGCCTGTCTTATGGGTTTCACAGGCGTCACTGTTGGCAACAGAACTGAAATTGCAAGTTTCCATGAGACGCCAATAGCAATCGTATAGGACCTGCCGGACCCAGTGGTGCGCGCTCGCTGAGCCACGCATCCAGCGGCTCCATGCCACGAGTGCCTCCTGTTACCACGATGTAGGATGGCCGGCGCCAGCCACTCATCCACCTGCACCTGAAACCTCTTTGCTGCGACTCTATCTACCTACGTGTTTAATTTGGCGTAGATACTACAACGGCATATTCTATGATCTGAAGATGGGAATAGGCGAAACTGATAATAGTCAAGTGGAAAAGTTTGTGTGATCAAGACGGACCTGCAAAATAAAGTGCCAGAATATGATCACGGACTCATTTTCAGACTATGTCTTCAGCTGATAAACCTCATGATTCGTGCATCCTTTGGAGAACCTCGTTGACTACTGGACTTTAATTTCTTATTCTATTATTTGCAACGGGCCTTCAGCTGCTTGGAGATGTTATGTTTAAGTAAATCTTCTATTGGTGTGTTAGTCTTCTCTGCTCCTGTCCAGATTTCCCACAGTGAGAGATGCAGCTCTATCTTGTAGCCCATCTCTGTTAGCATTGTTTATGAAGTCATACACATGTGTCATACATCTTGCGTATCAGGAGCAATAGTTTTATCATGGTTGACTGTCCCAAGAATATCAGTAGTTCTCTTGTACTGCAAGGTCCTGACACAATAATGTAGTTTTAAAAAAGTGAAGAATTGGAAAATTATTACCCTTCTGAAGATGAGCACGATGGCTCGAAACCCGATATGGCGATAAAATAAATCGTTCGGAATCGTCCCACAGAATAGAAATAAGGTCGTATCCTACTGTCGCATTTCTATTATTTTGACGATCCTCTATACGCTGTAAAACGAGAAAGAGACCCAGCTACGATGAGGTGAGCGTTCGGCGTGTGAACCGGACGGCAAGTAGCGATGGTCTACCCGGGGAACGAGATGAAGGGCCACAGCCCAGAGGCCGTGATGCTCCCGCAGTGCGGCCTGGTGGTCCCCTCGTTACGCCGAGTCCCGCATCGCTCTGTGGGAACAGCCCGCCGCTCCTGCCGCTCCACAAATGCACCCGCCTCTGCCGATTACCTCAGCCACGGCCCCGGGCCACTGCGTCCGGAATACGGCGCCGCCTCCGACGGCAGCCAGCGCGGGTTTTAAACGCGCTCCGCCCCCGCCGGCGCTCCCCAGTATCAATAAACATTTACGCAGGTGTCGGGGGGCGTTAACGCGGCGAACGGTGCGAAAGCAGCCGCCTGCGGTAATTGGGTGCCCCTTCCACCCAAACACTACTTGTGCCTCTGCCTCTGCGCGCCTCTTCATTGCCTCTTCAGTGGCAAGTGCTGGAGGCGGCCGCCTCGCAAATTCCGCCGCACGGCGTCTGCAGACGCAACATCTCATTTGAGGCGGCGCCTTTCACACGTCGCGTTCTCCATTTCGTTGCACGCCTTTCCACTCTTCGTCATACGTAAATGATATTCTTAATCACCAGATCTGGGCAAGTGTATGTGGCTGCTACATTGAAACGTGAACACCGAAGGTGCCTCGGATCTTTAAATGGGAATTCAATTGATTTTCACCTCG
Organism: Schistocerca serialis cubense; assembly: GCF_023864345.2. Classification (NCBI taxonomy): domain Eukaryota; kingdom Metazoa; phylum Arthropoda; class Insecta; order Orthoptera; family Acrididae; genus Schistocerca; species Schistocerca serialis. The sequence continues at coordinate 651,733,003 of NC_064642.1, forward strand.
AGAGGTAGAGGGACGTGCTCAAACTCTGTTTAATGTAAAAGAACGATAATATATGCGCAGTGTTTGAAATAACATGTTTTTCTCTGTAACTTAAAAAATAATAAGTGAAAAGCATACGGGTATTTGCTTAGATAGGTAAACGGAAGAAACGTTACTCTTTCTGTAGAGTTATGAACGTATTTATTTATTTTCCAGAGAGTTACAGCAAGAAGTTACAATTTTTAAAGAGAACATTATTATTTCTATTTCGTAACTCATATACTACGTCTAAATCAATTTAAATCAAATTTCTGTTGATTTTATTAGAAACATTCAACATAAAATGCCAAATCAAAACAACTTCAGCGGTCTAAATGTCTGGTTTTATTTTATTTGTGCAATCGGTTTTAGTGTTTCATTATGCCATCTTCAGGATCCCTGATCGATGTGTAAGAAGAACCTTACCTCTCCTACAGTCGAAATAGGAGCCACCATTCAGTCACTGATAGATGAACGAACGAATCGCTGGGTCAAGAAGAAATCTACTGATAGCAATGACTGAATTATGGCCCCTATTTCGACTGTATAAGAGGTGAGATTGTTCCTACACTTTGGTCAGTGGGCATGAAGATGGCGTAATGAAACGCCGAAACTGGCTGCACAAATAAAATAAAACGGGAAATTTAGACTGCTGAAGGTGTTTTTGGCATTTTGTGTTGTACAGCCGAGGTCCCGCAATAATCTTGTAAAAGAGTGGACTTACAGAGAGAAACGCTCAAAGCTTTAAGGTGTGTAGGGAACTGCTGTATATAATTGACTGTGTTCGGATGGATGTTCTGTGGGTGAAATGTTCATTTCAATGAGGTGCTCAGTGCACACTTACTTTCCTCAATACACAAGGCGTCTTCTAAACACCCTGTGGAAGAAGCCTCGGGCTTTTTTAAGTAATTTGGGGTGACATAAACAGGATTCTCTAGATGCCCGCACAAAACTAAATCTTCATGCGCGACCATGCTGGCCGTTCCTGAGAACTATGGTGTCGCAGTAATCATCCAGGAAATCTGTTGTTCAGTTAGTGGTATCTTCCAAAGACCACAGCGCCACGTCAAAGTCAGCAACGCACATCGATACCACAGACGTTACCAAGGTTTCGCTGAAATCCGCAACTATGAATGGGAGGCACTCCTGAAGGCCACATCTCTGTCTCTCTGAGTACTTCAGTGCCCACACACAGCGCTCTCCTTAGTTCGTGATCTGAGCTGAAGCAGTGAACATCATCGAGTAGGACTAAAGAATTATTAAAGCTTCTGAATGTAACGTACTTTTGTAAATGTTGAACATTGTACTTCTAGAGAACAGTTTGTTAATTAGTGCGTCAAGTAATCCCTTAATAGTCAATGACAGTTGTAAATTATCAAGCACTCCCGTGGCAAAGGATTGTATCAGATTAAGTAAATCTTATTATCATTAACGTAATAAAGTGACTTTATCTTTCATACGTTGTAGTTCGGAGGAACCATCTCCCACAGCAAGCAAAACACACATAGCTGTGGCCAGACGACTGTAGTTTCGTTCTGTCATAACGCTGCTGATGCACAAGAACGAGTGTATAATGGACTGGGCGACTATTGCACTGCATTCACCTAGGGTCTTCAATATCTAGGCCGGAATTCACAAGGACAGAACCAGAATTGTCTACAGTGAAAGCTCCATACACCTCACCTGTTAGTCTGCCAAGTAGTGTGGACCAGTCATTTACTCTCTCAGGATTCTACACCACTCTTCAATGAACGCCTCCTTTTGACTTACTTTTCTCTGCCCCAGTAACGCGCGTTTGATTACTAACTCTGCAGTAATTCGAGAACGTAGAGTCACCACAGAACATTTAAACAACTGAATTATACAAAGTTGGTTTAAACACATTAGCTACACGAGACAAAAAATAACGGTTAATTTAAAAATACATCTCGATCTGTAAGGCACCGAAAAGTAAATAAATAAATAATGTTTATAATTTCGCAGAAATAGTAACGTTCCTTCTGTTAACCAGTTTAAACAGGGGTTCCTTACTCCTACTATTTTGTAAGTTAGAGAGTAAAATACTTTACCTGAAATAACCTTTATGTAACAGATTTTATTGCCTAGATTGTGACCAGTTTCGGTTCCCCACGAACAATCTTTAGATGTTCAAAAAGAAAAAAAAAAATAACTAAGCTACATACAGTCAACTACGTATAAGTTCCTAGTATAACATTCTTAAAATGAAATGTACCTCGAATATGTCAGTTACAAGAGTAAAATTCCCCGCCCTTCCCCAAATTCTTAAGCAAAATTACATGCTGCATCACAGCATAAAATTGTGATTTGGTAGCTTCCGCGTTTTTCATACGGCGTGGGATTCATCTACCAGCAGGTACCATTTGGTATGTTTATCACATTGAACAACCCTGTATAGTTCCTCTCATAGAGTTATTTTACTGACAGTTGTTATTATCAAATGTTAAATTAGATGTCACTATGACCTGCGCCTTTCTGACTAATTACATATACGTAAGAGGGGATCGTAAATACATAAATTTCATTATGTCGTTTTCTATGACTACTGTTTGTCTTCATACAGTTACAACTTAGACGCTAATGATTGATGGTTGCCATTATACTGGGTGACCAAAAAGTTAGTATAAATGTGAAAACCGAATAAATCACGGAATAATGTAGATCCAGAGGTACAAATTAACACACGTGCTTGGAATGACACGGGGTTTTATTAGGACCAAAAAAATACAAACTTTCAAAAATGTCCGACAGATGGCGCTTCATCTGATCAGAATAGCAATAATTAGCATATCAAAGTAAGACAAAGCAAAGATGATGTTCTTTACAGGAAATGCTCAATATGTCCACCATCATTCCTGAGCAATAGCTGTTGTCGAGGAATAATGTTGTGAACAGCACTGTAAAGCATGTCCGGAGATATGGTGAGGCATTGGCGTCGGATGTTGTCTTTCAGCATTCCTAGAGATGTCGGTCGATCACGATACAATTGCGACTTCAGGTAACTCCAAAGCCAATAATCGCACGGACTGAGGTCTGGGGACTGGGGAGGTCAAGCATGACGAAAGTGGCTGCTGAGCACATGCTCATCACCAAATGACGCGCGCAATAGATCTTTCACGCGTCTAGGAATACTTTTTTTTTGGTTCTAATAAAACCCCATGTCATTCCAAGCATGTGTGTCAATTTTTACCTCTCTATCTACATCACTCCGTGGTCGATTAATTTTGCAAATTTATACTGACTTTATGATCACCCTGTATATCTTTGTACTTAACACAAATCGATAACTAAAAGTTGATCTTCACATTGTGGGATGTCTATACTTTTCGTATAAGCACACATTCACTGATGTACTCGTATCAACATAGGCCACTACCACCTTACTGATCGTTCTGTTTAATCACAGTGAAGTCTGTTTTATGCTGGTACCAAGATCTGGTCCTACTGTTGCATTTCTACAATATACAGCTTTTTTGTAAGTACTTACACGTGTTTACCTTAATGATCTTGACAAGTTATCGGTTTTGTTCTGTGTGTACATTGTTCGTTTGTTTATTTTCGTATGTCTTACTGTGAAAATGGTCACTACGACGGGCACTGGTAATTAATCGATAATACATTTGTACAGCCGATAGCAAACATGCAATTCTTCAACGTAAGTACCATTCTGGGGATAAAGTCCCGCGTTCGAATGCACACTTGATGAAGTATCGGTAGTCATGCTCAGAGAAGAAGCATTTTTCTTCAGTCAAATGGTTCAAATGGCTCTGAGTACTATGGGACTTAACTTCTAAGGTCATCAGTCTCCTAGAACTTAGAACTACTGAAACCTAATTAACCTAAGGACATAACACTCATCAATGCCCGAGGCAGGATTCGAACCTGCGACCGTAGCGGTCGCGCGGCTCCAGACTGTAACGCCTAGAACCGCTTGGCCACCCCGGCCGGCCTCAATCAAATAGCTGGAAAATCAGCAGTCTTTAAAAGAAATAATAAAAGTAAAGGAGATGGAAAGAATAATCGAAGGGTTAGCTACTGAAACAGCCATGGCAAAGACTGCGTTTTATTGTCAGGACACTTAAAAAATGTAACAGATCTGCTAAGTAGACAATGCTTGTCCGTCCTCATTCAGAATACTGCTGCGCGGTGTGGGATCTTTGCCAGATGGGACTGACGGAGTACATCGAAAAAGTTCAAAGAAGGGCAGCACGTTCGTATTATCGCGAAATATGGGAGAGAGTGTCACTGAAATAATACAGGATTTTGACTGGACATCACTAAAAGAAAGGCGTTTTTCGTTGCTACTGAATCTTCTCACGAAATTCCAATCACCAACTTTCTCTTCCGAATACGAAATATTTTGTTGACACCGGCCTACACAGGGAGAAACGATCACCACGATAATATAAGGGAAATCAGAGCTCGTACGGAAAGATATACGTGTTCGTTCTTTCCGCGCGCTGTACGAGATTGGAATAATAGAGAATTGTGAAGATCTTTCGATGAACCCTCTGTCAGGCACTTAAATGTGATTTGCACAGTATCCATGTAGATGCAGATCTAGATGTAGATGTAGATCTCCTTTTATATTATCGTACCTGAAGCCTAAGAAACTTTCCAATAAAAAATTTGGAGTAAGGATCATCTGATATTTCGAAGTTTCGATTTTGCACTTGAGGCATCTTTAAACATAACCGAACAATGAACACTCAGTACTTGCGGTCTTTAAAAGTGCAGCCTTTCCCAGTAGGAATGCTGTTATTTATGGCAGCTTCAACGTAGTCCTCCGATGGAATACTTGTATCATTAGGCATGAAACGTATTTTTAAAATATACCGACGGTAGAAAATAGCATCTACAAGAAGGAGTGGTGCGAAGTAAACGAAAGTTGGTAGGCATGTTTCTACATCAGAAAGAGGACGTCTATTGGAATTTGGCGCCAGTCTTATAGGAGTGGTAGGAATTCCTCTACATCCGAAAGATGACATCTATTGAAATTTGGCACCAGTCCTGTAAGAGTAGCGGTAGTGGCGCCACTATGAGGATGCAAATCAGGCTGGATTTAAATACAAACTGTAACGGTCGTGAGCGTTAGTTATCTTTGAGATTGGACGTGATGAGTTGATGTTAGTCAAGAATGCCTTTAAGGCGACAAAGAGGCCATTATCGATCGACACCTCGCTGAGTTTGAACGCGATAGTGGAATAGGCTACGTGAAGCTGGACGTTCCTTCTGGGATACTGCGGGAAGACATGGTAGGAATGTAGTCACTGAAGATGATTTCTGGCAGCGGTGGTCACGAGAATATGGTCGGATCAAAACAGGGCTCCTAAAGGCTACTTGGTACTACCGAGAGGAAAAATAATCGTTTTCTCACGGCTCCGAAGCATCGTACTGCAGCCATTTGAGCAGAAGTTGGCACCACAGTGACAAATCGAACAGCTACAAATCGCTTGCATCGAGGACAGCTCCGTGTCAGATGTTCTGCAGCGTGCATTCCATTGACTCCAAACCACAGTCATTTGCCACTTCAGTTGTGTCAAGCGAGAGCTCATTGGAGGGTGGAGTGGAGGTCTTGTATTTTCTGATGAAAGCTGGTTCTGCCTCGTTACCGTTGGTGGGTGGGTGCTGCTTAGGAGGAGGCTAGTTGGTCAGCTGCAACGAACATGCCTGCGGCATAGACACACTGGACCTACACCTAGGGTTATGGTGAGGGGTGCGATTTCGTATGACAGCAGGTACACACTCGTTGTTATTCGACGCACCCTGTCTGCAAATCTGTACATCAGTTTGGTGATCCGAACTTTTGTGTGGTATCAACGTTCGATACCACACTTGTTAGAAATTGCAGATATCGACCGCGGTCCGTAATAGATATCGCTGGACCCGCGAGTCGCGACTAGTGCCGCTCCGCGGCTTGTGACAAGTATCAAGCGAGCTCTCGTCCACTCTTGCTCGGGACGTCAACTAGAAATGTAGCATAGCCTTCAGCTGATAGGAAGCAGCCTCCAACAAGGCGCTTAGTCAAGTATGGCATAAGTAATGCCTCTCGAGATATGTTTGTAATTATATGTATGCAGCATATGAAGAAGTTGGCAACGCCCTTGCCGCAGTGGATACACCGGTTCCAGTCAGATCACCCAAGTTAAGCGCTGTGGGGCGTGGCTGGCATTTGGATGGGTGACCATCCGGGCCGCCATGTGCTGTTGCCATTTTTCGGGGTGCACTCAGCTTCGTGATGCCAATTGAGGAGCTACTCGACCGAATAGTAGCGGCTCCGGTCAAAGATAACCATCATAACGTCTGGGAGAGCAGTGTGCTGACCACACCCCCCCTCCTATCCGCATCCTCAGCTGAAGATGATACGGCGGTCGGATGGTCCCGATGGGCCATTTGTGTCTTGAAGACGGAGTGCGTATGAAGAAGCCTATAACACAAGTTAAGTACAATATATTATTTTTTACAAACGACTACTAATTATTTCAGTCGTTGCAGATACAGACTATGCAGCCAGCTCCTTACCGACTTCACTGCCAAACCTGTTTCTATTTAGCATTGGCCACCTGTCATCGTAACAACTGACGAGAATCATAACATTTTGTGCTGCAATTTAAGAACAGCATTCCAGGTGATGTTTTCCAACAGGATAACGCTCACCCATGTACCGCTGTTGTAACTCAATATGCCCTAGAGGGTGTCGCCATGTTGCCTTGGCCAGCTCGATCACCAGACCTGTCTCCAATCCAGCACATAACGGACAAGATCGGACAATGACTCCAGCGTCATCCACAAACAGCATTAAACCGTCCGTGTAGGGTGAGTGAGGAAGTGCGACAGGCCTGGAACTTCATCTCATGAACTGACATCTGGCACATGTACAATGAATGCAAGTTTGCACACTTGCGTTGAACATTTTTTTTTTTTTTTTAACTCACGGGACGTCGAGACGTTTCGGAGGATCTGGTCCATCATCATATGGCAGGTCCGATGTTTAGTTCAGCCACCACATGACAGAGCAAAGCCTCTGAAGTGCATCGTAAATAAAAACTTTGAATTTACTTACTAGTTACACTGTATTTTTATGTATAGTTTGAACGGACAATGTAGTAACAGCCTACCAAACAAGTGTATGTGTAAAAACTTTAGTCGATCACGAACTGAAATACGGCGTGTGTTTCTAGAAAGTAACTGTTCCAGCGATGCTTCATAACCGAAATAAGCAGGCCGCAGGGGAAACTGAAAGCATGAATTTTCCACCTCCCTCTTTCCCTCCTTTCGCACGTGCGGAGAAACTGCGGTAGGTCGTAATTTGGCGGCGTAATTTCATAGCGCGCTATCTGATCGAAGAGCCACTTAGGAGCTTTGCACTGAAGAAGCCATAACCCATTAATGTTGAGTCTAAATTTACGAAACGGCAGATCTGCGGTTGGGATTTTTGCCGGGGGAACAGCGAGCACTTGCCACGTGCCGCGGCAATAGCGCCAGCCGCGCCCGGGCAGGTCGTGAGGATTACGCGCTCACCAGAGGCAGATAACGGTCCGCGGCGCTAAGTCTACCTAATGGTGTTCTCCGCGGCAAGAAAATACAGCTGCAGAAACAGACTGACGTACTGCGAGAGTAATTAGCGCGGCGTTCCAACTTATTCCTGGTATGGGCCATCCACTGTGGGAGGAAAGCAACACACAGCACAAAAGAACGATTTCAGTAGAAAGTGCTGGCCTTAAGCTTGAAGAGTAACAAAAGTTCCTTGATAGTCTGCTAGCTGAACTCAATATTTACCACCTCACTGCAGGTGTTCTCACAGCTCTGGAAGAGCAGAAATAGTGGTTTGTTGAACTCTGTTCTCTTTTCCGTCAGATGCATGAGAACGAGTATGTAATGGACTCGGTGACTATCGCACTGCATCCAAGTAGAATCTTCAGCATCTAGACCGGAATTCTCAAGGGCAGAACCAGAATTCTCTACAGTGAAAGCTCGGTACATTAGCAGAGTTCAGCAAGCCGCTATTTCCGTTCTTCCCAGACTTTGAGCAGCTTTACGATCAGATGGGAAGCAGGAAATTATGGGACATACTACAGTGTACCTGTAATTCAGTTTAATTCCATTAATGGGAGGAATTATTGACTGTAGACGACTAAAAAGGGGTGTGATCTTTCGCCAGCTTTTCATGTACACAGGGTACTTCAGCTCCATCTACCTGACGGTTTTATGCAATGCACGACACATTCATAAACCACACACGAGACTTTAATACTCTGTCGCTTCCTACGCGCAAACTATTAGTACCACAGAAAAAATTAACGAACATTTCGTAGGATAATTTAGATAATTGAATTTTGTGTTCTGCTAAAGTGACTTTCATAAATATTTCTCTTGAATAATTCGTAAACGGTGGCTTCCAGCGAAAGCGCGTCCAAGTACAACATTTAACTACATTAAATTTCCTACAAAAAAGTCTCGTTCATTTTTTTCTTTAGGACAAATGGTTTGCGCGTAGCAAGAGACAGAATATGTAAAATATCCTTTGTGGTTTCTGAAGTCGTTGTGGGTTGCATAAGATCCATAGGTAACGTCAGCTGCATCAACCTCTGTATCAATAAAGTTCTAGAAAATGGAATTCTGAAAACTAGAAGATTTATCTGCGAATAAACAAATTTATTAAAACTACTTTTATTTGGAGACAACCAGGTTCTCTTATAAGACAGTGCACCGACGAAGCCCATTTCACACACCAAGGGCCTTTCAACACTTACAACTGCAGAATTTGAGCTACCAAATATCTTTGAACTGTCCTGGAAACTCCATTGCATGACTAGAGAGTCACAGGGCGGTATCGTTTTACCACATTAATCGTGATCAGACCCTTTTTCTTCGCGGAAATGCGGGGTGATGCTTTTCAGGCTGTCAGCATAAAGGATGCGAGGTACACCGATACCTTACAGAATCGCGTAATCCCTAGTCTGGCTGGTAGACAGCTGCTGAAAGACACGATTTTTACACAGTATGGCACTCCACCTCATCTTTCTACACGTGTCAAAGATCTCTTTTGCACATTATTCGGTGAGCGTTGCGTGCTGAACTGACACTTTCGCCATGCTGGCCTCCGGATCCCCAGACCTCAGTACGTGTGATTATTGTTGTGCGGTTACCTGAAGTCGTAAGTCTACCGCTATTTTCTCACTTCATAGGGGATACTAAAAGACAAAATCTGACGGCTGTTTCTCATCGTACCTACTGATATACTGTGCAGTGTACAGTACTGTTCACACCATGGACCCTCAGGTACAGGCATTTTTAACCAATGACGGCCGACATGTTAAGCCTTTGTTATAAAGAACATAGTATTTACGATAAATCAATTGTAATGCTAATTATTGTTTTTGTGCCACATAAAGCCATCGGTAGGTTACATTGTGCACTTTTTTGGTTTCAATAAAAACAAATGTCATTTCAAGCACGTGTGTCAATATTTACCTCTCTGCATACATTATTCTGCGAAATATTGCGTTTTCAAGTGCTAACGGGCTATTGGGTCACTCTGTATATTGCTGTAAGTGGTTCTATAAGGAGTACGATTCATGACCAATGCCTGTTCGCTCAGGCTGAGTCACAAAATGGGGCTGCATTTTTGCCGGTTCCAGGTGTAAGCTGCGGTATACCTCTACACATGCTTTGCGGTTAAAGAAAGCTCGTATCGCGTAATTATTTCTCTCGCTTAATTACGTAGAATTTGTCACTAATCACTACCATCAGCGATGATAACTCAACAATTGAATTAAAAATTCACTAAACAGCTCACTACGATCACGTGACTGACAAGATAATGACACGTAACCACTCTCTAGGCTGTGAGAAGCAGTGAATAACCATAACATTCATAAATGTTATGGACAATCCCTTAGAAAGGTGTGGTCAGATAATACTGGTGTTAAAGTTAGGAAGTTACTATCACAGAAACTTAAGTTTAGCAAAGGACTGAGACAAGGACGGTACTTAGCTCCTACCCACTTTAAAATATTTTTGAACGAACCATTGAAGATTGGAAAAGGGAGTGTAAAAACTTGAGTACATGTAGTTGGTACTGTTCCACTTCTTGAAAGCATTTCTCTGCAGAATGATTACTACCACGTCTATTGTAAGCCTGGTAGGTTACTCAAGTATTTCGGTAGTTTTAGTTAGAAAATGAACAGCTGCGTTCGAAACTAGTCACAAGTGTAAAATACATCCAACTTCGACAGAAATTTTAAATAAAGAAATGTTTCCCCAATTCGTTTGACGTAAATACCCCGACAGTTGTTTGAAGAAAATGCAGAGATTTCCCTTCAGATCCCTGTCAAAGAAGAGCCTGTGCTTCTTCTATAATGACTAGTCATCGAAGGCATATTAAACCATAACTTTCATCCGTTCTCATAACACCGAGGCTAATGCATCTGTTTAGAGGACAGATAATCTCAACAGTGGCTTGTACTCTCTCCCACGTATACTGAGCAGAACGACGTATAATCTAATGACTAACCTTGACAAGCGATCGTTTCAGAATGAAGACCTTTCGTGCATCACAGAATTGAAAGCACTGATACAAAAATTAGGTAGACCATGTTTATATAATATCGAATTAAACACACAACACTGTCCACAATTTTTAATTTTCTTTTATAGGTCTTTTCGCAAACTTTACTTAAGCCACCAGCACATTGTAATACCTTATTACATAAACAAATATCTTTACTATATTTACAAAATTTTAAAACGTTGGACTTCCCTCTCTTGCACAAATCATGTTTGTTTCATGAAAATGGCATCAAATAAATAAATAAGAAACTAAACAAAATAAACTATGAACACATTACAAGTTACTGAATACAGTGAGGTCTCTGATAATTAAAAGGAAAACCTACCGTCACAAACGTCATAGCTGTAGAAGCTTCATAAGTTCTTTGTGATTCTCCATGTTATTAACTTTATGTAGCATATGTAACAGTTCTGTCACGGACCACCTTATTACATAACTAAATCTCTGAGGCTGGCACATGCATCTTGGCTTTTTTCATGTCACCTTCATATTTCGCATATTTAACTGGGAGATGAAGGCTCAATATTCAAAGAATCTGTACTTTGAAACAGTGAAATTTTACGTAGAAGCACTGTTAATGTTACACCGAAACAGTTTTGAAGGTAGGACGAAAAGTCTAGAAATAAATCTTGGGTAACAACAACCAAAGTATCTGGGGCATATTTTTGACGAGATTTTCTTGCAATCACTTGGGAGATATAAGCCATATCGATACTGTCGCCAACTCTTATCAGTTATTAGATATGACTGATGTTATGAAAACACATCAAAACTTCATTATAACAGCAGGCAGATATAGCAAACACTAACCATTCCACTAAAATACGTCATCACTCATCCAAAGCCCAACAACGGAAGTGAAATACATTATGTGATCAAAAGTATCCAGATACCCCCAAAACATACTTTTTTATATTAAATGCATTGCGCTGACACCTACTGCCAGGTACTCCGTATTAACGACCTCAGTAGTCAGTAGACATCGTGAGAGAGCAGAATGGGGCGCTCCGCGTAACTCACGGACTTTGAAAGTGCTCAGGTGACGGGTGTCGCTTGCCTCATACGTCTGTACTCGAGATTTACACACTCCTATACATCCCTAGGTCCACTGTTTCCGATGTGATACTGAAGTGGAAACGTGAAGGGACAAGGACAGTACCAAAGCATGCAGGCGAACTCGTCTGTTGACTGACAGAGACCGCCGACAGTTGCAGAGGGTCGTAATGTGTAAAAGGCAGATATCTATCCAGACCATCGCACAGGAATTCCACTCTGCATTAGGATCCACTGCAAATACTATGACAGTTAGGCGGGAGGTGAGCAAACTGGTCGAGCGGCTGCTCATAAGCTATACATCACACCGGTAGATAACAAACGACGCCTCGCTTAGTGTAAGGAGAGTAAACATTGGTCGATTGAAGAGTAGAAAAAACGTTGTTTGAAGCGACGAATCACGGTACACAATATGGGATCCGCTGGTAGGGTGTGGGTATGGCGAACGCCCGGTGAATGTCATCTGCCCGCGTGTGTAGTGCCAACAGTAAAATTCGGAGGCGGTGGTGTTATGGTGTGGTCGTGGTTTTCATATAGGGGGCTTGCACCCTATGTCGTTTTCCGTGGCATTATCACAGCACATGCCTACATTGATGTTTTGAAGCACCTTATTGCTTCCCACTGTTGAAGAGCAATTCGGGGATGGGGATGGCACCTTCCAACACGATCGAGCACCTGTTCATAATGCACGGCCTTTGGCGGAATGGTTACACGACAATAATTTCCCTGTAATGGACTGGCCTGCACAGAGTCCTGACCTGAATCCTATAGAACACCTTTGGGATGTTTTGGAACGCCGACGTGTTGCCAGGCCTTACCGACCGACATCCATACCTCTCCTCAGTGCAGCACTCCGTGAAGAATGTGCTGCCTTTCCCGAAGAAACTTTCCAGCACCTGATTGAACGCATGCCAGCGAGAGTGGAAACTGTCACCAGGGCTATGGACGGCCCAACACCATATTGAATTCCAGCATTACGCTTTCTTATAATTGTTTCGTCTCGATCGGCAATCAACTCCGCGTCTTCCGTGTGGATGCACAGTTGCATTCGGCGTCCTGTGGGACTTTGAAAGCAGCGAGCTTGGAGGACAAGGACTGGGCTGTGGATATGTGGCGCTAAGTGGGAGAGTGGATCGACTGAGAAGGGTCGGCGCAGTTTCGTTAAACGCTGTGTCCAGGTGGTTCAGTGGTTAACTCAGCTGCTTAGTAAACAGGAGCTTATGGGTTCAAATCTGGTTCGTTACATATTTTCACTCGTCGCCGCTGATTCCGCATGTAGTGCCACTGCAGCTAACATCATTAGTTCCCTATCTTTCTCCTACCTCCATCTTCAGTTTACATAATAAGTACCACAGCTGGATTGTGTCTGTTCTCTCGGACCTATCCGAGAGCGCAGATATCACACATTTGATAGGTTGGTTGGTTGATTTGACGGAGGGGACCAAACAGCAAAGTCATCGTTTCCAGATTCGTATAATTGTATCAGTTTCATTTTTTGATTTATTACGATTTTATCTTTCTTTTATGTAAACGTCTTTCAGAACATCCATATTCTCCACAATCACACAACAATTGAATGCAGCATGAATACCTCATATCTCACATTTTGTCATACCTGTGTATTTATTTAATGAATTTTTTACTATTTTTCCGAGAATTTATTTAACTATTGATTACAAATCTTAACACAAAACCATGGTCACTTAAAAACTGCATGTGACAGCTGACACCATTTTTCTAAAGAGTGCCGAAATGCGCTTCAGTCAAGCAGCCCTAAATAATTCCTTAAACAGTTTAACTTGATTGCACTCTCATGAGAATACTAACTTATTTATTTATTTAAGAACAAACCTTTGTTTGAAATTATTGTGAATGGTCTGAGTGTGACCGGATGTTTATAACATTTCTTGTAATTTATTGTTGTAATATATTAGCTTAGTGTATGAAGTTGTCTCAGATCATATGCGTAGAACTTAAGAACGATGAAGTTTTGGTGGGGATGGCCTTTAGCCAATGGAAAACCAGGGAGTGGCGCAACACAGCTGGAGTAGAGACAGACTTTACTTTTCGAGTGGTTTCCTCAAGGGAGCGATTCAGGGCACGCTAGATCTCGAGGAAAGTGCGCACTTTGACTTTCGTTCTTGAAGAAGGCGGACCTTCTTGTGGTATCGTGGGGTATTTGATAGTTTAGGTTGTTGGATTATGGAGGTGAATGGTCGCTAAGAAACTCTATCTGTTCCGATTGCATTACGGAATTGAGATTAGACAGTATGAGTTTCTACTCGTTATCTCATGTACATTAATCTGTGAGTCATCTTGCTGAATTATTTTCGCTGGTCAATATTTCGTGTGTTATAATCACAAACTGACTTAGTTTTCTCGAATCTTGGATGACTATTTCGCTTGGTGATTCCGCTGAAGATCTCGTGATACTCTCAACGCAACTTTACTGCATTTTATAAGATTATTAACTGTCTTCATTTTAATTGGATATCGTAGGACCTCTTTCATGAATAAACATTATTCTGTATAATTCTCTGTCGTCTACATCATTACAGGCGTTAGAATGGAACGGTTTTTATGAAATTATTGATTTATTTTTTATTTCTGCGTATTTAGCAGTTTGAATTTCTAGCCAGTGCGTAGAGTATTGGACTGCAAGATCACAGCTATAGGTTATTATTTTCAGCGGATTGGATGCGCAGCATGAAAGCAGACGTGTGCCTACATCGAGCTATTCATTTTAAACAGAGCCGTACTTGTCCAGTTGCCTAAGATGGGAACAGAGGCAGATAAAGATGCAACTAGTTTGCTAATTGGGGGTGTTGTTTACAGAGCAGCTACTCAGCAGGAAACAGTTAGGTAAGGTCGCAAGAATACTTGGTATTTGTTCATATTTTCAGTTGAACCGAACAAGTGATAGTTGGAATCCATCGCTGTGCCAGGCATATGTAAAATCATATGCCTTACCTGTAGCAAAAGTGTGAAAACATGTGAGAGTGAAACATAAGAAACACGTGGAAAACAGTGTACATAATCAAAGTAGAGAATGAAAAATCATCAGAGATGTACAACGTTTCGTAAGCTTGCCATCTCCTGTTGCTAGTCAAAAGCCAGCTCGCATTATCCTTGAGTCACATTTACTGTCTGGGGATGTATTTCAGGGCGTATATTATGTTCGACTCTTTTGAAAGGGGTGGTACCTGAGAAACACTAAATTCCAGCTCTCAGCAGCACATCAGCCTCATTATCGATATGAAACTTCTTTAGACCTAAGTCACCTACCGCCAAGTCGGGTCCTGCCATCACGCTAACGATGTCGGGCACAGATGCAAGGAGATTGTAGCAGTGAAAAGAACGTCATAGCTCTAATGAGGCCACACGCTGGATCTTTGTAGACTTTAATGTCGTACGCACTCAGCGTCTGTAATGAGATGAACTACTCACTTTTTAAAATTTCACGTTGACATGGAGCAAAAGTGTGTTAAAGGGCAGTGCTGTATTGCATCCTGGCTGTTATAGAATTACTGTTATTCAATAAATGCCCAGCTTCTGCTTCGTAATGTATCTAAGGATCCACAGCCGCTCTGTATTTGTTGAAAGAAATAAAACTTTGTTTTGAAATAAAAACTTCATTTCAATAATTTAGCAATTAGATAATTTCGCCCATTCCCACACTGTCGAGCTACTATGACAGACGTGAAGACCTAATGTAAAATAGGAAAGAAATCGCATCCCATACGCGATTTTTGCAACTGTATTTTAATACACCGTATGCTGGCAGTGACACTACCTGAATGCGAGTTGCATTTTTTCTGTTTCACATACGTATTTGAAGTCTCAAACAGTAGCATAAGAATGTCGAAGGGAACAAAATTAGTTAACTGCTAAATTACGAAGTAAAGTGTTAATTTTGAAATAAGATGAAAGCATACGCAGGAATATGGTTTCCCACAAAAACAACTGCCCAGCCGTACTACATTAATTTCAACCCGACTGCCATATTTCATACGGTAGCAGATTCCCGCCCTTACTATTATTTGTATACCGAGTGAAACTTAAGGTGAAAAGTGATTTTCACATGATTTGTCGCTGCCAAATAAACTGGTTCGATCAATCTTGGGCCATACACAGAAAGATCTACTACAGTAACTGAAAGAAAAACGCAATAGGACGAACAGAAATGATTCTTTTATTCGAAGTTAATAATTAGGCTGCAGTCAAGCGATTTATGATGGTCACCGGGTCGTTACAAAAGACCGAATATGATTCTTGGTAGGGTCTCTGATCACCACGAATGCCAATGTGGAGTTTTCGTGGTTCAGCGTTCCATTGGCACACTACTGCTATTGACAACTGCTGCGCGGTAGTTGGTGGATGTAGAGGAGCTGCAGTCCGTTTCCCGAACGCATCCCACACATGCTAGATTGGAATTAAGACGGGGGAATGGGCAGGCCGGTCCATTCACCGAATGTCCTATTGTTCCAAGAGCTCTCCCAAATGCCCTGTTCGATGTGATTGCGCACTGGAACACATGAGAGTGAAGTAAGGACGCAATGCTATCCCGTAAAATTTTACAGGAGGAAGCATGTCACAATAACGTTGACCGGCGCAAAGATCTAGGGGTCCGTACGCCCGCTGAATACACTTCTGGCCATTAAAATTGCTACACCACGAAGGTGACGTGCTACAGGCGCGAAATTTAACCGACAGTAACAAGATGCTGTGATATGCAAATGATTAGCTTTTCAGAGCATTCACACAGGTTGGCGCCGGTGGCGACACCTACAACGTGCTGACGTGATGAAAATTTCCAACCGATTTCTCATACACAAACAGCAGTTGACCTGCGTTGCCTTGTGAAACGTTGTTGTCATGCCTTGTGTAAGGAGGAGAAATGCGTACCATCACGTTTCCGACTTTGATAAAGGTCGGATTGTAGCCTATCGCGATTGCGGTTTATCGTATCGCGACATTGCTGCTCGCGTTGGTCGAGATCCAATGACTGTTAGCAGAATTTGGAATCGGTGGGTTCAGGAGGGTAATACGGAACGCCGTGCTGGATCCCAACGGCCTCGTATCACTAGCGGTCTAGATGACAGGCATCTTATCCGCATGGGTGTAACGGATCGTGGAGCCACGTCTCGATCCCTGAGTCAACAGATGGGGACGTTTGCAAGACAACAACCATCTGCACGAACACTTCGACGACTTTTGCAGCAGCATGGACTATATGCTCGGAGACGATGGCTGCGGTTACCCTTGACGCTGCATCACAGACAGGAGCGCCTGCGATGGTGTACTCAACGACGAACCTGGGTGCACGAATGGCAAAACGTCATTTTTGTTCTGTTTACAACATCATGACGGTAGCATCCGTGTATGGCAACACAAACGTTGGAAGCGTGTATTCGCCATAGCGATACTGGCGTATCACCCGGCGTGATGGTATGGGGTGCCATTGGTTACACGTCTCGGTCACCTCTTGTTCGCACTAACGGCACTTTGAACAGTGGACGTTACATTTCAGATGTGCTATGATCCGTGGCTCTATCCTTCAATATGGTTCAAATGGCTCTGAGCACTATGGGACTCAACTGCTGAGGTCATTAGTCCCCTAGAACTTAGAAATAGTTAAACCTAACTAACCTAAGGACATCACAAACATCCATGCCCGAGGCAGGATTCGAACCTGCGACCGTAGCGGTCTTGCGGTTCCAGACTGCAGCGCCTTTAACCGCACGGCCGGCTCTATCCTTCATTCGATGCCTGCGAAACCCTACATTTCACCAGGATAATGCACGACTGCATGTTGCAGGTCCTGTACTGGCCTTTCTGGATACAGAAAATGTTCGACTGCTGCCCCGGCCAGCACATTCTCCAGATGTTTGTGAAGGTGTAGCAGCCCAGTTTTCTTCAGGAGCCGAAACCTGAGAGTGTAGTGATGTAGGAATCTAGGGTCTGGAGCAAAGTCGATGTTCTGATTAAGTTCAAAGGTGTTTCATTGCCTTCAGGTGGGGTCTCTGAGAATGCCAGTTCATTTCAGGGAAGTTACTATCTATAAACAAATGGCTCACAGATGCTACTTTATTATAGGATGTGTTATCATCGTCTCATCGCTGTACAAATTGTTGTAAAATCTGTTTATATCGTTCCGCACTGAGCGCTTTCTTAAGCACAAAGTGGGAATTATAACCTAATAACGAAAAACACCGCAATACTGTAACATCACCTCCTCCGTACTGCACATCAGTACTAAGGGTGATGGCAAATAACGTTCTCCAATGATTCGCCAAACCCAAACCATTCCATAGGATTACCGCAGGAAACAGCTGGACTGTTGTGGAGGGGACTCTGGAAACCACTAATGTTTTCTTCGGCTGATTCCATGCGATTTTTAACAACCAATCACAGCAATGCACGACTTTCCCTACCAATAAGTACATGAAATCTGTCTATTCTAGCTTTCCTTTGCTTTTCCACTTCACAGTCACATTACGAACAGCTGATATGGGCAGCTGTCAAAGGGTTAAGATATCTCTGATTGACTTTTTAGTCAGGTGGAATACAATAACTATTCCACGTTCCAAGTCACTCAGCATTTTCGACCAACCCAAACAGTAATCCCCATCTCCTTTTATAACCGCTGGACCGCCTCCCGTGACTGATAGTGGTAAATTCTGCTTTATATGGGGCTGTTCGGATACTTCTGATTGGATGGAGTGTGTACTATTACGAGTTTTCCAGTTTTCGTGTAGTTCATTACTTCAACATGTCTTTTATACACAAAAGCATGTTATTGGTAACTAATAACAGAAATTTGTCTGCACATGTCCCTATCAGTAATCCGGTCTGTTATATAACGTCAAATCCCTATCTATGTACTCGTGTCACTTTCTGTCACTCGGTACACCTGACAACTAAATTTTCTACGAAAGACAAAGTGTGAAATTGTACTGTACACTGGCTACACAATTTTACGAGTATATTATATAACAAAATAATAAACCTACTAAATATAGCGCTGTGTGTTGCGGAAAATAGTTGGATAGGTAAATATCCGTTACTGTACGACTTAAGCCAAAATTTGGTATAAAGTTGGTTTATTTCTACAAGTAACTTAACACACAGAATTGCTGAAACATATAGCAACGATATTAGTTATTGCGTTTGGAATAGTACAGAAACATACACACTACGCTAATTTATTGATACTGTGAGAGAAATTAAATGTACTTAATTAATAATTTCTAGGTTCAATTGCAATGTTAGTTATGTCTATATTACATCATGCATATAGAGCGTTTAAAATAAAGAGGCATTAATTGCAGAAACTGTCTCGAAAATGACCATTTTAGGGTCTTGATGCTCCTTTAACATTTTCATTTATTCATCATACATGAGAGTTGCGAGAATTAATGAAGTATTACTCGGAGTTTGTTCTTCACCTAATAATTTCATTTCCGTCCCATTTATTGAGATAATTTATTAGTGCTGGTAAACAAGTATCAGTTAGCAGACTTTTACTATCATCTGAGAACTTTGTTGTCATCCAACTTGATACACGATAATTGTGTCTTCTAATTCGGAATATTCCCAAACGTTTCCTTGTAGGATACACCACCAAGTAATTACTCTTCCATCAGGTACGTAGGAACTGAATGGAAAATATATTTAACACACTAAATATAGAGATTTATCTGAAAGTAGTTAATCATTTCTTCACAGCTTCTTTTTATGTTGTAATTTGCGATTAACGGGCGATGCTCTTATTTCCTCTAGTGAGCGCGGATAGCACAGACATTGTACACAGCTCCGTGAAACTGTGCAGTTTTATTCTCTGCTACAGCAATTGTATCTAATCATATATTTACATTGTTTAGTTGTCTCTAAGAAGACACAGGTGTTTCCCACAATCTCTCACGTCCATATTCTACCTAGCAAGAGGAGCTCATGCCAGTTATTAATCTGGCCGTCGTTACTTCATGCAAAATCTGAATAGAAGTCAATCAAAAACTAAGAATAACTTGCAGTGGCCAAGCGAATTGAGTCATTTCGCCGAACAATGGACCTATTGCGACATATGAGCTGTATCGCGGCAAGCTCATCAATTTTCAGATTCATTCGCCGTTGGATAGACAATCGATAGACATCCCTCTTCTCAGTAAAAGGGAATTAAAGAGGACGTATTCCAAGAGAAGACTTCGTAATATCTGGAAAAATTTCGCTACTAAAAGAAGTTAAAAAAAGCTTTATATCAGTACATCACGGTTATTTCAACTGACCATTTCGAGTGAAAATCGCTACAATGCTTCCTGGGTAGATGCATTCCCGGATTCTCGTTTTTCCTTTGAATTTTGTTGCATATTATAAAGAAACCTTTTGCAGCTGCATTTATAGGCTCAACTGAGAGTAGTCGTTAGCATTTAATGT
Organism: Schistocerca serialis cubense; assembly: GCF_023864345.2. NCBI lineage: Eukaryota > Metazoa > Arthropoda > Insecta > Orthoptera > Acrididae > Schistocerca > Schistocerca serialis. The sequence goes on from NC_064642.1 coordinate 651,753,098, forward strand.
CCATGTCTTTACGTTTGACTACAGTATCAAGAAATAACTTTTGTAGACGCTGGTACCAACTGGACATCTTGAGGAACGGCAAATGGACGTATTTCATCTATTACAGGAGAGTGTGTAAAACTATGTAGTGAACCAAGTCTTCACCCTAGATACCTACGTCCTGTGGACAGTAAGAAAGCAATTTCACTATCCTAGCACTTGTCTCGGAGTGAAACAAAATTTTGACGTGATACGTCTGATTTTTTTTAAAGGTCATGTAAGTGGAACCTATTAGTAGGCAGCGTTAAGTCCATCACTCTATCGTGTCGTTTCTCCCGGAAGTGCACTGCTTCACCATAATGGGAGAGCCTGTGCCGAACCTGTAAGGCATAGAGTGGGACAAGTGGCGAAGTGAATATACGTAAACTCCAAAGACATGGTCGGACATCGTAACTGTTAGCATGGTGCCCAAACCAGGGATACATGTTGGAACTCTGCTTCAGTACTCAGAATGAGCATGTCGCCTACAGGGGATGGCCAAAAATATGTAAACACCACAAACATTACACATTAAAATGCCTAGTATGGTGTAGGAAAACTGTTCGCATTCAAAACACCGTCCAGGCGTCTCGGAATGGGTAAATACAGGCACTGTATGGTTTTTAAGGGATTCTTATACCACCTCTGTGAACAGGCACCCTGTCGTCCTGGAACAGAGCATCAGCATTGGGCAACGAATATTGTACCATGGGATGGGTCTGATCAATCACAATGGTCACATAATCCCTGGGACCTATGATGTCTTGGAGGGTAACCATGGGTCTCATAGGAGATCACAACATGGCTGCCTAAATCTTCACCGAGTAGGCGGCATATTTTACTCTTGGTACGTAAACTCGGCCAGAGGGGACACTGTGTGAACCTAGGTGCATACGAACCAACTGTATTCTCCTATCACTCCATTTTTCACGTTTTCCTGTTACGAGCATTTGCAAAACAAAAGTGGTTTTGGAATTCCACCTCTCCTTGTAATTTCCTCCTTCTTAAGCAACCTTCGTGTTGTTTTGGCACTGACAGGGTACTCGAATGCAACATTCGATTCTACTGTGACTTAAGCAGCAGTCGTCTTCTTATCTATCGCCACAATCCTCTTCAATGACGTCTCTCACGATCACTCAACATGCACTTTCGTCCGGACTGTGACTTAGCGAATGATGTTTTCAACCGCATGTCATGTACAGCAGTATAAAGCTTCGGTTCGATGCCCGTTGAAACACTGAACACTTCGGCTACCTTGGTTACGGCAGCACCAAAAAGCACCCACATTCGTATCCACGTATCTCCGACAATGAACTCACAACTACGCAAAACACCTTTGTTGCCACGACTGTCACTTGCAACGTAATGAGGACATTGAACAGATGCCGTTTGTGTTTAAATACAACAGTGCATCATGCAGTCTTCGGTAGCACATGCATTTACGTTGAACCATGGATTTCTCGCGATATTTCAATATATTTGTCCAACCCATGTATTTTACATGACGTTACCGTGCTTCAACCGAACAGAACAAATTTTCTATTGTAATTACTTATGCCTGTCTAACACTCAACCGGTTGTACGCAATAATAACACAATATCTTAGTGAAAAACTGTTAGAAGTCTAACTAGCGATTCTGAACTGGTCAGGACATATTTCAAAGTAGTGAGCATGATTTCTATATTAAAACTGAAAGGTTGATTTTGAAAATGGTTTCTAACCGATTTATGCCACTCAATTGTAGCCTTGAGACTTCGTTAACCAACCGAAATTTCGTGCTGCTCACTTGTGAATTATCAAAATGGTTCAAATGGCTCTGAGCACTATGGGACTCAACTGCTGAGGTCATTAGGCCCCTAGAACTTAGAACTAGTTAAACCTAACTAACCTAAGGACATCAAAAACATCCATGCCCGAGGCAGGATTCGAACCTGCGACCGTAGCGGTCTTGCGGTTCCAGACTGCAGCGCCTTTAACCGCACGGCCACTTCGGCCGGCTTGCGCATTATCACTCGATATTTTGATTACATATGAGTACCCAGTCACATAATTGTTTTCAAAGCATTCACGCCCTTGCACCTTCCCTACTACAGACGATCAGTTTGGAAGATCGCCTCCGATAGCAGAACCATTTTGGTATCGCGAAGATCAAGCCAAAGTTCAGTATTTGCTCTATTTTAGCCTTTTGAGACCGCTACGTACCACAAGTTTTTAGTGGAAATAATCGTATCAAGGATTCTAAAACAATATTGTCGAAGATACTGATATCACAGGAGACTTCAATAATAAAGTTTAGACTCATTCAGTGTTTCACACAAAGGAAAAAAAGTAACAACGCTGAGGTGTTAAAAGTAGTAGTCTCATAATACGTTTCTTCCTCCTCTACAATATTACCGTGCACAGAAGACGTTCAAGGTATTCCACAGTTCTTATTACAGGCTTCTCGGGATTGTAGAGCGGACATAATAGATAAAGTTTCGACGCGGGACGCAAGACAGGAAATAAATTTGGAAAGGGAATCACTGTCAAATCTTCTGCTTCACGGTATGCGCACAAATTGAGAAGAAGGCGCTGTCGTCAGCGGCTGTTGTAACGAAGACGTCATATACCATTTCAGTCCGACAACAAAGCAGATTCGGTATCAGAGTTGTCTGACGAAACCGATAATACACTAGCTAACAAATAAAAGTGATGGGGGTGAAAGAGGCCAAGGAAACGAAATGAGAAGGCATGTAATGTTATTTGGGTGATTACAATGTCGAGTAAAATTTACAAAGAACTGTGTTGACGAGCCAACTTATGAGCATGACGTTGCTTCCCCTCTGGCTTGATTGCATGAATCGGTTGAGAAGAGTCTCATCAAGCCGTTGTATCCTTTCGTGATGCAAGGTAGCCCAGAACTCTTAGAAGTGAATCTTGATGTCCTGAATACTGGCGCTGAGACTGAGCTGATGTCCAAGCTGACCCGACACAACTTCTAGTGGGTCTGAGGAGCCTGCTGACAATAGTAGTACCTCAGCATCACACCTGCATGTATTGATGATCATTGTCCTGTTGAAAAATAACAATAGTGTCGCATGAGTGGTTACATTAGGAACCAGGATGTCAGCGACGTATCTTTGTGCTTTAAGGATTCCTTTAATTGCTACACTACGGATCCCCACATCATGACCTCAAGAGTGAGAGGGCTGTGCCTCTCCAAAAGAAAGTAAGAATGGGATCTCTCCCCAAGTCACTGCCACACTCGCCGACGACGTACATCCGGGATAGTGCAGAATTGCAGTTCTTCGCTGAACACAGTACGAAGCCATTCATACGCAATCCTTGCTTCTCCATCACGGCACCACTCCAAAAGCAGCCGTTTGTGTTGTCATTTTAAGGGCAGTATGCATGGAACTGTAATCTCACAATCCGGCAGCTGCAAGTCTGCGAACAATGGATCAGGAAGACGCAGAATGTTCGAGGAAGTCCACTACTGGTTCTCCGATGGCATGCGCAGGTGAGAAGTGCCTAACACACAATACGCCTATCTTCCATTGTGGTGGTCAAACGTGGTCTGCTGGAAACATGAAGACGAGTATAGGTGCCCTTACGTTATGATACAATCCAACGTAGGGGTACTGTCACATCCAAATGCTCCACAAATCTGGATATTCCACTATTCGACCAGCCAACCAAATGAACACCCACAATAAAACCAGTTGCAAATTCTACCAGTTGCTAATAAATGTATCCCATGAGGGTGCGTCATTTCCTGCGTTTCACAGTGATCACTAACATCTGACGATATTCACGACACCTTATACCCTTCTGCAGGGTAAACATTATTAAAGCCGACACACTGCAGTGACGGATCCCTGACTGGAAACGGGGGGAAAATGGTTCTATGAACATGTGTACGGAAATGCATCGTTGCTCTCACGAATGGAACTTCCTCTGAGCACATGCCGTGTGTTCCATGAGCAGGCTGTGTGGCTGACGAAGTGTTCTTTAAGCAGAAAAATGTTGCAATATTCTTATCGGAAAGAAGCCCAGATGGTGTTTGTGTACAACCAAGCAGATGGAAATGTTCGAGAGGCAGCATGGCTACACCAAAACAAGTGCACTCACAGACACCATCCGCCGCGCGGGGTAGCCACGTGGGCCGGGGCGTCTTGCCACGGTTCGTGCGGCTCCGCCCGTCGGAGGTTCGAGTACTCCCTCAGGCATTGCTGTGTGTGTTGTTCTTAGCATAAGTAAGTCTAAGTTAGTTTAAGTAGTGTGTAAGACTAGAAACCCATGATCTTAGTAGTTTGGTCCCTTAGGAACTCACACACACACACACACACACACACACACACACACACACACACACAGAGAGAGAGAGAGAGAGAGCCACCAACCACAACATGCAACATTTTAAGCCCTTTTTGGGCATTTGTGTGATCATGGGTCCTTTCAGACAGACGAATGTGTTGGCAGGCCACTTGGCTAGAGCTCTTACTACGGTTCATCTCAGTTACCTGTAGAACCCGGTCCTCCAAATTTGGCGTACATGCAGTCCGCCGCCTCCTTGCACGTTCGTCTGCCTGGAAGATGATTTTAAATAAGTAAAACATTGTTTCCTTGAAAGAAAAACGTAGAAGTGATTTCTTAGGGACACGTTACGCTTCAAGATATCCAGTGGGAGCCAAGATATTTTGCTAGAAGCTAGCTGCACGTAAGAATTATTATGATCTAATACCAAAATAAATTCATGCCGATCAAATATATAAATGCAATGTGGGATACTTTAATCGTGAGCTTTTATTACCTTAGTTAACACGAAATGGAATTGCAGTCGGCATATCTCATTACTAAAGATCGATAATACGCAGAGGAAAAACAAGGAAAAAAGTAAAGGCGAGTGCGACGTACGTGATACTGATACTCTTGTAAATCCACCATTATGTAGTCCGTTCAGTAATAAAACCAACCGGTATCTTATCTACGAAATCATCGAATCTGTTACTTAAAACAGATGCCAATGATCCCCTCAAATTCGGTAGATCTCGTACAAGATTTTTAAACTAATAACTGTATTGCTAGTCTGTGCTCATCTGACGCATCATTTGCAAGTTTGATCAATTCTGTATAATATTTATTAAGTAGGACGATATGAGACATTAAGAATTTTCAGAATGAGATTTTCACTCTGCAGTGGAGTGTGCGCTGATATGAAACTTCCTTGCAGATTAAAACTGTGTGCCGGACCGAGACTCGAACTCAGGACCTTTGCCTTTCGCAAAGGTCCTGAGTTCGAGTATCGGTCCGGCACACAGTTTCAGTCTGCCAGGAAGTTACATTAGGAGTTGTCTAAAGGAGTGCCTGTGCTTTGGACAGTTTTCAAATTCTACTACATTAAAATCGGATCCACATCATTACATCTGATGCAAGCATACAGAATATACGCCATCTTAATTGTGAAGGGGTAAAGCTATAAACGATCTTTAGAACCAGAAATGTAGTGCCATTGAAAAAACAGGCCGTAACCAAGCCGGGTTCGTGTCAGTGGACAGTTTTTTCACCAGATTCACCTCTGTGTTGACGGGCTACACGTGCAGTAAGTCTTCAGAGAGGCACCGCAGTCCAACTGCGACAACGAGGTAGTCGGCCCCGGCCCATTGCAATCTGCACGTCCCTCTAATTCTGACAACACCGTGACATCAACACGGAGTAGAAGTAGTATTTAAGAACTTGCGAACCAGCTCGTTATCGTCAAATAGCGGGGCAGTAACGTGACACGGACAATGCGCTAGCCGGCAGCGGTGGTCTCGCGGTTCTAGGCGCGCAGTCCGGAACCGCGCGACTGCTATGGTCGCAGGTTCGAATCCTGCCTCGGGAATGGATGTGTGTGATGTCCTTAGGTTAGTTAGGTTTAAGTAGTTCTAAGTTCTAGGGGACTAATGACCACAGCTGTTAAGTCCCATAGTGCTCAGAGCCAGCCACAATGCGCTACTCCACGCCGCACCGATGGCGCAGACACTTCTGTCTCAGCCGACACACGAACCGCTGTCTGCCGCCTAAGCATGTGGGCGTGACAGGCAGCCGAGCACTTAAAAGGCCGCCATCCCGAGAGAATGACGAGAGGCTCCAACCGTCTCCGCCCAACCGAGGCACCAGCAGAAGATCATTACGCTCCTAGCTGTGGCGAGTGACGCACCCTAACGTCCTAGCGGCATAAGCCCACGGACACTGGGCGTATGGCGGCGCCATAGTGACCGCAGCAGCCGAGACGTTGCAACTGTTTTAATAATGTTTAATATTGCTGTATTTGTAATCTGGTTCCCTTATCTTAAACTTTCGTGTTCGTCTGTGCAATGTTACACTGAACATGTTACACTGAACAATGCAAGTGCCTTGGTTATGTAAACGCTATCTGAAAAAAAGCAGTCATCAAATCCATCGGAAACGGTTAACCGGTACAGCAATTAACTTTAGTAGAAGTAATTAGAAAATGTAAAACTGTGTCCTAAATAAACTATCCCGCGAAATTCTGTATTACGTAGTACAGTGAACAGTGTCCCAATAGTGACGTCACAGTGCTTCTCTTACAGTTCCAGCAGAAAAAAAAATAACGCACAAATTCTACACAAAATTACATACCGTTCAAACAATAAATGTCCAAAAAGCGTCTCTTAAAATGCCCTGTAATTTTGCGTACGCAAACTGAGTAAAATCCCGGACACTACATGACACACACACACACACACACACACACACCCACACCCACACCCACACACACACACATATATATATATATATATATATATATATATATATATATATAACACTGTAATGTACAAGTAAGATTGCGTGACAAAGTAAGATGCAAATAGGAAGGAACATGTGGTCAGCACACTACGCTCCTCACAGTTGGCCCTACTTCTTAGCCGGCCGCGGTGGTCTCGCGGTTCTAGGCGCTCAGTCCGGAACCGCGCCACTGCTACGGTCGCAGGTTCGAATCCTGCCTCGGGCATGGATGTGTGTGATGTCATTAGATTAGTTAGGTTTAAGTAGTTCTAAGTTCTAGGCGACTGATGACCGCAGCTGTTAAGTCGCATAGTGCTCAGAGCCATTTGAAGCATTTGAACCCTACTTCTTATCAAGTAGGTCCTTAATTGCCCTTATAAGGGTAAGTGCACCCTGATTGGCAACTGCACTCGGCCGATCCGAACTGTGGCTCCTGCTAGTGCTAGCAAAGTCCGACAAGGCTTAACTTCGGTGACCAGACGGGAGTTGTCGTTACCACTGTGCCATGGCAGTCGGCCCACCGACGACTATAAAGAATCCTCAATAAAGCAGGTACTGTAACAATCATAGGTTCTTCTTCAGATGTACAGCAGGTGCCTCCTTACCAGATAATCCTCGCTCAAATTAATGTCATATTAGCAGCCACATAGGTGGAAAAATGTTGATGAAATTAAATGTTTCTGTTATATCTCATAAATGTAGAGGATGCCATACTAGAGTCACCACGCTGATGCCAATGCAGTGCATTGCATGATAACTACGCAACCCATGCAGACGACGTCCAACAGTCGACATCTACATCTACATGGATACTTTGCAAATCACATTTAAGTGGCTGGCAGAGGGTGCATCGAACCAACGTCGCAATTCTCTATTATTCCAATCTCGTATAGTGCGCGGAACGAATGAACACCTGTATCTTTCCGTACGAGCTCCGATTTCCCTTATTTTATTGTGGTGATCGTTCCTCCCTATGTAGGTCGGTGCCAACAAAATATTTTCGCATTCGGAGGAGAAAGTTGGTGATTGGAATTTCGTGGGAAGTTTCCATCGCAACGAAAAACGCCTTTCGTTTAATGATGTCCAGCCCAAATCCTCTACTATTTCTGTGTCACTCCCGTATTTAGAGATAATAAAAAATGTGCTGCCTTTCTTTGAACACCACGTAGCAGTATTCTATACGAGGACGGACAAGCGTAGTGTAGGCAGTCTCCTTAGTTGGTCTGTTACATTTTTTAAGTGTCCTGCCAATAAAACGCAGTCTTTGGTTAGCCTTCCCCACAAAATTTTCTATGTGTTCCTTCCAATTTAAGTTGTTCGTAATTGTAATACCTAAGTATTTAGTTGAATTTACGGTTTTTAAATTAGACTGATTTAACATGCAACCGAAGTTTAACAAGTTCCTTTTAGCCCTTATATGGAAGACCTCACACTTTTCGTTATTTAGGTTCAACTGACACTTTTCGCACCATTCAGATATCTTTTCTAAATCTTTTTGCAGTTTGTTTTGAACTTCTGACGACTTTATTAGTCGATAAACAACAGCGTAATCTGCAAACAATCGAAGACGGCTGCTCAGATTGTCTCCCAAATCGTTTATATAGATAAGGAACAGCAAATGGCCTATAACACTACCTTGGGGAACGCCAGAAATTACTTCTGTTTTACTCGATGACTTTCCGTCATTTACTACGAACTGTGACCTCTCTGGCAGGAAGTCACATATCCAGTCACATAACTGAGATGATATTCCATAAGCACGCAATCTCACTACGAGCCGCTTGTGTGGTACAGTGTCAAAAGCCTTCCGGAAATCCACAAATACGGAATCGATCAGAAATCCCTTGTCGATAGCACTCATCACTTCATGTGGATAAAGAGCTGGCTGTGTTTCACAGGAACGATGTTTCCTAAACTCATGGTGGCTGTTTGTCAATAGACCGATTTCTTCGAGGTAATTCATGATGTTCGAACACACTATATGTTCCAAAATCATGCTGTATATCGACGTTAACGATATGGGCCTGTAATTTAGTGGATTACTCTTACCACCTTTCTTGAATATTGGTGTGACCTGTGCAACTTTATAGTCTTTGGGTACTGACCTTTCGCGATCGAACGGTTGTATGTGATTGTTAAGTATGGAGCTAATGCATCTGAAAGGAACCTAATTGGTATACAGTCTGGACCAGAAGGCTTGCTTTTATTAAGTGATTTAAGTTGCTTCACTACTCCAAGGGCTCTGAGCACTATGGGACTTAACATCTGTGGTCATCAGTCCCCTAGAACTTAGAACTACTTAAACCTAACTAACCTAAGGACATCACACACATCCATGCCCGAGGCAGGATTCGAACCTGCGACCGTAGCAGTCCCGCGGTTCCGGACTGAGCGCCTAGAACCGCTAGACCACCGCGGCCGGCTCACTACTCCAAGGATATTTACTTCTACGTCGCTCACGTTGGCAGCTGTTCTCGATTCGAATTCTGGAATATTTACTTCGTCTTCTTTTGTGAAGGCATTTCGGAAGGCTATGTTTAGTAACTCTGCTTTGGCAGCACTGTCTTCGATAGTATCTCCATTGTTATCACGCAGAGAAGGCATTGATTGTTTCTTGCCGCTAACATACTTCACATACGGCCAGAATCTCTTTGGATATTCTGCCAGGTTTAGAGACAATGTTTCGTTGTAGAATCTGTTATAAGCATCTCGCATTGAAGTCCGCGCTAAATTTCGAGCTTCTGTAAAAGATCTCCAATCTTGGGGATTTTGCGTCTGCTTAAATTTGGCAAATTTGTTTCGTTGTTTCTGCAACAGTGTTCTAACACGTTTTGTGTACCAAGGAGGATCAGCTCCATCGCTTGTTAGTTTATTTGGTATAAACTTTTCAATTGCTGCCGATACTATTTCTTTGAATTTAAGCCCTATCTGGTCTACATGTACATTATTAATTTGGAATGAGTGGAGATTGTCTCTCAGGAAGGCGTCAAGTGAATTTTTATCTGCTGTTTTGAATAGGTATATTTTTCGCTTATTTTTCGAGGATCTGGGGAGTACAATATTCAGTCTCGCTACGACAACCCTGTGTTCACTAATCCCTGAATCAGTTTTGATGCTCGTTTTAACTCAGGATTATTTGTTGCTAAGGGGTCAAGTGTGTTTTCCCCCCGTTTACTATTCGCGTGGGCTCATGAACTAACTGCTCGAAATAATTTTCAGAGAATGCGTTTAGCACAATTTCGAATGATATTTTATGCGTGCCTTCGGAATTAAACATGTATTTTCGCCAATATACTAAGGGTAAATTAAGGTCACCACCAACTATTAACGTATGAGTCGGGTACGTGTTTGAAATCAAACTCAAGTTTTCTTTGAACCTTTCAGCAACTGTATCATCTGAATTGGGCGGTCGGTAAAAGGATCCAGTTACCATTTTATTCCGGTTGCCAACAATGACCTCTGCCCATACTAACTCACAGGAAATATCTACTTCAATTTCGCGACAAGTTAAACTACTTCTGACAGCAACAAACACGCCACCGCCAACCGTGTTTAGCCTATCCTTTCGGAACACCGTTAGGTTCTTCGGAAAAATTTCGGCTGAGCTTATATCCGGCCTTAGCCACTTTTCAGTACCTATAAAGATTTGACCATCAGCTCTGGTACTTTCCGAACACAGCTACGGCAGTGCTACGACATATGCAGGTACATATTCGTTTCCAATGGACTTCAATTCTGCGAAAAGAAGAGAAAAGAGTATTATTAGAGACAGAAAAGGGAGCATATAATGGGCAGTAATTGGTCGTGGTTTTTCAAGATAAGCAAATGTAATCCGCTTGAGCGATGCAGGGGTACCACAGACAACAAAAATGTTGATTGCAGGACAGGGATCTGTATTCTATTCCTCCTGAATGGAACATCAGTGCTTCATTCAACCGTGCTCGATGGCGACACGAAGAAGGGGAAATGTAAGGGGGAGGGAGGAGTGGGAGGATGTTCCCTAAGAAATTTTTCAACATTGGTAATCATTAGAATTGCTGTTTAGATGTTTCTTTTTTCTCTGGTATTCCGCTCACTGTAAAGTTGTTCGTAACAACTCTAAACATCTGGAGAGAATTATTTTTACTAATGCCTACCATTCAACACGAATGAAATAGTTCAGAAAGCGAAGGAAACCATTGTAAAAACGCTTTCTTAGCGCTATATGTACCTTATAACCGAAGAAAAGCTAAATATTTCGATGACATGCAGCAGTTTGAGGAGTACTGCTCTCAGTCATTACGAGTTTTTTATTAACTTACTGATATGATACGGTGAATTGCATCAAATTTAACTCAGCACCATTTTCTTTCACTGCATTCGTAAAGCTTCTCGAAAAAGACGCTGAACGATAACTTCCGCGATATCTTGCAAGAATGACCTTACTAATATTTGTGTTGAAGTTGCCTGTTAACACTGGAATTAGACTGATAAAGTTCGTGAAGTTGCTGATCATCCGAGGGAAGCGCACCTCAGATTAATCGAGTTGTAAGCTGAAAGGGAGTTTTTTTGTGTACCTTTAGCTTTTTCTGGTCACATATAAATAGAGCTTGGAAGTGATCCATTGTGATATATAGAACGGAACTGTATTTCGTTGAGGTCTGACTATTTCGTATGCAAGCTTTACTTCTGAGTCAGTACTCTGACCGTCCATTTTGAATTCGGTCGGTACTCCATAATGAATTTTCTCTCTGCAGAGTGAAAATTCGTTCCAGAAACAATTCCCTAGTCTGTGACTAATCCATGATCCCGCAATATCCTTTCTTCCAAAAGTATACTTGTATAAATTATATGTAAGTTTAAGGCGGAGGATAGAGAAAAGGAGGGGACTACTAACATCTGTTGCCTCAGGACTTTATGCGGGATTAGTGAAACAATGTGTATTGGTTAGAGATTCGAGACGAGTATCTTCTGCTTACCTGGTAGCTGTCTTAACCACCCGGACGCAGTGTTCATCATAATTTCGCGGGTTATCTAGGCACGCCTCTCAGCCGATCCGCATTCCAACATAGCGCCGCCTCTACGCAGTTCCTGCCCATGTCCTCCGTGTTCGCTACTTTCAGATTCCCGTAGGAGGTCTGAAGTAATTGTGGATGCGCGCTGAATATGGTGAGATCCCCGCAGAAGATAGGAAGTAACTGTGCGTGCACAATGAAGGTGGTGGATTCATTGCCCAGCGAGGCGAATCAATTATGTGAAGTTTGGAAGGTAGGACATGAAGTAGTGACTAAAGTAAAACTACGATGGCGGGTTGTAAGTCGTCCTTGGATAGCTCAATCGTTAGAGCACTTGCCTGCGAAATGCGAAGGCCCCAGATTAGAGCACTGGTCCACCATCCAGTTTTAATCTACCAGCAAGTTTCACTCAGTACTTTCTCTCCGAAAGCACAATCCGGTGATGCTATACAATATATTCCTTAAGCACCGCAGAAATAGAGTCGCCGAATGGCAAACAAGGAATCGTAAGGTAGTCAAAAGGATCACTAATGGTTTCCCGCAGGGGTCGATTTGTGGGCACGTTTTCTGGAACACTAATACTGAACCCCTGCTAACACTAACGGAAGGAGCTATAGCACAGAAGGGAACTACAGCATAAAATAATGAACAACTCGTGTGAGCACGTAGAAATGAAAACAGCAGCAGTACTGCAAATCACGACCATTCGCTCTGCTACAGAGAGGCTCATTCTTGTGGAAAATGAAACCCTTTACATTAATTTGATGTAAATGACTCTTATAACAAAACCAGATTGAAATATCAAAAAAACACTTATTGTTACAAGGTAATTGGGGCATACCTCAACCAGATGTTTAACTTTAATGAACATATCAAAACAGCAACAGGAAGAACATAAAAGTTAGTGCATTAAAGTACATGTTATCCATGACTATAGTATAATTTTACCATTCCACTCACTCGACCAATATGTTCGCTGCCATCGTAATGCCACATTGACTATGGATGGCTGTTAATATAATGGTGGTAAGGCGCAGACACAGGAGTATGCTCTGCGACTATTGTGGGCTTTTGCACCACGTCACTGAAATCACTGGGCGTGTTGTTCAGGATATTTACGGTAGACGTATCTGTTATATATTGCACGGCAGAAAGTCAATTGAAAAAGGGCACACCAAGGAATACTGACCTGAGTGAGTTCAAAATATGAAGAGTGAGTTCACAGCAAGGAAACAGAACAGTTGCAAAAAGGCCCGGAGGGTACATGTATCAGGGATCGATTGAGGATGAAATATACGAATCCTGCTCGGGGTATGGTTCATCCTGTAGCCGGCCACGTGCCATATTCCACGCATTTGCTACGTGTAAACCTCGGTCACGAGGTAGATTGTCCCTCTGGAGGAAGAGGGACACCAGAACACATACTTATGTAATATGATCATTGCTCGCACGACGGTCAACACGTTCACACGGCCATATAACACAATCACTTAGAGATTTGATCTTGATTACTTATTTCAACGAATGTGCAGAGAATATCTAGAGCGCTACATGAAGAGTACTTGCAACGACTGGTGTACAGACGACAGCGAGCAATGGCGACAAATTACTCCACAGCCAATACTTGCGACACAGTGATAATCATAGCAGATCAGATGAGAGCGGCAGAGGAAAAGACAGATAAACATAGGATTAAGAATACATGTAAAGTCCCCGGAGAGTCGCAAAAACAAGTGCTCGTTGGGCAGTGTTGTTAGATTGTAAGAGACATGTAAAGGACAAGATACGCTACCTTGTAGAATACCCTAACCAAGACGTAGGATCGCACCGTCTGACGGCGAGAGGTTCAAAATATTGCAGAGATCCTAGCCATCGGATGGTGAGTCGTAGTAGATCGGGTGGTGGCAGCTCTGGAGCGAGGGGCTCAATATCTTTCTTGGACAACATTAGCGCAGAAATTACGTAAATCTATACTCTTTCCTCCCTTCTGATTCTCCTATCTTCTTAATACATAAAATTCTAATTTTAGGCATTTCCTTTCCGAATTAGTTTCAAGTATACCAATACTTAAAGCTGCAAGATCGTCAAACATTCCTAAAACGATGAGGAATTAAATAAGCGTCATAGTATGGATATTTAATATTGGAAAAACATGATCTGTCTTGCTAACTAGGTGACAAATGATTTGTTAATGACAGCAAATAAAATAAATAAAAAATCAGTAACGGGCTATTGGTTATCAGCTGAAATGCAATTGAAGAAATTACTATCTGCGTGCCATCATGTGATTATATTGTCATTATATCAATTTTTGCTACGAAAACGAGAATATAAAAAATAACGGCAATCGGTGAATATTTGAGAGGCTGCGCATCCATACTACTACAGAATATTGCTGTTCATAGAGATCGAAGATAGTTACTGTCTACACTACATTCCAGAAGTTTGAGACACTATGCTGCTTATTACAACGAAGCAAGATGGGAGAGGTCTATGTGATTTATTGGTTAGAATACAGAATAGTTTGGACAAATAACGATCAAATGGTTCAAATGGCTCTGAGCACTATGGGACTCAACTGCTGTGGTCATAAGTCCCCTAGAACTTAGAACTACTTAAACCTAACTAACCTAAGGACAGCACACAACACCCAGCCATCACGAGGCAGAGAAAATCCCTGACCCCGCCGGGAATCGAACCCGGGAACCCGGGCGTGGGAAGCGAGAACGCTACCGCACGACCACGAGATGCGGGCAACGATCAAAAATGACAATTTTGTACAGATAATTCTTGTACATATACATACTGATTGGTACACATCAGTATTGCTCTGTTTATATAACACATACTTATAAAACTTATATAAAACTGACTTTAGCTGTCCAAGCAGTTCCGCTAAACACGCGAAGTGGCGTCAGCAGACGGCACGACTCTGCAGAGGTACGTTGTTTTCCAGTTCCGTTCAGTTGTAGTACCGTTTGTGTGATTATAGGAGACGCCGTGAAAGAAGATAGTACTTACAGCGAAAGTAATTGAAAAAGTCTCCAAAGTGCCGATTCTTTATGAATCACGGATAAGGTAATCACCTTGCGCCAAGAAAGGAGTAGTGTCTGACAAATATCAAAGATTTGGAAGAGTTCCATCCAGGGGGTTGGCAAGACCATACACAGGCATCGAGGTACAGGCTCCTATGATAATCGTCCTCGCTGAAGTGCACCCAGGAAAATCTCAGAACGCCAAGAAAAGTATTTAGCAGGGACCAATAGATGTAACAGATTCCAAATTTGGTTAACTTCTCATGGTTGGGATTCGCAGTCATACAATATTTCTTAAAAGACATCATAGTCGCCGTTGACTGTATGAAATACTTATTATTACGATTGTAATTTCGGCCTTAGGGTCTTTTCAAGTAACACTGCATAAGTTACATTCTGTCAGAATATAAGACTATCTGGCATGAGTACATGTCGTCGTCAAAATGCAGCCTTTTGAATGCGAGAGTCCCACAAGATCACCGAGCGAGGTGGCGCAGTGGTTAGACACTGGACTCGCATTCGGGAGGATGACGGTTCAATCCCGCGTCCGGCCATCCTGATTTAGGTTTTCCGTGATTTCCCTAAATCGCTCCAGGCAAATGCCGGGATGGTTCCTTTGAAAGGGCACGGCCGACTTCCTTCCCTAATCCGATGAGACCAATGACCTCGCTGTCTGGTCTCCTTCCCCAAACAAACCAACCAACCAACCCACAAGATCCGATGAGTACGACACTTACTACATCGTAAAATGTTGTTAAATATATGCTGAATTGTCAATGTTACCATCGTTCTAATAATCTATCACAAATAAAGTTCAGGTGCTTAGATAGATTATTAGAACGATGGTAACATTGACAATTCAGCATATATTTAACAACATTTTACGATGTAGTAAGTGTCGTACTCATCGGATCTTGTGGGTTGGTTGGTTGGTTTGTTTGGGCAAGGAGACCAGGCCGGCCGAAGTGGCCATGCGGGTAAAGGCGCTGCAGTCTGGAACCGCAAGACCGCTACGGTCGCAGGTTCGAATCCTGCCTCGGGCATGGATGTTTGTGCTGTCCTTAGGTTAGTTAGGTTTAACTAGTTCTAAGTTCTAGGGGACTAATGACCTCAGCAGTTGAGTCCCATAGTGCTCAGAGCCATTTGAACCATTTTTGAAGGAGACCAGACAGCGAGGTCATCGGTCTCATCGGATAAGGGAAGGAAGTCGGCCGTGCCCTTTCAAAGGAACCATCCCGGCATTTGCCTGGAGCGATTTAGGGAAATCACGGAAAACCTAAATCAGGATGGCCGGACGCGGGATTGAACCGTCATCCTCCCGAATGCGAGTCCAGTGTCTAACCACTGCGTCATCTCGCTCGGTGATCTTGTGGGACTCTCGCATTCAAAAGGCTGCATTTTGACGAGGACATGTACTCATGTCAGATAGTCTCATATTCTGACAGAATGTAACTTTTGCAGTGTTACTTGAAAATGGCCCTAAGGCCGAACTTGCAATCGTAATAATAAGTATTTCATACAGTCAACGGCGACTATGATGTCTTTTAAGAGATTCCAAATTGTTCGTGTATTGACTGCTGAACTAATCGCAACCAGGGGTACACCAGTGAATGAGTCAACAGTGAGAGGGCGTCTGGCAGGAAACAACCTCCATGGTTATGTAGCAGCAAGGAAACCATTCTTGCGCCCTATTAACTGGAAGAAAGGGTTCGACGTACCAACGCTGACAGCAGGGGGTTGGAAAAGAGCCTTTTTAAATTACGACTACAAGTTAGGAATATTAGGAATTCAACGTTGTCAATTCGTACGCAATTTAACTCATGAACGCTTGAATCTCAGTACATAACTCCTGATGTGAAGGATTGAGATTCTGTGACGGCATGGGGATCTTTTAAAGGGAATAAAGACAGACTTGGTGAAAGTAGATGGAAAAATGAACCTAAACAACAGGGCAAGACATTTGGGTTGTGTCTGATCGAGAAAGGATTTGCGTTGCAAGAAGACAATGACCCAAAGCAGGCGTCCCGCTTGTAACAGAACTATGTGAAGTCTCTAGTGGTTCAAAAAATTTTGAAACACATGAAATGGCCTTCCCAGTCTCCTGATTGCAAACTAATCGAGCAACTATGGGATGAGGTGGACAGGAGGCTCCAAAAACGGGGAATCATGAGTGGCACACAGTTGTGGAAGGTCCTGCAGCAAGAATGGATACTAATTACATATGAAACCCTACAAAAATTGATCCATGCATTCCGAGAGTATGTACGGCAATGATAAAGGCAGAGGATAGCTATTCTGTGAACTCTAGAATTTAATAGGTGCATTTACTTATGTATTTTCCGAGTTTACTGAACATTTAGCGAAGAACAAAATGCAGTTTTATAGTTTATTTCCTTTACATTGTCCACAACCACTTGGTGTTTCCAAGCTTATGGAAGCCAGTATATGTAAGTAGCAGTGGTGATAATTTGTTTTAGAGCTACACATACCTGTTAAACAAAGCAGTACCTTAGACCATCGGCATCCCCGGAAGAGCGTAGAGAATCCCAAAACGGAAGGGCGCCCTGTTATCAGGCACTGGGTAAAATGCAAAGCGTTCAAAACAAGACAGAGACGCGAGTTTGTACACAGCGACCGGGTGGCCCGTTTACACGGTAACACGCGCAGATCGTTAGCACGGGCCGTCCATTCCGATTTGCGCGCCCCACTGCACTGAATATTCGGCCGCGTGTTTCATCACACGGTGCGATCGGAAACAGACGAAACTTCACATTTTTTTCCGGTTTTCTTTTTTCTGCAAAAAGGAGAAAGAAATATGTGCCGATATAGATCGCACAATCTGCTCCGAACACACTGGGCCGCCTTCCGTGCAATTAATTCACGGGACACAATACCTCTTTTTCGCTCGCTGGTAAAAAAAAAAGGAAAATGGGAAAGAAAAAAACACCAGTAGCATACGTACATACGTCGGTGGAACACGACTGCAGATAATTCTTGGCTTAATGCCAGGCCACCCAGCAGAGCCACTGAATTCATATCGAGTCTGTGTCCAATGGCTCCGGAAGGTAGCGTGAAACCAACGTCTTACAAAGGCTACTTCTGGCTCTGAACGTCGAACATAGCAGGAAGCAAACCAATTACAATCTTTTGCTTTATCCTTCGCATCACTTTGCATCTCATCTTTGACTCTACTACAAAACGGTACCTCGGACGTCTGAGAAACGTTAGATACTATGAAACATCGTCATTGACGTAATCTGACTGAATTACTTAAGTTTGTAAAGTGACACGCTAAGTCACGTACTTTCACATCATTACCTGGCTGTATACCATTTCAAAAAGTCAGTGCACTTATATCGTGTGTTGATTTCTACTGATTAACCTTACGGAGCATTTGGCACGTCTGTTGCATTTTCTGAACGATGATAGTAGTCTCATCGTTAGCTTAACATCCATTCCGTTTCATATCCATAGCGGTCAAAAAAGTCTTCTTAACAGAAAGAATTACAGCAAGTAAACGACAATATAATAAGCTATTACAATAAATTCATCCATCTACAAACATAAAATTGATGGGACGGTAAGAGGATTTAGGACTGATTAGGAATGATTAAAGGGTTAAACATAAAAATTCCTCCCTACGGTATGCGGAACACACGGCTGAAGTTGGAAGAAAAATATTTAACGCAATAGACACAAACTGAAATAACGAGTCATGATAAAAATAGCCATGAGCAGGGAAGTAATGGAAAGAAAAAGGAGAATTATGGATAATCCCAAGCGGGACGAATGCGCAGGAAAGTTTCAGCGAATGAACAGAGAAAAACAAAATGAATGATTTCAACTAAACTGTAAGGCTTTATTACAGATCTGTCACAGTTGCCCTACATATATTTTGGCAACTAGATTGGAACTCACGGGTTCGTTCTCAAGTATCACCTATTGACGCTGAACGGAAAGTACCTGCTCTTAATGATAACAATCTAAAATTAGCAATACATGCGCCGGCCGTTGTGGCCGAACGGTTCTAGGCGCTTCAGTCTGGAACCGCGCAACCGCTGGGGTTGCAGGTTCGAATCCTGCATCGGGCATGGGTGTGTGATGTCCTTAGGTTAGTTAGGTTTAAGTAGTTCTAAGTTCTACGGGACTGATGACCTCAGATGTTAAGTCTCATAGTGCTCAGAGCCATTTGAACCAAGCAATACATGCATGACGGTAGATAATGTATATATTTTCACCACGTATAGTGAGCGTGCCTATATTGTGATATTTATCTACCATCACTGTGTGATGTACGCATTCCAAACTTTAGATGGTTGTTAAGATCGGGCGCGTTGAGTGCAGTCTTAGTAGGTCAGGTTTGAATCCACCAAGCGGGGTAGGGCGGTGGTCAACACAATGGACTCGCATTCGGGAGGACGACGATTCAAACCTACGTCTGGCCTTCCTGATTTAGATTTTCCCTGATATCCCCACATCACTTAATGCAAACGCCGGGATGGTTCTTTCGAAAAGGGCACGGTTCATTTCCTTTTCTGTCCTTCCCAGATCCCAGCTAGTGCTCAGTCCCTAATGATCTCCTATCGACGGGACGTTAAACATTGATCTCCTCCTCCTCGAGAATGATCCATCCGCTTCGAAACTAGTCGCCAAAATGTGTGGACTGCAACTGTGACAGATCTGTAATACACTCTTCATGAAACAAAACGGTTGCTGGTCCCACGCGAACAAAATGTTGAAAGTGCATAAATTGTCATTACTTAATCAAACAGTAAAGGATGAAGAACTTTTTGTTAAAAAATGAGCGTATGTTCCTGGCATGTATGGCAAAGTCGTCTGCATACCACAGGGGGGAGGCCGGATATAGGAATCTTTTTTCGATGTCCACAGTGCATTGTTTAAGAATTAACGAGCTTAAAAGATTCCATATGTACAAATTCCTGTAACCATTTGAACATCCATCGTGCTTGCCCTTAATAATTCTGTGGTGGAGGTTGTATAAAACTAGTTGAGCATTAAAACTTTGAACACAGCTGCTAAGGTTCAGTGACCGTGTCAGAATTATATTGGAACAAATAAGCCCTCGGTCACAAATATTAAGTCAAAATTGACCTGGTTTCGACGCTACTATGAGCGTCGTCTTCAGAATTAGACTAACTGTTCTAAAATTTCTTAGGTATATAGTACATTAATAAAATTAAAGTTTTAACCGACTGGAAAGCGAGAGTCTTTGCAAGACGACGCTCATAGTAGCGTCGAAACCAGGTCAATTTTTGCTTAATATTTGTGACCGAGGGCTTATTTGTTCCAATATAGTTGACCATTGTTTATGAGAGACCTGTGCAATACGATGCAATACGTTGGCATAAGCACATTTAGTATCTAAGCAATTTGCGACTGAGTAAAAAATTATCATACAAAATAAGCTGCGTGTTTGTTACTAATGTCCCCCTACCGCGAATTTTACGGAAACTGTACACTCCCTTATAAAGAATGACGCTGTCTGTTCTCGCTCATGTTCCACATAATCTTGCAGAGATAAGACATTAGAAAAATGGAGTGAAATTGTCTAGCAGGACCTGTGTCTCTACCAGGTTTAGGAAAGGGCATGTAATTGACTGGACGTAACCGTTCAGTTAAAAAATCGTTTTCGAATAAATTGTTAAGTACAGGGTGTTTATAAATGAATATCGAGGTTTTAACACTTTATAATATTTATTATATTAAACTTACAATTATAAATGATATGTCAAATGAAAGAGCACCTCAAACAGTTTTACCAAAAACCACATAAATGTTTAATGTTAGCACCATTTGTCACACGGCACACAAGCTCTGGATAGGCCACAATGGGCCGAATGACAGGGCTTGCTTTGCGTGGCCTCCATGTTCACCAGACTTAACGCGATGCGATTTTTTCCTTTGAGGCTTCAACAAGGATCATGTGTACATGCCTCCGCTACCAGAATACCTCCCTGAATTAAGAAATCGGATTGAAGCAGCTGTTGCTACAATCACTGAAGACACACTAATCAATGTTTGGGAAGAACTCGGCTGTAGACTTTATGTGTGCCTTGTGGTGCTCACGTTGAACACTTATAAGGTTCTTGGTAAAACTGAGTTGCTCTTTCATTTGATATATCATTTATAATTGTAAGTTTAGTATAATAAATATTATAAAGCGTAAAAACCCCCGATATTCATTTATAAACACCCTGTAATTCGAAAAGTATGGCTTTCCTCTTGTTAGGAAAATTTAGCTTCATTTGTACTTAATATTGTCCATCAGTGGGACTGTATGTTTCTTTCTTAGGTAATGTGTTCCTTCGAGGATAGTCTGAATTTAAACAGAGTTGTGAACAAAATGCTGCTGGAAACTTGTTGCTTTGTTGTTGCAAAGCATTAGCTGGCGGACGCCGAATTCTGTCAAACTCTTACAAGGTGTCAATTTGTTCGTATCAGTCAACCATATCAAACCATATAACAAGATTCTTGCTAGTCACACATTCGTGATTCGCTTCCATGGTACTCTTCGTTGATGATAAATATTTGTCACACGACACGGAGATGATGGCTGTACCAGTTGGTATAACGTGGAATGGCGTCCGTCGCTCAAGTCATCGCCACCCTGTAACTAGTAAGAAAACACAAACTCCTCGCGTGGTTTGGTCATATTTCAGATACTGTCTTTCGTGATTAATGTCAATATTCGATAGAGGAGCGCCTCAGAATGTGTAGGCTGCCCTTGCTTCTTCCTTTTATTATTCATGGTTAGATAATGGATGCTGAATACTAATAATATAAATCTTAAATTCATCACCCAAGTCGTGGCCACATTATGGAATTGCGAGAATGTTAAGTTAATGAATTGTTATTCTGTCGTCAAGACGTCGCTACGTCACCTGTTTAATAACCACACGACGTAATTCCAGAGATAATATATACTTTAGCAGTGTTCAGAATACGTCATAATCTTGGGACAAATCGATTACTGTTCACTGTTAAACAACCACGAATTCACTTTTTCACTTCATAATATTCCAATAGTCAATTAACTGTCACTAATACACATGGTAATGTCTATTTAATTATGTAGGTGACACGAAGGAATAAAGTTTGAATCCAGTTGAATTGTTCCTTGTAATTTAATTGTCCCTACGCTGAGCACGCACACGGATTTCTCACTCAGGGAATTGCTTCCGTTTGCATCAGTAGTCCTGTCGTTGACGACAACTTTTGACAACTCGGCGCGGATGTATGTTCTTCGTGTTTCCGTTTGTCTATTACCTACTCGAGACTAATAGTTGTTTTTCTGTCGCCGATCTTTCATTTTCAATGTCCTTGAATGTTCGTGCTTATTCAGTATCACGAAGGCTAAGTCCCATACAAATCTCACACGATTTAATTTTGTCGCGAATTTCCGTATCCCGTTATCTTGCTAACGGTAAAGATGACTTTGCTTTAGTATGACTTCTGAATAATACTTCAGTGTATACCGCAAAACTTTCATACTTCCGATTAGCTTAAAATAATCTAGTAGCACTTATATGCATGCTACGATCGTAGTAGTTGTACTAGAGAGCGACTAGATAGCAAATGAAGCTAACATATCCATTTCCGAGTTATATTGTTGTCACATCGAACTTCCATTTCGATGCGGCTACAACTGTCTTCTATGGTAAATGTTATCTTTGGACAGTTTACCATCTGGCCTTGAGCCTTCGTTATTAATTATTTTGCAAATTCTTTCTTTGATGTTTTTGTTGCGTACCCAATCATATCCTTTCATTCAGTCTCTATTTCATGATAAATATTATTATTCACATGACATTCCTGTTGATTAAATTATCACAAGTGTAAATTTTGTCGTCAGTAGCTGCCGTCACTGTCAGGATGACTGATTTTCCTACTTCTTTTACAACAAGGCGTTGTTTATTAGAGTTTCTGTAATTGGGGTGTTACACACTGTCTCTCTCTCTTTTAAGGTGTAAAAAAAAAATCTCACTCAAGTTATCTGTTGCTCGAGATGAGCCAGTTGAATAGTTGCTGATGTTGTGTAATGAGTTGTAATGAAACCAGCGAAAGCTACGCGGAGGTCGAACTCACGGATATATTATCTCGTCAAATACCTAGTTAAACACGTATCAACAGAAAATGGCTCTGAGCACTATGGGACTTAACAGCTATGGTCATCAGTCCCCTAGAACTTTGAACTACTTAAACCTAACTAACCTAAGGACATCACACAACACGCAGTCACCACGAGGCAGAGAAAATCCCTGACCCCGCCGGGAATCGAACCCGGGAACCCGGGCGCGGGAAGCGAGAACGCTACCGCATGGCCACGAGCTGCGGACACGTATCAAGAGAGTCCTAACGACGGAGACTACTAGGACGTACAGCTACTAATATGCGAATTACCGATATTTAGGATAGCTCAAGCATGTTTTGTGGGAAAAGTCGAATACTGATTGTCCTTTTCTCTGCAGCAAGGTATTTGGTGAGAACTGACGTAGTACTGTTATCTGCTGATAACATACTGCTGGCAATCGAAACTTCAACACCTGTAGGAACAGCATACAGCGAAACTATAAGTACTGTGCATATAGGCTATAGCAGTGAAAATACTTGATTAATTATGTAAGAATATTAGAGACATACAGCTGGAAAAATTCGTGCGACGGAAATACAGGTTATTAAGACAGAGCAGTAGCATTTGTGGAATACTGCACTACACTTCAATGTGACTTTCATACTGACATTATTTTTCAACATAGAAACCATGTCTCTGTAAAAAATAGTCGGAACGAGGGCGGGCGGAAAAGTAATAACTCCGAATTTTTTATGCCACAGCTCTTAAAGCTTTTCAAATAAGACAAACGTTATTAATAACCTGTATCTTTATTCTTCATGTCGAAATGTTTATTTCACAACTGTCACCCTGGCGATGAAAACATTTCTCCCAACGAGAGACCATTTTATTGATACCGTCGTCTTAGAATATTTGAAAATGTTGATGGAGCCGCAGTCTCAGGTACACTGAGATCTTGCATGGCACCGAGTATTGACCTGATCGCATCCATTCTATAATCTTATGACAGTCCCAGGCTGCCGACCAACGCGAGAAGCAATGACGCGACATGGTAACCCTGTCGAATTCCACATATCTTGGAAGCTCTTCTCCTTTTCGTCGGCGACCAGCTATCCAAACTGAACACAATGGTCATATCCGCCTGTGGGGTTTCAGAGGTGAACGAATACGGCAAACGGTAAGCGTCAACATCAGCGCCTAGCGTAAGGCTACGGGCTGCTGCTCAGTATATGACTCGATCAATTCTAGTCGCATAGCCGGTAATTGTGGCAGCAGGCGTTACGTTTCTGACATGCCCAGACTGATAGCTGTGCACTGTTTTCGAGATATATGTGAATCTACCTTTCAACAAGATAACGCAACACCACATGTTGTGAATGCTGTCCTGGACTATTGCGACAGAAGGTGTGATATGCTCTGGCCAGCACGTTCTCCAAACCTCACATTTATTGAAAATATCTCATCATGAATTGCCGAGTGAGTAGCATTCTACCATTCGCCAGCCACTGCAATTGATAAACTTTGACGTAGAGTTGAACCATGGAATGAAGTAGCTACATCTATCATCCACCGCATCTCGTGGTCGTGCGGTAGCGTTCTCGCTTCCCACGCCCGGGTTCCCGGGGTCGATTCCCGGCGGGGTCAGGGATTTTCTCTGCCTCGTGAAGGCTGGGTGTTGTGTGCTGTCCTTAGGTTAGTTAGGTTTAAGTAGTTCTAAGTTCTAGGGGACTGATGACCATAGATGTTAAGTCCCTTAGTGCTCAGAGCCATTTGAATCCATCTATCACCCAATCTTCTTAGTAGATGCCTGACGTAGCAACTATGTGGAGACCTCAGAAACAATGTTACACATGCCTTATTCTAGCCACTGTGTAACGAGAGTGACGCATTCTTAGAAGAGAGTAAACCGTTCAGGGTTTCCAGCAGGTCCACAGTAGCAAAAGAAACAAAAAACAGGTACATCACATTGGGCGATTCAAACAGCGTGGAAATTGGAAAGGCAGTCCAAAGTTGAGATACGCAGGACACTAAGATTCTTGTGGGCAAATCGTCTAAACGACGCACTGATTCATCGTGAAATTCTGATGGTGTATGAGCACAAACGTGGGTGATGTTACACGATCCCCAACATATCGGCAAACTGAAAGCACATTTTGGGGGAGGAGGGGGTGGAAAACAACTTTCCAACGATGAGGATACTCACACAGTAGTTCTCGAATCTTCTGTGTCCAAGAAGCAAATTTCTATAGACAAGGAACTGAGGGATTAATGGCATGCTGGAAAGTAATGACTTCGAATTTTTAATATTCCAGTTGTTAATACTTTTTGAGTGAAACAAACGTTATTAGCTTTCTACATCTCTACCATACATCTCTACATGTCTGAAGCCCTCTGTCGCTAGAAAGCTTCAAATCGTAACGTGTTACATCGCTGTATACAACTCAGCTATGTCGTTAAACGACAAACAGCTTGCTGTAATCGAGTTTAGAATTCGAACAGCTCGTCCACACACGGAGCACCCTCTCTTTCCGAATGACAATTCCAGACCACACACGAGCGCTGAAACATCTGCATCAAACCAGCATCTTCGGATCACTGCCACCGATCGTCCTCCATTCAATACCGACTTGACCCCATCCGATTTTCATCGATTTCCAAAACTTAAAGAACATTTACGAAGTCTTCACTTTGGTATTGACGCAGGGGTGGGTCTAGTTTCACAGGTTTTCTAAAGTCTGGCCGAGATTACGCGCCTAGAGTGAAAAATGGTGGGAGTTCGGCGATTGTTCCGGCCCGATGATTACTCCGCAAGGTCTCATGACTGAGAAGCATTATATGACCATTTTGGTTAATCAGGCCCATAGCATGGTATCCATACCGTGGTACAATATTAGTTCCCAAATGGTGTTGCTGTTTTCCAAGACGACAGGGTCTCTTTTCACAGAGCTCAGTTCTTCAGATCAAATGGCTCCAAGCATTATGGGACTTAACACCTGAGGTCATCAGTCCCCTAGACTTAGAACTACTTAAACGTAAATAACCTAAGGACATCACACACATCCATGCCCGAGGCAGGATTCGAACCTGCGACCGTAGCAGCAGCGCGGTTCCGCACTGAAGCGCCTAGAACCACTCGGTCACAACGGCCGGCGGCTCATTACGATGATAATTTGACACGTATTGCGTGAGACCTTCGTAAGTGTTACCTTTTAATGGGCATCGGTGTAGTTATTGTTAAGTCAGGAGAGGAAATTAATTATAATCTTTTGCCAAATTATTTATGTCGTTAAGAGAACAGCTCTCGTCTGCACGATTAAGCACTTGCATGTCGACTGCGGTGGAGTGTAGTATGATGTCTGCGTCGCGTCACAGGAATTTCTTAACGTGCTGAAAATAGATTAAAATGGACAAGCACTCTCGTCGAAAACGAATGTAGTATTAATGTTCATGATGTTTAATAATGAAGTCAAAGTTTTGCGTTCTTTTTCTTATATTCATCATAATGATAAAGTGCTGGTTACCTCTCCAAATTGCTGATGATGTGACAAATGTTCCATACTTATAAGAAAAAAAATTGGTGAAACTTTTAGTTAGTTTATAGATAATTATGTGGTAACTTGAAAAAAACTTTTACTTATGCTTATTTTGTGGCTTCTCATATCGAATTCGAAGAAATTATACGTGTTCCAGTAGAGTAACTTCAGCACTGAAGACAACGGATCTTCGTAGCCGAAAGCGCTCGCAGCATCGTTAAAGTTTGCACCCTTGGCCAGTCCCACTGTGGCAGCTGAAGCTGGTGGCAGTCACGCCGTCAGGCATTGCGGGTCTGCATACCGCCAGGGGCGTTCCGGGCGTTCTTGGGCCCACCGCAGCCGTCCAGCTAATTATGTCACCCCAGCTCAGCAGTTGCGCAGGGGGTGGGGGCTACGATGGGGCGTGAGGGACCTCGCAGATGCCAGCCCGACACAGTCCTACCACACTGTCTTGGGTCTTGCACCACTACCGTACATTATACAAGAGCAGACCGTAAGAAAACTTTGTTTCTGCTGTAACTCCGACAATATAATAAAAACGACTGCATTTCCGTGACACGGGAACTAAGTGTTGACATACTGTGATGTCATCGAGGTCCATCTTGTGATTTTATGAAATATTTCTAAAATCTTTCGTACTGACATTTCGTAAAAGCAGCCGTCAAACTGCTTCCACGGCACACAACAAGAAAATTGCTGCCGCGTTCATCAGGAAAGACAGACGACTCACTGACAGTTGCAGCTTAAGTCATCGAAAATTTTGGCCAGTTTCGTCTAGATCTACATCTATACTCCATAAGCCACATTCTACTATGTGTCAGGGGGTAATTTGTGTGCTGTCATTCACCTCCTCCCCCCTTCCCCCCCCCCCCCCAAAAAAAAACAGTAAAAAAATTTAAAAAAATATTTTCTATGGCAACATGTAACCCAAAGATATATGGTAATGGAACAAGTAACTACTTAATTTCCAGAATGCTGAGTAGAATACTTTTACTCGAAAGAACTCAAGGAAAAAGCACGAAAATGGTTATATTGTAAATGGGACTTTTCATTTCTGGATATAGTAGTCACTACGCCCGGCAATATTTTTGAGTATGACACTTACGGGAAACCAGCAATCACAGATATGAACCATTCTGACGGATTAAAACTAGGTGAAGGACCGAGACTCGAACTCGGGACCTTTGCCTTTCGCGGGAAAGAGCTCTACAGTTGTGATGGTAAATTGCCAAATAGTTGGAGTCTCAGTCCGGCACACAGTTTTAATCTGCCAAGAAGTTTCATACCAGCGCACACTCCGGTGCAGAGTGAAAATTTCATTCTGGGAACATCCACCAGTGTGTGGCTAAGCCATGCCTCCGCAATATCCCCTCTTCCAGGAGCGCTAGTTCTGCAAGGTCTGCGGAAGAGCTTCTGCGAAATTTGGACGGTAGGAACGAGATACTGGCGGAATTAAAGCTGTAAGGACGGGTCTTGAGTCTTGCTCGGTCCGGTAACAGTTTTAATCTGCCAGGAAGTTTTATATCAGCGTACACTCCGCTCCAGAGTGAAAATTTCATTCCAGCAATCACAGATTTGGTTATTCACACGTCTTCCTTCCATGCTCTACAGTACAAAAAGGCAGCTTTTAGGTCAATGTTATATAGATTAAATAACACCCTATTTATCTTTAGTAGCATATGAACGTGACTTTATGGTCATACCGTTCGTAGTACGTTTTAATGGGTACTACGCTGATTTTGTCCCAAGTATTAACAAGAGCCACTTAAAATGGCAAAAGGAAAAGACTGTACCACTGCTCTGACCGAGGGTCAAGAGGACCATAGGATCGTTTATCATAGGATTTCAAATAGACTGGGTATACAGTTGGCTACAAAAGATGTTGTCCCAGCACATTTTATTCCTAGGAATAACGGCCTGAGGCTTAAATACAGGGAAAGGACGAAAAGGGAACACCATAAGTCGTCAGGTGTTTACAAACCATCTTTGATCATTGCCGGTCTGTGTATACAGGTCAAACGTCACACAGGAGGACTGTCGGTCTGTGTATATGGGCCAAATTGGAAGATCCGTTGAAGCTAGGTTTAAGGAACATATTACTGCTTCAGGTTCCATTTCTACCTTAAGTTCACATTTATCCGGAACTAGTCACTCAATTTCTAGTATTCTTCTTCTTCCTTTTCTTATTCTTCACATATTAGGCAAATTGCCTGTTACGGTACTCCATCTCTTCTTTGGTCTTCCTATATTACTTCGTCGAATGCATTTCTATTCGCGAGGCTTTACGAGGAATCTTTCTCCGCCCATGTTGTCTACGTGTTCCTTCCACTTATTTCTATTATCCTTTACTTTTTTTCATTTAGAGTATACATTCCCAAAGCTTTCCGTATATCAGCCTTTCTTTTTCTATTTTCACGTGTCCATCGTTCCACTCTTTTTATAACTCTCATTTCTTGAGCCTCTAATCTACTTCATTGGCGTCTTGCTGTTCCACATGCTTCATTTTTATACGTAACGGTTGATACTACTATTCCTTCAAAAAATTCCAACTGGATTTCTTTCCTGGATTTATTCTGCCCTTTGTATGGTGGTTCCACATATGAAAGCAAATTTCTTTGATTTTTGGTCCACGACTTGGTTATATTCATGAGTAAAGCCACATACTAGATATTTAGAATCAATTTACTTGGTCCAAGATCTTATTATTTAAGACTATTTTATATCTTACTAGCACTCGGAAATGAAATGCAATAACTTCTGTTTTATCTACCGATAATGTTAAGCTGTAATCTAAGATCATCTGCTGAAACTTAAGATTGTCATCTGAAGGTCATCTTCAATCTCTGTAATCAGAGTTAGGTCACCTGCATATAAAATTACGTTTAGTTTAGTGTCACAATCTAAAAGAACTCCATTTATGTTCAACATTTTCTGTTTGCTGATAACTTCATCTACATATATATTGCAGAGCGTTGGAGCAGTACAGAATCCTCGTTGTACCCCTTTGTTTGATTTCATTAGTTTTGTTGTTGTATTTACCTTATCTATAACAATTTTGGTGTTTGCGTGTAGACTCCTAATAGCGTTTATGAGGTGAGGCGGATAACATCGACCAGCCATGATATCACACAGCATTTTTCTAGTTACATTACCGATTGCTTTCTCAAAATCCACAAAAGCAAGACTGATTTCTCTATTAAACTCTCATTTTCTTTGTACAACTTGTCGCAGTGTGAAAGGTATCAGCTTTTCCATGATACTCTACTGGCTATTAAAATTGCTACACCGCGAAGATGACGTGCTACAGACGAGAAATTTAACCGACAAGAAGAAGATGCTGTGATATGCAAATGATTAGCTTTTCAGAGCATTCACACAAAGTTGGCGCCGGTGGCGACACCTACAACATGCTGACATGAGGAAAGTTTCCAACCGATTTCTCATACACAAACAGCAGTTGACCGGCGTTGCCTGTTGAAACGTTATTGTGATGTCTCGTGTAAGGAGGAGAAATGCATACCATCACGTTTCCGACTTTGATAAAGGTTGGGTGTAGCCTATCACGATTGCGGATTATCGTATCGCGACGTTGCTGCTCGCGTTGGTCGAGATCCAATGACTGTTAGCAGAATATGGAATCGGTGGGTTCAGGAGGGTAATACGGAACGCCGTGTTGGATCCCAACGGCCTCGTATCACTAGCAGTCGAGATGACACGCATCTTATCCACATGGCTGTAACGGATCGTGCAGCCACGTCTCGATGCCTGAGTCAACAGATGGGGACGTTTGCAAGACAACAACTATCTGCACGAACAGTTCGACGACGTTTGCAGCAGTATGGACTATAAGCTCTGAGACCATGGCTGCGGTTACCCTTCACGCTGCATCACAGACAGGAGCGCCTACGATGGTGTACTCAACGACGTACCTGGGTGCACGAATGGCAAAACGTCATTTTTTTCGGATGAATCCAGGTCCTGTTTACATCATCATGATGGTCGCATCCGTGTTTGGCGACATCGCGGTGAAAGCACATTGGAAGCGTGTATTCGTCATCGCCATACTGGCTTATCACCCGTTGTGATGGTATGGGGTGCCACTGGTTACACGTCTCGGTCACCTCTTGTTCGCATTGACGGCACTTTGAACAGTGGACGTTACATTTCAGATGTGTTACGACCCGTGGCTCTACCCTTCATTCGATCCCTGCGAAACCCTACATTTCAATAGGATAATGCATGACTGCAAGTTGCAGGTCCTATACGGGCCTTAATAGATACAGAAAATGTTCGAGTGCTGCCCTGGCGAGCACATTCTCCAGATTTCACCCTAATTGGAAGTGTCTGGTCAATGGTGGCCGAGCAACTGGCTCGTCACAACACGCCAGTCACTACTCTTGATGAACTGTGGTATCGTGTTGAAGATGCATGGGCAGCTGTACCTGTACACGCCAAGCTCTGTTTGACTCAATGCCCAGGCGTGTAAAGGCCATTATTACGGCCAGAGGTGGTTGTTCTGGATACTGATTTCTCAGGATCTATGCACCCAAAATGCGTGAAAATGTAATCACATGTCAGTTCTTGTATAATATATTTGTCCAATGGATACCCGTTTATCATCTGCATTTCTTCTTGGTGTAGGAATTTTAATGGCCAGTAGTGTATTTTGAAGTCTTGCATTCACGATTGTGGCACTTAGTTTATAGGCTAAATCCAGGAGGCTTATCCTCAATACGGTAGTTACTAAATTAATTTTTATCGCCTTTTTTAAACATAGATATTTCTTTGGCTCTCAGTCAGTATTCTGGTACCTTCTCATACCTCCCCGATTGAAAATATATATGAAGAAGTCTTAGATGTAGGAATATCCCTGCATATTTACATAGTTCCATACTAGTAGCATCCAAACCAGTGGCTTTCCTATTTTTTGGAGGTTTTACAGCTTCCATCAACTCTCTTATATCAATGTCGTCCAGGCCTTTTGTGTCATTCATTTCAAGTAACATCTGAAGTAAAGAGTCAGCATACCACAATTATCTGTATTGAGTTATCCACTTGACCTCTTCTATGATATTAACACGCATACGATCGTTTTCTTGTCTGTTGAGAGATTTAGACATTGCGTAAGCGGTAGTTTGTCTGCTACTTAACTTAAATTATTCTCTATATTGCTAATAAAGCGTTCCCATGGCTCTATGTGGGCTTTCCGAATTATGTATTTCGCATTATCCCTCTTCTTTTTACATTAATTAAACTTTTCGTTAGCGGGATTATTAGTGCAGGCCTTGAAAGCTTCTTGTTGTCTTTGATTGCTGCTCCTGTTTATGGCGTCCCAATTCCTGTATGACATCTGGTATCACAGTTTTGTTTATGGAACGTAAGTATTATGTTCCTGGTGTTTTGGAAGAGCTGGAGACCTTCCGTAACCTAAGAAAATTTTCAAACCAGACTCATTTGTCAATCGTTTCCTTGTGGTTCATCGGATGTTACATACACTCCCCCGCATGCGCTGCTTCCCTCTGGCCATATGTTTTGATATCCTGTCAGTTCGGGTATTTCAATCGTCGCTTCCCGTCCCGGCACGGATTCAGGTGAAGTACGGTTTACTCTATATTTTGTCTTTCCCCTCTCCCTCTCCTCTCTTTCCGGTGCTTTTATAATCTTTTTTCTCGTTCCGTTTGTTCTTGAGTTCCACTTTTATTACCGCTTTTTTAATCTAAGACAGTCGCCTTTTGTAAAATTTACCAAATTTTAAAGAAGGGGTTGGGATCGGACTGTGAAAGTGGCTGCGCCACTATAATATGAGTATTCAGTCTTATCACCGTGATATGATCTTTGCGTACTATTATTTACTGCCATTTCCTTGATTCTGTGCCGACTTATACCTAATGATGTAATGTAAACTGCGAAACAAATCGTGCCTCCAATGAAGGACTTACAGCAGCTGCAGCGGTTTTTATTCAACACGAATATGAGAGGGTATACGAATAAATGACACATTACTTACAAACGATCTAAGTTACTACGAGGAACTCCCGTACAGAATACAAGGAGTGCTGTCGCAAGAAAATCTTTAATATCGGTTTTGAATATTTGGGGTTCATCTTTTTTCTGTTCTACTGGAAGTTTATTGAAAACTGAACTCGTGCACATATTTCCGTATAATGCTTATGGAACGGTGATCCAAGAGCACAAATTTCTGTCTAGTGTTGGCCGAACGAGTGCTGCAGTGTTATTTTCAGCGAATCAATATTGTCAACAATAAGTCTCATGGTGGAATATACATATGTGCAAGACACGCAGAGAATCCCGAGACACCTGGACAACGGCTTATACGAAGTTCGCGAACAAACACCGCAGATCAGGCCGGGCAACCCTTTCTGAGACGAGAATATACTTGGTGAGTGCATAGCATTGGCTCAAAATATAACATCATGGAAATTAATACAGTGGTAGTAAGAAAAATAAACGAGACTTCTCGTTTCAGTGTTACGGATAGTGGAGGTAATTGATACAATATACAGCTTCTGCACAAAATCTGGAACGTGATACTTCCAAGAAAGACTTCCATCTACCCTGAGTTGCAAGAATTTAAAATGGCCGAGTACACTCTTTGAGCACCTTGGGATGGTAAAATTTCGCTTTTACAAGAACGTGTCAGAAACTGGAGGCTTCGCATATTGTTGCATTTAAGGATTGTTGGTGAAGCTTATACGTGATAGCATAGTCGGTGGATATTGCTTACTCAAGGCCGGAACTTTGATAGGATGAAATAAGGTAGCAGGTATCCCTGCTTGAGAAAGCTTCCTTTGACAACATAGTATATAGGGAATACACTTCAAACTGTGCCATAACCTTAAGTCGTGAAAATATTAAAGGATTTAAAAGCAAAGTAGGTGAATCGCCAGTAGATGTTGACACTGATACCATTAGTATCTTTTACCGCCATTTACATAGTGAAGAAATACCGAGCTTGATATGGAGTAGTACTTGTTTACTGATTTCTGCGAACGGAGTTCTTTGCAAAATGGAGTCACAACGTAAAGTCTCATTTGAGAGAGATGACGTATCAAATCATTGTAAAGATCAAATTATGAAGACTGTTCGGGAGAGTTGGAATTTTGAGGGAAGAATTTGTTATGGGACTCTACCGATGTCCCAGTTCGACTACAAGGTTTTCTCTCTAAAGACATGACACTGAGGAAGGCACGGCTACTAACGAAGACTTGCGGATGATTTTGTGTGGGGATTTCAATGCAGACAATCGGACTTGTTTTCCAGAGAAAAGAATATTAACGGATATACATCATTCGTACAGCCAGATACAGAGAGTGTAGTAGAGTTCAGGGAAACAGCAGCACGATATAGACAATATATTTAATAGACTTTCTTCTAGTTGACCGCCATAGTCTGATAAAAATTAGTAACACACTGTGAGACCATCATATTCATTTTCTTGTGAATCTGTCCTGCATCGGCGCAGTTTCCGGGTGGTTATTATCGGATGTGGAATGGTTAATAAAATGGGGTGCCAACTTCCTCCTCCCCGCCTCCCCCCCTCCCCGTCCCCGTATGGGATGTGATAAAAGTATGCGTGCTTGAAGTGTTATTCATGTGAAAGTCGGCGACAGTTTTCATATTGTGTGAATCGTGTGACTGAGACGGGGTTCACTTACTGGGATGTGCGAAACCGCCCAGAAACCACATCTAAGCTGGCCGGCACACCGACTCTCATCGTTAAACTGCTGGCCAGATTCGATCTGGGGGCGGCGCACTTCCCCTGCCCAGAATCAGCGCTTTAACATGCGCTCCTATCCGAGCGGGTAACGGACTGTAAATAATAAACTGGTAGTAGTACTGAAACGAATCAGGGCAGAGTCGACCCCGAAAGCAGTCAGCAAAGGATTCAGAGAATGAATTCTACTTACAATGCAGACATCTGAAACTAGTTTCGAAGGCCTAAGATGAAGAAATGTACAGACGACTACTACAACAAATATCACATCTTTCTTCAAACCTCTATCGCTACCTGTATTAGCTTTTCCCCATTAAAAATGTTCATGTACATATTCTGTACTAATCCGCACCATTTTTGATAACTAATGCTGTAGGAATCTAATTAAGAGAAAGAGAGTATTTTATCATAACATGAAGGACAGTCAAAGTACGGTAACAGAACTGTAGTACATACAACACTGCAAAGTGCTGTTCAATGTCATAAGACAAGCTAAAACTTTGTATTGCGCCGAGAAAATCGAAAGCTCTCAGAATAAAGTTAAAAGTGTGTGGTCAATTGTGAAAGTAATATTAAGGCAGAATATGGGTGCATGGGTGCTCAACATATTACACCTCTCTCGTGTCAAAATAAATCTATGATACACAATAATTGTGCAAAATAGGGGTGTTTCTATAAATGAATATCGGGATTTTAACGCTTTATAATATTTATTACATTAAACTTACAGTTATAAACGATATGTCAAATGAAAGAGCAACTCAAACAGTTTTACCAACAGCCATATAAATGTTCAGTGTGAGCGCCATTTGTCACACGTCACACATCAAGTGTATAGCGCTGAATAGGCCTCAAGGGGCCCAATGACAGGGCTAGCTTTGCATGGCCTCCACGTTCACCCGACCTAACGCCATGCGATTTTTTCGTTGGGGGCTTCATCAAGGATCGTGTGTACGTGCCTCCGCTACCAACAGACCTCCCTGAATTAAGAAACCGGATTGAAGCAGCTTTTATTACAATCACTGAAGTCACACTTATCAACGTTTGGGAAGAAATCGGCTATAGACTTGATGTGTGCCTTGTGACAAATGGTGCTCACATTGAACTTTTATAAGGTTCTTGGTAAAACGGTTTGAGTTGCTCTTTCATTTGATGTATCATTTACAATTAAAGTTTAATATAATAAATATTATACAGCGTTAAAACCCTGATATTCATTTACAAACACCCTGTATTAAATAATAGCTTCTTGTCAACAGTCGGTAATTTGAATCAGAAATTTACTGATACTTGTCAATTTGTTGAATTCTTGAAAGGTAGTATTCCGAGACAATGTCATTAAATGCAGCTACAGGAAACAAGCAATTAGAAACTGAAACACTTGTTAGGTCATTAAGTGTAAATACTCCAGTGGAGACAATAAAATTTCAAGTACAATTAGAAAGTCCATCGTACTTCACACTAAATCCGTAAGCACTGATTGTATCAGGTGTGGTCCAGTTCCTGACAGATCGAAGTACTCGTTAGTGATACCAATTTATACAAAAGGGAAAAGAGATAACGTAGAAAATAACTTGCCAGTTCCTTTACTACATCTTCACACGTTTTTGAGAAAGCTGTGTATGAGCAGTGGGGCATCTCATTTCACATAATTTTCTTTCAGTTCACCTTCAGGAAGGCAGTATCTAAAGAAAATGCTATTTATTCTTTTGTGCGTGAGGCACTAACAGGGCTACACGACAACTGAGTATGGTAGTCCTCTTTTTTAATTTAACAAAAACAATGGTTTACTTCGCATCTGGAAAGTAGGAAGCAGAACAGAAGCTTTTTCTCCAATGTACCCAAACAGGGAAGATGTTTGAATGTGACCGGGTTGTGAAAAGTCGCATGGGTGCCACGGGGGTCAATTCTGGATCACTGCTTTCCTTGATGTACCGGGTCATCAAAAAGTCAGTATAAATTTGAAAACTGAATAAATCACGGAATAATGTAGATAGAGAGGAACAAATTGACACACATGCTTTGAATGACATGAGGTTTTATTAGAACCCAAAAAAATACAGACGTTCAAAAAATGTCCGACAGATGGCGCTTCATCTGTTCAGAATAGCAATAATTAGCATAACAAAGTAAGACAAAGCAAAGATGATGTTCTTTATAGGAAATGCTCAATATGTCCACCATCATTCCTCAACAATAGCTGTAGTCGAGGAATAACGTTGTGAACAGCACTGTAAAGCATGTCCGGAGTAATGGTGAGGCATTGGCGTCGGATGTTGTCATTCAGCATCCCTAGAGATGTCGGTCGATCACGATACACTTGCGACTTCAGGTAACCCCAAAGCCAATAACCGCACGGACTGAGGTCTGGGGAACTGAGAGGCCAAGCAAGTGGCGGCTGAGCACACGATCATCACCAAACGACGCGCACAAGAGATCTTTCACGCGTCTAGCAATATGGGGTGTTTTCTTTGGTTCTAATAAAACCCCATGTCATTCTAAGCATGTGTGTCAATTTTTACCTCTCTATCTACATTATTCCGTGGTTTATTAAGTTGTCAAATTTGTACTGACTTTTTGATCACCCGGTATATTAATGATTTGCTACTAAAAATGACAGCAGACAGAAAATTGTTGTTGCAGTTGTAAAATATGTGGAACATAATACAAGTGATACAGCTAATGGAACAGTCAGTAACATCAGCACATGGCTATCAAACAAAGGATTAGCACATAACTGTAACAAAATTCAATGTATACAACTCTGACACGGAACGGTTGTAAACGAAATTTTGTTGCCCCGAAGTGAACGAAGAGTGAAACCTCCCATTTTAAATTCTTAGGACTGAGGGTAGACAGAAGCGCTTCTTGGAAATATCACATACTAGAGTTTGTGTAGAACCTGAATGCTTCTGGCTTCACTATAAGAATTATCTCCTTTAAACACGAAGATTTGTCTATTTTGCTTACTTTCACTCATCTGTCTCGTATAGTGTTACGATACAACTCTGTATGCTTACCGTTATTAGCAATTTTTATGACTATTATGACACAATAAA
Source organism: Schistocerca serialis cubense (assembly GCF_023864345.2). Classification (NCBI taxonomy): domain Eukaryota; kingdom Metazoa; phylum Arthropoda; class Insecta; order Orthoptera; family Acrididae; genus Schistocerca; species Schistocerca serialis. Next base: position 651,790,336 of record NC_064642.1, read on the forward strand.
ACAGGGGTCAGGTTGATCAGGGGAATCAACTGACGCACTTTGTGTAGCTCATTGGTCAGGTATCTCGGAATTTTATCTCTGCCCTTCCTGTAAATATATTTAATCATGGGATATGTTGTGTACAACAGTAACTGTTTTAGAACATTCATTCAGTGAACAAAAGAGGCAAAAACGATATACAGTTGGGAAACACTTATTAAAGCAATGTAAGGAAATGCACAATTCAGCGGCTTTTAGTTTCAATAGCAGTGGAATAGAAAATATGTTTGATGATAAACAGTTTGGCTTTAGGAAAGGTAAAGCCGCCAGAGAGGCGATTTTGACGTTGGGGTTCATAATGGAAGCAAGACTGTAGAAACCTTAAGACACGTTCCTGGGATCTGCCGACCTGTAAAAAGCATTCGTCAGTGGCAATGGTGCAAGAGTTCGAAATTCTGACGAAAACAGGTATATGCATAAAGAAAGACGGGTAATATGCAACATGTACAAGAACCAACAGGGAATAATAAGGGAGGAAGACCAAGAAAAAGGGTGTAAGGCAGGGATAAAGTGCTTTGCCCCTACTGTTTAGTCTACCGGAGAAGCAATGATCGAAATAAAAGAAAGGTACAGAAACGGGATTAAAATCCGGGGTGAAAGGATATCAATGATAAGATTCGCTGATTACTATCCTGAGAGAAAGTGATGAATAATTACAGGATTTGTTAAATGGAATGAAGAGCCTAATGGGTACCAAGTATAAATGGCGGGTAAATGGAAAAAAAGACGAAAGTAAAGAGTAGTAGCACAAATGCGAACAGCGAAAAACTTAACATCACGATTGAAAATCACAAAATAGATTAAGTTAAGGAATTCTGTTACCTAGGCAGTAAAGTAACCCATCACAGACGGAGCAAGGAGGATATCAAAAGCAAACTGGCACTGGCAAAAACAGCATTCCTGGCAAAGTGAGGTCTACTAGCATCAAATGTAGGCCTTAATTTGAGGAAGAAATTTCTGAGAATGTACGTTCGGACCATAGCATTATGTGGGAATGAAACACTGACTATGGGAAAGAGAATCGAAGCACTTAGATGGTTGTGAAACATGGACAGCGTGAAAGAGAATCGAAGCATTTGAGACGTGGGGCTACAGACGAATATTAAAAATTCGATTGACTGATAAGGTAAGGAATGAGGAGATTCTGCGCAGAATCGGAAAGGAAAGAAAGAGAAGGACATAATGATTGGTCATCTGTTACGAGATCAGAGAATAATTTCCTTGGTACTAGTTGTAGCTGTCGAGGGTAAAAACTGTAGAGAAAGACAGAAATTGGAATACATCTAGCAAATAATTGAGGACGTAGTTTTCAATTGCTAGTCTGAGATGAGGAGGTCGGCACAAGAGATGAATTTTTGGCAGGCTGCATCAAATCAGTCAGTAATTGATAAATCACAAAAAACAAAACAAAAAAATAACGATTCCAGCAGAACTGAAAAAAACTATGTCATGAATCGTAAGTATTCACATCCAATTTGGAAGGTTACTCTGTGAGGGAATTCCTCTACTTAGTTGAGATCTTCTCAAATATGTTTTTATTCCTATAGCCACATGCTGTTCTATTAATTATTTAAATCTTTGTTTATTCTAATCAGCAATCTGTAACATATGGACTTATATTTTCCATGAGCAACTAAATTTGGTTCAAATGATTCTACGGAACTTGATAAATAGCTGAAAATAAACAAGTATAATCTTTTTATGCCAACGGACATCACGGTGTCGATAAATTTGAGAAAAGATATCATTCCATAGGGCTGTATATTAGAACTGAGGATGATACAGCTTTTATAGTTTTTGGCATTTTCAAGTAGATGCATACCAGATGTGGAAACGTCGTCCTTGTCTCGTGGTACAAAAATCGGGTGCCATGCATAATTTTGCATAACTCGGTAGCCAGTTTTCGTGATCAGAAATATAAAATGCACTGAGTCCTTCTACATTCTTTCAGTAGGACTAATGCAGACTATTCATGGAGCTTGTATAACACAATATTAAAAGTAGTTAACCGTGATACATGAGGTGTTTTGAAACTGTTTCTTCTTATGTAGACCACACTCTTTTTGTTCTCCCTCTTCTACCCGTGGTATGGTTGACCCACACAGTCTACCACAACGTCTTAATATTAACCTCTTCATTTTTCATTCAGTTGCCAATACAGGAATCGTATTTAGTTGTTTTTTTTTTCGTACGATTTGATCAAGGCTAGGTATTCTAAACCTGTTGATTTCTTTTTGTCCTCAGTTTTTTAGACACATTCTCGACCGCGTTACGTTGCGTCATTAGTCATATTATTTATTCTTAACGCTTTCGCATTTTCGTTTGGACATTTAATTTAGTTTCCAAGTAAACAATGTTATCTCTACGTATATTGCATAACTTGAATGTTAATTTTAGAATACAGCGATTATATTGCAGTTCATTGATTATATGCGCTTATTGGAACAATTATTCACTTTGAAAGTGATTATCAGGTGCTTGTCTATTCCAATGTTTCGTATTTTGTTTCATATAATATTTCACTCTCGTGCCGTATAATTACAGCTGCTATGAGTATATGTTTATTCATAAAATTACATTGTGTAACTGCGTGTAGTGATTATCTGAGTCGCCGTGGAGGTTTTCTTGCTAAGATCTATTTAGTAGAGTGACTGCGAATGACAGGAAGAAAAGAAGCTTACGGGTTATAAACGGCGAGGTTATCAGCAGAATGACAGGAGACGAACAGGAGAACGGTGTTATGGTCAGTACTGTTTCGGAATCAACGAAAGAGACTATTCGCCTTACTAACGAGCTGTTTGTTATTGTGTATATTCGCTCCACTGCCTTTCGATGTTGACGTGTGTTCTTTCGCTTTGACGAGTTCGTAAGTTACGATAAGCTCAGCGCGGGTGAGCAATTTATTGTAGACTTACTCTTGCACCTTGCTGTACTATATTGTGTACAAGAACTATCACAAAAGAATTTCGACTAGCGTCACTAGTCCATGTGCTTGTGAAATATATGATCACTGAATATGGACGTCTCTACTGAAGTACCTTTTTGAGTGCATCCGGCAGAAGGCTTTTTGTCGTTTTTCAGTTTTTCACTTTTTCCTGCGAAACATAAAATTATCCCACACCATCTTACGTTAACCTCACAGTATTTCTGACCTAATTGGAAACCACTATGAGCTATTCATTATCATTTCCGGAATTACTTTTAGTATATTTTATTGTTGGCAAGACGTCACTGACAAAATGTTACAATGCAGCGAAGCTGAAGCTATGAATGCACATCCCCATCAAACAATCTGTGAAGGATACTGTTATAAATATCCGGAGATGATCTGGTAAGGTTGAAATATAATAACGGGTGATTAAAATCAATACAGACCAACAATATGGCAAAGTATTAACAAAAATATATGAATAACGACAAGAACGCTAACGCAGTGACAAAAGAAGGTGGTATTCAAAGACTCAAACACCTCTAAGACAGCCTGGGCACGAACAACAAGATAACATAGCTTAATTGAGTAAGTGAAACAGAAATGGTATGCATGAAAGCTCCTCTTCCTACGATAAACTGTTCTCACAGGCACACAAGATGCGGCAATGCCTAATTGTCTTAAGGTCACAGGTTTTCAATGAATCTGAAGCTTCAGGATCAAGATTTCGAAGGGAGAACTTGAAAATGTCAGAAGACTGTAAGAATGATCATATGCTCGCTAGCAGGACAAAAGAGCAGAAAGAAAGAAACGCCGCCTGAGAAGTTGGTAATGATACAAATACATCACGAAAGATATTTATTCGCAAAATATACATATATGGGGCATTAAATAAGGCCGGTGAAGATTGAAAGGTGAACTGTATAACAGAATGAAATTCACGAGTTACATGTGGAATAACTGATTAGACCGGACTCAAATTTGGTGTATAAGATTCTAACAGACGGCAACAGATAAAGAAATTGAGAAAATAGTACGTGAAGAGACTGACATTTATCAGTATTTAAAATAATAGGAATCCCAGTGAACTTTGTCGGAAGATGGTTTAAAAATCTGACTTCGGCACACACTCCTGATGTTACGACCCGCCCGTATAGACACGCGCGTTAGTCTCTTGATTCAGGGAGACTCGCCGGCCCGGATCGAATCTGCTCGCCCGCTTAACAACGTTTATTGGTTTTGGTGGTAAGTTGCTATGGGACCAAACTGCTGAGGTCATCGGTCCCTAGGCTTACACACTACTTAATCTAACTTAAACTAACTTTCGGTAAGGGCAACACACACACCCATGCCAAAGGGAGGACTCGAACCTCCGACAAGGGGAGCCGCGCGAACCGTGGTAAGGCGTCCTAGACCGCACGTGTACCCCGCGCGGCGAGGACTGGTTTGCCGGATGCCGTTTTTAGGCTTTTTCCCACATCCATGTAGGTGAATACTTTCATATTACCCACGGCTCGCCTCAGTTACACGATTCATAGACGTTTAGGAAACGTTCTCGGACTTTCACATGAGATATCATTAGACGCAGAACGATGGAGGGAGGGAGAGGTGGTGGCGGGGGGGGGGGGGGGGGGGTAAGCGAGAGAGGCAGTCATCCGGCCAGTGTCTACCAATACCAGGTAACAAACCGACCACTGCATAAGGCTAGCAAATTTAGAACATTCCACGTGGCTTAAAATATTTAGACGGGTCTACGTCGTTCCCCGCGTAGCCATCTCGATTTAGGGCTTCCTTTAGAAGGGTCCACATTATTCCCCATGTAGCCATCTCGATTTATGACTTCTGTAGCTTCCCTAAGCAGATTAAGGCGACTGTTACGATGGAAAAGAATGCGGCTGAATCCCTTCCCCATCCAAGTTCTACGATGTCATTTCCTAACCGACAGTCTGTTAACCTCTAATCTTTCTTTCTTTCTTGTTTTTTGTTGTTCCAACCAGATGACGACGAGATAGGCGTTGTATTATCAGCGCCTTGTCTGGCTTACACGCTCCTTTCCGTAATGCTATAAATTAGAAATGTTACCGTATACAGTTACGATCTTCCTTGACAGAATTCCCTTTACAATTCGGCTAATTAATAGTTGTCGCGTATCTCCGGCCTTACTGTTTTTGGCCATTATAAGCCACAGTTATTACGCGCCCGACGACTTTGTTCCTTTTATCTGCAGAAATATTTTTCTGCCTCCCCATCCGGAGAAAACGCAGGGCCGCCACAACGCATACTCGTTCCCTACAACAAAAAGGGCGGAAAATGCTAAGGCGCGTTTATTAAAGCTAAGCTTCTGCAGGGCCGCTGAAATATTAAAGCCGTGCTAAGAGTGGAGGAGCAGGGTGGGTGGAGGGGGGAAACGTCGGAGCGCCCAGTAGCCAGAGGGAGGCAGTGCGGACCAGACCACTCCACTCCCTCCTCCCCCGCGCTCATCAATGATTCGCGGCGTGCCGGCGGGGCCAAATATAATGCATATTCCAGACGCCGGGCCAGTAGGCGCGCCAAGTTTCTTTGGAAAGCAATTCTGCTGCGGTCTGCGAGCTGGTGCGGCCGTGGCAACGGCCAGCCTCTCACGCCGTCTCAGTGTGTACTGTCCGCACTACTGGTCGGGCACGTTTCGTTGAAAGCGCTCTAAAAGCTGCAGTTTCAGCTCCGTAGCGCTGTTACCTTCCAGAGCACATCTTCTGCCCTGACCACCAAAGACGACCATGATGGTTGCAACTCTCAGGAGGTGGTCCAAAAAAAAAAAAAAAAAAAAAAAGCACGTCAGGACCATTGACACTTGTCAAGCTCTACATCTACATCTACATCTATACTCCGCAAGCCACCCAACGGTGTGTGGCGGAGGGCACTTTACGTGCCACTGTCATTACCTCCCTTTCCTGTTCGAGTCGCGTATGGTCGCGTATGGTTCGCGAGAAGAACGACTGTCTGCAAGCCTCCGTGCGCGCTCGAATCTCTCTAATTTTACATTCGTGATCTCCTCGGGAGGTGTAAGTAGGGGGAAGCAATATATTCGATACCTCATCGAGAAACGCACCCTCTCGAAACCTGGCGAGCAAGCTACACCGCGATGCAGAGCGCCTCTCTTGCAGAGTCTGCCACTTGAGTTTGTTAAACATCTCCGTAACGCTATCACGGTTACCAAATAACCCTGTGACGAAATGCGCCGCTCTTCTTTGGATCTTCTCCTCCGTCAACCCGATCTGGTACGGATCCCACACTGATGAGCAATACTCAAGTATAGGTCGAACGAGTGTTTTGTAAGCCACCTCCTTTGTTGATGGACTACATTTTCTAAGGACTCTCCCAATGAATCTCAACCTGGTACCCGCCTTACCAACAATCAATTTTACATTCTGCTAGTTTCACGTAGAACATCAAATTAGGAATGGAAGTTGTTACGGTGCTCGCTTATTTCCAAGTCCGTATCGATCTTAGTGGTGAGTTTTCACTGAGACGGCGCTTTGCCGTTAGGCGGTTGTTTCCGTGTGTGATCGGTGGCCACTGCTTAGCTGGAGGCGTGTGTGGAGGAAAGGGGTGGCTGCTTTGCGTGGAGACAGTTCGGCTCGGCTACGGCTGTTTGCGTCTGGACACCGAGTGGGGCCCGATCGGAAGACCGGACCGTGATTTTACGGTTAATAGTGTGGACAGCGGCATGGTGTGCCGTTTAATTGATTCGCAAGGGGAGAAAAATCCCTCCTGTTGTAATTTGTCGAGCCTGTGTTTAAAACACCTTCTATGTGCGGCGGGATGTCATTTCGTCCTCCTGTCTCTCCGCCGCTGGGATTGCTATCCTCGTTTACCGTCCCAGGGATGTATATCGATGGGGTACGCTGCTCTCCGTACTCTACTAGACGCTGCTGATGGAAGTGCATAATCTTCGAGTGGCACTCCTTAGAGTTTGCCTTGCGCTGTTAGATTGGACTTTATTTTGTCTTGTGGTGCATCCGCTTTCCGTCAACGAAGGTTTAAGATTAATTCGGCACTCCGTACGACGCTTGGCGCCTCAGCAGGCGGGTCGGAGCCACCTTCGCGACTAAACGGAAGTCTTTGGACTGAGACGTCTTGTGTTTCGCATATTGTTCATAAATTGTTGTTTTGGTTTTAAGTTGGCTGAGGTTTCTTATGGATTTCTCGGGATTTTGTCCGTTGTACGGCCCGGGCTGGGTCTCGTTATTTTAAAGGTCAGTCCTTGTTTTGGCTTAGTACAATTTTGGTTTACTGCCTCGTGGTTCTGGTAGTACGCCGGGTAGCTGTGGTTGTGTTGCATTTTGTATGGGGCTGTGTGCTCGGAGCCGTGGAGTACCATTTGTGTGAACTGCTTCACTGGGGAGTACTGATCGGGCCATTCTTGGTTTTCTTTTTATGAAATAATTTTATTATTAGTTTGAAGTAACATCTTCAATTAAATGATTTAATTCTTGTTGCACTAATTGCAACTTGGCTACTGAAAAATTTAGTATTGTATTTATGCAAGATTTAATAGTGGCACATGCCCCTTTACCTTTCGTAGTCTGTTAATTACCGAAAGACCTTAAGCTCATACTCATAAGATGTGATTTTCTTAAATTATTGTATTTTTATGTCATGTTATTAATTTTAAATTTGTTGATCACTGGTGTACTGTTCCAAGTATTAAAATGTTTCAGGTAGCTATTACTTGGGTGGAATGCGCGGAACCGCAACGGAGAGAGTAGTTGCGTGCCTTACGTGTCCGTTGTTGGCGCGGCCTGGTGTTCGTTGTTTGTTTTGGTGCACCTGAGTTAAGTATTCTGTTGCCTCCTCCCTTGCGGCCCCGTCGTGTTCTTCTCATAAACAATTCCTTCAAGGCACTTTAGTTAATTTTGTGCTAGTATTATTTTAATTTTTTACATTGGTAAAATTGTGCGGCCTTCATTATGCACACTGTTTGTCGTAATGTCTCATATATCAGGATGTGCCTGTGTATTGGTGCAATAAATGGATGATTGTTATTTCTGTTGACGCCCTTCATGCCTCCTTTCTTGTCCCTACTGGTACGCTATCCTTGTACTTGTGTTAAAGAGCCACACCAGCAGTAGTACTAGGTCTACAACTTTCTTTCCGCCGTTTTTTCTCGAAGTTCGGAGCTTTAATGTGAAAACCTTACAAAAAATTGGTGACTCATAGTATTTCCCATCGCTGGCCACTACAACCTCTCATCTGTCGGACAGCAGTGGCAGAAGAACTGGGCGTCTTTTGTGGGGATCCATTAATCGATTCAATTTTGCACTTGTTCATATAATCGGAAGTGCTGGTCAGCCAGACTGTATGCCACTGATCGAAAAGGGTGGTTGTCAGAGAGAGAGCAAAGCATGGAGAATACAGCGGGAGGTATAGGACTTCTCATTTCAACGTTTCCATGTATATTTTGACGGGTTTTGCGACAGGGGGCGAGCACTGACCTACTGCAACATTACCTTTACGTACTTATCGCTGTATTGTGGCCGTTTGTGTTTCAGTGCTGGGCTCGAACGATCAGTTGCTTTCGATAGTAATGTCCTGTGACTATCTTAGTCTGTTTCAGTAGCTACGAAAACTTTCTGTCTTCCACCACCATGCTGGTCTTCGACATCAAAATCTCCGTTCTTAAGGAGTTGGAAACATTCTCTGCACGTTCTTCCAATAATAGTTCCCTCACCATTGGTCTTACCCAGCATTTTAAGAGCCACAGCCGCAGATTTCTGTATGTTTAAGCGGAAAATTAAAATTTCCCGCAAATGGCGAGAAAAGGGTACGTAAGTTGACGTCTTAACCGAAAATAACCTTATGATGCCATCACAGTTCGACTAATATTTTTATGGAATTATATTTACAGATGCCTAAGCTTTTTGTATTACATCTATGACCAACAAAACCCGAACATCACTTGCCGCTACTGCCGTCTATTACAAAACGGCGGAAGCAAAGTTGTAGACCTAATAGTAAGTAATGGGTCACCCTCGTGTTCGCGTAGGGAGCAAATAAAAACCACATTTCATCCGTACTGTTTCCCTACGTTTACTCGATAGTCCAATGTACAAAACATGGCGGAAAATATTTCGTTTCAGTATTTTTATTAATAAACTGTTTTCTTACCTTGGCTAGGTGGATGACATCAGGCCCCGTTTTGCATCTAACCAGGCCTTCTACACGTTTTATATGACATATATTACGATAAGCGTGTTGTAAGTTACATACAATCTTTTATATTTCATAAATGCGAAAGTGTGTGTGCGTGTGCGTGTGCGTGTGCGTGTGTGTAGTAGTAGTAGTAGTAGTGTGTTTGTTATACCTTCATGCTGAAATGGCTGCATGGGTGTTTGGATGTATTTGTACTATGTACATATCAACTTACATTAAATTTCTACAAACTTTAGTTCCGGAGGTAAAAATGTTCAAAGTTTTAAGGATGGACGCGGTGCATAGCTGCCTAAGTTCGGATGCATGTTCTGCTGGCGAAATGTTCATGCAAGTGAGACGTGAAAAAGGATGCTGATTTTCTTGACTGTACAACTTAGTGCGCCTTTGAAACGAACTGCGAAAGAGATGTAAAGTTGCTGGATAGATACACTGCGTCGATGCGCTGTTTGTAGTCATGTCCTGTTGTATTCTAGAGTGTGTCCTAACACTGCCGTTCACAAAGCAGGGCGGAATGCGCGAGTTTCAGTCTGACACACGTATTACGTCGAATAAACATGTTTTACCCGTCTAACGAGTACGCTGACATATTACTGGCTTGTGCATTAAGGAAAATGGTTGCTCGTTCGAACATCTCACTCACATGAACATTCCGTCACCAAAGCATCCATATGAATAGAGCCAATTATGTACAGCATATTCCCTCCATCCGTTACATCTGAATGTTTCCATCTCCCTCGCTAAAAGAGATAGAAATGTCATTTAAATTTATTTGTACAGAGCTGGTTTAAATGATTTCATTCAAAACGGTAATGTGTTATTACAATTGTATCTCGTTGGTCTGTGTAATAACTAAATAAATGTTTTCATAAATCCGCAGTAAGAGTAACGTTTCTAACATCGATCTTTCTAAATAAATTTTGCTGTCACTTAACCGGGTGGTTATTTTGAAGTTTGGCTAGTCACATACATCCACCGTGGTCTGTAATTATTGTATGGAAGCGAAAGTTGGTAGATATTCTAATGAGTTAATGCGGTATGGGTTCACGCAGCAAAAAAAAAATAAATAAATAAATAAATAAATAAATAAAAAAATAAATAAATAAATAAATAAAATAAAAAAATAAAAATTCGTTCCACTTTCGGCCACAAGGTGGAAGTCTGACACTGTGAGTGCAAGAAATACGTATGTAAATGTTCCCAAGTGTAAAGAATTAGGAACGGCATGTGGGCAGATGTGTTCAAACAACCGAGAAGGGCATAGTATTGATATCATTACTAACCATCGGTTACATAATTTGTTCACCATGAGCACCCGAGTCGTCGACGAGATGCTGCATCCGTAAAACAAGGTGATCAACAGTTCCTCGCAGCAGTTTTGATGGAATCTGAGCTACATTTTCCTGTATACTGGCCTTCAGATCAGGTGTCGCTGATAAACGCGTTCACTATCGCTGATTCGCAACAATCGAAAGAGTGAAAAACGGTGCTTAAATAAAATTGCCATCTTTTAATAATTATTATTATCCCATTAAATAAATAAATAGCAATTCAGTGGCTATCCAATCAATAAACAGAGGAGGCAATTCATTCCTCCCAGAAAGTTCTGTACCTAAAAATTGGAAAGTTGCTCAAGTCACACCAACACCCAAAACGTCAAATAGGAGTAATCCGCTGAATTACGGGCCCATATCGCTAACGTCGATTTTCAGTAAGTTTTGGGAACATATACTGTATGCCAGCATTATGAAGTACCTCGAAGGAAACGATTTACCGACACAGTCCGCACGGATCCAGAAAATATCGTTGTTTCGGAACACAACTAACTCTTTATCCTCATGAAGTAATGAGTGCTGTCGACAGGGGATGTCAAATTCACTCCATTCAAGCGTCTTTTAACCAAACTGTGTGCCTATGGAATATGGCCTCAGTCGTGGCACTGGTCTCGTAATTTCCTGTCAGAAAGGTCATAGTTCGTAGTAATAGACAGAAAGTCATCGAGTAAAACAGAAGTGGTATCCGGCGTTCCCCAAGGAAGTATTATAGCCCCTCTAATGCTCCTGATCTATATTAACGACACAGGGGACAATCTGAGTAGCCCTCTTAGATTATTTGCAGATGATGCTGTCATTTACAGTCTTGTAAAGTCATCAGATGACCAAAACGAATTGCAAAATGAATTAGATAAATTATCTGTGTGGTGCGAAAAGTGGCAGTTGACCTCGAACAAAGAAAAGTGTGAAGTTATTCACATGACTACTAAAAAAAAAATCGGCTAAATTACGATTAGGCGATAAGCCAAACAAATCTGGAGGTTGTAAATTCAACTAAATATTTAGGAATTACAGTTACAAACCAAAGACTGCGATTCAATGGCAGAACACTTAGAAGGTGCAACAGATCTACTACAGAGATTGTTTTACAGTACACTTTTCCGTCCTATTTTGGAGTATTGCTATGCGGTATGGGATCCGTATCAGGTGGGACTGACGGATGATATAGAAAAAGTTTCAAAGAAAGATGGCTCGTTTTGTATTATCGTGCAATATGGGAAATAGTGCCACAGAAATGATACGTGGAGTGGCAATCATTAAAAGAAAGGCGTTTTTCGTTGCGACAGGATCTGCTCGTGTAATTTCAATCACCAGTTTTTTCCTCGGATTGCGATAACATTCTGTTGACACCCACCTAGATAGGGAGAAATAATCATCACGACAAAATAAGAGAAATCAGGCCTCGCACAGAAAAATTTTAAGTGCTTGCCTGTTCCGCGCGGCGTTAGAGAGTGAAACGGTAGAGAGACATCTTGAAGGTGGTTCATTGAACTCTCTGTCAGGCACTTAATTGTGAATAGCAAACTAATCACGTAGATGTAGATGTACCTAGGCAACACGTGCCAAGGGCTGGAATATGTTTTATTGTATTTTTTGTCTTTAGTATATACGCTCTTGATTCTGACCATTGCTTTCCCGCAATGTAATTTTACGGTTACTCAAAATTTCAATCTGATGAAGACATCCTTACAGGTGTCAAAACCTAGGTCAGTATACCAAACAGTTGCAACCGATAGGCTGTGTGATTACTATGCTGAAACATTCTTCAAACCACTTAACGTCATTTTGCCTCTCCTCAGACCATTCAGTCGGCGATAGTCACTCATTGCAGCACTTTAATTGCTGCCGTTGATACAAAACAGTTTCACTAACATCTCACGGTGTCCCTTCCTGATAACCATACTGTTCACTCCCGTTATGGTTTGTCAAATCACAGTGTGGGTGTCATACCGTCATGCAAATAGTGTACAGAGCCAGATTTGCATCTGGTGGCCGCGATTGGAACTAACTTTTTCCAGCGTAATTCGATTCTGCATTAACTCATTAGGATATCTATCAACGTTCTCAGTCTTACGCTAATTACAGACCACACTGGACATCCATATGTGTAGATGCACTTTAATTATAACAATCTGGAATTTCTTAAGGGGGTAGGACGTCAAACGGGACGACTTGGAGCAGGAGAGGCACCAGAGGACATTTAATTTCCACTGTCTATACTTTTATGAATAACTTCATAAAAATTTGTCAGAATGATCAGAAAGGATTCAGGATTTACACTCATAGCAGTGGAAGTTCAAAAATATAAGAAAATACTTTTTTTTTACATTTGAAATTTGACCTTTTTTCACTTACCATTGGCTGCATCTGTTGCTATAGGTACACTTTTCTTCATAAGTAAGGGAGATTCTTCGAAGAATTTTGCACAGCATACAAACCATACTTACAGGTGTATGAAGGCTGCATTTGTTGCTATAGGTACACTTTTCTTCATAAGTAAGGGAGATTCTTCGAAGAATTTTGCACAGCATACAAACCATACTGACAGGTGTATGAAACTCTAGAATTTTCCAAATCTAATGAAAACTGTGGTAAAAATTGAGATAATTAACTACAAAATTCCTTTTTTTTCTAAACATAAAGTTTAAAACGTAACAGCTCATTCATTTTTTCATAAGTTAAATAGATTCTAGAGTTTCAGACACCTGTAAGTATGGTTTGTATGCTGTGCAAAATTCATCGAAGAATCTCTCTTACTTATGAAGAAACGTGTACCTACAGCAACAAACGCAGCCAATAGTAAGTGAAAAAATGATGAACTTTCACATGTGAAACAAAATTAATTTTGTTATGTTTTTGAACTTCCACTGCTATGAGTGTGAATCCTGGATCCTTCCTCGTCATGCTGACAAAGTTTTATGAATTTATTCGTAAAAGTATAGACAGTGGGAATTAAAAAGTCCTGTGGTGTCTCCCCTGCTCCAAGACGGCCCGTTTAATGTCCTACCCTCCATAAGTTATGGAGAAAAGGGCCTTATATGTAGTGCACTATTTATTTAAGTAATATCATTTCAAAATATTTACGCTGCACTGTATTTATTATAATCACTTGATTAGTGAGTTAAGTTCCGAAAGACATCAACATTAACAAAGACATAATTTGTTGTACGAAAGGTAGCGGATGCTAGCATAAAATTTCCACATATGGATGCTTCAACAACTACGTAGCCGCATGCTCAACTTGACGGCAAGGGCGCCCTGTGCGGATTACGGCGGGACTAAAAAGAGCGTGTAGCGAGAGCGGCTAACTCGGGCCAAGAGGTTAACCGAGGCAGGCAGGAGGGCAGCGGTTTATGCGGCGCTGAGCCGGCCGAAGAACGGTCGGCCGGTGGCTTACCACAGCACAGCACGGCGGCTGCCATTACAAGGGGCGCCGCCTTTGGCGCTGTCCGACAATATTGCCCCTGCCTGGCGGACGTTTGCCGTCCGCGCTGGGTCAACAGGATTACTGGGCAGTGGCTACCGCTGTTGCTGCTGCTGCTCCTGCTGCTGCAGCCCGCGGCGCTACTGGGCAGCTGGGCAGCGCACGCCGGACCAGGGAGACAGCATTCTAAGCGTCGCAGTAGCCGGTCCCATCCGTCTCCTCTTTATAGCGAGTCGACCCGGTCCACATTATGCCGGCAATCTTGAGCAAGTAATCACATTTCAATGCTGGAACCACATTCCACACATGAGTCAATACATACTGTGTGTGTGAATTCCTAAGGTACCAGACTGCTGAGGTCATCGGTCCCTAGACTTACGTCGGCCGGAGTGTCCGAGCGGTTCTAGGCGCTACAGTCTTGAACCGCGCGACCACTACGGTCGCAGGTTCGAATCCTGCCTCGGGCATGGATGTGTGTGATGTCCTTAGGTTAGTTAGGTTTAAGGGGGGGGGGGGGGGTAGGACGTCAAACAGGCCGACTTGGAGCAGGAGAGTCACCACAGGACATTTTAATTTCTACTGTCTATACTTTTACAAATAAATTCATAAAACTTTGTCACCATGACCAGGAAGGATTGAGGACTCACACTCATAGCAGTGGAAGTTCAAAAACGTAGCTAAATACATTTTCTATATGTGAAATTTCATCAGTTTTTCACTTATTACTGGCTGCATTTGTTGCTATAGGTACACTTTTCTTTCTAAGTAAGAGAGATTCTTCGATTAATTTTTCATAGCATACAAACAGTAGTTACAGGTGTATGAAACTCTAGAATTCTCCAAATCTTTTGAAAACCTGTGGAAAAAATTGAGATAATTAACTATAAAACTTGAATTTTTTCTAAACATGGAGTTTAAAATGTAACAGTTCATTCACTTTTTCATAAATTAAATAACTTCTAGAGTTTCACACACCTGTAACTATGGTTTGTATGCTGTGCAAAAGTCATCGAAGAATCTCTCTTACTTAGGAAGAAAAGAGTACCTATAGCAACAAATGCAGCCAGTAGTAAGTAAAAAAATGATGAAATTTCACATGTAAAAAAAAAATGTGTTTTGTTACGTTTTTGAGTTTCCACTGCTATGAGTATGAATCCTGAATCCGTCCTGGTCATACTGTTAAAGTTTTATGAATTTATTTGTGAAATTATAGACAGTGGAAATTAAAATGTCCTGTGGTGCCTCTTCTGCTCCAAGCCGGCCCGTTTGACGTCCTGACCCCCTTAAGTGGTTCTAAGTTCTAGGGGACTGATGACCTCAGAAGTCCCATAGTGCTCAGAGCCATTTTTGAACCTAGACTTACACACTACATAATCTAACTTAAACGAACTTATACTAAGAACAACACACACATCCACGCCTGAGGAAGGGCTCGAACCCTCCGGTGGGAGGGGCAGCGCAATTCGCGACATGGCGCCTGAGACCGCGCGGCCACTCCGCGGAGCTATTGCCGTTCTCACAGCCCAAAATCCTCCAAATGTCGTCGCACTTATATCCATGATACTTATGTTCTTGCAGACAAGTCCTTTTCCTGACAAGGGTCCTCTCAGGCGCTAGTTGCGCTGGACCGTTGAGATCCCGGTTAGCGTTGAGTATTGCCATTCTGAACCCAGTCGTACGACATTAGCGCTGACAATCTTGGCTTCACACCAACACGAGCGGAACAGTAAACCAATTCCTCTTAGCCCCAAGATCCTACAGACGTCCAATCCCGACAGGTGCTGCTAGACGTGTCGCCTCATTACATAAAGCATAACACGCTCACCTCATGGACAACCAACATTCGAATACTATTTTTGTATGAGCAAGCAGGTGCGTAATCTTTCCTTGTATACCGAAAATGTGTTAAATTACTCCTGACTACTTTGAGCTGTTGCACTGAAATGCCGGTACTGAACGACCGCTACGGTCGCAGGTTCGAATACTGCCTCGGGCATGGATGTGTGTGATGTCCTTAGGTTAGTTAGGTTTAACTGCCTCTAAGTTCTAGTGGACTGATGACCTCAGATGTTAAGTCCCATAGTACTCAGAGCCATTTGAACCTTTTCTTGCACTGAAATGCCGATCTTTTCTGTATTCAAGCACATAGTACGCTCCCTGTTGTCTTGAAATTTGTTACATGTTGCCATCATGGAGTAGCAGTTTCAGTGAGCAAAGTCTGAAACAGCGTTAAAAGTGAGATAAAAATTGTCCCAAGCTTCGACAAACTTTTATTTACTCAAATGTATTTATGACCCGTCACCACAGTGTACTCGGTTATATGAGCACGTCTCCGTGCCTGAATCAAGAGTCTGTTACAATTGCAGTTAATGTCTGGAGAGAAACAGCAGAAGTTGAAAAGTATAACTGATTATTTAGTGCTGTCTTCACAGTCATGTTCTGAGGTAACTCTGTTTTGAACAGTATTTTTTTATTTTCTATGTTTGATATTTTATTGGAATACTGCAGCTATCAGCAGTAATTTGTTGTTTTAAACCGTTCTGCAGAATGCAACGTCACAAGGGGAGGTGCTGTATCTCACGGATGCATTGGTAACGGACGGAGAATATTGCGCGGCAGTGACTCATTGGCGTGGAGAGAAGTATACGATGCTTTAGAACGAGTTTTGCTTTTCAGTCGACACGTAGGGTAACGACAGGCGTTCGGGCGGGAAACTCAAAATCTTCTCTGTTTAATAATAGTTATCAAAGTCCACTTTTGACCCAGAAAATACTACGAGGAGCCTACAGCTCCCAAGAGACAAACGAATATTGTTAAGGTACCGACTATGTACGAATAGCCAAGAAGTTTTAAAAAGTTAACAAGAGATTTTGGGTGCACGATAGTCTCACCAGTTGGCGACAGGAAGTACTGGGAGGCTGCTCTAACGCGATAGTCGGCTTTACCAGTTCTCCAGTTCTATTTTTCAGATAAATCGTTTCAGACTATTTAATTGTAACTGTGCAACGTACGGGGTTTACAATTTATATCAAACATCCTTACTTGTTTAGTGCTATCCGACTTTGCCTCTCTTTAACTGCGTGAATAACACCCCCAATACCGATTGCATCAATTTTTGAACAATAATTTCTGTTAATAAAATCTCTTTTTCCCAATAAGTGGTTTACTACCTACGGAAATGAAGATAAATTTAATTATGTTATGTAATCAAATCACAAATTTACTAATTAAAAACAGGATGAGCAATTTTACTAAGCTAAGACATTACAACACCAATCATATTAACTACCCTACCACTGGCACAATGGAGACTCTATTCCTTATTGCGTCCCTTTCCCTAACTTAAGTTGGTTGATGCTGGTCACGCAAGTCGTTGATCTACTGAAGCTCCACCTAGTCGGAGAGAATCAGAGAGCTCAAGCAAAAAGCTAGTGTGACAAGGACTCATTTAAAATTACAGTGCCCTACTTTGCCAGCTGTTTGCGCTGATTTCATCGTAATTCAGTGTGAACATCACAACGGTTGCCCCAGGCACTAGGCAACACTTAATGTTGCATTTGAACGCCACAGGTGAGCACAAATCTGTTTTCTCTTCTCATGACAACAGATGATTCTGCTTTTGTGTAGATGTATGCACTAACTCTGGAAAGCTGGAGAGGAATCACTGGCCGCAATGCCAGCAGTATCTCAAAACCTAACTTTGTCCAGGGCTCCACTCACAGACGAGACACTCCGTGTATGCCTTGCACCACACCAGAAACCAGAGCCCTCCGTCTTGTTGCCGCCAAACTTTCCAGTTCTCTACGCATTTTCTACCAATCAGGTCTCTGAAATTTCGCGCGGTTCTCCCACCTTTCATTGACACGCCGTATTTGTGTCCGGTTCCAACGGTGAGAATCAATCTCTCTGTCTCGCATGTACGTTCTCTCTCTCTCTCTCTCTCTCTCTCTCTCTCTCTCTCTCTGTGTCTGTGTCTCTGTCTCTCTCTCTCTCTCTGTCCTTCCAACTGTGTGGTCTCAGGCTTGCCCGGTGCCCTCTGCGGCCACTGGTCACACTCTGCCAACAAAGAAACTACCGTGTGAAGCTCCGGCAACCTCGCTTGTTCTACAACTCAAAACAGATCTTTCCTGTGTCCGTCCAAACCACCTTCACGATCAAAACATGCAAAGTTCTCAAAATATTAAGTACCAGTATGAACCGTATTCTGGCTAATGGCTATACCGCCATTTACTTTCTGAATCAATATCATGTAAGGTGCTAAAATCTACCACTTCATAACTGTTTTATGGCATCCGCTAATGAAAGTATCGTAATGGCACCCCGGGAGGTATTTCAAGTAGTCAGCTACTCGCATGTCCGCTTATAATAATAGATATATTTTTTGTGTTTTCTGAATAATCTGATGTGCTGCAAGAACGGCTTCAAGGAACAACATGAACGGGAGATTCACAGAGAACGTTTTGGAGGAAATCCTATGCGCTGACACATTAAGATAAGCAAGCAAAGGAATAGCTTAACCAGCACAGTCTTGGGTGGAAAGACTGGCCAGTTATACTACATGTCGCCTACACCAACTTTCTACAGACTTATGAAATATTGGTAGGGCGAGGCGATCTTGCAATGTGCAGACAGCAAAATATGTCAACGAAGTGGAAGTGCTGTACTGTAACTAAGCTGGAAAGATTTAAAGACAGCTCATAGCGGCAAAACCGATAATCGCCATTAACGAAATACAAATCTGAGTGTGATAAATACTTAAAAACATTTATTGCCACATAGATTGCTGCCTAGGTGTCCCGAACCATATTCACACGTGGCAACTGGAATAACAACATTGGTGGCTTACCAAGCCACATGGAGTATCTGATATCCGGCCCGGCGAATCTCAAAGCGCGCCGGTGAGCATGGAACAGGATCTGGGCCGCTACGCGGAGCTTCTACATCTGCGAGCGCCTAGTCGCCGGCTGGTTATGGCTCATGGTTGTACCGTAACCCGCGCTTACAGTGACACAAGGCTCACCGCCGCATTCGCTTAGTTATCTCGTCTCGTTGTCGTAACACACCATTGCTTCTTCGTCTTCTTAGTCTCTTCGTTTCTCTCTTCGGACTGACCGTTGCACTCTTTTATTTGTCGTACCGTTTAAATATGTCCGTTTATACGCCGTTTGTGTTTCTGTTCACACTCGGCGATCCACTGCTGATGGCTAGTGGCCAGTCGGTCCAGCTCCTGGGGATTTCCTTTGAGTCGCTCCTGACATTCGGTCGAATCTCGGTCAAAACAGAGCACAGATTAACTGAATTAGATTCGTTGAAATGAAGGAGACTAAATCACCGACGATGCAGTCGGACACCCTTCCTGTCACCAGTCGTCAAGTAATCCAATGGAGGGGAGCAGTTTGCACCATCTGTCTGCTAACCGCGTTAACTTTGTTGTTCGTGTTACAGTACAATGGCCGGCCGGGGTGGCGGAGCGGTTCTAGGCGCTTTAGTCTGGAACCTTGCTACCGCTACGCTCGCAGGTTCGAATCCTGCCTCGGGCATGGATGTGTGTGATGTCCTTAGGTTAGTTAGGTTTAAGTAGTTCTAAGTTCTAGGGGACTGATGAGCTCTGATGTTAAGTCTTATAGTGCTCACAGCCATTTGAACCATTTTGTAGTACAACGATGTGCAACTCCAGGACGAAAATAACTTTCGCATAATGCGTCACTGCCAAGCATCATACCTCGATGAAACTTGGGCCGTATATAGAACTAGAATACACTTGAGGCAGCTGATTTGCTGCTTTTTCGTCGTCACGTAGCGGTCTTTGACGTAATAACTGACGTTAGTGTATGTTGTTTGTACACGCAGCTCTTTTGCTGGCAATGTTCTCTGCATTTTAATTTAATATTATTTTAACGGCGGAATTACGTACATTTGATCCACATTATAACTGCTGTATATGCAGCTGTTTTGGTATCTTATTCATGGTCATGTACCGACCTTTTATCATAACAGCTGACGTTAGCGTTTGTACACGCATCTCATTTACTCGCAATGTACTCTTATTTTAATTTCATTTTGTTTTATTTTAACGATGTAATTATGCATATTTTATGACAGAGCCAGTACCTAACTTCATGCGTATAAACGCATTTGGCTGCATATTACAGAATTAACTTTCAGTTTCAGGAATGATCGATGTACGATCGGTGTTTACATCGTCTCTATGGTTACTCAATGGCGTCCTTCGGGCCAACCAGCCATCACAACATCTTTAGTCTTTAGTCTTTACAGGAATCGATGTAAAATTTCGCGTCTATACTTACCAAGCTGGCACCCCACCACCTGTCTGTCATCTGCAGAGGATAGCCAACGCTTACACAACCAGTATCGTGGTGAACTAAGTTTTATACATATTTTAACTGTTATATGTAAGTTTTAGTTTAAAATGAATAATTATCTAGTTTTTCACTTTAAAGGACAAAAATCAGCTTTTATTACTTATACTGACGATGCTTAGCCACTGACCAGTAATGGCGCCAAGGTGGAGGCAGGGTGTGTAGCTCTCACAGCTGCTCAGCCGGCCCAGCTCTTATCACCATCACGGGTACACTAGTCATGGTAGTTATATTTTATAACAATTTTTCATTATTATTATAGAGATGTTGTTACCTCTACATGGTTTACTCCTCTCTTTGCAGACTACAAAGTCTGAAGCTGATCGAAGTACAATAGATCGATACCGGTCACCAGTTTAAACAAAGCATCGCTGCGATCAAGGCTGTTTTTAGTAAAATTTTATCGATATACCTGAGATTGCTGGTTTCGTAGGACAATGTTCCAGGAAATATTTAGTACACAGAACTGCTGCAGTGTAGTACAGAAGGCAACAAAGAAATACGCAGAGAGAGGAACATAAATGACACTTTTATGCAAAGACAACATTACACTAATGACACCAGGATTCATGATAGTCCCCTGGACATCACAAAAGGCTGCACCTGGTTCTTATTAGGAAGTCCGTCCACCCCATTAGCTGAATGGTCAGCGCGTTGGATTGCCACGCACGGGGCCCGGCTTCGATTCCCGGCTGGGGAGGGAGATTTTCACCCTGCAGCGACTGGGTGTTGTGCTGTCCACATTATCACTTCATCCTCATTGTCGACGCGCAGGTCGCCCAATGTGGCGTCGCACTGAAGAATACCTGCACTTGGCGGCCCAACTTCCTGTATGGAAACTCCGAGCCACTGACACCATACGATCATTTCCATCGTTTTCCATTAGGAAGTCTGATCGGAACGGATGTCAATGCATGCTGTTCAGCCGAGATACCAAGTTGGACACAAGATTGGTAGGGAGTTCTTGCGGCAGGGCGATCCGTTCCTTCATCAGCGCGGTCGACTGCTGGATGGTCGTTGAGGCCTCTGTACGTGCTGCAGTGAATCTCCCTGAATCTACACACGAATTCGGTGAAACTGAAGCCTGGGGAATGGACAGGCCAGTCTATTCACCGAATATCCGAGAACTATTACACCTCCGCTGCTGGATGCAGTCGCTTATTGTTATGCACAAAAAAATGACCAAGTGCGAGTATCAGTCGCGCTCTGAGGGTTCCGTACAACCTTAATTATGTTTGTAGATAGTTCATCCATACCGGGAATAGAAAATATCGACAACTTTTTTATCGATATCGATACTGTCAATATTTCGGGCCTGGTGAGTCCAAGACTTTCTGGAATGTTTTAATTTAAAATGTTATGTTTAAATTCTTTGTGTAACTGCTCAATTTCTATTGTAATTTCTGAGAGAAAGGGTTCTTAACAGGTGGACGAACAAAAAATTGCATAAAAACTGATCAAAAAAATAATTTTGTCTGATACAATTGCAAAGTTACAATTTTTGGATTTTTCTTTGCTTCTACTGTGAGAATTTGCTTTTCGCCATATTTCCCTGATTCTAGGTCATCGGGAAGTACCATACACCATTTTGATGAGTAAGTGTCAAAATATATGATATAAATTTAGACGGCCGGAGATCAGAAGTGATCCTACAAGCGTTCCCCTTTTTACCGATTGCAGTACTGCCCTCTAAAAATGAAGTCAAGACAGAAAACACACCCGAAAATACGCATCTGAAGAAGTAGTACAGTGTAACAATGACTGGTGAGTTCACAGTATTTAAAGATTCGGATATCAGCATGACAATGGAATTAAACTTCCTAGCAGATTAAAGCTGTGTGCCGAACCGAGACTCGAACTCGGGACCTTTGCCTTTCACGGAAAACTGCTCTATCATCTGAGCTACCCAAGCACGACTCACGCCCCGCCCTCACAGCTTCAATCCTGCCCGCGACAGGCAAAGGCCCCGAGTTCAAGTCTCGGTCCGGCACACTGTTTTAATCTGCCAGAAAGATCCATATCAGGGAACACTCCGATGCAGAGTGAAAATCTCATTATGACTATGGAACATTATGCTTCCCAACATCTTAACACCTGGACCACCAAAATGACCATGTCCGATGCTGAGCAGTCATATTGCTAGAGGTGGGACCACGTAATGCACCCGCTCAATGTTATTGTGATTCTGTACTTCCATAAGCGCGACTTGGCCCTGATTTCATTTTTATGAATGAAATGAGCGTGACGATATCGACCTGCGCAGATGGAGGAGCTCATGGAACCAGATGGTTTTCGGTGAATGGGCTGGCCTAGCTATTGACCCGACTAAAATCTCATCGAGCACATGTGGAATCGGGTGGCCAAACGGGTAGGAGCACGTCCACATGCACCAACGTCCACGCAGCAGTTTTAAACCACGCTGGCGGAGGAATGTAAGGTCCTTCCGCAAGAGCTCTTTACCAATCCAATGACCAGCATGAGAGCAAGTTACAGAGCATGTTTTGCCATCCGTAGTCATCTCACAACCTGCTAAGAACCATGCCTTTCCTTTTATAATGTCCAGAGGATCATCATGCATCGCGATGACATCGTAATTACTGTCTTTCAATAAAAGAGTTTCCTGTGTCCTGCTCATAGTGTTTGGCTTTCAGTTACCTTCTGTACATAATGTAGCAGCTATTCCTATGTATAATCCAAGTTTCGTAGAGCTAAGTGACGTGACAGTGAGACATCGTGCGAAAGTTACTTTCGTCATCAAGCTTTTCCCACCAGTGTATTTTATCTGTTTGTGTACCGTATTTTCCGAGGTGGAGACTTGGGACCAGTCTAGCGTTGCATAAACGAGAGTGTAAAACCGGCGAAAAGCACCACATTCACTGTACGGTGTTACATACCAGACATCCTTAATATGCGAATTTCTCCCAGGCCTGTCTCATCTCCTTTTCTCGCCAGAGAGCGCTCCGCATTAGTTATAGGAGCAGTTCGGAAGAAAAAAGAAGCGGTATGCGCAAGTCAGTATTCGAAGAGCAATGTCAGCAGGTGTGTTGAAAATGTGAGACAATGAAGAGTGATAAGGATTTTTCATACCGCGACAAATGAATTCGCATAGCGTTTGCTGCTACGAGAGTCATGCGTGACCTGATATGTCCCGTACAGTGTCACCTGAATGGTTATTGTCCTATGGAAGTCTCCAAGCGGTCGCCAGCAGCTTAGTATTTCTCTCGCTGATATGACGTGAACGCGCCATGCAACATTACGGCATGTAGCAAGCTCTTATTTTATCATAATTACAATAAATGACAGAAATAAAAAAGCACACATGCTACTTCACATCCTCGTTAAATTATCAGTGCGAGATTTTTACATTCTGGGTTCCCATTACACACTTTCGGAACTTCTCATTTATCATCCGGGATAGGCAGGTACGTTAATTTAAGTGTCTGACCTTGTAACGCTAAAAAGGTATACTCCATCCATACTACAAGTCCTCGGTGTGACATTTCGGTCGATTGGTTATGAAGGACATTCTGATCATATCCATCACTATACAGGGTAGTCAGTAGCAGTCTGAAAAGCTTGTAAGGCTGTTCCGTGTTAGGTTGTGCCGAGGAATAACCGTTGAAACAAAAATTCGATACGTTGCGCCGTTTCCGAGTTAATTATCACTAAATCACTGAAGTTAGCCAATCACGCCGTTGGCCGCGCTTATTTAAGCGACCTGCCAGAGACATTGTCAATTCCCCTCCTAGCGTGGATGACAGTGCACGAGAGACTCAGCCTCTGGCTCCGATTCCATCCTCACTACCCTCCGATGTCAAAATTTTGCTTCGCTCTGTTGTTCTCTTTTAGGAAACACAAAGAGTAACATGTTCGGCGACACCGCCTTTGGCTGTCCGCTTGAATTTGCGCGCAACGGCCTTCTTGGCTTACTTCGATGCTAATTAATTCGGAAACGTACCGAACTTTTTTATTAATTATTTCTCAACACAACCTACTGACAACGTCCTTACAAGCTATGCAGACTGTTTCTGACCAATCTGTATAGTCAACCCGTTTCATGTAAGCCAAGTCTATATGCGGTGACTTACGATCGAAATAGTTCTGAAAATATGCTACAATTAACATATAAACCCTTTTCTTCCTTTTTCATCTTCTGTCGCTTGACCCGACTTTCGGGTAAGTTAAATCAATAAATTTCTTAATGTTCTATACCTTTCCTTTAGCCCATCATCGTTCATTGTTTCTGATCCTTTATTGTATTCTTTTTGTATCATCAAGTACTTGCAGCCATCGTACTCAGTTATTTGTTGTACATTTTCCAGTCTGTGTCCCCTACAGATTTGCCCTCTACTGGTCTAAGTACCATGGAAGATATTCCTTGAAATCTTAGCACAACCAGCATCTCTTTCCTGTCATTCATCCCCGCGCCGATTTTGCGGAGAACCTCACTTGTTATCTGATCGGTCCATCACCTATTTCTATAAACAATGTGAAGATGCGTTGTATTATATCACATATTCAGAGAAAAATCATAAATGTTTCGGAAATTAATGATAATGTTCAACAAATTACGATTTTTCCTAACAGACTTCTTTCATTTTACAAGCGCAGTTTCGTAATTATGAAATCACAAATTTAGAAAAAATTATTTGAAGCTTCTGCTTACAAGAAATAGCTGTCCAGTGAAAATGGAAACCCAAATACATAGAGCAAATAAACTAAACAGAATTATTTTACAGACTTAATACGATTTCTTTTAACATAGCCGAATCTGTCGTTTCCATGATGGACATATGTCACTCGGCGTGTCTGACTAATTTAAATATATATTGGAACCATGTCAATGTTCGATATTTCATTCCAGCCAGCACGAGATCGCACAAAACGAATTCTCGCACGCCGTGTTTTGGACAGCTTCGTCAAACAGCTTCGGTGTTGATGTCTGTGCTGGCGAGAATACTAATGCAAGTGTAGATACGTGTGTGTGTGTGTGTGTGTGTGTGTGTGTGTGTGTGTGTGTGTGTGTGTGCGCACTAGACTGTAATACTGTTGTAATAGGTACGCAGGTATCGTGTTGTCGATGATGTGATAAAGCGAAGATTGTAAATGGGTTTTTGTCGAATAATATTAGCGACTCGTGGCAGCAGCAGATTATGAGAAACATAATAGTATTTTGTAATCTATGTCTGGGATTACTTGCCAACTTCAACGATTCTGCATGTGAAATACTAATACGTATATTTCTATTCACTTGTCAGGCGTGAGATACGGTTTGGCAACAAGCTGTCAGTAATTATTGAACACTGATGAAATTCTAAGGTCACTCGAATCAGCATGTCATATGTTTCTACGACAGAAAGCGATTCCAAGTTCACATGTACTGAAATCTTAGTTTGTATTTAACATAAATATAACCATCCGTGGCGTTATATACTTACACACGAGGACCAGAAAGGGAAGAGAGTGACTTTACACCTACAGTAAAGGTAACGGACTATGATTGCAAAATCTCTGAATGGGGGAACGAACACTCCAGAAATTTTTGTTAGCCGATGTATGCAACACTGTTAAAGACAACACATCACACACATACAAACACAGACACACACACACACACACACACACACACACACCACACACACACACACACACACACACACACACAAACATACACACACCCGCGCGCGCGTACGTAACACAAACACGCAGTTGCTACGATATTTGTCCCGTTTCATCTTGAAATCTGTGTTCAGCGTTAAAAAAATGTCAGTTTTATTTTACGTCCTCTCGCCACGAAGGTTTTGTGTACATTTACATCATAAAAGTGCAACACAGATTTTAAATCTAGCATGTATTTCACCGGTTGAAATGTTTCTCTAGAAACCATCGTTTCGGCACTTGACTTGTATTATACTTTGTAAACAACGAATGAAACACGAACCATCAAATATATACTGAATGCCTGGGCAGCCTATACATGGAAAGCGTAGGCTGTATATGTTGAATGATGTTTGAGTGAACGAGACGAGAATAGTTACATAAAAACAAAAGTACGAAGCTGTCTAAGTGAACTGTATTACTAGAAGGATCAAACCGAATTAGTGAATGAAAGATGAGACACTTATAACGCACTCGGAATACGACACATTTTGTTCAGATACATGAACATTAGTGGTAATGCTGAGTCATTTCACAAGGTATGTTTTATTTCCCATGGCATTTATTTTACACTAAGATTTCTGGAAGGATTAAACGTGTATGAACTGCATCCTAATGCCCAAGATTGTATTTTTAAAGCAATTGTTATTAACGCTTTTTAAGAAATGACCACTACAACCCAAAGGAAAGTTTAAACGATGTTTCGGATAATTTTTCAGAAAACGGTATATGATTTTCCTTATTCAGAGCGAGGACTAATAACTATTCACTACATTCGTTGTCATTCGCTGGCTTAATCTATGCAGCGGAACCATCAGAAAAGAAGCTTTTGAAATGGAAAGATATCCACCCACTGCCCCTTAAAGTGTTTCACTGGTTTCACGGTTTTGAAACATGCATTCTTTTGTTTATGAGTAGAAACATTCACCAAGTCACTTTATATGAAAGCAAGTACGGGTCCTCTTAGTTCTGGCGTCCCTGGAAATCTTCCTTGACGAAAATCAACAAGGAGCTAACAACCAGTAAGTGATCGAGCGAGCGTCGTGGCCGTAAGTGGAAAGCACTCTCTGTGGTCGATTTGCTACCAGTCCGACTAGATAATTATCGATTCAAGCAATCCACTTCGTTGACATGCAAATGCTAAGAGAAGTAGCCCTAGCACACACTTAGAAATATCGTATTTAATGTTTCCTCTTTCCTTATCTAACTTGACATTATCAGCGGTATAGGAGTGCTAAGTCAGACATAGTGCCTTTTGACCTGTCGTGATAAACGATGGGCTTCTTGGATATTTGGACCACAAATACAACTTTGATGTACAGCGTTAAATAAAAGAAGAATATCAGTATGCAGCATTTCGTTCTGAACCTCATTGTGCGTGCATTTCACAGATACATGCACGTTAGAAAATGCTTATGCCTGAACTCGAATTACGGTGGAAAGTGTGTTATGGATAGAGAAGTTTCTCACAAGATAACAAGCAAATTGACAATTATGCAACAACTTTCACAATCTTACTAAAACGGAAGACATTTAGTAAATCCGGCTACATTTCAGAAAAAAATATGAAGCAACGCGTTCAAACCACAACAGTTTCTTACGTAGTGGTACTCACATAAGTACGAACCTTATTACATTGGCTTTCTTGTCAGCAGTGAACAGGAAACGATTACCATCTCCCTTCAGTTTACAGCGCATGCAAAGCTATGCAAAGCTATCAACTTAGAACTGTGGGGTTTTTGAAAGTATTAAAGACAGACAATAAATTTCTAAGTAAGTTAATTCCATTAACTCGATGAATAACACAACAATTGTCACCTTACATTATCACAGATTCAAATAGCTCCCTCAGTTCACTTTCTACAATATGCTCATCATCTTTGTCGTAAAACATATCTGTAGAAACAATGACACTCTGTGAGGGGATTCTGACGGACTTTTAAAGTCACAATAAGCAAGGAAGCCGGCCGGGGTGGTCGAGCGGCTCTGGGCGCTACAGCCTGGAACCACGTGACTGCTACGGTCTCAGGTGCGAATCCTGCCTTGGGCATGGATGTGTGTGATATCCTTAGGTTAGTTAGGTTTCGGTAGTTCTAAGTTCTAGGGGACTAATGACGTCAGAAGTTAAGTCCCATAGGGCTCAGAGCCATTTGAACCATTTGTTTAATCAAGGAAAATGTTGACGCATTAAGAGAAGTCTGACAACCGACGGTGTTCGCAACTGCGACTGTTGCGCAGTTTTGTGTCCTGAGTCTGTAGGAAACTTTGTCTAC
The DNA here is from genome assembly GCF_023864345.2 of Schistocerca serialis cubense. Lineage (NCBI taxonomy): Eukaryota > Metazoa > Arthropoda > Insecta > Orthoptera > Acrididae > Schistocerca > Schistocerca serialis. The sequence goes on from NC_064642.1 coordinate 651,818,562, forward strand.
TTTCACTACCGTTAGGCCAGTTGTGTTGCTCGCTGATTGACACATCCCTTCTAGGAAAGTTAATCGTACAGTCATTGGACTCTCAGGGCAAGTACAACAAATAAATTGCTTCCTAAATACCAACCCAATGTGAACACTGCTGTCTCTTTCTCTGCCTCTCAAGATACACCTCGAAGCTAACGCAGCTACGTGCTCAAATGACAATAATCTACACTGTTTTTCCAAGCTTATAGTAACAGAGCTTTGTGTTTTTATTCCAGTTGGTGGTAAATTTAAGTGTTCACAGTAGCATGAAATCTTGCCAACAAAGCACACTAGGCTCTAACTCGCTACTTCATGTCGCTACCAGGTAATTTACCTACAGATGTCTGTCTAAATCTCTTAATTTCTGTTATTTTTTAATGTGGTCGAGCGTTACTGATTGCAGTAGTTGAAGATTAGCAGCTCTTTCTTGAATACATTTCACAGGAGACTGGTCAATTGAGCTACGGTCGCACATGTTCACTATCGCTTTTTCTCACGTTTATTATGTGGTTTGCCTTTGACATTGTCAAAAATAAAACCTCATTTCTTTTGTTTAACGATTGGGGGGGGGGGGGGGGGCGTGTACAAAACCGATCGCAAAGCACACTCACTTTGGCCACTGTTTGCCCTGGATGTGGATGTCCGTGCACTCATACTTACACAAACATCACTAATCGCTCATCAACAGTATTCGTATAATAGTGTTCGCTCACGCTAGCGATGGCTTCACAACTGAAACAATGCAGTACTGAAACAAAACAACACAGCACGAATAATAAAGTTTTTCCTTATCTTGAAAGCATCTGTAAAACAACTCTTTATTTTCTCATTCACGCAGAGTCAAGAGGTATACGTGGACTTCTCCGACACTGGAGTTTGAATACTCTCAGGATTACTTGAGCTGTTAGCGATAATGTTGTTAATAACAAATATAAAAACTCCATACTTACAAAATTTTAATTTGTGACTGAGTCTTCAACAATGAAATGTCTACTAAATGATGATTCCACTCAGTCTGCAGTTTAAATGAAATATTTGATATTTGAAAACAGATTCCATACTATGATCATAGTAATTGATTCCATACTGTCAGGTGATTTGTTGTTTTCAGATGTCCACTCATAATCTATAATTCTAATTTCTTCATTTTTATGGTTTTTATTTTAATGATTATGTTATATTGTTCTTTTGCTACACTGTCAGCTTCCTTTCTTTTCATATTTTTTTGCGGCTAGATTGGTCACTGCTTTTAATTTTAGGTTGAGATTATCAGCCTGAGCTTTTACAGGCTAGCGTTTATTTGATTTTTTATACTTTAGTTGCTAGATTGCCTTTGTTGCTGGTTTTATTTAAGGCTCATGATTTTGCTAATTCTCTTTGCTTTCCTTTGTTGTATGTGTGTGACTATAGTGTACGTTTGATCACAGTAAGACAATTAAAAGTTGAAAATAAGGTTGATTTTTAATAAACTTGTGGTGTGGCACCTGTAATAAAAATGTTATTGTGTTATAAAAGCTTCATAAATCATCATTATGTTTACTAGGACACTTGATAACGGTCAAGTATTTGTTGCTAGCCTAGCGATTAATTCAGATATTCTGAAGCATTCTACTTCCCTGTAAGATAGTTCTTATTCTAATTTTTACATCCAGAAAAATACTATGCGAGTCACTATACAGCACTTGCTGGAGGGTGCTTCAAACGTTTTTAAGTCTCTACCTTCAAGGCAAAAGGGAATTAAAGACATCAGCCGCCAGTGGACACTGATTTATGTCAACGGGGCAATTGAAAAGTTGTGCCGGACTCTGATTCAAAGCCGAGTCTTCTGCCTACAAGGCATTTGCGCTGACCACTACACCATCCAGACATTTATCAGATCACCGTAACTGCTTGGACAACCCTAGCCCAAGCCCGCCCGGCTAGCCACGCGGTCTAACGCGCTGCTTCCCGAGCGGTAGGGCGTAACGGTCCCAGGCACGAATCCGCCCGGAGGATTAGTGTCGAACTCCGGTGTGCCGGCCAGCCTGTGGTTGGATTTTAAGGCGGTTCTCCATCTACCTCTGCAAGTGCGGGCTGGATACCCTTATTCCGCCTCAATTACACTGTGTCGGCGATTGCCACGCAAACACCGTTTCCACGTACACGTACGCCATTCCTATTCTACCACGCTAATGTTTGGGGTTACACACTCGTCTGATGTGAGACGGGGGGGGGGGGGGGGGGGGTCACAGAACGGGACAAAAACCCTGCGTTCGGTGTGGGGCTCCGGAGGGGGGGGGGGGGGGGGGGTGGACGGTGGACTCAAAAATGGCTCTGAGCACTGTGGGACTTAACATCTATGGTCATCAGTCCCCTAGAACTTAGAACTACTTAAACCTAACTAACCTAAGGACAGCACACAACACCCAGCCATCACGAGGCAGAGAAAATCCCTGACCCCGCCGGGAATCGAACCCGGGAACCCGGGCGTGGGAAGCGAGAACGCTACCGCACGACCACCAAATGCGGGCGGGGGAGGGGGGGGGGGTGGACTGCTGTGGCCTGTTGTGGGGCTGTGAACAGTCGTTTCTAGGTCTCCCGTTTAATACAATACATTACCCTAGGACACCTTTCATCAGAGGCAAAATCTCTCAACTTACGCCACGCACTACCAATGTTGTGCTCCTGCTCAATAGCGGCATTAGTTGCAGCAACTCGCCGATTCCGGTAAGAGTTCCAGCTTGGTGTGCCTCTGCATAGCCTTAATTATACACGAGCAGTCTGTTCTTTTGGACATGTTCGAAAGAAAAGATACCATACATAAGGCTACCCTTCCTGTACCACTCGAGATTGGTGCTCGAGAAAGAATTTTCTGCAGGCAGTATAAACTCTACTCTATTCATTTCATGGCCCTTCCTCGAGATGTACCATATATTTGCAACATTCCACCATCAAAGGGAAGGATTATCACGGTAACTCCTATGGACTCAGTGCGGAGACAGTGATATGATATCTTTATACAGAAACAAGGAACGGTTAATTTTCGATGAACATTTAATTAAGAGCTGAAGATTGCTGTTTATATTTTTAGGAAGAATTCATTTCTTATGTGACTGTAACGATATAAAATTCACAATTCGACTGCTACCCACTAAGACTGCAATACCACGGTAGCAAATAGCTAAGCTTGCTTTATTATGCGTATACAATACACTAGGAAGAATAGGTGATTAATTTTGTAGGTGATTTGGTGTTAATAGGATGCGAAATGAAGTACATAGGGCTGCAATCTCTGGCAGTAAAAACGTCTTTAATCTTGTTGAGTATCGAATAGAACTGAGCCTCAATGACAGAAACGCGTACCGATGCTTCAATGCTATCACATCAATAAGTCATATTGGCTGGCGATTGGTTGCCAGTTTCTTGACAACTGAAGACCAGGTATTTTCAATGAATAAGAGACTAGAACTACGCGCATTGCCAGGGGAAGCAGAGTGGGGTACGTAGGACGGCACAGGAAAGGTCCAGTCTTACGTTATCTTATTGAAATCTAACTACACTGACATCCCAGAGATATGGCAAAACCACCGTCCTTAATAGTCATAAATGTAGCGGATCCTGTGGATATTGCCACCTTTGCGAGCCACAGGCGAACATTTTGTGTAGCAGTTGGCACCTTAAACCAAGATGCCAGCTGACGGGCCCATACTGTTTTGACGAAAGCAGTCTAGTAACGTTCGTTCCCCTCCGAGCCTCCACGTATAGTTATGCCCTCCATATGCAGAACGGGTCGCACCTTAAGAAATGATGGTTCAAAATGGCTCTAAGCAGTATGGGACTTAACTTCTGAGGTCATCCGTTCCCTAGACTTAGAACTACTGAAACCTAACTAACCTAAGGACATCACACGCATCCATGCTCGAGGCCGGATTCGAACCTGCGACCGTAGCAGCTGAGTGGTCCTGGACTGAATCGCCTTGAACCGCTCTGCCAGCAGTTTCCTCGATATTGGATCGGTCAATGGTTACCAGACCTTAAAATCGATTATTTGTAAGAAGAAAATGTGTAACGTTGACGATGTAACAAGAAGAATCGCATTATCTCGTCAACAAATAACGGCAGAAACATTGCCACTTCTTCATCAAAATTGGTTAGAGTGTCTGTCACAGTTTGCTGACTTAGAAAATATAAAGTCGAAAATTTGTAAGTGTGTGTGTGTGTGTGTGTGTGTGTGTGTGTGTGTGTGTGTGTGTGTGTGTGTGCGTGTGTGTTGCGAGAGAGAGAGAGAGAGAGAGAGAGAGAGAGAGAGAGAGAGAGAGAGTTAGCCCGTGTGTTCTTCCTTTACGCTGAGATGGCTGTACAGATAGACAGGCAAACCTACATATATGGGTGAAGATGGAGTGTAGCTCATGCGGCGCCGATAACAGTACTTTATTCATCTAGTATTTCAGAATGAGAGCACTTAGTGACTTGCAACAAACATTACACATAATTTCAAACTTTTATGAAGCTTTTTTGCTCTGACAGCCCCCGGAAAACAATCGAAAGGAAAAAGTTTATCTCTATATTTTTGCTGTTATTGCAGTAAAACTACCGCAAGAAGCATGACGCTTTAATTAATCTGTTCTTTACTGTTAACTGTGTCCACAACTCATTTCACGAACAGTCCCCACATCTACCACTGGACGTACCTGCATAATTGTATCGCAGTTCAGGATAAACGACGTAGTAAATACTGATCTAGGAAAGAGGTGGAGATGGACAGAAAGGGGCTACGAGATGGACAGAGAAGGAAAGGCGAAGGAGACGGACAGAGCGAAGACGAGATGAACAGCAAGAGGGGGAGAACGAGATGGACAGACAGAAGGTGAGGAGGACAGAGACGGGGGTGAGGACGGGGTTGACGGAGAGAGGGGATTTATAGAGCAAGGGAGGGGGGAGGGGGAGGAAGGAGGACATGGACAGAGAGAGGGCGAAGGAAGAGATGGCCTAGTAATAAGATTTGAGTAAATGCATAGCTGTGCATTTTTTATAAATAACTGTTTAACTGCGGGTAACACCACGGGGCGCAGCTAATACCTGATGTGTAACGCCATGCGATACTCTTTGCACGAATGTAGTCTGAGTGATATTTCCCCAATTTGACTATGCGAACTACTTTTCTTTTATTACTGTCATGATTTCGGCCTTAAATGACAGTCAAGTACACCTCTGAAAAAAAATTTTGGACCAGTGCATAGCAAGCGAGATACACCAAAATTTAACATCAGTATGCCATTCCAATATCAGATAAAAATTGTCGAAATAATATTGCTTGCATGTTGGGTACAATTAGATTTTGTTAAATAGTGTGTAGAACGTATGCGTCTGGCGTATATCATTTGACTTTCCGAAAATTATCATCCACATAATTCCTTACGTTGTCAGATCCGACAAGTGGGAAAATTATCGCACAATCAGCTTGACACTTCATGCATCCAAGTTGCTGACAAGAACAATATGCAGAAGCATTGAAAATAAAACTAAGGATGTGTTATGTTGGGACCAGTTTGGCTTTAGGGAAGGTAAAGCCACCAGAGAGGCAATTCTGACGTTGCGGTTAATACTGGAAGCAACGCTAAAGAAAAATTATGTTCATACGATTGGTCGACCTTGAAATAGAGTTCGACAGCGTAAAATGGTGAAAGATGGTCGAAATTCTGAGAAAAATAGGAGTAAGCTGTAGGGACGGTCGGGTAGTGTATATCATATACAAGAACCAAAAGGAAAAATAAGAGTCGACTACCAAGAACGAAATGCTCGGATTAAGAAGGGTGTAAGACAGTGTTCGATCTATGTATCTAAGAAGCAATTAAGGAAATAGCAGAAGGTTCAAGCGTGGAATTAAAATTCGAGGTGAAGGGATATCAATAAGATTCTCTGACGACATTCCTTTCCTCAGTGAAAGTGAAGAAGAATTACAAAATCTATTGAATAGAATCAACAATCTAATGAGTACATAATATGGACTGAGGGCAAATTAAAGAAAGACGAAAGTAGTGAGTAGTAAAAAGAAGGGGAACAGCTAGAAACTTAACACGCAGTGGGCGAATTTAAGGAATTCTGATACCTAGGCACCAAAATAACCCACGAGGGACGGAGCAAGGAAGACATAAAAAGCTGACTAGGACTGGCAAAAAGGGCATTCCTGGCCCCGAGATGTCTGCTACTATCAAACATAGGCCTTTATCTGAGGAAGAAATTTCTGAGAACGTCCGTTTGGAGCGGTTCTAGGCGCTATAGTCAGGAACCGCGCGACCGCAACGGTCGCAGGTTCGAATCCTGCCTCGGGCATGGATGTGTGTGATGTCCTTAGGTTAGTTAGGTTTAAGTAGTTCTAAGTTCTAGGGGACTGATGACCTCAGAAGTTAAGTCCTACAGTGCTCAGAGCCATTTGAACCATCTGAACGTCCGTTTGGAACAAAGCATTGTATGGTGGTGATACATGGACTGTGAGAAAACCGGAAAGGAAGAGAGAACGAAGCATCTGACCTGAGGATAATTTAGGTTAAGTAGTGTGTAAGCTTAGGGACTGATGACCTTAGCAGTTAAGTCCCATAAGATTTCACACTCAGTTGAGCAGTTGAACAGAATGGACATCAGCAATTACATTGTCTGAAAATACGCTATGAAAGTTACTGCTTGATTGGTGGTCAAAAATGAACAGTGTAGGTTGGAAGTCTACGTTGCAAGATCCATGATACCGGAAATATCATGGGAGATAAACATTAGTCGCTGCTTTCATCACATGTAAACATATGCATGACTCACGCTACATCTTTCATGCGAACTTGACATTTATCGGAAGCCGTCTCCACGATGTTGCAGTTTTATTGGCCTTTAAAGTACTTGTAACGGCAGCGTTGAGCGTCTTCTCGTGCGCAGGTAGTAGGCCGCTAGGGCAGTAACCGCGGCCACACTCTTGGCCGGCAGGTGTCGCTGTAATGCGAGCTGGGACGGACACGACGCTGTCCCTCCCCGCGGGCGCTAAGTGATGGAGCGCGGCCGCCCCTGGTTGTCGGCGCTGCACGGTGTGTCCTCGGCCCCGCTAGGCGCGCCTCGACGACGCAGCCCCCTTCATCAAGCAGAGGGCCTCGCGACAGCGGACCGCCGTGCCGCCGCGCGACGCACGGGTAATTGATTGATGGGCGCGCCCACCCCCACCTCCTGCCCCACACCTGCCTGATGAAGCGCGAACCGCCGCGTCCGGCTACCGAGGCGGCGCTCAACTTTCGCCCCGACGGATAAATCACTGTGCGTGACCGCTGAAGTCCCACGCTTTCCCAGGTGGGACGCAATCATCCTCGAGTACCTCCTGTAGATGATGGCTTCAATCTTTTACTGCAGCTTAGTTCATAAATCTCGCAACATACGAGATCATAGAAGCGGACTCTACAATTAACAATCAACATTAAACATTGGAGGGCTCCGAAAAATCCAAAATAACCGTTTTCTAACCATCAATGCGTCACTACCAGGGCTTTCCGAGAGTAGTAAATCATGATATGTTCGGTCTTGCATTGGATCCTAAGATCAAATTCATAGGACATTTCGACGTTCCAGCCGGTCGCCATCCCCAGTTGCTAAGCTAATCTGGAAACTTACTTTATTTACACATTTTTTCCATTCATTCACCCAGAGATCGTCTCACGACGATAGAGGGCTTATTAGAATACGATGTAAATTAAAGCTCAAATAAACCTACACAGAGACTGTATAACTACGTTTAATGGGGATAGGACAGGTAATCAGCCTTGGTCTTGCCGAAATAATTATCCCAACATTTGCATGGAGTGGTCTGGGAGCAACACTGAATGGCCAAGTAAGGATGACCGGCGCAGAAAGCATACTTCCGATAATGAGCTCAATGTCTTAACATCTGTACTGCTTCATTCCAATGAAACCTATAGTAATGTTCTTTTGAGAAGACACAGTAACTTTCCGACTTCGTCTCTCTGTTCAGTCCGAAGACTGGTTTGATGCAATCCTCCATGCTGCTCTATCTTGTGCGAGGCTCTTAATCTCCGAATAATTACCGCAACGTACATCCTTCTGAATCTCCTTGTACTACTCACCTCTTGGTCTCCCACTTCGAATTCCTCCCTCCTCCCCCCCCCCCCCCACATAAACCTCCAGCACTAAATTCCCTTCATGTCTCAGCCGGCAGGGGTGACCGAGCGGTTCTAGGCGCTACAGCCTGGAACCGCGCGACCGCTACGGTCGCAGGTTCGAATCCTGCCTCTGGCATGGGTGTGTGTGATGACCTTAGGTTAGTTAGGTTTAAGTAGTTCTAAGTTCTAGGGGACTGATGACCTCAGAAGTTAAGTCCCATAGTGCTCAGAGTCTTCATGTCTCAGAATATATCCCATCAACCGTTCCCATTTTCTAGCGAGCTTGAGGACGATTCACCCATCAAACCATCAGCATTATTCTGTAGCATCACATTTCAAAAGCTTCTGTTCTCTTTTTGTCTACAATGTTTATCGTCAATTTTTCACTTCAATCCTTTGCTGCACTCCATTCAAATATTTTCACAGCAGCCTCCATGACACTTAAACCTATGTTCTACCTTAATAAATTTCTCTTCTTCAGAAACACTTTTCTTGCCAGTGACATTCTACATTTTATATCCTCTCTACACCTGCCATCACCTGTTATTTTACTACCCAAATAGCAAAACTTGTCTACTATTTAAAGTATCGTTACCTAACCTAATTCGCTTATCATCAAATCATTTATTTCGACTAAATTCGATTATCCTTATTTTGCTTTCGTTGACGTTCATCTTACATCCTCCATTCAAGACACTGTCCTTCTATTCAGTTGGCCTTCCAAGTCCTTTGTTGTCTCTGACAGAATTCCAACATCATTAAGTAACAGATTTTTTATTTCCTCTTCCTGGACCTTAATTCCTATTGCAAAGTTTTCTTTGTTTTCCTTTACTACTTGCTCGATGTTCAGATTGCATAACATCGAGGGTAGGTTCTACTCATTTCAACTCCTTCCTCAACCACCGCATCTCTTTCATGTTCCCCCACTCTTATAACTGCTGTCTGGTTTCTGTAGAAGTTGTAAATAGGATTCACTCCCTGTAATTTAGTTTTAAATAGGCTTTCACTCAATGTATTTTACCACTGGTAACTTCAGAATTTCAAAGAGGGTATTCCCGTCAACAGTGTCAGAAGCTTTTCCTAAGTCTCCTAATTCTATAAATGTACGTTTGACTTTCCTTAAACTATCTTCTAAGAGACGTCGTAGGTTTGGATCTGGCTCCCGTGTTCCCACAGTTCTCCGGAATTCGAACTGATATCCCCCGAGGTCGGCTTCTACCATTTTTTCCATTATTCTATAAGTGATATTCGTGTTGATATCTTGCAACAATGGTTTGTTAATCCGATAGTTCGGAAATATTCACATCTGTTAGCACCTACATTTTTGTAATTGTAACTGTCACATTCTTCTTGAAATATGAGGATATTCCGCCTGTCTCATACATCTAGCTCACCAGATGGAAGAGTTCTGTCATGGCTAGTTCTCCACAGTTCATCAGTGCTAACAGAATGTCGTCTACTCTCGGCGTCTTGTTTCGACTTAGGTCTTTCAGTGCTCAGTCAAATTCTTCTTCTAAGTCCTAACATTTGTCTTCTTACCATTCCCGCTTAGCTGTTTTATATTTTCTCCTTGCATCACTTAAAATCGATATCTCCTGTGTTATCCAAGGATTTTTAATAGACCTTGCCTTTTTACCTAATTCAACCACTGCTGGCTTCAGTATTTAATCTCTCAAAGCTACCCATTTGTGTTCTACTGTATTCCTTTCCCCTCTTCTTGGCAGTCGTCGCTCCCCCTGAAACTCAGAACGACCTCTTGTTCTTTCAAATTATCCCAGTCCCATCTCTTAATTTCTATACCTCTTTACAATTTCTTCACTCTTAAAATATAGTTCATAAGCATTAAATTGTGGTCAGGGTCACATCTGCCCCTGTAAACGTCTTAGTTTAATATCTGGTTCCTAAATCTCTGTCTTGCTATTGTGTACTCGGTGTGAAATCTTCGAGTGTCTCCAGATATCTTTCAAGAGTACAAACTTTTTTCACGGTACTTAAACCAAGTGTTAGTGATGATTAAATTATGCTCTGCGCAAACTCCTACCAGGCAGCTTCTTTTCTCATTCCTTGCCCCCAGTCCATATTCACCTATGATTTTTCCTTTTCTTCCTTTTCCTAACTTCGATTTCCAGTCCAGCATCGCTATTAAATTTTCATCTCCGTTAACTATCTGAATAATTTCTTTTATCTGATCGTATATTTCTTCAGTCTCTTCATCATATGTAGAGCTATTTACCATATAAATTCGTACTATTGTGGTGGGTGTGGGCTTCGTGTACCTTGCCTACAGTTACGTTTTCAGTATGGTGTTCATAGTAGCTTACCCACATTCTTATTTTCTTACTCATTATTAAACCTGCTGCTGCATTGCCCCTACATATAAACTGTAGTCACCCTGCAAGAGTCGGCCGTGCGGCCGTGCAGTTCTAGGCGCTTCAGTCTGGAACCGCGTGACCGCTACGGTCGCAGGTTCGAATCCTGCCTCGGGCATGGATGTGTGTGATGTCCTTAGGTTAGTTAGGTTTAAGTAGTTCTAAGTTATAGGGGACTGATGACCACAGATGTTAAGTCCCATACTGCTCAGAGCCATTTGAACCACCCTGCAAGACGCCGTCATGTTATCAGTAGTGGATTTATCTCTGTCTTATTCTGGCTCTGTTTTTCGCGACAACACTGAGGCATTCTTGGCATAAAAAATTAATTTTGGAGTGAACACTTAGTGTGTAGTGGGGCGATCGCTATGTTATAGAAATAATTCAAAACCCAAGATCGTTTAGTAATGTTTACTGGGTAACCTGTTTCAACACACTGAAGGTGCCGTGATCGGATCTGTGAAGATATAACAAGACAGGTTTGAGGGAGTGCTTACATGAGTTACACTATATACATTACTATAAGTGCAGCATCACATACCTGAATGTATTTTAACATTTATAAAACATTTGGATATAACGATACATAAGGCAGACCAGCTGATATAAAATCATTGTCACAAAAATTGAGAAAGAACTGCACTCCTGGTAATTCTTTTCCATGATTTATGTAAAACCGAAGTCACAAGATAAAACTATTTGGTACATTAAGAAACAACTGCTCTCCTGGTCATTCTTCTCTATGAGTATTTAAGCGACTTGGCTGTTGAATTATTTCTATAAAAAATTAAATTGATTGGTCCTTCCCAATACACATATTCACTATCTAATGTATTCAGAATGAGTATGTATACTGATCCCAGTTAAATAAGGAAAGAAGAATTTAATTAATAAATGTTTAATTATAAAATAAAAAGGAAAATGCAAAAAAAACATAACATGGAATCCTAACAAATGTATAATTGTAATTCATACTATTTACCCTATCCAAGACTGGCACATCTCTTAAGTGTCTGAAAGCGTCCTCTGTTATGTTCGATAAGAGCACTCCAAAGGTTGACACTGTCAACCCTCTTCGTGGTTCTAACCACTACCTAAGTTGACTCAGAAAGACGAACTACTGGAACTGTACGTGTTTCACTTTACTGTCCCCCTGTATTAGTTCGATGCGCAAATATCACCGAAGTGATCAGCAAAGAGTGGATCTTCCGCGTCGTAAAAGACTTGCGGGGCTGTGGAGATGCAGCGTGGCGCCCAGAAAATAAATACGGCTACGCAACGGTCGTATTATTACGTCCGAAAATTGCTACGGCTCAAAATACTCAACTTTCGCAATTGTTTAGGAGAGTCTGCAGTCTTCTTGCGTAGACTGGCGAGGAACAGAGGTGTGTCTCTAGTGCACGAGTGTAAATGAGCACTTCTCAATACTAAAAACACCACAATGAAGTACCAACCTGTTCCTCTCTCTACAGAGAAAAAAACTCCTCGCACCTCAAGTAGTGCAACCAGCACTGTACTAAGTAATACCGAGACTAGTCACTGGACACGATGCCAGCAACGTCTCAGAGCAACCTTCCTTGTGCTCCTGCTCCCCTCCTCTCGCTGGGCAACAGGCTCGCTACAAAGCCTCTGTTACTGCAGTGTCAGTTTTGGAGACAGCCAATCACGGCTCTCCATTCGAAGCGATTTTCTCCCACCCTTGAAAGATGTGAAATCCCTCGCCAGCCTCCACAACCTTCGAGATGTTTCCCGGAAGATTCATACAAATGAATGCTCAGCCTCGGTGGAGGCCCCCTTCACTGTCCACAGCTTTTAGAAACGCTGCCTGCCTCTTCGTCGCTATGGCCAGCGAAAAATTTAATTTTCCCAGCGCACGCAATATTATTGTTTTCGGGACAAGCTAGCCAGTATCAATCCTTTCCATTAATAAAGTGACAACTCTCCTAAACATCGGTCTCTCTTGGTATAAAATATCTGTATAAATTAACATGATGACTTGTAATTGATAATTCTATCATGTATGTTGACCGAAATACTGGCACCTTGCATCCTGACCAGAAATTCTGTTCCTCCTGCCACCGAACTTCACTAATTCCCACAGTATTCAACTTTAGCCAATCTATTTCCCTTTTTAAATTTTGTAACCAACATGCACGATTAAGGGATCTGACATTACACACTTCGATCCATAGAACACCACTTTTTTTTCTCCTGATGATGACATCCTCGTGAGTAGTCCCTGCCCGGATATATGGATGGAGGAGAATTTTACCTAAGGAATATTTTACCCAAGATGTTGCCATCATCACGAACCTTACAGTAAAGCTGCTTGCCCTCGGGAAGAATTATTTCTGTAGTTTTCACTAGTTTTCTGCCATTTCCTGTACCAGCATAGGAAGGCCGTTTTGGTTAATGTCACAGGGCCAAATCAGTTGATCTTCTAGACTGTTGCCGCTACAACTACCGAAAAGGCTGCTCCACCTCTTCAGGAACCACACGTTTGCGTGGCCTCTCAACAGACACCTCATCCCTCCCTTGTGGTTTGGTTGCGTCTACTGTGCGGCCAGCCGGTCGGAGTGGTTAAGCGGTTCTAGGCGCTTCAGTCTGGAACCGCACGACCACAACGGTCGCAGGTTCGAATCCTACCTCGGGCGTGATGTGTGTGATGTCCTTAGATTAGTTAGGTTTTAGTAGTTCTAAGTTGTAGGGGACTGATGACCTCAGATGTTAAGTCCCATACTGCTGAGAGCCATTTGAACCATTTTCCTGTGCGGCCAAGTGTATCGCTGAGGCACGCAAGCTCAGCACAAGGTCGATGGTTCACGTATATGCACACAGTAACGTAACTTATAATCTAAAATATTGTTTTGTTCTGCATCATTAGACATACTGTGGACTGCTGGTAACTCCTGGACCACAAACGTGTAGCTACAGCCCTTACACTCCTTTCAGGCTTTTCAGAAAACGTACTTCTTTCAATTGGTCTGGAAAACTGCGTCTGCATCCCAAAATGATGACTGAGGTACTGAGCTCAGGAGGAAGACAAGACGTTACTCTTATGTATTATCGAGCTTGGCACAAGATTTTCTTCAAAAATCATTACATCAGAATATTGTGTTTTCACATAATGCGGCACCTTCCGTTATTAACTCCCAGTCTGAGTACTCTAAGTAATCAGTAACTGGTTGGTATGCTTCACTTTCCTGCTTTTTTAAACAGACGTATCTTAGTAATCTTTTTTTATCCTCTCGAGCAGGTTATAATACTATTCCTTCCCATGACTGAAAACGCTACATTGAGTGTTTTTGTTTTTGTTTCCCTAAGTAAATGTAATTTCAAATTGGTTCGTATTAAATGATCATGTGTAGTACTATTAGCAAATACTAATGATTTCCGCGATTTTGTGATTAGACAAGGACCTGAAAATGGTGTAGTCAAACGCGGAAACAGGTCGCATAAATGAATTACATTCAAAATATTGACGCCCAAGGGTGTTTTTAATTTTAGATTTAATATTGAACAGTCGAAGTCCCTCAAGCATCTTGTACAAATATGGCCTTAGAGAAATTAATAAGAGATTTTGTTTGTCCTTAAAGCACGTTCAAATGGTTCAAATGGCTCTGAGCACTATGGGACTTAACATCTATGGTCATCAGTCCCCTAGAACGTAGAACTACTTAAACCTAACTAACCTAAGGACATCACACAACACCCATTCATCACGAGGCCCTTAAAGCACGTAAAACATTTTCATCTCTCCCTCTATTAGACGTGAGTGAGATTCCTAATGATTCTGATGGGAAGGAATTTACAATAACTTGGTGTGTTAACCCTTTTCACCCTGAGAGAAAATTTCTTAAAAGTTTATCGGTTGGGTATCAGTTTCTATACTTCATCACATCTGGAATTAGGTAAAAATACTGAAAAAATTCTCAGTGCGATAGTCTGTTCAAGAAGTCGTTAACATGATCCTGTTACTCAAGATACAAACATTTATAATATCCAAAAGGCACTTCATGCCTGTGTTCGAACAACTTACATAAGTTAAATGAAACATCTCAATCTAAAATCATACAGGAATTTCTGAAAGTAACTAAATATAGAAAAACATATTTTGTTTATCTTGGTGACGCAAGGCTTTGTCTTTTCGTTGACGTTTGAAATGATTTACTGTGTTCTGCTGGCTACAATAGTCAACAAAACAACTGCAGAACAGAAGCTGTGAACCCACAGAATCGTTGCAGTGCAGAGTTAGACAGGAAAGTGATGTTGAGCCACAGCAAATCTGAAACTGAATCCGCACTATTTTGCAGGCCAGGGTGGAAAGGGTTAAAAGGAGAGAAAATAGATTAAGTCAGAGAAGTCGAAGGTAAACGCAGCCCAATGGTGAATCCTACCAATGTGAATCTTTGTCAACCAGCTTCATGTTTACCTCGCCAGCAGTCTAAATACTCAACAGTCATGAGGAATATACAGGTTAATGAACGGAAAGTGGCTGTCAAGGCGGTGAGCCAATATTATACGGTGACCCTGGATGGAGCTATTAGCCTGCTGCAGGAGAATAGTATGCGAGACGGGAGGAAACATTCCGCAGAGGCGCACGCCACGTACTCGCTGTTTGAGTTTAATTCCGAAGGAAGTCAAAAAGTAATATATTCGCGCGCTTGTTTATGTATGCATGAGCTGCTGAAGGAAGGGAAAGTAGCACAGCGGCCGACTCCCTCCCCTCCCTCACCCCCTCCGTCACCCCACCCTACCCTATCGTGGGTACTCAGCAGTCGCAACGCCGCGGGCCACAGTCCCCTGGCGGCATCTCGTCGCCCTGAAACCACAGACCGATAGTCGACGTCTCTGATGCTAGTCAGCGGCAGGGGGGAAGGAGGAGCAGGGAGGGGATTTTGTTTCCGTGGGGCCGAATTCTGAGCTCACAACTCTTTGAATGAGAATTATTGCTTTATGTAAACAACAGTTTCTAGAGGCAAAGCACGGTAAAAGCAAAAAAATTAACGCTCTGTGTTACAAAAAGCATCTGGCGGCCACAGACGCCTTCTGTAGCTCAAGTAGAGAGAGAGAGTTGTTTTTCTGCTAGGGACGTTCAGTAAGAAAAGCAACATCTTTTCTCTCAATACAGATTGGTTTTATTCAGGATTAGGAAACACAATGTAACTCCCCACTCTTTTGGCTACAAGACTCTAATTTTTAAAGTAAACTCCGCTCATTGCGACGGCGTTACGTCACTTTACTGAGAAGGCCTGTACGCTCGCATGGTAGCACTTTATTGGTTGACGTCGGAGCCAACGTCTTACTGCTTCTCTAATCTCCCAATCATCCACGTACAGCTTCACGCGGAGTGCATTCTTCATTGGACCAAATAGATGGAAGTGGGATGGTGCGAGACCCGGACTGTAGGGTGGCTAAGGAAGAACAGCCCATTGAAGGTTCAAATGGCTTTGAGCACTATGGGACTTAACTTCTGAGGTCATCAGTCCCCTAGAACTTAGAATTACTTAAACCTAACTAACCTAAGGACATCACACACATCCATGACCGAGGCCGGATTCGAAGAGACCGTAGCGGACGCGCTGTTCCAGACTGTAGGGCCTAGAACCTCTCGGCCACCCCGGCCGGGCCCATTGAAGGTTTGTGAGCTCCTATCGGATGCACAAACTTAGGTGAGGCCTTGCCCTGTCATGCATTTTTGTGGTGAAGAACAAGCTGAAGTCGTTTCTTCAGTTTCCTGAGGGTCGCACAAGACACTTCAGTGTTGATCGTTTCACATGAGGGTAGTCATCAAACAGAATAACCCCTTCAGAGTCCAAGAAGGCAGTCGACCTGCCTCCTAACGCACAATCAATCCCGCACAGATGGTCCCTCGTTCCCCTTTATGGTCTTCCGTCGGGTCGCGAGGAACGCAGAGGGCACACACTTTAAAGCAACCCAACTGATGGACGAGAGTGTCAGCACTGCCAACAGAGACTTCATGTTCTGCCGTGATGTGTTTGATTCTGATCTGTCGATCACCTCGAATGAGAGAGTCCGCACGTTCCAACATCACAACCGGTAAAAGCTGTATGAGGCCGGCTGGCATCCTGGAGGTTGGACAGGTTTGAGCGGCCTTTTGTCTCGCCCTGTCACTCGCCGTTCCTCTGTTCACTTGTAGGTCTTTGTAGACATTCTACAAGAGCTTGTGATTATCTGCGATGCCCTGATTTTTCTCTGGATGAAATTCAATGACAGCTGTGCTTGGAAAGCAACTCCGTAACAGACGTCATTTTGAAGGCAACCTACTGGAACGTATTGGAACTTCATGATGCTCTAGGGGCTGAAGTGAAAATTTTTCACTATGTCCCACAACAAAGTCCGCATTTTTCAGCAGAAATTGGACGAGAAAAAAAATGTGTTACATTATTTATTTAACGTTGCTCCCACATTTCTGCATGCATCCTTTTAAGGCTGACAATAATTTTTACTGTTATAATATAAGAAACCACAGATCCAACTCGAAGCCCTTGTCTAGACAAATGAGATATTTAAGGAATGAAATGAACAGTAATGAACTGGAATTCAAAGCAGTAACATCTTACAACGTGAGAAAATACTTTGTACAAACTACTGACTAACGTAGAACCTCGACCCACTCTCTTAGAGAAAGTCTGCAACAAACTAATAATACTATTAAGACTACTAATAGTAGTTACTTTTTTGGCGTCTGAAATCGATCCATCCTCTTACCCTATAATGTCGTTTGGTCTCCATGACTTCATAAATGATGCAAATATTTCAGAACCCTAGTACACCATAATCTCTCGAATAGGAGTGTAACATCCCATCCACGACGAAGACGAAGTAGAAGCTCGGTTTGGGGAAAACACAGTCTGGAGGGCGAAACGTGGATTCAAACCATACCCATTCAGCTATTCGTAGCCGCTTAACAGATTTGCTTGGTTTCTCAGCTGTGTCAAGTAAAAAATCCTGTTACATAAATATGGTACCATTCAACGCATCAGAATGATATTTTCACTCTTTGACAAAGGTCCCGAGTTCGAGTCTCGGTCTGGCACCCAGTTTTAAAGTGCCAGGAAGTTTCATTCAACTCATCGTTTCTGCTGAGGTCTCAAGTCATGATTGCCGCATTTCAACACCCGACCAACCTTAAGTAAACTGGCTTCCCATGAAAATCTGACCGACTTCCATCCACGAAATCCTTCCTACCACTGCAGTGCTTTGTTGTTACAGTACATCCTAAGAACAAATCAGTCGTTCGTTGGTTTTTTACGTGGCTAAACACTGGCCAAGTCGCCGCAGAAAGCTGTAATCAAGATGCGTCAAGGAGCGTATGGAGAAATCGGTGGACTTCCTTCTGTGGTCATAAGAAGTTAGATAACATAGCTCTGGACCGTAGACATCTCGGGTGCGAACCATTACGAAAAATGGTTACCTCCATTAGCTCCCTCAAGCGTATCAAAACCGGCTAGTCCGCGACCAACGCAAGGCTGACCAATGCTAGTATGGAAACCCGGAACAAAACATAGAGCACATTTTGCACACTTGCCTGGAAAGACGTTGGAGACGCAACATCCGTAGTAATTAACTGGTTGGAGTCTGGATAATCAATAGTGATGAAAAATGGCTCTCTCAACTTCTTTTGTCTACTGCCGGTTGTCCAGATTTCTTAACTATCTATAACTAGATTTATCTGCTGGTAGTGATTCATACCATTTTATCTTTTATCAATAGTATGTACTTATAAAATATAATAGACAGTTAAAATAAATATTTCAAAACCAACTCTTCTATAGTAACGACATGTGTACATTGGCTCCACCTGCAAGTAATATTTACTGAGTGGTACCAAGAATGTATTGCTGTGTCGTACCGCATAGTGCCCGCAGTAATTTCAAGGATACATCCGAGAACAGTCTCTCGCTCCCTCTCTCTCTCTCTCTCTCTCTCTCTCTCACACACACACACACACACACACACACACACACACACACACACACACACACACACACGGACTCACACACACACACACACACACACACACACACACACACACACACACGGACTCACATCCACACACACACACACACACGGACACACCACACACACACACACACACACAGACAGACTCACACGCACAAACACGGGTTCTGTGTCAAACGTTATGCATATATCGTGATACATGCGCAATGAGCACACAAAAAGAGTAACATATCAGCTCATGAAGAAAGCATATACTTCTGTATCAAATGTTAAAATTTTAATTTCATTGCCAGAAATGTACTTACATTACCGTAACAAAGAACTGGCTGGCGTTTCGCTGGGATTCGCCGTAAGATCATATTACTCTATTCGTACAATGGCACAAGTCGAAGCGGCTCCCCTTCTTTAAAAAATGAGGCTTGAATTTAATTAAATCTTTTTCTATGTCTTCCGATCTCAATCTCTGAATTTCTTATAATCTGACTCTGGCGAACCACCGCTAGAACTTGCCTAAATAATTAACCCCCTGGGAAAATAAATGTACCACTATAGAAATCATAACCTGAACGCTAGAATTCGCATCTGATTGCATTCAGTAACGTTCTGCTGTTAGAGACCACGCTAACAAAAACAAATAAAACCGTACATTAGAACAGAGAGTAAATATTTGTCTCAGTTTTACGGAGCAGTTTAAAAGAACTGCACACCGCACCAAATTAACAAAACTGAACAAGAAATACTTTCACTTCAGCTCATTATATAGATATAAACGTCTATTCCCTGAAGTAGAATCTCTCTACAGGGTGTTTCACAAGGGGGTTTACAGTGTGAACGTCAGTAACTCCAACAAAAATATAATAATCTATGAAATATTAAGTCTCATAGATGGTCACAACTTTAATGACAATGTTTTAATGTTGAAGAAGTTCAAAACGTCCTCCACTGGCAGCAATACACCATCTGCAACGCTGCTGAACAGAGCGACACACTCATGTTTCTAATGGATTCATAGGCAGTCACAATGGACTCTCTCATCTCATCCATCTTACTTGGCTTTCTAACGTAAACGGTTCCTTCGGAGTTCCCAACAGAAAGAAATCTAACGACGTTACGTTAGGAGATATGGGTTGAAACTCTGCACTCCCTCGTCGGCCTATCTACCTCCCACAAATGTTTCCACCACCGTTCCCGCAGCTGACGGTGGTAATGTGCCGATGCGCTGTCTCGGTAGAGATGATAAACAATTAGTACAATTCGCTCCTCCAGCATTATAAGGTACATTACATTTGTAACTGTTCCTTCAAAAAAAAAAAAAAAAAAAAAAAAAAAAACGCTCCTACAAGTCCTTTAACAGACGTAGAACACCACACTGATAACCCAGGAAGATTAACAGGTCGTTCTTTCGTAAACATGGGGTTTTCTCTTGCCCAGTGCACACAGTAATGGCGATTGATGCTTCCATTCATTTTAAACGTCGCCTCATAAGTCCTAAAAGTGAATGAGTGGGCTGCTCTTTATCGCAAATTTATTCTCAAAATTCGAGATGCGTTTGTGAATCGTCATTCATCGCAAAAAGCAGCCGGAAATGTTGGCTTTTCGCTTTGCTTGCTGTGTATACTCGATATGCTGACACCTGATTCATGCGCAGCTTGGCTTATGGCCTTCATTGAGGATCTTGTGAAAGCTTCCACCACTGTGTGCACACCTCTTTTCACCGCTACTGATTTCTTCCTGCCACACCTTCCCTTCACATCACGTACAATTCCTCCGCTCTCAAATTTGTCAAGAAATGTCGTTATTGTTACGCGAGATGGTGGCGCAGTATCAACCAGTCTCTGCCCACCATCGGATCTGCATTTCTGTCATGTATTCACGTTTCCACAAACTCTAAGATCCACTTTCTATGCTCGAAGAACAAGTTTGCACGCATATTGTTATTATGCGTATTACTGGAAACAGAGAAAAAAACAAAGAAAATCAAATGACTGGCTACAGACGCTAGTTATGAGAGCGCCATGAAAGCTTCCACCACTGTGTGCACACCTCTTTTCACCGCTACTGATTTCTTCCTGCCACA
Source organism: Schistocerca serialis cubense (assembly GCF_023864345.2). NCBI lineage: Eukaryota > Metazoa > Arthropoda > Insecta > Orthoptera > Acrididae > Schistocerca > Schistocerca serialis. The sequence continues at coordinate 651,839,147 of NC_064642.1, forward strand.
CCTTCCCTTCACATCACGTACAATTCCTCCGCTCTCAAATTTGTCAAGAAATGTCGTTATTGTTACGCGAGATGGTGGCGCAGTATCAACCAGTCTCTGCCCACCATCGGATCTGCATTTCTGTCATGTATTCACGTTTCCACAAACTCTAAGATCCACTTTCTATGCTCGAAGAACAAGTTTGCACGCATATTGTTATTATGCGTATTACTGGAAACAGAGAAAAAAACAAAGAAAATCAAATGACTGGCTACAGACGCTAGTTATGAGAGCGCCATACAATCACAAGAGATAAGGTTATCAATAATTTCTTCTCAGTTACTAAAATTCAGAAGTCTAAACCGAGTTCTGTGACACAGAATATACACTCCTGGAAATGGAAAAAAGAACACATTGACACCGGTGTGTCAGACCCACCATACTTTCTCCGGACACTGCGAGAGGGCTGTACAAGCAATGATCACACGCACGGCACAGCGGACACACCAGGAACCGCGGTGTTGGCCGTCGAATGGCGCTAGCTGCGCAGCATTTGTGCACCGCCGCCATCAGTGTCTGCCAGTTTGCCGTGGCATACGGAGCTCCATCGCAGTCTTTAACACTGGTAGCATGCCGCGACAGCGTGGACGTGAACCGTATGTGCAGTTGACGGACTTTGAGCGAGGGCGTATAGTGGGCATGCGGGAGGCCGGGTGGACGTACCGCCGAATTGCTCAACACGTGGGGCGTGAGGTCTCCACAGTACATCGATGTTGTCGCCAGTGGTCGGCGGAAGGTGCACGTGCCCGTCGACCTGGGACCGGACCGCAGCGACGCACGGATGCACGCCAAGACCGTAGGATCCTACGCAGTGCCGTAGGGGACCGCACCGCCACTTCCCAGCAAATTAGGGACACTGTTGCTCCTGGGGTATCGGCGAGGACCATTCGCAACCGTCTCCATGAAGCTGGGCTACGGTCCCGCACACCGTTAGGCCGTCTTCCGCTCACGCCCCAACATCGTGCAGCCCGCCTCCAGTGGTGTCGCGACAGGCGTGAATGGAGAGACGAATGGAGACGTGTCGTCTTCAGCGATGAGAGTCGCTTCTGCCTTGGTGCCAATGATGGTCGTATGCGTGTTTGGCGCCGTGCAGGTGAGCGCCACAATCAGGACTGCATACGACCGAGGCACACAGGGCCAACACCCGGCATCATGGTGTGGGGAGCGATCTCCTACACTGGCCGTACACCACTGGTGATCGTCGAGGGGACACTGAATAGTGCACGGTACATCCAAACCGTCATCGAACCCATCGTTCTACCATTCCTAGACCGGCAAGGGAACTTGCTGTTCCAACAGGACAATGCACGTCCGCATGTATCCCGTGCCACCCAACGTGCTCTAGAAGGTGTAAGTCAACTACCCTGGCCAGCAAGATCTCCGGATCTGTCCCCCATTGAGCATGTTTGGGACTGGATGAAGCGTCGTCTCACGCGGTCTGCACGTCCAGCACGAACGCTGGTCCAACTGAGGCGCCAGGTGGAAATGGCATGGCAAGCCGTTCCACAGGACTACATCCAGCATCTCTACGATCGTCTCCATGGGAGAATAGCAGCCTGCATTGCTGCGAAAGGTGGATATACACTGTACTAGTGCCGACATTGTGCATGCTCTGTTGCCTGTGTCTATGTGCCTGTGGTTCTGTCAGTGTGATCATGTGATGTATCTGACCCCAGGAATGTGTCAATAAAGTTTCCCCTTCCTGGGACAATGAATTCACGGTGTTCTTATTTCAATTTCCAGGAGTGTATATTCTACGAGTAATGTCAGAGGCATTGCGCCTCACAGAAACAGCTTGCTTACTTTGAAACGTTTCTAATGGTCACTGAAATACCTCTGGCTGGCGCAATTCTATATCGGTGAGATCAGAACGAATACAATACAATAAATCTAATATAACGTCACGATTTTCTTGTTTGTAGCGAGAAGAGACGCGTTGTGGCTGTCGCGTCTTGTAGCTCACTGTTTAACGTTTCCACCGCATTGACATCGGGCTTCCGAGCACCTCATTCTCCGGGTGTTAGCTCGGACGTTCATTGCTGATTATATGGAATAAATCTTCTCGAAATTATTAATAAATAATTATTTTATCTCTTGTTCGCCCACCTACCATCAGTAAGAAAGATTTTAATATTAATTTTGCTAGTCTTATATTTAAAAACTAATATTTTGTTGGGGGGGGGGTTAAAAAAAGGCATGTACACTAATGGGAAGTAGGTACGGAAACACCAAAAACACTACACATTACCATGCCTAATGTAGCAGGACTGTTGGCATTCAAATCAGGTTCCAGTCGCCTCGGAATGGGTGAAGAAAGATCTGGTATAGATTTCAGAAGAATCTTGTAACATTCTTCCTGCAAAATAGTGGCAAGTTAAGCTACTCTGGAGCTTCTGTCCAGAGTAGACAAAGGCTCAATAGCATTTACATTTGATGACTGTGGTAGACAGGGGAGATGCGATAAATTATTCTCGTGCTCACAAAATCACCTATGGATGATGGCAGCTGCATGAACAGGTGTCCTGCCGTCTTGAAACACATCACCATTGTGGAACAGCCAAGATAGTCACACAGTACTTGACAGTAACGTGATCTTGCAATCATGGAGCCTATAGATTATCACGGTATGACCGCCCAAATTATCACAGAACAACCTCCACCACCCATTCTTCACTCATCCCCCGACCAGCTTCCGAAATTTTGGCGGTGGAGTTTAGGTCAGCACGTGTAATGGAAAATAATTCCTGAATTAACAAATTACTACAAAAATGGATAAATTTACGACAAGCAATTACTGGTCGTGGCTACTTGCTATCTTTCATACCTGACAGAGCAACTGTTAAGTAGCTCTTCGGTTTCAGGTAACGGCTGTGCGAGAATTACAAGACATACAGAAAACAGGTGCGAGTACGACACGCGCTCTGGTGGTTCTGTACAAACTTCATGGTGTGTATAGATAGTCCGTCCATTTCGGGAATCGAAGATATTGACAATTTTTGTCTGTTACCGCCATTGATAGTGGCAAGAAATCGGTCCCAGAAATTCGAAGATTTACTTGAATGTTTCAATTTCAAGTTTAAGTCGGACACCAAATGACAAATGAAATTACAAAAAAGTTAACAAATTCAGATTTTCCCTTTACTTGTACTGTGAAACATTGCTTCTTGCCAAATTTCATGATTCTAGGTCACTAGGGAACAACCTACAGGTATTGATGAGTGAATTATCGGGTATAAAAATATGGGATGTAAATAGCAGTAAATTTTTATTGAATGGACTTGGAAGCTTAAAATGTTTACACCATCAAGCGACCACATACCTTCATACGTGACATAAATTTTAAGTTGATAAGTCTACTCGATCCTGGGTTATATAAGTTTTTAACAGTTGGACAGACAAACAGGACAGCAAAGCGATCCTGCGATTCTACAATCCTATAAGCGTTCTGTTTTTACGAACAGAGACACTGAAACTTAAATATTACACATACACTATGCGATCAAAAGTATCCGGACACCCACAAAAACAACTTTATTCATATTAGATGCATTGTACTGCCACCTACTGCCAGGTACTCCATATCAGTGACCTCAGTTGTTGTTGTGGTCTTCAGTCCTGAGACTGGTTTCATGCAGCTCTCCATGCTACTCTATCCTGTGCAAGCTTCTTCATCTCCCAGTACCTACTGCAACCTACATCCTTCTGAATCTGCTTAGTGTATTCATCTTTTGGTCTCCCTCTACGATTTTTACCCTCCACGCTGCCCTCCAATACTAAACTGGTGATCCCTTGATGACTCAGAACATGTCCTACCGTACGATCCCTTCTTCTAGTCATGCTGTGCCACAAACTTCTCTTCTCCCCAATCCTATTCAGTACTTCCTCATCAGTTATGTGATCTACCCATCTAATCTTTAGCTTCTGTAGCACCACATTTCGAAAGCTTCTATTCTCTTCGTGTCCAAACTATTTATCATCCACGTTTCACTTCCATACATGGCTACGCTCCATACAAACACTTTCAGAAACGACTTCCTGACACTTAAACCTATACTAGATGCTAACAAATTTCTCTTCTTCAGAAATGCTTTCCTTACCATTGCCAGTCTACATTTTATATCCTCTCTACTTCGCCCATCATCAGTTATTTTGCTCCCCAAATAGCAGAATTCCTTTACTACTTTAAGTGTCTCATTTCCTAATCTAATTCCCTCAATATAACCCGACTTCATTCGACTACATTCCATTATCCTTGTTTTGTTTTTGTTGATTTTCATCTTATATCCTCCTTTCAAGACACTATCCATTCCGTTCAACTGCTCTTCCAAGTCCTTTGCTGTCTCTGACAGAATTACAATGTCATCGGCGAACCTTAAAGTTTTTATTTCTTCTCCATGGAATTAAATACCTACTCCGAACTTTTCTTGTTTCCTTTATTGCTTGCTCTATACACAGATTGAACAACATCGCGGAGAGGCTCCAAACCCTTTCTCACTCCCTTCCCAACCACTGCTTCCCTTTGATGTCCCTCGACTATTATAACTGCCATCTGGTTTCTGTACAAATTGTAAATAGCTTTTCGCTCTCTGTATTTTACCCCTGCCACCTTCAGAATTTGAAAGAGAGTATTCCAGTCAACATTGTCAAAAGCTTTCTCTAAGTCTACAAATGCTAGGAATGTAGGTTTGCCTTTCCTTAATCTAGCTTCTAAAATAAGTCCTAGGGTCAGTATTGCCTCACGTGTTCCAATATTTCTACGGAATCCAGACTGATCTTCCCCGAGGTCGGCTTCTACTAGTTTTTTCATTCGTCTGTAAAGAATTCATGTTAGTATTTTGCAACTGTGACTTATTAAACTGATAGTTCGGTAATTTTCACATCTGTCAACACCTGCTTTCTTTGGGACTGGCATTATTATATTCTTCTTGAAGTCTGAGGGTATTTCGCCTGTCTCATACATCTTGCTCACCAGATGGTAGAGTTTGGTGAGGACTGGCTCTCCCAAGGCTGTCAGTAGTTCTAATGGAATATTGTCTACTCCCGGAGCTTTGTTGAGACTCAGGTCTTTCAGTGCTCTGTCAAACTCTTCACGCAGTTTCATATCTCCCATTTCATCTTCATCTACATCCTCTTCCATTTCCATCGCCCATGTATAGACCCTCTATATACTCCTTCCACCTTTCTGCTTTCCCTTCTTTGCTTAGAACTGGGTTTCCATCTGAGCTCTTGAAATTCATAAAAGTGGTTCTCTTCTCTCCAAAGGTCTCTTTCATTTTCCTGTAGGCAGTATCTATCTTACCCCTAGTGAGATAAGCCTCTACATCCTTACATTTGTTCTCTAGCCATCCCTGCTTATCCATTTTGCACTGCCTGTCGATCTCATTTTTGAGAAATTTGTATTCCTTTTTGCCTGCTTCTTTTACTGCATTTTTATGTTTACTCCTTTCATCAATTAAATTCAATATTTCTTCTGTTACCCAAGGATTTCTACTAGCCCTCGTCTTTTTACCTACTTGATCCTCTGCTGCCTTCACTATTTCATCCCTCAAAGCTACCCATTCTTCTTCTACTGTATTTCTTTCCCGCATTCTTGTCAATTGTTCCCTTATGCTCTCCCTGAAACCCTCCACAACCTCTGCTTTAGTCAGTTTATCAAGGTCCCATCTCCTTAAATTCCCACCATTTGCAGTTTCTTCAGTTTTAATCTATAGTTCATAACCAATAGATTGTGGTCAGAGTCCACATCTGCCCCTGGAAATGTCTTACAATTTAAAACCTGGTTCCTAAATCTCTGTCTTACCATTATGCAGGGTGATTCAAAAAGAATACCACAACTTTAGGAATTTAAAACTCTGCAACGACAAAAGGCAGAGCTAAGCACTATCTGTCGGCGAATTAAGGGAGCTATAAAGTTTCATTTAGTTGTACATTTGTTCGCTTGAGGCGCTGTTGACTAGGCGTCAGCGCCAGTTGATGCTAAGATGGCGACCGCTCAACAGAAAGCTTTTTGTGTTATTGAGTACGGCAGAAGTGAATCGACGACAGTTGTTCAGCGTGCATTTCGAACGAAGTATGATGTTAAACCTCCTGATAGGTGGTGTATTAAACGTTGGTATAAACAGTTTACAGAGAATGGGTGTCTGTGCAAAGGGAAAAGTTCTGGACGGCCGAGAACGAGTGATGAAAATGTAGCATGCATCCAGCAAGCATTTGTTCGCAGCCCAGGAAAATCGACTCGCAGAGCCAGCAGAGAGCTGCAAATTCCACAATCAACTGTATGGAGAGTCCTACGAAAAAGGTTAGTTATGAAACGTCAACTGCCCGAGGCGATGGATCGGCCGCCAGGCAGCCCGTGACAGAGCACTTCATCACTGGCCTCCAAGAAGCCCTGATCTTACCCCCTGCGATTTTTTCTTATGGGGGTATGTTAAGGATATGGTGTTTCGTCCACCTCTCCCAGCCACCATTGATGATTTGAAACGAGAAATAACAGCAGCTATCCGAACTGTTACGCCTGATATGCTACAGAGAGTGTGGAACGAGTTGGAGTATCGGGTTGATATTGCTCGAGTGTCTGGAGGGGGCCATATTGAACATCTCTGAACTTGTTTTTGAGTGAAAAAAACCTTTTTAAGTACTCTTTGTAATGATGTATAACAGAAGGTTATATTATGTTTCTTTCATTAAATACACATTTTTAAAGTTGTGGTATTCTTTTTGAATCACCCCGTATAATCTATCTGAAACCTGTTAGTATCTCCAGGCTTCTTCCATGTATACAGCCTTCTTTTATGATTCTTGAACCAAGTGTTACCTATGATTAGGTTGTGCTCTGTGCAAAATTCTACCAGGCGGCTTCCTCTTTCGTTTCTTACCCCCAATCCATATTCACCTACTACGCTTCCTTCTCTCCCTTTTCCTACTGACGAATTCCATTCACCCATGACTATTAAATTTTCATCTCCCTTCACTATGTGAATAATTTCTATTATTTCATTATACATTTGTTCAATTTCTTCGTCATCTGCAGAGCTAGTTGGCATATAAACTTGTAGTACTGTGGTAGCCGGGGACTTCGTATCGATCTTGGCCACAATAACGCGTTCACTATGCTGTTTGTAGTAGCTTACCCGCATTCCTATTTTCCTATTCATTATTAAACCTACTCCTGCATTACCCCTATTTGATTTTGCGTTTATAACCCTGTAGTCACCTGACCAGAAGTCTTGTTCCTCCTGCCACCGAACTTCACTAATTCCCACTATATCTAACTTTAACCTATCCATTTCCCTTTTTAAATTTTCTAACCTACCTGCCCGATTAAGGGATCTGACATTCCAATCTCCGATCCGTAGAACGCCAGTTTTCTTTCTCCTCATAACGACATCCTCTCGAGTAGTCCCCGCCCGGAGATCCGAATGGGGGACTGCTTTACCTCCGGAATGTTTTACCCAAGAGGACGCCATCATCATTTAACCATACAGTAAAGCTGCATGCCCTCGGGAAAAATTACGGCCGTAGTTTCCCCTTGCTTTCAGCCATTCGCAGTACCAGCACAGCAAGGCCGTTTTGGTTAGTGTTACAAGGCCAGATCCGTCAATCATCCAGACTGTTGCCCCAGCAACTACTGAAAAGGCTGCTGCCCCTCTTCAGGAACCACACGTTGATTTGGCCTCTCAACAGATACCCCTCCGTTGTGGTTACACCTACGGTACGACTATCTGTATCGCTGAGGCACGCAAGCCTCCCCACCAACGGCAAGGACCATGGTTCATGAGGGGGGGGGGGGGGGGCGGCATAGGGAATTACGAAAAAAAAAAAGAAAAGCTCTGCATGTCACGCAATCACAACCCAAACAAGGCTTGCACATTCATGAACGAAGCTCAGGGAGACAAGTGATTTGTATCTTCACGTTAGTCCTTCAGGCGCGCAAACCGGTGGTGAAAATTGCAATTATTGCATAAACATAGACACTCTCGCCAAGAGAGCATAAGGGAACAATTGACAGGAGTGGGGGACAGCGCTGTTCTTCTAGACTCAACTAAAATAAGTGAGTTGACTTCCTGCTGGGAAGAGGGAGGTTATTATAACTCTACGTCCTCTATCTTCCTTCCCCATTACACAGGTAGGTGGCCCAATGGTTAACACACTGCAGTTGCATTCATAATGACGACGGTTCAAATATGCGTCCGGCCATCCTGATTTAGATTTTCCATGATTTACGTAAATATCTTTAGGCAAATTCCGGCATGGTTGCTTTGAAAGGGCACGGGCGATTTTCTTCCCAATGCTCTTCTAATCCGATGGGAGCTCTGACCTCGCTGTTTGGTCCTCTCGACCCCAAACCAACCAACCAACCTTCTTCTTCGCAAGCAAGTGAGGTATCCGTTACACCACAGGATCTCACAAGCAGCTGATGCTAATACATATTCACAATATGTGAACCCATTTCATGACTTATGAATAAATCTCTACTACTGATATTCTTCTGTCTCTAATGACCTCGTTAAACACTAATCTTGCTTTGATATTATTGCAAGCCTATGTTGCAGAGATGCTTCCATCAGACGCCACATTCACGAGATGAATGTTGGAGAGAGGGTGTGGTGGAGCCTCCTGGTCGCGAAAGGTCCGCTTCTAAATCTGGCGCCGCTGCCGGCGCGCCTCCCGTTACGTCCATATTTTATCAGCGCGGACGCCGGGTCGCCCGCCACAGGTGAATCGGCGATGCTCGTTTGTCAGCAGGTGGCCGCCGGCGGCCGGCACTCCGTCACTGCCGCCGCCCGCACCGCCCACGCTGACCCGGCGCTCGCATCGCCACGTCGGCGACGACGCAGGCCGCTGTCAGCCACGACGCGCAGGTCGTATAAAACAATGTCTCTTCGTAATATCCGTCCACAGTATTCGCTACAGGTCCGCGAGGCCGTTATATTGAGTAGGTGGTGTTTCAACTCTATGGATCGTATTTGGGTGAATGCAGTGGTGAAAACCTCCTGTTACGGAAAAGCCTAGTTCTGGAGAAGTAAGGCCATGCGTGCGTGAGTCACATGTCGTTTAGCTGACGAATGACGGTGTTATTCCCTAACAAAAACAAAGTCAGTAATATACTCTTCAGTATGTGACGGAAAATGAAGTCGGTAATGTACTCTACAGTATGTGATGGAAAAGACTATACTGTAAATTCATAAATGCATGCATAATTACATGTAAAGGATTATATCTTTTCAGTATAAGGCACACTGAGATGACAAGTCATGGCGTACCTCCTAATATCGTGTCGGACCTCCTTTACTCCGGCGTAGTGCAGCAACTGTGTGTGGCATGGACTCAACAAGTCGTTGGACTGTCTCCTGCAGTAATGTTGAGCCATTCCGCCTCTTTAGCCGTCCATAATTGCGAAAATGTGGCCTGTGCAGGATTTTTTGCACGAACTGACCCCTCGATTACGTCCCATTAATGTTCGATGCGATTCATGTAGGGCGATGTAGGTGGTCAAATCGTCCGCTCGAACTGTCCAGAATGCTCTTCAAACCAATTGCGAACAACTGAGGCCTTGCGACAGGGAGCATTTTCGTGGGAACATGAAGTCCATGAATGGCGGCAAATGGTCTTCATGTAGCCAGACATAACTATTTCCAGTTAATAAAAGCTCGACCAGAGGGTCGAGTCCATTCCATATACAAACAGCTCACATCATTACGGAGCCACCACCATGTTGTACAGTGCTTGTTGAAAACTTGAGTCTATGGCATGGTAGGGTCTGCCCCACATTCGAACTCTACCATCAGCTTTTACCAACTGAAATCGGTACTTATCCGAACAGGGCCACCGTTTTCCAGTGGTTTAGAGCCCAACCGATATGGTCGCAAGCCCAGGGGCGGGGGGCGCTAAATCCAATGTCGTGCTGTCAGAAAAGGCTCTCACGTTGGTTGTCTGCTGCCATAGTCCACTAATGCCGAATTTCGCCGCACTGTCCTAAAGGACACGTTATTCCTACGTCACACATTACTGTAGTTATTTCAAGCAGGATTGCTTGTCTGTTAGCACTGACAACTTACGCAAGCGCCGTTGCTCCCGGTCGTTAAGTGGAGGCCGTCGGCCACTGCGTTCCCGTGATGAGAAATAATGCCTTAAATTTGGTATTCTCAGCACACTCTTGACATTTTGAATCTTGGAATATTGAATTCCGTAACGAGTTCCGAAATGGAATGTCCCATGCGTCTAGGTCTAAGTACCATTTTGAATTCAAAATCTGTTAATCGCCGTCGGGCATTTTTTCATATGATTCACGTGAGTACTCCCATTTTACCACTTATGTACGCGATACTACCACCATCCTTATATGTTCATATCGCTACCCCAACACTTTTGTCATCTCAATGTGTAGCGTTACTACGAATAAGGGCTTATGATTTTCTATTGTCAATTATTTCTATACTGGCGTATTTCGCTGCTTCGTACGATACTGCTCGTATATGATAGTGGCATCTTGTTGCAAAACGTTCCGTGCAGAAATTTTAAGAACAGCACAAACGCTTAATAACAGCACCGCCTTCAAAATTTTTGATACTACAACACTCATAACATTGATTCTAGTACGCTATTGAATTTCTTTACTGTTTCGTCAATTGTATCTCGACAGGTCTCCTTGAGCACTGGCAAAGACACCTGGTGATAGACAACTAAATGAAGTTTCATTTTTAAACTTCTTTCCGGTCGTCGATACATATTTCCTATTACGCTTTCTTTTCAACTTTTCTGCACATTTATACATTTTGTTATACTTGTCTACAGTGGTTCCGTCAGTTTGCTTCACCTTCTTCATTTTCAGTTTCGTTTGCTGCAGCCCCTTTAGCACATTTATCCTCAAAGAACGTCGTCGTCATCATTTAATGTATCATTTACATTCAGAAATATTTCTCCAAACAAGTTATTGTTAGTGACTGCGAATAGCGTATACACAAAGGAATGTCTTCAGTTCATCGTCTCTCTTATTACGATTCGCTTTTTATTGTGCCACACCATGATCTGGAATGATTGATGTATGCTGGCTGAAGAACAAAAGTTTATATTGTAAACGTGAAACCTTTTAGTAGGAGAGTGAAGGTACTAACAGTACAATCGTAAATACATTGCTATTACACTTTAATCATACTTGAATATTTAAAAGTATGAATCTAGAATGATCTAGGGTGTGTAACTACTCACTGGTGCACAATGGTTAGTTCCTTATGCACATCAGCAGTGGAAACTTCCTGAATGAACGTACTGTAAAGGCCCCGTCACACAATACCATACTGCTTGCAGCACAGTGGTATACGGCAGTGGAAATCATTATAAAGACACGGATATTTGTAAGAAAATTAACATTGTCGGTTGGAATAGTTGTGCACGGCGTATTTCAATACTATCAGGTATTTTATAGATAATCTCAGGGTGGGTCAACTAAAAACTCCACCAAAATGCTATACAAATACTTCAGTAAAATGATTACAGTGAAAAGGCACCCGATTAAATTAGACTCAGGCCTCTAAAATGTTTTACAAATGATTAAGTGAAATAATTACAATGAAAAGGCACTCTGATTAAATTAGACTAACCCCACTAAATTTTTTGCAAATCCTTAATTATAACGATTACAGTCTGATTAAATTACACTGATTAAATTACGCTTCAGTATACTTAAAAGGAAGAACAACACACAGTTCAACCCTCAACATTGTCCACGACGAGCCACTCGGAAGATGTTCTATTTAAACACGCCGTTCTGGTTAACTTAACTCCACTAGCTCCGTAACACAGACCACGCAACTTCCACACATTTGATGAACAGTTGTGACTAAAGTCTATAGTGAAGCAGTTGCTTCCATTAACGAAACTTCAGTTCTTGCGAAGCGGACCCCCATAAACAGCAAACACAGCAGACCTCCTGTGAAGGAGGAACTAGTCGCAGCACTACGACTTTAACAAACAAGGTGCATAGGCCACAGAAAAAAAGTCACAAAAAATTTCATGAATCCATAGCGAAGTGGCAGCCAATATCTCCAAAATATTAGCACATACAAATTCTCAGAGTCCTATTGCCACCACAGCCACCCAAAACACCGTCTTCGCTGGATGGGGTCTGTGCTCTGCAAAGGCCGTTTCCTATCGCCTCCAGACAGCGGAGGTAAGCCGGCCTCGCTCCCCGCTAGTACTCCTTCCAACTCGGCCTTCAAATTCTAACAGTCAACTTTCGTACCGGTCGAAGCTTCTTGCGTGGAGAAAGATCGTGCCCCAATATTGCGATTTAGCGTCCGACTAATCTGTGCGAGCCGGCACGGCTCACAGGAAATGCAAACACATTTTCTTACTCGTGCTATGCAACGAACTATGTAATTCCGTAATGGTTGTTTGTGTCTTGTATGTATCTACTGTCTTCGTAATAGTTTGGACACATACATGCTTCAGAAATTGTATATTACTTTCAGGGGAAACCTGCCTTCATAATAATTTCGACTACAGTAGTTCCTCCCAACAGGGACACATAGTTCATAAATCAAATATTTTTTTCTTCGAAAACTGGGAATTTCGTCAACAAAAGATTACAGCCACTGCACTCAGCGACACACAATGAGCCCAGTACGTAATTTTTCATCCAAGCAGGACACACACAGTAGGAAAACTTACCCTGTGAGTAGAAATGATTGGCACCAGAAGCAGCTGACTCATACTTCTCAGGTTACAGGCTCCATGCTTTCTGACAAAGATGGGCGATTCACTCCTTAACTGATTCAAAGAGCTAGCAGATCCTTTTAAGGAGTGAGCGATCGGTCACTGGAGAAGAAAGGAACGGTTGCTCACCTGACCCGAATGTCTCACTGGGAAGTTTGGGAGCGAAACGACGACTGTGCAGTAGCACTCCACGTCACATACTGAGGGACACGACTCCCAAGTTGCACATAAATGCGCTTCAGACCGACCGTGTGTATGTACATATTTGTGTATCTAATATGTTATGAAATGAATAGAAAATGAAAGATCAATTCTGCATTAATGCTTTATACAGCTTGTAAGTGGTATCTGTTTACAACAAACCATAGTGGTGTAGAGGAAGTCGAGACAAAGAATTTGATACAATACACTTGTCCATCAAGTCGTGAAATTTTCTTAATTCGAACTACAAAAACTGCCTAAAGTATAGCGCTTGATCGTCGTGCAAGATTTTCAGTATTATCTCGATAACTTCGCACTGATTATTAAACCTAGAGGAAAAAATGGAATACCACCTTTTTATATGAACCTTACAAGGAGCGTTTAAAAGACAAGGCATGAACCCCTGTGAGAAACAAACCCATTGAAATCTGCCTATGCCACTGTGGGTTAACGTAGTAAGACATTTGGGGACATGAAGCACACCCCGACATCTACCCTTAAAAATTTCAAAGCTGTGCCCCCGGCAGAAAAGTTGATGTTCACTGTCTGTTCTGACAGTCCATGTCCGATGCTCATAGAATGAGAAAACCATTAAGACGTGTACTGTGAGACACACCGTAGCCTATGCAAGTCCATCAAGAGAAAATGGCCTGGGCTCACGCAGGAAGTGATTCAGTTACACGGTAGCGCATGGTTCTGCTCTACGAGAACGCGCAACCACACATCTACAAGGTCACAAAAAGTGTGACGTCCGAGTTCGACTGGGAGCAGCTTCAGCATCCGCCCTACAGTCCGAATATGTCGGCTTGCGACTTCCATGTGTTCAGTCCGTTAAAAAGCATCTCAGAGGGATGCGCATCTGCTAAGACGACGCACTGGAGATAATGGACGACTGGCACCTGTCACAGACGCAGGGATTCTGGGAACAGGGAATCCTTCGGCTGGTGAAACAGTGCACAGCTGTGCTTAGGTCTCAGGTAATAACTTTTGAGTAAAAACTTCAATAACACCCACAGTTTTGATCGGTCGCTTTTCTTTATGAACAACCTTTATATTTTAATTTAGCGGTGGGATGTTTTAGAGGCCATGGTTTTCGAGTTGTTCATGGTTTGGGTTGTTTGGGGAAGGAGACCAGACAGCGAGGTCATCGGTCTCATTGGATTGGGGAAGGACGGGGAAGGAAGTCGGCCGTGCCTTTGAAAGGAACCATCCCGGCATTTGCCTGGAGCGAGTTGTTCAACGAAAATACACTTAAGTGTCCTCCAAACGCATTCCTAACGCCACAAAGAACCCACACTAGCTAGGATTTCTAGTATGTTCTCCATGTCACTCCCTCTTGCGTTTGTGGAAATACGTGGGACTACACGAATTATTCCTATATTCGACAACTTTTCGCGTTTGTAATTGTCATGAGTTGTAGGGCTGTTATTATGCCAAAGTTTGTACTCTGAGAAAGAATTAGGAGTGGGAATGTAAGGGCACCGTATGCAGAATCGATGGCAAGCTCTAGAACTTTCTGCAGTCTCCCGCCTCTTTGTTGGTGGACTGGGTGCCGTCGTTCCACGAAGGCAGTGCGAGATTGTAGCGAATGGCAGTATCCCAATTCGAGAAGATCCTATAGAAGTTTTCTTTCTCTTACATTTCAATAATTTCGGAGGCGGCAGCTGCTTCTACACCACGACAGTAACTTGTCTACGTGTACGAAATTACGTACGCTGTAGGAGTAGTCGATGCCGCTCTGGAAATTGATATTGTCCTTCACAGACATACAGAGACACTGCATATACTAGTTCAATAACAAGGAGTTTAATACTACGAGCTTAAAAATACTAATTTCTTCTTTTGAGCCAAAATGTTATACATTTTATTAGGTAACTGTGATGAAACTTTCTTGGACATTAAAGAAAAGTCATAATAGTGTATTTACAAAAAAAAGGCGGATCCAATTGTTTTCCATATCAAAGACTGACAAGATCTTTATCGATATCCACAGGTCGCTGACACACATAAACAACAAAACCACGTTTTGGCAGGCATACAAAAGCCAGCAACAGTTCAGGGTAAGTCAAATACAGCAACGGTAAGCCTAAAAAAAAGGGCAATATATTATGATTTTTACGGAATACACCTTTTTTAAACGTTGTATTCCAAAAGAAAATTTAATTCAAACGATTCCATAACATCCTTATTTTTGTAGATGATACGTTGTATTATCCAGATCTATGGCTAATTTTAGCTGTCAGGCATAGGACACACACAACGTAAAGAAAGATAAATTACGTAAGTAATTTAAGCAACGTAACCCGATGTAGCATATTTCAATTTAAAAATAGAACTGGAGCTTAAACATAGCAAAATGTTATTTTAAATGCAGTTAAGACTTCTTCTAATTGCGTTTTAGCGTATCCTTCTTTGTTTCATGCAAAATGTAAAAGATCACATCCCTCACTTCTTAACATGGCGTCGTAAACAGTTGTGCCTTTACTATTGAACTGACTAAGCCATTAACTAACACAAATTAATGATAAATATTTTTCAGCTGGCCTTTATATGGAAAAATATTTAGCATACTTATTCGTTAGAAGAATGTCTGCTTTCCTATTTCGTTATTTGAGATGGGAGTTCTATTTCTTTGGTTAATATGAACTCTCCAGCCCAACACAATATACGGGTAACTACAATAGCTAAAACGTTCTGCAAGGCTAATTTTGCTCTATGCCATCATTATAATATGTAATTTCGTTCACTTTGTCTATGTTTGTGTATTATCTCTCTGCAGAAAGAATTGTATGGCTGCAATGAGTGACCTATGTCTCTCTCGTATATTAACAATGAACGAAAAAATTTCCCCCAATACGTCCACTGAAATACATACGCGTTTCACCCTCGATATTAACTTGGCGAATGGCTCAAAGGTAACGAGAAATGTAGGAGGTCAGATCGGAAGCTTCCATGTATTTGAGGGCTATTTCCCTCGTGTGCTGTGGGGCGTGAACCGATATATGCTGCATACCCCAAATGAACGATCTGGTGATTGCTACCGCTTTTTAAAGGGCAGAAGAGCCCTGTAGTTTCCTGAAACCGCCAACGCAGTACGTGTAACACGGCCAAAAATAATAACCGTTCATTTCTACGCTTAGCATCCAGGGGAAAAACTTATAATAGTTGTTATAGTTGTACACCACCTTTAAAAGTTGTACACTATATCTATTTTTGTGAGTTTAGTAGCCCACAGTTGGCTCGTTTCTACCTGCCCCTTGTGTTATATGAAAAAAACTACATTGCATAAATGAAGCTAGGTTCATGCTACACTTTGGTAGCATTCAGAGTCTGATATTCGTTATTAATACCTTTGTATTCTGAATAAAGACACGACCACTCCAACACTATTTCACGGGATGTGGTCATTTGAGCAACCAAATTATTTTGTACTATTCATATTACCTCAGAATGCAAGACAGACAAAACAAATTGCAGAAGATGCAATTTACTCAGGTCGTGTTAAGCTTTTCTTGTTATTACAAATTAGTAACCGATAGTGTTATATTAGATATACAGAATGTTCTACAACAACACTGACAGACCTTACAACGGTATGTAGTGCGTGCAAAGCTGATCATTTTACGGGCGAAATATTTGTTTGTGAATGTACTGTTTGGATGCTATACAACGCTGAAATTTGAAACTAAGTCCGTTCTGATGATATGTGTCTACTGATATATGGTTGGAAGGATATCGTTTGTGACGCAAATTATGAAGTTAGCGCCTTCAAACAGTGAAACTATAATCCCCAGAATTTGTTCATCTTTATGGTTACCAAGCGTTCACATTTCAGATACTGCATTCTCCTATGTCATAAGAATAAAAAGTAATAGGAAGGGTTCAACAGTGGCAGTTCATACTAGAATCGGCGCTTTTCAATTTTATAACAACCTAAATAGCTGAATGACTCAGTATGTGAATCAGAATTGCAGGTTAAATAGATTAGCAAAAGAATAACAATGCTTGCAGCTAACATAAAGTAATTATCCAAATATAACATTGAAACTGTAACGAAATCCGTCCTCTATGCCTGAAATCATCTATTAATAATGTAAGCGAGCGAAAGTTAAGAACGACTTTCTTTTCATTCTTTTATAAACAGCAGATTTTATCAGCTGTAGCGACAGAAGTTACCATTTGACTTCATTCTTGAAAGATATTAACTGAAATACTACGCAAAAATTTGCTTCAGGTCGACGTTAATCCTCGAGAAGAGTTGTTAGCGTAAAAAGTAGCATCACATAATTAGGTAGCTAAATGAACAATAAGTGCATCTAGCGCTATGAGAGTCTGTAAATCGTGAAATACCTGTACAATTCAATTCAGGATGTGAATCATTAAATTTTGACGTTAATGCGGTGCACGCAAAATCAGAATTGATGAAAGTTAAATGAATATTAATGTGGACTGACGGGTAATGTAATGAAAATAAACATCAATAAATCAAAAAATTAGGACTTCCGCATCTATTTTAAAATATTATGATATTCCGGAATAATTAACACACACACACACACACACACACACACACACACACACACACACAGGCACACACACACACACACACAGGCACACACAAAATGTGGTACGTCTGCGAAGGATCATACATCCATTGCCAGCTTGAATAAAAGGCTTATATGAGTGCGGTAGCTTGTAAGATTTCCAATGTTTCACTCACTATTGTTAGTGTGTCATATATTGAGACCTATTAAAATGCTACACAGAAGCGCCAAAGAAACTGGTATACGGATGCGTATTCAAATACAGAAATATGCAAACAGGCTGAATACGGCGCTGCGGTAGGCAACGTCTATGTAAGACAAGTGTCTGGCGCTGTTGTTAGATCGGTTACTGCTGCTAAAATGGCAGATTACGAAGATTTAAGTGAGTTTGAATTTGGTGTTATAGTCGGCGCAGGTGCGATGGGACACAGCATCTCCGAGGCAGCGATGAAGTGGGGATTTTCCCGTACGATCATTTCACGAGAATACCGTGAATATCAGGAATCCGATAAAACATCAAATCTCCGACATCGCTGCAGCCGAAAAAAGATCCTGCAAGAACGTGTAATCGACGACTTAAGAGAATAATTCAGCTTGACAGAAGAGCAATCCATCTGTAAACTGCTGGGCCATCAACAAGTGTCAACGTGCAAACCAGTCAACGAAACATCGTCGATATACACTCCTGGAAATGGAAAAAAGAACACATTGACACCGGTGTGTCAGACCCACCATACTTGCTCCGGACACTGCGAGAGGGCTGTACAAGCAATGATCACACGCACGGCACAGCGGACACACCAGGAACCGCGGTGTTGGCCGTCGAATGGCGCTAGCTGCGCAGCATTTGTGCACCGCCGCCGTCAGTGTCAGCCAGTTTGCCGTGGCATACGGAGCTCCATCGCAGTCTTTAACACTGGTAGCATGCCGCGACAGCGTGGACGTGAACCGTATGTGCAGTTGACAGACTCTGAGCGAGGGCGTATAGTGGGCATGCGGGAGGCAGGGTGGACGTACCGCCGAATTGCTCAACACGTGGGGCGTGAGGTCTCCACAGTACATCGATGTTGTCGCCAGTGGTCGGCGGAAGGTGCACGTGCCCGTCGACCTGGGACCGGACCGCAGCGAAGCACGGATGCACGCCAAGACCGTAGGATCCTACGCAGTGCCGTAGGGGACCGCACCGCCACTTCCCAGCAAATTAGGGACACTGTTGCTCCTGGGGTATCGGCGAGGACCATTCGCAACCGTCTCCATGAAGCTGGGCTACAGTCCCGCACACCGTTAGGCCGTCTTCCGCTCACGCCCCAACATCGTGCAGCCCGCCTCCAGTGGTGTCGCGACAGGCGTGAATGGAGGGACGAATGGAGACGTGTCGTCTTCAGCGATGAGAGTCGCTTCTGCCTTGGTGCCAATGATGGTCGTATGCGTGTTTGGCGCCGTGCAGGTGAGCGCCACAATCAGGACTGCATACGACCGAGGCACACAGGGCCAACACCCGGCATCATGGTGTGGGGAGCGATCTCCTACACTGGCCGTACACCACTGGTGATCGTCGAGGGGACACTGAATAGTGCACGGTACATCCAAACCGTCATCGAACCCATCGTTCTACCATTCCTAGACCGGCAAGGGAACTTGCTGTTCCAACAGGACAATGCACGTCCGCATGTATCCCGTGCCACCCAATGTGCTCTAGAAGAAGTAAGTCAACTACCCTGGCCAGCAAGATCTCCGGATCTGTCCCCCATTGAGCATGTTTGGGACTGGATGAAGCGTCGTCTCACGCGGTCTGCACGTCCAGCACGAACGCTGGTCCAACTGAGGCGCCAGGTGGAAATGGCATGGCAAGCCGTTCCACAGGACTACATCCAGCATCTCTACGATCGTCTCCATGGGAGAATAGCAGCCTGCATTGCTGCGAAAGGTGGATATACACTGTACTAGTGCCGACATTGTGCATGCTCTGTTGCCTGTGTCTAGGTGCCTGTGGTTCTGTCAGTGTGATCATGTGATGTATCTGACCCCAGGAATGTGTCAATAAAGTTTCCCCTTCCTGGGACAATGAATTCACGGTGTTCTTATTTCAATTTCCAGGAGTGTAGTTTCCAGAGCCGAAGGCCCACTCGCGTGCCCTTGATGACTGCACGACATGAAGCTTTGCGCCTCGTCTGAACCCGTCAATACCGACATTGGCTGTTGCTGACTAGAAACATGTTACCTGGTCGGACGAGTCTCATTTCTAATTACATCGAGCGGATGGGCGTGTACGGGTATGGAAACAACCTCATGAATCCATGGACCCTGCATGTCAGCAGGGGCCTGTTCAAGCTGGTAAAGGGTCTGTAATGGTGTTGCGCGTGTGGAGTTGCAGTGATACGGGTCACCTGATACGTCTAGACACTACTTCGACATGTGTCAAGTATGTAAGCGTGTAGTCTGGTCTCCCGCAACCATTCATGACCATTGTGCATTCAGGCAGGACAATGTGACACCCCACACGTCCAGAATTGGTACAAAGTACAGAAAGTCTCTTCTTCCGCTGGCCACCTACTTCACCAGATAGGAACATTATATATCATATCTGGGATACCTTGCAACATGCTGTTGAGAAGAGATCCCTACCCCTCGTACTCTTACAGACTTATGGACAGCCATACAGGACTCATGGTGCCATTTCCCTTCAGCACTACTTCAGACGTTAGTCGACTCCATGCCACGTGGTGTTGCGGCACTTCTATGTGCTCGCAGAGGCCCTACACGATATAAGGCAGGTTTACCAGTTTCTGTTTCTTAGGCTCCTCAGTGCATATCAACACTTGCTCTAAGGCTTTGTGCTGCTGGAATGTATTTGATCTTCTTTGCATCACTTCTTTTCTTTCTTTACATCTTTGTTTTCGTCTGTTTTCGCTATTTTTAAAAACTTGGAAGTTTTCAGTCTTACGAGGGGAGAGGGGGCATGGAGGAGAGATAGGGTAGAGAGAGAGAGAGAGAGGGGGGGGGGTGCGAGATAGGGGGTGCGAGAGACGGAGGGAAAGAGGAGGTTTAGTGCTACGAGGCAGACGATGTTCTATTGCACTGGAGTGTGAATGCATCTATGAAATTTTTCTTCAACATGACCTTTATTATATGTTGTGATGTTGAAACATAAAGAAGAACTGCTCTTTAGAGGCTATTTATTCATAATTATAATACTTGGGTCAAGATCATGCTGAATATCAGAAATTCTAGCTTTAGTTAAGATGAAGTATTTCTGAAACGAAAATTTACTAGAGGATGATCCTATCTGAAAGAATGTTAATAGATTTTTAGTCTGACATTCATGTCATCCAGATATACCACTGCTCTTGTCATAACAATACATCGTATGGATTTCGACACAAAATATTTTTTTCACACGTCGTACGTGACATAGATTAACTATACAGTAACTTCACGAGTGTCTAGATATCTATATGATAGAAAAAGTACATCAGAAAATATGACCGAATACTTAAATTCCAGTAATTTCTGTCAATGCAATGTCATAAATTCTGTCTGGTGACCACACATGCGTTCTGTTACCTCCACATGCACAGAATTGCTTGACGCTATATAAACTGGAGGTCTATGTATGACAAGAAAGTATTTCTGTGGTCTAAAAATATAAGGCTAAGGTACATGAGAAGTTGGCAGTCTACAAGAAATTACCTTCTAATAAATCAGAAGAAACAAGGAAAGCAGATTAGAGAAGTATGTGTAAAGGTACCTGTGTCGAACAGAAAGAGGGAAGGAAGGAAGGAAGGAGGATGACTAATGACTGCAGCTCATCATCGTGATGACGTCGAGGTTATTAGACGTTGCGCGTAAGCTCAGACTGGAGAAACAGGGAAGGAATTCGACCGCAACAGCTCAAAAGAAGCACACCGCTTCTGGGTTAGCGGGAAATCACGGAAAAGCTGAAGCAGGGCAGCCAAGAGATTTGAAGCCACATCCTTCCGGATACGAGTCCGTTCCACTGGGCTGCAAAGAGAGAACGCTATCAAGAAATGCGTCATCTTGAAATACGAGACGGAAAGAAGGCACGAGGAAGAACTCCCTAAGTCAGCGAACGTTGTGTGTGAAGGATAAGAAAAGGACAGCAGATAAGAGTCAATTTATGCAAATTCGTTTTATGTCTAACACATACGTCAGTTCAAAAAGCTTCCAAAATGGATAGGAACGTTAAGAAGGTGGTGTCCATCTGCAGGTGTTATACAGAGGGGCCCGGAAAATGTAGACATTGTCTGATCAGTATTAATGGAACAAAATGATATACCGTTACAATTCTTGTACGGGGGCTAGGTTATTTTGTGTGTTCAAAGTGACCCCCATTGGCAGCCAAACAACTTCGTACTGTCGTACTGTAACTACGGCCGTCAGTGTTACCGGTGTGACAGTCGAACAAGACGCTTCGATGGTTCCTCGTAGCTCGTTCAGTGTAGCTGGCTTTGGTTGATAAACTTCATTTTTCGAGGGCTCACGCAGGTACAAGTCAAGAGGTGTTGGGTCTGGAGACCGTGGTGGGTACATTTTTTTTTTTTTAATCTTATCGGACTTAACGGCTAAGGTCATCAGTCCCTAAGCTTACACCCTACTTAACTTAAATTATCCTAAGGACAAACACACACACCCATGCCCGAGGGAGAACTCGAACCTCCGCCGGGACCAGCCGCACAGTCCATGACTGCAGCGCCTTAGACCGCTCGGCTAATCCTGCGCGGCGTGGTGGGTTTTCAACGGTTCCTTTTCCACCTATCCAGTCTCCACGTAGATTTTCATCTAAGTGGGCTCTGACATCTCTGTGGTAGTGAGACGGAGCGCCATCTTGTTGTAGGTGAAATCTATCATTTCCAAACACCTCTAATATGGAAAGTAAAACAGATGTTTGCAGCATATGAACACACACCTCACCAGTTACGGTAGTTTCCAGGAAGAATGGCCCAATCAAACCAAGGAATTACAGACCGCACCACACATTAACACCCGTTAGACTAGCATGTTTCTCCACGTGAATGTGAGGATTCTCCGGAGCCCACTTCTCGCAGCTGTTACGGTTTACAGTACCGTTCAGTCTGAATTTCGCTTCGTCAAACCAGATCACCATTCCTACAAACCGTTCATCCTCGCTAAGCATGCCTTCAAACTGCTCGAAGCTCCTTCGATCCGTGTCGTCCTGGTACATAGCGTGTAACGATCATGGAAAGTACACTTCCCACTTTGCAGCGTCAGAATTCGTCGAATGCTTGATCGGCTTACTCCGCTTTCACGTTCTGCCTGCCTTACAAATTTGTGAGGTGACAAAGGAAAATGTTGCAACACAGGCATTGGAAGCTGAACTTTATGACGTTTTTGGTGGCCCACACCTTTCCTTATGCACATCTTGAACAGTACTGTCATCTTCAAATTTATCCTGAATAAAATGCATTGTCGTACGTGTTGGTAGCTGAGTTCTGTACACATTACGCCATTGCCGTTTTACCTCCACCATGTTTTCGTACTTCCAGTACCACTCCAATGCGGCCTTGCGTTGCTCAAACGACAATCTTAGTTCACTCATTGCTGTAGTGTGATCTGCTGGAAAACACGCGCCAAGATCAGTTGAGAAAACAATGGGCTAAGCCATCACCCAAAACTGCAACGATACGCCATTTTGTTCCAAATATGTTAACTATAAAAGAGTATCTATTTTTCTGGCCCCTCTGTACATATTCCTGCCCCTTGAGTAAAACGCACCGGACGTTCGTAAAGATATGTTAAACTGTCATAGAAGTCATTCTTTAGGAAGCCGTTCAACTCGCGCATCACACTGCCTTGAATGTGACTCACGGCACCACAACGTTAACCCTTCGTCTTACGGTAGGTTCGAATTGGTAACACGAAGTCTCGTTGCCTGCGATAACTGTTTCCGGAAAAGGTCCTCGTTTTGCATTTCAAGCAAGCAGCAGCAGGCGTACACGTGTCGTTTTTTTATTTATTTATTTACTTATTTTGGAGCAAAGTATGCGCGATAAATTTTGCACACACTTTTATGTTCTGCAAAATATTTTTGAGAATATCTTCAACACTTGATTTAGAGTCGTTGCTTCATTCAGATTTGTGACAGGGCAAGTTAACATTCAACGGCCGCACGCCATCATCATCAACTTTGACTCTCTCCTTAGTCAGAAAGAAACGGTAGAGAATTTGTCTGACCAACTCGGATGTCAACTGCGTCACAGTGCAGGTATCCAGAATATCAAAGACCAATTACAACACATTTGTGTCAGCTTGACTCAGGAGTCTATATAATGGCTCTGTGAAGCCAATCCCAACCAAATCAATGCAGTTATCAAGACCATAGTTGGTAAAAGTTATACTGATAAGTGGACTGATACAGCCAATTTCTTTGTATACATTACTCGGTGTTTTATTGACTGAAATGACATCAGACACTCTCTGAACACGTATTTATTTCGTTTTCCCCTCACTATCTGAATGCTTCACACACATGCTCAGTCGTTTCTTGCTGACTACGGAAGTAAGTCAACGTCACGCAGGCAAAATGGTTCAAATGGCTCTGAGCACTATGCGACTTAACTTCTGAGGTCATCAGTCCCCCAAAACTTAGAACTAATTAAACCTAACTAACCTAAGGACATCACACACATCCATGCCCGAGGCAGGACTCGAACCTGCGACCATAGCGGTCGCTCGGCTCCAGACTGTAGCGCCCAGAACCGCACGGCCACTCCGGCCGGCGTCACGCAGACACTTCGCAGTGATACGTACCATGTGTAGACGAACATTGTCCTGTTGAAAAGTGACGCATGACTCCTTGTATGGCTACTGGCCCGTCCTCATACCCTTTTTTATTTATTTACTTGAGCCGTCGGTCTTCTGACTGGTTTGATACGGCTCGCCACGAATTACTCTGCTGCGCTTACATCTACATCTCAGAGTACCATTTGAACCCCACGTCCTCACTTATTTGTTGGATGCATTCCACTGTGTCTCTACCTTCTGCAGCTCCCTCTAGTGCCGTGAAGGTCATTCCCAGACATCTAGACACATATCCTATCATCTTATCCTTTCTTCCTGTCAGTGTTTCCCATACGTTCTTTTCTTCACCGATTCGAATCTCTTCATTCCATATTTTATCACTACATCTAATTTTCAGTATTCTTTTTTAGCACCGCATCGCAAACGATTCTTTTCTCCTCTGGTCCGGTTCTTCCCTCACTCCATGATTCACAATACAGTGCTGCGCTCCAAACATACATTTTCAGAAATTTGTTCCTCAAATTAAGACCTATGTTTGACACCAGTCGACTTCTCTTGGATGGAAATTACCTCTTTGCGTGTACTACTCTATTTTTATGTCCTCATTACTTCGTCTGTTATGCTTAATTATGTTTCCAAGGTATCCGAATCCTTAGCTTTGTCTGCTTCGTAATCACCGATGTTGCTGTTGAGTTTCTTGCCATTCTCTGCTACTTTTCCTTACGTTTGTCTTCTTCCGTTATGTTCTCAGTACGAATTCTGTGCTCATTTGACTGTTCGTTCCATTCAAAATATCCTATAATTCTTCTTCACTTTCACTCAGATCGTGTGCCATTAGCGAATCTTTCATTGATATCCTTTCACCATGAATACTAATCCCGCTCATGAACCTTTCTTTTGATTCCACCATTGCGTCTTCGATGTACAGATTGAACAGCAGAGGTGAAAGACTGCATCCCTGTCTTACACTCTTTTTAATCCGAGCATATCGTTCTTGGTCTTCCTGTCTTATTCTTCACCTCTTTGCTCTTATAAATATTGTATATTACGCGTCTTTTCGTGTAGCTTACTCCCATTGTTATGATAATTTCGAACCTTTTACATCATTTCACTCCACTGGCCACCCCAAATGTAACACCCTGATGGAAGCATCGAAACCAGGTAAAATTTGCAGCACATTTTGTGGCGGCGTGGGATGCGCGTCAGAAGTATTACAGCTCAGGCTCACATCACGGGCGCCAGCAGTGCTACCTGCAAGCGCTATATGAACGAATAACAGACGGTCGTGTGGAAGTAATGGAATTTTTCTTTCGTACTGTTTGGCATAAATAGCTTCAGTATGCCTCGTAGAAGACAGTGAGAGTCTTTAGAGTATGTTTCGTAACTGGACGGAGGAAAAATAGCTGCTTATATGGATTGCCGATTATCCTTCAAAGAAATCGGTGATCGTGTCGAACGGAATCAAGCCACTGTGATCGCGATCTGTAATCTCTGGATACAGGAGGAAACAACGGGCAGACGGGAGCGATTGTAACCATCTCGTTACACCACTACAGGTGATGACAGGCATACTGTGCGCATCGCATTGAAGGACCGCTCTGCCACACCGCGAACCATACCACAACAAAGATTCGGTCCGTTGAGCAATAAGCCGTGTGCGCACATACCATTTTACGCCGTTTACAGCACCGTGGACTGTCCGCATAGAGTAAATATCCCTGGAGTGAGCATTCACATGAGCAGAATGGATTTTTTGTTGTCACCATACATTGGCGGCCTGGTCACGTGTCCTCGGGGCGTCGTGTGTTTGTCCGTATATGGCTCTGAGCACTATGGGACTTAACATCTATAGTCATCAGTCTTGTCCGTATAGCTCCCTGTATATTTAGAATGTCACTACATC
Organism: Schistocerca serialis cubense; assembly: GCF_023864345.2. NCBI lineage: Eukaryota > Metazoa > Arthropoda > Insecta > Orthoptera > Acrididae > Schistocerca > Schistocerca serialis. Next base: position 651,865,328 of record NC_064642.1, read on the forward strand.
CCTAGTACAGACGGATTCTTTTCGTACGTGTTGTGGATTATTTATATATATTGCGCAGAGATTTTAACAGTATCCATTTGATACCGGGAATAAACCAGCTACGTAACTTTTAAGGGCAAGTGATATTGCATTCTGCATCTTTGCGATATGTGCCACAATTCAGATGCCCTCGATTTTTGGTAGTTTTCGGTATGATGCGCCACTTTATAGTATTACAGAGCCTGGCGTATGGTTTTGCAGTGATAGTCTTGCAAAACGACGTGACAGTACGCTAGTACTTTTGCAAGTGTCCGAAAAACACCGAATTTGCCACACATTAGCGATTATATCCCTGCTAATTCGTCCTTTTTTTCTGCTATTTCTGCGTATTTATTTTCTCGTTTTTGCGACCTAAAGCACAATTTTTCTTACTGGTGACACTTTGAAGTATTTATTTCACGCATTTTACATACTTGCCCCCAGTTTATTAAATAAATATTTCTCAGTGAAAGAAAGTAGCAAATATGATAACCACAAGTTATATATACGAACCTGACAAATTTCGTTTTTCAGGTGGTTTTCGTGTGGGTACTTTTGGCAGTAGGTGCTGTGGAAAATTAAAAATAGTTGGAATAGCATCTACCTTCAGCCACACACGTCCAAATTTTTCTCTGTCTATCATTCCTCTTCAAAGTGTTTTGAACATACTTTGGAATATTTTGCGGGGACAAAATTACTGCTCCTTATTTTCTGTAGCCACATCTTTACTCGTTGTTCATCCTTCGGGAAACTAAAATATAAATCACACACAATCATTCTTCATGTCCTAGACACACTTAAGATGGTCTCATACTGTAACTTTATAGGAAACAAAAAGGTTTGGACACACATGTTATACGAAGACAATTACAGATTCCCACTCTATTGAATTTATCTGTCTCCCGTCTTTCACATCTATATACATAATCGACAAGACATTGATAAATGCATGGAGGATAGTATTTGCTGAAACAACTAACCATTCCCTTTCCTGTTCCACTAGCCAATTTACGAGAGGATGCGACCTTATGTAAGCTTTTGTACGAGCCGTAATATCTATTATACAGTCATAAAATTGTAGAAAAATAGGTCTACAGAATCAAGCATTAATTATAATGCGTCTCGAAATTTTTACCACTATTACACTATCAACAAGCGGCCAAAACACAACAAATTTCAAACTCTGCGGGAAGCACACACGCACAGCGAAGTCCCTAAAACATGTGACAATCCTGGTTTAATGTTGACAACATGCGCAGAACGCAATGCTAGCTCCAGAGATATTTACTCTATGACTGTCCGCAAGGGGTCCATTGGTGCGTTTACCTTTGAGTCAACGTTATAGGCGCTTGCACCTGCAATGAACGACGGACGTGGGCAAGCGAAAGAAATGAAACTGTTTTTACCGACGAATCTCTATTCTGCATGCACCACCAAGACGGTCGGATTACAGGTTGGAGATTCCAAGGTGAGACATAGTTCAACGCATTGCCATTGCGTTGCGTATTACCATACTGGTCCTGCACTCGGTGTTATGGTTTGGAGTGGTACTGGGTTCGGCTTCCGTCCCCTAGTACGCACGACCAGTATAGTAACAAGCCAGCGTTACATCTCGGAAGTGTTGAAGTCTGTTGTCCTCGCATACCTTTGGAGCGTGCCGACGGCCTCGTTGCAACAGAATTATGCACGATCAATATGGAAAGCAGTGTTCGAGACTTCTTCGTCGCCCATCGGATTGCAGTGTTACCTCGCTCTCCCTGGTCTCTCGATCTCTCGATTTCGCGGCTATCTGAAACGTCTGATCGATGATTGCGGAACGACTGGCCAGGGATACAGAACCCGCTGCTACGGTAGATCAGCTTTTGCAATGAAAATGGTTCAAATGGCTCTGAGCACTATGGGATTTAACATCTGAGGTCATCAGTCCCCTAGAATCTAGAACTACTCAAACGTAACTAACGTAAGGACATCGCACACATCGATGCCCAAGTAAGGATTCGAACCTGCGACCGTATCAGTCGCGCGGTTCCGGACTAAAGCGCCTAGAACCGCTTGCCCACCGCGGCCGTCTCTTTGGCAGTACATATGTGTTGAAGAAGCATGGACTGCTATATCCCAACAACACACACAGAGCCTCTTTGATTCAATGCTGAGGCATGTACCAGCGGTTATAGCCAGCAGTGGCGGCAACGCCCAGTACTGATTTCGTAATCATCCTCACTTCACGTTGGACTATTTTCAGTCATGTGATCTCTGTGCAACGCGTTATCTCACAAATCAATTTGGCTGTGATATGTTTGGTCATTCTTGTTGTTGCCTTTTGGATGTCGAGCGGTGTAGATTGTGGAACGCTTTTTCCAGGTACTTAATTTCTGTGAACGAAACTTGATACTCTTCTGTCATGCTACCATTATCATGCGAAGTGTCGGAACTGCCTATTTGGTGCCTTTCCTTTCTTAAAGCCAAACCGATTATCGTCTGAGAGACCCTCAGATTTCTTTTCTGTTCTTCTTTTCATTATCCTAGACAGCAGCTTGGACGCAAGACCGGTTTAGCTGCTTGCGCTACAGTTCTGGCACTTACCTGCCCTTGTTATCCTTCGTAAATGTGGATGACATTTTTCCGGAAGTCTACTGGAACATTCAACACAACTTGGATAGTCGTTTGGTTGCCAAAAAAGGTCAAAATCTATCGTACATAGTGAAACGTCCCCTTTGAAAAATTGTACATGACTGTGCTTAAACTGACACAATATTTTTAGCGCAACGCAATTTGACTATCAAAGATCTCTGCAAAAGAATGGCCCTGAGTAACATTAAACTATACCTTTCAGAAATCACTTACCTCACAAAAATCTTCATTACTCGAACTACTGCAATACAGCGAGCGCCACTACTGCCAGCTAAATAAAAGATTCAAACTATGGAAGGCACTAACTACTGATAGGGATAGTTAGCAAATGAAAGATATTAATAGAGAACAAACAATGTATTTACCTTAATAGTCATAATATATATAGCAGTTCATGACAAATTACAAAACTCCGCCATCTCTCCCCCCACATCCACCACTGCTGGCGGCTCACCTCCAACTGCGCAACGCTACGCGCTGTTCACAGCCAGCTGCCTAACACTACAATGGCGAGTATTACAACAATGCAAAGCAGCCACAGACTGCACACAGCACAGCCAGTGATTTTCATATAGAGGTGGCGTTACCAATAAGAAAACCTAAACAGCCTACTTACAATAGGTTTCAAGAAATCTGAATTATTATGGGACCGTCTACCCATTCCCTGCCAGCTATTCGGTACAAACTCAACCTTCTGTAGCCCCTCGCCCAGGTTACTACAACCCCATTTAATACAATGTTAATATCCTTATAGAATACGTACCATCACACCACACTCGACTCTATATTAAAGAAAGCACCACACACACACACACACACATATATATATATATATATATATATATATATATATATATATATATATATATATAGAAAAAATGTTATGTGGACATGTGTCCGGGACCGCTTAATTTCCATGTTAGAGCTCATTTTAGTTTCGTCTTCTACCTGTGCTGCTAGAACATGTGCCTTTACAAGTACGACACAGCATGTGGTTCATGCACGATGGAGCTCCTGCACATTTCAGTCGAAGTGTTCGTACGCCTCTCAGCAACAGATTCGGTGACCGATGGATTGGTAGAGGCGGACCGATTCCATGGCCTCCACGCTCTCCTGACCTCAACCCTCTCGACTTTAATTTATGTGGGCATTTGAAAGCTCTTGTCTACGCAACCCCGGTACCAAATGTAGAGACTCTTCGTGCTCGTATTGTGGACGGCTGTGATACAATACGCCATTCTCCAGGGCTGCATCAGCGCATCAGGGGTTCCATGTGACGGAGGGTGGATGCATGTATCCCCCCTAACGGAAGAAATTTTGAACATTTCCTGTAACAAAGTTTCCTGGTACGTTCTGTTGCTGTGTGTTTCCATTCCATGATTAATGTGATTTGAAGAGAAGTAATAAAATGAGCTCTAACATGGATAGTAAGCGTTTCCGGACACATGTCCACGTAACATATTTTCTTTCTTTGTGTGTGAGGAATCTTTCCTGAAAGTTTGGCCGTACCTTTTTGTAACACTATATATATATATATATATATATATATATATATATATATATATATATATATATATGTGTGTGTGTGTGTGTGTGTGTGTGTGTGTGTGTATGTGTGGTGCTTTCTTTAATATAGAGTCGAGTGTGGTGTGATGGTACGTATTCTATAAGGATATTAACACTGTATTAAGTGGGGTTATAGTAACCGGGGCGAGGGGCTACAGAAGGTTGAGTTTGTACCAAATAAAAAAAATGGCTCTGAGCACTATGGGACTCAACTGCTGCGGTCATTAACCCCCTAGAACTGAGAACTAGTTAAACCTAACTAACCTAAGGACAGCACACAACACCCAGCCATCACGAGGCAGAGAAAATCCCTGACCCCGCCGGGAATCGAACCCGGGAACCCGGGCGTGGGAAGCGAGAACGCTACCGCACGACCACGAGATGCGGGCTGTACCGAATAGCTGGCAGGGAATGGGTAGAGGGTCCCATAATAATTCAGATTTCTTGAAACTTATGTACGATAGATTTTGACCTTTTCTGTAGTATTTGCAAGACCAATCTAAATTCGGAGGAGAAAAGGTTGTCGATATGAAAAGGGCCGTCAGATGAAATGTCATTCCATTCGAATCCGGCGGAGAAGTGCAACTAGCGGGCACGGGACAGGCACGGAAACCGGGCAAAAGGAAAAATCCGCGAGTGGCTACGGCTTTGACGCGCAGTCGTCCGTGAAAAGAGGGAGCTCTAAAGCATTCGCTAAACGCAATAAATTTTGGTCGCCTATAACCGAGGTGTCTGAACACGCGGGTCCCCGCTGGCGCGTAAACACATCTGAGCGGGACCCAGCGGATATATAATACGAACTCGGAAACAAGGGATTCCATGTCGGATTGAATTTAATCCGCAATGGTAGGCTGCTCGTGCAGAATGCGCGGCCGGGCTGGTTCGCCCCGCGTGGCACGCCAACACGGCTGAAAGGACTCGATTCACCAGCCCGCAACGAACGACTACCTGGCTGTGTGGCATGAGCTGATGAAGAGAGCAAAGCATACAGCTAACTTACGAATCTCACCAAAACTATACCCCCTACGGATATTCTTACAGGTGACTGAAGATGATTTCACACTGGTGTTCACTGACATTGCAACACCGCGAAAGCATCATGCAACAGACGTTGACTGGCGTGTAGAGCAGCTCATGCTTTGATACGCAAATGAGTAACATTTCAGATCAACAAGAGAAAATAAGAGTAACTCAATTTTCCTCTATACTACTACACACATCACAAAAAGTTTTGCATCGCTCCGGTTGCCGGAACTCTGGAAGATAGACGTTGTGTGTGGATATTGTATTACAGACACAGTCCCTTTGACTGTTCAGGGCTGTCACTAAACCCGCCCAAAGATGCAAACAACCAAGCATGAGCAGCGCTCATTAGGCGGAGGGGGTCCGACCAGTTATTCCAGTTATTCCACCAGCAAGGAGGTACACGGCTCGTGTTGTCTGTAGTTCAACCATGCCTAAACGGTCAATAGAGCGGTTCGGTAGCGTCCGCATTGTTACTTTGTGACACGAAGGGCTCTCAACAAAGGAAGTGTCCAGGCGTCTCGGAGTGAACCAAAACGATATTGTTCGGACATGGAGGAGATACAGAGAGACAGTAACTGTTGATGACGTGCTTCACTCAGGCCGCCCAAGGGCTATTACTGCAGTGGATGACCGCTACCTTTGGATTATGGCTCCGAGGAACCCTGACAGCAACGCCAACATGTTGAATAATGCTTTTAGTGCAGCCACAGGACGTCGAGTTACGACTCAAATTGTGCGCAATAGGTTGCATGATGCGCAACTTCACTCCCGACGTCCATGGCGAGGTCCATCTTCGCAACCACGACACCATGCAGCTCGGTACAGATGGGCCCAACAACATGCCGAATTGACCGCTCAGGCCTGGCATCTCTTCTGTTCACCGATGAGTGTCGCATGTGGCTTCAACCAGAGAGACGTGTTTGGACGCAACCCGGTCAGCTCAACGCCTTGGACAAAATGTCCATCGAGTGCAGCAAACTGGAGGCTCCTTGCTGTTTTTGGGTGGCATTATGTAGGACCGACGTACGCCGCTGGTGGTCATGGAAGGCACCGTAACGGCTGCACGGCATGTGAATGCCATCCTCAGACCGATAGAGCGACCATATCGGCAGCATACTGACGAGGCATTCGTCATCACGGACGACAATTTGCGCCCCTACCTTGCACATCTTGCGAATGACTTCCTTCAGGATAACAACGTTGCTCGAGTGGTCAGCATGTTCTCTAGACATGAACCCTATCGACAATGCCTGCGATAGAGTGAAAAGGGCTGTTCATGGACGACGTGACCCACCAACCAACCACTGTAAGGGATCTACGCCGAATCGCCGTTGAGGAGTGGGACAATCTCAACCAACAGTGCCTTGATGCACTTGTGGATAGTATGCCACGACGAATACAGGCATGCATCAGTGCAAGGAATCGTGCTACTGTGTGTTAGAGATGCCGGTGTTTACAGCAATCTGGACCACCACCTCTGAAGGTTTCGCTGTATGGTGGTACAAAATGCAGTGAGTGGTTTTCATGAGCAATAAAAAGGGCGGAAATGATGTTTATGTTGATCGCTATTCCAATCTTCTGTACTGGTTTCGGAACTTTTCGAACCGTGGTGTTGCAAAACTTTTTTTGATGTGTATATATAAAGACTACCGGCAACGGCCTTGCCGCAGTGGATACACCGGTTCCCGTGAGATCACCGAAATTAAGCGCTGTTGGGCGTGGCCGGCACTTGGATGGGTTACCATCCAGCCGCCATGCGCTGTTGCCATTTTTCCGGGTGCACTCAGCCTCGTGATGCCAATTGAAGAGCTACTCGACCGAATAGTAGCGGCTTCGGTCAAGAATGCCATCATAACGACTGGGAGCGAAGTGTGCTGGCCCCACGCCCCTCCTATCCGCATCCTCCCCTGAGGATGACACGGCGGTCGGATGGTTCCGGTAGGCCACTCGTGGCCTGAAGACGGAATGAGTGTATATAAAGACAATTCGTTGTTTAACATTGTTACCAGTAACCTCGGAAAATACTTGACTGATCTACATCACGTTTTTACACGATTCTTTAATGACTATCCATACGAACATAGGCTACATAATTTTAAATAAATATAAAGCGTTTTTATATACATGTAATGTATAAACGAGAAAGGTTGTTACCCTAAAATCTCGAAAAGTTTTTGATTGACTTACTTTAGTTTATTACAGCGTACACTAATAAACATTGAGACGAGTACATACTTTTTTAAAATGAGAATGTGTAGATTTATAGTTGAACCGACTGTGAGAAGGAGAATGCTGGGCTGCGCTATGGAAATGCGCCGATTCGTATTTTTGTTTTTTGTTGTTTCTTTGCACGTAGTTTCAAATACAATAACAAGGCATGTAAACCAATAAAGAAATTGTTTCTCACAAATGTATTCTTTCTCCTCATACACATGGTGTTGCCGTAAGAGCGTGCAAAAATGTAAAATGACACAGAAAATGCTCCGCTGAACAATTTGAGGCAGGGAACCTGGGGACGAAGAAGCCAGCTTAAAAGACATAACAGGAGTACAAACACAGTACTGTGTACTTTTTTATTTACATTAGTTACAGTTAATTGCAAATACCATCAATTGTACTATATCTTACTAAATGTGATGAAACTGACGGCTAGAAACCTCATTGTAAGTATGACACACCCTGAAAAATATCTCTCGCGTGTTTCGAATAACATCACAGGCAACTACAATTCTGGAAACTAATCCCATCACCGTACCCACTTAACAGAGTATAGGAAATGAGAATTAATGGTTTATTAGCTTATGATTAAAACACTACTACGAAATCTGCGAGATTCGTAATCCCATTCATTCTCAGATTAAAACAACGCGAAATATTGAAGCTGTTCCTCTCATAGCCCGTATACCAATGATGCCCATCGATTTACTCACTCGTTATAAGCGACTGTAAGTACCAGTCAAGATTTCGTTTGCAATAACAGTGAACAAGGTTCAAGGTCAGAAAGAGGGGTAAGAGGACAGAGAGAGCGGGGGAGGAGGAGATTTGTAGAGAAAGGGGTGGGGGAGGATGATGTACGGAGAGAGGGATTGGAGGAGGAGGAGGAGACGCACAAATAGACTGAGAAGGATGAGGTGGGTGGAGAGAGGGGTGGAAAAGGAATTTAGGATTACATCCAGTACCAATACACATATAGCAATTGTGAAACATTACCGGGTTCGCTGTTTTTATACTGGATGATGGGTCACACTCAGGGTTTCTCCCTTCAGAAATCGCAGTTGAATGTCTGTTGGTTATGAGAGGGTAGCACCACGACTCCTGTCGGAAGCAGCAGAAACTGTTAGCATGACAGGATGGAGGACTTTCGACACTGTGGCTTATTGTTCTGTGATATTACTGTTCACGTTAATCAGCATACCACAACTGTCGCGCGAATAGAAAGTGGATGGACTGAGGACAGCCATAATCAGTGACTTGTAGGTTTGCAATGGTTGGTTGGTTGGTTGTTTGGGGAAGGAGACCAGACAGCGTGGTCATCGGTCTCATCGGATTAGGGAAGGATGGGGAAGGAAGTCGGCCGTGCCCTTTCAGAGGAACCATCCCGGCATTTGCCTGGAGTGATTTAGGGAAATCACGGAAAACCTAAATGAGGATGGCCGGACGCGGGATTGAACCGTCGTCCTCCCGAATGCGAGTACAGTGTCTAACCAGTGCGCCACCTCGCTCGGTTCGTAATGGCGCCACCGACTAGCACCCGAGAGAACACACACATCGCCCCCTAGGCTGTACGACATCGAACGGCGACGTTTGCAGCAAAGGCAAGTATTTACACTGACGTCTAGAGCACGAAGGATGTTAGCACGGTGAGCGAATGTAGCGGCTTCTATTGACACGTCATAAAGGAGTATAAGTGCGCCGGCAGGGTTTATCCCAAAGAGTGGCCGGTTACAGTTTTGCGTACTGCATCCTCTGACATTATGAGCTGTGTGACAAGCGTTTAATACATTTATTGTTATATGTTACACTTGTAACTGGCCTTTGCAGCAACATCTCGTTGCAACAATGGTTCTTTGAGATGTGCATCTACAGCAAAGATGGTATCTAGCTGAAAAACAATTAAAGTAAAGAGCTGTCGTAATTCGAAAGAGCACTAAAGCTTTACCAGAACAGATAAATATCTACCTGTAGATAATCTTCTTCTCTTCAGGCACTGGGTAAAATGGCGTTACTGTACCATTTTTTTTATATGAATGCGCGGTGTCCGTTCTTTCGAACATTTCCGACGGAACACACTCTACGCTTCCATATTGTAGATACGCCTAACCGGGAAATGGAATCCATCTTCTTCTGTGCCGATGCACAAGTAAGTCCGACCTCCTGCAGGACTCTCAGAGTAGCGAACAGTGAATTAAGGGAAAAGGGACTGGGGATAGGTGGCGCTCTGTGGGATTGTGGATAGGCAGTGAGGCGAACCGAGATAGTCCGGGCAGTTGCGATAACGTTCTGCCGCAGATCGCGAAGTGGTTAATGCACCTGACGAGTGAGCACGAGATCTAGGGTTCAAATCCCGGTCAAGTACACATTTTGGCTCGTCGCCACTCATTCCGCTTATGTCCCGCTGTAACTGCCAGCCGTGTTTGCCGAGGTCCTCCTCTATCTCTCCTTCCACATTTAGGGTTAGCTGCCATCTGTAACACCAACAGGAAATTTTTTATAAGTCGTCTTGTATCTTACTACACTCAACTTCTATACCTTACCATACACCATGGCATCATCAGCGAACAACCGCATATTGCTGCCCACACTGTCCGCCAAATCGTTTATGTATACAGAGAACAGCGGTCCTGTCACACTTCCCTTGCGCACTCCTGACGATACCTTTGCCGCTGATGAACACTCGCCGTCGAGGGCAACATAATGGGTTCTATTGTTCAAGAAATCTTTAAGCCACTCACATACCTGTGAACTTATTCCAGATGCTCGTACCTTCGTTAACAGTCTGCAATGAAGCTCCGTGTCAAATGCTTTCCGTAAATCTAGCAATACGGACTCTGCTTGTTGCCCTTCATTCATAGTTCGCAGTATATCATGTGAGAAAAGGCAAGCTGAGTTTCGCACAAGCGATGCTTTCTAAAACTATGCTGATTCGTGGACATAAGCTTTTCAGTCTCAAGAAAATTTGTTATATTCGAAGTGATAATATAATCAATGAATCAGCAGTAAACAGAAGTTAGGAAAATTGGTCTGTAATTTTGCTGGTCCATTTTTTACCCTTTTTATATACTGGAGTCACTTGCACCTTTTTCCAGTCACTAGTTACGGGGCCAGTGCCGTAAAGCACTCTTTGTAAAATCGAACTGGGGTTCCATCCGGATCTGGTAATTTATTTACTTTCAGATCTTTCCCTTATTCCTCTACGCCAGAGGTGCTTATTGCTATCTTGTCCATATAGGAGTCTGTCCGAAGGTCAAAGGACGGTATGTTTCCACGTTTCTCCTGTGTGAACGATTTCTTGAACGTGAAATTTAAAACCTCGGCTATAGTTTTGCTATCTTCAGCTTCCACGCCAGACTGGTCAACAAGGGTTTCTGCTTATTGTTCCACATACCTGAGTGAATTTAACAACAGACAGGAGGACCACCCCCAGTCGCCATAGCAGATTACATGCAGATATGTGGTGTATGCTTTGAAAGATCAGAAATGAAAGCAACAGATGTGGGACCGCTAGATATCTGAGCATTTAGATAAAAAGTTCACTTTTGGTGCGGGCCGAATTAGGTATGAACCATTTATATTATGGTGGTGTCTCGGCAGCGGGTGGCGAAGTGGAAAGAGTACAGACTGGTAATTCGAAGATTGTGAGGTCGAATCCCTCTGCGGAAATATAGTTTTTGTTTTCAGTTTCTACTTTAAATACACTGAAAATAAAACGAAATAATGATCAGCGTAATGTATTTCTTAATATTTTCATAAAAGGCATGAAAAGGAAAGGAAAAGGAAAATTCGAAACTGCAAATAAATTTCCAGAAATACTTATAGCGTCCAAGAAGACATTCACATAACTTTCCAATAATGGATTGTTATTCACGGATACAGACCTCCGGTACTCGTGGTTTGCTGCCAAACTGTCTGTCGCCAACGAACTTTTATGAATGTAAACCACATTTGTTTTGCTATAGAAACTTTAAACCAACCACGTAATTGCAAAAATGCGGCGTTTAAAAAGTGCAAGAAGCCGAGAAAATTATTGCTTCCCCTGATTTTACGACGAATAACACCCCAGCACGTTTCACTTTATCTGCATTGAGTGTAACGTAAAAATTTAAAATAAAGAAAATAAAAAAGCTTCTGCTTGGATAAGTGATTCCACGATCCTTTGATTTCATTTCTATACTACTTCCACTGCTCTTTGAGCTCCCTGGAATCCACACTAACATAAATGACACTTGTCTCGCACGACCTGCGCCGAAAATGTAGACACGTAGCGATTCCATTTCTGTCACTTTCATTTCTGGTCAGTCGTGCAAAGATCATAAATTTGGACGGAATCAGTGAAGACGGGTAGGCACGGCCCTCTTGTAAGCTTAATTCTGTTATCTTTGCTGTAGCTGTATATAACCTCACGTCCTGGGTAACTGAAGTTGTTTACTTGTTATAAAATCTTCTGACCTGTTGTTGTTGCTGTGTGTTCTTTCCCCATGTTTTTTTTTTTTTTTTTTCTGTTGAGAGCTCCATCTGAAATTTAGACTTATTTGTTCAAGTAAGTGAATTCCTCTGAGGCTCCTCATCTGTATGTTGTAGGATCGCTACATTGTGAACATGTGGTAAATTATAGTAAAGAGCTGACATGTCGGAATTTTTGAAATTCTGGTTTTCATATACGCATTATTTCATGTAATTAAATTTTGCACGAAGTTGGAGAGACACAGCAGCTATGTAACACTTCTTTGTACGCTGTTATCTCACTAGTCACTTTTCCGTTGAGATCTAAAGCGATAGCTGGGCTCTGATGCCAACTTTTTATTGTATTCATTAAATATTTCGGATATGTCATTATCTTCCGAAGATTATGCACACTGACAAAATCGAAAGCTTTTCTAAAATCAAGAAAAGCATTAGTAGATTCTCTGCGTTTTTCTATTATCTGCTATGAAAGCAAAACTCCATCTATCATGAAGCATAGTTTCCTAAAACCTATACCCATAACTATCACAAATTAAAATTCCCGACCAGTTTTTCAGTTTGATGGTTCAAATGGTTCAAATGGCTCTGAGCACTATGGGACTTAACTTCTGAGGTCATCAGTCCCCTAGAACTTAGAACTACTTAAACCCAACTAACCTAAGGACATCACACACATCCATGCCCGTGGCAGGATTCGAACCTGCGACCATAGCGGTCGCGCGGTTCCAGACTGTAGCGCCTAGAACCGCTCGGCCACTTCGACCGGCTTTTCAGTTTGAACCTGAAGTCTAATCTCAGGAACTGCAGTAGGAATTTTGAAAGGGTTTTAACTAACAGATTGACCAATCCACGAGAGAGAAATTTGTTTAAATGATGTGTGAATATTTCGTACAAAGCATTTTCATCCACGGCTGCTTTCAGACTGTATCTGAAGACTAATCTTAGCAACTACTGTAGGAATTTTGAAACTTTTTGTTCACTTATACACAGATTGATTCGCCAGAAAAAACTGTTTGGATAATTTATTATCGTTTTACCACACGGAGCGATGGGCTCTATAAGTATATACAGGGTGTTACAAAAAGGTACCGCCATACTTTCAGGAAACATTCCTCAGACACAAAAAAAGATGGAAATATGTTATGTGGGCATGTGTCCGGAAACGCTTACTTTCCATGTTAGAGCTCATTTTATTACTTCTCTTCAAATCACATGTATCATGGAATGGAAACACACTGCAACAGAACGTACCAGCGTGACTTCAAACACTTTGTTACAGGAAATGTCCAAATGTCTTCCGTTAGCGAGGATACATGCATCCACCCTCCGTCGCATGGAATCCCTGATGCGCTGATGCAGCCTTGGAGAATGGCGTATTGTATCACAGCCGTCTACAATACGAGCACGAAGAATCTCTACATTTGGTACCGGGGTTGCGTAGACAAGAGCTTTCAAATGCCCCCATAAATGAAAGTTAAGATGGTTGAGGTCAGGAGAGCGTGGAGGCCATGGAGTTTGTCCGCCTCTACCAATCCATTGGTCACCGAATCTGTTGTTGAGAAGTGTACGAACACATCGACTGAAATGTGCAGGAGCTCCATTGTGCATGAACCACATGTTGTGTTGTACTTGTAAAGGCACATGTTCTAGCAGCACAGGTAGAGTATCCCATATGAAATCATGATAACGTGCTCCATTGAGCGTAAGTTGAAGAACATTGGGCCCAATCAAGACATCACCAACAATGTCTGCCCAAACGTTCACAGAAAGTCTGTTGATGACGTGATTGCACAATTGCGTGCGGATTCTCGTCAGCCCATACATGTTGATTGTGAACTCGATACAGTGACGTGGTCAACGTTACCTTGTACAGCAGCAACTTCTCTGACGCTGACATTAGGGTTATCGTCAACTGCACGAAGAATTGCCTTGTCCATTGCAGGTGTCCTCGTCGTTCTAGGCCTTCCCCAGTCGCGAGTCATAGGCTGGAATGTTCCGTGCTCCCTAAGACGCCGATCAATTGTTTCGAACGTCTTCCTGTCGGGACACCTTCGTTCTGGAAATCTGTCTCGATACAAAGGTACCGCGCCACGGCTATTGCCCCTTGCTAATCCATACATCAAGTGGGCATCTGCCAACTCCGCAATTGTCAACATTGCACTGACTGCAAAACCACATTCGTGATGAACACTAACCTGTTGATGCTACGTACTGATGTGCTTGATGCTAGTACTGTAGAGCAATGAGTCGCATGTCAACACAAGCACCGAAGGCAACATTACCTTCCTTCAATTGGGCTAACTGGCGGTGAATCGAGGAAGTACAGTACATACTGACGAAACTAAAATGAGCTCTAACATGGAAATTGAGCGTTTCCGGACACATGTCACATAATATCTTTTTTTTATTTGTGTGTGAGGAATGTTTCCTGGAGGTTTGGCCGTACCTTTTTGTAACACCCTGTATAAGTTATCAGTCCTCCGACTGATGTGATGCAGCCCTCCACGAATGCCGGCCGCTGTGGCAGAGCGGTTCTAGGCGCTTCAGTCTGAAACCGCGCGACTGCTACGGTCGCTTGTTCGAATTCTGCCTCGGGCATGGATGTGTGTGATGTCATTAGGTTAGTTAGGTTTAAGCAGTTCTAAGTTCTAGGGGACTGACGACCTCAGATGTTAAGTGCCATAGTGCTCAGAGCCATTTTGAACCCGCCACGAATTCCTCTCTTGCGTCAACCTCTTCATCTCAGAGTAGCATTGCAATCTTATTCCTCAATTATTTCCTGGACGTAACCCACTCTCTCTTTCTTTACAGTTTTCACTCTATACAGCTCCCTCTAAAACGATGGAAGCTTAACAGATGTCCCATTATACTTTCCATTCTTCTTGTCAGTGTTTTTCTTAGTTCTTTTCCTCGCCGATTCTTCGGAGAAACTTCTCATTCCTATCTTATCATTCGTCCTAATATTAACGTTCTTCTGTAACACGACATCTCAAACGCTTCTATTCTCCCCTGTTTCGGTTTTACCATACCAGACAATGCTATGCTCCAGACGCATATTCTCAGAAATTTCTTCCTCAAATTCAGATCTTTGTTTGATACTAATAGACCTCTTGGCCGAGAATGCCGCTTTCGCCTGAGCTGGATAGCTTTCTATCTCCTCCTAGTTCCGACTGTCATGAGTTATTTTGTAGCCTAGGTAGCAGAACTCCTTAACCTCAACAACTTTGTGACCATCGGTCATGATGTTGTTTCTCTCTGCTTTCGTCTTTCTTCGATTTACTCTCACTAGATATTCTGTTCTCATTAGATGTTCTTTCCATTCAAGGGATCCAGTAATTCTACACCACTTTCTCTGGGAATAGCATGAACGAATAATATAGTTGATGTCGTTTCACCTTTGTTTTTAATTCGTGTCTGGAACCTTTCTTTTAATTCCGTGACTGCTTTTTCGACGTACTATAGGGGCGAAAGAGTACATCTCTGTCTTACCCCTCTTTAATCTGTGCACTGCGATCTTGGCATAACACTGTTATTGTTTCCTCCCAGTTCTTGTACATATGTTCGCCCATACCTTATCTGTATTTTTTCTCCGGAATTCGAAAATCTTGCACCATTTGACATTGCCGAAGGCTATGAACGTGTCTTGATTTTGTTTAGTCCTGCTTTCATTATAAACTGGAACGTCAGAACTGCCTATCTGATGCCTTTACCTTTCCTAAAGCCAAACTGATCATCATGTAACAGATCCTCAATTGGCGGGTTCTAGTAAGCTGTAAAGGATGTGACGGGTATAAGAGCTCATATTTGTATGTGTGGTACCTCAGTATGCACATACATCAGAGTGTTGGTGGTTTTTTTTTTGTGTAGATCAGTCCTCCCACACTCTTTACGATCTGAAGTTTACTGCATGGCCGTTAAGTGTTCCACTGAACTACGACTAAAAAGTAGAAAGTAACCATTCTGCGCCCACGTGCCCACGCTTCAACATCTGACCTGCTTCCCAGCGGAAAGTGAGTGTTAATGGCTTCCCCTTGCCACGTATTCTGGGAGGCCGTAACCAAGCTAAAAAATACTATTCCTAATAGCTATAATTCGTAATGTTGTTCAGTGCACCGTCCTCACTCTGTAATAGAAGTAACTGCACTTACACCCGTTACACCATGTATTTTTCCACTTTTAGAGCTTAGTTCCGACACACTTAAAGGGCCGCAAGAAGCATGTACCGGACGCTCTCGAAGATTACGTCACGGTCGAGCAGCCGGGGCGTGGTGCTTCGCCGCGCGTCAATTAATGATCTGCGGCTCGCCTCGTAAAAGGCTTCTGCGGGCCCGGCCGGTTTATTTATTGGCCATCAATAAGAGAGGAGACGAGAGGCGTTTTTACAGCGTGTCGCCTCGCCTCGCCTCGGGCTCTACCGGCCGTATTTCGAGCGGCTCATCAGCGCCGGGCTCACGGGCGCACCCTGCAGTAACCGCCGGACGGGGCCGCCTCGCTGGCTCTGGAAACTACCTGCAACCTCCTGCCAGGCGCTCACCCCACGCAGAGCCAACAAGAACCATTCAGTAAACGCGTCACCGCGTTTGTCTTCATGAAATCAATCTGATCTACCCTAATTACACTGGCGTGCAATACTTAAGTTCGAAAGTAAATTTCTCATATACACTGAAGAGCCAAAGAAATGGTACATCTGCTTAATATCGTGTAGGGCCACAGCGAGCACACAGAAGTATCGCAACACAAAATAGCATGGACTCGAATAATGTCTGAAGTAGTGCTGGAGGGAACTGACACCATCAACACACCATGTTCAGAATGTGTGAGAAATCTTATGGGACTTAACTGCTAAGGTCATCAGTCCCTAAGGTTACACACTACTTAACCTAAATTAACCTAGGGACAAACACACACACCCATGCCCGAGGGAGGACCCGAACCTCCGCCGGGACCAGCTGCACAGTCCATGACTGCAGCGCCTTAGACCGTGAACACACCATGGATCCTGCAGGGCTAGCCATAAATCCGTAAGAGTACGAGGGGGTGGAGATCTCTTCCGTACAGCACGTTGCAAGACATCCCAGTAATCTACCTCTACATCTACATCTACATATATACTCCGCTAGCCACCAAACGGTGTGTGGTGGAGGGCACAATTCGCGCCAAAATCATATTTCACCCCCTCTGTTCCACTCGTGGATCGCGCGAGGGAATAACGACTCTGTGAACGCCTCAGTATGACCTCTTATTTCCCTTATCTTTGAATGGTCATCATTGCGCGATTTGAAAGTTGGTGGTAATAATATATGCTCTACATCCTCGGTGGACATCGGATTTCGGAATTTAGTGAGCAGCGCCTTCTGTTTAGCGCGCCGTCTGTTTGCACGTGTGTCCCACTTCAAACTTTCTACGAGATTTGTAACTCTCTCGCGATGGCTAAATGACCCAGTCACGAATCTTGCCGCTCTTCTTTGGACCCTCTCAATCTCTTAAATCAGACCCACTGGTAAGGGTCCCATACAGACGAAAAATACTCTAAGACTGGACGAACTAACGTATTGTAAGCAATTTCCTTTGTTGAACGACTGCATCGCTTCAGGATTCTACCAATAATCTAGAGGTCGCCTTACCCGTTACTTGTGTTATCTGATCGTTCCATTTGAGATCATTTCGTATAGTCTCACCCAGATACTTGACGGACGTTACCTCTTCCAAAGCCTGGTCATTTATTTTGTACTCTTACATTAAGGGGGATTTTCGCCTTGTTATACGCAGTAGGTGACACTTACTAATATTGAGAGATAATCAATAATGTCCACGTCTGGGGAGTTTGGTGGCCAGCGGAAGTGCTTAATCTCAGCAGAATGTTCCTGGAGCCACTCTGTAGCCATCCTGGAAGTGTGCGGTGTCGCATTGTCCTGCTGGAATTGTCCAAGTCCGTCGGAATGCACAATGGAGAAGAATGGATGCAGGTGATCAGACAGGATGCTTGCGTTCGTATCAACTGTCACAGTCGTACCTAGACATAACAGGGGTCCCATATGATTGCAACTGCAAACACCCCACACCATTACAGAGCCTCCACCAGCTTGAACAGTCAACTGCTGACGCGCAGGATCCATGAATTCATGAGCTTGTCTCCATACTCGTTCACGTCCATCCTCTCGATACAATTTGAAATGAGACTCGTCTGACCAGGCAAAATGTTTCCGTTCATCAATGTCGATGTCGACGGCCCCGGGCGAGATAATGGCTCAAATGGCTCTGAGCATTATGGGGTGTAACTTCTGACGTCATCAGTCCCCTAGAACTTAGAACTACTTAAACGTAACTTAAGGACAGCACACACATCCATGCCCGAGGTAGAATTCGAAACTGCGACGTAGCGGTCGCGCGGTTCCAGACTGTAGCGCCTAGAACCGCTCTCCCATATCGGCCGGCGCGTTATAATGTTCCGTCATTTAATTTCTCACTGCAGAGAACGAAACTGTGGAGAATATTCACAAACGTTTGTGCAAAATCTATGGAGCATCTGGTGTCGACAGAAGTACAGTTAGCCGCTGGACACGGAGGGTGAGGTCATCAGAAGGGAGTACAGTGGAGCTGCACGATTTGCAGCTGTCGGGGATACCATCCGCGGCTGTCACACCTGGCATGTTGCTGCCCCTCGGACTTCTACATGTTTGGGCCATTAAAGGATGCCATTCGTGGAATACATTTTGTGGACGATGAGGTGATCCACACAGTGAAGCACTGGCTCCGCCACCAGAACAAGTATTGGTACCGACAGGCCATACACGCCCTTGTTTCACGCTGCAATAAGGCCAAAGGCAGGGAAATTACGTGAAAAAGTAGGGTGTGTAGATTCAACAGCATTCTTTCATGTGTGTAACGCTCATTATGTTCAATAAAGAACTGTTGAAGAAAACAATGTGGTTCAATACTTTCTGGGCAACCCTCGTAACATGAGCATTGATTTTCCCTCAAAAAACAAAATCAAATTTAAACTAGGACATAAAATTAGTAAGAGTGAAAGTTAATTGCTCTGTTCGGGAATATATAAAATACAATGTCAAAATTGCAAAATGAAATATGTTGGACATTGAGCCGTGTCACGGCTCAGCAGTTTTGATTTACCCGCGAGATTATTTCACTTGTTTTCGCCGCACCGATAGGGGGCGTGATCTCTGAGCGCTGTAGGCGCTGGTGCGCGAAGCAACAGTTCTGGAGGACGGCTCGGTCGGTGTAAGGTGACAGGACGGAAGCGGCGGGGAGTGTGGCTGTTTGCGAGCATGTGGGGAGGACGGAATGCTAGCTTGCTTAGCGTGGTTCTCCATGACCAGCTGTTGATTGTTGGGCCTATCACTAGAGTGTAACAGGAAACTGCATTAGTGTGGTTCGTGTCACCTGGCTAAGGCCGAAACTTTCATTTACTTTTATTATATTTCATGATCATTACCTTATTATGGGGTTGGTACTTGTAGCAACATTTTGTGATTTGAAATGCTTCAGAGAATATCATCATGTGCCAAGTGTCTACTGTGAATTACTCTTTATTTGTTTTATATTGTATGGCACGGTATTCACTATCGTCGATCATTTTATGAAATTTCTGTCCAAATTATTATTACATTAGACTTTGTTAAAATTGGTGCGTTTAAATTGCAAATTTCCTAATTCTACTAATATTGCTTGGGATAAACCCATCTATTTCTTGATATTGCCATATTTGTGTATTAAGTTGTGTTTCTTCTCTAGACTGACTGAATTGATTTTGGAACACGTGGGGGGGGGGGGGGTATTTAAATGAAAATTTGCTAGATAACACAACCATCGTGAAATTGAAATAACGGAACCGCGTGACCGCTACGGTAGCAGGTTCGAATCCTGCCTCGGGTATGGATGTATGTGATGTCCTTAGGTTAGTTAGGTTTAAGTAGTTCTAAGTTCTAGGGGACAGATGACCACAGATGTTAAGTCCCATAGTGCTCAGAACCATATGAACCATATATATATGAAATTGAAAACTTGACAGTGTTTACTTCTGTCACCAGTCATTAATGTTATTTGTGTCTTGTAGCTTACTTAACTGATATAAAATAATTTAGAAATTTTGTGTATTTGTCACGAAAGGTGAACTGATGTCACATGAAATTGACATTTGTGTAGGGTTTACGTAAGCTTAAGTGAAATCAGATTATCATTGCCATATTTTTTTTATTTATTTATTTTCTTACAGGCAGTAAGGAATTTGTTGCACTCTTGCCAATTTGGATTTTTTAAGGTTCGATTTACATGCAGTACAAATCACAAGTTCAATATTTTTCTGGTGTAATTGTTAATATTTGTACATGTTGCACTATTGTACGATATAATATACCTTATTCTAACAGTACCTTTCTGTAGTGTTTCAGAGTGGGGCTGCATGTTCTTTTAAAGAATGATTAAAAAAAATTTTTTTTATTGCTAAAATTTCCTTTTAAACTGTTAATTGTATTAAATTGGATGTACAACCAATTATTGTGAAATAATGAATTTGTATCAACAAGGCTTGGACCAAATAAACGTGCCTACACCTTCCCCATCCTGGCTCTTTTACCGCCTGTACTTCACAGACAAACTGGAAGAAGTTTTGCATAGCCGCGCGGGATTAGCCTAGCGGTCTTAGGCGCTGCAGTCATGGACTGTGCGGCTGATCTCGGCGGAGGTTCGAGTCCTGCCTCGGGGATGGGTGTGTGTGTTTGTCCTTAGGATAATTTAGGTTAAGTAGTGTGTAAGCTTAGGGACTGATGACCTTAGCAGCTAGTCCCGTAGGATTTCATACTCATTTGAACATTTTTGAAGTTTTGCATTCTGATTTAAGAAACATACATACTTTTAGCACCCCCACCACAAGATGGAGTGCTAGATGCCGGTGAGATGGCGTGGTTACCGCTGTGTAATAGTGCAGAGCGCTGTCACGAAGGGCACTCTCGAGCAGCGTAACGGGCAAAGCCACTGACCCAGGTGTTTACTTGCCGGCAGCAAATGGCCTGCTGGGCTGTTCTTACGTAGAATCAACTACATCAAACTTGGCCTTCACCTCATACCGTGCTCTATTTTCCCTGTGCTTAGCTTGTACAGACACTCACACTAGTTGCGTTGTGTTTGCGCCGTATTCTCCTCTACGTGGCGGTCCGACTCTCTGCTCCCCCGTAGATCGACTCGCACGCCGAATTCCGATCCCTCCTCCCGGGTTTAGATCCCCGGAATTGTAACCGAGCAACCGCAGGCTTGTATAGTAATATTTTGTGCCAACGGTCACTGTTTCGCGGCTGAAATACAAAAATATTCATATAACAAAACTGTATTTGGTACACATTTGTCAACTGCGAAACTTGCAGTTTTCAAGATAAGGCCTGGACGTGTTGCGTTAAGTTGAAAAGAGCACTCTACTTAACCTTTTGGGAGAATTATAAGACACTGCACCAGCGGAGAGCAAAAAAATACCAATACGCTCCTCTTTTAAAAGAATCTGACAGAAAACTGAGGTACCAGCTGGAATACCTTCCTCAGCCCTTTTAAAAGCTTTCCCGGAAGTTTTCTCATGCGATCGTATTCGCAATGTTTTTAACACGCAACTCGTCTCTCACTTCCACAAGCTCCTTTAACTGTAACTCATTCACACTAGTTCACTCGTATCTATCCACACCCATAATTCTCGCTTGCCCACTGTGATCATCTCTTTATATTTCTCTGTCATTGTCCCCTGTCTAAGAGCCACAGTCTCCTTCGTTCTGTCCTGTTACTACTGCCTCCTGTCACTGTCACTGACTCCCTCTTTCTCTCTCTTGTTGCTGCTATCTGTTTCATTCCTTCCCATTGCTGCTGTCTCTTCTCGCTGTCACTATCTCTCTCATCTTCGTTGTCATTATCATCGTCTCTGATTATCACTGGCTCTGACCCACTTCCACTTTACTTTCTCTTTCTATTTTCTTCTCTCCCACAGGCACCGTAATGTCGTCTGTTATGGGAGTCGGCACCCACAGACAAGGAGGGAGAGAAGTTGTGGTGGCCGCTGGTAGGAACCCAAAATCATCTGCACAAAACACTTTCTAATTAGGACACTTTACTTCTAAATACAAAATAAACATTACTTATCTTTATGAAGTTCGTGCCTGTGCCTCTTATTTGCAAGAACTTCGGCCAGTAATACTACTCTCAGAACGCAGGGTAGGTAACGTCTTCCTACAACTCAGTCCCGACGTTCTCGAAAACTGCAAGCGAACTGCGGCCGACCAGCAATAAGCGGCTGGTTAAATCACGGTTGACAGGGGGCAATTAACTGTGTGTTCTGGGAGGTGTGGCACTGCCTGCTCTTTCCATTGGCGTGCGAGTCGGCGCCTTCTTGATGCCGTCTCGCGTCCTGCGCTGGTCGGTGTGCAGGACTGCACGGGCACCGCCTCCATTCTTTTCCTAGCACTACTCTGTCACTGTCAACTGCGTTCCACTACCAATGTGTCCCCCATCTTTCTCTCACTACGAGCGTCTCCTTTCCGACTACCACTATGCCTTCTCTCGCAGCATAAAAAAGGGCGAATATATTCCTGTGATATCGACAGCTACGATGCCACAGCGTATGCACCCGTTCTTAGGTTGGCACTACGAGAGCGGAAGATCTTCGCCGACGACAGCGCCCTCTCGCCGGCGCTGTGCAGCTCGACGAGCGCCGCTTCAGGTTGTTTCTATTGCATAGATTTTGCCTTTGTAACTTCTAGTCGATATTAGCTTTGTTTGATGTACAGCTTCCCACCTACGTGCTCATCTCAGCTAAATTAAAGTAACAATTTATGAATTCCTATTCATCCTACCGAGCGAGGTGGCGCAGTGGTTAGGACACTGGACTCGCATTCGGGAGGACGACGGTTCAATCCCGTCTCCGGCCATCCTGATTTAGGTTTTCCGTGATTTCCCTAAATCGCTTCAGGCAAATACCGGGATGGTTCCTTTGAAAGGGCACGGCCGATTTCCTTCCGCATCCTTCCCTCACCCGAGCTTGCGCTCCGTCTCTAATGACCTCGTTGTCGACGGGACGTTAACCACTAATATCCTCCTCCTCCTTTAAATTTACAAGCAGTACGTAAGAACTTCACCTTTTTGTGGCTTTATTCGCGTCCTTCACTCTCGGCCTGTTTTGCAGAAGCAGTTCACAGGAGGAGATCCACTCGCCGTCTATCCAGGCGGGATACAAAAATTCCCATTCCAAAATTTTTGGGAGAATTTTTAAATATGCTGAAGAAGGTAGAATGACGCAGCTGGTACCTCACTTTTCAGTCAGAGTCTTCTAAAAAGCAGCATTTCACATTTTTTCGCTGGTTTCCTTGTTTTCCCTGACACAGGAGGGCCAGTCACTAATATGGCAAGAATTTTATGAGTGAGGAACATTTTGATAGTTTACTTAGGTGAAATTGAAATGACGCAAAACTAATTTTGCCCCTCAGACCGCATTAACGTGCACAAACATTTTGTGTGTGCTTCGGTATTACAACATGGAGTTTCCAGAACACTACGGACGGTAACGGAGACACTTTATATACCACCTCTTCGCTTCACACTGGATATTTTGTGTTAGCAGACTGTTAGTAATGTTGGTTCTCTCACTGGATACTTTTTGACGTTAATGTACTGAATATTATTATTATTCATTATGGGTATGTGAAACGATGGTTCAAATGGCTTTGCGCACGATGGGACTTAACGTCTGAGGTCGTCAGTCCCCAAGACCTTAGAAATATTTAAACCTAACTAACCTAAAGACATCACAAACAGCTATGCCCGAGACACGATTCGAACCTGTGACCGTAGCAGTCGCACGGTTCCGGACTGAAGCGCCTAGAACCGACTTGTAATCGCTCCATAAAGTTGTTATGTCGAAGAGAATTTCACAAAATTTTAGAAGCGTCCTTTGCCAGTTAAAGGTATTGAATAGTAAATAACCATTATGGTGAGGGATCTTGCAAACGTCATCGAAATATTTTTGTCTTTAAAAATAAGGCAGTGCTCGTACAAGCGGTAAAATAAAAAGCACCCGAAAATGTAAAAATTGTGGAAGATATTCGAAATTCGCAGGAAAATGGATGTAAGCTCCTGGGAAAAGAGGATAACACACAATTTGAGCAAGAACCAAAGGGGAACAGTAGGATTAGGAGATCTAGAACGAAATTCTCAGTTTAAAAAAGATGTAAGACAGGTATGCCGTCTTTCGGCCTTACTGTAAAATCTACACATCGAAGAGGCAATGTCGGAAATAAAAGAAAGATTCAAAAGTGGAATTAAAATTCAAGGTAATAGGATATCAGTGATAAGATACGGTGATGACATTGATATCCTGAGTAAAAATGAAGAAGAATTACAATATCTAAAGAGTGCAGTATATCGATTGAGAGTAAACCGGAAAGACAAAGGTAATGAGATGTAGCAGAATGACAAAAGCAAGAAATCTAACATCAAAATAGGTGATCACGAAGTAGGTGAAGTTACGGAATTCCGCAACCTTTTAATTAAAATTACACATGAGGGACGAAGTGCGGACTTCTTAAGGAGACTAGCACTGAGAAAATGGCATTCTTAGCCAAGAGAAGTCTACCAGTATCAAACAAAGGTCTCAGTGTGAGGGAGAAATTTCTGGAGAAGTGCGTTTGGAGCACACAGCATTGTGTGGTGGTGAAACATGGAGTGTGGCAAAATGGGAGCACAAGAGAATTGAAGCATTTGAGAAGTTTGCTACAGAGGGATATTGAAAACTACTCTTAGATGGACTGATAACGTAAGGAATGACGAGGTTCCCACAAGAATCGACGAAGAAAAGAACATATGGAAAACACTGATAAGTAGAAGCGAATATCCTCGATGGCAGTAGAGACAGCTACACGGCGTAAAAACTGTAGAGGAACACAAATTGGAATACAAACAACAGTAATCGGGGATGTAGGATGCTAGTGCTATTCTCAGATGAAGAGGTTAGCGCAGGATACGAATTCATGGCGGGCAGCATGAAACCAGTTAGAAGACTGACGACTGAAAAAAAGAACAACAAAAAGTTGTATTGAAGACTACGCGGCCCAAGAAGCCTATAATCATTTTATTATTTACATTTTTTCTTAAAACTGTCACAAACTTTTAAAAAGAAGAACGAGATTCTAAATATTCATATTATCTGCAAGTAATGTATTTCTGCAACAGCTTTTCTGCTAATAAAATTAAAAACCAGGACACAAAATAACTGCAGACATTCCTATTTTAGTAGACCCAGCGATTAGTATTGCCAAGCTGTTTTGTTTATTCTCACTTCAGAAATGTGGTGCAAATGATTTGAGCAGTTGTTCCTCTAATTCACTGTGTCGCCAATGATAACTTGATTTTCAACAGTCTGGAACCGCGCGACCGCTACGGTCGCAGGTTCGAATCCTGCCTCTGGCATGGATGTGTGTGATGTCCTTAGGTTAGTTAGGTTTAAGCAGTGCTAAGTCCTAGGGGACGGATGACCTAAGTCCCATAATGCTCAGAGCCATTTGAACCTACTATTCATTCTGCCGCACACACTATAATATAAAATTAAATGTAGGGTGGCTAAGCAAGCAGTAATATAACATGCGATTGCTGGGAAGTTAACACAAGACGGTGGAACGCCGTTGGTTAACTTAATCGTGTACATTTCGAGGAGCGTGGAATTAAATCCAGCTGTCTAACCGACATGTTTTATCACACGGAATGTAAGTTGTAGCACTTCTCCGGAGACCAACAACATTTCACGGCGCCGCTAGTGGGACAAATCTCCATTATGAGCCGGAGTAGGAGCATCCTTCGTAGACGACTCTCGTAAATATTTGTTTCGCGCCTTCCTCTCTCTTCCTCGTCCGCCAGAGGGCTGGCAATAGCCGACAAATGGCGTAGAAAAGCTGTGGCTGGCGGCCGGCGAGTGCCGGCGTGTTTAATGGCCCGTGGCGGCGCTGGCGGCGCCGAGGCGCTAACGTGGACGCCCCGGGGGAGCGGCACGTGGGTGCCCGGCGCTTCTCTCTGCCGAGTGGTCGCCATAAACCGCCAAAGAATCGGTCATTCTTTCGAGTTTTCTGGTGTTCCAACTTCCAACCCGATCATCAAGGTAGCACGTGTTTCGCGTACTGCTTGATGCAGCTCGTACGCTAGTCTATCCCGCGCAGGGTTCTTCATTTTCGCATAACTGTTTCTACTGACCTCAACTGAGCCTTCTTACTGTATTCAACAACATAATTGTTAATCACTCCTAGCCCTTCCCTTTTCTCTGGCGCCGGCCGCTGTGGCCGTGCGGTTCTAGGCGCTTCAGTCTGGAGCCGCAAGACCGCTACGGTCGCAGGTGCGAATCCTGCCTCGGGCATGGTTGTGTGTGATGTCCTTAGGTTAGTTAGGTTTAAGTAGTTCTAAGTTCTAGGGGACTGATGGCCACAGATGTTAAGTCCCATAGTGCTCAGAGCCATTTGAACCATTTGCTTTTCTCCGGCAACGCGTTTGGCTGTGTAATGGTTACTAACACACTTAATTAGACCATTTAACCAAACTACTATTCTGTTAGTTTATACATACTGAGTATTAAGGGGCGGTCTGTGTTTACGTTCTTAGGAGAAGAAAAACTTCTTAGCCAAGATCTCAAAAAACACTGTATTGTGAATTTCGAGCCACGATCGTGTGTATTTACGTTATACCTGTTAGATGACAGTAAGGCTCTATTGAATACAGAAGATAGTCGTCATTGTGCTACAGATTCATGTTGTTTTTCCTGGAATTAGCTGCACTTCACGTTGCTGAATGTAAGCATTAAGCTGCACAGCTTGAATATCTCCTCATACCCCATGTAAATTTTGGTGTAGATAGAAGGCAACAGACGCAGCTGTTTAGGCCGCTGGGTGTGTCGTATTTTACTATTACTCTTCAGTATCTCGTACTATGATTTGAACACAGAACTCCAGCTACGTAGTGGTGTATAAATCCCATGAGTGATGGTATATTTCGTTCAAATGGTTCAAATGGCTCTGAGCACTATGGGCCTTAACTGCTGAGGTCATCAGTCCCCTAGACCTTAGAACTACTTAAACCTAATTAACCTAAGGACACCACACACATCCATGCCCGAGGCAGGATTCGATCCTGCGACCGCAGCGGTCGCGCAGTTCCAGACTGTAGCTCCTAGAACCGCTCGGCCATACAGGCCGGCGTATATTCCGTAGCTAGGTCTCTAGGAAATTCATAGCCTCTACTGTTTGGGCAGAAGGCAGTGCTGCTTTGCTGCAAGCCGGCGCCGAGTATATGGAATGGTTAGGTCTGTAGTACCTGCGACTATATGCTGCTGTACGTCTGCTTCGACCTACAATGGTGTAATGGAGCGATTTATTAAGGGTAGCCTCCAAGTATTTTATTATTAATTATTTTGGCCCATGCTTGGTCTCTGGCGTCTCCTGTGAGTTATTCAGAGTTCCATCCATACAGGACTGCCTTTGGTTGGTATGATGGATGAAGACAAACAGGTTGCCACATGACGTTACTTCTAGGCATCATTACATATATTAGTTCGTAATTTACATTCATATAATGAAATGAATGAGCTTTCGTAGGGTTGTGATTCAGGATCACGTTTTGTTTTTTGTTTAGTATTATTTGGCTACAGACGTCCATGTGCTTGGTCTATGAAGCAGGCTGTAACTGCTTTCGACCGCTTTCTGTTGGCATGCCACGTAGTAATTATGGCCGTGATATAGGCAGTTACATCCCCTAATTTTCCGTGCAAGGTGTATTGCAGTAGAATAGTATAACTTTAAGATTAGTTGTGCTAGCTCCAGACTTCGGGTTGTAAACCGCTGTATTTTACCAATTTCCTAAAAGTCTTTTGGCATTCAGTCTAACTCCTTTTCATAATTTTCAATAAAATTTTTAATTTTTCACTATCGATGCTGGCGCTTATGTAGCTATGCTGTCATAAAAGTACTTGCAGTTTTGCGATTATATAACGCATTTACTGTAAAAATTATGTATAGGATGCCTTAACTACGTTTTGTCAGGAATAAATCAAGAAGTTTTTTAGCGTTTCAGATCTTTTTATATGTAGAATCATAGTTGGTTTCAAATTACGTATTTGACTTTTTATAGTAGAAACTACCCCTGTCGCACATGTTGTCAGTTGATCTCATGCATTGGCCGTTGGCAGTCAGGCTTGTGGGGCCTTAGTGGGAGTGACGTGTGATCATATGGATGCAGTGTTGTGTAGATTTGTGCACATAGTTATTTTAACTTTTACTTTTGATGAGGTGCAAACACATCATTCATTTCGTATGTTGTACATCTGGAGATTCTCTGTGCATCTGCCACAAGATGTTTATAATAACCCATACGAAAGTATGTTGCCATTGATTCTTCTATGCGTCAATTGACATTATTTGTATAACAGGTTGCAACACCTTTTGTAATATTATTACAGATCTGATGATGGCAACACTTTTACCGAAATCGGTCAGCCACAATACAGTGTTTTATTGTGATCTTGGCTAAGAAGTTTTATTTCTCTGAAGAATCTGTTATTCTGTTTTGCCTTATATCGGTTACTGCAATACTTTTTTGCATCCTCAAATGTCGACAAATAAAATCCGTAGATGAGGAAACTCTTGGCATAATACTCCCTTTGATAATCATTCTTATTGAATCATATATGTTCAATTTATATTTTCGTGGATTGATAAAGGAAAGAAAAATTTCCAAGTTCAGTAATTACAGCCATGTTTGCAAACGAACTACATATAGAACGATAAAAGCTGGATGCGTAATTTAACTGTGGACAATACTTTATTTAGTTCGCAAAATAACCCCGTCTTGTGTGAAAATAAACACGCTATTAAGAATTACATATTAAAACATAATTTAATGACACACTTGGCGTCAAAATTTACGGAAGTTTTAAAAACTATCAACTTTAGATTACCTATCGGGTGTATGTTTGGAGCTTAGTGGCGCTCAGTGTTGAGATTATCAGAACCCTCGATTAACTATCACTCAGTGAACAGATTTTAGAAACGAGTAAACAATACGTTTTAGTTTATGTCAAAACTAATGAGCCTGGATAAAATCTAAGTATTAATTTCAATAAACTGCCTCTCAAATCGAAATTCTGGAGGTCTTCGCACATGTACCGATACTAATGCACGTTTAGCGTTTTACAACACTAAAACAATAGTTTTACCTTGGAAAGTCATATTCGGAAATAAACGCAGCCTTAAATAGTAATTTTGGTCTTTAACATCAAAAACCACCTAGATCAGTTTGTTTGAACTGTTGACTTCAATGCTTGCGGAATGCCATCGTTACGCAGAAGTGGAGATCCTACATTAAAATTACCAATATCTGTTTAATATTTAACCCAAATTGGAATATTTGTCAGTGACCCTCATGGCAAAGTACGTATGTGAGAACTGTGCACCCACATTTTCTTGTAATGATGCGCAGTTTGTAGTACTGAACTCACGTCGGGCGTGATGGCACACGCGATTTACAGCCACAAATTCTAGGGGTCACACTCGCCATTAACTGACGATTCCTTCTTGCCTACGGATGCCCATCAAACGATATCCTCATTTAGTCAAATTATAAATTTCTATTTTTTCTAGTACTTCAGTAAATATATGACCTAATCTTCAGCGTTCTTCTGTAGCTCCATGTATAACAAACTTTTATTCCCTTCTTGTACTACTGATTTTCGTCCACGTTTCACATTCATGCAAGGCTACAGTCTGTGGAACTATCCTCAGGAAAGAATTCCACTTAAATTCATTTCAAAACTTTCATTGTATGTACAAAGGCCGATCATGTTTTACATAGACTAAAGATGGCCCAATGCAGCCGAAATCGGTTTCTGAAAAATATAATACATAAAAAAGTGCAGCTGTTGTACCCACGTTGATATTTCTCAAATAGATTAAACTGTCAGTGTCCACCTCCTCAAAGTATTACTTAAAATTACGTTCGAGCTCAACAAATTCCTCTTATTCGGAAGCTCTTCTCTTGCTACTGCAAGTTTGCACTTTAAGTACATACTCTCTATTTCGGCCAACTTAATGCGCTACCCAATCAACAGCACCTATCTATTACTTACAGTGTTTCATTTCCCAATCGAATTAATTCATAATCGTTTAATTTAGTTCTGTTGCATTATATGAGCCTTGTTTTATTCGATTTTCAAATAGGGAAGCTCTCTTTTACGATAATTCTGTTATACAGAAGAAATACTTCCTTCCTTGCTCACAAATGAGACCATTGCCAACCACCATCGGAATCAATGCGCTGCTCTTTTTTACTCAATCATCACAAAGGCTTTATTAGTCTGATCCACTTTCTGTCACCACTTTAGAGCTCACAGGTGGTCTACTCCACTATAAATGACATGCTTCAGCACATAAGATTTCGCATGCCTCTGATCATCTAACTACTCTCCGTCCAGAATTCCCTTCAGAAAATGTTGAGAACTTCACGGGATGTAAGAGTCTGAGAGCAGTTGAGATCTGTGGACGATTATAGCTTCTTTGTCTCTTACCTCTATCGTGTGTGACTATCCCTCGTCATTGTGTGAGTATGTTTTCCATAATTCAATTAAGATGGAGAAAGTACTTTGTACTGCTAATAAACATCATAGAGAGATGGATAAGCGTACACAACTAGTAAAAAGAGGATGCAACGTGATAAATAGATTACGGCCTAAGAATTTAGCCTCTTATACCCCGAAGAAATAATGATTTAGGTAGGGGAGAGTGCTGTACTTGAGATAATGTATCTAGGAACACTGGATGTTTCTTGGTCGGTGTTACAATCTAGTGACCTATTTTAGAATCAGATAATCAATGACCATTTTCTGCTCTTTTTGTTGAACGACATCAGGTTGTCTTTTGTGCAGCGTTCGTAAATATTACGAGTTCTGCAAGCTTAAGTCCTGTAGAATACATGAAGTTAATTTGGAGAAAATTGTTTGGGAGTTTTATGGTTGTTATTTTTGGGGAAAGAGAACAAACAGCGAGGTCATCAGTGTCATCGGATCAGGGAAGGACGGGGGAGGAAGTCGGACGTGCCCTTTCGAAGGAACCATTCCGGCATTTACCTGGAACGATTTAGGGAAATCACGGAAAACCTAAATCTTGATGGCCGGACGCGGGATTGAACCGTCGTCCTCCCGAATGCGGATCCAGTGTGCTAACCACTGCACCTCCTCGCGTGGTGAGTAAAATCCTTTAAATTTATTTCATATGGCTCTGAGTACTATGAGACAACTTCTGAGGTCATCAGTCGCCTAGAACTGAGAACTAATTAAACCTAACTAACCGAAGGACATCACACACATCCATGCCCGAGGCAGGATTCGAACCTGCGACCGGAACGGTATGTTTATAAAACTAGATAATAACGTGTGGTCAGTTGACCATACACCTTTGGTCGTGCACCATGTTATACCTTGAAGCCTACGGCCTTCCACTATGAAACCCGTGGTAGTTGCAAATGAACTGAGTTACTTTAATGTCTAAACAAGTTTCCCTGTCTGAAAATAAAAATTTGTGTTAGTTGCCAGTTGCTTCTATTTCAGAATGATTTCAGCTTTTAATAGGCTATTGATAACTCTATCTTAATTTGATTTCACTTACTGGTTATTGTTGTTTAGTAGATGTAACACAAAGACTATTAAATGATATGTTGATAAGTATCTTGGAAGAGCTTTTAACATTTGGAAAAACTTACTTTCCCAAAGTAATTTTTGTAATTTCAGAAAAAGACTGCAGCGACGTTAAGCTAACGCTGTTACTTTAGAAAAGAATAATCAAGTATATTAAACTTCTATTTTAGAGGTATCATTGCGATACTTCCAACTAAGATATTTCCCATTCTGGTCCACTGTTTTTCGGCGTGGGATAAATCACGAGTGAGCTGACGTAACAATAAGGCTAGAGCAGTAGGGGCTTTTCTTCTCCAACATTCGCCAGGAGAAACACAGTGCGGAAAAAATTTCGAGCATCCCCTAAATGGAATTTCCCTTACAGAATGCTGCCTTGCTTGATAGTGGCTTTCATAGTACTACTCCTCCCCCCCCCCCACACTTACACACACACACACACACACACACACACACACACACACACACACACACTAATACTGCTTCTGTTTCCCGCAACCCATAGCATCGTGATCATCAGTCATATTTATAGGTTGCGTCTTACTTCAGGGCATTTGTGCATCTGCATATAGTGTCCCGGAAGGAATAGTTAATATTCAGGTTCAAATGGCTCTGAGCACTATAGGACTTAGCATCTGAGGTCATCAGTACCATATAACTTAGAACTACTTAAATCTAACTAACTAAAGGACATCACACACATCCATGCCCGAGGTACGATTCGAATCTGCGACCGTAGCAGTCGCGTGGTTCCAGACTGAAGCGCCTAGAAGCGCTCGCCCGCGGCCAGCTTAATACTCAGGGATACGACAGGAATGATCATACGAAGGAAAAAAGTCATGGGTCCCTAAGTGCAGCCGGCCGCGGTGGTCTAGCGGTCGCAGGTTCGAATCCTGCTTCGGGCATGGATGTGTGTGATGTCCTTAGGTTAGTTAGGTTTAAGTAGTTCTAAGTTCTAGGGGACTGATGACCACAGATGTTAAGTCTCATAGTGCTCAGAGCCATTTGAACCAACCTTAAGAGCATTCCTCATGAGCTCTGAGCCTTATCTTCGATATTGGGAAACAAATCTCTTTTATTGCAAGCTGTTTGCTTTCCATATTTTGGGAGAAGGTAGTATGGAGCAGAACAAGGAAAAATTGTCTGGTAAACATGGGCTCTAAAATGCATACCTTACGATCTAAGAGCGCTTGTGCGGTAGAGGACTGTGCGTCTGGTCCCGGCGGAGGTTCGAGTCCTCCTCGGGCATGCGTGTGCGTGTTTGTCCTTAGGATAATTTAGGTTAAGTAGTGTGTAAGCTTAGGGACTGATGACATTAGCAGTTACGTCTCATAAGATTTCACACACATTTGAACATTTTTTGCGGTAGAGGAGATATGTTTGACAGTAGCGAAGATAAACAAGTGCTAATAGCTCATAAGGTCTGCACTTTAGAGCTCATGTTTAGCGGTTTTATTTTTTATCCATACTACGGAAACAAGGAAAAAAGGGACGGCAGTATAAGAGATTGTTTTTGCGGTATTGAAGATGAAGAAGTGCTCTTAGCTCTTAAGGCATGCATTTTACAACCATGTTTACTACACGTTTTTGCTTCGAATGATTTGCTGTCATATCCTTGAATATTGACCTTTTCTCCTATATAGATCGTTTCACAGTTCGTGATACAGGCGTCTATTATTATATAATACTAAATTATATAGTATTTGCTAAACACCCTGTATTTCAACACGAAGGTGCCCACTCACAGTTTGATGTGAATTTGAAGTTGAGCCCCTTAAAACAAGAAAAGGCAATAACGGCTATTAAAGAATATGTAGCGAAAAACATATAGTGATGAAAGGAATACTTCATGGAAAATATCAGAGCAGTTGAGGTTAACGCCCCACTCCATAGCAGCACCACCGTTACCTCTGTACTTAGGTTCGATTTTAAGGAACAGTAAATTACATATGTATTACGGTTATAAGCTGCAGACTCGCATCTATCTTGTTATCAACTACTATGTCTAGTCAAGAACGTAGTTTTCGTCATTACGACCTCAGCTCACTGAAACCCTCTGACTTCTTTACTTCATATACCAGTATATAACAGAAATAAGCAGGCAAATGATTTTAAACATCAATAAATTATTTTTGGTTAAAGATTCAAACTGTTAAACCTGCGTATTACATACCTTTCGTGGTCAATGTTCCAGCTGATACGCTGTACGCAGCCGTTATGAAATACAAATGGGTGACATCAACGTTAATGTGGCCTTATGCATTCAAATTCAATATGGCGGGCCGTTAAAGCAGGCGGCGGAAATAAGCTTCCACCACAGCCAGCCAGAAATTCAACAGCGGGGTGTAACAATAAACAGTGCAGCCCTTTACCCCCCAACCCACCCCCGTGGTGGAAGGGAATTGCTCCATGTATTATGTATTTCGCTGAGGGATGCAATCCTTTAAAAGGGACCTGGTCTACTCCACTGAGCGAATACGTCGAACGTAGACGAGGGCAGGCAAGCTAGGGATGTTAGGGAAATTTACGGAACGAGAGCTCTCCGAGTCAATGACTTCATGAAGGCTCAAGGCCAGAAGAAGCTACTCGCAAACGCGGTCGGAGTTGTTTGGGCGCCAGCGTCAGCAGCGACTATCCCTAAATTACTCCTCAAATTACTTTCTGCAAGCTTTTGTGCAATGAAAACGCACTTACCTCGCCTTTTGGTGAGTGTCATCGTTGTTAATCAGCTGGAAGTTGCAATTATGTTCCACTGACCATTTCTACAGGGAAAAGCTGCGTCCTAGTGATGCATTTTGTGGTCGTTCATGAGTTTAAACGTTCAAATCCACTGAAAGATTTCTGCGCATTATTCTACCATCTTTTTTCCGATAGCATTAAACATATCCAATTCGAGGGTGATACCACGTCGTTGTTCTGAGTTAACAAATTATATGTCGATAACATGGTATGCTGACCCGGTAGTACGGCTAAGCTCATCTCCTTATTTACTAGATCAGAGCTGAGTCGGGTTATTGATTGTTGGGAAGCCTCAATATGGCGTTCCAGCGTTCATATTTATAAATGTTCCAATGATTCCCCACTTAAACCACAGGAGTCCTACGTACCAAGAATTAAAGGAATTTCGGGTTATTCAATCTTCTATTGTAATCCAATTATTTATACACCGATCTGTCATTAAGCTCCCAATCATTAATCATTCTGAAAATAAATGCATGTTTAATATGAAGGCACGTAATAAGTGCGAGAATACAAAACCATTACATGCGCACGTTTACTCGTACTGATGTGTAACAGTGGGGCTACAAATTTTGAGCCTTCCTCTTTCTCCTGTCAACTGACGACAATTTAGGCACAAGGCGCATGTGCTTGCATAATTGGGGCACTGAATTCTGGCTCTCTCGTAGAAATTCCTGGCCGAGTATCCTTAACTGGACCACTTTCTCCTGTCGCCTAATTAAAGTCGGTGGTGGAAAATGCTGTTTGATAATCCGTCGATGAATATACCTTAGTTTTTCATGGTGATATTCCTCTTACTCCAAATATTCCGTTCCCTAGTGTTGCTGGCCATTAGCTGAAACTTCTGAATAAACCGCTACAGTAGTGCGTGCTCTTGCCCGACTCTTCAAGAAAAAAAAGGAAGAAGATTTGAGTTTCAAGTCCTATCGACAGTTATGTCATCAGAGCCGGATCACAATTTCAGAATACGGAAGTGGGGACGAGGGAAAATTCTGCCGTGCACTTAAGTGATTTAGGGAAATCACGGAAAAGCGATATCTGGGTGGCGGAAGGGGGATTTGATTCGTCGCCTTCCCGAAAGCGAGTCCACTGTCCACTGTGCCACCCCCCTCTGCCCGAAACTTCAACAATCCCACCAGGCAACAGACAGGTGCTACTGAATAGACAATGGAACAATACCATGTAGGCCCAACAGCTGCGAGAGCTAAGGCAATAAATTATATTGCATTGACTGACTGGTTAAAACAGCTTAAATTACGGGGCGTGTGTAGTAAATTCGGTCCTGGGAATAATCCTCCCATGCCTAAATGACAAGACGGATTAGCAGCGTCAGACGTGTGGTATTTACGTCACTGCACAGTAGTACAACGGCTAGCCAATGTCAGTTTTGCATTCAACACAAATTAGATGAGTGCTCTTAGGTGAATCGTACTCTTGTCCGAATTTTCCTGCACCTATCACACAAAGTTTACATGACTCTCAGAAAAATGAAGCACACGACTTATTTTCCTAGGAGTAACTGATGTTTATGGTGACGGAAATGGTATCAAATTATTGAAAAAAAGTCAGCAATCCGTCCTACCTTATTGCTGCAAATCGGTAAACTGGTGTGGATGAGGAGATTAGTGTTTGAGGTCCCGTCTACAACGAGGTATTTAGAGACGGGGCGCAAGCATTGGGGAAGGATGGGGAAGGAAATTGAGCGCGCCTTAGCTGCTGAAGACAAGCCAAGGCAAGTACATATCAACATGCATGATATTTAAATTTTAATAGTGTTATTAAAGTTCATGCTATACACAAAAACTTCTGTTTCGTGAAGCTTGTATCAGTCGAGTTATAAATAAGTACCGAAGGAACTGTTATAGGTATGCGTATTCAAATACTGAGATATATAAACAGGCAGGATTCGGCGCTGCGGTCGGCATCGCCTACATAAGACAAAAAGTCTCAGGCGCAGATGTTACAACGGTTACTGTTGCTACAATGTGAAACACGTATGTAACATAGCAGCGATGGCGAGGCATTGTAGCATCTGTGACCAGAGAGTATGCGCTTGACCGCGCGAGTGTTGCGAGCGGTTCTCGGTCAGTAGTTCTGTCGTTGCGAGTCTGTCAGTTCAGTCGTTGCGAGTCTGTAGCTCTGTCTAGTTGAGAGCAGTACTCAGTCTGTAGTCATCATGCAGAGCGGTCGGTCAGTAGTAGCAGCCCAGTGCGGTTGTGTGATGTAGGCGGTCGGCAACACTGGTCAAGATGAGGAATAAGGTATACTGTTAATTAATATAATCATTAGATAATGAAAAATTTTATTTATTGTAATTATTCTCCAACAAGTCTCCCAATAATAATTTTTTTTATTTCAAAAGCATTTTCTCAAAAATTTAATTTTTTATCGAACTCAAGATTTCGTTGCACTTCCCATTTCATTCCACTTCTTTTGAAGAAAAACTCCACTAAAATCACAAAAAAAGAGAATATTATTATTTGCAATGCAGTTCCTCCAAGCGGTGCGCAACAACAAGAGCAGATATGTGACATCCATTTATTCTGAGGTAAGACTTTAATTCTGATTGTTTTACACAGGGCCAAAGACCGATATTTCGGTTTAATTGAATTTTCTTGTCACTGAATGGACTTTAATTTTTTGAAGGATTTATATTTGAGTCAGATTGCGAATTTCACATTTTTTGTTGCCATTGTCAGTACATTTCATTGTGGGCAGGTTACGCATAGAGCCATGTCCATCAGAATTTCTAATTAGTATCGTCCTTTTCTTTTAAAATTTTTGTAGGGAGGTTACACTTGGCGACACCCAGTCCAGGATCGTATTTCGTTGAGAGTCTTTTGAGCAACAGTCAGATATCTGCTCTTATTTGCTTAAGTATAATTAGGATTTGGCGCTACGCTTTTATTAATCTTGTGACTTTCTCTCTACAGGTCAACGGCAATTTGTTGCTTTGTTGTATTTGTGTGTTGCTTTTGCATTGTGCTCATTTGTTTTGTGAAAAATTTTGACTATTGTAAAAATGCCGCGAAAGACTGAATAGTGTATCGCGAAGTATTGTGAATGAAATTACCGACTTAAACAACGTGACCGATAGTAATTGTGATACGCAACGTAATGATGACAATCCTGCGTTCACTAACAATCAGTGCATTCCAACCACTAAAGATGACTTTCACCTTAATGATGAACAAACGAACTCAATTGTCTCGTCTGTTAACTTGACGACAATTGATGACGCAGAATGCTCTATGGTAATGAGCGCTGCCGAGTTTAACACACCCGATTTAGAAAATCCAAGTAATGTACAGACGAATTTTTCGAATGAAAATGATCAGTGTAGTGAGAGTATGACGGATCCATTTAATTCCGAAATAATGTCTGACAGTGTACATCCGACTGATAATCCTTTTTGTAAGTTGCAAAATGACCAAATGGTCACACAAAGCGCGACAACTGCAGGTACACCATTAAACAGTACTGAGAATGCAACAGCTACTTTAAGTTTGGATCAATTTATGACAATAATGCTACAGTTTAAGAACGATCTTGGTGTAGATATCAAACAAGATAATGAAAAACTCAAACAACACTTAAATGAGAAACTTGACAATAATGACGAAAATCTCAAACAACTTAGGGAAGATAACAAACAACAAAATGAAAACCTCAAGCAACTTAGTGAACAGGTCAGACAACAAAATGAAAAATTTGACGACAATTCGAGGCAGCTTAGTGAACAAATTAAAGCTGTTGCCGCGCAGTGTCATGACACTAAGGAACAGTTGCGCGCGGAAATTGAGGCGTGTTCACAAAAAAATAGCGAAGAAATTAAATCTGTTGCGCAAGAATTAAGAGAAATGCAAACAGTCGCAACAGAAACACTCAGAGACGAAATTAGCGGAGTCGCTAAACAATGCTCTGAAAAAGCTGCACAATTACGGGACGAGTTTAAAGCAATGACGGTAGAACTTTCGCGCACTATGGACGCAAAGATAGACGCGAAATTCGAACAGCAGTACACTCAGATTAACGAGCGCTTTAGTCAGCACATACAGAACAGTAATACGCGTTTCCGCAGATTTATTCAAGATCAAAACAAAGTAAAACGACAAGTCATGGAAACAATCACTGCACAGAGACAAGAGGACAAACGTAAAATATTCGCGAAAGCGAAGACGTATGTAGACAATAATATTACTACAGTGTCCGACAAAATTAATACCATAGAACAATTGAACGCGGAATTACAGGATGAAATTTCTGATCTTAAAGCAAAAACAGATACACACACAGTAAATATTCAAACAGTGACAGATAGATTCGAACAACTAGATCTAACACAGGATTGCGATGTCATCAAAGCTGATGTTAAAAAACTGAGCGAAACTACGCGCAAGTTGCAAAAACAGATTAATGCGTCTGATTCTAAAACCGATGATCAGGTTAAAATACTGACTGAAAAATGTGATGAATTGGCCAGTCGTATTGATGTTATCGAAAATACTAATGACAATAAATCAGACGATACTGCACCGGTTTCTTTTATCCAAACACCTGAATTTCAAAATTTACAGCAGACAATTAATGAGATCGATTCATCTAACAACACGTTACGTAGGAAGTTATCAAATTTACAACAAGAAGTAACAGAGATGAAAAACATTTCAGTTAATAACATGCCACAACAGACGCCACTTAGCGAACATTTGTCAGACTTACGCAGCGCGTATAATGTGAGCAATTTACAGAGACTGCGAGACGTAAAATCCGAAAAGCCACGCGACTTAAAATATGAAAAGCTACGCAACTTGAAGTACGAAACGACACAGACGAACAGATTCACACACAAACCTGAACGTGTTCTCAAATTCAGTGACGAGAGCGTTGATAATAAGCAATTTGTATTTGTAAGAAAATGTAAAGAATTTAATAATGACAGAACACAGGTACACGCTTTGAGCTATATACGACAATTTGTTTTTGTACTTTCACCGCTATTATCTGTAATGGAGAAACTAGCTTTGAATCTGAGGCGACAATTTGGTATTGTATTTTCATCAGCATTATCGATTAGGCAGAAATTTGAATTAACATGGTTACAACAATTTGGTTTTGGAATTTTACCGCCATTGCCTGCAACGCTAAAGCTAAAATTTATTTGCAGTGCGTAATTGACCTCAGGGGATTCATTACGCTTTAATGAATATGTGCCGTAGCGAGCATAGGGCCCCGAGCTGTAGTAGTGCTATTTCATCTTTAGTTTTCTGCACTGCTGCCTTTTCTTCTACTATCCTTTATATCTATCAAAACTGCTCTTTAACTATTGCTCTTTGTAGGATTAAGAATATGTAATGAAAACCGGATATGAGAAATATTTTACCGAATGTGACAATTTTCAGTAGGCACTCCAGAACCAGCGTAAAATAACGGATAAAATCGTAATCATCAGTATGTGTAAAATTAACAGCAAACGCATTTTTTTGGTAACAATAGATGTTTTTCCACCACAATAGCATGAAAGTCAACCGCTTAGCATACCTAACCAACAATGCAGTCTACAAGGTCAACCAGGCTTTAATGTTTCGCCGCGTGGACGTATAGCCCCTGGTCCGACAAATAGTAACGTACGTCAGCAAGGAAACAACTACGTACAAAGAAGACAGTATTTCAATTCCTATCGTAATGCACCGTATAGGAATGACTATTACGACAGACGTAAAAATAATGAAGACAATTTTCAGCGAACATCTAACAACAGTCGGTCATACCAACAGCAAAATCATACGCAAGAACATATTCTCATGAATGAACCCGACAGTAGGTACCATCCAGAGCGTAACACGCCTGGAAGAAGTAATAGGACAGTTCAAATAGTCGAAATGCCACAGAATCCTCCTAATAATAATAACACGTCAGATAGAATCTGACTAGATAATGTACAGGACGCATCTTCCAATAATACAAGCACTACCTTAGACACGCAAAATGTTGTTCACGAAAATGTAATTACTTTTGACGACATCAGAGACACTCTTTTACAGGAAAGACCAGTTATTCAGAAAACCATTTCACATCCTGTTATCGAAATTAAAATTGGTTCATCAAAATTCTCAGCAGTAATTGATTCCGGCTCATCTATATCAGTAATAAATGAGGAGACTTTTAATGAGTGCAACAAAGAGAATACCTATCCGACATTACCTTTAGGCAAAACAAAAGTGAAGGGAGCAGTATCGAGTAAAGGAGTAGACGTTAAACTACAGACGCATTTATCATTTTGTATTGGAGGTCATACTTTTCACTCTAATTTTTGGATTGTTCCTTTATTGACAACAGACATTATTTTAGGCACGAATTTTCTGGTACAACACCACGCAGTTATCGACTTTCAGAATTCTTATTTAATGTTAAAGGATGAAAATGTACAATTGGCTTTAGAATTTCAGCACTCTTTATCTGCGGAAGAACAAACAATTAACCGCACAGAGGTCATTTCCGCAACACGTAACATAGACTGTAATCCCACATTGTTCACGGATACGTACGTACATAACTATAATACTCCAGACGAAGCTGACTACGACGTTATGCAGTTAATTTCTGATAAGGTTAAAGAGAGCAGTGCAACTACAGACGACGAACGAACGCAATTACACAAAATTCTTTTACAGCAAGCGCCAGTTTTTGACAACATTCCTGGTACTATGTCCGGCTTTATGTATGAATTTCAAGTCAAACCGCACGACACATTTAAAGCAAAGCATTATCCCATTCCATATATTCACAGAGAACAGGTTAAAAAAGAGCTGCAAGATATGCTTGATCAGGGAATTATTGAACCAGCAGTTAGTCCGTACATAAACCCGCTACATATTGTTAAGAAAAAAGATGGCTCACTTCGCCTTGTACTTGATTCACGTCACATTAATGACATTATTATTAATGAAACAGACCGACCACAGACATTAGAGGAACTTTTACAGAAATTTCATGGTACAGCTATTTATTCTACATTAGATTTGAAATCGGGATTTTGGCAAATTCAACTTCATCCGAATTGTAGAAAATATACAGCTTTTCTCTGTTTCGGCGACTGTTATCAATTTTGCAAATTACCGTTCGGCTTAACTATTTCTTCTGCAGCTTTTATTCGCGGTTTGAACACAATACTTCCGACAGAACTTAAGGACAGAATTACGACGTACGTAGACGATATTCTTATCGCAGAAGCTAACTGGTATGAACACAATCTGATTCTTGAACAACTGCTGCAAACTTTTCATGCACAAGGACTTACAGTTAACCTCAGTAAATCGCATTTTGGCAAAACTTCCATAAAATTTCTTGGACACGTAATTTCAGCAGAAGGCATTGCGCCTGATCCAGAAAAACTTCAGGCTCTACGTGACATTAGTGTTCCTACGACGAAGAAGCAATTACGCAGTTTTTTGGGCTTAATTTTTTTCGTAAATTTATTCATCACTCTGCTTTAGACACACCCAGATTATGTCAATTAACAGGTAAAAACAGTATTTGGTCTTGGGATAAGCAAGCACACTCTGAATTCATGAACCTGAAACATGCTCTGTTGAATGCTCCATTGTTATCGCACCCCGATCTTACTAGAAATTTTTCCATTGCTACCGACAGTTCCAACACCGCTTTAGGCGTACATATTTTCCAGGAAATAGAAGAAGATGGTTCAACAGTTATTAAAAACATCGCATTTGCAAGCCGCATTTTGTCACCTGCTGAGCGAAATTATTCTGTTACAGAACTTGAAACATTATGTGTTGTATGGGCTTTCACGAGATTTAGGCATTTTCTTTATGGCAGACACACCACCGTTTACACTGACCATAGAGCCATACAATTTTTGCTTTCAGCCAAATTCACTCACGATAGATTAAGCAGATGGAAACTTTATTTACAAGAATTTAATTTTACAATTGTTCACATTCCCGGCACACAAAATGTTATAGCAGACGCACTATCGCGTTCTCTCGGCAAGAATCAGCAAGACGTAGCAACCAACTTCTGCAAAACAAATTTCAGTGTCATGTACATTCAGCAAGTCGCATTTGAAAACTTTATTTCATCGTCACTACAGGACATAGCGCAAGAGCAAAATAAGGACAATGTGTGGAAAGAAATTAAACACCTTTGGCAAGATAGGAAAAATGTTACGATTAGGAACCACTACACTGTACGCAATGACATTCTGTTTCGCCGCTCTCATCCTGACAGCAACAATTGGTTATTATGCATTCCTGACGAACTGGTTAACAAATTAATTTGGTACACTCATTTAAGTTACGCACATTACGGAACACGAAAATGTTTTCTTATACTGAGACAGAACTGTTATTTTGCCAACATGGAGAAACGTATACGACGAGTTTTAGCGTCTTGTAAAATTTGCCAGAAAGCTAAATCAGACACCACTTCACATATTCCTCCGTTATATCCCATTATACCTGTTAAATTAAGACACATGGCCGCAGTAGATATTTTTGGTCCGATTCCCAGAACTAACAGAGGTTTTTGCTACATATTTGTCGCTGTTGAGCTCACTTCAAAATTTGTTACTTTCACTCCATTACGCAAAGCTACTGCTAAAACTGTTTCGAAAGCATTTGTAAAACATTTTCTATCTCATGTAGGGCATGTGATGAAAGTAATTTCTGATAATGGATCACAATTTCGTAGTAGCGTATGGACACGCATGTTACGAGCCAGAAACATTTCTCCGATCTATATATCCAAGTACCACGCTTCTTCGAACCCCTGTGAACGATTAATGAAAGAAATTGGTAAACTGTGTAGAATATACTGCCACAAAAGACATATTGATTGGGATACACACATACTCTCATTCCAAGATGTAATTAATTCCATTCCAAATGAATCCACTATGCTATCTCCGACTGTTATACTGAAAAACGTTGAACCACCGAACAAAATTAAAGAATTAATAGAATTTCCCAAAAGTCGTCGCCTACGACACCATGAAATAATTGACATTGCGCTGAACAACATCAAACGTGCCGCAGAGCGCCGGAGAAGACAGCAAAAACAGGTTTGTACTCGCCGCGTCTTTCACGTTGGACAGAAGATACTAGTACGTACACACTATTTATCCAGCAAATTAAAAGGTAAGTGCAGTAAATTTGAACTTCTATACGCAGGTCCGTATCGGATTCGCAGCATCCCTCACCCCAATGTTGTACATGTCGAAACTTTGAGAACCAGAAAATCGAAAGGCAATCACCATATCTCAAACATTAAACCGTTTATTGAGTGAAACCACTGTATGATTCAACACACTATGATGCCATTTACTAATGCAATTAATTCACCTGACTAATTACTGATGATTATCGTATTTTTTCTTGGCAAGTGCCCGGCAAGGTAAGGTTAGCAGGTCGCTTTTCTTGTCGTCACACATCAGACCATGCATATTTTTCCAGATGAATTTACACATTTATGACTATTTCTGCAATTATATTTATGTGACTACTTATTGATGATTATCGTATTTTTTCTTGGCAAGTGCCCGGCAAGGTAAGGTTAGCAGGTCGCTTTTCTTGTCGTTACACATCAGACCGTGCACATTTTCCATTTTTTTTGTGTATATGACTGTACTCCAGTTTTGTTTGTATGTACTATGAAATAGTTAAGATATAACACACACCAGTCGACTTTGACATTTTTTTTTTTTTTGCC
The DNA here is from genome assembly GCF_023864345.2 of Schistocerca serialis cubense. Classification (NCBI taxonomy): domain Eukaryota; kingdom Metazoa; phylum Arthropoda; class Insecta; order Orthoptera; family Acrididae; genus Schistocerca; species Schistocerca serialis. Next base: position 651,909,420 of record NC_064642.1, read on the forward strand.
TTATGACATCTCAACATCGTGACTGTTTCACATTTTTTTTTTTTTTTGCTGCTGCATAGTATTATTCTGTATATATTTTTGTTTTTGAACACTGTCAATGTTTTTGACATATTACGTTTTCTGTCATGTTATGCTGTATGCTTAATTGCGTCACCATTAACCAGTCATTATTTAGTGGGTATATGATTTAAATGCAAGACATTAATCTTTGTTCATCAATTTCAGAAAGAATAATGCGTGTAAGAGATAAATTCAACAGAAATGGGAATTTCACCTACGGAATAAACGAAAGAAGATGCAATAACTTTATGAGGAAGAGTAAATGGATCAGGATTAACAAACATTAACAAGAATATACTATACTCATCACAGAATAGCAGTCTTAACTAATTTTTTCTTTCAGAATACAAGGTGATTGATGCAGGCTGTCAGAGAGAACTACACATCTTAGTTTTAGTGATGAAATATGCTAGAGATAAGGAATAGTTGTATAATGAGTAATGAAGTGATTTTTTGCAGATGATAATGAATACTGATGAATAATGATGAAGGATATGGTATTATGAATAATGAAGTTTTTCTTTACAGGTGATGATAATGGTGAAGTTATGATGATATGGATAATGAAGTTTTTTCTTTACAGATGAGGATAATGTTGAAGTAATGTATTTATGCTACGTAGTTATTTAAGTATTTGTTGCAGTTTGCTTTGACAGCAGGTGTTACATTGCATAGTAGGATGACTGAAAGTTTTGGAAAGGACAGCTATGGAACACATTTTTATACACACTTCACTGCCTGTTAATTCGAAGTTCACTACTTTTCAGCATAGTGTGCGTTTCTTCTTTCAGGTCAATAATCCGTTTTTGTATTTTTTCCAGGAGAAGTTTGTCATGACACTTACTAAACCTGTTACTTATTATACCTGTTCTAGTACTTGCATTTTTATATTTTTACCCATTTGTGTCTATCGTTTATAAATGTGATCACATGTACTGCCTTGTTACATAATCTTGCTACAGCTGACTCATGACGAATGACGTTACCTATCCTCATTTGCAGCAATAGGTCAAAAGCAAAAAGTATTATGCCTCAGCAATTAATTATCGATCCCAACGCAATGCATTGCTACCAAAAAAATGTATTACCAGTCCCACATAATGTCACTAGTTTATGATAATTCTGAATAATACTGATCAATTATGAATAGCATGTCACTTGAGTAATGACCTCTTAATGAGACTATATTCAAAATAATGCTTTGTTACTAGCTAATAACTGCCACTGTTTATTGTAATGATACTACGTATAATGCCTGTGATTATTAATGATTTGACTGTAATTAACTGATTTTTAATAATGACTTCGTAATAATCTGAATAATACTGAATGATGATTCTATTCAATACTTGCTGGCCACTGAGTGCCAATAATTAATGTCACTTGAAGAATTGTTATTAATTATGCCATTAATTAGCCTTTTTTCCCATGTTGACTTTTCATGTTTTGGTTAATGGCCAATGAGTGCCAATAATTTGTATCACTCAATGTATTATGTTAATGCTAGGCCAATAATTGACTCTCCTTTTCAACTAAGACTTCTGATGAACATTATTCTGTCGTACTAAATATACTTTGTAACTGGCCAAGGACCACCACTGTTTATTGTAATACGATCACCCATGATGCCAGCTAGTGATTCTTAATAGATTGGAATGACACATAATTAATTAACTATGGTACTGTTTAATAATGCTTTGTAATTAATTAAGGCTAATAATTCTTACTATATTGAAATGACAAATGATCAATTAATTAACTGTAATTAGACAAATGATTAATTAACGACAAGTGATTAATTAACTGTAATTAGGCAAATGTTTAATTAATGACAAATGATTAATTAACTGTAATTAGACAAATGTTTAATTAACGACAAATGATTAATTAATTATAATTATACAAATGATTAATTAGCTGTAATTAGACAAATGATTAATTAATGACAAATAATTAATTAACTGTAATTAGGAAAAGGCTAATGATTCTTAATTATACTCTGTAACTGGAAAAGAATGTGATTGTTTCATAATGCTTTGTAATCAGGAGAAGGCTAATGATTCTTACTATATTGAATGACAAATGATTAATTAACCATGCTACATTTTGTAACTAGGAAAAGAAGACTACTGATTCTATGTACAACAATTAATGAACATTTTTCTGTAATACTACATACTTGGTACAGAAATGTTCAATAACTGGGCTATGAATGCCACAAACTACTAATTAAGTCTGTAATTGTCAATATTATGTGACTTGATGTCCTTCACCTCATAAGCTGACTACCCTGAATTACTGCAATGTCCATTTGTCCTGTTTATCCTAGTGATCATGGAGCACTATCTTTGGTTTTGCACTAATTCTACGTTGGTGTGCCTTGTAAGAGTGTGGTGTTGACACGACATGCTGTCCACCACCATGAGCGATGAAGACATTATTATGGTCCCACTGTTTGGTGTACGTAATGTACTGCCAAAATGAAAACATGGAACATTACTACGACAGTTCAGTGTCTTGGCTACACTGATAAATTCTGATGGGAAAAGAACTTCAAGTTGTGTCACTTGGTGTTGTACTTCTGTGGAAAGATATGGACTTTCAGAGCAGCTGTGTGCAATCTAAAGTGCTACAACCATGATGCAATCCTTCCCTTTCCTATCCTGATTCTTGTCACATAAAGAAAAAATTTTTTTGGTAACATCATTTATGTTCATAGGTTATACATTTTTCGATTCGCTGAACTCCAATGCGAGTACACTTATGTCACTTGTCAACATAATATTTTGCCAGTCTGTTTATTTGTTCTGCATATGCTAAAGAATTTTTTCAGTGCCTGTGCACTTTGTTATCTGTCAAAAAATTTGTATATACATTTTTCTGATTTGCTACTATGTTTTGTACTCACATTTTGTCTTTGTCTGATATATTTTGTACTTAGTGCGTGTGCACAACATTTACTTTATGTACTACATCTAATTATTCTTGCCAGTCTGTTTATTTGTTCTGCATATGCTAAAGAATTTTTTCAGTGCCTGTGCACTTTATTATCTGTCAAATAATTTGTATATACATTTTTCTGATTTGCTACTATGTTTTGTACTCACATTTTGTCTTTGTCTGATATATTTTGTACTTAGTGCGTGTGCACAACATTTAAATATTCTGTAAGTTGTAGAATTTTGTTAATTAAAGAAAAATTTTGCCGCGCTTGGCAAGTCCAAATGACTCACCATCGCTGCCAAATTTTTGCCCCCCCAGTGGAGGGTTATGAAACACGTATGTAACATAGCAGCGATGGCGAGGCATTGTAGCATCTGTGACCAGAGAGTATGCGCTTGACCGCGCGAGTGTTGCGAGCGGTTCTCGGTCAGTAGTTCTGTCGTTGCGAGTCTGTCAGTTCAGTCGTTGCGAGTCTGTAGCTCTGTCTAGTTGAGAGCAGTACTCAGTCTGTAGTCATCATGCAGAGCGGTCGGTCAGTAGTAGCAGCCCAGTGCGGTTGTGTGATGTAGGCGGTCGGCAACACTGGTCAAGATGAGGAATAAGGTATACTGTTAATTAATATAATCATTAGATAATGAAAAATTTTATTTATTGTAATTATTCTCCAACAAGTCTCCCAATAATAATTTTTTTATTTCAAAAGCATTTTCTCAAAAATTTAATTTTTTATTGAACTCAAGATTTCGTTGCACTTCCCATTTCATTCCACTTCTTTTGAAGAAAAACTCCACTAAAATCACAAAAAAAGAGAATATTATTATTTGCAATGCAGTTCCTCCAAGCGGTGCGCAACAACAAGAGCAGATATGTGACATCCATTTATTCTGAGGTAAGACTTTAATTCTGATTGTTTTACACAGGGCCAAAGACCGATATTTCGGTTTAATTGAATTTTCTTGTCACTGAATGGACTTTAATTTTTTGAAGGATTTATATTTGAGTCAGATTGCGAATTTCACATTTTTTGTTGCCATTGTCAGTACATTTCATTGTGGGCAGGTTACGCATAGAGCCATGTCCATCAGCATTCATAATTAAATATTGTCGTGTTTCTTTCTTTCAAATTTTTGTGGGGAGGTTACACTCGGCTCCCATTTGTATTATGTATTGTCATTACATTTCTTTTAAAATTTTGTGGGGAGGTTACAAATGGCATATTATAAAGATTTAAGTGAGTTTGAACGTGATGTTATAGTCGAGCCGGCCGCGGTGGCCGTGCGGTTCTAGGCGCTGCAATCCGGAACCGCGGGACCGCTACGGTCGCAGGCTCGAATCCTGCCTCGGGCATGGATGTGTGTGATGTCTTTAGGTTAGTTAGGTTTAAGTAGTTCTAAGTTCTAGGGGACTGATGACCTAAGATGTTAAGTCCCATAGCGCTCAGAGCCATTTTGTTATAGTCGGCGCAAGAGATACACAGCATCTCCGAGGAAACGATGAAATGGAGATTTTTCCCGTATGACCATTTCACGAGTGGACCGGGAATATCTGGAATCCAGTAAAACATCAAATCTCTGACATCGCTGCGGCTGGAAAGAGATCCTGCAAGAATGGGACCAATGACAACTGAAGAGAATCGTTCAACGTGACAGAAGTGCAGCCATTCTGCAATTTCCTGCAGATTTCAATGTTGGGTCATCAACAAGTATCAGCGTGGGAACCATTCAACGAAACATCATCGATAGGGGCTCTCGATGTCGAAAGCACGACACAAAGCTTTACGCCTCGCATGGGCCCGTCAACACCGACATTGGACTGCTGATGACTGGAAACATGTTGCCTGGTCGGATGAGTCTCGTTTCAAATTGCATCGAACGATTGAACGTGTAAGGGTATGGAGACAACCTCATGAATTCATGGACCATGCATGTCATCAGGGACTGTTCAAGACGGTGGAGGCTCTCTAATAGAGTGAGGCGTCTGCAGTTTGAGTGATATGGGACCCCTTGATAAGTTGAGATACGAACCTGATAGGTGACACTTACGTCAGCATCCCGTCTCATCACCAGCATCCATTCGTGTTCACTGTGCATTCAGACGGACTTGGGGAAGCCCAGAAGGGCAGTGCGACACCTCACACGTTTAGAGTTGCTGCAGAGTTCTTTCAGGAACCCTTTTCTGGATTTAAACGGTTCTACTGGCCACCAAATTTTCCAGACATGAACATTAGTGATCTTATCTGGGACGCCTTGCAACGTGCTGTTCAGAAGAGGTCTCTGCCTCCTCGTACTCTTACGGATTTATGGACAGCCCTGCAAGATCAATGGTGTCAGTTCCCTACAGCACTACTTCAGACATTGCCCTTCTGCTTATTCCCGGGGGCCCTACATGATATTAGACAGGGGTACCAGTTTCTTTGGCTCTTCAGTGTATATTAAAGAGAAGGCTACGTGCTTACGTATTACTCTGTTTGTAGATACTTGATATTTCTCAGAATTGTACGGACAATGGAAGTATGACGAAACACTGTTTCATTAACTTTGTTCGGAACGTATGACCAAACCATTCTAGCAGCACTGGTGCATAATTGACGAACGAATTGGTAAATACCGCACTTGGCTGCAGAATAAAGGCACCCTGCCTTCTTTTATCGATATAAACTGACACAAATAAACCGATCAGCTCATACTGCTGCACACAATGGCTTTGAAATTGCTCCATCGTAGCTCACTACCTCAGATGACGGAGTACTGCTATAAGTATGCCTTAGCGCTCAGTGTATTGCCTTAGGCTGAGAAAAGTGGACATCCTGATGACAGTCTTCTCCTGAGCCAAATGATAGTTCTTTGCTTTCGTGTCAGGAAACTATGGTTCGGTGTTCACCCTGTAAAAGACCCCGCACACTTGGCACATCAGAAATTACGGATAAAAAGATTAGTCGTTCCACATTCATCACCATTCTCCTTCAGCTAAGAAATGAAAGAACTTTTGGACCCTAGGAGATCAAATAAATACATCGTAATTTGCATTCTATTTTTAACATGAGCATCTACGAAAAGACAGAAGCAATTATTTTAAATACTGATTTGAAAACCACTAGACATTGTCCCATTATCCGTAAATGAGACCTAGAAGGTTGTAGATTGTGAGACCTACAGTGATATCAATTTTCTTTACTTCCGGAAGACATTGAGGTTTGTTCCTAGTGAGAATCTCACTTATCTAATATCTGACCAGACAGGATACCCTGAAGAGTCAAACAACATATTACTTCCTACCACATACATGTCGCGAAGTGACCACGACGAGAAAATTCCAGAAAGTAGAGCTAATACAGGGGCTTTCCGACAATCATTCCTCCCCCACGCCACTCGAAAGTGGTACAACGAGAAGGGGATCTGATTAGTTAGTCGTATCAGTCGCTCCCACCGTTATCTGGCTAGCCACATAATGGTGTGAGGTATATGTAGATGCAGACTGTATTTAACAAATACTAGAGACTAGAACTACGATCTCTGTGCGGATATATCCACAGGTGAAACTAACTTTCGACCTTCCGAGAAGTAGTGTACTCGTAATAACACACTAAGGTTGTCAGTATTCAGACCTCGGTAGCACAATGTTTAAGAGCATTAGCTGGGAGCTCTTAAGTGAAACGACCAGGTTGTTCATTTAGCGAAATCATGACTGGTATCACGGTATTCATCGCTCAATGATATCGAGGACGCGGTTCTAATATAATAATGGGCTGGTAATGTTAATTACCTCACACACCGATCGCACTAAAACTGACGACTTTCGGAAGAACAGGCTTTCACCTGTGAACCCACACCGTTACAAGAATCGGAAGGAATAGGAATAAAAGAACGTTACCTAAAAAAAAGTTAACAATAAAACTTTCGGACTAACATGTCTCTTAAGCCTCAAGAGTCTGTACTGGATATAATGCACTGAAATAAGACTTACGATAATTTATAGGCCTACATTATGGTGAAAAAAGGTAGAAAAGAAGATGGCTGCTGAGACGCTTTGCAAGGTGCGGAGATTGGCCTGCTTAACCGTAACAGGCGGAATTAGCATCAGACCCACTGCTGGGATAAAGACAATGTTGGACGTTCCCCCCTATACCTGCGGGTTAAAATGGAGGTAACTGGCTAAAAACTGAAAGTAACCGGACATCTTTAGGGTATACTGAATCCCACATCACTATCATTACTGTTATTTTCATTATTATTGTCATTCATCATCATCACATTTACTATTATTATTATTATCATCACGTAGTAAATATTAATGTTATTAAATTAAGACATCCAATATCAATAAGACATTGTATTTCTTTACAAACCTTCCTTACTGCTTCAGTAACAGGGAAAATAATAAAAAACTATTGATCATCATCTATTTTCAAACATTTTTTGATGGTATATTAATTTTATTTATAGTGACAGCAGTTACAGTACTGCAAATACTGCCAGTATTAAATTAATTAGTCCACAGTCGGTACAATTTTCTCTCACTGCCACTTCAGACACTCAAATCATTTAAATACAAGGTCTCATATTAACTTTGTTTTTCCTAGGTAACTATGCACACAAGTCACATAATTCCCGTAAATTCCGGGGGTGGTGAGGGGGGGGGGGGGGAGCAGGGATGAGCTCTGATGCCACGTTCAAATGTGCCCGATCGGGTTCACATCTGGCGACTCGGCGGGTCAACACATCAATTGGATCTTGTCACTGTTCCTCTAACCTCTAAGTCATATTCCTGGCCTTGTGACATGGCACATTGTCTTGATGAAAAATGCCACTACTGTCGGGATAGATGGTCGTCAGAAAGTGCTGTACGTGGTCAGCAAGCAGTGCACGATTCTCCTTGGACGTCATGGTGCGTTGTACATGCTCCACCGGATCCACTGTTATCAGCGTGAATATTCCGCTCAGCATAATGGAGCCGCCACCAGCTTCTCTCCATCCCGCAGTACAGACGCCAAAGAGCTGTTCCACTGGAAGGCGACGGATTCGCGTCCTCCCGTCGGCATGATGACAAATGTATAGGGATTCATCAGACCGTGCAATGCTATGACACTGCTCAAACGCCCAGTGCCGATGGTTAGGTGATGTCAGTCGTAGTTGCCTGTGTCGTGGTGTTAACATGGGAACATGCATTTATCATCGGTTCCGGAGGCCCACTGTTAAGAACGTTCGGTGCATTGTGTTTTCAGACACTCTTGTATTCTGCCCAGCATTAAAGTCTAATGTTAGTTTCTCCAGAGTCCATCGCCTGTCCTGTTTTACCAGTCTGCCAAGCCCACGAGGTCCGACATCTGTAATGATGCGTGGCTGCCCAGCCCTACGATGTCTAGATTTCGCTTCACCTTGATTTCGCCTCGTGTTGAACACATTCACTGCAGCACTCTTCGAACGCACGACAAGAGGTGCAGTTTCCGAAATGCTCGTGGCGAGTGCCCCCTTCCCCCCGCCCAGCCAACACATCTCGCCCTTGGTCAAACTCAGGTAGATCGTGCACCTTCATTATTCTACACACGGACAGCACTCTCAGTGTCACTAGATGCACCGTACGTATATCTGATTAGCAGTCGTCCCTCGCCAGGTGACGCTGCTGTCAGTGGAATGGTTTATATCACGAATACGGTAAATATAGGAATAGTCGGGGAAATGCCGGCTGACCACACGACAGCTACCATTTGCTTCAATACATCTTTCAGTGTAACAAATGTAAGCAGGGAGCAGTGGAAGAATGAACCACGACGTCATTGACGAGTCATAGACTGGTTCAGTAACGGTTCGAAAACAGACGGTGCATGGGGCCGGTATATACGGGGTAGTCTAGGCAGAGCAATCTCTCTACGGAGGATGGACATAGTGTTACAGGCGCAAAATTCCGTTTTCAGGGGGTGTGTGTGCAAGATAATTTACTAGGCACTATAAAGACCGCAGCATCAGAGATCAGACCTGCTCTGAAACCTCTGTCAGTCCCTGTAATGAGATCAACGGTCGTTACACAATGCCAAAAAGCCCTTGGGAGACCGACAGCAAGAGAGTAAACCTGCTGTGGGTCTTTGGTCAGTCACGAATCAGTGACAATGAACAAGCCGAAAGGTTGGCTGGGAGGTGCAACAACTCGATTTACTGGACTGGAACCTATCCTAAGCATCACTAAGGCGATGGTTAAACCAGCGACGAAATCTGACCACAATTCAGCATTTGGAATATTGGACTATGATCGACAAAAGAAAAAAAAGCATGGCCATGTTTAGAGAGAATTTCTGTAATGCACTCCTTGAAAAGAAACAGACTAAATTGATGGCAGGTCTACAGACAGGCCATGGGAACTTTAAGAGACATTTACACACTAAGAGTGGGCCCTGAGAATGATTTAACTGCTCCACACCTAATCTTCCAATGCGAAGCGTTTGAGATTAAAAGATACAGAATATTCCAGTCATCAAGTTGTGAAGAAATTACTTCTAATGGCTTCCTACTACTCTTAAGGTGTACTGGTTGGCTTCACTAGACTCAGAGGGTGTGAAACCATCCAATTAACCCTGTTTCTGTGCGGGAAGTAGTGGCTAAGACCACTTGATTTTATATCTCTGTTTTAAAATCAAATCTATCACCTTGCCTCTTCATTTACTCGCCCCGAAAGTCCTCAGATCGGCTACCATCTCCACTCTGATTGTACACTGCAAAATCAGCAATGCCACTGCACGGAGTATATTTCACGAAGAGCTGCAGGCGACTGATGATTAGTGTAGGAAACGTGAATAATTTAATACCTTGCGCACAAAAAGGTGGAAAAACCCACTATTGTTCCAATAGGCTACTGGCATCACAGCACTGGAATCAATAAACACTTTAAAGTAGAAGTAGCCACACGGCGAGACTAATGTGGAGTGACCACATAAAACAAATTTTGGGAAAATCAATACAGGATATGATCAATAGGAAAAACGTTGAGGAAACATAACTGATCCACGAAAAATTTGATTACAAAATATTTGTCCGACCGCTTCTTCCTCAATAGACAGAGTATTAGGAAGTTAATTTTACGCCCTCTTTCTTGCTGTCACAAGTTGCGGACGTTAGCTTATATAGACTTCTTGCTGATGATAGTGAACCATTTTCTATCGTTGTCATTATATCCACTTCACACAGCTGTATACACTGCTGTTTATTAAACTGTACTGGTTTCGAAAAATCCAGTGTTTTATCGTCAGGCACACTTTGTGACCATAGATATGCTGTGCAACCGCAAGGTATATAATTCCATAATATGGATCGTTATCAAGTATAGCGCCTCGTTAACTCCATCTCACTAGATTAGATTAATAGAAGAGAGTGGTGTATTTTATCACAGAGACCCCTAGTCAGTGCGAGAGCACTGCTGACGTACTCAACAAAGTCTAACGGCGACGTTACTAAAGAGGCGATGTGCGTGAGTGTCATTACTGAAATTCCGAAGAAGAGCCGAGAAACATACTGCTGCCTCCCAGATACGTATCGCGAAATGACCACGATGAAAAAATCAGAGCTCCATGGAGGTTTACCGAGAATCATTCCTCCTGTGCGTCATTCCTTAGTGAAAGAGGGTATAGGGGAAATCTCGTGTACCAACACTGTGCAGTGTTCAAGGTCAATAGCAATGGTACGGTTTCCAGCAGGTTGTTTTCTTACACATCCTAAATACTGGGACAAATGCGTACCGCACACGTGCACATCTGTAGATGTTTTTTAATTTATTACGGGCGATTTAAAGTGGTAAAACTATCCCACGCATTCTTCACGTTATTTTTCTAAGGAAGTTTTCAAAAATGGTTCTGATCACTATGGGACTTAACATCTGAAGTCATCAGTCCCCTAGAACTTAGAACTACTTAAACCTAACTAACCTAAGGACATCACACACATCCATGCCCGAGGCAGGATTCGAACCTGCGACCGTCGAAGTCGCGCGGTTACAGACTGAAGCGCCTAGAACCGCTCAGTCACAGCGGACGGCTAAGGAAGTTTAAAATGTCCACTCAACTACTGTTAATAGAATGTTATTATTTTCCTCCTATGTGATCTGACAAACCGCCGTATATACACTTACTGATTTTAGACGTTCAGAATACAGTGTAACATAAAATGTAATACCAGTTTTGCAATATTCATACTCAACATTATTTGCACACAGCACATTCGTTAACAAGAAACAGGGAAAAAATGGTATTTGCGGTTTCTACTGTGTGGATTAGAGCGAACTTGCTGGATTATATTCATCAATTTCTCTGCCTACGGCAACCAAAAGTGTACCTGAATTTTCAACAACAGGAATAGGCATGTGTCTCAAATTTAGTCTCTTATGAGTGCACACGAAAATGGCATGAATCCGATATACTCATAATCAGACATGTTATTTCTTGTTGTGAAACTAATACTGCTGCAAAGAACTACTCCGAAGAAGCAAATGAACTTGTCGTAGACGGCAACCAAGCCTACCACATCGCCGACAGAGAAACTATTTTCAATCCAACAGAAGAATTCGGCACTGCAAAAAAATAAAAATAAACAAATAAAAAAGAAGTAATTACAGAAACTTTGACAGTAGCTAGATACAGAATAAAATTCTGTGGAGAAGTTTCGGAAATATTTAAAATAAAAACTGGGATAATGCAAGATAATGGCATCTCCACTATGCTTTTGAACTACGTTTTGGAAAAGGTAATTTTCCAAAAACATCGATACAGCATCCGAGTGAATAAGCTTGTTGGAAGAGACGGAGGAAAATGTCATGATCCTAATTTACTTCGAGATGACAGAATTTTCATAACGAACGTTAAAAATGCTCAAAAATTCCTAAACAAAAGATAGGGTAGAATGAACAGATTGAGCACATTTAAATACATAACGTAAATAGTACAACCAAGTGAACCAGATACAGAAGCAAACAAAAAGCATATCCAGAAACAGTTAAGGCTCATCAACCGGCACAGAACGTTTATAAAAAAAAAGTCCCTCTCCGTTAAAATAAAAATCTAACAACACCAAAGTGTCAAACAGAAGTGCCGCAATGTAGTGAAACGTTTAGTCCTAAACAAAAGGAAAAAAATAGAAGAAATACAGAAACAGGGAAGTAAGGCATACGGGAAATAGTAGGCCCAAAATGTTTGTAGTACATGGACTATCCGATGTCCTTGTGAAAAGGAAAATTTTGTTTTATGGTTACTTGCTTCGAATGAAACCAGAAATGGTTGACTACAAAAGTATTTGGCTATTAAGACAAAAACCCAAAACTCAAATAATGTTACCTAAGGCAGTCAAAAAAAGACTTAAGAGAAATTGAAGTTACGAAAGCAGAAATTCTAGACAGGCAAAATTTTTGAAACAAGATTAGAAATTTGGTTAGTTTAAAAAAAAAAAGGTCAGAAAGCGCATCATGTACAAACGAACGAAGAACAGTGAACAGTGAAAGAATGAAGAAATTCTGAAAAGACGGAAAATTAAGTGTAGAAATAGAATATCACGTAAGTTACTTCACGTCGTGGTCGATAGATAGCCAATACCGAAGAAAGAAGAAAACTATCGCAACAGTGGAAAGCAAAATTTTAAGTGTTTGTGCCTAAGACACAAACAACGAGGGTGCTGATTAATTTCGTGTACTGCCTTCAAGCTTAGCTCATGGGTTTGGAACAAGAAGACTAAGTAGGCAGTACATCGCATCGCGTCGTAGCAGCAGATCACAAGTAGCTTTGTACAATAGAACCAAATAAAGCCCTCTATAGATGCGTGTATCTGCCCAAAACGTGTAACAAGTTGAAGAAGTATTCTAGCACGAGGTAGGATCAAAGCTTACATGGCTATCATTATTTCCTGGAAGATCCATTGTCACAGTCATTGCGAAAGCTCTGTTTTCAGTAACCAGCTCACGTTTTCCTTCTACACACCGTGCAGCAACAGTTGCAGACAATAGGCCGACGACAGTTGGAAGTGATACCTCTCAGCGGCCGGATGGAATGATCTTCATTCGCCGACAGCGCTCTCGGTGCCGTGGCCGGACTGCTCGTCTTGTGTCAGACGTTGGCTCGATTTCAGGCTATTCCCGCAAGTGTCGTTTGGCAGCCTGAGTTATCGCTCACTCGAGCCGCTGTGTTGCATTTCCCATCTGCCTCATCACCGAGTTCAAAGCAATTACTGCCACTCGGTCTCTCGCGCGCTCCACAAATCAGCCCACGTCGCGCTTAAAGCAGGCCACTTGCTCAGAACGGACGGGAAACTAACTGAACACTGCTCGATGTACAGACAATGCTATCGCTCTTATCGCTTGCGTCTAAGTCACGTAGTTCTGCTACACAGGGCATGTATCATCAGTGGTGCAGGCAAAATAATTTACAGTTAGATGGATTAATTAATGACAAAGAACAGTTTCAGGGTATAAAGAAAAATTATACCACCATTTGAATAAATGAAGGGGTCGGTTGACAAGATACATCCTGAAGCAGCAAGTAATCGACAGCTTGACAACTGAGAGGAGTCTCAAGGTAAAAATTGTAAGACGAGATCAAGGCTTCACTACAATAAGCAGGTTTAATGGATCCATTTATGCATTAGTGGTGCAGAGACAATGAGACCTGCACAGTACAGACCAATGTGGAGCGCTGCATCAAACCTGTCTTTGGACACCAAAATTAAGGACAGCGAAAGAAGCTATTACAATATTTTTCTGTTCTATGAGTTAGTCTGTCGCAGCCAAAACTGCATTATACCCCAAAGACAGAAGATGTGGCACGTATCTGTCTTATTCGTGACATTTGCACTTCAAGTTTTGCGCATATTATGACAGCAAAACTGGCATGTCAGTGTAATGCCTCGACTTTATTATACATACTGTATAGTCCTAATCTAACAGAGCAGTTTAAGCATTGTATGATGTAAGTACTACTGCCCGGTTTAACGGATATGAAGATGGCAATACATGTTGCCGAAAGTAGTAACGCACTAATTGTGCAAACCCTCTGCCAGGCACTTAAGTGTGGTTTGCAGAATAGCTATGTAGATATAGGTGAATACCAAGGCATTCTCTAGAACCTGAAAATATCTTTTAGCACACTCCTAGCGATATCAACGCATTTTCAATAACTTTTACTGCCAAGCTGTGGGTACTTTATGCCCACCATAAAAATTACAGAAAGCAAATTTCGTCAACTATTGTTGACTTTTACTCAAAACATACTGTCTAAAGCGATACTGATGTGTAAGTAAGGCAATGAATCTGAAGAAATTGAATTGGACATTCATTGTAGAAAGTGTCATCTACTGCTAAACTTGCATTTTTTATTAAGTTTAACTAAAAACTTTAAAACACTTATGGAATCTAGAAAAAGAATTCATTAAAAACGATAAATATTTTCTTCAAAATTTTAAAATATAAAGTAACTGACTTGTTTCCAGTATTTTTACAAATTGGGCACAGATAACTCACCCCCAACCCCGCACTCCCTGGTATTGCGAGGTTCAACACAGCTATCATGGCAAATAAATTTGTTCTCACAAGAAGACTACAGTACATGTTTATAGATAGACTGCTGCACTGAATGATCGTGGGAGGTAAGTGTACCATTAGAAAGTCAACTTTAAAGTAAAGCCTGAGAATACTTTCTTCGCATCGCCATTCATTGTTGTACGAAGTAACAGAAACTGGCATCGTGGAAATACACGAAATAATGAAGATGATAGTGCACACACAAAATTATGCAATTCGGGCCACGAAGACACTGAATAAAACCCAATACGGAACCAAGAAAAAGCTAAAGAACTAGAGAACGACAGGCTGAATATTAAAAAGAGAATACTGGAAAAATGGTGTAAACGTAAACAGTGTCGCGGTTCTGGCAGTAGGATGGAAGACAGGGACCAAGTGACTGAGTTACAAATTACAATAACTCATTTATATAACAACTTCTGCAACATTTAAGAAGTCACTGTTTGAGTTTCGCAAATCTGAGTTCAAGTAGCTAACTGCTTAAACACAGCTATGCCACAAAAGATCTAGAAAAGTGGAACAAGATCAGGCACATAAAATAAGGTCCAGAAACAGTTCCAGTCCAGATCCTAACAACTTAAAAGCAACATAAGAACTGTTAAAACACGGCGCTTGAAATCAGAGCATTTTAAATACAGCTTAACGGTAATAAAACTAATGTTTCAAGCAGAACTTATAAAAGGTTAATCAAGCTATTAGTTATATAATACAGCATTAAAATTCAGCAATTTTAGAAACTCGTTTCCCTTCAATAAAAAACTTCGGTGATTCCGGTTTTTAATCTCAGACAATCTTGCTCAAACCTGTTTGCTTGTAGAAATTCGTCTGGGTCCATTACACATGCGAACTGGTTAAATCATAATTTGGCTGAACAGTCGATGACCATCCGTACATCTAGTGTAACATTACAAGTGTAAGGTTCTTTAAAATATTTTTGTTTGTTAACTGTTAAACAATGCGTAATGTTTATCTTAAGGAAATTTACTGTGTAATGTGTTGTTGAGCAGGTGGCGTGCTTTAACAGTTTTACTGTAATCCAAACAAAAATTAAACAACTTAATCTGGAAAACCAGTATGTAATCTCTATAATGAAATCAATCCCTCTGAAATTTACTCAGTCTCGTAAGCACTGAGTTCTTTGGCCCTGTGGAATAAACTGAAAATTCCCTACGTATATAAACAAAGACGTAAATTTTCCTTAACTCTAGAGTCACAGCCGATGTAATCTTAGTATTCTGTTCTCTCCACAGTAGGCATACAAAATATTCAGTCTTGGCTCAGCGAAGTGCAATGCCGGCCATAAAATAGTTTCATACAAATAGTGTAACTAGATTAGTTGATAAATGAATAGCCTTGAAAATGTTCAGTGATAATTCTGAATATTAGGTCAGTGCTGTGCAATGCTGCCCGCATCGAAACTGTTACGAACATTAATACTTTTCTGATTCTGGCACATAGGTATTTTTCTAACTCTGATTGAAAATTCATTTCTTTTAAAAAATACTCATTGGATTTAAACAAACACGACATAGAAGAGGATGAGGTGCTGATAACGGCTCTGAGCACTATGCGACGTAACTTCTGTGGTCGTCAGTCGCCTAGAACTTAGAACTAATTAAACCTAACTAACCTAAGGACATCACAAACATCCATGCCCGAGGCAGGATTCGAACCTGCGACCGGAGCGGTGCTGATAGCAGGATATGCTAAGACCGAATGTTTCAGTTCGAAAATATTATTCAAAATACTCACCTGCACAAAATCTGATATGAAACATTTTACATTAACTTCAAAATCGGCGAACTTATCAACTGCTCTACAATTCTCACTTACTGACGTAATTAATAAGACTTGGACTGTTACATGAGAAAAAGCCTGACAGCGTTTGGCAGCATAGGTTTCTAAATTTAGCCTCTCTCTATCAGAATTACAAAACACAAAATATTACAAATCGGGTATACCTAATCAACCTGTACATTAAAACTGATGGCATATACTCGGTTCCTACATTCAAGGGTCATTACTGTAAAATTCGCAAGATCCACATTGCATTGCGTTGCTAAATATAAAGAATTTCATTACCTTACAAAACTGTATTATGCTGCGTTCGTAGGCCAATGGCTAAATTCTCACAGCGAGCCACTAGCTTTTAGATTTACATCCTACCCATGACAGAGTGCAACGGTTACTAACTCTGTGCTCCATGCACCCCTGCTTACAATCGATTCTGACACTCAGGCAACATCTTTGGCTCAGTGGTGTCAAAGATACAATCTCTTCTGCATGTGATAACCATTTCATGTCATTTTTCATGAAATATATTGCAAAATCGGTCTTCACGCACAAGTGGACCCCTCACACAAGCTTGCATCGAAATTAACCAGAACTTAAAAGTTTACGTGAAACAGCTCAATATTAGACACAAGGTTCAACAACATGTTAATAAAGTCAATATACACTACTGGCCATTAAAATTGCCACACCACGAAGATGACGTGCTACAGACACGAAATTTAACCGACAGGAAGAAGGTGCTGTGATATTCAAATGATTAGCTCTTCAGAGCATTCACACAAGGTCGGCGCCGGTGGCGACACCTACAGCGTGTTGACATGAGGAAAGTTTCCAACCGATTTCTCGTACACAAACAGCAGTTGACACGAAGTCCAGTGCGTGACAGGTCCGTCGTCAATTGGAAGTTGTAATGTTACCCTCCGTCACATCAATATTATAATTCTCTGCCTCTGCACAGATTTTGAAAGCGTCGAGAAGCGTAAGACATACAAAAGAAAAACTTTTTACTTATCTTCGTTTTCTCTTGTTGTTAGGCCGAGTTTTGCGTTTAGGGGTACATCCTTGCGGCTGAAAGTTTGATTTAACGTTGTGAATTCCTGATGACTAAATAACTGATGAAGATTTGCTTGTGCAATTCATGAATTTTATTCTTTGGAACATTTTTCAATATCAGTCCGTTTTTACAATTTCCACTTAATATACGAAACTACATTTTTAGTGTCAATCATATAAATACGTGTCTCCATCAGGGGCATGCCCACTACTACTTACACTCCGCGGCACTCACAACATTCCAAGAAACTTCCTGGCAGATTAAAACTGTGTGCCCGCCCGAGACTCGAACTCGGGACCTTTGCTTTTCGCGGGCAAGTGCTCTACCATCTGAGCTACCGAAGCACGACTCACGCACGGTACTCACAGCTTTACTTCTGCCAGTATCTCGTCTCCTACCTTCCAAACTTTACAGAAGCTCTCCTGCGAACCTTGCAGAACTAGCATTCCTGAAAGAAAGGATATAGCGGAGACATGGCTTAGCCACAGCCTGGGGGATGTTTCCAGAATGAGATTTTCACTCTGCAGCGGAGTGTGCGCTGATATGAAACTTCCTGGCAGATTAAAACTGTGTGCCCGACCGAGACTCGAACTCGGGAGCTTCTGTAAAGTTTGGAAGGTAGGAGACGAGATACTGGCAGAAGTAAAGCTGTGAGTACCGGGCGTGAGTCGCGCTTCGGTAGCTCAGATGGTAGAGCACTTGCCCGCGAAAGGCAAAGGTCCCGAGTTCGAGTCTCGGGCGGGCACACAGTTTTAATCTGCCAGGAAGTTTCGTATCAGCGCACACTCCGCTGCAGAGTGAAAATCTCATTCTGGAACATTCCAAGAGTTTACAAAGCAAAGGAGTTTACAAACTTTCTTGACAAAGGAAGAATCATCACCAAGATATGACATTTTATAAATGAATCCAGAAAGAAATTTAATAGTTAGCGTTAGATTGTCCAATCAGTAATATGAGTTTTAAGATACCAGAAATTTTGTCATTTCAAATATGTTTAAAAGAAGAGTAATTTTAACTTTACGTGCAGAGTACTAACAAATTAATTTGTTTTTATACGTTTTAGCCTGAAATATAATACTTCGTATACAAAATAAAATGAAATTCTAAACAGCCGATAATGTTCACCTATACCACATTCGGGATTAATTCTGGTATCGGCTACTTCAAAAAAAGGTTATGCTTGAAAAGGGTGTCCCATTACAAAAGTACACAGCAATACCGTCGAAATAGATCAGAAACTTCAAGAGAAGTCAAATCGTTGAACACTCGGTAATATTATTCCACAGAGTCCAGATCGTTTAGCGATGTCGGAGCAGACTGGGGGTACTATGTACGTATTGCATGCTTGGTAAACTGCAAGGGACAGACTCGCTGCGACGGCGCGGTTGGGTGAGTGCACCGAACGAGGAACTATCCCGGATGTTGAGTGGAGACTGTTCACGGAAATATCCGGAGACGCTGAGGCACATAGCAACAGGACACAGTGTAGGAGTTGCAAACCGTAATGTATGTTGATGCGCTTCCAAGTGAATGGAATGTTGCAGCATTCCGTTGGAATAAAACGTCTGTTGAATGCATATCGGTTAAGTAAACAGTGACATGTAAGTTGGAATAGCAGTTGACAAGAAAGGAAAGCCGTTTTTCAGATGTTACTTTGCGAATAACTGAGACACTCTCAATTTTATTTATCTCGCTGATTCTTTGATCATCAGTGATGTTTTGCGCAATGCTCTTTGACTAATTTATGCCACAAAAATGAATCTCTGAGGAGCTGTAACTAATTTTTAAATGATTCCATACCTACTGCAATAGTTATGTTTCGGTCTATTTTGTGCATTATTGCACAATTCCGGGAAAGGCATTTTCAAGTACCAAGGTACATTAATTGACTGCAGCTCTTTCTTTATGTGTGTCATGTTTCCAATGTGCAACCATCCTCGAAGTTTGACGCCTGGGGTGAATATGTTTGAGGTATAGATAAACTTCATTTAAGTGTCAGCAGGGACTTGGGCCCGGATCCCAGGAGCCATGCTGAGACGTTGATTACAACGGTTTGATAGTTATTTGGCTTCTTCCGTAATGGAACGATTCACCTTTACGCGATGCCACAGTGCAAGAACTACCAAACCATAGTAGTTGAGGTGGCGAGTTGTAGTGAGTGGCGCATCTATTCTTACCAACAGTTTCCGCGTCGACTCCACGATTTTTTCTCTATAAGCCGTCGTCGGAATTCAGTATATAAATCGTCTAAGAGGTTTTAGTCTTCCGTAAAATCAGTAAACGGTTCGAATTCCGAACTCCATTACCTCAGTGACCATACTGTCACCGAAACTGAAGAAATCAAACAAAAGACCGAATGCTGAATACAGTCTTCCGAAATTGTTTTACCGCAGAAGACCGAAATACGCCCCCCCCCCCCACCCCTTTTAACAATCGTGTCAATCTCGAAATGGCAGATACTGAGAGATAACCTATCGCAGAACAGAAAAGGAACTACTATCGCTTAGTGGTCGAAATATATCAGTACCAGATGACATACCTACAAGTTTCTACAAAGATTATACCAAAGAATTTGCTATCCTGCTTGTAGTAGTTTATCGTAGAAGAAAGCGCAGGTCGTTCTCGTTTGTAAGAAGGGTCGTAAGACGGATGCACATATCGATAGCCCTATATCGTTGGCGTCAATGTTTTGTGGAATAACGGCTCATGTTTTATGTTCAAGTATTATGACGTTTTGGGAGACCAAAAATGTCCTCCACAAAGATCAACACTGACTCTGCAAACAGAGATCTTGCGAAACTCAGTTCGCTCTGTTCCTCCATGAGATCCATGG
This sequence comes from Schistocerca serialis cubense, assembly GCF_023864345.2. Classification (NCBI taxonomy): domain Eukaryota; kingdom Metazoa; phylum Arthropoda; class Insecta; order Orthoptera; family Acrididae; genus Schistocerca; species Schistocerca serialis. Next base: position 651,929,645 of record NC_064642.1, read on the forward strand.
CTCTGTAGAAAACGGCGCTCAGGTCGATGCTCTGTTCCTTGATTTAGGAAGATGTTTGGCAAAGTCCTGCACAGCCGTTTAGTGTAAAAATACGAGCTTATCGAGTTTCGGGACAGATTTGCGACTGGATTCAATACTTCCTTACAGAAAGAACTTGACGCGTCCCTCTTAATAGGAAAAACCCAACAGAGATAAAGATAATTTCCGGAGTATACAAACGAAGAGTGCTAGGACCGTTAGTGTTTACAAGGGATATAAATGACGTACTAGAAAGTGTCGGAAGCTTCTTAAGACTGTTCGCTGATGACACTATTGTCTGTAAGAAAGTAGTACCGACAGAGACAGTACCGAGGTGCCCAACGACCTGCAGAGGACTGATGAATGGTGCAGGCTCTGGCTGTTGACTATTAACGCAGATAGCGCGTGCATAGGAAATGAAATCCAATGCTGTACAACTAAACTGCTGATGACAGATGGCTGGAAACAATATCTACCGTAAAATGTCTAGGAGTAACTATCCAAAGCGACATTAATTAGAATAGCCAGCTGGAAATAATAAGCCAAATTGAGATTCAGAGGAAGAATCTTAACGAAATTTATCTCATCCACGAAGGAAGTGGTTCACAGAGTGTGCTTGTTCGATCCCTTATTGAGTATTCTTCATCAGTTTGGAATCTTGTGCAGCATCCTTAACTCCTTAGCAGGTATGGTAGAGATAGAGAAGATCCGACGAAGAGGGCGCGTCTTCTTTATTTATTTATTTTTTTTTTTTTTTTGAGGTGATTGTTTAGTCGACGCGAAATCATCACGGAGATGGTGAACAATCGTCAGTGGCAGACGCTACGACAGAGGCTTTGTGCGTTGATAGGCTTAATATAAGTTTCGAGAGAGCACATTCTGCCAAGAGTGGGACAACATGCTACTTCTTCGTACACATATCTCGCGAAATGACCACGAGAAGACAATTCGAGAAATTAGACTAATACAGAGGCTTATCGCAGTCATTTTTCCCACGCACCGCTCTCGAGTGGGACAGGGAAGGGGGGAACAGAAGTACCCTCCACCACATCCCATTAGGTAGTTTGCGTGTTCCATCTAGACGTAAAATTTTATGCTCCCCTGGAAAATTGAAAATTGTTGCTTTTGATCGTGCTCGTCTCGATTACCGTTAACGATAAGGTACAAAGAAATTTAACTCAAAGTATTCCCTTTCTAGTGATACGCATTGCATAAGCGCACGAACAGCTAGCCACTCTCACTTTTTGCGCCAATATAATTTCAGCCCCATTTGTCCCACTCCCCTTCGCCGCCCTCCCCCCCCCCCCCCCCACCCCCCCCCCCCACAACCACCCACCGCGCCAAGGTTTTTTCTTGCGTAACCTGTATGCATCGTGTGTGTGTGTTTTTGAGCGTGTGTGTGTGTGTGTGAGAGAGAGAGAGAGAGGGAGAGAGAGAGCGTGAGATCGTCGGCGATGCCAAGAGGAAAGTGTTCTCAGCAACGCCACAGGCCGAGTGCCGTGAGATAAGCTAACACTGTTCGTCCGGTGCCTACCTCTACTGGACGCCTATGTGGCTGCTGATGCGGTCCGCCGGGCCGGCAGATGGACTCAACGGAATGCCTCCCTGGTGAGAGGGAGGGGCATCCCACCCGGCGTGCAGCTGTGGGCGGGTATGAGTCAGTGGCGGAACCACAAAAGGCTCGCGGGCCGCACGGCGTGCAGGCCAAATATTTGAGCGCGAAATTAGCGCGGCGCACCTGCAGGCGAGGGCAGGTACCGTCCCCGAGGCCGGCCATGCTAATGCCGCTAATTGCCAATTAGCTACGACTGGAGTCAGGCGCATCGCTCTGGAGCCGGCCGCGACGCCCGCGTTTCTTTGTTTCCTCTGCACGGACTTGGACAGACTTAATGGCAAGGAAGCGTCGAGTGCGGAAATTACTGCGAGAATTGTTTCTGTGCCTCCTGCAACTTCCCACGATGCTGTGGACACCTCTTCGAAACATCTGTCCATCCAAATTGCTATGACCAACGGAAACTACAATGTTCTAACCACAAATGTGTGTTCTTTGATTGTTCTGGCAAATGGCTTACTGGTACAACTATGTACGAAATATCACTTTATTACAAGAATGATAAGATTTACTTAACTTGCCTTAGCAGTGCTTGATAATTTACAACTGCCTTTGACAATTAAAGCATCACTTCACGCCCTAATTAACAAACTCTTCTCTTGAGGTACGATGTTTTTCACAAAAGTAAATCTCCATCTGAGACTTGACTAACACTGATCCTACTCGATGATGTTGGCTATTTCAGTTGATGTCACGAACTGTGGCCCAGTGCTTCCATGTTCGGCTGTATACTGACCTCCGTGCGAGTGCACTTTTGTACTGAGAGAGGGGCGTCGCGCTCAGGGTGCTTCCCATTGGTCGTTGCGGATTGCAACGAGACATTGTCAACGACTGTGGTGTGGTTGCCGATTTCGATGCTGCGACCTCCGGAACATACCACATAAAAATCAGGGAGAGCTGGTGTGAGAGAAGACTTGAAAAATATACAAAATACAGAAATAAATGGAGCTTTGAGTTAAAGCCAACGCTGAAAGCAGTAGGAATCCCGTGATTAGGCGTCACGCTATCGTCATTTCATAATTACTTTATGAATGACACTTGAGCAAGAAGTTTTGAAAACGAAGAAGCAGATGCCTTACGTTGAATGAATTTACTTTGGCGATGAGTAGTACTTAACAAACAATTTTGGGGCATAAATTTGGAGGTTTTCACGTTCGATAGTAAGGCAATAGTGAGCTATAAATTACTTTATGAATGACACTTGCGCAAGAAGTTTTGAAAACGAAGAAGAAGATGCCTCACGTTGAATGAATTTACGTTGGCGATGAGTAGTACGTAACAAACAATTTTGGGGCATAAATTTGGACGTTTTCACGTTCGATAGTAAGGCAATAGTGAGCTATAAATTACTTTATGAATGACACTTGTTCAAGAAGTTTTGAAAACGAAGAAGATGCCTCACGTTGAATGAATTTACGTTGGCGATGAGTAGTACGTAACAAACAATTTTGGGGCATAAATATGGAGGCAATATTGAGCTATAAACTGGTTTATTCTTGCAGATTCTGGTAATTACACATGATATCAGTGCAAAAATCAGTAACTTCTTCTTCTCATTTCCCTGTCATGCGTTAGGCCTTGCTCAGACTATATTTCGTCTTCCATACTTTTGCTGGTCTCCCAACACATCTTTTAATCCGGAAGAGATTGAATATCCAATTCTGCCTACTGTTTTTCAACCTTTTCATTTACATCAATTTTTGTTCAATTTTTTCCTAATATCTGAATTTCTTTCATATAAATACCTTTGTTTATCCTGCTATGTTATTGAGTTGTTTCATTTCGTTTTATCGTGTTCTACATTAACGAAGATTCACACCCATAAAGAAATGGTCGTAGACATACCTCAAATTTTATAATATAATGCCGCTACCAACATTGCTGTATGGAAGGGAATTTGATATGGAAGGGAATTTGGAGATATCTTTCAAAGGTACCGTTTAGGCTACTGAACTTCTCATTATTGACTTTTTCATCTGGGAGTAGTCTGTACATAAGTACGATCCCTAAAATATTAAAATTATGTACTTGTTCTGTGGTCTTGTGTCCTATTACTTTTCTCATCGATACAGGTTTTTTTTTTTATAGAAGACCATGGCTTTTGTTTTTGTGTTGATACTGATGTGTTATATATCTAACAAATTCTGTGTAGTTCATAGGCAGCTCTCTGTACTCCATCTTCACCGTTTGACAGGAAATTTGCGAATAACGTCGTCATTATATAATCTTCTTGGTTACTGTCGTATGTGTAATTCTGCAGTTTATTTTCTATTCTCGTACAATTTCACCAATGTATAGCAATGGGCAGCCAAGACAGGCTGCAACGTTGTCGAACTGCTACATTGACGTTAACTGTTCTTTTCTCATTACCCTCAATTATTTGGTATCTTATATTATTTTAGATCTACTGAATTACCGACACAGATGTATTGCTATGCTTTTTCTTTTTAGAATGTCCCATATTAATCACCTATTTACTTTATGACATGTCAATATGTAAACTGTGAATGGGATGCGTGTCTGTTTATTGTACTCCTTGAGTTTCTGTGTGAAACGCTTTAGTATAAATATACTGGCTGCGTTTTGTTCCTCTTTTATAATGTGCTTCAATATCGGTTTCGGTCTATTGATTTTATTCTAGCATATATATTATAGATACAGTTCAGTAAAAATATCAAGCTATAATTTTCGGGATTTGGTCAGTGTACCTTATTGAGTAATGGTTTTTTAAGTGATACCTTCTGTGCCTTTGGCGTTTTTTTCCTTATCCAACAAATATTCATAAACCTAAGGAACCTTGTTTTAAATCCAAGTAGCGACTACTTTGTTAGTTCGCTATTTACACTGTCCCTCCCTGCTGCATTTCGGTTCTTTGTATATCTCAGAGCATTTTCTATTTCTTGATTTTCAATGTAATTAGGATTTTGTATATTCGTTTCATCATTCTACATATTTTCTAATAAAGCAGTCAGTCTTCATTCTCTGTTGTATTAATATCTGCCACATCGTTGTCCATCGTCATTCTTAGTAAGTATCATACTTTTGGTGGGCTATGTTACTATCTGAAGAATTATTAAGGGTACGGTAATCTTCCACAGCGTGATAGTTTAACATAAAAAAGAAATACAGCAACGGCAAACGTCAGTGTGAAAGTGAAACTTATTTAATCTGCTAATATGAGCCTGTTTGCGTCTAGCCATTGTTAGAAAGTGTGTATTACTTATGAACACAGTAAATGAAGTAAATAGTATGAACTGTTATTGTTTGAAAGCAACACTTTCCACTTCCAGATGCAGAATTTTAGTATTCGTAAAGAGACACACACATTTCCGCTGAAGGCGTCTTCTCTCTGCTAACCCTTAACAAACCAAGTGGCGTCTTACAGGTACCCGAGAGAGTCATTTTTGGCGATACAGCAGCAACCAATTTATGCTTGATTTTTATATCTGTCCTGTATATGATTAAAGTTTGTGTTACATGATTAGATCTATGATGTATTCGTATATGAAAAATAAAAGCACACTTAGGGTCTTGGGAGGACGTTGCTTGTTGTACTACTTTATATATTTTTGGGGACTTATTTTCTTTTCTTTTGTTATTTTTCATAACATGAACAGCATATATTTTCAAAAACGGCCTGCAGACAAATCTAAGATGATGATATTCTTCGGATACCGAAGGAATGTGATCTTAGTGACGTGCAAGAAGTCTTGACTAAACCTGATGAAGAGTTTTTCCAGAAAAAAGATACGTCAGAATTGTAAGACAACCTTGAAGTGAATTCAGAAGAAAGTGAAGCTGCCATCGAAAATTCTGATGGGAATTTCCATGAAGACGATGAGTTTATTGCAAAGTCAGGATTAAATTGGGCAAGTTCAGTTCCCTCGCTGACTCATCATCGTCAGTATAACATCGTTGAAACATCTCGCAGGCGCACGTGTCCGAATGGTCTTGCACTCAAAATGTCCAAAGTTTTCGACATATTCTTTGATGACCAAATTGGAGATACTACACTTACCCTCATCAGTGCTGAAGGGTCACATGTTGATCGGCATTACAATGCAAATGCTGCTCTGAACGGAATGAGGATTTGATCACACGCAAATTCTGTGAAACTGAGAGCGTCTTTTTGCTACGCTACTGATTGCTGGAGCTGTTCCCTGTCAATGGCAATCAGTTTATGAAATGTTGAATACAGACGAAAATATTCGTCGTGCAGCTTTTACTGCTGCTATGACACGGAATAGTTTGCGTTTATTCTTCAGTTTATCAAGTTTGGCAATAATGCAACACGTCGACAGTGTTTATTTAATTTCAAAGTGCTTTCAGGTACTCAAAGAACCGAGTTTGACAACGCTTGTACAACATACTAGAAATTAAAGAAAAATGCATGTGGTCCCCAGAAGACCCCTGCTTGATAAACAGCGCCGGCGACGTCGGTTTGGTGTGTTAAGGGTTAGCCATTCCTCACCCATCTCTAATCGCCGAAAATAAAACTGTTCCAATTAACGGTCAGCAAAGTATAGTGGGAAGGTTACAAACTGGCTATGAAGGTAAAATAGGTTATCAGTGCTAATAAATGAAAAATGTGACCAAGGCTGTCATTCCAATTATTAATAAAATACGACCGGCCGAGGTGGCCAAGCGGTTCTAGGTGCTACAGTCTGGAACCGCGCGACCGTTACGGTCGCAGGTTCGAATCCTGCCTCGGGTATGGATGTGAGTGATGTCCTTAGGTTAGTTAGGTTTAAGTAGTTCTGAGTTCTAGCTTACTGATGACCTCAGAAGTTAAGTCCCATAGTGCTCAGAGCTATTTGAACCATTTTTAATAAAATACGTGACGGTACAAGAAAACAGAATCGGTTCTTCTAGTAAGTGACTACTTGCCACTTTACTTTGTGCTGAAGAACATATGGCAACATAATACACTGAAGAGGGAAAGAAACTGGTACACCTGCCTCAAATCACGTAGGGCCCCAGTGAGCACGCAGAGGTGCCGCAACACGACGTGGCATGGACTCGACAAATGTCTGAAGTAGTGCTGGAGGGAACTGACACCTTGAATCCGTAAGAGTAAGAGAGGGTGGAGATCTGAACAGCACGTTACAAGGCATCTCAGATATGCTCCATAACGTTCATGGCTGAAGTGTTTGTTGGCCATCGGAAGTATTTAAATTCGGAAGAGTGTTCTTGGAGCCACTCTGTAGCAATTCTGGATGTGTGGGGTGTCGCACTGTCCTGCTAGAATAGCCCAAGTCCGTCGGAAAGCACAATGGACATGAATGCATGAAACGCGCACGTCTTTCCCCTTGATACAATTTGAAACAAGACTTGTCCGACAAGGCAACATGTTACCAGTCACCAGAAGTCCAATGTCGGTGTTGACGGGCCCAGGCGAGGCGTAAGGCTTTGTGTCGCGCAGTCATCAAGAGTATACGAATGGGCCTTCGGCTCCGAAAGCCCATATCGATGACGTTTCGTTGAATGGTTCGCACGCTGACAATTGTTGATGACCCAGCATTGAAATCTGCAGGAATTTGTGGAAGTATTGCACCTCTGTTAAGTTGAACGATTCTCTTCAGTCGTCGTTAGTCCCATTCTTGCAGGACCTTTTTTCGACTGCAGCGATGTCAGAGATTTTATATTTCCCGGAATCCTGATATTCACGGTACACTCGTGAAATGTGTAACGTAATATGAATGATATCAATACCGTCTTTGTGTCAGACCGAGAAACACTCTCGTTGTATTTGAGCCGTGCGTGGATCATGTTCGTGCCATCTATTATGTAACATCTTGTTTTACCGTACGGCCGCCTCGTAATTTTAAATTTCAATTACTGGTATCACTGAATTACTGTCTTATTTGCCCGTGAGTGGCAGCAGCAGCGTGCATCGATTTTTACCCTGCCGTATAATGTTTGTTGGACGGTTATTACTTCCCGGTCGTGGTGTGTCTTCGTGAGAGATAGGACCTGGTGCAGTTGGAGTGGAAACGCGGCAGAAATGCAGGCGGGACGTAGCAGCAGTCGGGGACGGAGCGTTAGGGAGGCGAGGACAACCAGTACTCGCCGACCGCTCGCGACACAGGATGAACTGTCCGACGGACGGAAATAGCACTGGGATCGACCATTGACCGATCGTTCAGTTGGTCTCCTCTTTGGGTGACGTGTGTTTGGTCTTTTGACCGTTTCTGGACCTTGTCACTGGGTCATCTTGCTCGACGTGGCTCGGTTCCTTCTTGTCCGGAGACGTCGTGGCCAATGGGCAAGAGTTACCTCTGCATGATTGGGTCCCAGCCATTGCTCCCGGATCGCCATGTCTCCCAGTTCCCGACAGACAGCGGACACACATGGTTTGAGTGCCAACGATCTCGGTTGGTTGATGGTCGGTCATCTGGTCAGACGACGTGAGTTTCGTCACCGACCGTCCTTCGGGTTTGTGTGTGTGTCCGCCGGTGATTCGTTCTAATTGTTCATCAGTGATTCGTTTTACGAGTGTTCGAGTTTGTTGTGGCAGTGTTTCGTGCAACAAATTGTACCCTGTGTCAGTTCGACTGAGCAATGCTTTAAATGCTGTAATAATGCCTGCGTACTGCAGTAGCCAGTTGGTTGGCTGCGACAGAGCAGCGAGTGAGTGTTTTCTTACTGTGTTGCTGCTGTCCGCTACGGCGTGTGGTTCCACAGCCGTTGCGATGTTCACGTTGCCAGTAGTTATTGCGCCTTGGCTGATCAACAAACCAATATCTGAAGACGAGCCGCGCGGAGTGGCCGTACGGTTTAGGGCGTCATGTCACGGACTGCGCGGCACCTCCGGCTGGAGGTTCGAGTCCTCCCTCGGGCGTGAATGTGTGTTGTCCTTAGCATAGGTTAGTTTAAGTTATTTTAGGTAGTGTGTAAGTCTAGGGACCGATGACCTAAGCAGTTTGGTCCCTTAGGAATTCACATACATTTGAACATTTGAAAACGAGTGTTACTGGTGTTTTCGCCTCGCTGGCATTTTGGTTGTAGTGTCTTTGGTCTGGTGACCGAAATCAGGTAGTTGGTTGGTTATTCGGCTGTCTGTCGGTTGGGTTGCCTTCCGATTTAGAGATTGTTGGTCAGGCAGCCTGTCTCGCCTAAACGGGCGTTAGTGTTACAAGTCCAGGCCGACCCTTGGAAACTTCTGAGCGTCGTTTCGTGTCTATTACGTAGTAACTTCTCTGTTTGGGTTTTAGTTATTTGACTGATGTGTGACCTTCAGCCGAGTTTTTTATATCCTGAATTAATATTACTGTCTTGCCCTTTAGACATAAGGTTCTTATTCCTTGTATGGGGCTTTCAGCCGAATTTTACATCTAATGTTTTAAGGCCGTAAGCCGTTAAATTATTATGTTGATGTGTGGCCTTAAGCCGAGTATTAATATCTTTTAAATTATTGACCTTGTGTTGCCCTTAAGGCATGAGATTGTTATTCCTTATTTGATATGAAATGTATTAAGATAAGGCCTTTTACCTTTTGATTGAAACTCCTCTTATTGCCTAATATGCGACCTCCAGCGTAGTTCCACTAAAATTAAATTGCTTAGACCTCCAGAAGAATCTTGTATTTCAATTTTGCTTAGGCCTTGCCGTCTTGGATTTTGAATATGGCCATCAGACGATCTAAAGTTAATCAAAGGAGGTCGATTAAAGTTTTGGGTGTTTTGCATCCTTGCTGTAATATTGTGTGTGGATAAATAAAGGCCGGCCGAAATGGCCGAGCGGTTCTAGGCGCTTCAGTCTGGAACCGCGTGACCGCTACGGTCGCAGGTTCGAATCCTGCCTCGGGCATGGATGTGTGTGATGTCCTTAGGTTAGTTGGGTTTAAGTAGTTCTAAGTTCTAGGGGACTGATGACCTCCGCTGTTAAGTTCCGTAATGCTCAGGACCATTTGAACCATTTTCTGATAAATAAAGTTCGTATGTTGAGTGCAACTGACAGGAACACATTTTGGTCCCTTTCCACAACCTAATCCACTCTGTCCTGCTAGCCCAGGCATTTCAGTAGTGTAACTGGCACTCTAGACACAAGATGCCGTCCGTGTGAATTTTGTAAGTTTTACGTTGAGTGTTGCATTCACCTCCACGGCGGGCAGACACCACTGTGGAGAAGCGGCGGCGGACAACAGAAGCGTTATTAGGCGCTGCCGGACAACCGGTCCCGCCTGCGCGCCGGTCACGTGGCTGTAGCCGATTAATTGCGCCGACGGCTGTCAGCGCACCTCTAAAATCCCAGGAGACCAGGGCGGCGTTTCGCATGCAACGGCTGCTGTCTGCCTCCGCTTGCCCGTTCCCTCTACACTTCGGAATGACCAGCTCCGTTGTAATAGTTGGGCTCTACACGTTTAGGTCAGGGGTGGCCAAGAATTCACCTCACGAGCCCTGTCCTGGAAGGAGTGCCATAGACCTCAGTCTGGTTGACAAATTTCCCCCACCACCACGCCACGCTGTCAGACCGGGAGGTGGGAGATGAATGGAAAACTCAGAACGCGCCGCAGTCACAGTGCATACGACTTGGTTTTATATTTCACGTTTCTCAACAACAAAGATAAAAAACAAATCAAATTTTCAGTATCATTTAATTATTCATGGAGCAGCGATGATATAATTTTTTCTTACACAAACTGTCGGCATACAGACAACAGATTTTCTCACTCAGGTTGGCAGTAATATTTAGTTTCATAATCTAAAAAGTGTCTTTCACAAACATATGTTAAACGGAATACTGTAGCATTTTTGCAGACCTCATTATGGAGACGTGGAAAATCTATATTAGGAAAGCAATACAGACGTCCTAGAAAGCGTTAGCTTTAAAGAAATTTGTCTTTCAAACGGTAATTACCTTACAGATCATAGTTACAGCTGTATTTGTACAGCGGCGCTTTCAACTGAAAGGATCCAGAAAACGGGTTGAACACAGATGTATCCTCAAAACGTTTACGGGACTATCCCTTTAGTTCTTTGAAGGCGACAATGAATTCCTCTTGTTTTCTCTAACTAGTAAGCATAGGGAGCTGGACTGTCTAAGCCAGAACGTGTCCTTTTACAAAATGGTTCAAATGGCTCTGAGCACTATGGGACTTAACTTCTGAGGTCATCAGTCCCCTAGAACTTAGAACTACTTAAACCTAACTAACCTAAGGACATCACACACATCCATGCCCGAGGCAGGATTCGAACCTGCGACCGTAGTGGTCGCGCTGTTCCAGACTGTTGCGCCTGTGTTCGTGAAACTGTGTGTAGCTTGTCGACTGCTCAATTATTTCTGTGCTGTCTCCATGCTGATGTGTGACAGTCGGTCAGTTGGCGTGGAGCAGCGAGGAAATCTCCACGGCGGGTAGTTTGGCCGGTCCCGCTGGCAGTCTCTACGCACTGTCGGAGTGTGTGGGACTGTTCGCATTGCTACGAGGTCCGTGGCTCACCGACGCTGGATACGAAAGTTGAGTTTGGATTTAATTTATTAGCAAGACTGTTCATATGGCGCCGTTCGGTTCTCATTGTTGGCTGTTGGGACATTCCCGTGAGCAACAACATGTGTGTTCGAGTTGGCGAAGGTTTAGCCACTGTCCAGTGGAGTCTAACTGTATTTGGGTATTTTCAGTCGAGGTGCACCAGCGGAATTTTCTGCCTTGTGGCCTTTAACGTTCCCGTTACCTGCCCTGGCTGTTGACGGAATTGTAGGCAGTGTCCTTTCCTAACCGTGTTGTCACTGTCCAGGACGATGTGTAAATAATGGCTCTGAGCACTATGGGACTTAACTTCTGAGGTCATCAGTCCCCTAGAACTTAGAACTACTTAAACCTAACCAACCTAAGGATATCACACACATCCATGCCCGAGGCAGGATTCCAACATGCGACCGTAGCGGTCGCGCGGTTCCACACTGTAGCCCCTAGAACCGCTCGGCCACTCCGGCCGGCACACGGTGTGTAGTTTGACAGCTTAATGTATGCTTCGTTGTGGGCATCCATGCGTTTTACGTTTTGCATTGAACTCCGGGTTGAGTGCTGGTCGAGTGAAGCTCAAGTTACCTTGTCAGTGGGTCCGTTGACTGTCTGTTGGTTGGGTTGTCGCCAGATCGACAATGGTTGGGCCGACTGCCTGCCTCACCTAAGGGATCGTTAGTATTTCAAGAGCTGGACGACCCCCGAAACTTCTGAGTGCCGTTAGCCGCATCGCCTGTTCTTATTTTCTGTTGTGTGTATTTGTATGGCACATAGCCGATGGTTTTGGATTAAAGTTGAATTGTTTTTAGTGGTGTTTTAAGTCATAGGCCTTCAGCCGCTTTACAATTAAAATTCCTTACTTGTCAAGTGTTAGATTGTTTGGGCCTTCAGCCTGATTAATATATTGTTTGAAGATAAAGCCTCGGGCCTTCTGCCTACTAAAAATTATTTTAGTTGTGTTTTAAGTCATGGGCCTTCAGCCATTTTAAAATTAAAGTTCCTTCCTTGCTTGTCAAGTATTAGATTGTTTGGGGCCTTCAGCCTAATTTAAGATAAGGCTTTGTTGTTTAAATTTATTTTACCTTGAGTTTTAAATCATGGGGCCTTCAGCTGTTTTTAAATTAAGGATCTTTGTCTTTCGAGCATCAGACTATTTGTGTTTTTTTATTTAATTTTACCTTGAGTCTTAAACTATGGTCCTTCAGCCATCTTTAAATTAAGATTGTTGCCTTTCCAGTGTTAGATTTTGGGCCTCCAGCCAAATTGTCGAACTTAATTAACGTGAGTCTTTCTGTTCTTTAAATATTCTCTTTGGCGTCTGAATTTTGAGTTAATGGCCTGTAGCCATTTTTTTTAACTAAAATGGCTGTGCCATTAAGGCACAAGACAGTGTGGCGTATTCAGCCTATAAGTAAGTACAAGAATTTGTACTGTAATGTTTGGTCAAATAAATAAAGTTATATGTGTTCGAGTGTAACTGACAGCCGCTCATTTTGGCCCCTTTCCACAAATCCAACTACCTGTCCTGTCCTGCGGGTTTATCAGGGCATCTCACACTCTTTTTCCCTTATAAATTCAACAACAGAATGTTTTAAATTGAGAATCGCTCCGTCATGCCTCTTGACTTCACCAACGTACTTTGCAGTACTGTATGAAGCCTCCATACTCTTCCTTCAGTTCGACTGGAAACTGTTGCAACTGACAATAAAATAATACATTCGACTTCAGAAATTTTACTATTCACACCGCCAACTGCTTCACGGCTTTCACATTTGCAAATTTAACACAAAATGCTTCTTGATATACAGAACAATGAATCCTGTCTGTCGATCGTAATTTTCTGCCTTTTCATTGCCAGCTTAATTGTACCGTCGTTTCACAGCGAAAATCCAGTACCCTTTGCTTAAATAAACCAATAATTTTCATTCCACTTTTCTGTTATTCCCATTTATTTTAAAAGATTGTGACGATAGATCGGGTGACTGCCATTTTTTGTGGAAACAGACACTGGATATTTGAACGACTTTGGTTCCACGAACCATAACAGCACTGACACCACGATTCTGCCAAACACAGAGAGTTGTGGCGATCGAAATATGCAGCACTTCAATGCTAAATGAAATGATATGAACGCATAGTGTCTGCTGTTTCAGATATGTACGAAAGAACAGACAACAAGCGGAATCCGCAGCTGTTATACGTTATATGTAAATGAAGGCGGAGAGAGAAATAAAGGAAAGGAAAGGGTGGTGTCACTGCTTTCATCGCAACGGGACACGACGCAGATTCAGTGGCGACGAATGAAAATACATTCCATACCAGGATTCGATCCCAGGATCTCCTGCTTACTAGGCAGTGCAGATGCACAGATACGTCAGAAAGCGAATATGGAGAAAATGGACAAGGGCTGCGAATAGGTGACGCTCAATGGGAGTGTGAATCGGCCGTGAGGCGTGGCGAGTTACGGTAACGCTGCGTCCGGGAAGGCGCAGTGATAAACGCACCTGCCTAGTAAGCAGGAGTTCGCGGCTTCGAATCCCAGTCCGCTTTACAAAATCCCGGTCCTCTTTACACTTTCATTCGTCGCCGCTGATTCCGCGTAATGTCCCGATGCGCTGACAGCAGTGACACCACCCTTTCCTTTCTTCCACTCTCCACCTTCAGTTAACTAAATGAAATGGCTGATGTTACGAATACTTCCGAAAAGAACCGAGCAAAGCCGAGTGACAATTTGGGCCTCGGCCCGCACGCCGCCTGCACACGCTTCACGCTTAAGTCTGGCACGCAGTGGCAAGCCCTGGTTCAGGAGTTCGCATAGCGAGACTGACGGGGATAGGAAACGGTGGTAGTTATTATGGCTCGTCAATAAACTTAGAACTACCTTGCACAAGGGATAACTACGATGTCAGCAAGCTTGCGGCGGAAGGTGATCGTAAGGGGACTATTTATTTAAGTATTCTTTAACTTGAAACTTTTCTACTTTCAGGGCACATCTATGCGTCCATCTTGCATTTAAATGCTTCACATAGACATACTTGATTGCACGGGAGGTAGGAATTATGTGGTATAAGGGAATATCTAACGACAGAGAATGGTTTTCAGAGCACAGATCGAGGAAATTTATTCTATATCAGAACGGAACAAAGAGGGAGGAAATGGACGTAAATCTTGTCATGAAATACCTCGTCATTACACTGAGTTAAGTACTGGTCTTGTACGGTTTCTAGCTTATTTTTGGTATTCAATGAAAAAGATGTGACCACTCTTTTTACTGAATGTGTCCTACTTCATATCTGTACAATAGATATCTTTTGGACAGAAATCGTGAACAGTGGATATATTACGCCGAACAGAATCTCAGCAGCATTGTCGTTACCAGTGGGATTCGGTGGGAAGTAAGTGAGGAAGTGTCCGCAGCTCGTGGTCTAGCGGTAGCGTTCTCGCTTCCCGAGCACGGGGTCCCGGGTTCGATTCCCGGCGGGGTCAGGGATTTTCTCTGCCTCGTGATGACTGGGTGTTGTGTGTTGTCTTTAGGTTAGTTAGGTTTAAGTAGTTCTAAGTTCTAGTGAACTGATGACCATAGCGGTTAAGTCCCATAGTGCTCAGAGCCATTTGAACCGTTTGAGGTAAGGAAGTCGGGTATTTTTTACGCAGCTGTGTGGCCTCATAACTAGTAGAACACAGGAATGTAAATGCAGAGGATGTTGCTTTTAGTAAATACGAATTGGTAAAGACTAATTTGAAGACTGTCAACATTTTCATGTAACATTGTCGCTGTATTTATGGTGAGCTTGTGAAACGCAAATTGTCGGTCATTCTTTTTTTTATGGTTTGGATTGGTTAGTTCGATTCCTCAGAGTTGATGAAACGAAGATATCTGTTCACATAGCTTGTACTCAGAGTTGTAGTTCTACGACTCCTTTATCATGCAGGAACGTATTATACTGTACAATAATATTTTTTAAAGAAGCGATTTTTCTAAGGATGGTTATAATTGTTCAGGAATAAGAATTCCACAGTATAATATTTGAATGCTAGTCTCTTTTACTCACATGATAAATCAAGTTTCTATCCCGGTCTCCTCACGAGAATTTTAGTTTCCATTTACGTGTCATCACATTGCTCTGAGCGGAACACAGTCATTGAAGATTTATTTTCTTTAGCTGGCTTGCTGCTACGCTGCATTTTTATTTTCACCAATTTTGGGCAGTGCCAAGTTGCGCAATGCGAGTCATCAAAATATTTTGGGGCCAGTTTAATATTAGTCAAATCACAGTAAGACAATTTACAGTTCAGCTTCGCATTTCAAAATTGTTGTCAGGTTCATTTTAGGTGAAGTTTAGTTCAGATCTCACGTATTTTTTCAGACAGTCTTATTCGTACAGTGCGGTGTCACATTCGAGTGTGTATCATTTAATGTTTGGAATTTTATTTAGACAGTTTGCGTATGGACAGTTATTATTTCAAAATTCTTTTTATAATTTTATGTAGATATTATTTTATGTTGGTTTTGTGTGTTGCAACGCAAGCCGCGCACTGTGGAGCATTGTACTTTACACTGTACAATACAGAATTTCGCAGGATACACTTTCCACTCGTAACCGAGGCGGTGATTGAAAGTCTCAGAGAACTGGAGGGTAACAGCCAGATAGCCACAGTCAATGCTTCACGAGCTACGAGTAGCAGGAATTTTATCGGTGACGTAATGAAGTAACTATCTTTTTTTTTTTTTTTTTTTTTTTTTTAGGGCGCAAAACTGCTATGGTCATTAGCGCCCGGTCCGTGACTTAGGAAACAGTAAAAAACCATAATTGAAAACCAGCAGCAATGGGAACGAAAGTCATAAAATTGGAGAAACTAAAAGCAGAAGGAAGGCTTAAAAATCCACTACAGAAAGGGGTTGG
The DNA here is from genome assembly GCF_023864345.2 of Schistocerca serialis cubense. Taxonomy (NCBI): domain Eukaryota; kingdom Metazoa; phylum Arthropoda; class Insecta; order Orthoptera; family Acrididae; genus Schistocerca; species Schistocerca serialis. Next base: position 651,945,642 of record NC_064642.1, read on the forward strand.
TTGTCCCCAAAAAAAGCTTCAAATGACTGACGTCATTTCACTGGCACTAATAAACTTGAGAACGCGGTCGGCTGAGCGCGTGTCATCTGCTAAAATCGACGATATATCAAGCGATAGCTGTAGACGGGAGCGTAACGGATTAAAATAGGGGCACTCAATTAAAAGGTGTCTTACCGTCCACAGCTGAGAGCAGTGGGGACAGAGTGGGGGAGGATCGCCGCTTAAAAGATGTCGATGGCTAAAAAGACAGTGCCCTATCCGGAGTCTAGTTAAAATTACCTCCTCCCGACGACGCATTCGGGAGGAAGAGGTCCAAGCACAAGGAAGAGCTTTCATGTCCTGCAATTTATTATGGGTAAGTGTCGACCAATGCGTGTGCCATAAATGAACAACACGTCGACATAGAACGCTCCGTAGATCGGCGAAGGGAATCGATTGAATAGCTGACCGAGGAAGAGAGACTGCAGCCTTGGCTGCAATATCGGCCGCCCTATTTCCACAGATACCAACATGTCCCGGAAGCCAGAGGAACGCCACCGAGACGCCCCCCAGGTGGAGCAAGCGCAGACAGTCCTGAATCCGGTGGACCAGAGGGTGCACAGGATAAAGAGCTTGGAGACTGAGGAGAGAGCTGAGAGAATCTGAGCAGATAACGTACTGTATCCGCTGATGGCGGCGGATGTAGTGGACAGCCTGGAGAACAGCGTAAAGCTCCGCAGTATAAACCGAACACTGGTCGGGAAGCCGAAAGTGATTTGGGGTGTCGCCAACAATATAGGCACTCCCTACACCTAACGATGTTTTCGAGCTGTCGGTGTAAATAAATGTGGCGTCCGTCATTTATGCACATAGAGCAGCAAATGCCCGACGATAAACAAGTGAAGGGGTACCATCCTTGGGAAATCGACAAAGGTCACGGAGCAGGCAAATCCGGGGACGGAGCCAAGGCGGTGCTGTACCCCAAGTTGTCAAGAAGGTTTTAGGAAAGCGGAAGGAAAGAGAATGGAGCAGTTGACGGAAGCGGACTCCCGGTGGTAGTAGGGAGGAGGGGCGGCCTGCATACCCCACATCAAAGGAGGCGTCGAAAAAAATGTCATGGGCTGGATTAGCAGACATGGAAGACAGATGGCTAGCATAACGACTCAGAAGGACTGCCCGCCGATTGGACAGCGGAGGTTCAGCAGTCTCAGCATAAAGGCTTTCCACAGGGCTGGTGTAAAAAGCTCCAGACACTAAACGTAATCCACGGTGGTGGATAGAGTCGAGACGCCGAAGAATAGACGGCCGAGCAGAGGAGTAGACTATGCTTCCATAGTCCAATTTCGAGCGCACTAAGGCGCGATAGAGGCGGAGAAGGACCACTCGGTCCGCTCCCCAGGAGGTACCATTCAGGACACGGAGGGTGTTGAGGGATCGCAGACAACGAGCCGAAAGACAGGAAACGTGGGAGGACCAGCACAGTTTTCTGTCAAACATAAGACCCAAGAATTTAGCGACGTTTGAAAACGGAAGGTTGACAGGACCTAGATGTAAGGAGGGCGGAAGAAACTCCTTACGTCGCCAAAAATTAACACAAACGGTCTTAATGGGAGAAAAACGGAAGCCGGTTTCGATGCTCCAAGAGTGGAGGCGATCGAGACATCCTTGAAGACGTCGTTCAAGAAGGCTGGTTCGTTGAGAGCTGTAGCAGATCGCAAAATCGTCCACAAAGAGACAGCCCGAGACATCAGGAAGGAAACAATCCATAATTGGATTGATGGCAATGGCAAACAGTACAACACTCAGCACGGAGCCCTGGGGTACCCCGTTTTCTTGGGAGAAAGTACGGGAGAGAGTAGTGTTCACCCGCACCCTAAATGTGCGCTCTGCCATAAATTCGCGAAGAAAAACGGGCAGCCGACCTCGAAAGCCGCAAGAGAACAGTGTGCGGAGGATGCCTGTCCTCCAACAGGTACCGTATGCTCTCTCCAGATCAAAAAATATTGCTACTGTTTGGCGTTTCCGGAGAAAATTGTTCATGATGTAAGTGGAGAGAGCAACAAGATGGGCAACTGCAGAACGATGCTTTCGGAATCCGCATTGGGCAGGTGTTAAAAGACTGCGGGATTCCAGCCACCACGCTAAACGGTAATTCACCATACGCTCCAAAACCTTACAGACACTACTCGTGAGAGAAATGGGGCGATAGCTAGAGGGGAGATGTTTGTGCTTCCCAGGTTTCGGAACAGGAACGACGATAGCTTCCCGCCATCGTCTGGGAAAAGTACTGTCGGTCCAAATTCGATTATAAAGGCGAAGGAGGTAACACAGACTATGGGTTGATAAATGCAACAACATTTGGACGTGGAAACCATCCGGTCCTGGGGCGGAGGAGCGAGAAGAAGAGAGGGCATGTTGGAGTTCCCGCATGGAGAACACAGTATTGTAGCTTTCGTGATTTTGAGAGGAGAAAGCAAGATGTCGCACTTCCGCTGCACGTTTCTTCGGGAGAAACGCTGGCGGGTAATTTGAAGAGCTCGAAATCTCAGCAAAGTGCTGACCCAATGAGTTAGAAAATGCGACGGGGTCCACTAAGGTATCATGCGCGACAGTGAGCCCAGAGACCGGGGAGAAACTAGGCGCGCCTGAGAACCGTCGAAGCCGACTCCAAACTTCCGAGGAGGGAGTGAAGGTGTTAAATGAGCTAATAAAGAATTTCCAGCTTGCCTTCTTGCTATCGCGGATGATGCGACGGCATCGCGCACGGAGCTGCTTATATCGGATACAGTTGGCCAAAGTTGGATGGTGACGGAAAATGCGAAGAGCACGTCGCCGCTCACGTATTGCGTCACGGCATGCCTCGTTCCATCAAGGAACTGGGGGGCGCCGGGGCAATTCGGAGGTGCATGGTATTGAACGTTCCGCAGCTGTAAGAATAACGTCGGTAATATTGGTGACCTCATCGTCGACGCTGGGAAAGCGACGGTCATCGAATGTCGCTAGAGACGAAAAAAGTGTCCAATCGGCTTGGTCAAACTTCCAGCGTCGCGAGCGCATATATGGCAGTTGAGGCTGCAGTCTAAGGACACATGGAAAGTGATCACTCAAGTGTGTATCATCAAGGGCGAACCATTCGAAGCGCCGAGCTAGCGGAACAGTACCGACCGCAAGGTCCAAATGAGATAAATTTGTCGTGGAGGCAGACAATAATGTGGGGACCCCAGTGTTGAGGCAAACTAGATCCGCTTGGTGGAAGACGTCTAGCAATAGTGAGCCACGTGGACAAGGATGTGGAGATCCCCAAAGCGGGTGGTGGGCATTTAAGTCCCCAACCAGCAAATAGGGGGTTGGAAGCTGACCAAGAAGATGAAGGAGATCAGCTCGTGCCATTGGTGTGGACGATGGAATGTATACCGTGCAAAGAGAGAACGTGTATCCAGAAAGGGAAAGACGGACGGCGACAGCTTGGAAGGAAGTGTTTAAATGGATTGGGTGATAATGGAGAGTATCATGGAGAAGAATCATGAGTCCTCCATGGGCTGGAGTGCCTTCAACAGAGGGGAGGTCATATCGGACGGACTGAAAATGAGGGAGAACAAAGCGGTCATAGCGACGCAGCTTTGTTTCCTGAAGACAGAAGATGACCGGTGAGTAGGATCGTAAGAGGATCGACAATTCATCCCGATTGGCTCGAATACCGCGGATATTCCAGTGGATAATGGACATAGGGTGAACAGAAAATGGAGGAATGTGACCGAGGGTGCTGTCAACTCAACGACTGCTCAGAGCTTGCGACCGACAGCATGGAATGGCATTCAGTCGAAGGCAGAAGATCCTGATCCATAGGTTGGTCAGGAGCTGCTCCTGCCAGCAGCGATCGGCCGGTTGATTGGCCGCCAGCAGTGCGCCTCGGCGACACAGAAGACGGCCGAGGGCGATTTCCGCCAGGTGGTGCTGTAGATGGGACACGCCTTGGCGGAGAAGGAGAGGAACTGGGTTTCTTTGTAGCCTTCTTGGAAGGATGATGTTTAGACGAAGGAGGAACCGATGGTTGTGAAGTTGCGGTACGTAAAAACTCTTCACGAGTATGCTCTTTTTTCGAAGACTTGGAGTCTGACTTTTGGGCTCGAGATTTAGCAGAACCCGACGAAGGGTGAGCCAGAGAGTGGGCAGGCGAAAGTGGTGAGGTTGAAAGGGCGATCTTTGCGCTGGCCGATCTGACGACCGTGGTACTAAAGGTGAGGTCGCAAGTCTGCGTGGCCGCCTCCTTTGTTGGCCGAGGAGAGGCAAGGACAGTGCTGTATTTTCCTGTCTGAGGCACGGTGGGCTGTCGACTGGCGAATAATTTTCGAGCAGCAAAGGTCGACACCTTTTCCTTTACTCTAATTTCCTGGATGAGCTTTTCGTCCTTAAAAACGAGACAATCGCGAGAGGAGGCAGCGTGGTCACCCATACAGTTGATGCAGCGAGGGGATGGAGGTGGACAAGCACCCTCATGGGCATCCTTGCCACACGTAACACATTTGGCCGGATTGGAACAGGACTGGCTGGTGTGACTGAACCGCTGACAAAGATAGCAACGCGTAGGGTTTGGGACGTAAGGGCGAACAGAAATTATCTCATAGCCTGCTTTGATTTTCGATGGGAGATTAACTTTGTCAAATGTCAAGAAGACAGTGCGGGTTGGAATGATGTTTGTGTCAACCCTTTTCATAACCCTATGAACAGCCGTTACACCCTGGTCAGACAGGTAGTGCTGAATTTCTTCGTCAGACAATCCATCGAGAGAGCGTGTATAAACGACTCCACGCGAGGAATTTAAGGTACGGTGCGGTTCCACCTGGACAGGGAAGGTGTGTAGTAGTGAGGTACGCAGCAATTTTTGAGCCTGGAGGGCACTGTGTGTTTCTAACAACAGGGTGCCATTCCGTAATCTGGAACAAGACTTTACAGGACCTGCAATTGCGTCAACACCTTTCTGAATAATGAAAGGGTTGACCGTGGAGAAGTCATGACCTTCGTCAGACCGAGAAACAACAAGGAACTGTGGCAACGATGGAAGAACCGTCTGTGGCTGAGACTCAGTGAACTTACGTTTGTGAGCAGACATAGTGGAAGGTGAGGAAACCATTGTGGAAGAATCCCCCATGATTACCGGCGTCTCCGATGGCGCGCTCCTCCCTTGTGGCGGCCCTCACCGAGGGCACACCCGCCGTAGGTGATTGTTCACACCTCAGGTCACACCTCCCGACAAACGGACGGAGGGACCAATCGGCACTTTCGGAAGGTATCAGCTCGGGTAGTCACCCCTCCCTGGGCCTGGCCGTTACCAGGGGGTACGTACGTGTCCTACCTGTCTACCCGGGGCGGGGAATCACGCGTTACCCCGTCACCGGCTACGCATGGAAGTGCATGGGTCGGCCTTCAGACACGCACAGGGAGGAAGAAAGAAAAAGGGAAAGGGAAAGGAAAGAAGAGAGGTCTCAAACGCCGCAGCGGAGAAAAGGGTAAAGAGAAGAGGTAAGGAAAAGAGAAGGACAAAGGAAGGATGAAGACATACAAGCAAGGAAGGCGAAGAATGCAGTACATTTACAAGCGTCCGTCTCCAGACGTAGGCACAAACCATACTCCCAGAGGGGGAGAAAGGGAAGGAAAGAGCCAGAGGTGAGGGGGTGGGGCAAAGATGGGGGATGGGGAAGGATGCGGAAATGGAAGGTATGCAGCCCGGAAAGGAAGGAAGGGCACATTAGCTCCGGGTCCCGTGCTCGCTACGCACGTATCCACAAAAGAGTTGTGGATCCCCTGGGGGGAAGTAGCTATCTGGCTGTTGCCCCGGTTCTATGGGACTCGTAATATCTTTCGACACGTCGGTTATGACTAGCAGGAATTTTTGTCATTAAGCTCGGTGATAGAAAAATATTTTATGAGTTGATATTTGTACCTTTACGTCCCCTGAAACAAAAATGTGGCCCTGTGCACCTTAGTCCAATCGGTGCATGTCTTTCTCTTGTTATTTTTAGTTTATTCATCTATAGTTCCTTTTAAGAGCAAATCACACTTTTACCAGTTTGTAATGTAACCAGATGGTCTGATGATGCCTAGAACAGGCGAAACACTGCACATGTAAGGCCTGTATAAAACTATCTTGTGCTAGCAAAACTATTTTTTCTGTCCTCAACATCTATTTCGGTTGCTGCGCCAGTGCACTGCGACAGTAATGGAGCGGAGTAATTTTAATGTTTTTGGAAAAGTTATTTGCTGTAAAGTTATATAGTTTCATTTGGATTTGGCGACTCTTTAAGAGACTTTTACCTAATTACACCAATCGCATTGTTCAGGTTCACATTCATCACAGATACAAATGAAAGTCTATGAATAGGAAACCAGTTAATAATAACAACATACAAGAGCAACATAAAAGAGAACAGTTACAGTCTCCTAACATTTGTCAGACTGGGGTACAGATAAGGCATCGACTCCACCGGCAGTGAAGCCAGTTTCATGCTCAAGGCGGCACAACAACGCAACACCACAGGATATGATTCATTTAATCCACATGCACAGGGCGAAGTCTACGTTAACTTCTAGAAACAAATAACATGTCGCCAGTCAAATAACAAATAGAGAGAGCTGGACTGAGCATGGGTACCAAGACTCAAGCCTACAAGAACTGTTAAAAAAGTTCGGGAAATCGGGAAACTCGAGAACAAAAAAATTTTTCCCGCCATATTGTGCTGGTAGTAGGCACTATTGCTGCGGAGCGTGGCAAACCTGTCGCGCTGTCAAGTGACGGGTGGAACAAGTGATGTCGCAGGGAGCGGGCGAGGAGTTTCGGACAGGCAATCGAATGAGTGTTCAGTTTCGGCTGTGGTGACGGATCTGTGTGTTAACGGTAGCTTATGGTGTGAGTAGTGTATACAATGGAGTGGTAGCTCATGAAGAAAGTGACATCACTTCAGAACAGTCGGACAGTACGGTGGCTATCCGGAACTCTGACCATTTTTTTATTTATGTACCAGAAAAATGTTAATTAGATTCAGTGTTTCACTGAGTGTCATATTTATATACAAGTTCACTAAGTTACATGACGCAAGAAAAGTCTCTATCTATTTTCTGCTTATATTGTAATATGTTTGAAGCTGTTGGTGAAATTATAAGAAAGTGAAATATCTAAGTCAGTGAAGCGTATAAGTGTTATTGATTCTGAGTTGTTGAGCGTATGTATCCTAAGTTTTTAACTTTTGCAGCAAGTATGTCAGTAGCTGTGAATCAAATTCCTCAGAGTATGTGATCGCATTGTCAAGATACAACAATATCTTACGTTTGGGACACTATTACAAGTGTCCTTGCTCAGGGTGTTTAAGTGTCCTTGCTCAGGGTGTTTTATTCCGCAAAGCTACTTGCAACTGTGACCGACAAGTCGGAAATGTTATATAGTATAAATCACCTAAAACTTGCTCCGCAAATAAGGCGTAAACGGAAAGCGTTATTGGTGCGTTGTTTTAAACAGAATTGCATGACAGTCAGAGGCTCGTATTGTTAGGCGATGAACAGAGACTAATAATCCAGAATGAGATTTTCACTCTGCAGCGTAGTGTGCGCTGATATGAAACTTCCTGGCAGATTAAAAATGTGTGCCGGACCGAGACTCGAACTCGGGATATTGCCTTTCGCTAGCAAGTGCTCTACTGTCTGAGCTACCGAATCATGACTCGCACACCTTCCTCACAGCTTTACTTCCAGTACCTTGTCTCCTACCTGCCAAACTGTAGAGTACTTGCCCGCGAAAGGCAAAGGTCCCGAGTTCGAGTCTCGGTCCGGCATACAATTTTAATCTGCCAGGAAGGTTCAGAGACTAATAATATTTAGAAATGTGTTTTTTGTGCAAATATACACTTTTTAAATGAAACGATAAATATTTACAAGCCTTAACCTGTTGTTGTTGTTGTTGTGGTCTTCAGTCCTGAGACTGGTTTGATGCAGCTCTCCATGCTACTCTATCCTGTGCAAGCTTCTTCGTCTCCCAGTACTTACTGCAACCTACATCCTTCTGAATCTGTTTAGTGTATTCATTTCTTGGTCGCCCTCTACGATTTTTACCCTCCACGCTGCCCTCCAATGCTAAATTTGTTATCCCTTGATGCCTCAGACCATGTCCCACCAACCGGTCCCTTCTTGTTTAGTTATGCCACAAACTCCTCCCCATTTCTATTCAATACCTCCTCATTAGTTATGTGATCTACCCATCTAATCTTCAGCATTCTTCTGTAGCACCACATTTCGAAAGCTTCTATTCTCTTCTTGTCCAAACTATTTATCGTCCATGTTTCACTTCCATACATGGCTACACTCCATACAAATAATTTCAGAAACGACTTCCTGACACTTAAATCTATACTCGATGTTAACAAATTTCTCGTCTTCAGAAACGCTTTCCTTGCCATAGCCAGTCTACATTTTATATCCTCTCTACTTCGACCATCATCAGTTATTTTGCTCCCCAAATAGCAAAACTCCTTTACCACTTAAGCTAAACTAAACTAACTCCGTCTAAACAGGCCTTGGAAGACCCAACAGTACCGACCGGCCGCCGTGTCATCCTCAGCATACAGGCGTCACTGGATGTCGGTATGGAGGGGCTTGTGGTCAGCCCACCGCTGTCTCAGGCCCTGTGCAGTTTACGAGGATCGGAGCCGCTACTTCTCAATCAAGCAGCGCCTCGGTTTGCCTCAGAAGGGCTGAGTGCACCCCGCTTGCCAACAGCGCTCGGCACACCGAATGGTCACCCATCCAAGTGCTAGCCCAGACCGACAGCTCTTAACTTCGGTGATCGGACGGGTACCGGTGTTACCACTGCAGCAGAGCCATTGGCTAGAAAATCTTGAAGTAGCGTAAATTAGAATCTCAGTGGTGTTTGTTGCAGCATTCTAGGGCGAGTCGTTTGGAGATACCATATTTTGAAAAGTTTCCACACTGACACTTGTTTATCCCATTCAACATGAGTAGTTATCAGATACGATGTTGTTACGTTTGCTTACAGTGTTGTGTGTTCCTTGAGTGCACTGCGATTTCCTAGTCAGGTAGTGTGAGACAGTCCGCGCATTAGGTCGTGAGTGGACGATGGAATTTACCAATGCACAAAACGCTGACAGGCTCATGGTGTGCCCTCTGCCAGGCACTTAAATTTGTTTTACAAAGTATCGATGTACATGCAGCTGTATACGTAGATGTAGATGCAGCGTGGAATGTCTTGCAAAGGGTGTACAGAGAATGCAGGAAGAATGCAGTTCGTCCTTGTACAGCGCATATGGCAAAATATCCCAATAGACATCAATCATCTCCGCAATTATTTATCAACCTCATCAACCACTTATGTGAAGATGGTAGAGTAACACCTAGACAACAAAACAGAACGAAACGAAACAAGTGACAACAAAAGAGGGGGAAATAAATTTTCTTTCTATTGATGCGTTTGATTCGCACGAGGAAGTGGCATGAGTCAGGCAACTGTCCTATGCATTTTCTATCGAGATAGGTTCCACCCCTATCACATCTCTTTCCAGCAAGATCTGCATGGAAAGGATTATTAAAATCGCCTTAACTTCTGTACATGGACACTCCAGACGTATCATGTATCTTGTTTAATGATGATGCCAAATGTGACAATCACGGCGAAGTAAACTGCCGAAACATGCGCTATTGGTCTGTTGACACCCCCCGTTGGCTTCGTCAAGTGGAAGGTTATCGTCCATGGAGTGTAAACGTGTGGTGTGGGGTAGTGAACCATCAGCTCATAGACGCTCTTTTCATAGACAGTAAACTGAACGCATGCAAGTATCGCAGCCTCTTGACAGACCATCTTCCACGAATGCTAGTAACCGTTCCTTTGAAAACTAGGACGAACCTAAAATGATGGCTGTCCAGACGGTAGTGAATGAAATACTACAGAATGTCTTCACGAAGTGTTTCCAAATTGTTGGATTAGACACAACGAATCTGAATTTTGGCCGGCCCATTCCCTGGATTTGATTCCTATAGACTTTCTTCTGTGGGGAAAGATGAAAGACGCTATCTACAAGGACATACCAACTACAATCGATGATAGGCAGTGACGTATTACAACAGCCTACTCGGACATCTTCGCTGAAATGCCAGCACGCAGCAGTCGCCCCCATACAAGACTGGAAGCGTGTACTGTCGCTTCCGTTGGTCACTTTGAACACAACCTCCCATGGTCAACTGCCTCGTTAGTCGTCAGAGCCCACTTAACTAATGTATGTAACCGTTCTTCAGTGTGTGCGGCCATTTTTCAAAGTACGATATCTTGTATATGACTCGTACTAGAATGCTGCAACAAACACCACTGACATTATAATTTGCCCTACTTTAAGTCTGTTAATGCCAAAAGGCATGTTGTTGTTGTGGTCTTCAGTCCAGAGACTGGTTTGATGCAGCTCTCCATGCTACTCTATCCTGTGCAAGCTTTTTCATCTCCAAGTACCTACTGCAACCTACATCCTTCTGAATCTGCTTAGTGCATTCATCTCTTGGTCTCCCTCTACGATTTTTACCCTCCACGCTGCCCTCCAACACTAAATTGGTGATCCCTTGATGCCTCAGAACATGTCCTACCAACCGATCCCTTCTTCTGGTCAAGTTGTGCCACAAACTTCTCTTCTCCCCAATCCTATTCAATACTTCCTCATTAGTTATGTGATCTACCCATCTAATCTTCAGCATTCTTCTGTAGCACCACATTTCGAAAGCTTCTATTCTCTTCTTGTCCAAACTATTTATCGTCCATGTTTCACTTCCATACATGGCTACACTCCATACGAATACTTTCAGAAATGACTTCCTGACACTTAAATCTATACTGGATGTTAACAAATTTCTCTTCTTCAGAAACGCTTTCCTTGCCATTGCCAGCCTACATTTTATATCCTCTCTACTTCGACCACCATCAGTTATTTTGCTCCCCAAATAGCAAAACTCCTTTACTACTTCAAGTGTCTCATTTCCTAATCTAATTCCCTCAGCATCACCTGACTTAATTCGACTACATTCCATTATCCTCGTTTTGCTTTAGTTGATGTTCATCTTATATCCTCCTTTCAAGACACTGTCCATTCCATTCAACTGCTCTTCCAAGTCCTTTGCTGTCTCTGACAGAATTACAATGTCATCGGCAAACCTCAAAGTTTTTATTTCTTCTCCATGAATTTTAATACCTACTCCGAATTTTTCTTTTGTTGCCAAAAGGCATTGTCCCATTAAAAATGTATGTTGACACAAAAATACGCTTTATAAGTATTATTACAATCTACTGATAGGCTAATAATATGAACCCGTGATTACCAATATTTTCTGTGAAAAACGCACATAAATAGCACTTTTCATTTCCACAATATTTGCAGTGCAAGGTTAGGTGATTCACCTTGTACGTTGACAAAGAGGTCGATATTGTGTAGTTGCGTTCGTCAGTCCGAAGACTGGTTAGAAGCAGCTCTCCATGCTACTTTATCTGTGCAAGCTACTCTATTTCAGAGTTAACTACTGCACCCTACATCCTTCTGAATCTGTTTAATGTATTCATGCCTTCACCTTCCTCTACAATTTTTACCCTCGCTTCCCTCCAATACTAAACTCATGATCCCTTGATGCCTCAGAAAGTGTCCTACCAGCCGATCCCTTCTTCTACTCAGGTTGTGTTACAACAAGTTCCTTTTCTCCCCAATTCCATTCAGTACCTCCACTTTAGTTACGTAATCTACCTATCTAATCTTGAGCATTCTTCTGTAGCACCATATATCAAAAGTTTCTGTTCTTTTTTGGTCTAAACTGTTTATCGTCCATGTTTCACTTCCGTAGATGGCTACACTCCATACAAATACTTTCAGAAAGGACTTACCGAGACTTAAATCTATATTCAATGTTAACAAATTTCTTTTGTTCAGAAACGCCTTTGTTGCCGTTGTCAGTCTACATTTTATGACCTCACGTACCCTAAATAGTTTCATTGACAGTGACAGCGGCCACGGAAGCCTATGCTTACATGTTAACAGACTCGTTATAACTGCTCTGAGTGTTGGGGATTGGTCTCATGAACTTACCTTACCTGCGCAGCATAATCTGGAACTGGTATTTGCGTAGATTTCACAATAAACGTAAAATTCGAAATTCTGACTTCCTACTTATTTCTACTGAAAAGATGGTATTTCGTGTTATAAACCCACCAAGTTCTTTTTAATCACGGAAGGAACATCCACCCTTTCAATCCACTGAACCTGTGAAGCTCTATTTTGTGTCTTCGCTCTCTTCTGCGCGCTTTTTTTTTTCAGACCGTGCATTTTAAATCTAAGTTATCTACTTTACTTATTTTTTCAACAATTTAGCTTATTTCATAGTCAGATCGGAAAATGACCATTAAATGTGACCAAAACTAGTTATGAAATGTGAATAATGGAGCTAACAAGAGATCTGTGACATTCGACGTATGCGCAGAAATTTTTTATACAGGAAGAATACATCCCAAAAACCAGCTTATGGAAAATTTAACTGTTAAGACGCACTAAAAGTATTGTTAAAAAAAGGTTGAAAACTGCCATATTCGTAGCTGGCCAGGTGACTGGAGAAATGTACACCCCTACCGGAGCTGTAGCAGATAGCACAACCGCGCTTATCGTTCGCTGGTGGCGCGCCAGTTAACAGGTAACACGACTCGACGCGCTCGTAATTTGTAAACCGAATTTCGATTTTCGTTAATAGTTTCTCTGAAAACATTGTAGTTATTTTTCACTCAAATTTTCAATACGTTTAATATTCATATTAATCACTTTTTTTTGCAGTAGTGTGTGTTAACAACGGAGATAAAACGGAATTAATATACATTGTGTTAAACGCTTAGTGTTTAACAATGTGCAAACCTGGTATTGCGTCGTAACATCTGACCGTGAACTGTATAAATAGAAGAAAGACTTACATAAAGTAATAAATGAACCTCGCAAAACTGTGAAAGGAAAAGTATCCGGAAGATTTATTGTACAAGTTGGCCACAGAGTCCCGTTACCACCTTTAGTAACCAACATAAAACCCTAAAGTTGCATAAATAGTACGAACAACAGTTCTTTACAGGAGTTTTCTTGAGATATGAGCTATGTAGAGCTCCTCGTGAGAGACAGTTCAGTCCACATTTACCGACGGAGATCTGCAAGAATGAGCGCTCAGAATACCAACCAAGATGAACATTGCTTGCTTGCAGTCTTCTTCGACCTCGTTAAGATGATCCAAGAAATAATACAGCATAGTAAGTCGCAAAACAACGATGTTTACTTCAGATTAAAGTGTAGAGGAGATGCTATTAGTTCGCGGCTGTTATCCCCAAATTTGATATGTCTAACGCCGATCAATTAGGTTTAGTGAAAGAACTGCGATAAAACCCCACTTCATCATTTCGAGGTGGAAAAAGACAGAATCTGTTGTGCAAATAATTAATGACACATTCGTATACATCAATGAGATGCTATGTGACATTCGTATTCTGCAGCTTTAAGTCTTTTGGGACCTCAAGGCATAATAGGAATAAAAATAAAATAAACGGACATTTAAGTGTAATAAATCTCATACCCGACCTATCAATATCTGCCAAAATTGGAAAGAATAACTTTAACGTTTCATTCGAAACGGTTTCAAACCAGCTGCCGAAATGAATTCATTGCTTTTTGCGGACTTTTCGGCGGGATATAACAATATCTCTGCCTTTCTGAAGGACGAAGAAAGGCTGATGCTATAATTCAGATTTCACCACGAACATCCAATGTGACTCTCGATTAAGAAGATTTTCGGCTGTGGAAAATATTTTAAGGAAACTATCGAACAATATAATTTTCGATAGCTCCGTGTCATTTGACGCATATCAGGAGAGTAGTATCTTTAAATTTGCGCATTATCAATTTGCATCGGCATATCTTGCGAATTGCTTTAAGCGTCCTCGGTATACAGCACAACATGCAGAACAACGGACAAGACCATTTTTTACTCCACCGCAAATGTTTCTAAATAAAGCTAGTAATTACTGTGACGAACCTGATTGCATTAATTTCCCTTTCGTGCTTGATGTAAGCAAAATATTTGTTTTCATCAATCAGATGACACTTCCCTTTGTTATGAGGACTGTTAGGAATAAACAGGGCGCTGTTTCATTGTTAAAATATTACTCAGCAAATTTTAATGAAAACTGCACTTCAGGAACTGTTATAAAATGATATACATCATAGAAATAATTCCGTTCAATGAAATAGTCACGATTGATGGAAATCGTCTGTAACGTATCATCAGACACCATCTTATTTACTCTCGTCCACTAGTCATCCTTGTAAGCATTACATATGCGACAATCTACCTGTCGATGCTAACTGCCTTATTCAAAACGTACGTGACATGTGTTGTATGAGTTAGGTGCTTCAAGTTCGTTTGCGTCACTCTGGATATTAGCAATTCGTGGTGCTGTGATCTCTTGCCACGGCCAATAGCACGCTAGGCAGGAAGGGTTGTACACACCCCTGTCGTAAGTGGTCCTTCGTGCGAAAAAACCGTGTAACCTCAAGAATCTTTTAAAAAAATACTTGCAGTGCGCCTTTGCAGCCAATTATTTGAGAACGCGTATCTTTCGTTATATTCTTCCCGCATAAAAAGATTCATTGTGAGTTACGACATGTCGGATTGGACCATTCCCTTTTGAGATTTTACAATAAATATACCCTTTAAAAATACATATGTCAATGTTCGACAATTTTATGTAACTGTATTACAACTGCAGCCAACAAAGAGGAATTTAAGTCAAAACAGCTGCTGCCATCTACTTTGTGGCTCTGATAATATCGCAGGGAGAATAGCTTCGTTATATCTGGCCATGTGCAGCCGTATGCCTGCTGGTGCTACGATATTTTATGACTTACAGGCTGTTAAATTAGAGGCATTACACAATTAATTACATGGCCGGGGATTGCTCCGAGGGCAGGAGTGCAAAATATTTGATGTTTGCGCGCTGCTAATTGTATATCAAACAGTACGAGTACGCGTGGAGCAGGCATTTGTTAAAGTCAGGAACCGTCCAGCTGAGATAACTGCGTTAGCTCGCGCTAGCACAAGCGACGTCCCCATCCACATGACAGATATTAATGTGGTTCCCCGTTTCTGGGTCTTGTTACAGCGCCAACAAGATTAAGGCCGTAATGGCTCATCACTGTGCAAACCAACGGCGACACACATCAACACAACCGGGCGACTCTGAAGCGATCACCCAATCGTGCTCTTCCTAGCTTGGAGGGGAGTTCACTGCACTGTTACAATAAAAACAATGTTTTCCCTTTCAGAAAAGTCGCTAATTCGAAATTGTGTGTGCCGACCATCGAAAGTTTCATCAAGGGCCTGTCACTGTTCTTCGCTTTAACCGACATCGTCAACGTACTTCACTACTTGGCTGGGCGCTAGTGGTATCTGATTAGAATACCGATGATTAAGAAATTTCCATCGAAATTTTTTGGCCGTTGTGGGAAGGAGAGATGGGAGAGTTCAGTTCCTGCTTAAAAGATGTGGTTCCAATATCTTAGGATAAATTCCAGGTAACGAGGGTAAATGAAATACTTCAGCAGGCAAGGAGCTGGGAGTGGTTAGGCGCCAGGGCACAAAGATAAATTCAGCCACTGTCATTATTATTATTGTCATAATTATTTTATTATTGTTACGAGTATTATAGCAGCAGTAGTGCAAGTCTCGCCAATACTAACTTTATTAATTTGAAGTCAGTATTATTTACTCATATTGTCAGTACCCTTATAGGCACTCACATCATGTTAACATTTGCCATATTACAATTATTGTTTTTTAGGTACCTGGAAAGCCCTGGTCCGAAGTAAGAGAGCGTGTGAGGGTCAGAATCATGTTTCATAAATAAATATATATAAAAACAACACATCATTCAGGTCAGATTTTATTTAGCAAGCTGTAAAGGAAATTATTTGCTTTTAAACATGTGAAATTTAAAAATCCAGAATATTAAAAAAAACAAGCCAAAATAGATTTAATATTTGAAAATAGAGGTGCTTTCAGTTGAGGTTTGCAGACGTCACAATGCGTTTTATCAAAATAATTTCAGTAAAGCACAACATCAAATTCAGTCATTACCACAAGAGACAGAAATAGATTTCAGTTAACTTACGTTCCACAGAAAAATGCAGCAATCACCACTAAAGATTAAGGTGACTCATCAGTCTGCAGCAGTAAGCCTAGCAAACAACCAATGGTCAGTTAAAAAATAATGAGAAATGTAAGCTATACCTAAATCGGAGTGATATTACCTGAGTTCCAGATAACGTATGAGAATGCAGTCGGATGACGTCCTCTACAACCGTCGCTATTTCGACAGCAGCACACACTGCTATTTTCAATGCAGTTTTGCCACTGAAAATGACAGGGTGTGCTCCTGTTAAAAGTCGTATCAAATGATTTTCTGTCGTTATTTTGCTCTTTACACTGTTGATAAACGAGCTTTTAGCACATTTTTCAATTGGCAAATTTGTACTATGACACCCTGCTTGTTCCGGGTAACAGTATTTTGTATTAAGAAGGTTGAGTCATCCTCTTTTGCGTACCAGTGCTGAAGCACTTTAATGAAGTATGTACACCCGAAAGTGTGATCTGACGTCACGAAACCGGTCATGTTTCTATCAAAGATCACATGCAGCTGAAAGCGGTTTGCTTCTGAAACACGGACAAATCGTATATTTTTAGCTTGGTTGGTACCTCCAAATACATGTGCCGAGAGCAAGCCATTAATGATTAATTTTCACTGGCCAGCAGGTCAGCCATTGAAGGCTAGACGCGTGAACGCAAAACGGGTATTTAATACTGGCAGGTGTAGACCATCTAGTTGTGCTATTACGACCGTGAAGGAAACATCAAGTAGTAAATGATAAGACGTGTTTTGTGTTCCTGTTCGACGCACAGAAAAATAACCACCACAGTGATCTGCGTACATATTTACGTACCATGTATAAAAATATCTGCAAGTATACCAGTCACACCGTGTATTATAAACCGGACTCAGACCTGATAGACAGGAACAACTGTGGCATAAACGAACGGAAACATTTAGCAGCGTGATTTAGCCAAGTTGGAACTAGCAAAATCTCTGACATACTGGGAAGGGAGTCGACTTTCTGGGCTTCCGTTGAGGCGTTTGTGCCTCGTGCCGCCGAACACTTGTCGTTTGTTGTGTATAAACGGGCTCGCAATGGTGCGCCTGCTGGCGAGCAACCCTTCCGACGGCCGCGCAGTACTTTCAGGTAATATCTGAAACATGAGAGGCACAAGTATGGAATCAAAAGTTTAAATTCTGCTGCGTAAGTGAATACTGCTGCAATGTTCTAACTTACGCTGGTAAAGTAATAAAGAAAACACCACAGCAACAAATGTTGTGATGAATTTGTGTCGAGATATATTCAATACAGTCCATACGTTATGTACTGATAATTTGTATACCAGTGTAGATAGATCCAGCAAACTCATGATATATCCAAGCAAACTCATGCCAAAGAATAAAGCATTTGGTTGCTATCCTTCGACTAAATCGCAAAGGAACTTCCAAAGAAATTGTAACGACTAAATTGAAATACAGGAAAGTGATTGCAAAAGAGAATAGTCCAGAAATTACGATCATGAAATTAAAAGACAAAAGAGACATTTCTGATCGTCTCAGCAAACGTTCGAGTGAATCTAAAACGTGATAACCAAAAGAGTGGCTAATCGAAAACCAAAAGCTTTTACTGAATATAATAAGGGAAGAGCTGCTGTAGGTATTTCTGAGAAAATGAGTGCGTATAGCAGTACACTGAGAAAGGCAATTAAATGATATCAACATTAAGAATCTATTTTTTAACATCACTGTTGTGAATATATATATGCGTTCCAAGAGATGTGGGAAGGGAAATACCAATCACAATATTCCGGAAACATTTGGCAGATGTGCTCACACGGCATTCACATTTGGGAACTCCAGTCTGTTGTGTCTAGACAAGACAGCCTAGACACAATGAGAGGAAGCCGAAAGGCACGCGCTAAGCCAAAGCAGGATGGCGTGAGGTCTGAAACAGGATACGTAATGAATGCTATAAAGAAAAGTACGTAGCTTCTGGAATACTTAACTTTAATCCATCCTTTTGGTACCTCTGGAGATTGTGGCGATACAAGTGAGACTCTTTAGATACATGCAATGTTACTAATGGCGCCTTGCTAGGTCGTAGCCATTGACTTAGCTGAAGCCTATTCTAACTATCTGCTCGGCAAAGGAGCGAGGTTTCGTCAGTATAGTCGCTAGCTACGTCGTCCGTACAACTGGGCGAGTGCTATCCCGTATCGCGAGACCTGCCTTGTGGTGGCGCTCGGTCTGCGATCACACAGTGGCGACACGCGGGTCCGACATGTACTAATGGACCGCGGCCGATTTAAAACTACCACCTAGCAAGTGTGGTGTCTGGCGGTGACACCACACAGTCAGCGTCGATACATAAAGCTGCAAAAACCAGTTGGGAGCAAAGGAAGGAAGGCGCATAATATGACCAGATATTGTTCTCAACGTTTCAATACAAACACAAAAACATTCGGAAGCAAGGCAGCTAGAAAACTGATGACACACGGGGTTAGTTTTTGTGATACGAGCAAGCCAAAGCCCCATTCTTGTACTGAATGATTCAATATACTTCATGAAAATTACATTAATTAATATATCCTTTCCTATGTACTGATGTTGTTCGATGGAATAGAGCACTACTAGTCCCCGCGGACTCACTTCGTCCAAACGAAAAGTACACTGTCAGTCCCACGGGACAGACGGCTCGCTTAACGTAGTAAATGAAATCCGGATTAACTCAAACCCAAAACACAGGGCATGAAAGAACCGTGAAGCATAGCAAACGTTTCCGAATCACTGTTCAAACCGTCCACACACTAAGGCGCTCACCTAATCAATAACCGCTCATCGCTCGTGCATTCTACAGCCAAAAATAGCAAACCCTCGGCCACCAAACACAAAAGAGGTGTTTCTCGGGCATGTACATTGACAGAACAGCGGCCGGCCGATGTGGCCGAGCGGTTCTAGGCGCTTTAGTCCTGAACCGCGTGACCGCTACGGTCGCAGGTTCGAATCCTGCCTCGGGCATGGATGTGTGTGATATCCTCAGGTTCGTTAAGTTTAAGTAGTTCTACGTTCTAGGGGAGTTATGACCTCAGATGTTCCCACAGTGCTCAGAGCCATTTTTGAACAGAACAGCGACTCACAGTCATCCAAAATAGTATTTAATTTCTTTAACTGTTTATAGCATCCTTGTTCTACATGATATCGAGAAATTTTTCTACGATAGCCATCCTGATGTGCTCGTTGGGAAACGACTGAGAACAAACTGACGTGCACCGCCATTACAATGGCGACTTGCTGGGACGCAAAGTAGATGGATGCTTAGCTACAATGTTAAGTCCTATAGTGCTCAGAGCCATTTGAACTTAGCTACACAGGCAAACATATTGATATTCAGAAAAACACAGAAGACCTTGAAAGACTTGAGATAGGAAGGTCATGTTCACAGGACACGTACATTAGTATGTGCTGCAGAAGTGATAAGCATTTGAAACATATCGGCCCTTAGGTGTATAGTCTACATCGACAACGCAACAACACCTACTGGTAAAATGTGGCTGCGACTCTCGTTGTCGCTATAAACCGAAGGTAACGTATCAGTATGTCTTGAGGAGCGGTGCAGGATGCTTCGCATATGCATGTGCGTGCCGTACCGATACATCAGTGAAACTGAAAGAGTGCACATTATTGGAATGAGAGAATGTGATGCATCTATCGAGGAAATTCCTGCTCGTGTAGGACGAAGTGTTTCGGCAACGCAATGAGAGTGTGCACAATGGTTCACGGGAGGTCGTAGGAAACCACGAGGTCGGTCTACACCTACATCTACATGATTACTCTGCTATTAACAATAAAGTGCCTGGCAGAGGGTTCAATGAACCACCTGAAGCTGTCTCTCTACCGCTCCATTCTCGAACGGCACTTGGGAGAAAAGAACACTTAAATTTTTCTGTGCGAATCCTCATTTCTGTCATTTTATCGTGATGATCATTTATCCCTACGTAGGTGAGTGCCAACAGAATGTTTGCGCAATCGGAGGAGAAAACTGAAATTTCATGAAAAGATCCCGTCGCAACGAAAAACGCCTTTGTCTTTGTCACTCCGATTTTCGTCTCATGTCTGTGGACTTCCTCCCCTATTTCGCGATAATACAAAACGAGCTGCCCTTCTTTGTACTATTTCGATGTCATCCATCAGTCCCACGTGATGCGGATCCCAGACCGCACAGCAACACTCCAGAATAGGGCGGACAAGCGGGGTGCAAACAGTCTCTTTAGTAGACCTGTTGTACATTGTAAGTGTTCTGTCAAGGAATCGGAGTCTTTGGTTTGCTCTACCCACGACATTACCTATGTGATCGTTATAATTTAGATTATTTGTAACTGTAATCCCTAAGTATTTAATTGAATTTACAGCCTTCAGATTTGTGTGACTTATCGCGTAATCGAAACTTAGTCAATTTCTTTTAGTACTCATGTGAAGAACTTCACATTTTTCTTTATTCAGGGACAATTGCCCCTTTTCGCTCATACATATATCCTGTCGAAATCATTTAGCAATTCGTTTTGGTCATCTAATGACTTTTCAAGACGGTAAATGACAGCATCATCTGCAAACAATCTGAGACGGCTACTAAGATTGTCTTGTACATCGTTAATATAGATCAGGAACAATAGAGGGTCTATAACACTTCTTTGGGGGACGCCGGATATTACTTCTGTTTTACTCAATGACTTTCCGTCTATTACTACGAACTGTGACCTTTCTGACAGGAAATCACGAATGCAGTCCCCCAACTGAGGCAATATTCCATAGGCACGCAGATTTGTTAGAAGACGCTTATGAGGAATGGTGTCGAAAGCCTTCTGGAAATCTAAAAATATGGGATCAATTTGACATCCCCTGTCGATAGCACTCATTACTTCATGAGTATAAAGAGCTGGTTGAGTTTCGCAAGAACGATATTTTCTGAATCCGTCTTCACTATGTGTCAATAAATCGTTTTCTTCGAGCTACTTCAAAACGTTCGAATACAGTATATGTTCCAAAACCCTACTGCAAATCGACGTTAGTGATATGGACCTCTAATTCAACGGATTACTCCTACTCCCCTTTTTGGGTATTGGTGTGACTTGAGCAATTTTCCAGTCCTTAGGTACGGATCTTTCTGCGAGCGAGCGGTGGTGTATAGTTGCTAAATATGGAGCTATTGTATCAGCATACTCTGAGAGGAACCTGACTGGTGTAAGCATACCTATCATATCGAGGGTACTTTGAAGGCACCACCGACTATAACTGTATGAATGGGGCACCTATATGAAATGGGACTCAAATTTTGTTTGAACTGTTCAGCAACTATATCTTCCGAGTCGGGGGATCGGTAAAACGATCCAATTAATAGTTTAGTCCGATTGTCAAGTATAACCTCTACCCATACTATTTCGCAGGAACTATCTACTTCAATTTTACTACAAGGCAAAGAATTTCTGACAGCAATAAATATTCCACCACCAACTGTATTTAATCTATCCTTTCTGAACACTGTTAGATCCTTTGAAAAGAAAAATTGGCTGAACTTATATCTGGCTTCAACTACCTTTCTGTACCTATAACTATTTGAGATTCAGTGCTTTCTATTAGGGCTTGGAGCTCTGGTTCTTTCCCAAAATAGCTACGACAGTTTACAGCTCTAATACCGTTCGTTTCTACAACTAACCAGCTGTGTTTTACCTGTCCCATTTTAGACGGACGCTCTTTCTGTGGTTCCCTGAGACCCTCTAACCAAAAAAGCCTCCCAGTCCCTTCTACACAGCTCCCCGCTACACGTGTAGCCGCTTCCTGTGTGTAGTGGACTTCTTACCTATTAAGCGGAACCCGTTGGCGCAAGTCAAGGAATCTGCAGCCTACACGATCACACAACTGCCTGAGCCTCTCATTCAGACCATCCACTCGGCTCTGCAGCAAAGGACCACAGTCGATCGACGATCCAGCAGATGGTGAGGTCCGCCTTAACCTCGCAAGCAAGATTGGCAGTTTTTACCATTTCCGCTAGCCACCCGAAACCAGAGAGAATCTCCTCCGATCCAAAGCGAAACACGTCATTGGTACCGACATGAGCCACCACCTGCATTTGACTGCACCCTGTACTCTTCATGGCATCCGGAAGCACTTTTTCCTTATCCGGAATGACTCCCCCCGGTATGCCACGGAGTGGTCGCACCACCCAGACCACTCAGATGAGATCGACACCTAATCCGAATGGCATTGCAGGACACATCTGCGTCGTCTTCTCTGGCACAACATTTGAACAGTTGCACACTATGTCTGTCACCGTTTATTACTGTATTGTTACCTGCGCGTCGTCCATTTCTCCGCCTGTCTTTGACGAATACGCAAAAACATTCTAGACGGCAATGGTGTATGGAACGACGTGATTTGGGACAGGAATGGCATCAGACCTTGTTTGCGGTCGAATCCACGTTCTGTTTGTTTGAAAATTATGGCCGCATTTTGGTTCGCCGCATGTAGGGGAGCAGCATCACAGTGACTGCATTCGCACAACACATACAGAGTCAATTGAAGACCTTATGGTGTGCTATTGGGTAAACAGCTGGTGTGTGTCTAGGGCAATGTGACCAGCGTGACCTATGTGAATGACAGCCAGCGACCCGTGGCCACATACTCTCTGCACAACACCCCACACGCCATTTTCCAGCACGAAAATGCACGACTATACGCTGCTGCACGAACACGTAGCTTCTTGGTGTCACAGGAAGTGAGCCTTTTACTCTGGTCCGCCACATCACCAGACCTGTCACCATTCGAAGATGTGTGGATTATGGTGAAACATCGGGCGCAGCACTGTGATCCAATGCCAGCCGTCACAGTTGAACTTAGGAACTAGCTGAATTTAGCATGGATTGCTCCACCACAGGACACCATTCGCGCCTTGCACGCGTCGATGCCATCACGCATGGAACAAGTTATGAGAGCCCATGGCGGACTGTGTCTACTAGGCAACAGGACGTATGCTGAGCCGAGGTTACTCAAATGCTAATCATTTCTGAAGAATATACTAATGTACATGTCTTTTGAATATCAGCGTCCTATCTTTAGTCGTTGAAGGTGCTTTTTTTTTTAACATGAGTGTATATGACATCGCCCTATCGATGTCATATCGAACGCATGGATTGGTAAATGAAATTTGATAGTAGTGTGTCGATCGGATGCAGTCGATAATCTTTGTAAGTCCCTTGCCGACATTCGACTGCAGGCTGCATGCGTAAACAGAGCTCCACCAGCATCCTTTCTTTCATTCCATGCTCATTAAGTATAAATCAGATATTAGCATCGTACAGTGGTGAATGATGGACAGTGGGGGCACAGGAAAACAAAATCGAAGCGTTTGGGATGTGATGCTGCTGAAGGATGTTGATAAATAGGTGGACTAAAAAGTTATGGAATGAGAAGATGCTACTCAGAATCGGTGAAGAAACGAATATAAGGAAAATACTAACAAGTAGGGACAGAATGGTAGGATATTTATTATAAGATCAGGGAATAACATGCATAATACTAGACAGAGCTTCAGAGAGAGAAACTGGGGAACATCCGTCAAATATTTGGAGATGTAGGAGGCAAGTGTTACTTTGAGATGAAAAGGAGTTCGTTGTGAGCCGCATCAGGAAGTCAGAAGGTGCAGGACGCATTTCACAACACATTGGAGAGTGGATGGAAATCGGTAGACGAAGATTGCGTAGACTAAGATCCTCTACAGACACTTTTGCGAAATTTATGGATCGTTTCTAACCATCGCCTCGAAAAAGCCGTCTTTGGAAGGCTCCGGTGGACATATGTTTAGGAAGTGTAGCTGGGTATGTGAGTCAACGTACGCGTGGTCTACTGGCCTTTGATAAAACTTTCTCAGTCCTGGGTTAGAAGCCTGCCATCTCGTAAATTTTAAATAAAAAGCACCCTCATTAAGCCAACGTGAACGAGGCCAAAGAGATACACAACAAAAGTACGAGAGGTCGCCACCGCAAGGCAAAACCACTCCATCGGTTGAACGCAGCGACCTCCAGATGGCACTAACAAATTGGGATCAGGTTCTGCTTCTGCGTGACGTTCATCGGAGCGTCACATTCGTCCGCCAATAATGTTGACAACTCCCGAAGAAGATCTGACATCTGAGGAATACTTTGCTTCCAACTAGTGCTGACAAGGAAAAAAGACGACACACGATGGAGACTCATTCGGTACAGTTAACTGCCAGCAGCCAGCTCAGCAGTACTGACGGCTTCTGCACTTAGCATAATGCACACAGTGCTAACATTTCCTGCAGTTTCGTTACAGAGCACAGGGTTGCGAGTGCCGCTTGGAAGAATTCATTCAGACTCATCGGTCGTTATTACAGACTAATAGGCTAGTTTATCTCGCGTGTCTGCATAATTACTTTCAGCCACAGTGACAACATGAGAGACTGCCAAGAGACAGCAAAGTAATTTAGATTTCATTTTACTAGATATGGGGCATCAAGTGCCACACATCAAACTAAAGTTAAGTTTGTATCATACCTCTTAATAAATTATTGCTCATTTCTTATTGTGCCGCCACATTTCTGTTACAGTGCTGTACTGTGAAGCATATTTGTAACTATTGATACTAATACGCAAATTGCCATAAATTTTAAAGAACGACAGTAGGAACTCTTATCTGCCACCATCGATGTTTTGGTTGGTTTAACAATAACATTCAGTTACAACATCCCAAGTCTGGCAACGACACAGTCTTGAATTTTTTGATAGCATGTTTCGACCAGTACTGTGCACTGGCAACGACTTAAGTCAAAATTCATGATACTTTTATCAGTTCCCAAAACTGACGTCAAGGCAGATCAGACCGGCAGTGTTCTTGCCAACAAGGAAAACTTGGAAATTGGTGGTAAGGACTATGGGAACAAACTGCTGAGGTCATCGGTCCCTAGGCTAACACACTACTTAATCTAACTTACGCTAAGGCCAACACATACACCAATGCCCGAGGGGGGATTCAAACCTCCGACGGGGGGAGCAGCACGAACTGCGACGAGGCGCCTCAGACCGCACGGCTACACCGCGCTGCTGCCAACAAGGGCTACGAACAAAAAGAACAAACACTGGGCACGGATTAGAGAACTAGGAAAGCAATTTTTATTTTCGCGTATTTCTGAATGCACCATTCATATCTTTGATTCTCGTTGCTATACTCCGTGGCTTATTGTTCTTTGCCGTTATAATCTAGGATGCTACACCGTTTCCAAAATGGTTTTGGGGGGGAATATTTTTCGGAGATGGTCAGCTCGAATTCCGTGTCCTACAAGCAGCGCTACATTTACTGCAATAACCGTCAACAACCCAGGAGTTCTGACTGGCTTGCTTGGCCTAATTTGAAGAAAACAAGGCTAACAACCGTCACTGAAATATAAGGTAGCAGCGACCTCTTCCGGCTTTCGTTCGGAAATCTGAGGCCTGGAATGATTATATTCAGAGTCTGGAGTAGCACTTGCTCATGCATCAGATATCAGGTGATTTGGAACGGAAAGCATTTTTATTGGCATATTCAGTCCCCACATCATTTACGTTTTTTTCAGAAATAATCATCATTTACTTGTGAAACTAAGTCTCTCTCCTGTCCTGACATTAAGGGAATTGCTACTGACAAGAAACTAGTAGGGCCAGACAAGGTTTTTTATCAGTGCTTCAAGAAATCAAATCAAAACTACAAACAGTGCTTTGCTCAATTACACGGTTTGGCTGGAGAATGTGAATGTCATTGTGAAAATGTTCAATATAAAACCTAATGAAGACTCTCTAATTCGCGATATGTTCGTCATACACTTAACTCCTGGATTTAGACAACATTTTCTATGGAGTGCAGCGATCTGGTGCTATATTCAGGTTAAAATGGGCAGTCGACGTTGCAATAATATCTATTTATCGGTTCGGCTTATGTTAAAGCCCTCTTCAGAATTTTGCCCCCCTATAACTGGTGCCGACGGCTCCTCGTATGGTATCACGAGAAAACTGAGGAGCCGCCGGCACCAGTCATAGGGGTAAAAAAATTCTGAAGATGGTTTAAACGTAAGCGGACACCAGTAAATAAACAAATATTGCGATCTCTAATGCTGATTTTAACTTAAATACACTTAACTGACAAAATACAGAATTACTTGCTTAGTCTAACAAACCAGTCCTTACATATCTGTCTGACATTGATCTGGGCGTACCAACTAACGCATGGTTCTGTCAAGCATTACAAAGTGAAGACGCAAATGTATTCGCTGTACGTGGAAACTTGCCACGGCCAAGCAACCGGTGGGCCCAAACCCGAAAAATACAAAGTGAGCACGGTGCTAGACTGAAACAGTCAGTCAACAAGTTTAGAAATGCCAAACTGGAGTATTGACCACACTTTGGCGTAAACTACAAAAGAGACAGTTGTTACAATCGGAACACAAGTTTTAATTATTGTAAAAAGGCCAGACATAGGGCTGAGGTGTGCAAATTGAGCACAACCAACAGAAAAAGCAGACACTCAAGGGTACAGCACTTGTCAATTACAAAAATTCCAATAGTGTTGATAACGAACATGTGCAATTTCAGAAACTTTCACCGACTAAACGTCATGTAAATCTCATCTGTTCTGTCAGAAACGTATGAATATCTCTAACTCTTCAAGCAAGTGGCGATAAATTGTCATATTGGTAGAAGGTCATCAATTTCCTTCATTAACCTACAGACGAACCGAAAATTAAGAGCGACCAAGTTAACTGAATTTCAAAGTTCGCTGTTGAGTTACATCCATCAGCAGATTCCATCGAAAGGAAAATTTTGAACATACGTTACATATGAAATGTTAGCTACACATGCTATGTTCGTAGTTGTAAATCAAAGGAAGCAACTAATTTACGAGAAATCGCTCCTTCATTGCTCTGAGCTTCACCATTCACGATGTAGCAAATCAAATTTAAACCGGGAATCCGATTGGAATGTGCAATCAGCTGTTGCAAAAATATAAGAATATTAGTTTCCGCAGCAACAAGTAGTATTAATGATTACAAGGCACACATACCGCTGAAGAGATTGCGGTCTCGATATTTTCCACTATTGTGTCTCACTGTTTAGAGATACAAAACGCGTGGGTGCTTTCAGCTCGTTACTAAATGCAAATAAGTTGGAGACCGTGTTGATAGGTTGATAGGAGCTGAAGGAATAGGTTCCAATAATATGCGGTACGGAACACTGTTAGAGAGAAGGATTATTATTCAAGGAACAGATAGTACAATGAAAATTACTTATCTTCAGTAGTTAGTAGGACTGCAGCTACGGCTAACAATTACAATACATTCTCAGGGACTAAGCCTGATTGGCCCTCCTCAGAGAATCATTGCAAACAAGTCTGGCTGAGGGCCGATTATGAAAGTGCATCTGTCTAGGTTGAACTCTAGCTAAGAAGTGAACGCGGCACACTCCAGTTCCGTCGAGCTGCACTGCCCGCTAGAGTGCGCTGTGCTCGGCAGACGACGGGCTGCCAACCTTGTGTTGGCGCGGCGTTGTAGTAGTATCTGTGGCAATGATACCACAACCACAGCAAGCAACAAGACTCTTGCCAGTCAGAACTAGATCATCCGGAACGGAACGAGGTTATAAAGCCATAACCAGCACTCAGTGGGAAACAAAAATCGTAGTTGTAAAGAATCCGAACGGCTCATCACGCACCTGAGGAGACTTTAGAGTGACGGTTAATGCTCAATCTATTATTCGTAGATATCCCAATCATAATCCAGAAGAACTAATGTCAAAATTATCTGATTTTGTGAACCTTGCCAAACTTTACAATCATATTTGCAAATACCTTTGAACGAAGACACGCAGAGTGTAGTTATAAGTACTTCATCTGGTATCTGCCAATCTGTTTTCAAAATTCTACATGCGGTAAATTTGAAAAGCAACAAGGACAAGTGCATCTTCTTTCAACGCGAAGCGCAGTATTTAGGACACACACACTATCTGCATCACAATTACTGTGGATGCCTTATAGCAGTAGGGACCATATGCTTCCACCCATCGAGAATCGATGGAAATGAATGTTGCACCCCCCACTTCAGACCAGACATGGACGTCGAAATGACAAATACAAAAGTGTTCAAATGTGTGTGAAATCTGATGGGACTTAACTTCTAAGGTCATGAGTCCCTAAGTTTACACACTACTTAACCTAAATTATCCTAAGGACAAACACACACACCCATGTCCGAGGGACGACTCGAACCTCCGCCGGGACTAGTCGCACAGTCCATGACTGCAGCGCCTGAGACAGCTCGGCTAATCCCGCGCGGCATGGCAAATACTTGCCGGGCTGCCACCTTACTATTGTTTTAGGTGAACTTCCCATGCTGGTACGAGTGAATGCCAAGGGAAGTAACAAGCGTGCACCCACCAAACATGCATGACGGCAAGCGAGGAAGCAGGACGCTAGTCCCGAGCAGCAGCATCGAGATGGCGCTCACAAGTCGGGACCGTTTTCTGCTTCCGAGAGGCTTCTATCACCATATCGTACACACTTGCCGACAGCGTTTCCAGCCACTGTTTGAGCGCTGTCAACTGTGGGCTACTTTGCTTCTGTCTAATACCTGCAGGCGTGAACATCCTTCCACTGACAGGCAGAAAAGACAACGTGTTGCAGACACTCTCTCAGTACAGTTCGATACCGACGGGCAACTCAGATTGGTTCCTGCAACACTAAAAGTGCAGAGAGTTCCTGCAGTTAGCCCTGTACGACTGAGTTAACATTTCCTACATTTACAGTACACTGAACAGTTTAGTGAGTTCAAAAGACTACATTTCCACCAAATAGTCACTTTTTATGGAGTGACATGACAGTCAGCCACAAGTGTCTTCGTAATTATTTACTATCACAGCGACGATGTAAAAGACTGAAGAGAATAAGTCAAGTTACTTATATTTCATTGCACGAGGACGCGCTGAAATGTAATGCCTCAGACTTTTTAACATAAAAACTATTATAGCTTTTTAAATTAAACAAACGTTACTAACATTCCGCTCTACAATTTCATTCTTCATGTTTACATATTTGCACTCCTCTGTCACTAGAGGAATCCGAATTACAGTGTGTAACATGGTGGATTGTAACGTAACTACGAATACGTTGGTGCGCGAAAAACAGCAAGCGATTATCGGTTTCGAATTTGAAGAGCTGGTCGACACTTGGGACACACACTCCTTCAGCGTGACAAAATCAGACCACACGTAAGCCTTGCGACACATGCAAGAGTTCTACGGCTTCGGTTCACTGTCTTCAATCATCTTCCATACAGTCCTAGCTTGGCCCCTTCCGATTTCCATCTGTTTCCAAAACTTAATGAATATATTCGGCGGCTTTGAGCGTGACGAATCGGTAAAAGCACACATAAAATTGTAGCTCCATCACCACAGCCATTCCTTCTGTACTGACGGTACTAACAAACTGGTCTCTCGCTGGGAGTAATGCATTCGTCGAGCCAGAATAACTATGCTCAGAAATAAATATGTCGTCATGAAGAATAAAGATATAGGCTGTTGGTAACGTTAATTTTATGTAATAAGGTATACGACATTTCACATAATTAAGTAAGAGGTATTACTTTTCAACACATATCAAACTTTTACCAAACATTGAATAAAATTTGGATCATAACTCATAAGGTAAAGAATGAAGAGGTTCTCCACAGAATCAGCGAGGAAGGGAATATTTGGAAAACAGCGACAAGGAGAAGGGACAGAATAATAGAACATCCATTAGGACATCACAGAATAACTTCCAAGGTATTGGATGGAGCTGTAGAGGGTAAAAACTGTATTTTTAAGACAGAGATCGGAATACATCCATCACATACGAGGGTGAGTCAAATAAGAAACTTAAATATTTTTTAAAATATTATTTATTGTGCAGACGTGGTACAAAGCTGTATCACATTTCAACATAACCTCCACCACGCTCAATGCAAGTCCTCCAGCGCTTACAAAGTGCATAAATTCCTTTAGAAAAAAATTCTTTTGGTAGTCCGCGCAACCACTCATGCGCCGCGTGGCGTACCTCTTCATCAGAACTGAACTTCTTTCCTCCCATTGCGTCTTTGAGTGGTCCAAACACATGGAAATCGCTTGGGGCAAGGTCTGGTGAGTATGGTGGATGAGGATGACACTCGTTTCCGGTTGGTGGAAGTGAACCCAGGTTTCGTTCACACTAACTATTCTTGCAAGGAAGCCATCACCTTCTCGTTCATAGCACCGAAGAAATTCTTCACAAGTATCAACACGCCGTTCTCTCATTTCAGCAGTCAGCTGCCGTGGCACCCATCTTGAAACTGGAGTATATCATGCACAATGTGGTGTGCTGACGTATGAGTAATCTGTAAACATGTTGCAATGTCATTCAGTGTCACTAGGCGGTTTCCCTTCAATCTGGCTTCAACTGCTGCAATGTTCTGTGGAGTCACAACTCGTTGTGCCTGACCTGGACGAGGAGCATCTTCCTCTGAAGTCACACCATTTGCGAACTTCCTACTCCATTCGTAGACTTGCTGCTGTGACAAACATGCATCACCGTACTGAACATTCATTCGTCGATGAATTTCAATAGGTTTCACAACTTCACTACGGAAAAACCGAATAACAAAACGCTGTTCTTCCCTGGTGCAAGTCGCAAGGGGGCGCCCATCTTTATACTGATACTGCGACGGTATGTGTGCATCTGCACTATGCTGCCACCTACAGGCCATTCTGCACGCTGTTTGTAGCACTCTTACCAACTTACAGGATAACGGCGCAAAATTTCAATTTGTTATTACAAATTTAAGGTTTTTATTTGTCTTCCCCTCATAATTGTGGACGTAGGTTGCAACTGCTACTCTGAGATGAGAAGTGGTCACAGGAGAGCAATTCGGGCGTGGAACATCAACCCAGTCAGAAGACTGTTGGAACATTTCTTATGTGTCACCATGATGTCAACTGGTGACCCTGTAGATAGGCAACACCTTCACAGCCCTCCAATTCAAACTGCCTGCCTGGAGGCACTTAGGATTACTTTGAGGGTTGCCACTGCAAAGGCTTATTTCTAAAATTCTCAATAAATTCGGGCGTATACCACCGAGGCTACTTCCTAATTGACTAACCCTTCGGCGTTTTATTAACACATGTTTCAATGTCGCATCCCCCAAGTTCACCCTGTGATCACGTCACAGAGCCCGAAAATGAAGGGTTTCAAATGCATAAGCATCCTTTCCTGTATCGGATCACGTACAAATTTTCTCGAATAATTTTTAACGGTTCCAACCTGTACAAAAGAACTGAATTCCCATGGAGTGCTATCACGTTGAATGGGCATGCAGGCCCGCAATGTCCTTTGAGAAGGGGTGAAGCTTCCGAGGGATGTCAGCAGCGTCAAAGGTTTCCAAGAACGTTGTTCTGTCGCTCATCGCACTACCAGCTGTCGAAATGTGTGGATGTGGATGCCCCGTAGGAAGGGAAGGTTTCAGTGACACAATTTATGCTACCTTCTGGGGCCTTTTCGTGTCGATTCTGGGCGGCGGAGCTTCTGAAATGTTGTCCTCAGGCTCTACGTGATCGCCTTGTACAATAGCCGATTTTCAGTTTTCTGGGTTAGAGACAGTCACCTTTTACAAATGGTAGAGTGAAGACGTGCTGAAAGTGCCTTGCCCTCCCGAGTTTATGTTACCACCAGGAAGTTCAGTGCAAGAAGTAAAAAAATGTCGTGTGGCTAGGGCCTCCCGTCGGATAGACCGTTCGCTGGGTGCAAGCAACCACTTAACCACTTCGGCGACTTGCGCGTCGATGGAGATGAAATGACGATGGACAACACTACACCCAGTTCCTGAGTGGAGAAAATCTCCGACCCAGCCGGAAATCGAGCCCGGGCCCTTACGATTAACATTCTATCGCGCTGACCACTCAGCTACCGGTACGGACAGCGCAAGAAGTAACAGTGGTTGACTTAACACATGGCTGTCTCTAATACATCAAAAGGTTTCAATCGAAAAAACGGTTACGTAATTTGAGACTGGTATTTTAAGAGGAATTAAAGAGAAAAGTGTTTCTACGCTGATACGATACTCAACTCAAAAATTTTCTAAAGAGAGCTCCAGGGCATACGTCGTTTAAAGCGAGCTCATTAAAGTTTCGCTATGTTAACAGAAAACGTTACCTAGTCGACGTCAGTGTTACAACAGAACTTTTTATAGCGTTCCGCTACTGGAAAGCAGATTGCGAACTTGTGTAATTACGCCGTCATAAAACTTGTTCTACGCCGCGCTAGGCACAAAAATCTTCAAACTTATTGCGGACTGGCTCGACTCTTTTTTACTTCGATAACTGAGAATGCTTGCGGTTTGTTTCGGGTGAACCGCGGCACGGCAGACCTCGGCAGTCACGCTCCCGCGTTTGCAGAGCGGGAAGCGGGCTGGCTGCAGTGTGAGCGCGCGCAGCCGCGCCTCTCTCCTGCTTAACGACACGTGAACCAGCGCGACGGCATCACAATCGGCCGGATAACCGACACGGCTTGTGAGCTGCGGAACGCACGCCGCGCTGCTATGAGCGGGCTGCACTGCTTTCGCACCCATTTCTGTAAAACCGAGCTGTGAAACCGGAGTAGAATGCAGAATTTTGTCCGCCGTGGGCGCCCGAATGCGATGTTCGCGATATAATTGATGTGCAGTCTCACTGCCCCACAGTTTTCTCATGAAGCCAGTAGTTAAAATTTCATTTTACCTGTAATGGAAATGTTTTTGTTTTGTTTATGACAGTTCAGTGATGAATAAATTCCACCTGTTGTTGCGAAACAACATTGTAATTGGTTCGTAGTGCGTTTCAGAACTTGGGAATCCATCGTCAGTTGGTGGTTTCAATTAAAACACATTCTCCGTTAGATGCAGACAATTTATTAGCTTGCTACCAAAGCATGTGTAAATTATTACATTTATTTCGTGTTTTCATAAGGCATTTTAGGTAAAAATTACTGGGTAGAACACGTTCATTGAAAATAACTTTATTTGGAATACAAAGACTTATCGTAAAAACTATGTTGATTAGGCAAAAAAAAAATATAGGCGACGTGAGACACAATATTCAAATGCTTGTTACAGCACAGGTGTACCCGAAAGGAAGTAGGTAAGAGGTGTAGGTTTAAGTAGTTCTAGGTCTAGGAGACTGATGACCTCAGATGTTAAGTCCCATATTCCAGATTCTAGATTTCCCCTATAGTCCAATGGAATACAAACTTTTCATTGTTGAATGAATTCTCGAGAATTTCTTAGGATAACAACTATTTTTCTTCTAAATCACATGCTTCACTTATTGTGACTAACTCGACATTCCTGGATGCTAGTGTCATTTTATCAGCCGCAGCATAATTTAGGTTAGTTTGGTTTTCGGACAGTTCAGGCAGAACTGTGCGGTTTCATTTTGCGCAGTGACGGGTTCGGCTTGGTCCTCCTGTCAAGATACATGTAAGCCTTTGCCAGACTCCAACGGGCTAGAAGCTTCAAACTTTCCACTGTCGCTTCCTAGAAATCCCGTTATGTAGTTGTGGAAAAGGACTAGTTCTGCAGAACTGCACCAGTGCCGTGTACGTGGTCACAGGATGTTGAACGACGCTTGCAGCAGACTGTACAGGTCCGAGCCTGCCTTGTATTCACTGGAACATATTACGCATCCCGGCAAGTTTATCGGATATTATGCTCTTAATTCATGACGGGAGCATTTATTTGCTTCGACTATTTTTACTACACATGACGACTGCAATTTATTCTTGTGGATGCTCTATCCCCTTGTCCATAAATTTCTCATAACATTTATTGGCCAGTCTGAAGAGTTAGGCGAAACGCGCATCATTGATGAGTAAATAAACAGTAATTCCAACATCTCAACAAACACTGCTTTCTTCCCCTTATTCTACTGTACGTACTGGTTGCTTTATCATTACGCTATGAAGTGGGAAATCTTTTACCTGAATGTTATTCCAGACAATTTTCCTCATTTATGGGAAACAAGTAGGTCTGTAATGTTCCATCCCATTTTGGCCTTTATTTTTCTTTCATTGCTTCTCTAGTCTTATACATCGCGTGACAAAGAAATGGAACTTTCGTAAGTGGAGGCCTAATAAACGGCCAACTGATTTGGCTCATACTTCACAGAACGCGTGTACGCAACTAAAAGTAAAATGTTTTGTCTCAACACACCCGCCCCGTCACCCCGTTTCCGAGAAATTTACTCCTAAAGTTCATGGCTCGCAGTCGACTCAAAATTGACGAGATCGGTAAGTGATTAAAAACTGAACATTTGCGGATGCCACAATGATTCACAGCATAATTCATCAACTTTCGTCACCAACTTTTCAAACAAAGCTATCGTACAAGTGGTACACTTCAGAATTAATCCCGAAACAGAAATATTTTCGAAAGCGATAATGAAACTGCCGAATATTGCATTAATTAGATGTTTTTGACGCAGAATATTAGCTTCGAATGTTTATTTGACAACTACTGTTGATTTAGGTATTAGAAAAAAAGGGAAGACATGTAGCAGAGCGAGTGAAAGAGCCATTATAGAGCGATCAGGCTCCAGCTTCTAAATTACCTTGTTATTATTGCTTATTGATTAACTTACCTTATTAAGCTTCCTTTCTTTCCTTGGGCCTTGTCCCGCTTCAACGCGGAGTCGGCCTTGTTATTACGGATTTGGCAGTGTTACTGACACAGGGTGGCCAGATGCCCTTCCTACTGCAACCCGGAACCCCGTGAGATGTAAGTAGTGTACCCCAGCTGTCTGTGTCTAATGTAAGCCATGAAATAGTGCGAACGTCTTCAGATGTCCGTGAGTCGTGTAACTGATGCAGAGCGTGGGGACCAGCCCGGTATTCACCTCTCGGGATGTGGAAAACAGCCTGAAAAACACATCAAGGCTGGCCAGCATACTGGCCTTCGTCGATTTGGGACCGGCGCGCCTACCCGAGTCCAGGAATCAGCGCGTTAGCGTTCTCGAGTACCTTACTAAGCCTCCTATTCCTAGCAATTCCGAAACAAAAAAAAAATACAAATGAAAAACAAATGAATACATATGGTAATCGAACACAGCTTTTCTGATTCTTAGCCAAATGTCTTACCCGTTACGCCCACAGCGCTTTCTTTGCACATAGCTCACCTTAGGGTATATCAGGAACATTCGAAAAAGTTTATTTCCTCTATTTCTAGAAAATAAGCATTTGTTGGCCCCATAAATGGTGATGAAAAACTCACACTTTTCTATTATCTGTCGAACTCGTCTAATTAGTGTCGAATGCGTGTCATGAACTTTAGTGGGAGTGGGTCCTCAGAAACTGGGGAAGGGAGGGGGGGGGCGAGGTTTAGCCAAAATACCTTAATGTCTTTCATTTCAGATCGGACAAAGTGACTTGCCAAGTATGACCTGCAACCGTTGGCCATGTCCAGGCTTTTCCCTTGTCAGACGAAGAAAGGAAATGTACCTTCACAGGTTGATGCCGTATGTGATATTATTTTAGTGATTGCAATATCGAGTCCACTTCACAAAGAAGTTGCCCGTATGAATCAATTAATCAGTTTGCATCAGTATCGGGCTTGGACGCATACACTGGTTCGATTGGGAAAGGTGTCATAAAGCTGTTGAATATTCTTCTGAGACAAGGTGACCCACAAGAGTTGGAACTGGTCCATGATATCCTGGGTGCTGATATGGGCACATTCATCCGAGCCGCTCCACCACATGTTCTATTGGGGACATTTCTGGGGATGTTGCTGGGCATGGGAATACCTCATATTCCACAGAAGGTTCATGTGTCATGTGTGGACTAACACTGCCCTGTTGAAACAAGGCACCAGACGCTATTGAATGAGAGGGAACGAACGCAGGATGTCCACGACATACAGTAGTTCCTCAGCGAATACCGTTTGTGATCGCTGAAAACAGTGCTACACTGTACATCAGAATTCTATGTTTCCCAGTTACGGCACCATTCCAAACAACTGCAGGGGTTGCTATGTTAAGGGCATCTTATGTGTAGTGTAAAGGGTTGTCATTTTGTGTAAAGTTCTGGTGGGTAAAGCTATTTTGTGATAGCACGCAAGCGGATACATATCTTACTGTCTTCTCAAGCCGAGGGTGATAAACAGACATTCTACAAAGCTATTAATTTTGGCCCTGTAATACCGCTAATGTTAGGTGCAGATCATCTCAAATTAATTAGAAATTCTGCAAAAATTGATATAAATGAGAGTTTGGGATTTTTTCTAAAGTGACAACACCACCTCTCCCTTTATCATTCTACATTTAAATTATCAGTGCTTTCAGGGTTAAAGTCATACATAACAAGCAAGTTCCATTTCAATTAACTCTCAAAAAAATAATTAACATTTAGACACTGAATATGTGATTATTAAATCTTTATCTCTATATATGAGAAAGATATAACTAGCAAAACAATCAGTGATATTTACATCAATGTTGTCATAGCTGCTCAATCGACTAAGTTGGTGGAGAATGAAATTTTATCTTTAAACTAATCAAACCCTCATGTACTCAATGGAGGGTATGTTAGTATTCAACTCTTGAAATGGTATATTCAAAGCATACGCAGGTTGAAGTGAGCTAACTCTCAACATTTAATGTCACCTAATGCGCGTTGGTACATTATCAACCGGAAACTACGGCGGCGTTGTCTCCGTGCTGGATCTGAAACGCTGATTCCTTCCTCTGGCCTTGACTGAATACCTCAGTCTCAACTTTCCTTCATTCCGTAGAACGTTAAATTTTCCCTAGTAAAAATAATGGCTATTGCACACTCGCCAAGGGATGGAGCGATGTGCACAATGCTCTGCGCGCAAAAATTCCTGTAGGAATATGAACTACAGCTTTACATCTGTAGCCAAGATATGTGAAGCATACCGCCCTTACTTCTCAGACGTAAAGGTCTCAAAGTCTTCACTATTTTTCCACACATAGGTGTGGCCCACTGCGATATGAGAGAACTCTGTTAATTTAGTTCTCAAAAATGCATTTATATGATATGTCTCTCCCCACCACGTCTCGTCTACGCCATACTGTATGGCTTCAGCCAACTGCCTCCTCATTATAGGTGAACTTTTATTTTTCTTGTCAGGTAACCGCTAGCCTTGTTGATGCTGTCTAGCCATTTACCCATGGTCTTGGCTGTGTATATTTCAAAGGTATTACGTTGTTCTCGCCTTATTTCTCTCTTTGCTGCAGCTGGGCCTTCTTTTGTTAATGTTAATTGGTGGGGTTTCCCAATGCCATTAGTGACGTGCACAGTCCGCCACCAAACTGCGTTCACTTTATCTCATTTATGCATGCCCCTGTCGTTATAAGGGTGGATATTGTTTTGTTATTTGGTACATGAAATTATTACAATTGCTTCCTGTTAACTATATAGAGTTATTTTCTGGGAATTTTTTTCTCTATCGTAATTATGAAGCTCATGTAAGATCGGAAAAATGCAAACGCCTCACAATAGGAGAGTAATTCCTCACTGTGGCTCCTGATAGTCTCCAGCAAATGGAGATGGTTGATGCTGAGTTCTTCAGTGGCAGGTGAAAGTGTGAAGGGGTTATGATGTACAGTCGTGCTCAAAAGTATGCGAACGACCTGAATTGCATTTCGCCTGGTTCGCATGTAACCCACATAACACAGCTGTCTAGCAGGTCCTCTAATCGCTCCTTGGTACAGTCGTTTGACTATTGAAAATGGCTCCAACAAGTCACCACTAGAAAACTCGGCACTGTATCGCAATAATTCAAGAGTAAAGTAATATCACGATACTACAAATATCAGGGAACACCTTATCACAGATAAAACTGTCCTTAAGGCTTGTAAGCTCACATTTATTGGAATAAATAACATATCTGAAATGAAACCACTCTCATTATTACAGCAGATAGATAATGCACGTAGTAATTTAGTCGTATTCATGATTGTTATTTAACACAAAATGATATTAAAAATTTAAGTTATTCACGAGCAGCTGGTTGAGAATATGTATGAACTTCAACTGACACGATGAACCGTCTTGTTCTGCATTTGGATTCAAACCCAGGTTATGCAAACTAAGATTTCGTGACTGACGGAAATTAACAGTCATTCCTGACTAGGCATACAGAGAGTGATATAACTCGATTTTAGACAGTATCAGTTAGCAAATATCAACTTTATATTACATAACGTAAACATTTTTGACGGACGCGAATACCTGCCCAGCATCTATTGTCCCTGTTAACAAACAACGAGACTTGTTAAATATTGCTTCCTCACAAGTAACTTACTTGAAATGCCGTGATGTAAAACTTTGTGTTGGACAGGGATTCGAACCCAGAACCTAATCGGATAGTTATCGAAGCACAATCAACTGTGACATATCGGATTTTCTCGGCAGTAGCTAGATGTTTCAACTGAAATGACGAGACGAAACATTACTTTTTTCCTTCCCAGGACTCCATCCAGGAACCTATCGCTGTTATATATTAGAGAAAACGAACGTTAAATATGGGTTTGTTACATCAGCAGCGACATGTGACCACGTTTGAACTAGAAATAATATGACGAAGAGTTCAATGCTGACTGGGAATCGAACCACACACATACCGTTGTTGACAAAACACAAAGAGACGTCCGCTACAGAATCTTTCTCCACCAGCAGCTCGGAATAACATCCTTGAACTTAGAGTGATCTCTCAAATAGTTCAGTCTCTCACTGGGAGTCAAAAACGTCAGATATCGTTTGTGTTGACAACGAATGAAAATGCATTAAAAATCAAAATTATTTTCCATCAGCAGAGCTTGATAATACATAGTGAAAACTTCAGTACCGGGTCAGCATTCGAAACCAATCAAGTGCAATATGTGGAGATGTTGAGGAAATTGCAGTTTTAAACAAACAACAAATTGTAGTCGAGCTGTATTGTCACGAAGGGATCAAATTCCGCGTTAAGGGTGGTCTGAGTTGCATTCCAAGTTCAGAACCAATTTTATCGACATACAGAAGACCAAATAAAAGATGGAATAAGGATCCTGAGACCCTAGATAGCGTTTGTTTCGTCACTATAAATAAATAATTAGTATAAGAAAGGTTACTGGTGACAGAGTTCCCACATTTCGCCACTCTCGACTTTATTGTGGTGCAAACTAACGACTACTTGGTAGAGAAGGAATATCATGCTTAATGTGAATTTCAGACCACAATGCCATTACACCTTCTTCACTAGGCGTAGCCAGAAGAGAATAGAATTTGTCTCTCCCGATTAAAAATCATGGGCAGAAGTTGGAATCGAACCCACACCATCATCATAGAAACCCTTCATCAATCGAACAGACCACCAAACCATCTTCTGTATGACTCATTTTTCTTTCATAACACCGATGCGGCACTCTCGATGGGAATTCTGACACACACGCTTCCTGTAGCGGTTTTCAGCATGTTCAGTACACTCATTTACTTGGTTGACCGAATCGCCATGAACTAGCTGCCTCGGCTACCCAGTGCATACATTAGAAAATAATCACCGAAATAAAATCACGTAACGGCCACCTACACAGAACTGGCAACAGTGTAGGATGCAGAAATTTAAAGAGGAAGTGTTATTTTCCATTTGAGGTACTCTATTGCACTATATGTTTGTTGAAAACGTCGTGCAATGCAAAGGAAAAGCTGTAACTGTCTGTCTCTCAGAAGTCTAGATCCGGCCATATGCATTATCTCACAGCACTGTGGAATGCGGAAGTTCTTTCTGGAGAAACT
This sequence comes from Schistocerca serialis cubense, assembly GCF_023864345.2. Lineage (NCBI taxonomy): Eukaryota > Metazoa > Arthropoda > Insecta > Orthoptera > Acrididae > Schistocerca > Schistocerca serialis. The sequence continues at coordinate 651,985,687 of NC_064642.1, forward strand.
ATTGTTGACTTCTAGAGGTGCTGTAGGTAGATGACAGCTAGTAGCGTCACGCTAAGTGTCACACACCGTAGATAAGATGTCGCGAGTTCCATTTCATTCACTGCTACATTTTTTACAATGGAATTCTGGTGTCTACAGAATTTAACAATTTAATGGAACTTTGAATTACGAACTTCACTTCTCAACACAAAATAGCCACATGTGGAAAAAGGGCTAACTTCTGCGACATTTTGTTCTTTTCAATTTTAATAGACGGCCAGGCAGTAGATGCATCTCGAAGCTTTTGTATTATGTATGGGGAGAGCGCATCGTGCCAAAATAGTCAGAAAAGTATTTTCTACATTAGCTGTCGTCTGGTAGTGGCATTTTATTCTTCTTCAAACCTTGTTTGAGAGCTTTAACTCAGAACAAGTTTTCTACATGCATGTAATCAATAAACTGCATGTGCAATGTCAGACTTTTATACATCACATCAGAGAATATCGTTGATGATTAATTTCTCACTCATGTTTAGTATTGTTTTAACAACACTAAAAGAAACCTTACGAAAATTGTGCACTGTATTAAAAGAAATGAAATAAAACTACCCACGATAACCTTACAATGAAAGTCTGTTTTGCCGCATCTCGTGGCTGTGCGGTAGCGTTCTCGCTTCCCACGCCCGGGTTCCCGGGTTCGATTCCCGGCGGGGTCAGGGATTTTCTCTGCCTCGTGATGGCTGCGTGTTGTGTGCTGTCCTTAGGTTAGTTAGGTTTAAGTAGTTCTAAGTTCTAGGGGACTGATGACCATAGATGTTAAGTCCCATAGTGCTCAGAGCCATTTGAACCAAAGTCTGTTTTGATAAAACCGAGTATCTGTACACAAGTGTGCCTCTATCGGCAAGAATTAGAAATACACTACTCACTTGGATTTCGATTGGGTCTATGTAAATTGGTATGCTGTGTCATACTCAACAGTTATGCAAATTTGGCATTTTATAAATATAGTTATGTATTCCTAGAGACCCAAAATTTGCCTGTCAGCAGCGGAACGAGGCGTTACCTGCTGTGCAGCATTGTAAGTTTTTTACCATTGCACTATGAGCTGAAAGTATTTTCTTGCGATTTCTCTATCGATGTTTGATCTGACTGCTTGTAGCTCTTTCACAGAAGGGATAAAAATGTTACACTCAGCGAGACTGGAGACTTTTTCATAGCTCAACACGTCACCAGAGAGCTGGCAAAGAGGTATGTGTTGCGCATTTCTTACGAGGCCAATAGAGTCTAGAACTCGTAAACCGCTATTTAAAGGACGAGTTTAGTTGCGATTTACACGTGCAACGACTTTCCTGGGCTGAAAACCGTAAATTTACAATCTTTTGTTACACCTGAAACGATAATAACTCAGATTATTCAATGGAAAAATCAAGTGAACTTTGAGGCTTAATTCCGTGCACACCAGGAAGTAACTCGTCGATCACAGAGTTGTCAAATATACCTTGCCTTGTTGCCAAATCTCAGTTACAGTACTAGCAGGAAGAAGACGAACCGATGTGATCCTACAGCGGGCTGGGAAGAGACTACAGCTGGCCTTTCAAAGACGCGGCTGTGAAGGCCTGGAATACGTAATGCGTCTGATTCGCATTTCTGTAACCAGGTTTAGGGACTGGAGCGTAGTTACTAATAATACTCAGAACTGACTGCAAGCTAAGTATCATAAATCAGTAACTCTCATAGTTGTTTTTATATTTCTTTCGTAACTGTACTCAAACCTAAGAAACTCATTCACAGACATTTCGTGCCTCGCCGATAGTCGAGCACACCAAACAAATAAAAATTTTTGGCTGTCATCCTTTATCGTGAATAATTTCCACAGTTGCTGTTGCAGCCATGTTTAAAATCTTGAAATGAAAATAAAAAAAGAGTGTGTGTGTGTGTGTGTGTGTGTGTGTGTGTGTGTGTGTGTGTGTGTGTGTGTGCGCGCGCGTGTGGGTGTGTGAGAGAGATAGAGAGAGAGAGAGAGAGAGAGAGAGAGAGAGAGAGAAGATGAAGAAGAAAGAGAGGGTAAAAGATTGTTGTAAAGAAATTGAATATCGTTATGTAAAGAAATCTTTCATTAAAATAACAAGTTCCATATCATTACGATGTGTCGTATTCATGATCTATGGAACAAGTAGTAATCCAATCTAATCTAATCAGTCATATTGCTGACTAGCCATGAAGAGTCATGAATTACCGAAGTTTTCGCCAATATCAGTAACCAAATCTGAACTTGAAAATTAAAGACGACAGTTTTTGTAATAAACCGGAACTCCTATCAAGACCCTTTCATTCCTGTTAACTAACCATGAAAGATGTCTCATATACCTCCATTCAGAAGTAACAAAGTGCGTATGCATTTAAAGATGAAGTGCATGATGTGAAGTTCTGTGACGGAGGTATGAACCCAACACGTAATCGGATTGTTAACTAAGTAAAATCAAATGTTACGTATCGGTTTTCCTTACCAGCTGCTAGGTGTTTGAATCTAAAATAAGGATACAAATTTTTGTGCGTGAGCGACAACCGAACCGCACTCCTATCGTTCTTCTTTATCGTCCACGAATATAGCTTAAGTATCAATTGCTCACTCACCAACAGTAAGATGTGTGTGTGTTTGACCAGAAATTGTTGGCAACACATGAACAGAAATTAAAAATACACGTTAATTTTCGCTAGCAGGTCGGTGTGCGCGTGATAGGGCTTGAAATGAAATTATGAATATTTTTGTACTGGACCAGGAATCTGACCCACATACTTACCTTTGGAGGTGACCTAGAGAAGATAGCAGTCTTGGAAAATGGAATGAAAAGATTGAACGATCCTGTTCCGAGAGATTCAGATCCTCGAATGAGCAGATACGAATTCGATTCATAGTCCAGCACCAAATTTTTCAACGTCTCTAGTTCAATCAAGTTCAAGTAAACCAAGAGCCCTGTTCCTTTCAATGGCTATCGGTTCATCAAATAAAATAAAATTTTGTAATGAAAGTAAGTTTACTGGAGACAGTATTTCTGTTTACAGTGACCTCCGCCTACGTCACTTCCCGAAGAAAACCGGCTCTGTCCAGTTGGGAATGAAGGAACATGACGTTTAATGCGGATTCTGGATTATAACGTCTTTCTCTTGAGGTTACCAGAGGTAAAGTAAATCTGTTTGTGCCTCTTCAAAGTAAGTGCTTGTACCCACACATTGCACTTGTGATAGTTCATTCCACCAGACCACATTTCCCAGCCCCAGTAGTGTTCTGTTTCGGATGATGTGCTTAGCTTACAAAATTAGTCACGGTGGAAAAAATGCGAGTCTATTAAATGGTTAAGTAGAAGGAAGCTTCTGATGCGGAGATTATGCTGTTCGCACGTCAGCACTATGTAAAGACTCTTCTGGGCATCATAGCCTCGATGTGAAGCCATTTTGAAATTTTCACTAATCCAGGAAATATCTTAGTTCGAGAAAATCCACTGTGAAGTGTGAAGTTACCGGATAATGCAATTATTACCGTACTTATTGCTATCATTTTCTTCATACTGCTGCTGGAACACATGTGCTTGAAGATCATTTAATGCCTTTTGGTTACTATGGAAGCAGTTGCCCAAGAACAGGTTGTTTCCCTGTCTACGGAATCCTTTTCATGTTAATATCAAACATCAGCAATTACTCGTAGATTACATTAAAACTAAAGCAATTGATGAAGACGATACTTGATAACAAAAAGGCGCTGCCTTTCTTCATTTACTTGCGGCTAGAGATGACTGTCGAATACTGCCAGACCAAAAGCCAAGGGATCTTACTGCCTTCCGAAATACGTAGCTGTCAGTTCTTCCATATGATTTGGTCGACGTGACCTGTTTCAAGTTGTGTATGGCAGAGAATGTTTTAGAAAATCAATTGTATTCCTTTGCAATAAACAGAAAGATTTTCATTCTAAGCTATCCAAGTTCAAAATTTTCGGAATATTAGTCCAAATTTAATATTCGCTTCTATAATCTAGGAAAGTATTTCACAGTTGCAAAACCCGCATCCGACTCATTGTCCAGACGCTTAGTCGCTGACAATAAATTCTAGCTCAGAGTGACACCAGTTTAAGTAACCTAATGTAGCGAAGACTGTTTCCCAGTGCTCACTGGAAAATATGTCATTCACTCATTGGGCTCAGTAACAGTAATTTCTGTGTGTATGCGATGCACACGGATTGTAGAATTCAGTGGTGCTCTCTCTTCCATTTCTGTATACAATATGACTAACGTAAACGGACCCCTTTATTATTACAGGCCCTGGGCGGTTCAACATCGTACTGACAACAGTGATATGCTTAAACTGACCACCTCACTTTTCGTTTTACCTGATTTTGTAATCATTAAAATAAAACAACATGACCTTCCAGTGGGAGACATTGCGTCCCCCTCTTCCTTGAGTGAAATTTGTCAGTAAGCTTTTTGCCTTCTAACTAGCGAAATGCGGCAGAGTACGGCCGGTAAACGATTCACAAACCACGATCTAGTGCCGTTAAGACGATTTCTTTAAACACTGGCGTAACTGAAGGAATTGAGTTTCGCCTTAAATCGTCTTATGCAACAACGTTCATAGATATCTGAAATAGGAAAAGCTCTTTATACAGGTACGAAGGTTGCAAAACAAACTTCCCACAGTTTGTGTCAGGTTGATCGTTTCGTCTGATAGCACTGCGTAAGTATTTTGTCTAAGAGGTATCACAAGTAGTGTTCCTGTATCTGTGGGAATCATTGGCTGAAAACTAGTTTATCACCAGTGGGTAAGGCATTGCTAAATATTCAAAATGATTATCAACCTAAGTCTGAGTTCATCCACAAACTGAGGCGTATTTATAATATTGTAGCTAGACTGTGTATCGTTGTCTTCCTTTAATGGGAATCGGAAGGCGTTTACACACACGTATACGAGGGTAATCCCAAAAATAAGGACTCCTAAGGGACACGCATGTGCCAGTGCAGGCACAAACGAGAGATACTTAATTTTAATGCTAAGCAAAATCCACAGTAGTACCTGCATAGTGGCAAAGTGATAAACAGCAAGAGAACGGATACGAAGATCTCAGGTTCAAACCGTCGTTAGGTTCATGATTTTTGTGTGCCATTTTACACTTATTCCCCGACAGGCAGTGTTTGTTACAGCCTTGATCATCGCTATGTTTCAGTCGAATACCTCCATGTGACTTTCTGCGTATTTCAAGATATACTTTCATACACTTGGTACGCATCCCAATTTGTCTCCGGTAGAAGTGTATTTATCAACATGAATCAGATATGTTTTCCGTGCAATATATCGGACAACACGTCAGTGCAGCGAGATTTCGTTTGTGTGATGCGCATTGTGCAAGAAATATTTTTGTTTTGCTTGCTTTTGTGATACGTTTCAACCCACTGTATATAAGCAAGCTCGCGAGTAGACTGTCAATAACTAGAATTACGCAATAACACACTTAAAAGTTGTATTTCTGCATTATGTGTCCCAATGATAATAACAGTAAACAGGCTATATGCCTACTTGCTTATTATTCGCGCTTCTCGATGCTTTCCTCAAAAAATAAAAACAAAAATAAAAAAAGAGAGACAGAGAGAGAAAACAGAAATGTATTTCAAATATCAGCTCGATGACGCCATGTTCGTCTTGTGATGTAAAGAAAGGATAGTTGATAGGTAATATCTCGTTGTACTAGCGATATGTATGGCTACAGGGTTCTTTCTTTTCTCTCTGCAAACAACCAGAACAGAATTCAGTAACAAAGTGGTAAGAACACCTATGCAGTGGGCCAGATTTTCTTGGTTATTTTGATTTTGTTAATCGTATGTAATGCAGTAACATCCTTGAATGCTGATTCTTTATTACTACCATTTTTATTATTATTCGTTAGCTCACAACAGCTTCCCTATCACTCATTGCTGCCGATGCTTGCAACGAATGGATCAGGATGAATGGAATATGGGATGTTTCGTCAGGGAGGATATACACATTTATCTTGGCGTCTTGTGTTCAGGGTAATATGAAAATCTTGTAAGTAGGCTGTTTAGGTTTTTTTATTGGTAACGTCACCTCTGAATGAAAATCACTGGCTGTGCTGTGTGCAGTCTGTGGCTGCTTTGCATTGTTTTCTGCCATTGTAGTGTTGGGCAGCGGCAGCTGGATGTGAACAGCGCGTAGCGTTGGGCAGTTGGAGGTGAGCCGCCAGCAGTGGTGGATGTGGGGAGAGAGATGGCGGAGTTTTGAAATTTGTCATGAACTGCTATATTTATATATGATGATATCAAGGTAAATACATTGTTTGTTCTCTATTAATATCTTTCATTTGCTAACTATCCCTATCAGTAGTTAGTGCCTTCCATAGTTTGAATCTTTTATTTAGCTGGCAGTAGTGGCGCTCGCTGTATTGCAGTAGCTTGAGCAGCGAAGATTTTTGTGAGGTAAGTGATTTGTGAAAGGTATAGTTTAATGTTAGTCAGGGCCATTCTTTTGTAGGGAATTTTGAAAGTCAGATTGCGTTGCGCTAACAAAATATTGTGTGTCAGTTTAAGCACAGTCATGTATAAATTGTTCAAAAGCGGACGTTTCAATCTCAATAAGAGAAAACGACAACGGGATGCCAGTGATGGAGGCAATAACACCCAACTATTTCTGTCGACTTAACTCCATGACAACAGACAAATTGGCGTCTCACTGTATTTTGATTATAATTCGTTAGCCTTCTTCGGACCTCGTTTTAATACCTCGTGGGAGCAGGCACAATATTTTGCTTTTGAACACCGAATTATAACACACAAAGATAGTAGATGGAAGGAGACAAAGAGACAATCAGATTCATGGGTGTGGATCCAGTTCATCACTAGAAGACTAAACAAGCGGGAAACATTACGAAAGCAATGAGTACCCTGGTTAGTATACATTATTTGTATAGATCTGAAGATGGAAAAGTGCAGATATGCACAGTGCCCGAATCTGCACTTTAGTTTCTGTCTTAATGGGCATAATTTTTAGTTTATTCTGTTCTGAAATTTCAAATGAATTGATTATTACGTGGTATGAAGTAATTAGTTAACTGTGTTTCTTATAGCTTCCGTTTGCACCAATATTTTTCTACATTCTCGTGCAATTCATGAAATTCTACTTGTATGATCACAAGCCTACAAATAAATGCAATCGATTTCGAGGTGCAAAGTGTTTGTTATCTTACGTTTCGTGAAAGGTGGGCAAAGTTGATTTCCAAAGACTTTTTATTGTACTGAAATAATCTTTTGTCACAAAGTAACAAGCTAAGTGTTTTATTCGTATATATTTTGTGGAAAACTGTAATCGTGATGGTAGATTGCACACGTGAATGTTTGACGCAACAGGTAGGAGAAAACACTTCATATTAACCAAACCCCGCGCCTCCACTCTGTATTCTCCTATATTATGAGCACGGGATTCTCCTGCAATAGCGCTACAGAGCTGTTCCTAGCACAGCTGAGAATTGGCAACATCGTCACAAACATTTGGCAACACTGTGACAGTGCAATCACTTCCGTGTATGGTACTTAACTGACTCACCTATCCATTTGAATGTCTCGTGCTATATAATCCTCATGCAATCTAAGACACAGAGTCAGAAAATTCATTTTTTTGGCTAATGAAATGCTGTTCTTCACATAATTCACAACTTTTATTATCTTCCACGATGCATTATGAGGCTGAGCGACCAACACCAAGACTAGAGTGGCGTGTTGTTAGCAGTGTGTGCGTAGGCCCTTTGTACCGTCCATGCGACGTGTCGCAGCGGTTCAATAAGTCCTCAGTTCCAACTGTGGAAGAGGCCAGCGTGTGCAAGCTTTTTTTCTAATTTATTTTATGGGGCTGCGAATTTCCAGAAAAATTCTGTAACGAAATCAGGAGAAAACTTTTGCACATCAAATTCTCTTGGTAGCACGACACAGTAAGTTGTACTATGGTATATTCATAGTTTTTACTTATGGACCGTCTGGCAGCAACTGAACAGAACACAATATTAGTGTCATACGCATTTAGCCTTTCTTTTCTGCAAGAAATCATTGTATTGTATACGTGTGTGTAAACACCTTCCGATGCCCACTCAAGGAAGACAACGATACACAGTCTAGCTACAATATTATAAATACGCCTCAGTTTGTGGATGAACTCAGACTTAGGTTGATAATCATTTTGAATATTTAGCAATGCCTTACCCACTGGTGATAAACTAGTTTTCAGCCAATGATTCCCACAGATACAGGAACACTACTTGTGATACCTCTTAGACAAAATACTTACGCAGTGCTATCAGACGAAAAGATCAACCTGACACAAACTGTGGGAAGTTTGTTTTGCAACCTTCGTAAGTGGATAAAGTGCTTTTCCTATTTCAGATATCTGTGAACGTTGTTGCATAAGACGATATAAGGAGAAACTCAATTCCATCAGCTACGCCAGTGTTTAAAGAAATCGTCTTAACGGCACTAGATCGTGGTTTGTGAATCGTTTACCGGCCGTACTCTGCCGCATTTAGCTGGTTGGAAGGCAGAAAGCTTACTGACAAATTTCACTCCAAGAAAATGGGGACGCAATGTCTCCCAATGGAAGGTCATGTTGTTTTATTTTAATGATTGCAAAACCAGGTAAAACGAACAGTGAAGTGGTCAGTTTATGCATATTACTGTTGTCACTATGATGTTGAACCGCCCAGGGCCTGTAACAGTAAAGGGGTCCGTTTACGTTAGTCATATTGTATACAGAAGTGGAAGAGAGAGCACCACTGAATTCTACAATCCGTGTGCATCGCATACACACAGAAATTACTGTTACAGTGTACTAATGGAGCCCAATGAGTGAATGACATATTTTCCAGTGAGCACTGGGAAACAGTCTTCGCTACATTAGGTTACGTAAACTGGTATCACTCTGAGCTAGAATTTATGGTCAGCGACTAAGCGTAAGGACAATGAGTCGGATGCGGGTTTTGCAACTGTGAAATACTTTCCTAGATTATAGAAGCGAATATAAAATTTGGACTAATATTCCGAAAATTTTGAACTTGGATAGCTTAGAATGAAAATCTTTCTGTTTATTGCAAAGGAATACAATTGATTTTCTAAAACATTCTCTGTCATAGTCAACTTGAAACAGGTCACATCGACCAAATCATATGGAAGAACTAACAGCTACGTATCTCGGAAGGCAGTAAGATCCCTTGGCTTTTGGTTTGGCAGTATTCGACAGCCATTTCTAGCCGCAAGTAAATGAAGAAAGGCAACGCGTTTTAATGTAATCTACGAGTAATTGCTGATGTTTGATATTAACATGAAAAGGATTCCGTAGACAGGGAAAGAACCTGTTCTTGGGCAACTACTTCCATACTGACCAAAAGGCATTAAATGATCTTCAAGCACATGTGTTCTAGCAGCAGTATGAAGAAAATGATAGTAATAAGTACGGTAATAATTGAATTATCCGGTAACTTCACACTTCACAGTGGATTTTCTCGAACTAAGATATTTCCTGGATTAGTGAAAATTTCAAAATGGCTTCACATCGAGGCTATGATGCCCAGAAGAGTCTTTACATAGTGCTGACGTGCGAACAGCATAATCTCCGCGTCAGAAGCTTCCTTCTACTTAACCATTTAATAGACTCGCATTTTTTCCACCGTGACTAATTTTGTAAGCTAAGCACATCATCCGTTACAGCACACTTCTGGGGCTGGGAAATGTGGTCTGGTTGAAAAATTTGGTGCTGGACTATGAATCGAATTCGTATCTGCTCATTCGAGGATCTGGATCTCTCGGAACAGGATAGTTCAATCATTTCGTTCCTTTTTCCAAGACCGCAATCTTCTCGAGGTCACCTCCAAAGGTAAGTATGTGGGTCCGATTCCTGGTCCAGTTCAAAAATATTCATAATTTCATTTCAAGCCCAATCACGTGCACACCGACCTGCTAGCGAATATTAACGTGTATTTTTAATTTCTGTTCATGTGTTGCCAACAATTTCTGGTCAAACACGCACACATCTTACTGTTGCTGAGTAAGCAATTGATACTTAAGCTATATTCGTGGACGATAAAGAAGAACGATAGGAGTGCGGTTAGATTGTCGCTCACGCACAAAAATTTGTATCCTTATTTTAGATTCAAACACCTAGGGAGCTGGTAAGAAAAACCGATACGTAACATTTGATTTTACTTGCTTAACAATCCGATTACGTGTTGGGTTCGTACCTCCGTCACAGAACTTCACATCATGCACTTCATATTTAAAGGCATACACACTTTGTTACTTCTGAATGGAGGTATATGAGACATCTTTCGTGGTTAGTTAACAGGGATGAAAGGGTCTTGATAGGAGTTCCGGTTTATTACAAAAACCGTCGTAATTTATTTTCAAGTTTAGATTTGGTTACTGATATTGGCGAAAACTTCGGTAATTCATGACTCTTCATGGCTAGTCAGCAATATGATTGATTAGATTAGATTGGATTAATACTTGTTCCATTGGTCATCAATACGACACTTCGTAATGATATGGAACTTGTTATTTTAATGAAAGATTTCTTTAGATACCGGGATTCAATTTCTTTACAACAATTTTTTACCCTCTCTCTCATTCTTCTTCATCTTTTCTCTCTCTCTCTCTCTCTCTCTCTCTCTCTCTCTCTCTCTCTCTCTCTCTCTCTCTCACACACACACACACACACACACACACACACACACACACACACACACACATTTTTTTAAATTTTTATTTGAAGATTTTAAACATGGCTGCAACAGCAACTGTTGAAATTCTTCTCGATAAAGGATGACACCCAAAAATTTTTATTTGTTTGGTGTGCTCGACTATCGACGAGGCACGAAAACGTCTGTGAATGAGTTTCTTAGGTTTCAGTACAGTTACGAAAGAAATATAAAACCAACTATCAGAGTTACTGATTTATTATACTTAGCTTGCAGTCAGTTCTGAGTATTATTAGTAACTACGCTCCAGTCCCTAAACCTGGTTACAGAAATGCGAATCAGACGCATTACGTATTCCAGGCCGTCTTCGAAAGGCCAGCTGTAGTCACTTCCCAGCCCACTGTAGGATCACATTGGTTCGTCTTTTTCCTGCTAGTACTGTAACTGAGATTTGGCAACAAGGCAAGGTATATTTGGCAACTCTGTGATCGACGAGTTACTTCCTGGTGTGCACGGAATTAAGCCTCAAAGTTCACTTGATTTTTCCTGTCTTTTCCATTGAATAATCTTAGTTATTATCGTTTTAGGTGTAACAAAAGATTGTAAATTTACGGTTTTCAGCCCAGGAAAGTCGTTGCACGTGTAAATCGCAACTAAACTCGTCCTTTAAATAGCGGTTTACGAGTTCTAGACTCTATTGGCCTCGTAAGAAATGCGCAACACATACCTCTTCGCCAGCTCTGTGGTGACGTGTTGAGCTATGAAAAAGCGTCTGTTATAGTTCATGGTTCCAGTCTCGCTGAGTGTAACGTTTTTATCCCTTCTGTGAAAGAGTTACAAGCAGTCAGATCAAACATCGATAAGGAAATCGCAAGAAAATACTTTCAGCTCGTATTGCAATGGTAAGAAACTTACAATGCTGCACAGCAGGTAACGCCTCGTTCCGCTGCTGACAGGCAAATTTTGGGTCTCTATGAATACATAACTTTATTTATGAAATGCCAAATTTGCATAACTGTTGAGTATGACACAGCATACCAATTAAACACAGACCCAATCGAAATCTAAGTGGGCAGTATTTTATTAATTCGTGCCGATAGAGGCACACTTGTGTACAGATACTCAGTTTTATCAAAACAGACTTTCGTCGTAAGGTTATCGTGGGTAGTTTTATTTCATTTCTTTTAATACAGTGCACAATTTTCGGAAGGTTTCTTTTAGTGTTGTTAAAACAATACTAAACATGAGTGAGAAATTAATCATGAACGATATTCTCTGATGTGATGTATAAAAGTCTGACATTGCACATGCAGTTTATTGATTACATGCATGTAGAAAACTTGTTCTGAGTTAAAGCTCTCAAACAAGGTTTGAAGAAGAATAAAATGCCACTACCAGACGACAGCTAATGTAGAAAATACTTTTCTGACTATTTTGGCACGATGCGCTCTCCCCATACATAATACAGAAGCTTCGAGATGCATCTGCTGCCTGGATGTCTATTAAACCTGAAAAGAACAAAATGTCGCAGAAGTTAGTCCTTTTTCCATATGCGGCTATTTTGTGTTGAGAAGTGAAGGTCATAATTCAAAGTTCCATTAAATTGTTAAATTCAGCAGACATCAGAATTCCATTGTAAAAAATGTAGCAGCGAATGAAATGGAACTCGCGACATCTTATCTACGGTGTGTGACACTTAGCGTGACGCTGCTAGCTGTCATCTATCTACAGCACCTCTAAAAGTGAACAATAGTTCCTCCAGAAAGAACTTCCGCATTCCACAGTGCTGTGAGATAATGCATATCGCCGGATCTAGACTTCTGAGAGACAGACAGTTACAGCTTTTCTTTTGCACTGCACGACGTTTTCAACAAACAGATAGTGCAATAGAGTACCTCAAATAGAAAAGAACACTTCCTCTTTAAATTTCTGCATCCTACACTGTTGCCAGTTCTGTGTTGGTGGAAGTTACATGATTTTATTTCGGTGATTATTTTGTAATGTATGCACTGGGTAGCCGAGGCAGCTAGTTCGTGGCGATTCAGTCAACCAAGTAAATGAATGTACTGAACATGCTGAAAACCGCTACAGGGAGCCTGTGTGTCAGAATTCTCATCGACCGTGCCGCATCGGTGCTATGAAAGAAAAATGAGTCATACAGAAGATGGTTTGGTGGTCTGTTCGATTGATGAAAGGTTTCTATGATGATGGTGTGGGTTCGATTCCAACTTCTGCCCATGATTTTTAATCGGGAGAGACAGATTCTATTCTCTTCTGGCTACGCCTAGTGACGAAGGTGTAATGGCATTGTGGTCTGAAATTCACATTAAACATGATATTCCTTCTCTACCAAGTAGTCGTTAGGTTGCACCACAATAAAGTCGAGAGTGGCGAAATGTGGGAACTCTGTCACCAGTAACCTTTCTTATTCTAGTTATTTGTTTATAGTGACGAAACAAACGCTATCTAGGGTCTCAGGATCCTTATTCCATCTTTTATTTGGTCTTCTGTATGTTGATAAAATTGGTTCTGAACTTGGAATGCAACTCAGACCACCCTTAACGCGGAATTTGATCCCTTCGTGACAATACAGCTCGACTACAATTTGTTGTTTGTTCAAAACTGCAGATTCCTCAACATCTCCACATATTGCACTTGAATGGGTTCGAATGCTAGCCCGTCACTAAAGTTTTCACTATGTATTATCAAGCTCTAGCATGAGAACACACCTATCTGCTGATGGATAATAATTTTGATTTTTAATGCATTTTCATTCGTTGTCAACACTAACGATATCTGACGTTTTTGACTCCCAGTGAGAGACTGAACTATTTGAGAGATCACTCTAAGTTCAAGGATGTTATTCCGAGCTGCTGGTGGAGAAAAATTCTATAGCTGACGTCTCTTTGTGTTTTGTCAACAACGGTATGTGTGGGGTTCGATTCCCAGTCAGCATTGAACTCTTCGTCATATTATTTCTAGTTCAAACGTGGTCACATGTCGCTGCTGATGTAACAAACCCATATTTAACATTCGTTTTCTCTAATATATAACAGCGATAGGTTGCTGGATGGAGTCCTGGGATGGAAAAAAGTAATGTTTCGTCTCGTCATTTCAGTTAAAACATCTAGCTACTGCCGAGAAAATCCAATATATCACAGTTGATTGTGCTTCGATAACTATCCGATTAGGTTCTGGGTTCGAATCCCTGTCCAACACAAAGTTTTACATCACGGCATTTCAAGTAAGTTAGTTGTGAAGAAGCAATACTTAACATGTCTCGTAGTTTGTTAACAGGGCCAATAGATGCTGGGTAGGAATTCGCGTCCGTTAAAAATGTTTACGTTATGAAAAAAATGGTTCAAATGGCTCTGAGCACTATGGGACTTAACATTGTGGTCATCAGTCCCCTAGAACTTAGAACTACTTAAACCTAACTAACCTAAGGACATCACACACATCCATGCCCGAGGCAGGATTCGAACCTGCGACCGTAGCGGCTGCCCAGTTCCAGACTGAAGCGCCTAGTTACGTTATGAAACTTAAAGTTGATATTTGCCAACTGATACTGTCTAAAATGGAGGTATATCACTCTCTGTATGCCTATTTAGGAGTGACTGTTAGTTTCCGTCAGTCACGAAATCTTAGTCTGCATGACCTGGGTTTGAACCCAAATGCAGAACGAGACGGTTCGTCGTGTCATTTGAAGTTCATACATATTCTCAACTAGCTGCTCGTGAATAACTTAAATTTTTTATATTATTTTGTGTTAAATAACAAGTACGGTATATTACTTTGAAGAGGAAATCATGAATACGACGAACTTACTACGTGCATTACCTGTCTGAGGTTATAATGAGAGTGGTAACATTTCAAGTATATCATTTATTGCAATAAATGTGGGCTTACAAGCCTTAAGGTCAGTCTTATCTGTGATAAGGTGTTCCCTGATATTTGTAGTATCGTGATATTACTTTACATCTTGAATTATTGCGATATAGAGCCGAGTTTTCTAGTGGTGACTTGTTGGAGCCATTTTCAGTAGTCAAACGACTGTACCAAGGAGCGATTAGAGGACCTGCTAGACAGCTGCGATGCGTATCAGGCGAAATTCAATTCAGGTCGTTTGGATACTTTTGAGCACGACTGTACATTGTGCGCTATACGGCGATATTCCTTAATGGTGGTCAAGACATGACCCACTGGAAGCTTGATGAGGTGTTTGCCTGCTGTCACCAACATCGAACCACATCTGAATGTTCCACAAGCCTACAAGCTGTAAAAGTATGAAACCAGAATTTCCCAATAGAAGGTGCTAGCCATCAGTAGGGCCCGTGAGACTGCGTCTGCAGCGCCATCCGCTACCTGGCTGACAACGAATGTCAACATCAACCCAAGTTCCATACCCTGGAATATGTTTCAAACCATTAAATATGTCGAGTTTTGTGCTTAGGAACAACGAATCAAACGGCATTGGTTTTCTGTTATCACCTGACTAAAATTGCTGAAGAATCGCACTGAATGCTTGTCGAAGCTTTCGGCCAACATGCTCTTGGGAAAACACAGTGTACCGAGTGGTTCAAAAAATTCAAAAGTGGTGATTTGAACGTGAAAAACGACGAGCTTGGGAAACGACCGAAGAAGTTCGGAGACAACGAATTGCAAGCTTTATCGGATGAAGATGGTAGTCAGACTCACCATTAGCTCGCAAAACAATTGAATGCTACATAGAAAGCCTCTTTTATTCCGTTGAAAGCTGTGGGATAGGCGCAGAAAGTGGAAAAATGGGTTCTGCATGAACTGAATGAAAGACAACAAGCAAGTCGAAAGACCACTTGTGAAATACTGCCTGCCAGGTACAATAGAAAGGCTTCTATCTATCGGATAGCGACAGGTGAAGAAAAATCGATATATTTTGAGACTCCTATGCGTCCTAAATCATGTATGAATCCAGGCAAACCACCGACATCCACTCCAAGATCAAACCGCTTTGGAAGGAAGACAATGCCCTGCGTTTGTTGGGATTAGAAGGGTGTTATCTATTATGAGCTGCTAAAACCTGGTGAAACCGTTAACACTGACCGCTACCATCAATAATTTGAGCGATTAAAATCGAGCAATACATGAAAACCGACAGTTATGCGGAAAACGACTCCATGATAACGCCCCATCGCACACCACAAACGAGTCAAAAGAACGATCGAGGCGTCCAATTGGGAAATGCTAGAGCATGCAACTTATTCTCTGTCCTAATATCACCTGTTTGCATCAATGGGACACGCTTTCGCTGAACAACGGTTCAATTCGTATGAAAATCTACGAAAATGGCTCGCTGACAGGTTCGCTACAAAAGAATAACGGTTTTTTGGGTGGCATTCACAGCCTGCCGGAGAAGTGGGAGAAATGTATAAATACCAATGGAGATTATTTTGAATAAAATATTATTTATTAGTTTCAAACAACAGGCGTGTAATTATTGCAACGAAATTCCGGTTCATACTTCTACACCTGGTAGAAATTGCACCATTCTATCGATTAGCCAACTGGAGAACCTTTCAAACCCTGTCAGGCGGCCGGCCAGAGTGGCCGAGCGGTTCTAGGCGCTACAGTCTAGAACCGAGCGACCGCTACGGTCGCAGGTTCGAATCCTGCCTCGGGCATGGATGTGTGTGATGTCTTTAGGTTAGTTATGTTTAATTAGTTTTAAGTTCTAGGCGACTGATGACCTCAGAAGTTAAGTCGCATAGCGCTCAGAGCCATTTGAACCTGTCAGGCGCTGATAACGCTGTCTCAGCCAATTTGCGGCATCTCTGTGTCATTCACAGAGATCAACATCTGATGCTGTTCACACCCCTCACATACTCTACCAAGCCTTATAACAGTTCTAAACACGAACAACATTTATGTCCTCTTGTGGCTATTCTCCCTGTTACTGAGAATTTTAGCTCCAATCACTTACATACCCGCCAATAAGTGTTTATGTCTAAGAAGTTACATTGACTTCCGACTACGTCTCCCAAATTGCTCTAAACGTACTCCTCTTAATATTATCGAATACTGTGACAGAACCTATGAAGTCAAATGCCATAATAAATTGACATACAAGCGAAACGAATTTATTTTTTAATCTCCATAACAAGCAGTTTCACATTTAAACAGTATTTTGTTCGGCATTTAGAGGTTTTAGGAATCGAGCGGTAACTTTCAGACAAAGTTGAACTGCCTCTCGTGATAGCTGTTTATTAACGCTGTCAATGTTTCATTAATATTCAAAAAGTCGCTTACTGGATGTACTATTTTGTTATTAAATTAGTATTACATATTTATTTATTCATTGCTATCATTAAATCTCTCCAAATGAAAGCAGTTTAATAGTTCAATACTGTGTGTGGACTACTGGTGGGAGCTATTAATGAATATTGGATTCAGTTCTATATTCAGAAAATCGGTGCCTCAGTATGTCGAATATTATGTCGAAATGTGGATTCTATTCCAATCATGATTAGCAAAATCCTATGATAACAGACATTTATTGGTATTTAGACTGGCACACATTTAACTCGTTTCTGATAGAGTGTGTTACCAGCTCAAGTTAACGCATTAATTAAGCAACTGCAAATCTTAACTCTAACTAAATCGTATAATCAGTGACAGGTGGACTAACTGGTTTCATTTGAATTATCTGTGGTGTCGCTGTTGTAAATGTTATGTATAATTTTTTTTTCGAAAGGCGATTTTGGTTTTAAGAAACAGTTGCCTATGATGAAAATGTGTAATACCATTTTTTTATGAACAACATGCAGCGGCTGTGATTGTGAAGAAGCACAATGCCACTCAACAACATTCCATGTCGTTTGTCCTGAATGCTCCGGCGTATTCGATGAAGGATCTGATAGTGCCAGCTTCATTTTTAATCTATCGTCTACGCATAAATTCCATGAGTGGGACGCCCTTTCGAAACCAAAACATCTTGGTCACAACCATTTTGGTGCTCAGATTTATTTTCTCTTGAGGATAGTGAATGGTCCCATTCGACTGACTAACGCTTTGCTTTTGTATGTTTATGTGTCACGTCACCACTAACAATGTTGTTGAAAAACGTGTCGTCATCTTTGTTGGACCTTATGGACAATCTCAGTGCAGCTCCCTTGTGTCATTTTTTGTATTCATCTCAAAAGTTGAGAAACCCAGATGGGCAACAGTTCTCTGTAGCCCAAATAAATACTAAGAAGTTGGTAAAGGCCGTGAAGTTTCAAGCTCATTCCATCAACAACGAAACGTCTCTCATGTTAAATTTTTTCCTCAATTCTTGACTCGAGTTTATCAGTCACAACTAGAGTTATAGAACTGCCGTAGGCTACAAGAAGTAAAGTTAGACTACGGTAGTTTTCCCAGTAGTTTTGGTCAATTAAAGATGTACCCACTTTACATTAGATGCGTTGCGTCTTGTTGAGCGTTAAATCTTGACGATCGCTTTCTTTGCATAGGGGATCAGCGTCTTACTAGATTCCGCTCCGCTAGAAACCAAACGTAAAAACCGTCTAGAAACTGAACGAGGACATATATGGGGTCTGGTAACCTTTGGAATATTTTTGTTCTACGAAGTTATAATCTTGTCTGTTACTTGAAAGCAAGCAGTTCTTACTACAATATAAGTTTCATTCGAAAACTGATGATTTGTAACATGAAACAGAGGGGTGTTGTAATAAAAGTAAAGAAAACAACACTGATCTATCATACAGAGCTAGAAAGTGCAATTTCCCCAACCAAAATGTAAAATAAAAAAACCTCAATAGAAAAATACATCAAACCTCGCTTCACTACTTCGTCTAACTTGGTGAAGGAAGTTCTGCTGAGTATATATATAAAAAATTGGAAATTTGTGATAAGGACTATGGTCCAAACTGCTGGGGTCATCGGTCCTTAGCCTTACATACTACTTAATCTAACTTGAATTAACGTACGCTATGGACAACATACATCCATGCCCGAGGGAAGAGTCGAACCTCCGACGGGGAGAGCCATGCAAACCGTGCAATGCGTCCCAGACCACGCAGCTACCCCACGCGGCCCAAGTAAGCTGTACTTCTATTGAAAGTGATTGATTCGGTTACCTAAAGGCGCAGAAGTTAAGCGAGCAGCTAATTTTCATTACTTATAACGTGTAATTTATACTTTGTACAGACATAAAATACAAATTAGACTAACATTCTACGATTTGCGGTTCTAATTACGTGTAAAATAGACAACCAAACAAATAAAAGAACAAGGAGAAGTCGTCGTTTCCCTGTTTCTCTCTTACACATTCATTTATGTTGTTTTCCCTACCAGTACTAAAAATACTACTGGTAATCCTACAAATTACTACGTCATTTGTAGTATACCAAAACTACCGAACTTTGGTAGAGTTCAACTCTAGTCGTAACATTCAGCAACAGTAATGCAATACGGAAGTCACACACAGCTGGTCGCTTATGCAGTCAGAATAGAAAACGAATATTCCTGCTAACTGTTAACATCATATAGGCGCCAACGATTGCTAATGTCTACAACAGGGTAAGTTTTTGAATTTAATTCGTAAACGATGTGAAATTTGAATTACAAATTCAGACTTCTTCCCGACGCAATTAGGAAAAGACATAGCATTATGATATTTCTCATACATACAGGCACTATTTCGCGATTTTTTAAATTCTATGTATCAAACATCGATCTAATTCTGAGGAAGAAATTTCTGAGAATGTACGTTTGAAGCTTTGTATGATAGTGAATCGTGGACCGTAGAAAAAAGGGAAAGAAGAGACTCAAAACGGTTAAGGAGTGGTGGTACAGAAAAGAAGGCTGTTGAAAACTAGGACCCCCAGCCGAATCGGCGAAGACAGGACACATGGAACATATTGTCAAGAAGAAGGGGCATGATAGTAGGACATGTATTAAGAGATTGGGGAGTAACTTTCACAGTATTAGACGAAACTGCAGAAGGTGAAAACTGTAGGGGAAGACTGAGCTTGGAACACATA
Source organism: Schistocerca serialis cubense (assembly GCF_023864345.2). Taxonomy (NCBI): domain Eukaryota; kingdom Metazoa; phylum Arthropoda; class Insecta; order Orthoptera; family Acrididae; genus Schistocerca; species Schistocerca serialis. The sequence continues at coordinate 652,005,417 of NC_064642.1, forward strand.
TAACTAATAATTGAGGGTGCAGAGTGCAAGTTCTACTCCGAGATGAAGAAGTTGGCAGAAGAGAGACGAATTCGCGTTGGGTCGTATGGAAATAACTAGAATATTGACGAAAAAAAGGGTATCGTCATCTTCACACGCAGAGATACTATTGATAGGTGAAATTATCGATAGCGACTCGCCGGATACTGGCATTCCATAAAGGTTTCCTCAGAACTTGCAACAAAAAGTCTCAGTTGATCACAAAAAGTTGTGACAAGCTGGTCATTCAGGTGTTCTTCTCTGGGTAGGGAATTGTAAACAGGGATCAGGGAGGACAGCCACATTGCTTTTTGGTTGTAGTCCGAAGAGGTGACTCACGTTCTTCTGCTCTGGGTTTAGCCAGCCATCAGGCCACATGATTCAGCTACTTCAGTGCTATTTTGCTAGTTCAAACGAGAGCTAAAATTTCAGAAATTTAGGGAAGCTTACTACTTCGACTACCAGCCCTTATGGTTGCATCTTTTCTCGTGAGTCGTGATAGGTAAACTGTTGATTTTACCGATGGCAGCACATCACCGAGCCACTAGAACATCTATGCCGTCGCTCTGATAACGCTAAATATTCTAGTAGTTTTTTATATAGTAGTGGTAAGATAGCGATTGCATTAAATACTTTAACAGAAACAGCCAGTGCAGATCGTAATAATCGCTTGTTTATTAGCTTACACTGAAGAACCAAAGAAACTGGTACACCTCTCTAATATCGTGTAGGGCCCCAGCGGGCACGCAGAAGTGCCGCAACACGACTTGGAATGGATTCGACTAGTGTAGTGCTGGAGGGAATTGACGCCATGAATCCTGCAGGCTTGTCCATAAATCCGTAAGAGTAAGAAGAACAGCACGTTGCAAGGCATCCCAGATATGCTCAATAATGTTCATCTCTGGCGAGTTTGGTGGCCAGCGGAAGTGTCTGAACTCAGAATAGTGTTCCCGGAGCCAGCCTGTAGTAACTCTGGACCTTTGGGGGGTTTTCATTGTCCTGCTGGAATTGCCTAAATGCGTAGGGACCCACAGTGGACATGAATGCATGCAGGTGATCAGACAGGATGCTTACGTACGTTTCAGCGGTTCAATATCTCTTCAAATACACACGCCCAACACCATTACAGAGCCTCCTCCAACTTGAGCAGTCCCCTGCTGACATGCAGGGTCCATGGTTCTTGAGGTGGTTTCCGTACCCGTACACGTCCATCCGCTAGATACAATTTGAAACGAGACTCATCCGACCAGTTAACATGTTTGCAGTCATCAACAGTCTGATGTCGGTGATGATGATCCCAGGCGAGGTGGGCAATCATCAAGGGTATACGAGTGGGCCTTCGGCTCCTAAAGCTCATATCGATGTTGTTACTTTGTGCAGTTCGCACGCTGACAGTGGTTGATGGCCCAGCATTGAAATCTGCAGCAATTAGCGGAAGGGTTGCACTTCTGTCACGTTGAACGAGTCTCGTCGTTGGTCGCGTTCTTGCAGGAACTTTTTCCTGCCGCAGAGATGTCGGAGATCTGATGTTTTACCGGATTCCTGATATTCACGGTACACTCGTGAAATGGACGTACTCGAAAATCCGCACTTAATCGCTACCTCGCAGATGCTGTGTCCCATCGCTCGTGCGCCGATTATGACACCATGTTCAAACTCACTTAAATCTTGATAACCCGCCACTGTAGCAGCAGTAACCGATCTAACAACTGCGCCAGACACTTGCTGCCTTACACACGGGTGCCGACTAGACATACACACGGGTGCCGACCGCAGCGCGGTATTTTGCTTGTTTTGTGTTCGAATATGCATTTCTATACCAGTTTCCTTGGCGCTTCAGTGACGCTGTTCCCGGCCGCACTTTGTTTAAACTGGTTAAATGGAAAAGAACTGGTTAAATGGAAAAGCAAGGAAACACAACGAAAACAGAAAGCACCCGTTTATAATGTGTATGGGAATTGGATATACATCCTAACCTACTTCTCTCCTCCCCCCCACCCCGTCTCTGTCCACTTCTTGCACCCCCTGTCGTCGTCCATCTCATCCTTCTTCCCCCTTTGTCCATATATCACCTCGTCCCCTCTTCCGCTGTCAATCTTCTCTTTCCTGCTCTCTCTTCATCTCCTCCTGCCCTCTCTCTCTGTTCACAACCATCTCCCCCATTTCTATGCCCATCTCTCTGTCCCTTCCTCCCTCCCTCTCCTTCCATCTCATTGATTACACTTTCCATCTCCATTTAGTCCTTCCCATCTCTCCATCTCTGACCTTAAGCTTTGTCTATAGTTATTGCATATTCAGATTAAATAGTAGTACTGTAAACATAAGCCAAAAAGCATTCCCGTTTTGCTAACAACGTTTCACTAAAAATCGTAAATTTTCGTAAGTTCGTCACCAATTCCTTTGAAATTTTGACACATGGATGCATTAAAATACGCACTTGCTTACGTATACCTACTACAGTGCCATGGCTTTCCAGTTGGTATATATAGACACACACGTATTCGAAAACAACATTGTGTCAATGTTTCACAGTAATTGGGGAAGAACTTTGGGAGATTTACGATATTTTAGTAGCGGACATTTACTTTTTTACAGTTTTATTTATATAGATTACGGTAAATGTTTCGTTTTAATCGACCACCACCAGACCAAAGGCTCCATGATGACGTTTGGAGGCTGTGATGAAGATGATGATGTTTGGTTTGTAGGGCCTTCAACTGCACGGTAATCAACCTCCGTACAAGGACCGAATTTTTCACAATCCAATCCAATCATCTGATGATGGTGATGATGATGATGATGAAATGATGAGGTCAACACAAACACCCAGTCCCCGGGCAGAGAAAGACCCCAACCCGTCTGGCAATCGAACCCGGGACCCCTTGATCTAGACGCTGCAAAGCTAGCCATTAAACCACGAGCTGCGGACACAGAGCTGCAGTTAGTACCAAAAATTACGTCACCAACCGCAGGTGGTGACATTCATTGTGCATGTTAATTGAGGATAGCAGCGAGGACCTTATCACTGATATTCTTTCAGTCTGAACTTTAATACCACCTACCACACTTGAACGTTCCTTTTATTATCTTTCCTTTCTGCGTAATTTGTGGACAAAGCCTGGAACATTGCCTTACGTCTTTATAATCCGAGCGCTTTTCTTTCAGTCTTCCTTTCTTTTTGTTTCCAAGATAACTTCCTATGTAGTAAGCAGTAACTTATGTCTTTATGACGAAGTGATTGTGCCTTTGAGCTTCTGTTAGCACGAGGCCAGCGCTCAGATGCCGGAGATGACGATACCTCAACTATAAGCTTGACGCTCGGTGCAGCACTAAGCGACCCCGGGGATATGCTACGTTGTGTGCGGTGCGGCAGCTGAGGCAGCAACCGTTAACATTCCCAGCATCCCGCTATCCCTGGAATCCTGTCAGTTCTGTTCACATTAGGACAAAACCGCCTGCAGCCGCTCGAGCCATTGCATACGCTGCTGCCGCGAGATCAGGCGTTTGTCGTGGCGGAACTCAGCGCAACTGCTCTGTTGTTCGGATGTGCCGCAAGACGTGTGATGCTCTCAAACGTCTCTACAGTGGGCAAGAACACACTTTTACATTGCAGAAGTTTTAACCTGCCTCCATGAAACATCATAAATAATTACTCAAGAAACCATATTCCTGCGTACATAACAACGAATTCGCCGAGGCAACACCAAACAAAATGTTCTCGTGCTTCCAGCAGCGTCAGGTTCTAAAATTGCTACGAGCTCCCGACCAAGTAATACTTTGACACTGTCGAGTGCTGATGGGCTGTTAGTACACTGCGGGCTGTGACGTCATAGTAGTCACCAAATTTGGGTGGAATGATAGTGAATTGGTGTCCAAAACACATACTCCTCTTTTTTTCCTCAGGAGAACAAGTTCAGAGCTCACGGTAAACTCATAATTACATGTTTCTTCAGAAAATTATGACACAATAGTACCTTCTATCATAGGGAATACATCTGTTGTTGAAACTTTTTAACTAGAAACACATTTTACGGCACTTCCAGGCTTTGTCGCATGTTAGGCAACACGATTACGTGTATATGAGAACGACACTTGCGTGAGTCTCCTTTTTATCTTATCTTGTAGATGTCTAGCTTTTCTTCAGTCGTGGAACTGCAGTAGTCACGTCCATATTTTTACACTATCTAACACACGGAGCACATTATTTTAATCTTGAACAACACGAACCTAAGAATAAGTATGTTTCACACACAGCTTAACACGGAGGTGGTAGCGAACCTGACCGCCATGAGCTCTTTCACGTAGACCACTTGTTTCCCAGGGTGCTTTAAAATTTCGTTCGTGTCATAACTGTCAATGCTCTCTGTGAGAGAGCTATTGTACTACGATCCATATACATAGATGCGCCTGTCTAGTAATTATAAGTGGTGTCAGCCCATTTTGCAATTTGTCTTAAGCCCACCACTAGCCAGCCAACTCAACCATAAATGTGAGGACTGATCGGAAAGTGAGGTACGATAGGTCGCGGAATGGAAATCGGATGAAGCTTTGCGCAGATTTGTTCGGTAGTGTATATATGGTTCTCGGGCGAGACGTCGGATGTCATAGTGAAAACTCCACAATATTTCGTCAGCGCAACTGGCCAACATCTTCAGGTGCGACGAACACACTGCTAAGGCAGGACCAGGGCTCCCCTTTTATTCCAGTTTTAGGCAGGAAGTGCGCATGCGTGGGGGTACCAAATTCGATGGCCAATAGCGACGATATCAACTGATAGCTGGAAGGACAGTAACGCCACCTACAGGATGAAGAACCAAATACTTCGGCGCACGCGCGGAGGCTGCCGCCGCTGCTTTGCGCTGCCATCGGCTGCCCCAACGACCTGTCGGAAGCCGCAAGCAGTACAGCGCGTCCACGTAGGCGCCTTAATTATTTCACGCAGAGTTACTTGCCTGTTAGCACTGACGAATCTACGCGATCGCCGCTGCCTTCGTTCGTCAAGAGAAGACCGTCTGCCACTGTGTTGTCCATGGTGAGGGGTAATGTCCTAAATCGGGTATTTTCGGCACGCTCTTGGCACTATTTATCTCGGAGTATCGAATTCCCCAACGATTTTCGAAACAAAATGTCCCATGCATCTAGTTTCAGCTAGCTTTCCGCGTTCATAGTATATTATTTCCCGTCGTTCGTCCATAATCACGGCGTAAACCTTTTCACATGAAACAGCTAAGTACAAATGATAGCTCACCACTGCACTCCCCTGTTTTTACGTTGTGTACACGATACTACCACCATTTGTACTCTTATATCCGCATGTCACTATCCCGTGACTTTTGTTACCTCAGTGTGATCAAGAACTAAAGTTAAAGCAATTACAGCCGTCGGTCGCAATAAATTGTCTTTTGACCTGGTTTCGACACTTTTATGAGTTCTTTCATCAGAAATTAAACATTCAAATTGGCCTATGACATAAGCCTAAAATTATGGAAAAAAATTTTTATATAAAAAGTATAAGTACTAAAAGTACAAGAAAGAAACAGTGCTTACATGTTACGTATAAAATAAATATCAAGCGATAAAGCTTTAATCACAAAGTTATTAAAAAAGAATACATGAAGAACTGTAATTTGTAAACGGTCACTGACTACGCAGCCATGTTTAAAAGTTTATGACCAAGAACTGATATTTTTTTTAAGACGCTCGATGCCGTCATGGCCAAGCGGGCTGATTTTCAGTATTTATGGTAGTTATTCATCTCGTTTTCCACTGGTCCTTCTACTTGTTCATGCATTAAGTCTAAAAAGTCAGAATCGCATAGGTATTCACTTAGCCGGCCGCGGTGGTCTCGCGGTTCTAGGCGCTCAGTCCGGAACCGCAAGACTGCTACGGTAGCAGTTTCGAATACTGCCTCGGGCATGGATGTGTGTGATGTCCTTAGGTTAGTTAGGTTTACATAGTTCTAAGTTCTAGGGGACTGATGACCACAGATGTTAAGTCCCATAGTGCTCAGAGCTATTTTTTTTTTTTTTTTTTTTGTATTCACTTACATGGTATAGGTTACCAGCATCGAGGTAGCAATTTTCATGCGCTGAAACAGCATGTGTTTCCGGCATAGCAACAAGCTTCTCAAGATGCAACATCGAATGCAAGAGTGTTTACCTGCCTTGGAGTGGGAGGGGGGGGGGGTCGGCTCATACCTCATACTGATGCTGGACGTCAGCTCCGAATCAAGTGAAATTAAGGTGCAATTTAATACTAGTTAGGAGACGGACGTCTCCATGAAGTTTGGTAAATACCGAACTGCCGCTTCATGTTGTATTACATTTTATTCATCAGTGGTACGTGAAGAAGGCAAAGAGCTGTCTAACATAGACGCCTATCTAGTTTGATTTAACAATTGTCTCTCTCCTCCTCCCCCCCCCCCCCCCCCCCTCCCCTGCCGCAACCCCACCACCTGACTAAGAATATAACACTTTATAGCACTCATCAACAATCAGATAGCTGGAAACCGCCTCATTAGATCGCTCGTGAGCAAATAGGAACTGGTAATGAGGTATGCTTTATTTCCGATGCTATATGGCGGGTTTAACCATATGATCCGAAGGTTATGTTCTACAAAAGTGTATATAGCCGTTTATAAACGTTCTCGCCGAAAAGCAAAACGTGGAACGTAATGCCTCTCCTGTCACGAAGTACATAATTGTATGCTTTATTGCAGGGCATTTAGGTCTCGAAACCAACATGAACGAATCATTAAGATCGAAGCTATATTGTGGTAGTATGGGATCGTAAGGGAGAGCGCCCTCCCTTCTTAACCTAAAATGCACGAAAGAAAAGATAATTTTTTTCAATCACATCCCTTCAGAATGACATGTACTATGTTATGCTGTGAGAATATCCATTACCCGGCGAGAATTGAAGATATAAACACATTTTCAGTCTTTCAATTAGATTGTTCTCCTCTACCCGCACAGTAAGTACAGATTGTTGAAAAAAAGAATTACCTAATTTCATACTAGAAAAATAGAGGAAAGTGAAAAATATTTGCTCTTTGTTGCAATGTTATTGTATTTGTTCTAGAATTAGATTAGAAAAGGCTTTTAATTACTCAACAGACATTACAGAATGGCAATTTGTATTGACAGAGCCGGCATGGCCCATAATTTGAAAAGATCACTGTTATGTGCAAGCCGTGGCATAGCTCGTGTTAATTGGCTCAGAATGAAGTATGATGGCGTCCGTTCAACAGAAAGTTTTTAGCTCACTGCAACTGAATAAATGTCAATCAGTGACTGTGGTACAGCATACCTTCGGTGACTGGTATTGCCTATTGATAGTGACAGGACGATATGCAATCCTAATAGATCAGATTGTCTTCGTACTTCTGATCAAATAATGGAGAGCATTCAGCAAGGTTGTGAGAGGAGCCCACGAAAGTTTACTCATCGCGCAACAGAGAACTTGAAATTACCCATGTTTGGCAAACATTAAGACGGCATCTAATCCACTTACCATAGGGACTACAATCACTAATATTTCTTCATGTTAGTGGTAAGAGGTAATGTGTTGTCTGTAACAGTCTCTTAGTAGGGTTGAAACACAACAGATTTTTATCGCTATAAATTTTCAGTGTGAAACAGAAGTTCGTATTGACGGTAAAGTTAATCAGCATAAACCTGTAGAACCTCCATCCAGTAGCTGAATGTAGGACTGGCCTAAGGTGTACGTATTTTGTGCCATTTCGTATAAAGAGCAGTGTGGCGCATTCTTCTTGGAGCACAACACGATGATAGGGATGTTGCTTTGAAATATGGGAGACGTAGCCTGAGGAGAATATCGTTTTCCTGTGGGGTAGAGTTCCACTAGACTGAGGTGGAAATTTATCATTGACTCCCTGTCTCAAAGCTGGATAAGAAGCACGGGAGCAATGATTTCGTTTCAAAGTCCAGTTTCCTTCGCTGTCCTTCTGCGGTCAGTGCTCCTGTATAGTTTCTCATCCCCTTACCATTGATGGGACAGCCATCCTCAACCATCCTTTTTAAGGTGGGCATAGTTAAAGGAAAGCGGTTTTGTTTCCTCTTCATCCCGTAGGATCATTGAACTTAACAACAAAATGTAACAGTGGCTTTGTCGATGAAGAAACATTGCATGAACTGTATGATTAATATAGCGAAGAAGGCACCATTTGCTTGTGCTAGTCTACTTCTTATGTCCTCTTCGTTTCGTCCGACACGTGTTATTTCAGTTCCAAGATGGCAGACTTCGTCTTAGACGTGCTTCTCTATTTATCACTAATCTCACTTCTGTTACTTCTCAATACTTTCATCTTTCTTTGATCTACTTTCAGTCCACATTCTATGATATCTACACAGTTCCTTACATTCAGCATGCCGTATATTTTTTCTTGAATCTCACTGAGATTCACTTGTCACTTAGCACTGATATCCTTTTATCCTAAATTTTAATCCTGCTCCTAATCGTTTATTTTTCATTACTTCTTCTTCAACGTTCAGGTGGACAGTAGCGCAAAAATATTTCGCCCCCGTCGTACATGCTTTCTATTACAAGCACTTCTCTATTCGTTATCCATTCTTACGATTCTCTTTTTGTTCTTGTGTATATTGTATACTACTTCTACAGCTTCCATGTGCTATTCTGCTGATTTCAATCTTGCGCTATTCTACGTTGTCGAACCCAGTTCCCAGATCGACAGGACCTATGAAAATGTCTTGATTTTTCTTTATTCCATTAGATGTAGTAGCCCCTCCGGTGGCATTAGATTTCCCAGTGCCAAACTAATCATCAACAAATAGCAATTTTCTTTTCTTGAGTTCAGACTGTATGGTCTCGCCTTATCTTCCGTTATGTATTTTCAGGATTGAGTGGGCGGTATTTTTTCGAAAATCTGGTGATATTTTATCGATATCATTAATAATATGGCAAGAGAATTTTTAGCACCCTCTGAGTATTACAGAATTTGAACCTGTTTTGTTGTATCTTCTCAACAATAAATGTAGTGCCATCAGGTGGTGCTTTTTGAAACAGTCTGCAGCCATCTCGGTTGAACTTCTTGTATTCCGGGCTGTACTGACGGATTGGCGAAATAGGCCTCTGACAAGGGCACAGGTACAGAGAGACACAAAACTGGACGACTAGAAAAATACGAATGAAGACACGGTATATAAATCGGAAGTACACGAATACTTCGACCTCTTGTTTCCCTGCTTTCTTCCAGCGAGAAGAGGCTTTTTCCTGGGTCGGCGACCGTAAAGTAACAAGAAAACGACTACTGCCGGACAGAAATGTTTTCATGACAAAATTTATGTGACAACAGTGTTCACACAGCTGCTGCGTACACAGTTCGCTCATGCTCTAAAATGGAATTATCGCTGTTATCTCGCTACGATACTGTAAAAACTCGAAGGTCGGTGAGCGGTTACTGAAGCAATAGTGCTATTTGGTCGAAGGATTGTTGCCGATATGTGTCAACTTGGAAATGTAGCGAGGCCTGACGGTGGTGGAACAAAACAATAAGCCGGTCGTAAAATGTAATGTACTTGTCACTCGTCTGATCATCTTTGTAGTTTAGTCCCTTTAAACAACAACCAACCAACTTGTTGTTCCAACGTGTACTTTAGCTGTTCACAAGTTTCGCTCGCTACGATCTGTTGCGTAAATGAAAAAGAGTTCAAGAATAAACTTTCTGTGACCTGTTAGTCATTAAACTTACTTTTCTTGGCAGTAGAACACGACACAGGTGCCGGCCGCTGTGTCGAGCGATTCTAGGCGCTTCAGCCCGGAACCATGCGGCGGCTACGGTCGCAGGATCGAATCCTTCCGCGGACATGAATGTGTGTGATGTCCTTAGGTTAGTTAGGTTTAAGTAGGTCTAAGTCTAGGGGACTGATGACCTCAGATGTTAAATTCTATAGTGCTTAGAGCCGGTTGAACCATTTGAACGACACAGGTGTAATAAGTGATTTCTTTGTGCTTGTTTCTCAAAAAGCAGAGAAATACCCTATCAAATTAGAACAAAAATATAGTTCCTGGAAAGAGATGTTTCCTAAGCTATATCTGAAACTCATACAGAGTTCGTTATTTATGTATTGCAATGATACTAGTAATTTTTCAGCAGCGTACATTGACAAAAAAGTAGTAACACCATGAAGGAGTTGCACGACATAAAGGAAAGATGGTTGGCGTGTTTCCACGTCTGAAACATGTTGTCCGTTCAGATCTCGCACCAGTCAGCTCAAGCATGCATGTCCGAAGTGAACAGTCTACTGACCCATAGTCAACACGGATTTAGAAACCATCGTTTTTATGAAAGATAACTAGCTCTTTACACATACGAAGTGTTGAGTGCTATTGGGATGATTCAAGTCACGTTTGCTTCAAGTATTGTGTCGTTCGTGAACATTAGTTACCTTTGAGACTGGACGTGGTGAGTTGATGTTAATGAAGAATGCCTTTAAGGCGACATAGACGGCCTTACCGACACCTCAGTGAGTTTGAACGAGGTCGTAGGGTTGCGAGCAGCTGGATGTTCCTTCTGTGATATTGCAGAGGGAGTTCGCAGTAAAGTTGGCACTAGGTGCTATTAGCGATGGTCACGGAAATGTGTGTCGCGAGAAGATCGTGATCTGGTTGGCCACGTGGACACTACCGAGAGGAGAGACGTTCGTGCTCGGCGTATTGCTCTGATGGATCGTCCCTGCATCTGAAGCAGCAATCTGAACAGCAGTTAGCGATACAATGAACTGTCAGAAACCGAGTCAGTCGCCCTGTAGAGTGCATTCCACTGACCCCAAACCGCCGCTGTTTGCGACTTCAGTGGTTTTACGCGATAGCTCATTCTAAGGTAGGGTGGAAATCTGTTGTCTCTTCTGATGAAAGCTGGTCCCACCTCGTTGGCAATGATGGACGAGTATTGGTTAGTAGGACAGTTGAAGGCCTGCATCCGAACTGTATGTGTACTAGACAAGCGGGACCTTCCCCAGAAGCTGTGGTCTGGAGTGCAATTTCGTATGACAGCAGAAGCACTTCAAATGTTCAAATGTGTGTGAAATCTTCTGGGACTTAACTGCTAAGGTCATCAGTCCCTGAGCTTACATACTACTTAACTTAAATCATCCTAAGGACAAACGCACACACCCATGCCCGAAGGAGGACTCGAACCTCCGCCGAGACCAGCAGAAGCACTCTTGTGGTTGTCCGTCAGTCTGCTGATTTGACCTCTAATACTGCTATTTATGAACAACATTCCATTGGGTGGTTTCCAACAGGGTAACGCTCGCCCACATGTCGGTGTTGTAAACCAATATGCTCTACAGACTATCCACATGTTTCCTTGGCCAGATCGATCACCAGATATGTGTGCAATCGAACACATAAGGGAAAAAAATCGCACGATACCTCCAGCGTCAGCCACAAACGGCGTTAATCACCCTTTATTGACAGACGTAGTGCAACAATCATGAAATTCCGTCCCACAAACTGACATCTGTCACTTGTGCAGCACAATGCACGCACGTTTGCATATTTGCATTAAACATTCTGGCGGTTACACCGTTTATGAAAGCACCAGCATTACACATTTGCAATGGCTAAGATAGCGCTTACATTAACTTGCGATCTTGCAATGTTAAACACTTAAATATGTTACCTAGATAAATATATTCCCTAAATTTCATTGTTGTTTTTGTGGTCTTCAGTCCTGAGACTGGTTTGATACAGCTCTCCATGCTACTCTATCCTGTGCAAGCTTCTTCATCTCCCAGTACCTACTGCAGCCTACATCCTTCTGAATCTGCTTAGTGTATTCATCTCTTGGTCTCCCTCTACGATTTTTACCCTCCACGCTGCCTTCCCATGTTAAATTTGTGATCCATTGATGCCTCAGAACATGTCCTACCAACTGGTCCCTTCTTCTTGTCTAGTTGTGCCACAAACTCCTCTTCTTCCCAGTTCTATTCAATACCTCCTCATTAGTTATGTGATCTACCCATCTAATCTTCAGCATTCTTCTGTAGCACCACATTTCGAAACCTTCTATTCTCTTCTTGTCCAAACTATTTATCGTCCATGTATCACTTCCATACATGGCTACACACCATACAAATACTTTCAGAAACGACCTCCTGACACTCAAATCTATACTCGCTGTTAACAAATTTCTCTTCTTTAGAAACGCTTTCCTTGCCATTGCCAGTCTACATTTTATATCCCTCTACTTCGACGATAATCAGTTATTTTGCTCATTTCCTACTCTAAGTCCCTCAGCATCACCCGACTTAATTCGACTACATTCCATTATCCTCGATTTGCTTTTGTTGATGTTCATCTTATACCCTCCTTTCAAGACACTGTCCATTCCGTTCAACTGCTCTTCCAAGCCCTTTGCTGTCTCTGACAAAATTAGAATGTCATCGGTGAACCTCAAAGTTTTTAGTTTTTCTCCATGGATTTTAATACCTACTCCGAACTTTTCTTTTGTTTCCTTTATTGCTTGCTGAAAATACAATTTCAATAACATCGGGGATAGGCTACAACCCTGTCTCACCCCGATTCCAACCACTGCTTCCCTTTCATACCCCTCGACTCTTATAACTGCCATCTCCTTTCTGTACAAATTGTAAATAGCCTTTCGCTCCCTGTATTTTACCCCTGCCACCTTCAGAATTTCATTACCCTTCAGTAAATAGTTTTCAATGTTGCGATTAACTTCCGTCAGTGTAGTTAATTTAAGTGATATTTGAATATTGCTTCATTCTTTGTTAATGTGCGTTGGAAGACTTTTTTTTCTTAATCTGTTTTGTAGAAGTGTATATTACAGTGTAAAGTGGAGGGGAAAGTGGGAGGGGTGTGGAACTTTGACGTACCACTTGGGTATAGCTCAGTTCGTACCACTTCAACTTTTCCTTAGAAATTATTCATTGCCCTATATTCTACTAGATTCTAGCAGAAGGTTGCTGTAGAGTTATCGTGGAGTACCCACCGAGTATGTGTGGCATTAAAAGACGCAGCGGTGGCGCCGGTAATTGGGTACGGGTAGTGATTGAAGGACGGAGCGCGGAGGCATGTAAATCCGTGCCCGGCCTGCTCGTAACCGGGAGAGCTAGCGCCCCCTGGGGAGGCGGGTCGGCCGCCCAACTCCTGATAGAAGAGCCGGGCTGCCTGATGGTCAGGAGAGCGCGGCCGGCCCCTGGGATAGCCGCAACCTGCGGGCCAGCCCAGCCAGAGCGCCGAGCGCCGGCCGCACTACCCGGCGTCAGCGACCACTGTGCGGCGTCACGTATTCAAAACAATTGGTGGGGCTGCAGATCTCCCAGAATTCTGAGTCTAATTCAAAAATTAAATATCAAAAAGCGAGAAAAAATACTGCACCTCTCAGCTCAAGCACGCATGTCCGAAATGAACGGTCTACTGACCCACAGTGTGACCGCTCAATGTTATTCAATACCATTACGACGACGCCCACCCATCGACGTCAGCACTCGTGGTGTCACTCGCCTTCATACATGGCAGTGGACGTTTGAAAATTCGTGACGCTAGCTCAATTGATTCCCGGCTGACTCTTAATTCAATTACTGCCACGGGTGTGAGGAGAAAGAACACATCCTGGTGATACCAGCATTACGCGTATTTAGATGTTCGATTAATCTGAATGGTCTGCAATGTTCCAGCGATTCTATTCGCACTCTATGCTGATCCACTGACAAGGATCACTTTCGCAGACAAACATGCAAGTACGTAATGGATGTTCAGTTTCTCAATATAGGTCGTCGCACTCACACATTATACATCCGCTGTAAGAACAATTTCATGCATTTACATTTTAGGTGTCCCACAATATTGGTTGGCTAAATATTATGACGATACGTTGCATACAACTTCCACAGATATTGTTTATCATGTAGTCAAGACTACGTAATGAAGCCAAAATCGTGGATAAAATTGAAATGTAGTTTGTTTATTAACACTTTTCTTTTCACTAACTAAATATGAAATATGAATCGGGATTGGAGGTGATGATCCTATCCTTTTCAGTATAGAATGGTCGATATCGTGTTCTGAATAACGGGTGTCATGTAATGTCCAAATATCGACACGACCCAGGCTCTCAATTCGGCACTTAAATGTCTGTTCTTCGCTCTCGAAATGTTCGATGTGATTGCCTTTGACACGCAGGGTTCAATTTAACGGTGTATGCACTGTTTTTAGTATTTTAGGTCCCCGTAAATTAATATCTGGTAGTTAATAAGCGAACTATTTTTATGCTGGCGCGTTAGTTGTATCAGCTACCCCCGCAACCGTCCAGGAATAAGATTCTCTTAATATTCCGCGCACATGCGTTTCACAATTTTATAAAATGCAGAATTACGTAAACTAAAGCTTTCCGTTGCGTCCAACTTTCGTGGGTTCCACAACCATAATACACTCCTGGAAATGGAAAAAAGAACACATTGACACCGGTGTGTCAGACCCACCACACTTGCTCCGGACACTGCGAGAGGGCTGTACAAGCAATGATCACACGCACGGCACAGCGGACACACCAGGAACCGTGGTGTTGGCCGTCGAATGGCGCTAGCTGCGCAGCATTTGTGCACCGCCGCCGTCAGTGTCAGCCAGTTTGCCGTGGCATACGGAGCTCCATCGCAGTCTTTAACACTGGTAGCATGCCGCGACAGCGTGGACGTGAACCGTATGTGCAGTTGACGGACTTTGAGCGAGGGCGTATAGTGGGCATGCGGGAGGCCGGGTGGACGTACCGCCGAATTGCTCAACACGTGGGGCGTGAGGTCTCCACAGTACATCGATGTTGTCGCCAGTGGTCGGCGGAAGGTGCACGTGCCCGTCGACCTGGGACCGGACCGCAGCGACGCACGGATGCACGCCAAGACCGTAGGATCCTACGCAGTGCCGTAGGGGACCGCACCACCACTTCCCAGCAAATTAGGGACACTGTTGCTCCTGGGGTATCGGCGAGAACCATTCGCAACCGTCTCCATGAAGCTGGGCTACGGTCCCGCACACCGTTAGGCCGTCTTCCGCTCACGCCCCAACATCGTGCAGCCCGCCTCCAGTGGTGTCGCGACAGGCGTGAATGGAGGGACGAATGGAGACGTGTCGTCTTCAGCGATGAGAGTCGCTTCTGCCTTGGTGCCAATGATGGTCGTATGCGTGTTTGGCGCCGTGCAGGTGAGCGTCACAATCAGGACTGCATACGACCGAGGCACACAGGGCCAACACCCGGCATCATGGTGTGGGGAGCGATCTCCTACACTGGCCGTACACCACTGGTGATCGTCGAGGGGACACTGAATAGTGCACGGTACATCCAAACCGTCATCGAACCCATCGTTCTACCATTCCTAGACCGGCAAGGGAACTTGCTGTTCCAACAGGACAATGCACGTCCGCATGTATCCCGTGCCACCCAACGTGCTCTAGAAGGTGTAAGTCAACTACCCTGGCCAGCAAGATCTCCGGATCTGTCCCCCATTGAGCATGTTTGGGACTGGATGAAGCGTCGTCTCACGCGGTCTGCACGTCCAGCACGAACGCTGGTCCAACTGAGGCGCCAGGTGGAAATGGCATGGCAAGCCGTTCCACAGGACTACATCCAGCATCTCTACGATCGTCTCCATGGGAGAATAGCAGCCTGCATTGCTGCGAAAGGTGGATATACACTGTACTAGTGCCGACATTGTGCATGCTGTGTTGCCTGTGTCTATGTGCCTGTGGTTCTGTCAGTGTGATCATGTGATGTATCTGACCCCAGGAATGTGTCAATAAAGTTTCCCCTTCCTGGGACAATGAATTCACGGTGTTCTTATTTCAATTTCCAGGAGTGTAGTTTCCCAAGAGTATTTTTCCAAGCTAACACAAAGTTCGAATTATGTTGTCGGAATCATTTTCACTTCACCCGACAATAAACGTCTCTGATCACTTCGTCACACGTAATGTATTTTAAATGTACTTGAAGAGTCTTTAAGTAATCTCCTTACCGAATTTCGCAGTCGCGTACCACTTTTTCATCGACTAGCCCGATCGCGATAACTGAAAGTAGAGAGGTCAATAATGTGTTACATGTTGTTTTATATGTATTACAAAACAAACGCGCCCCTATATCTTTCTGTCCCGCTTGGTCTTTGCTACTTTGATTTTTACTACTTTTCATTATATTGCTTCTTACTAATACTGTGCAGTTATTAATGTTTCGTATTAGTTTCCCCTTTTTAATTCTTCCAAAATAAAGTATATTTATCCCCGATTTTAATTAATATGATGCTAATTGACACGCCTGCCCGCAAAGTACCGTTATAACAGTCAACACGGATTTAGAAACAATCGTTCTTATGAAAGATAACTAGTTCTTTACACACACGAAATGTTGAGTATTGACAGCGGATGTCAAATTGGTTGCGTAATTCTAGATTTCCAGAAGACTTTTGACACTGTATCACACAAGCGTCCCTTAGCGACATTGCGTGAGTATGGGATATCGTCTCTGCTATGTGACTGGATTCCTGATTTCCTGTCGAAGAGGTCGTAGTTCATAGTAATTGACGAAAAGACATGGAGTAAAACAGAAGTGATATCTGGCGTTTTACAAGGTAGTGGTAAAGGCCCTCTGCTGTTCCTTACCTACTCGTATACAGGGTGGCCCATTGTTCGTGACCAGGCCAAATATCTCACGAAATAAGCGTCAAACGAAAAAACTACAAAGAACGAAACTAGTCTAGCTTGAAGAGGGAAACCAGATGGCGCTATGGTTGGCCCGCTAGATGGCGCTGTCATAGGTCAAACGGATATCAACTGCGTTTTTTAAAGTAGGAACCCCCATTTTAATTACATATTCGTGTAGTACGTAAAGAAATATGAATGTTTTAGTTGGACCACTTTCTTCGCTTTGTCATAGATGGAGCTGTAATAGTCCCCAAACGTATAAGTACGTGGTGTCACGTAACATTCCGCCAGTGCGGACGGTATTTGCTTCGTTATACATTACCCGTGTTAAAATGGACCGTTTACCAATTGCAAAAAAGGCCGATATCGTGTTGATTTATGGCTATTGTGGTCAAAATACCCGACGCACATGTGCTATGCATGCTGCTCGGTATCCTGGACGACATCATCCAAGTGTCCGGACCGTTCGCTGGATAGTTGACGTTATTTAAGGAAACAGGAAGTGTTCAGCCACATGTGAAACGTCAACCACGACCTGCAACAATCGATGATGCCCAAGTAGGTGTTTTAGCTGCTGTCGCGGCTAATTTGCACATCAGTAGCAGACAAATTGCGCGAGAGTCGGGAATCTCAAAAACATCGGTGTTTAGAATGCTACATCAACATCGATTGCACCCGTACCATATTTCTGTGCACCAGGAATTGCATGGCAATGACTTTGAACGTCGTGTACAGCTCTGCCACTGGGCACAAGAGAAATTACGGGACGATGATAGATTTTTTGCACGCGTTCTATTTAGCGACGAAGCGTCATTCACCAGCAGCGGTAACGTAAACCGGCATAATATGCACTATTGGGCAACGGAAAATCCACGATGGCTGCGTCAACTGGAACATTAGCGACCTTGGCGGGTTAGTGTACGGTGCGGCATTATGCGAGGAAAGATAATTTGCTCCCATTTTATCGACGGCAATCTAAATGGTGCTATGTATGCTGATTTTCTACGTAAAGTTCTACCGATGTTACTACAAGATGTTTCATTGCATGACAGAATGGCGATGTACTTCCAACATGATGGATGTCCGGCACATAGCTCGCGTGCGGTTGAAGCGGTATTGAATAGCATATTTCATGACGGGTGGATTGTTCGTCGTAGCACCATACCATAGCCTGCACGTTCACCGGATCTGACGTCCCCGGATTTCTTTCTGTGGGAAAAGTTGAAGGATGTGTGCTATAGTGATCCACCGACAACGCCTGACAACATCCGTCAGCGTATTGTCAATGCATGTGGGAACATTACGGAAGGCGAACTACTCGCTGTTGAGAGGAATATCGTTGTACGTATTGCCAAATGCTTTGAGGTTGACGGACATCATTTTGAGCATTTATTGCATTAATGTGGTATTTATAGGTAATCACGCTTGAACAGCATGCGTTCTCGGAAATGACAAGTTCACAAAGGTATATGTGGCATACTGGAACAATGGAAATAAAATGTTGAAACCTACCTACGGTCTGTATTTTAATTTAAAGAACCTACCTGTTACCAACTGTTCGTCTAAAATTTTGAGCCATATGTTTGTGACTATTACAGCGCCATCTACCACAAAGCGAAAAAAGTGATCCAACTAAAACATTCATATTTCTTTACATACTACACGAATACGTAATAAAATGGGGGTTCCTATTTTTAAAAACGCAGTTAATATCCGTTTCATCTATGGCAGCGTCATCTAGCGGGCCAACCATTGCGCCATCTGGTTTCCTCCTTCAAGCTGGACAAGTTTCGTGCTTTGTAGTTTTTTCGTTTGACGCTTACTTGGTGAGATATTTGCACCGGTCACGATCAATGGACCACCCTGTATAAACGATTTGGGAGACAATCTGAGCAGCCCTCTTAGGTTGTTTCCAGATGATTCTGTCGTTTATCGTCTAGTGGAAGTCATGGGAAGATCAAAACAAATTCCAAAACGATTTAGAAAAGGTATCTGTATGGTGCTAAAATTGGAATGTGACTCTAAGTAACGAAATGTGTGAGGTCATCAACTTGAGTGCTATAAGGCATCCGTTAAAGTACGGTTGCAATATAAATCGATCGAATCTAAAGGCTGAAAATTCGACTAAATACCTAGGAATTACAATTACGAACAATTTAATTGGAAAGAAAGCATAGAAAATGTTATGGGAAAGACAAACCAAAGATTGCATATTATTGGTAGAACAGCGCTACTAAAGAGACTGCCTGCACTATTCTTGTGCGACCTCTTTTGGACACTGTTGCGCTGTCTGGGATTCTTTCGAGAAATAGGGGAAGGAGTGGCGCGGGCGAGGTACAGGATTTGGAGTGGACGACACTGAAACACAGGCGTTTGCTCGTTGCGGTGGGATCTTCTCACGAAATTTCTATCACCAACTTTTTCTCCAAAAGCGAATTTACTCATATATTTTGACGCTGACCTACATAGGGAGAAGCGATCATCATAATGAAATAAAGGAAATCAGAGATCGCATGGAAAGATACCGGTGTTCGTTTTCTCCGCGCGCTGTTCGAGGTTGCAGTAATTGAGAATTATTTTGAAGATGGTTCGATGACCTCTCTGCCAGGCACTTAAGTGTGATTTTCAGAGTATCCATGTGGATGTAGAAGGAACATCGCATGGAAGTTCGGAATGACACAGGGCATGCGACTTTCATGTAAAATGTCCCGCCTGTACGGGAATATACAGAATGTATGTACGAGACAGATTGTAGGCACATGGCTGATTATATATGAAAGGTTCGGTCTATTCGTTAGTCGTGCTGGACAGCCTATTGGTAGGGCGATCGTTCCCGATAAGTGGATAATCCGGTTTGAAAGGTTGGGTCTATTCGTTAGTCGTGCTGGACAGCCTATTGGTAGGGCGATCGTTCCCGATAAGTGGATAATCCGGTTTCGAGTACCTGTGCCGCACAGATTTTCAATGTTGTCATTCCATTACGCAGCTGATGGTCGTTCATATTGGTAACTGCATATACATTTCATGCATCCTATAACTGTTCTCGTCCCAAGTATTTGCATGGAGTATATGAGTGTGAGCTTCTTTCCAGTACTTGTACTTGAATTACGTGAATGGGTGGTGTCAGTTCTTTCGGACGAGTTCATGTGATTGATTCGTCTAGATAGGCAATATATTCACTTTCTCCATTGCGGATGCACCTTCAAAGCGAATCTCAGAGTAGCGAGCATGGAGGAAATGGACAAGGACTGTAGATAGGGCGCGCTCAGTGGGAATGTGGGTCGGCCGTGGCTCGTGCCCGGAGAGTCCGCGAGGTTGCGATAACAGTCTGTCCCGGATGGCACAGTGATTAACGCGTCTGCCTAATAAGGAGATCCTGGATTCGAATTCCGGTCCAGCATACATTTTCACTTGACGCCGCTGATTCCGGGTTGTATTCCGATGCAGCTGACGTCTTTAATCCCTTCCCTTTCCTTTGCTATCTCCCCTCTACCTTAAATTTACATATGCTGTAGACGAAAGCTGCGCGTCGAACTGTCACACAAACCTGGACCTTAATTTGGGTGGACAGTATTCCGACCGACCGACTTTTTTTGCGTGCAGGTTTTGCATTCCCCCTCTTTTACATCTGAGATCTGTGCCACATCTTTTCGCTAGTAAAGTAAAGGCAATATTCTCTAAAAGATTATCGTCTTTTATCCATTCCGTCCACACGCTATCATTCGTGTTTACCTCGGAACATTAATCAAATTCACGTAACGTGATAAATAAGAAAACAGCAGTAATTTTGCTAGTCAAATAATAACTGCATTCTAGCAATAATAATAATTATAGTAGTAGTATAGGGTGTAAACGATAGCTATTTACAACACACCACAGAGGTGTAGAAGAAGTCGAGACGAACAGTTTGACACAGGTCACTTGCGGTCTATCACGTCGGGAAACAGCCTCAAGTATGCCAGCAAATGCCGTGAAAACTTTGCAAGAATTGTTCTTGAATATTAAAAAGCTGTTGATTCTGCACTTACATAATAACTCATGGATAAAATTTATCTCAGCGTTGTTTAAAATTTGACGACATAAAATTAACAATTAAATCGTGTTGTCTGGCTGACCTCCTTACTACGAAACTACAGTGCTTGTAAGGTTTCAGTTTTGTTCGAATTGTAGAAGCAATTAGCTTTTACACAACGTTTACAAAAGTCTTTTTCCTTCATAACCCTCCTCTGAAATTTTACATTGAAAATGTTAACGAAACTGCGCGAGATTTTGAATACTCTCTCGCTGTCTTACACTACGAGCTCAGTTGGGTTGTTTAGTAGGAGGAAGACATATAAACAATGATTTAACTGCTAATTTTGTGTTGTTAACATTCAGAATATTTTTATGTATAATTTACAATAGCGTCTATTTTTGATTTTGTAAGTGCAAGAATGAGGGATTTTTGTTATTCATTTACGATTTGAGCTAACCTTTCGAGCAGCGCGTATGCGCCGTTGTTTAGGTAGCGTCTGAAAGCCAATTTCAGACTGTTTCCTGTCAGTACCGGTAGTACAAGGAGAATCCTTCGTATGAGTGGTCCAAAGGTTACATATTTCAGTCAACATAAGACTAAAAAAAAAAAAAAAAAAAACGGATATACCGACCCACAACGGACTTCGCTGACTGCAACCACACTACGGAAGTATATGAACTGATGTATGGTCTTTTCTATTTATATACCTGTGGTACTGGATACACAATCAAAAAACGCATTAAAGAGCACCAACGTCACACGAATTTAAGACAAAGGCTAAAATCAGAGGTAGCGGAACACCAACAATGTCGTAAGCAAGTAATGAATTTTGTGAGCATACGAGAGCCAGCAAGTGAAAGCAACACTTACAGACGGAAAATCCGTCAAGCAGTTAAAACATCAATGAATGAGTACAGCTTCAGTAGAGGTACGGCTATAGGCTTCCGTCTTAGTGCTGTCCCTATCACAGAAGTAAACATCAAACCATGGCTGGTGAGGAACGCAACAACCAGGAAACAACCGAGGAGATATTACAACAAATTTCGTTGGTTTACTTGCTTTCGGTATTTACCCAATGACGGCCACTAACAACAGGCCCAAGATTTTTACCCAGTAACTCGAGCACGGGAACTAGCTTTCATAAGAGTACGCCACAATGTTTTGCTGACGGAGACGCCGATGGCTTCCCGAAGAACACCCCAGCAGACCGATGGAATCGTTGAATATTGAAGACGCTTGAAGAATTATATGATGCTGCCTATCGATTCAGATATTAGGTTCTGAAAGTAAAACGTTTCGTGTGAAATCTTAAAATTATTTTCTCATTCAACGCAATAGTAGCGTGAATTGCGTCCAACCTCTTCTGTCCGAGGTCAACTCATATATGCATTCTTTTTCAGGGAGCCATAATCATAAACACTGTTCTTCGAAGAGTACTTCAGTGCAAATCCCACTCAGTCTCAGTCTCTGATCGGTTTCATATGGTCCGCCAAGAATTTCTTCACTACGCCCGTCTCTTCATGTCAGTGCAGAATTTCCACCGTACGTCCTGAATTATTTCCTAGATATAATCCCATCTCTTTCCTCCCCTACACCCTTTAGAGTTTCGAACACTTCTATGGAGGGTATTTCCGACTGTCTTAACACATGCGCTATGGTACTTCACCTTCTTCTTGCGACCGCTTCGGTCGCAGGTTCTAATCCTGCCTCGGGCATGGATGTGTGTGATGTCCGTAGGTTAGTGCTCAAAGCCATTTGAACCATTTTTTGTCAGTTGTACTCCGAATATTCCTTTCTTCGCCTATTCTGCGGAGAACCTTCTCGTTCCTAATATTACCAATCCACGTTGAATTAAGGAGGTCATCTTTCTTTGCACACGATCTCGTAGTTTGTATTAATTCACGCTCATGAATCGGTGAACAGTCGATACCATGGCCTTAGCGCTTATCTGAAATTAGATGTGTTAAAACCTTACGAAGGCTTCCTTCTTGTTCGACATCCTACGCGTAACTGTTTCTTACCAGAATGTGCGTACGTCTGAAGGAAACGCCTGCTGATGTATGTATGTTCCTAGATGAGCAGGAGCATGTTACGTGACACAGAGTGTTTCAGAAACATTTATTCGACTTCCCAAATTTTCCATATAAAGGAAGACAAAAACGATAACTTGACCTTGGCGCCAGTCGTAAGTTGCTAGTTCATGTGGTTGCAGACAGGGGGCTCCCTGGTGCAGCTAGCCTGGTCACTCTCGCTCGTTCATTGTCCATTCTAAATCGAGATTAAGAATACAGTTACAAAAATTGAGTTGCAACAAAATAGGGCCATTTTCGTCGAGAGAACAGCACTGCTTCTCTTAAAGTTCGAACACACGACAATGGCACCAGCAGTTTAAACACACTGCTTGTTTGCGGGGTAAATCCGCCGAGAATTAAACATTCGTCACTTGTCTGTCTGGCATGAATTTCGGTACAGTTTCTATTTCAGACAATACGGGATTCAGAACTTGTGGGGTCCAGAACAGCCTTTGATCACAAATGTTTCCGTTATTTTAAGACCGTTTTCGATCTGATAGATTTTCACCAGAAGCACCTGTCTATCTAAACTAATAAAACACAAAAATATTACAACCAATATATGATCCGTCGAATAATGTAAGAACGGAATAAAATTATGGAATAAAATCGTGATAAACACAAATAATTCATAATGGACGATCACCCTCAGAGTATTGTTCCTTACACTAGAAGAAATTTAAGTTTATCCCAGTTTTATTATGATTTTATACCTACTGTGTGCGATTATAATATTCAAGTATTTTATGATTTGTTTTGAAGTTTAGAAGGATACATGACTCTGATGATGATCCAACAGAACAGAGCAAAGGAAAAATTATTTCGTCTAAGGCATAAACTTTGGGTCACTGCATACATCAATGTGATTACGGCACATTTCAAATAATGGCTCTGAGCACTATGGGACTCAACTTCTGAGGCCATTAGTCCCCTAGAACTTAGAACTAATTAAACCTAACTAACCTAAGGACATCACAAACATCCATGCCCCAGGCAGGATTCGAACCTGCGACCGTAGCAGTCTTGAGGTTCCAGACTGCAGCGCCTTTAACCGCACGGCCACTTCGGCCGGCACAGCACATTTCATCATACTGTATACAGTAGTTACAATCCCTGCATGATGGTTTTATAAGACAGTTTTTCGATTTGTAATTCCCCTAATGTAATTAACAACCTACTATTCAAACTAGACTGCGAAATCAATTCCAATTTCCGGCGCCGCATGAAACTATAAATGCAACTGAAACAAGCTCCGATGATTACAGCTCTAACAAGCACTTCATTTCCGTTATACACGGTCAAAGATTTGTGTAATATTTTGCTGTGAGCTAACTCTACTGGCTGACTGGTACAGCGAGGACTGTAGGGGTACAACTGAATGCCAGAGTCCTGGCCATGCACATATAAAATTATCGCCTGTGAAACGTGAAACTCGCTTCATATTCTGAACCGGGTAATACTGTATTTGGAAAATTATTTACTGAATTTCTGTCTTTGACGGTAACGTTGCAAGAAAACTGTGGCCCACTTTTATCTTCGGTTTAATCTCACTTCTTTCGTGAAAATCAAGTATGATTGTTATACTGTTAACTTTCATTTACTTTAAAACTGCTAAATGGCTGCGGCCCACAATTAGTTTGGAAAAAATTCGTTTGGTACTTAACTAACAGTGAAATGAAATGAAGTTTACGTTTGTGACAACTTCATCCAGAAAATTTATCAGACTTCGATAAAAAAAAATACAAATGACAGCAGATAATTTTAAAACTAGGGCAGCAACAGCTAAAGTAATTATACATAACTGATTGACCAATTCATGCAGTGTAACAGGTGCCTACATATAAGTGTTAAAACTATTAAGCCGCGCGATCTCGGGAAACTTGCACGGTTCGCCCAGCTCCTCCCGTCAGAGGTTGGAATCCTGCCTCGGGCATGGGTGTGGGTATTGTCCTTGGTGTAAGTTAGTTTAAGTTAGAGTAAGTATTGTGTAAGCCCAGGGACCAATGACCTCAGCGGTTTGGTCCCATAGGAACTTAACACAAATCTGAGAAAGCTATTAAAATATAAAACCGAATGAAGAGTCCAATAGTCTGCTGTAACTCTATTTGTACCCGTCGTCTAAGGGGCAGTCTGCCGCCGGCAGTGCTGCGAGGCGGTCACGCGCCAGAGCGCTGCGGGCGAGGCGCGCACGGTGTGTTTGTGTTTTCTTCGGCCGCTGTAAGTGCCGTTTTCCCTTCTAGACCACCATGGCGCACAACTATCGGAAGAAGACATTACGTTTCAGCTTTTGTTCCGACTTCGCCCGACCCAAGGCCCTGGAGGTAGAATGATTTATTCGCGATGAAGTTAAAATACCACCAACGGATCTAATTGGTATCCACTTGTCCATAGTTAGCAGTACCGTCTACGTCAAACTGATCAACGATGCGGCGTTCGACAAGGTGCTTCAAGAGACAAAACGTGGACTGCGCTTCTGTTATTCCGACGGCCTGGGTTAGAATACCGCCACTGCTTAAATTTTGATTAATGGTAATGTGGTCCGGCATAAAAAGTCACCCTCATTCTGCCAACGGCCTTCTCAAAGAGGGTGAAGGAGTGGGCAGAAGTCCAGGACTCTCTTGTCTAAGGGTGGGAAACTGCCCCTAAAGGCGAAAAATCAGCAATTATCAACATTATGAGAATGCAGAAGGCAGAGGAAACCACTACATTAAAGACACGAAACGTGTATCCACAGGACATGTGGCCAGTAATTGAAAAATTGTCGTGATGATCTCTCCATTGACAAAACGGAACAGTCCTCTGTTCGCAACTCCGGGCGGAGACTGCCAAGGGGGAGGTGACCACGAGAAAAACGTTCTACCAGTCGCGGCTTGATCGCTGAAGGAAAACTAGAAAACCCGAAAGGGAAGGAGTCACTTAAGTGAAAGGAAAAGAAGACAAGGATTTATGGCCAGATGGGTATGGAGTAATATCAACAGCAGCAGAAAATGACATAACGGGAGTAGGATTCGTTATGAATAGGAAGGTAGGGCAGAGAATATGTTAACGTGAACAGTTCAGTGATAGGATTGTTCTTATCAGAATCGACAGCAAACCAACACCGAAAACGATAGTTCAGTTATTCATACCGACGTCGCAAGCTGAAGATGAAGAGATAGACAAATTACTGAGGACATTAAAAGAGTAGTATAATACGTAAAGGAATATGAAAATCTAATTGTGATGGGGGACTGGAACACAGCTGTAGGGGAAGGAGTAGAAGAGAAGGTTACTGGAGAATACGGGCTTGATACAAGGAGTAAGGAGAAAGACTAATCGAGTTATGCAATAAATTTCAGTCAGTAATAGCGAATACCCTGTTCAAGAATCAAGGGAGAGGAGGTATACTTGGAAAAGGCCGGGTGATTCGGGAAGATTTCATTCAGATTACATCACGATCAGACAGAGATTCCGAAATCAGATACTGGATTGTAAGGCATACCCAAGATAGAGACTAAGATCACAATACAGCAGTGATGAAGAGTAGGCTGAAGTTTTAGAGATTAGTCAGGAAGAATCAAAATCCAAAGAAGTGGGATACGGAAGACTAAGGAATGACGAGATACGCTTGACGTTCTCTAAGGCTGTTGGCATAGCAATAAGGAATATCTCAGTAGGCAGTACAGCTGAAGAGGACATCTCTAAAAAGTGTGAAAGAAAAACTTACTCACAGAGAAGATAACAGTGAAGAAACCATTGATAACAGAAGAAATACTTCAGTTGATGGATGAAAGGAGAAAGTACAAAAATATTCCAGGAAACTCCGGAATAGAGAAATGCAAGTCGCTGAGGAATGAAAGAAATAGGAAGTGCAGGGAAGCTAAGACGAAATGGCTGCATGAAAAATTTGAAGAAATCGAAATAGAAATGATAGTCGGAAGGACAGACTCAGCAAATAGGAAAGTCAAAACAACCTTCGAAGACATTAAAGGCAAGGGTGGTAACCTTAAGGATGCTGCGGGAATTTCACTGTTAAATGCAGGGGAGAGACCTCGTTAAAGGCCTCTATGAGGGGGAAGATTCGTCTGATGTGAAAGAGGAAGAAACACGAGTCGATTTGGAAGAGACAGGGGATCCAGTATTAGAATCAGAATTTAAAAGAGCTTTGGAGGACATGTGATAGGCAGAAGAGACAGATAACATTCCATCAGAATTTCTATAATAATTAGTGGAAGTGGCAACAAAACGACTATTCACGTTGGTGTGTAGAATGTATGAGTCTGGCAACAACCATCTGACTTTCGAAAAACATCATGCTCACAATTCCGAAGACTGCAAGAGAGGACAAGTGCGGTAGCTATCGCACAATCAGCTTAACACTTCATGCATCCAAGTTGATGACAAGAATAATATACAGAAGAATGGAAAAGAAAAATTCAGGATGCTAGATGACGATCAGTTTGGCTTTAGTACAGCATTGTATGGTAGTGAAACATGGGCTGTGGGAAAACCGGAACTGAAGAGAATCGAAGCATTTGAGATGTGGTGGTACAGAAGAATGTCGAAAATTAGGTGGACTGATAAGGTAACGAATGAGAAGGTTCGGCGCAGAATCGGAGAAGAAAGGAAAATTTGGAAAACACTGATAAGTAGAAGGGACAGGATGACAGGACATCCGTTAAGACATTAGAATGTGACTTCCATGGTACTAGAGGGAGCTGTAGAGGGCAAAAATTGTAGAGGAAGGCAGAGATCGGAACACACCCATTAAATAATTGAGGACGTAGGTTGCAAGTGCTATTCTGAGATGAAGAGGTAGGCACAGGTGAAGAATTCGTGGCGGGCCGCATCAAACCATCTAGAAGACTGATGACCCACAAAAAAACTGTATTTATTTAAGTCAATTAGAGACTCACACAACAGGTTTCTCAGCTTCAACATCTTCTAGTGTATATATGCTGTGTCATATAGTATTTGAAGTTATTACAGAATGAAACAGAGTAACAGTTGGCGTGGCTAGGAAAGTTCACAGCCCTCTTCAATTCATAGACACCACAATCAGTGTGTTAAAATCACGAATTGCCATCACTCTACCATTTAAAATACGTTCCTATGGGCCTATTTCGTTGTCTGTTGGTTGTCATAGGGCCGCAGGAACATATTTTAATCGGTAAAGTGATTGTAGGTCGTGATTTTTAACACAGACTGAATATTCATTCTTGATGATGGTTTTATCAAATGACGAAGGCTGAGAACATTGCGTAACCACGCCACCTGCTACTCTGCAGCAGTGTGTAATGACCCCCTGTACCGTATGAGATAGCACTATAGTCACCAGAAGAGACAACTTAAAAGCTGAAAAACAAGTTTTGTGAATCTCTAATCGACTTACATAAATACAGACACAGCGGACTTTTGTAAGTTTTGTATTTTAATAGTTTTAACACCTGAATGTAAACACCAATTATAGAGTATGAATTGGTCAGTCAGTTACGTATGAAATGACTTCATGCCCTAATGACTGCAATATTTAAATAGTAATTTCTATGGGATTGCGAGACTGTTTCACCACAATTACTTTTTTGTTTGGGATGAACACTCGTGAGTGCGTACGTGCACCATCTATCATTGGCCGAAACTTGAAACACACTCTCGGAGCGAATTTTTCTTTTGTGCCCCACTCTAATAGAGACTTGTGCATTACTGGTCAGATACAGGAGATTATTTAGGAGAAGCGAGACTGTTGCTACTGTTATAAATTTTTCACTGGTCAGAATTCAGAAAGTCTACTACCACTACGGGCTAATGAGAACCTGGTGCTGGAAGAACCAGCAAGATTTCGAGAAGGGCAGCGGATAGATGCTTCGTCTACGGTCGTCAGAACGAGAGATGTCTTTACCTTAGAACTGCAGACAGGGGGGGGGGGTCTTGTCCTAGAGCCGGTAATAGATGCCGGGGCTGAAATTTTACCTCTCAGGCACCAATGCAGCCATCTTCTGAGCCTGAAGTTTAGAACAGTGGTAAGCACAAGGCGCACCTGCGTATATATTTTGGATAAATGGCAGCATCGGTCGTAAATATCGAAATCCATTATTTTACAGATCGATTTCGGTCACTGTGTGACCAACTTCAGAACAAGTAGTAGCTCAACTCTTTCTATGAGGTGTAACATATACTATGATGATTACTTCCAACAGATACCTTCACTTTTACTGCATACAGTAATAGTTAAATTTGCAGAAGAGCCTACCTTAGCAGATAACCTCAGAAGTTGCCGATCCAACGAACAGCATATTTACAATAATACGGCAGTGGTGCACACGGTTTCCAGTGGCATTTGCATGTATCATGACGATGGGACCTCAAAATCGTTTCTTTCAAGTTAGAATTTTCTTTTCCTGAATTATTTCACACAGTCAGTTTACTGCACTCAACATTCAGTTAGGCAAGGGAACAGGTGTTTATACGTACTTTTCGGGGTCTTTTCTGTTAACTAATTTAGCAGTCATTGGCGGTATATGCAGGTACAGCTAATGCTATACTTTCCAATTCTACCCACTTGTGCCAAGATATTACCGTGTATATGTCATGATTCATACGAACCCCTGTGCGCTTAATAATTACTTGTGTTGCCTATTCAAGATTCGAATCAAGTTAATCAAGTTAGTAATGAACTAGATGTTACTGTGACCATTATTTTCGTTCCATAGTCTGATGGAAACCCTTTCTCATTAAACTTGCATCGATGTAATCTATGGTATTCAGTGGTTTATAAGTTTCTGTTAAGCAATTTTGTCGCAACATTTGAAACAAACTTACGGGGTGTGGTCTACCCGCTAAATAGGTGACGGGGTTCAGATCTGGTTAGCATCTAAGGAGTATGCTAAATGGTTACAGTAGCCTTACATTGATTCTAATAAAGAAAATATATAGTTTTTTGAATTCATTCTGGGCATGGATACGGAAGATGAGTATTTCCTTTTTCTCTTAATGTTCATTGATTGGGCTTGGTTCTAGTCAAGTATAGAAGTGAACCGTTACGACTCGAGAACTTGGGGAACACGACAGCCACATACCTTAGTCGAGCATAAGATAGAGTATTGTTCACCCTAATTGCGAGAACAAACAGAAAATTTAATTTTTCTCTAAGATATAGCACCACTGCAATGAGTCCCGCATGCAGGAGTGAACAGTGAACATTGAACTACCCAAATGATGGATCTGCCATAAGGGGTGAAACTATTGTTCTCCAAGGTCGCCAGAAGATTTTTTTTCTCCACCAGCCTTGGGTGAAATGTGACGTCACATAACAACAACCTGAATTCAGTAACTCTAGGCATGCTCGAAAAGGTACGAGACGATTTTCACTATCGCCGGAATATCACTTGTAGATCCAAAGGAGACCATATTGAACTTGTGAAAGGTAAATGAAAGACTTTATCGCAAACGTAATACTAAAATGTAATAAAGGTTGAACATTCATGCGTGTAAAATTGGATGCTTGTTCCAGAAAATCAGCACTTATACCCCAAGGTACAATCTTCATTCATATAGAAGATGAAATAAAATGAATCTTTTGAAGTAGTTTGTATATAGTGCTGGTTGAGTAGTTCTGGTTGTCGTACACCATGTAACAGCATAGTACGTGTGGGTCCAATATGTTTCTGGGGCAGAACGCGGTGAGATGATGGTGGTGTCGTATTCACAGCATAATAATTTAAATAAAAGTAAATTTTAATATACTACTTTTTTAATTCAGACTAAACAGTATTACATGACTCCCCCTTGTCACTTCGATATTCCTAATCTCATAAGATAGCCCTGAAAATCTGAATACAAGGTTCAAAACGAAAAATGTTTTGCACATGCAATTACGAAATGCATTCACCAAGTATTTTTCGTTCTAAATTGCACACGTATTTTCAAAGCTATTAAAAATTCAGTCGCAAAGTTTGATGACTATCTGTATAAGGTTAGGAGTTTGCATGGGGCTAGGATAAATTATTTTATACTTTTTAGTCCGATCGTACATTTGAAACTAATTTTTTCTTTAAATAATTAGTTTCTGCTTTTTATTCATCTGTGGGCGAAATTTTTCAATGGAATTCAAACGTATTAATGAGAATATAAGGAAGGCATATTTAAACACTCGTGTGCTTCGTAATGGAAGCTGAATATGGGCCATTGCATACCGCCGATTTTTAGGATTCTGGACCACATGTGGCAAAGGTGGAACTCTTTAGTATGCCTTTACCAATAAATTCGATTCTCCCACCCAAGAAGTCACATATAAATTAAACTTATCAAAAGAAGAAAAACAATTTCGTTAAGTTTTTTATACACTGAGCGAAACGGGTAAATCTGTGATCCTAGCCACGCAAATTCAACTTTAGTTCGTATTCCTAAAGATAAGATTGCGGCTCTTAATTCTGTCACTGACGTTAACTTCAAAAACTACCTCTGTGATTAAGATAAAAAAATTAACAGCTCCATCTATTCCTTCTTTGCTGCGATATGAAACTGCCACCACCGTGTATAGGTTTTTTGGTGTACTACGCCGCCACTAAGGTAAACATTCGAACTACTACGCTGAGGAGACTCCTAAAATTTTAAAATACGATACCGGTTTTTTCGTGATTAGGTTTCGAAGAAATAAAACTTTTATGCTCCCTCCAAGCTACACTCAAGTTACATGAAAACTCCATGAACATTCGTCTAGTAGTTATGCAGATTAGCGTGTTCAAAAGACAGACACAACGGTATTACACTTTTATTATTGGTAAGTAAAAAGAGATTATTCAACATGTACGACTTATCTACTATTATTTTATCAAAACATGCTTTATGGGAGCTTTCTATGTCACACAGGAAGAACTGCTTTTCAGCGAAACATATACAACCAAGAGAAGCCAATAGTTCATAATTCAAAACGCAAAGAAGTAAACATTTGCCATCGCTTAAAAGGTAATTTTATTCCTAAATATTGCACTGTCTCTCTCCCCTGGGAAGTTAGCTTAATACAGCTTCTGCAGGCTTGAATTGCAAGAAGAGAATAACGAACAGGCAGGAACGAGAGTAGTGAACTGCTGTGTTCCGTTAAGCCCTTTTCCGTGTAAATTCCAGGGCTCCAACAATCCTCGACTCAGAACGTTTATTCGCTTTTGTTCTCACTGCCGGAGAGTCAGAACTACTGGGTGAGCATTTTAAAGACGAAAGCCTTTATTACGTGTCTCGGTTTATACGTGTTAAGCAAGCCCGCGGCTGTCCTCTCACAAATCTCCATACGGAGTGGTTGAATTTTAGAGGCATCGTACATATGCACATTGTGTGAAGTACTGGGGAACGGATAAGAGCTCATGCGCCCACTATTTACTCTAGGCTTCTTCCGTTTGTGGGCAGGCTCTTAAAATCCTTGCTAAGATATCCCTCACATCTGAACCAAGGACCCGTCACAAAATATTTATCGTTAAACGAACAATAACCGCCGAACAAGTTAGATTAAGAAAGTGAAAAGGCGAAAAATTCGCTGGAAAAAGGGGGCATGGTTATTTTTCGTAAAAGATAAGCACAACTGAACCAGCTGAAAATATTGTATTAATAATATGCTTATCTGGATAACACTGTGAATTACTGGAAGTCAGAAAAAGTCAATTCTAGTATTTTGTCAATTCGTGTCATTGTTGAAACGGAAGAATAAACATTACAGTGTGTATACTCCAATTGAATTCGACAATTGTTTCTCAGATTGATGCGAGCGCTGGGCATTAAGTCGCTTTGGTATTCAATACTTTCTTTTCTTCAATGCAGATTATAATGTCTTTCAGGAAAGTAACAAGGCTCGCCATATAATAATCTCCAAACTAGCTGTTAAATAATAAAAAATATATAAATTTCCTTTCCTGAACAAACAAACACCATCCGACCACACTTTGAAGGTCCAACGGCACCGTTCGGCCGCCGTGTCATCCTCAGCCCTTGGGCGTCACCAGATGCGTATATTGAGAGGCATGTGGTCAGCAAACAGCTCTCCCAGCCGTTGTCAGTTCTCGTGACTGATGCCCCTACTTCTCACAAGGGGAGGCCAGGACGTTTCGTACGCTGATTTACTGCAAACTTCGTACACTCACAGTACTCCATGAGGACAACAAAATGTGTAAGTAGTAGCGCGTACTTCTCAAGCGTTGTTGATAAAATCGCAAGTTAATTTCGGTCGTCGAATATATATTTGTGCGTGGCCATTATAACCATGAAGCGGCTGCGGCCGAGAGATGCCGGCACGGTAGCTCAGCGTGTTCGGTCAGAGTGTTAGCTATCCTTTACAATTAAAAAACTGAGTTAACAGATGAACGAACAAACTGCACAGGCTTCATCGGACGTCCGCCCTGAACAAATTCAACAAACAATATATAACAATTTTTTTTTAAAAATGTGATTGGCGTTCAAGTCGCTGGATTGCTGGATCGAGTTTCGTTCGTCAGTTTTTTTTTTATTTTCAACACAGTCATTTTCTTTACTATTTACATTACAATTGATATAATGGGAAAAATACGTGTAATCGGATGAACTTTTATTAAATTTACAATGTTATTTGGCAGTCTACTAATTTTTATTATCATAAATAATGTAATATTCTTAATTATCGACCAGTAAACGACCAAACCCATAAAGTGATACTGAAAATGTATGCTTGTTCGTATCTTCGAAACTTTTGGTGTTTAATTGAAAGAGAACGATAAATTGCTTCTCGGAAAACGCTATTAAAATACACTCGATATTGCATAACCAATTATCATCGCTGATTTTCAAGGAAATACTGCGTTATGCATGGTTTGCTTCCAAACTATCGTCTGAAAGAGAGGTTTTTAAAAATGTTAACGAAGTTTGTTTTTCCACGGGAAACATCAAAGGACCTTGCGTATGCGGAAACATAGCATTTATTCAATGCAGCTGGTGGGGTTTAACTATATGTTTGCCATGTTTTTACGAAAAATGCCACCCTGCAACTTGTACTCGTAATGTCGAAAGCGACGATTAATTGTACGTTTTTCGAAAGCAGTCTGTGCCGGTCACAACTTGGAGGTAACAAGTCGTTTTGGGCTCCTTCCAGGTATAAGGGATTTCTCAAATCACGGACAAGCATACATTTTCAGTATCACTTTATGCGTTTGATCGTTTACTAGTCGATAGTTACGAATATTACATTATTTATTTTAGTAGACTGCCAAATAACAGTGTAAATTTAATGTAAGTTCATCCGATTACACGTATTTTCCCCATTACATCAATTGTAATATAAATAATAAAGAAAATGACTGTGTTAAAAAAAACTGACGAACGGAACTGGATCCAGCGATCCAGCTGCTTGAACACGAAACACTTCTTTAAAAAAAAGAAAACATTTTATTCTATATTGTTCGTTGAATTTGTTCAGGGCGGACGTCCGTTGACACCCGTGCAGTTTGTTCGTTCATCTGTTCACTCAGTTTTTTTATTAAAAAGTGTAGCTAACGCTCTGACCGAACACGCTTTTTTTTCATAGCGTGTAATCATAGCGTACAGGCCGACCTCGTCTGTTGACTGACAGTGAGCACCGAAATCTGAAAAGGCATGATCAATTTGATATAGAAACCCATCTGCTAGTTTCTTCTATGTCGTACAATTCCGGGGTGTGGCAGGTTTTTTTTGCCGTCAGTGTATATATTTTTAATCATAAATTGCATACACAATTTTTTTTACTCTTTTTGTTCGATATTGTTCGTTGGTTTTGGTCTGGGTGGACATCACAACACAACCGTTCAAGTTGATGGTTCATTCTTTGACTCCGTTTTTTTTATTACAGAGAGCACGCAGCCCTCCGACCGAACACTCTGAGCTACCGTGCCGGCACCTCTCGGCAGCAGCCGCTTCATGATTAAAATGGTCATGCACAATTATATATTTGACGACCGAAATTATCTTGCAATTTTATCAATAACGCTTGAGAAGAACGCGCTACTGCTTACACATTTTGTTGTCTTCATGGAATATTACGAGTGTACGAAGTTTGCAGTAAATCCGCGTTCCAAACGTCGTCGCCTCCCCTTGTCAGTCAGGGAGCTTTTCAATCGGTCTCCCAAGGGGTAAGTGCTCACCGCTTGCCAACAGCACACGGTAATTCACCCAAGCGCTAGCCAAGCCAGACTGCAGTTAACTTCGCTGATAGGATTTCAACCGGTGTTACCACAGCGGCAAGGTGCTATAAAATTCTAGCAACAGGGCTACCCGTGTAAAATGAGAGGATACAGCAATATCATCACTTTTGTTACATTTTTCCTGCTACGGTTAATTGCATTACAGTCACCAACTCCAATAAATCACGTGTTTTTTGCTGCCCTTCATAGTGTAGATAGTGAGGATATGATCTAAGTGTCTACAACTCGTCATAGTACATTATTAATTGAAATCACACGGGAACAATACCTACAATATGTGATCAAAAGTATCAGGACACCCTCAAAAACATACGTTTTTCTTCTTCCAGTAATTGTCCGGTTTTCAGCCGGATCCCATCAATATTCTGCCACAATATTTCGGCCCAGGCACGTCCGGCCATTCTCAGATGAGTAGACGAAGGATGGCCGGACGTCTCTGGGCCCAAATATCGTCGCAGAATGTTCGTGGAATCCGGCTGCAAACACGAAAATTACTAGAAGAAGAAATACGATATGAAAATTTTAGAAGTCACATACGTTTTTTATATTAGGTGCATTGTGCTGCCATCTACTGACAGGAACTCCATATCAACGACCTCGGTAGTCATCATAAATCGTGAAAGAGCAGAATGGGGCGCTCCACGGAACTCACGGACTTCGAACGTGCTCATGTGATCGGGTGTCACTTGTGTCATACGCCTGTACGCGACATTTCCACTCTCCTAAACATCCCTATGTCCACTGTTTCAGATGCAATAGTGAAGTGGCAACGTGAAGGGACACGTACAGCACAAACGCGTACAGGACGAACTCGTCTGTTGACTGACAGTGACCGCCGACAGTTGAAGAGGTTCGTAAGGTGTATTAGGCAGACATCTTTCCAGACCATCACATAGGAATTCCAAACTGCATCAGGATCCACTGCCAGTACTATGACTGTTAGGCAGGAATTGAGAAAACTTCGATTTCATGGTCGAGAGGGCTGCTCACAACCCACACATCACGCCCGTAAACGCCGAACGGCGCCTCGCTTCGTGTAAGGAGCGTAAAGATAGGGAGAATGAACAGTGGAAAAACATTGTGTGGAGTGACGGATGACGGTACACAACGTGCCGATCCGATGGCATTTTGTGGGTATGGCGAATGCCCGGTGGACGTCATCTGATAGAGTGTGTAGTGACAAAATTCGGAGGAGTGGTGTTATGGTGTGGTCGCGTTTTTCATCGAGGGGGCTTCCGTGGCGTTATCACAGCACAGGCCTACATTGATGTTTTAAGCACCTTCCTGCTTCCCACTGTTGAAGAGCATTTCGGGGATGGCAACTGCATCTTTTGACACGATCGAGCACCTTCTCATAATGCACGGCCTGTGGCGAAGTGGTTACACCACAATAACATCTTTGTACTGGACTGTCCTGCACGCAGTCCTCACCTGAGTCGAACACCTTTGTGATGTTTTGGAAAGCCGAATTCATGGCAGGCCTCACCGACCGACATCGATACCTCTCCTCAGTGCAGCACTCCGTGAAGAATGGGCTGACATTCCCCAAGAAACCTTCCAGATCCTGATCCTGACTGAACGTATGCCTGCGAGAGGAGAAGCTTTCATCAAGGCTAGGATGGGACAACACGATACTGAATTTCAGCATTACCAATGGAAAGCGCCACGAACATGAAAGGTTTTTTCAGCCAGGCGTCCCGATGTTTTTGATCACATAGTGTACCAACAAACTGCACAGAACTCGTTGGTGCGTGACGTCTGTCATCATTGGCAGAGACATCAACAGAACGTCACAAGTAATTGTGATGCAATGATGAGCCTTTCTCATCACGGACGCTAACACAACATTGGGCAGCACGGAAACTACCGTACGTTAATAAAAAAAAATCAATTGGGTATCTACCAGCTCTGAAATAGCATACACTTCCGCCTCAATATATCTAAAAACCGAAATGAATACCAGTAAAGTGTTATGGATTCGAAATATCTGTAAAGTTATTTCAATATTTATGTACAAAAATTCAGCATGCGTATGTTTGAGTTCGTAAAGCTCGAAAAGTAGTAAGTCGATTCACTTCAGATTTTGACACATCGTTGCATTCGAATGCGCCCTTGCTTTATATAACTATTTTTTAATATATCTAATATGTACACTAAAGAGCCAAAGAAACTGGTACACCTGCCTAATATCGTGTAGCGTCCCCGCGAGCACGCAGAGGTGCTACAACACGACGTGGCATCGACTCAACTAATGTCTGAAGTAGTGCTGGAGGGAACTGACACCATGAATCCTGCAGGACTGTCCATAAATCCGTAAGAGAAGGAGGCGGTGTAGAGCTCTTCCGATCAGCACTTGCAAGGCATCCCAGATATGCTCAATAGTGTTAACGTCTGGCGAGTTTAGTGGCCATCAAAAGTTTTTAAACTCAGAAGAGTGTTCCTGGAGACACTCTGTAGTAATTGTGGATGGGTGAGGTGTCGCATTGCCTTGCTGGAATCGGCCAAGTCCGTCAGAATGCACAATGGACATGAATGGATGCAGGTGATCAGACAGGATGACAGGATGCGTACGTTCATGTCACCTGTTTCAGGGATCCCATATCACTCCAACTGCACACGCCAACACCATTACAGAGCCTCCACCAGTCTAAATAGTCCCCTACTGTCATGGATTCGTGAGGTTGTTCCCATACCCGTCTATCCGATCGATAAAATTTGAAACGAGACTCATCTGACCACGCCACAAGTTTCCGTTCATCAACAGTCCAATGTCGGTGTTGACTGGCCAACTCGAGGAGTAAAGCTTGGTGTCGTGCAGTCATCATGGGTATAAGATTGGGCCTTCGGCTCCGAAAGCCCATATCGATGATGTTTCGTTGAATGGTTAGCAAGCTGGCACTTGTTGGTGACCTAGCATTGAAATCTGCAGGAAATTGACAAAGGGCTGCACTTCTGTCACGTTGAAGGATTCTCTTCAGTCGTCGTTGGTCCCGCTCTTGCAGGATATTTTTCCGGCCGCAGTGGTGTCGGAGATTTGGTGTTTTACTGGATTCCTGATATTCACTGTACACTCGTGAAATTGTCGAACGGGATAATTCCCACTTCAGCCCTAACTCGGAGCCGCTGTGTCGCATCGCTCGTGATACGACTATAACACCACCTTCAAAATTATTTAAAGCTCGATAATCTGCCTTGTAGCAGCAGTAACCGATCTAACTACTGCACCAGACACTTGTCTGATATAGGCGTCCTCCGACTGCAGAGCCATATTGTGCCTCCTCATCTGAAAACGCATGCCTATACCAGTTGATTTGGTGCTTCAGTGTAAATACGTGAGTAATATATAAAGGGGTAACGCCATTACCAAAAGTTTCAAGAAATTCTTAACTGATTTACTTGTAATTTTACACGATAAAATAAGCGTTTGTGTGAAGCGTTGATAGAAAACGTTCTTGACGGATTGACTTTCAATTTTAAGCATACAGACAGACATACAATAAATATTTTTAAACAATAATGTACAGGACATTAAGAAAGAAAATTCTCTGCTGAAAAAGTGTGGGGTTTTGTTTACCTCAAGCAGTTTAAGCACAATAGCAGGGCATTTGAACCATGGGAGAAACAAATTATTGTTTCTCCCATCATGCAGTGACGGAAAAAAGTAGCAACACCAAGAAATAATTAATGTAGATTAATGTAATTTCTGGGATATATCTGTCTAACTAACATATTTAAGTGATTAGCACTACAAAATTACAGTTAAATGTACCAGTAAATTTGAGACAAGACATTGCAAATGTGAAATTCTGGTACATGAATAACCGCAATAAAGACCAGAATGTCGAATGCAAGCATGCAAACGTTCATGAATTGTGTTGGACATGTGTTGCACGTCAGTTTATTCGATGGAGTTGAACGCCTGTTGCACTTTGTCAGTAAATACAAGGACGATAATTTCTGTTTGTGGGTGACGCTGGAATTGTCGTCAGTTAATGTCTCATACGTGCTCAACTGAAGACGTTTCAACAGCCATGTGTGAGTTAGCGTTATCGTATTGGGATGCTGATCATGAATGGCACCACAACAGGTCGAACCACCGGCTTGACGTCATTGTGGGCGAGATGAGTTGGAGAGTGCCCCTGGTGTCGTATGAAATCGCTCCGCAAATCATTACCTCGTCTGTACGTCCAGTGTGTCTAGGACGTAGACACGTTAGTTGCAGGCACTCACCTGGCCTCCTTCTAATCAACAGCCCGGCCATCACTGGTACCGAACCAAAACCAGTTTTCATCAGAAAACGCAACATACCTCCACCCTTTACTCCAATGAGCTCTCTCAGTGAAGCAGAAAATGATGGTGGTTTGCAGCCAGTGAAGTGCACGCTGTTGGGCATCTGGTTCGGAGCTGTCCTTAAATTAACCGATATGTAACAGATCGTTGCACCACGCCCACTGCTGCTCAAATTGCTGCTGCAGATGCAGTACGATGAGCCAGAGGTATAAGTCGAAAACAAATCTCCTGGCAGTGCGATTTGGACGTCCGGAGCCCGGTCTCTTTGCGACCATCACGTGACGACCGCTGTCAGCAATCACGTACTGTGGAAATATTCCAGCCAAGTCTTTCTGCGATACCACACAAGGAAGATCCAGCTTCTCGTAGCCGTAGTACATGACCGCATTGAAAATCAATCAGCTAAATGCATTATTGACTACCATAAACTCACCATGTCTAATCTCAAAGGTAACTAATGCCCATGACCGTTACAGGGTGTATTTAAAACAAACCTGGTTTGCGTCCTTAAGTGGCGCTACTAGAACCGTTCTTACACGATAGGTGTGAAATCTGAATAGGCCTAATCTATTTGATATAGAAACCCATCTGCCAGTTTCTTTTATGTCACACAACTCCGTGATGTTGCAGATTTTTTTGCTGTCGGTGTATATATTTTTAAACATAAATTGTATAGACAACAAGGTGCTGTTTTGCTTTCTTCGTCATAGGTCGATTCAGCAGAAAACAAGATGTAAATTTGGCTTATCGGCTTATACTTGGAATAAAAAAAATGGCCTCGTGCTCAGAGAAAGGGGAAAGTGGAGATGGACAGAGGTGAGGAAGGAATTGACAGAGATCGGGAAGAATGAGATAGAAAGAGTGGTAGGGGGCAGGAGGGGATCTAGAGAAAACGGGAAGTAAAGAATAGACAGAGAGAGGGA
The DNA here is from genome assembly GCF_023864345.2 of Schistocerca serialis cubense. Classification (NCBI taxonomy): domain Eukaryota; kingdom Metazoa; phylum Arthropoda; class Insecta; order Orthoptera; family Acrididae; genus Schistocerca; species Schistocerca serialis. The sequence continues at coordinate 652,045,600 of NC_064642.1, forward strand.
GGAGGAAATAATGTACAGAGAGGGATACGGAGGAGGAGATGGACAAACACAGGGGGAGGAGGAGATGGATAGGGAGGGGGAGGAGAAGGGGATTAGTACACATATCTAATTCCCATAGCGTGTTAGAAGCGTTTGCTTTCTCTTTTCTTTGTTTTACATTTACCAGAGTGAGACACAGCAACGCATGGACACGTACAGCTAGTAATTAACAAATAATTCAGATAGCCAATGAAGTGAATAGGATGCTAACACAAGCAGTGGTGTGACATGTTCCCAAAATTACCTTTGATGAAACTGGACACGAAACTCTGGCGAGGAGCTAAGAATTGCAACTGTACCAGACGTAACCTAGAGAATATTTTGTACATCATATGCATGAAAATTACATGTGTCGCTTACTGTTACTGCGAGTCTCCCACGATTAGCGTGGTACGAAGTGGCGTAGCAAATGAGTTTTAAGACGTAAGTGAAGCATTTCTGGACCATTGTCCGTAAAACAAATTTTATTCTCCTGTGTGTGTGTGTAGAGAAATGGATATTTGGCTTTAACGTCACCTACTGCGGTCTGAAAGCTTGGGCTTATCTTCTTCTTACAAGGGAACATTCCCATCGCACCCCCCTCAGATTTAGTTATAAGTTGGCACAGTGGATAGGCCTTGAAAAACTGAACACAGATCAATCGAGAAAACAGGAAGAAGTTGTGTGGAACTATGAAAAAATAAGCAAAATATACAAACTGGGTCGTCCATGCCTAAGATAAGCAATATTAAGGGCACTGTGAGCCGAGGAGCGCCGTGGTCACGTGGTTAGCGTGAACAGCTGCGGGACGAGAGGTCTTTAGTTCGAATCTGCCCTCGGCTGAAAATTTTGCTTTTTTTATTTTCGCAAAGCTATGATCTGTCCGTTCGTTCATTGACGTCTCTGTTCACTGTAATAAGTTTAGTGTCTGTGTTTTGCGACAGCACCGCAAAACCGTGCGATTAGTTGACGAAAGGACGTGTCTCTCCAATGGGAACCGAAAACATTTGATCGCAAGGTCATAGGTCAACCGATTCCTCCACAGGAAAACACGTCTGATATATTCTATACGACACTGGTGACAGCATGTGCGTCACATGACAGGAATATGTTGTCGACCCACCTAACTAGTACACTTGGCGAATGGGTAAAAAGATTCTTCTACCTTGCCCGATTTAGGTTTTCTTGTGGATGTAATAATCACTCCAAAAAAAGTGATGAAAACATAAGGGTTTGTCACATAAACTGAAAATAAAAAGTTAAAATTTTCGGTCGAGGGAAGATTTGATCCGAAGACCTCTAGTTCCGCAGCTGTTCACGCTAACCACGGGACCACGGCTCTCCTCGTTTTACACTGCCTTAATATTGCCTATATTGCCCATGGACGACCCAGTTTGTATATTTTCCTTATTTTTTCATAGTTCCACACAACTTCTTCCTGTTTTCTCGATCGATCTGTGTTCAGTTTTTCAAGGCCTATCCACTGTGCCAACTTATAACTAAATCTGAGGGGGGTGCGATGGGGAGGTTCCCTTGTTAGACCATGTCTTTGTTATAATTGCACATGATTTTATTTAACATCAGAACTGCTCTGGCATTAGTTCCTGCTTTGCAAAGTATAACCACATACTGCCCTCTCCATTGATATATCCAGAAGGCATCTTTCTTGTCCAGTTCGTAGGCCAGGATCATTGTCGTCTGAAACCACTCAAGTCCTCTCGCGTTATCTCTCAGTTGTAGAGTACTGTGGAATTCGCAACTGGGAATACAAAACGCGCAATACGCAGCTACCGCTTTTCATCTCGTGACGAATAAATCACTTTTGCTGCAGGCAATACGAATTATGTTCCAGGGAAATGCAAGAATCAGTTTTCGTTTACTTGTAACATTATTCATATGTGTGACAGTTGAATTTCCTATGCGTTATTTATTCTCCGAGTGGCTGATACACTAATCTGAGTAAAACAGTTCTTCACGGAAATAAACCGAGTGCCAGAAGACGAAAGTAAATATTCCCAGAGTTGTCGTTTTGGCAACCTGAAACAACTGTATCCATTTCCTGTTCGCCTATATATAGATGCGTCCTGACAGTAAGTTGCGTTGGTATTTCATTCCGGTGCAGTACTACACTTGCTGATCGGCGCGCGCCTTGTGGTTGCTTTCATACAGTTCTCCGTTTTCTTTTTTTGTTAGTGCTGTATAATGCTTGTTTGCTAGTCCGCGTTTCAAGGAAAATCCCATCCCGCTACCTGTTCAAAGTGGTTCAAATGGCTCTGAGCGATATGGGACTTAACTTCTGAGCTCATCAGTCCCCTAGAACGTAGAACTACTTAACCGAACTAACCTAAGGACATCACACATCCATGCCCGAGTCAGTATTCGAATCTGCGACCGTAGCGGTCGCGCGCTTCCAGACTGTAGCGCCTACAACCGCTCGGCCACTCCGGCCGGCCGGCTACCTGTGAGAACAGATTTATAATTCGTTTCCTGAATGCAGATAACCGTAAATAAAGATGTCCACGTTGATCGAAAGATTTGCGAGATTTGCGGAGGAAATGCGACGAGTGAGTCAATAATAAGCAGATGACAGTTCAGTGAAGCGCGCGATCAAGTTAACGATGAAGATCGAATTGTTTTGTTAATGAGGAATTAGCCCGCTCAGTTAGCCTTTCGGTGTAAAGCACTGCTTTCCGGGTGGGAAGGCGTGCTGGTCCCCGGCACGAATCCGCCCTCCGGATTAGTGTCGATGTCCGGTGTGCCGGCCAGTCTGCGGATGGTTTTTAAGGCGGTTGTCTATCTGCTTCGGCGAATGCGGGCTGGTTCCCCTCGTTGCGCCTCAGTTACTCTATGTCGGCGATTGCTGCGCAAACACTTTCTCAACGTACGCGTACACCACATATTTTCTACCACACAAGCTTTGGGGTTACACTCGTCTGGTGTGAGACGTCCCTGGGGGGTCCACTGGGGGTCGAACCGCACAGTAACCTGGGTATGGTGTGGGGCGGCGTTGGGGTGAGTGGACTGCTGTAGCCTGGTGGGGTTGTGTACCACTGCGGGCTACGGCGGGGACGAAGCCTCTCCGTCGTTTCTAGGTCCCCAGTTCCATACAATACAATACAACAACGAGGAATTTTTCTTGCAATTGAAGAAATTGTAAAGGAAAACAGCAGGTTTACAGTATACACTCTTTCTGAAAATTTCGAGTTCACTTCTTCATGAAACTGCTTCTGAAAAACTGAAAAACCGTGTGCTCGTTGGGCGCTAAAACCTCTACCAGATCAACTCTGGGCAGTGCACTTTACTTTTAGACACATTACAACAGTGTTGGCGATTATTTTCTACGGAAAATAATAACCGGAGAATAGAGTGGTGTTACTTATGTAACCGTGAAACGAAACGGCATTGGAACGGACGCATCCTGCATTTTCAGTAGGGATCATAGCCAAGAAAATGTGGACCACTCCAAAAAATATTGGCCAAGCCTTTTGGGATAGGCAAGGCATTCCACTGACACTTTTCTAACGCAAGGTGAAACAATCACCGCAAAAGTTAACTGTAAGACGCTCGTGAAACGGAGTGCGCAGTGCAGAATACGGGTCACGGAAAGCTCACGAAAGGTAATGTTTTGTTTCATTACAATACACTTTCTCATCAAATGTGACGATCTCATAAAACACGTTGTCACATGCTTGACAACACAGGCGACAAAGTTTTTCGAAGAAGCCACAGAGAAAGTTCTGCTACTCTATGATGTGTGCCTACAAAATGGCGGGAGCCATGTGGAAAGGTATTTTAAGATTTACAGTTTTTTCTCGCTTTGTTTTTACTACCAAATGGAAATTCCTCTCTCGACACAGGTCGTAGAATATATTACACGATGATTAATTTTTTAACTGTGGTTTCGCTACTCTGAAGGAATGACGTTTGAAACAATTACCAGCATTTACTTCTGAAATATATGGATACGTTACTTTAACAACTAAGTGGCACTCTACTGATTACATGTAATTTAGTGCACTTACGGGGTGATGGGACACCACACGTATGAGGCAACATCTCAGTCACATTTTCTCAAATGGTGAACACTCGTTGCAGTAATTTATCCGGTCACTAATATCTCCAGAGTTAGCACATTAGTTTATTGTTCATAGAAAAAAACAGAAGTTTATAGAAGGAAGAAAAATACATCGTTATAATATTGATTGCGGACTTACTAAAAGCTAATTTTTAACTTCCGTAATTTTTTTTTTTTTTTTTTTTTTTGTGGATTAGGCAGATATGTATTTTGGTCTGTTCAAAATATATTGTGAAAACCTTAAAACGTATTGTGAGTTACTAAAAATATGTTACCAGACTAATAAACAATAACTAATATATAAAATATACAATGTAGTAAAAATGCCTCATAGTGGAATTAACGTTAAGTCAGTTTTATCCCGGTATCCATTTGAAATCGAGAGCATGTAGACTGAGGTGACAAAAGTCATAGAATATCGATATGCACATATACAGATGGCGGTAGTATCGCTGGGGTTAAAGGGCTATGGTAGCAGACTACCGACGCGAGTCACTTTGCTAACAGCACGACATCACCTGCGGCGCTTCTCCTGGGCCCGTGACCCTGTCGGTTGAACCCCAGACCACTGTAAACCCATGGCCTGGTAAGATGAGTCCCTATTTCAGGTGGTAAGAGCTGATAGGGTTCGATTGTGGCACAGACCCCACGAAGTCATGGACGCAAGTTGTCAACAAGGCGTTGTGGAACCTACAGGTGGCTTCATAGTGGGGTCGGCTGTGTTTACGTGGAATGGACTGGGTCCTCTGGCCCCATTGAACGGATCATTGATTGGAAATGGTTACGTCGGCTACTTGGAAACTATTTGCTGCCATTTATGGACTTCATGTTCCGAAACAACTATGTCATGCCACCAGGCAACAGTTGTTGGCGACTGTTTTGAACAACATTCTGGACAATTTGGGCGAATGTTTTGGCCACCCATATGGCTCGAGTGAGTCCTATTGAACATTTATGCCACATAATCGAGAGGTCAGTTTGGCAACATTTTCGCATTTATGGACGGTTGTAGAGGCAGCACGGCTCACTGTTTCTGTCGGGGACTTCCAAATACATGTTGAGTCCATAACATGTCGAGTTACTGTAGGACAAAATGGCTAATGGCTCTGAGCACTATGGGACTTAACTTCTGTGGTCATCAGTCCCCTAGAACTTAGAACTACTTAAACCTAACTAACCTAAGGACATCACACAAATCCATGCCCGAGGCAGGATTCGAACCTGCGTCCGTAGCAGTCGCGCGGTTCCGGACTGAGCGCCGTAACCGCGAGACCACCGCGGCCGGCTACTGTAGGACACCGGGAGACAGTAGGTCCGACACCATATTACGATGAATCCCAAGACTTTTCTCACCGCGGTGTTTGTGCGCCTAATATCTCTCTGAAGAGTAGTCCAGTGCTTTTCCCACATTTCATTTTTCTCTAAATTTGTTTTGTGATACGTAGACGATAGTTCAGCAAAATGGTCTATTGAGAGCTATAGCGGATATCCATCATACTGCTAGGTCGTTGGACAACGGTCGACTGAGTTAGTGCCGACACTGAAATTTCATACTGACACCAGCAAAAACAATTTATCTTGTGCATAAGGTGATAATGCAATATTTCACTTCAACTCATCACTCAAGTATCTGGCAGATTCTAGCGAAACAGTAAATTAAAATTTTGACCATTAATGTGCACCATATAAATTGCTTGTTTGTACTGTTTCACTGATAACTTCTATTTAAAAATGTCGCACTCACATCCAGTTACTAAATGCATATCTGTAAGTGAAGCGATTTTGTGGTAGGGCCTTCAATTGAATGTTCATAATGAATTGTTTCTACTACCAAGAAATATCAGTAAGGCACTCTCGTTACAGAGAATTAATGTATCCTCAGTAGCAACTGCTTCATTATCATAATTTAAAGTCTAATTGCAAATTAGTTGAAACTAGCTGTAGCTTGTCAACATTCATTTATTAAATTAATGCCACTAGTTCCAGAGTTAAATTTGTAGCTCTGAATTGAATAATGTTATAAAAACTGCTGTATAGTTTCCTCCGTGTAGTTAAAACAATTATGCAGGCAGGTGATTAACTTAATTACGGTTCTTTCATACCAATCACTGCTGTTAATTACTACTAATTAAAATATGATGTAATGTAATTGCTATTTTTACAGATGGGGCAACATTAGCAATGTGCAAAAGTTTCTATCCTCTTACTGATTTGTTTTTAAATGAAAGAAAGTAGCACACATTGTATATTGCAGATAATACACTCCTGGAAATTGAAATAAGAACACCGTGAATTCATTGTCCCAGGAAGGGGAAACTTTATTGACACATTCCTGGGGTCAGATACATCACATGATCACACTGCCAGAACCACAGGCACATAGACACAGGCAACAGAGCATGCACAATGTCGGCACTAGTACAGTGTATATCCACCTTTCGCAGCAATGCAGGCTGCTATTATCCCATGGAGACGATCGTAGAGATGCTGGATGTAGTCCTGTGGAACGGCTTGCCATGCCATTTCCACCTGGCGCCTCAGCTGGACCAGCGTTCGTGCTGGACGTGCAGACCGCGTGAGACGACGCTTCATCCAGTCCCAAACATGCTCAATGGGGGACAGATCCGAAGATCTTGCTGGCCAGGTTAGTTGACTTACACCTTCTACAGCACGTTGGGTGGCACGGGATACACGCGGACGTGCATTGTCCTGTTGGAACAGCAAGTTCCCTTCCCGGTCTAGGAATTGTAGAACGATGGGTTCGATGACGGTTTGGATGTACCGTGCACTATTCAGTGTCCCCTCGACGATCACCAGTGGTGTACGGCCAGTGCAGGAGATCGCTCCCCACACCATGATGCCGGGTGTTGGCCCTGTGTGCCTCGGTCGTATGCAGTCCTGATTGTGGCGCTCACTTGCACGGCGCCAAACACGCATACGACCATCATTGGCACCAAGGCAGAAGCGACTCTCATCGCTGAAGACGACACGTCTACATTCGTCCCTCCATTCACGCCTGTCGTGACACCACTGGAGGCGGGCTGCACGATGTTGGGGCGTGAGCGGAAGACGGCCTAACGGTGTGCGGGACCGTAGCCCAGCTTCATGGAGACGGTTGCGAATGGTCCTCGCCGATACCCCAGGAGCAACAGTGTCCCTAATTTGCTGGGAAGTGGCGGTGCGGTCCCCTACGGCACTGCGTAGGATCCTACGGTCTTGGCGTGCATCCGTGCGTCGCTGCGGTCCGGTCCCAGGTCGACGGGCACGTGCACCTTCCGCCGACCACTGGCGACAACATCGATGTACTGTGGAGACCTCACGCCCCACGTGTTGAGCAATTCGGCGGTACGTCCACCCGGCCTCCCGCATGCCCACTATACGCCCTCGCTCAAAGTCCGTCAACTGCACATACGGTTCACGTCCACGCTGTCGCGGCATTCTACCAGTGTTAAAGACTGCGATGGAGCTCCGTATGCCACGGCAAACTGGCTGACACTGACGGCGGCGGTGCAGAAATGCTGCGCAGCTAGCGCCATTCGACGGCCAACACCGCGGTTCCAGGTGTGTCCGCTGTGCCGTGCGTGTGATCATTGCTTGTACAGCCCTCTCGCAGTGTCCGGAGCAAGTATGGTGGGTCTGACACACCGGTGTCAATGTGTTCTTTTTTCCATTTCCAGGAGTGTATGATCTCACAGCAAATGGTCGACTGAAGTGGACTGCACTAATGTATTAATGAAAAAACCTAGATATTCCACTGCAGTTCTGATGTTTATCGGACATTGAGATACGTTCTTATATTCTGTTGAGATCACAACCGTGATTCATGATCTGCCATGTATGTTGAAACATGCAGACTGTACATGAAATGTGTGGAAGTAAGATTCACATTGTGTAGCTTGCTGCCATTCATTTCTGATATTTCAAAGATCCGTTCGGTACCATGCACGTCCTATCAGAGCCACTGGGCTGCGTGCTTTTTAGTTTCAGTTACACTATAGGATCGTAATATATTGTGTGTTGCTGACATCCACCACTCCCTCTCCACTCACCAAAAATACATATGCAAAAGGGTACGAGGAATATCCTATTAGAATAATAGGGCAGCGTGTATTTAGATTTCACTTACACGCTAGGGACGTAACGTATTCTGTCACCAACTCTCCTCCTCCCTAATCCCCAAGCAAACACACTCAGAAGGCTACGCTATTTAATTTGGCTTCGATCACCATCACGTCCCACACTCCATGCCTACGTCCAGTGATAAAAAGGGGAGTCACAGATAGAGTCTGCCTTGACGCGTGCTGATCAGTTCGTCATTAAGCCTCTATTTTGTTATAATGACAGTCCACTGCACATTTTTTTTCTAAGTTTTGTAAACATCTGACCCGATCCTGCTTCTAGAGAGTGAACTCATTTAACGACACAGTCAAAACTCGTACATGTCAGGCGGGATACTTTTCCAAAACCTCGGAGACTTGCCACCCTCTCTTTTTCTGCAACAACATTTTGTTATGTAATTAAGGATAACTGTTCAACAACAGAAAAGTGGAATCGGTCTGCATTTTCCAAGCGATGAAAGAGATATCCTCAGGGTGCGATTCCACGAAACCCATGTAGAACATAAATAAAGACATGAAGCTGAGTATCTGGAATCCGCTCCTACTTAGCACGAGTCCAATAAAATTCACTCACCGTAAAATATCAATCATATAAGTTTAGTTGCACTTTTCTGTTGATTACATTAAAAAATATCTCTGTATTTAGCGTAGCGGTGATAAATAGGAATCTTTTATGTCAGTATATACCATACAAGGTGAAAGGATACAAGGTGAAAGGATATCAATGATACGATTCGCTGATGACATTGCTATCCTGAGTGAAAGTGAAGAAGAATTAAATGATCTGCTGAACGGAATGAACAGTCTAATGAGTACACAGTATGGTTTGAGAGTAAATAGGAGAAAGACGAAGGTAATGTGAAGTAGTAGAAATGAGAACAGCGAGAAACTTAACATCAGGATTGATGGTCACGAAGTCAATGAAATTAAGGAATTCCGCTACCTAGGCAGTAAAATAACCAATGACGGACGGAGCAAGGAGGACATCAAAAGCAGACTCGCTACGGCAAAAAAGGCATTTCTGGCCAAGAGAAGTCTACTAATATCAAATACCGGCCTTAATTTGAGGAAGAAATTTCTGAGGATGTACGTCTGGAGTACAGCATTGTATGGTAGTGAAACATGGACTGTGGGAAAACCGGAACAGAAGAGAATCGAAGCATTTGAGATGTGGTGCTATAGACGAATGTTGAAAATTAGGTGGACTGAAAAGGATTGAGGAGATTCTACGCAGAATCGGAGAGGAAATGAATATGTGGAAAACACTGAATAGGAGAAGGGACAGGATGATAGGACATCTGCTAAGACATGAGGGAATGACTTCCATGGTACTAGACGGAGCTGTAGAGGGCAAAAACTGTAGAGGAAGACAGAGATTGGAATACGTCAAGCAAATAATTGAGGACGTAGGTTGTAAGTGCTACTCTGAGATGAAGAGGTTAGCACAGGAAAGGAATTCGTGGCGGGCCGCATCAAACCAGTCAGTAGACTGATGACAAAAAAAAAAAAAAAACCATTTTATACATTCTCCGGACATTATACATCGAAATTCAGTGACACACAGTTGTCAAAATCAATCGTTCCTTCTTTGAAAGCACGTAAGGGAAGTTTTCCACTGTCATTGGTAGTATATTCTTATTCACATACCGACTGAGATACTTTAAATCTCGTTGCAAATACATTTCCTACAAGGAAAAAGATGAGGGATACAGTACAAAATCTGTATAATGAATGTAATTTTTTGGTTATAAACATCTAAATACTCAGTTTTATAATTTTGTCTTACCCAAAAAGTACACGAGAAAATGAACATCTTTTTTTATGCTATGACCCGTGGAAATGAAAATCACGTGAAACCGAAGCCCCAGTAGTCAGCGTATACCTATTAATGACAGGGAACATTGAAAATGATAAAAATTAATGACACCTTAATTGAACATTACTGTAAGGTAGTCAGAAAACGAGCTATGCACATTAATAAAACATGATCATTCCTTCATTCAATCACAAATAGTGATCCTTAAGCCTCATTAGGAAAGTAACGTTTCAGTCAAAACATAAAGTGACCGAAAGAAACATCATTGTCCACTCTTTAAATAACCTAATAACCTACTACAACTGGCGATACTCTACTCACACTGATAATTACACGTATTACTTTTACTTACTTACACACACACACGCACACACACACACACATATACACACACGCACGCACACTCACTCTCTCTCTCTCTCTCTCCCTCTCTCTCTCTTTCTCTCTGTCTCTGTTGATCACAACGTATCTGCAAATCACCTTTATACACTCCTGGAAATTGAAATAAGAACACCGTGAATTCATTGCCCCAGGAAGGGGAAACTTTATTGACACATTCCTGGGGTCAGATACATCACATGATCACACTGACAGAACCACAGGCACATAGACACAGGCAACAGAGCATGCACAATGTCGGCACTAGTACAGTGTATATCCACCTTTCGCAGCAATGCAGGCTGCTATTCTCCCATGGAGACGATCGTAGAGATGCTGGATGTAGTCCTGTGGAACGGCTTGCCATGCCATTTCCACCTGGCGCCTCAGTTGGACCAGCGTTCGTGCTGGACGTGCAGACCGCGTGAGACGACGCTTCATCCAGTCCCAAACATGCTCAATGGGGGACAGATCCGGAGATCTTGCTGGCCAGGGTAGTTGACTTACACCTTCTAGAGCACGTTGGGTGGCACGGGATACATGCGGACGTGCATTGTCCTGTTGGAGCAGCAAGTTCCCTTGCCGGTCTAGGAATGGTAGAACGATGGGTTCGATGACGGTTTGGATGTACCGTGCACTATTCAGTGTCCCCTCGACGATCACCAGTGGTGTACGGCCAGTGTAGGAGATCGCTCCCCACACCATGATGCCGGGTGTTGGCCCTGTGTGCCTCGGTCGTATGCAGTCCTGATTGTGGCGCTCACCTGCACGGCGCCAAGCACGCATACGACCATCATTGGCACCAAGGCAGAAGCGACTCTCATCGCTGAAGACGACACGTCTCCATCCGTCCCTCCATTCACGCCTGTCGCGACACCACTGGAGGCGGGCTGCACGATGTTGGGGCGTGAACGGAAGACGGCCTAACGGTGTGCGGGACCGTAGCCCAGCTTCATGGAGACGGTTGCGAATGGTCCTCGCCGATACCCCAGGAGCAACAGTGTCCCTAATTTGCTGGGAAGTGGCGGTGCGGTCCCCTACGGCACTGCGTAGGATCCTACGGTCTTGGCGTGCATCCGTGCGTCACTGCGGTCCGGTCCCAGGTCGACGGGCACGTGCACCTTCCGCCGACCACTGGCGACAACATCGATGTACTGTGGAGACCTCACGCCCCACGTGTTGAGCAATTCGGCGGTAAGTCCACCCGGCCTCCCGCATGCCCACTATACGCCCTCGCTCAAAGTCCGTCAACTGCACATACGGTTCACGTCCACGCTGTCGCGGCATGCTACCAGTGTTAAAGACTGCGATGGAGCTCCGTATGCCACGGCAAACTGGCTGACACTGGCGGCGGCGGTGCACAAATGCTGCACAGCTAGCGCCATTCGACGGCCAACACCGCGGTTCCTGGTGTGTCCGCTGTGCCGTGCGTGTGATCATTGCTTGTACAGCCCTCTCGCAGTGTCCGGAGCAAGTATGGTGGGTCTGACACACCGGTGTCAATGTGTTCTTTTTTCCATTTCCAGGAGTGTATGTTTGAATAATGTACGCTTTCTCAAGATTAAGCATGAAGTTGTTTGTTGTGTAACACATGTTAACCGGCTCCACTACTGTCCTCGTTTTGTCTGGTTTGGAAGTGGTTGTACTCTTCAGCAGGGAAATCACGTGATAAACAAACGCCACAGTTACTGAAGGGTCCTCCAGTGTTTTTCGCAAACAATTATTGGAGTTTAGGAACAAAAATGGGTCTAATATCGATCTTTGGGGACCCTCACGTTTAATGTTTTCCCACTCTTAGTTTCATTCCTTTGGTATCATTTGTTCAGATAATATTCCATGGATCTACAGCGTAAAACATCTACTAGGTACATTTCTCAGAGCAAAGAAAATCTTGTCTGTACGAAACTCATACCGCTAGTTTGTGTGTGGACACAAAGCTGGTAGAAAAGGGAAGATTTTTTATTTTAGAAACTGCAGATGATGGGGATTTTGTGGTCATCATATTAAACACCACTGCTGTACTTCTCATAATTAAATGTGGAATCCAGCGAAACGTGGAGCAACGTACACTGAGTAAAGCAGAATCTGCTGCTGCCTGCATTGGGAAATTACGGGCGTTTCTCATGGCCGATCCTTTTGACTGCAAACTAACGGTATGCTTTTGACTGTAATCCAATGCTATGCTTTTCACCGTAAGCTAGTGCTATCCTTTTTCCTGCAAAATGGCATGTTCTCGAACAGGCATCTGTGAGCCATGTACCTGCGCACCCTGGTAGAATTTTGAAACGACACAGATAAAAACTTTAGGACTGGAAATATGGCTACAGGTTCAAACGCGGCTTGAAGGAAACGCTGCTGCTTTAAGCCACTCAGCCTCCTCCTCATTAAAGCGCATCACGTGAAAACAAATCACTTTCCGCGTCACCCACATCTGCCTGACAACTGCCTAACAGTGAAAAGATAAATCCCTCATGAAATAGATCATAATTCAGTTTTATTAACGTTACCATCTGGTTTCAAATACTTCTCTTATTTTATTATTTCTTAGTTATATGCCTTAAAATTCTTAAGTGAAACATTCTTTGATCACGGAGACTATTCAGCAACTGATGAAGGTCCTCCTACGTTAAAATATGCTTGGTAGCCAAATTCGATTCTGTATCCAAAATTATCCGTAGATTTCTGACAAGTTTCGTAGAAATGACAATACTTGCTTAATATCATATACGAACACGCCTGCATATCATTTGAGTAGCTCAACCACTTTAACAACGATCGAATGTTTAAAATATATGTTCCTTGTGAAGTGGCGCACTGATTAAGGTACTGTGTTTGTATTCAGGTGCTCACAACCGTTTGCAGTCATCTTACGTATTCACTTATGGTGAATTTTAAGATATATCTGTCTCTAAGGGCGTAACTCATTTCATAGTATATCTCACTTGCAGGTTACCAGACTAACGGCTTCCAAAGGCAACAAAAATTTCATTTCTAATGCGTACAAAATTACTGATCTAATTTAGAAATATGAAATCTTGTCGTAACCTAGTTATTAAATGGTGTAATCTTATATTAGAGATCTAACACTGAGCCAAGTATTACAGTCAGAAACGGTGTATACGTCACGAGGCAATGAAACTCAGGCCAGCAGATTTACATTCATCACGTGTCTGTTAATTACAGTCCTTTATGGCTATCTGCAAACTTCATACATAAGTTCAGACTCTTTCACCACTTTTTCACGCTCACATCCTTCACCAATTGATGAAAGGAAAAATGTTTATTACTTATTACATTTTCGATGTTAATGCAATAAAACTTCAGTAGCAGGCAATACGCTGTAATTCATTTCAGCTTTGGTACTAGCTCTATTCGCAGTACATTTAGCAGAGAGTGCCCACATGTACCACTGAATGTACCTGAAAAGTTGCATCACTGAACGACTCATAGTTGGGATGCAAAAGAAACTAGCTTCTGCTTAAAACTGAACACAAATTATACTCATTCAGCGTTTGATGATGAGAGCACTTGGCGACTTACATAAAATAAACGTTAAACACAATTTCAAACGCTTTCTAAACTTTTTCTCATTTACATGCTCAACGTCAAATATTTAACACATTAGCTTATTTGTAACGTTTCTTAGAGAATCTGTTTGTGGGGAGGGGTTTATTGATGAGATGTAATGAAAGTAACCTGATGTACATGTGCGCATATGGAATGAAATATTAAGGCAGTGCTGAACTGTACTTACCACTGAAAGCTTCAGTAACAAGCGTGGTACTTAATGGCAAAACTCACCTGAAACAATACCAGATTATTAAAATTAGGGACGCTTACTGATGATGTTAACAACTATCTGTTTAATTTGTTTTCTAAGTTGTATTCGAAGATACACAAAGAGCAACTAAACAAAATTTCTTACTAGCTACGATTAAATAAAAATATGACCATATTTAACATCACTTCCACTTAACTGGTAGATTAGATTAACACTTTTTCAATTGATCATGAGTACATTCGCAATTATGTGGAATGCAAAAATTTTACAAAAGTTTCTTTATGTGTCACAATTAAAAGTTTTTTTAAATTTTGTAATTACTAATTTACATGTAGAAATTCATTTCACTGTCATTCAGAAAAACTTGGGTGGGCTCCAGCCATTATTCTGATAACTCATTTTTGTGCAATGAATGCTTTTTTTCCTTACTGATGAATTACCCTGAAATACGATGCAATACGGAAGCAGTAGATTAAAATAGACACAGTAAAATAAATCACTGATACGTTTATCATCTGAGTTTGCATTAATCCTAAAAGCATAAGTAGCTGAATTCAAACGTTTCAGCAGATGATGAAGGCGTTTCTTGCAATTCAATCTTTCATCGATGCACACGCCCAAAAATATAGAATGTTCTTGCTAGGATAGAGACTTCTGTTTAGAGTCTACATTTATTAATAGTGTTATGTCATTTACTGTAAAGAACTGCATATACTGTGTGTTATTAAAATTTAATGAGAGTCCATTTACAGAGAACCAATTAGTAATTTTCTGAAAGATATTATTTACAATCTCCTCAGCTAATCGTTGTTTGTTGGATGTGATTACTATACATGTATCATCAATAAAAGGAAGTAGCTTTGGAACTTTATATCTGTTAGTTATTCGAGTGGTCAGTTCTTCGTGGGTGTGCATACTTCGTTCATCGAAGTCTCAGCAGTATGTTTACACTTCACGGTGTGCAGTTGCAGCTTTAGCTGTTGTAAAGGTAAATAATGACAAAATTGTTTCTGCACTGTATTCGAATATTAAATTTAGTAATTTTCAATCTTTTATTCAAATATTACCAGTACGTTTACATTTCGCAGCGTGCAGTTGCAGTTGCTGAGGTTCTTAAGTTCTGACAAAGTTGTTTGCGCACTGTTATTTGGTTGTTAAATTTAGTAGTTCTCAACGGTGTCTCGTTCTGTTTCTAGTGAGGAAACAGTTTAATAAACTTTCAACAACTTTCACCCCATGTGTTTTATGGGGTTGTTTGTCAGTTGAAGTCATTTATTAAATATAGTACACCAGTTTTCAGCTGATATTTCTTATTATTTGTAGCGAAATATTTCAGTAAAACTTTCATTCACTGTGTATGATTTCGTTGAGTGCTCCAATGGTCGCTTGAATTTTTGGTTTTAGATAAGACATTGTGAGAAGTTTCTGTGGTATTGGTATTACTTGTGATTTAGTAGTATTAATTAAAGTGGTTGCTTTCTTAGTAGACAGCCAAATTCGAAACCACTGTTGTTAGTTGTTTAAAGAGTTCTACTGTTATAATTGAACTTAGGTAACCTATACGTTTAGTTTTTCTGTATCTGTTAACATTTTACCACATAAGTTTGTGGGTAGCGGGTTAATGTGTGAGATTTGAAGAGCTTATTTCAATAGTGGTACAAGTCCATTATATCCAGACTCCATCCACAACCGCTACATGATCCTCATTCCTATATTGAATATTTCTGGTATCTCAACTGCAGATTTTTCAGTGCTCATTTAACTTTAGGGCTCTGTATCTCAGAATGAACAAAAGTGGAGTTGTACAACAACTGAAATAAGCCCTTCATTTGATCAAAGTACTTTCATTGGGGAGAATGCAGTGAGGAAGCCAATGGGCATTCTAGCGAGATCCTCTCCTGGAAATTTAGCATTTGTAGCAGAAAGAAATTGATAGAGGAGCAAGAGCGTAATATCGGTACCCTTCGGGTGCAGTTACGAAACGCAAAGGAGGAACTAGATAGTATGGAGAGGGTGAAGGGCCCTGGGGATTGGGAAGTAGCACTTGGTAAGAAGGCAGCTAGGAGGAAGAGATATTTAGACAGTTGTACTTTGCGTATAACCAATAGGTTTGACCAACTGTCAGAGTTAAGTGGAGTTTCTTGTAGTTGTGGGTGTAAGAAACATGCAGCAGTCCTCAGCAGTTATGGAGCCTAAGTCAGTAGCAAATTCTAACAGAAAGAAGAAGATTCTGCTGCTAGGTAGTTCGCATGTCAGAGGTGTGGGCGAGCAATTGCAGGAAGTGTTGGGGAGTGGGTACCAGGTCACCAGCATTGTGAAACCCGGTGCAGTGTTGGCTCAGGTGACTGTTAACGTAGGGCAGTTATGTAGGAACTTTACGAAAGAGGATCATGTAGCGGTTGTGGATGGAGTCCGGAATAGTCTTGGTAGGGACGGGGAATATGATACAGGATGTGACCTGGTACAGATAGTTAGTCAAACTGATGGCACTAATGTGCACTTCGCGCAGCTATTTCAGCGTCGTGATCAGCCTCATCTTAATGCAGCTGTTAGGAGTGTTAACATGGGGCTGGAGAAAGCGCTGATGGGGGTGGGCATGGCTCATATTACCATGGTACCAGTTGAGTCTATCAATAGATCAGATTCAGCTAGGCATGGGTCGCACCTCATTAGGCATGGAAAGGGGAGGCTGGAAAAACTTATAGGCGACAATGTGGTGGGCAGTGGAAGTATCACTCATGGGCTTCCCATCGCCACCCGGACGATCTATTCGTAAAACTCGTTGTTGTACTGGAAATAAGTTGACGACAGGCAGTGTTTAAATGAAGCCACTATGTCAATCGGAAAAATATCTGCTATATATGAACTAGCTTCGTTTACAGGCACCATGGTAAACAATGACACTACATCGAAGCTCACAAGAATATCACTTCGGCTGACGTTAATCTCCCTCAGATTTTCAATAAAATGCGCCGAGTTTGCGGCGCATTTCATTGAAAAACGCTACAACGTCGACCCACCACATTTCATTCCAATATGAAATTAATTACTCCCTCATTAACACGGCTTGTGTATCACTTAGGACTAAAATGATCATGTGGAAACGTAGGGTTCTCGAGAATCAGTGGAGGCTGCTTATCTAACGGCATCCAGGAGCAGCAAAAATTTAATTTGTGCCACATAAATGAACGATGGAGTGTTCCCAGAATTTGTCATACACCTTGGCAAAAATGAAAGTAAATTTCTGAGTAAACTTTACCCAGATTGCCTGACCTAGTGTCAGGTACCAGTAGATTTTAAGACAGCATAAACTCTTGCATTCCTCAGCAAGGGAAACAGAAAAACAATTCCGAAAGCTGTCTCTGGATCACCCTTTTCAGTGTTTGCTATAACGGCTTATCCGCAGCTGAATTTACCTAGCAGTCGACTGCGCCTTTCTACCAATCAGGCTTGTGGCACAACCATAGCTGATTTGAGAAAGTAATGGCGCTGGCTTATTATATGAATCTGATTTCCAGAAAGGACTAACAAATTCAGTAGTGTTCGTAGATATAACTGCTGCTTACGACTCAGTGTTACTGGATGGACTAATGTTAAAGGTAAAGCAAACTGCACCTTGCATAAGAATTCTTCGGTGGTTCAAGCTGACACTCTCCGTATAACAACCTTCTCTTTGGTATATTCTGTGGTTGAATATTACACACCAGTGTGCATGTCAGGAAGGTGGATATTCATTTTAACGATACCATGAGACCCATAGCGGGAAGTATGAGATCAGCTCATCACCTTGGCTATCTGCTCTCAGTAACATTTCTCTACCACACTTGCAACAGTGACCAAAGGCTAAATTTCTAGGAATGTATCCTCAGCCCACCCAGTATGCGTCTCAAGTCAAAGAAACCATTCTGGAGAGCTCGTGAGATCCATCCAGTCCAGACCGAAGATGTGTGCGAGGAGACATGGAAAAACAGCACCAACATACGTCGTCAAGATCTCGAAGATCCCACAAGTGAAAGGATTTTCAACTGCCTAGAAAAATCTGGTGTCACCTGAACAGAATCCCATGTGGGCATAGAAGAACTAAGTACCTTCATGTACAAATGGGGCCTCTCAAACTACCCATTACAAGATTGTAATGTTTCAAAGAAGACCACTGACCACACTGTGCTGGAATATCCCAAGACATATTTCAGTGGAATCTTTCTCTCGAATCATTGATTATCTTGCCACACACATTTTTTATACGTGTCTTCCTTGCATTCGGTGTGTTACCCCTGATTTAATATTGCTTAGAGAATTCAAGAGCGTACTATTTTTCCTTCTTTTTCTGATCTTGTATTTGTACACTACGTGGTCCATTACAAGACAAATATTAAAATTTCCTGGCAGATTAAAACTGTGTGCCCGACCAAGACTCGAACTCGGGACCTTTGAATTTCGCGGGCAAATGCTCTACCATCTGAGCTACCGAAGCACGACTCACGCCCGGTCCTCACAGCTTTACTTCTGCCAGTATCTCGTCTCCTACCTTCCATATCAGCGCAAACTCCGCTGCAGAGAGAAAATCAAATTCTGGAAACATCCTCCAGGCTGTGGCTAAGCCATGTCTCTGCTGTATCGTTTATTTCAGGAGTGCTAGTTCTGCAAGGTTCGCAGCAGAGCTTCTGTAAATAGTTCAAATGGCTCTGAGCACTATGGGACTTAACAACTGAGGTCATCAGTCCCATAGAACTTAGAACTACTTAAACCTAGCTAACCTAAGGACATCACACACATCTATGCCCGAGGCAGGATTCGAACCTGCGACCGTAGCGGTCACGCGGCTCCAGACTGAAGCGCGAAGAACCGCTCGGCCACCGTGACAGGCGTCGCGTTATTAGTCAGAATAATAGGAACTACCATCATCAGAAGTATTCGGGACTTTTTGCATTCTTTTCCAACCAGTAAGGTGTCTTCTTGACTTTGTGCTGTTGAAGATTACGTTCGACGTGATTGTTACATTTCCTGTTCTTTAGCCAGAAGCAGTATGCTCCCATGGTGAGGTTACACATCCTGAATGAGATTTTCACTCTGCAGTGGAGTGTGTGCTGATGTGAAACTTCCTGGCAGATTAAAACTGTGTGCCCGACCGAGACTCGAACTCGGGACTTTTGCCTTTCGCGGGCAAGTGCTCTACCAACTGAGCTACCGAACACGACTCACGCCCGGTACTCACAGCTTTACTTCTGCCAGTATCTCGTCACCTACCTTCCAAACTTTACAGAAGCTCTCCTGCGAACCTTGCACAACTAGCACTCCTGAAAGAAAGGATGTAGCGGAGACATGGCTTAGCCACAGCCTGGGGGACGTTTCCAGAATGAGATTTTCACTCTGCAGCGGAGTGTGCGCTGATGTGAAACTTCCTGGCAGTTGGTAGAGCACTTGCCCGCGAAAGGCAAAGGTCCCGAATTCGAGTCTCGGTCGGGCACACAGTTTTAATCTCCCAGGAAGTTACACATCCTAATTGCTCATGATATTCCTCTAATTGAGGTCACACTTCCTCTTATGAATTTGACTAGAAATTGGATGCGCTGAAATATCCGTTTAAACTCACCCCTCCATATCCGTTGTGCAATGAAAGATACTGAATGTTTCAACCATACAGTGGTCAGATTGCGTCCCATCTACGTAGTGTGATTTTGCAGTATCCTTGTTCCGATCTCTTAAACCGTTCACCAAATAAAAGGTGTGTTACGTCTTACGCGACCCACCCTGATAAACAGTGAATAGTAATGGCCATACAACACACCCTTACCAGGCTCCTGTAGTTACTTTTACTTCCGGAGATTTCTCTCTGTTAAGGATGACGTGTAGTATTCTTTGTATTAGGAACTCGTGAATTCAGTAACAGAATTGAGGCGATATTCTAGTCCCTGTATTTAATTCATAGGGCGAGAGAACGGAACTATATCGAACGTTTTCCGGAATACATCCAGTGATTGTGCACTGTCGATCAATAGTAGCATCAAACGGACACGCACGGCCTGTGCGGTTCGTTTCCGGCACAGGGACACTTACCTCAAACTGACACATTTATCCTTCTCCATCACCCTAGAAAATCCACATCATCACGGAATCACCCTGTATATAACTTTAACGCTCTGTAGCGTCGTTGGACGACGTTTTCGGACATGGCGTCCAAAGTAAAACATGATCTGCTAACTCCCCTCTACAACCTCTAAAGGTGCGTAACATGAATTGTGAAGAAGCTTGTATAAATTGCTTTGTCTGCCGGACGCCGAAGGAGCAAGTTTTCTCACCAGCTTGAACTCAGACGTGTGAACGAACGCCTCAGCTAGTAACGGCACATGGAAATAGACTAGTCCTCGCTCCGTGCAAAACGCAGCAACAAAGTGGTTGCGGCGTGTTCAGGCAGTATATGCAGCTCTGGAGACTCTTACTGTTCAGTAAATGAAACATGCAAAGAGGTGTCACGCAAATGAAAAGAGAAACGTTTGTGTTTCCCTCTGCTCCTGGTACACCGCGGTTTCAGATTTCGCCGCCCGCTGCTAAACGCCATCCCTGTACCACTGTCCGACGTGTCAGCGCGGCAGAGCTCGCCGCGGCAGCTGCTAATGCGCGTGCGCTAAGCCGCGCGGCCGCCGTGAGCCGCTAAGCCCGCGTGGCGGACGCGGCCGGCGAATGTTAAATACGCAGCCGGGATCACCTGTTGTGGAGCCCCGGTAGCGCCGCTGATTCGACGGCCGATCGGATTGACGCTGCGATACCTCCTAACTGAATGCTCCCCTGTTATACTCCCACGTCGGTCCCCGAGCCATTCGCTGACAACGTTAATTAGCAGATTACAGCTGGGGAATCGGATCAGGACTCAGTGCCAGCTGTCCGACTTCCGCGTCGTCACTGAGCTATTACCGACACACACATCTACTGAAACCCTTTGCCGACCTCTCTACTCTCCGCCACCCAGTGACGTAACCGACCACCTTAACCAATCCTCAGCTTCTGATCAGATTTGGAAGTGGTATGAGGATTGGTAGCTTCGTTTAAGCACCCAGTTCACAACACGAAAGAAAGCTAGTATAGTATGACTATACTATGAATGAGCCGCAGTTGGAATTAGTCAAATCATATAAATACTTGATAGCCGGCCGGAGTGGCCGTGCGGTTATAGGCGCTACAGTCTGGAACCGCGTGACGTCTACTGTCGCAGTTTCGAATCCTGCCTCGGGCATGGATGTGTGTGATGTCCATAGGTTAGTTAGGTTTAATTAGTTCTAAGTTCTAGGGGACTGATGACCACAGTAGTTAAGTCCCATAGTGCTCAGAGCCATTTGAACCATTTAAATACTTGATAGAATCCGTTTCGTGGATACCATACTGGATTAGCCTAAGAAAACATTTGTGTACTTCATGTTAGATTATTGCTGTACTATGTAGTAGAAAAGTTCGGAGTAGGTATTAAAATCCATGGAGAAGAAATAAAAACTTTGAGGTTTGCCGATGACATTGTAATTCTGTCAGAGACCGCAAAGAACTTGGAAGAGCAGTTGAACGGAATGGACAGTGTCTTGAAAGGAGGGTATAAGATGAACATCAACAAAAGCAAAACGAGGATAATGGAATGTAGTCGAATTAAGTCGGGTGATGTTGAGGGAATTAGATTAGGAAATGAAACACTTAAAATAGTAAATGAGTTTTGCTATTTGGGGAGCAAAATAACTGATGATGGTCGAAGTAGAGAGGATACAAAATGTAGACTGGCAATGGCAAG
This sequence comes from Schistocerca serialis cubense, assembly GCF_023864345.2. Lineage (NCBI taxonomy): Eukaryota > Metazoa > Arthropoda > Insecta > Orthoptera > Acrididae > Schistocerca > Schistocerca serialis. The sequence goes on from NC_064642.1 coordinate 652,067,557, forward strand.
GAAAGCGTTTCTGAAGAAGAGAAATTTGTTAACATCTAGTATTGATTTAAGGTGTCAGGAAGTCGTTTCTGAAAGTATTTGTATGGAGTGTAGCCATGTATGGAAGTGAAACATGGACGATAAATAGTTTAGACAAGAAGAGAATAGAAGCTTTCGAAATGTGGTGCTACAGAAGAATGCTGAAGATTAGATGGGTACATCACATAACTAACGAGGAGGTATTAAACAGAATTGGGGAGAAGAGGAGTTTGTGGCACAACTTGACTAGAAGAAGGGATCGGTTGGTAGGACATGTTCTGAGGCATCAAGGGATCACCAATTTGATACTGGAGGGCAGCGTGGAGGGTAAAAATCGAAGAAGGAGACCAAGAGATGAATACAGTAAGCAGATTCAGAAGAATGTAGGCTGCAGTAGGTACTGGGAGATGAAGAAGCTTGCACAGGATAGAGTTGCATGGAGAGCTGCATCAAACCAGTCTCAGGACTGAAGACCACAACAACAACAACAACATGTAGTACACGTACTAGATGTGACCAGAAGAGATATTAAACATACGCAAAGATGAGCAGCACGAATGGAGACAGGTTTGCGTTGAACCATGGCAGAGCGTCCCGGTGAAGCAGCAAAACCTCAACCTTGAAAACATAGGACGATTATGTGGTGAGAAGTTTCGAGAACCGTCCTTCTGCTCCCGAGGTTTATTAGCTGAAAGACATGGACGTTAAAACAGTTTCATAGAGACTTTGGAACCCCGCAAAACCTAGAAGTTGATAAAATTCCTTTTTGAGTCTAGCAGCGAGTAGTGTGCCTTGTCGGACAGAGGTGATGTTTCTAGAGTGCTCAGTGTGTCAAGTCGGGAGTAACGATATCTCAATGATCAGTGACCTTTTTCTCCCAGTACAGGAAGCTTTTGCTTTATTTAATGAAGAGATATGGTTCAGTACAGTAGTAAGCTAATTATTATAACAAGACAACGTGAAGGCCATTAGGGCTCATTTCGAAGAGGTACTCATCGCTGATGACAAGTATACTTCAGTGAATGAGTTTTCAGGGTGAAGACGTGTCTGGAGATGCTCCGGATGGTGTTGGGATAGCAACTTGACTGTAGCCCGCCACACAATCTGGCAACCAGAAGTGATGGTCTCGGGAATCATTTATTTTCATAGCAGAACCCCTTTGGTTGTCTGCAGCATCGGTACGCCACAGCGGCAATTCGACGATATTCTACATTCTAGTTTGTTGCCATTCAGGGCATGACATCCTGGGCTTACATTTGAGCAAGATAATGCCCGCCCACACACGGTGTGAGTTTCTGCTGCCTGTCTTTGTGCTTGGCCAGCGAGGTCGCCAGACCTCTCCCCAATTGAGAACATTTGGAGCATTTTGGGCACGATCCTCCTACCGTCTGTGGATTTTGACTATCTAACGCGCCAGTTGGACAGAATCGTCCCTCGGGAGGACATCCAACAATTCTATAGGGTAATGCCAAGAGGCAGAGGCAGACCTAAACTTTCTAGATTTTTCCACTTGGTGAAGCTCTTTCTCTGGAATAAATCATCCAATTTTACTGAAATTGTAGCCATTTATTTTTCTTAATTCTTTCGCGTTGCCTTTCATTGTAATCGTTGGGCCACCCGTTGGGTGCCTGCCATCTACTCTATCACCTAATGCAGGCACACGGTTTCATTACCACCGACCCTCAGGGTTTCAGTCTAATCTGATCCCGTCTGCCCCAGTGTGATCCCTACCAAACTACAGAAGCAGAGCAGAGGCTGTACCACTTTCTGGTATCCACCAATCACAGCCACTGCTACACTGACCTAAGCACCGCGCCGACAGCCACTGTTGCGATGGTTACGCACCAGCCGTCGCACATCTGGAGGCCTGTTGTTGATTCCTGCACGTTTCACCACCTGTGGTCAGCTATGCGAGGCCGCTGACCACCTCTCCAGCTCTGACTTCACTTCGTTGCTGCTAAGGAGTTAAAGACTTATTCAACTAGAACTGTTTCCGTGACTGGTCTTCATTCAATAATGCCAAAACACTGCTGCCACGTCCTGGATGGTGAGCTGCACTGCATCCTATCATACCAAAGCCACCTTCAACTTCCATCATAGAGGTCATACACACCGACCGCAGCACTTGCATCATGTCGTCTTTGTCCATATCTATACCCGCTCTTTGTATGACTCACTGCTTGTAGACAATATGGCTTGGTATCTAAGGTTCTGGGTACCGACTGGCCAAAAACTGAGACTACTTTATTCTATTTGGCTTACCCTCTTCCACCTTTAAACTTTTTCTTCCCGATGGTGTAATTTTCCACATCTGTCCTCTGAATTCTGGCATATAAAACGATTTTCCAGTGTTCTCAGTATGGACCTACGTAGCCAGTTTTCCCTTCAATGAATGAAACATAATGACTAGGATCTATTACTCCACATAGCGCTCTTTTGTTGTCTCTACTCAGAGTACGATTCTTTATACACGTTATCTGTTCCACATTGCAAGGGTTTTTCGACATGAGATATACATTGCCGTTTGAGAAAAGTGCAACACCGAGAAGGAATTACTGCAGAGAGATGGGGTAAACGTAAGCCGAGCAGAGCCCTCTCGTGTCGGTTCAACAGGGTCGGTGTTGTGCCTAGTGTAGTCAGTGCAGAGCTGTCACACATGGTGGAAACAATACAATGAGTGCCACTATGCCTCGTCGACGTGAAAGGGAACCATATCGGCGTGTGAGTAAGTTCGAACGTGGCAAAATGATCGGTCTCCGGGAAACGGGGTTGTCATACCGTGACATTTCGGCTCGCACAGGGCATGCTGCTACGATAGTGACGCTTATGTGGAAACAGTGGGTAGAGGAAGGTAGTACGCAGCGACGAGAGGGAACTGGACCACGGAACATGACCACAGCACGGGATGACCGTCATCTTATCCGCATGGCCGTTACGGACCGAACAGCGCCATCCACAGTGTTGAATCGTCGCTGGAGCACTGCAACAGGCGTGAAATTGTCTGCATCGACAGTTCTTCGCCGTCTGCTGCAGATTGGACTGGTTGTACGCATGCCATTACGTGGGCTTGCATTGTCCAGAAACCAGAACCTCCTCCCACTGCAATGGGCACGTGAACTCCGTCACTGGGGTGCTGAGTGGCAACATGTAATCTTTTCGCCTCTAGGCGCTTCAGTCTGGAACCGCGTGACCGCTACGGTCGCAGGTTCGAGTCCTGCCTCGGGCATGGATGTGTGTGATGTCCTTAGGTTAGTTACGTTTAAGTAGTTCTAAGTTCTAGGGAACTGATGACCTCAGATGTTAAGTCCCATAGCGCCCAGAGCCATTTTTTGAGTCCCTCTTCAACCTGTCCTACAGTGATGGCCGCATGTGTCCGGCCGTACCGTGGTGAGCGCAACCTGGAGGGCTGCATTGTGGAGCGGCATAGCGTAGAAACACCAGGTGTGATGGTTTGGGGCACCATTGGTTACCACAACCGATTTCGCCTCGTACGTATTGCGGGCGCTTTAAACAGCAACCGGTATCTGACGGAGGTTGTGGAGCCTGAGGTACTCCCCCTGCTTCAAGCATCTCCATAGGCCACACTTCAACAGGACAACGCCTTGCCAAATAGTGCGAGGCATGCACAGGCCTTCTTCGAAGAGTGACGGGTAGCATTGCCTCCCTGGACTGCGCGTTCGCCAGACATCTCTCCCTTCGGACATGTCTGGGATATGGTTGGTCGGCACCTAGTAAGTCACGGTCCTCCAGTAAATGGTGTCATGGATTTGTGGGCTTGGATACAAACTGCGTGGAGGGAAATCCCTCAAGAACGTATCCAGAACCTTACTGATACAGCGCCTAGGCGTGTAGCAGCTCTAATTTCAGCTCATGATGGCCACACTACGTACCGTATAGTAGGCCTCAAAGGCCATAGACAGATTTTCAAAGGTAATTGAGCTGTGTTGGGCTCATGTTACGCATTGGTTTAAATCTCGGTTGCTATTCTGTGTTTGGTTTCCCGCTGTTATTGCGATACTGCTGTTGTTCGCTCTCTGTGAGAGGCACCAGCGGTGTGTTTCGATATTCGCACCTTGTACTATCTTTGGTCTGGTGCTTATAGTTTCTGGCTCTGCTGCGTGCGAACAGTCGGTCAGTTGGCGTGGAGCAGCGAGGAAATCTCCGAGGGTTGTAGTTTGGCTGGGCCCGCTGGCGCTCTCTACGCAGTGTCGGAGTGTGTGGGGCTGCTCCCATTGCTACGAAGTCCGTGGCTCACCGGCCCTGGACACGAAAGTTGAGTTTGGATTTAATTTATCAGCAAGTCAAGACTGTTCTCGGTGTTGGCTGTTGGGACATTCCCGAGGGCAACAACTTGTGTGTTCGAGTTAGCGAAGGTTTAACCACCGTCCAGTGGAGTCTAACTGTATTTGGTTATTTGCAATTGAAGTGCACCAGCGGAATTTTCTGCCTTTTCGCGTTTTGGTCGTCCCGGTTACCTGCCCTAGCAGTTGACGTAATTTCAGGCAGTGTCCTTTCCGCACCGTGTTGTCGCTGTCCAGCATGGTGTGTAGATTAACACCTTGGTCGTGGGCGTCGATGCCTTTTAATTTGTATTTTACTCCCGGTGTGTGCTGATCCAGTGGAGCGCAAGTTACCTTGTCGGTGGGACCGATGACTGTCTGTTTGTTGGGTTGTCGTCGGATTGAGAACGGTCGGGCCGACTGCCTGTCTCACCTAAGTTTATGACGTATTATGACGTTCTTAGATAATACAAATCTCCTTCATCATAACCAACATGGATTCCGCAAACAGAGATCATGTGAAACTCAGCTCGCCCTATTTGCCCAAGAAATTCACAGTGCCGTAGACACTGGCGAGCAGATTGATGCCGTATTCCTGGACTTCAGGAAGGCATTTGATACGGTTCCGCACTTACGTTTAGTGAAAAAAATACGAGCTTACGGAATATCGGACCAGGTTTGTGATTGGATTCAGGATTTCCTAGAAGAAAGAACACAACATGTCATTCTTAACGGTTCAAAATCTGCAGATGTAGAGGTAATTTCGGGAGTACCGCAGGGAAGCGTGATAGGACCTTTATTGTTTACAATATACATAAATGACTTAGTTGACAACATCGGTAGCTCCGTGAGGCTATTTGCAGATGACACGGTTGTCTACAAGAAAGTAGCAACCTCAGAAGACTCGTACGTACTCCAGGAGGACCTGCAGAGGATTAATGCATGGTGCGACAGCTGGCAGCTTTCCCTAAACGTAGATAAATGTAATATAATGCGCATACATAGGGGCAGAAATCCATTCCAGTACGATTATGCCATAGGTGGTAAATCATTGGAAGCGGTAACGACCGTAAAATACTTAGGAGTTACTATCCGGAGCGATCTGAAGTGGAATGATCACATAAAACAAATAGTGGGCAAAGCAGGCGCCAGGTTGAGATTCATAGGAAGAATTCTAAGAAAATGTGACTCATCGACGAAAGAAGTAGCTTACAAAACGCTTGTTCGTCCGATTCTTGAGTATTGCTCATCAGTATGGGACCCTTACCAGGTTGGATTAATAGAAGAGATAGACATGATCCAGCGAAAAGCAGCGCGATTCGTCATGGGGACATTTAGTCAGCGCGAGAGCGTTACGGAGATGCTGAACAAGCTCCAGTGGCGGACACTTCAAGAAAGGCGTTACGCAATACGGAGAGGTTTATTATCGAAATTACGAGAGAGCACATTCCGGGAAGAGATGGGCAACATATTACTACCGCCCACATATATCTCGCGTAATGATCACAACGAAAAGATCCGAGAAATTAGAGCAAATACGGAGACTTACAAGCAGTCGTTCTTCCCACGCACAATTCGTGAATGGAACAGGGAAGGGGGGATCAGATAGTGGTACAATAAGTACCCTCCGCCACACACCGTAAGGTGGCTCGCGGAGTATAGATGTAGATGTAGATGTAGATGTAAGTGAAGTTTAGTGTTTCAAGTACTGGCCTACCCCCGAAACTTCTGAGCGCCGTTCACTGCACTGCTTTTTCTCATTTTCTGTTGTGTGTATTTGTATGGCTCATAGCCGATAGTTTTGAATTAAAGTTCAATTGTTTTATTGGCTTTTTAAGTCACGGGCCTTCAGCAGTTTTAAAATTAAAGGTTTCTTGCGTCTCAGGTGTTACATTGTTTGGGCCTTCAGCCTGATTAATGTATTGTTTAAAGATAAAGCCTTGAGCCTTCTGCCTACTAAAAATTATTTTAGTTGTGTTTTAAGTCATGGGCCTTTAGCCATTTTAAAATTAAAGATCTTTGTCTTTCGAGCATCAGACTGTTTGGAGCCTTTCATCCAGATTATAGAACTTACTTAACTTGAGGCCTTCTGCCTTTTAAATATTCTCTTTGGCATCTGTATTTTGTGTTAATGGCTTTTAGCCGTTCTTTTCTTTTTTTTATATATAAAATTAAAGTGGTTGTCCCCTTAAGACATAAGATAGTGTGGCGTATTCAGCCGATAACTAAGTTCAAGAATTTGTACTGTAATGTTTGGTCAAATAAATAAAGTTATATGTGTTTGAGTGTAAGTGACAGCCGCTCATTTTGGCCCTTTTCCATAGTTCCACCTGTCCTGTCCTGCGGGTTCAGCAGGGCGTCGCAGTAATCATTTGTTACTTGTCATGAACCCAACCTGCGGTATTAAATAAATTGAATCCATGCGTTTCCTTCTTGGTGCTGCAATTTCCACAAACTGTAGTGTAGTTGATTGATTCATATTTGTCATAGCCTGCATTTCCTGACGACCCAAATTATTACATAATGCCACCAGGTCATCAGCATCACATTTTCCTTGCGGCCTACTGCACAATTCCTATCAATACTCATATCCGGATCTCTGCAGTCGAAATCCATGTCTACGCTCACTTGAACGTCTGTTAAGTTGTTGTTCAGAGTAATTAGGCCTTACGCTGTCGCCTTGGCTACTGTTGACAACGTCAGCGTGTCGTCGGTGGGGACCGAGTGACTTCGTGGACTGTATCCCCCCATCAAACATCTCTCACGGTTACCGTTTCAGATTGTTATTGTCTATTGTATTCCGTTTCACAAAATTCACTTCCCAAGGTACTGCCACTCGAAAATAAGACACTTGCTTCTGGAGAGCGCAAGCATACAATTTTACTCGATCACACCCGCCATAAGATGCTCCATGCCTGAAAGATATGTGAGGTCTTCGTGAGTGCCATGCACTATCTTATCAGAAGTATCCACAGAGCTATTAGTGGGCATTAGTAAGGAATGCACCCATCTTTCATCTGTATGACGGCTTGAGCTCCGTAGGCGGCACTTTCAACAAGGTGTCTGGATTTCTGTGGAGAGATAGAAGCATTTTCATCCTCAAGAGCCGAAACCAGAGAGAGTAAATGATATTGGACGCTAGACGTCCCAGAGGTGTTCAGCTGAGTTCAGTGTGGAACTCTGGGCGGGCCAGAGCATTTCAGGGATGTTATCGGCCACGAACTATTGCTTCAAAAATGCTGCATTATGACAGGATGCACTGTCATGCTGGTACAAGCATTCGTGGCCCTTGAACTGTCCTTATGCAATACGCAGTACACAGAGCTGCAGACTGTGTTCAACTCCCTGCGCATCACTCCTTTCCTGATGGAGATGAGGACCACACCCTAACGACGAAAAACACCACCATACCGTGGCACATGCTTCACTCTTACATTATTATCCTTATTGACATATAAAGGGGATAATTACGACGGTTATTCGTATCTCCTAGGTCAGTTTGGTGCACAGCTTTGCTATGATGCACGTAGCAGCACTACATCGTCTTTCTCTCTTCTATTTCATTTTATTTACACATTATGTTCCGTAGGGCCAAATTGAGGAGCAAATCTCCAAGGTCATGTAACGTGTCAGTACATGAAATTACAACATTAAAGTAATAACAGATAAAAATAAATGTTTGTGAAACCGAAAAAAGTCAGTCCATATAACTGTTCGTTATATAACACCTCAGATTTCCCCCTGTTTGATCACGGTTACTCGATCATTATCAAATTTGAATTATGTACAAGACAGCGTTCATGTTCACCACAGCTCTTTCCATGATATCTACAGTACGCCAATCTGGATGGATACTGCACTATTCGGTTTGACAAGGACAAAGATGCGTAAGACTGCTCGAATGTTGGTGAAACATCATATCTAGCGAGGAGTTGGGAGTAGTGAGGTGCCAGGCCCTAAGAACTGAAAATTGCTCTGCAACCATAAGGGAAAAATTTATTTCTCTAAATCTATTTCCCTCCCCCCATGAACCATGGACCTTGCCGTTGGTGGGGAGGCTTGCGTGCCTCAGCGATACAGATAGCCGTACCGTAGGTGCAACCACAACGGAGGGATATCTGTTGAGAGGCCAGACAAACGTGTGGTTCCTGAAGAGGGGCAGCAGCCTTTTCAGTAGTTGCAAGGGCAACAGTCTGGATGATTGACTGATCTGGCCTTGTAACAATAACCAAAACGGCCTTGCTGTGCTGGTACTGCGAACGGCTGAAAGCAAGGGGAAACTACAGCCGTAATTTTTCCCGAGGGCATGCAGCTTTACTGTATGATTACATGATGATGGCGTCCTCTTGGGTAAAATATTCCGGAGGTAAAATAGTCCCCCATTCGGATCTCCGGGCGGGGACTACTCAAGAGGATGTCGTTATCAGGAGAAAGAAAACTGGCGTTCTACGGATCGGAGCGTGGAATGTCAGATCCCTTAATCGGGCAGGTAGGTTAGAAAATTTAAAAAGGGAAATGGATAGGTTGAAGTTAGATATAGTGGGAATTAGTGAAGTTCGGTGGCAGGAGGAACAAGACTTCTGGTCAGGTGACTACAGGGTTATAAACACAAAATCAAATAGGGGTAATGCAGGAGTAGGTTTAATAATGAATAGGAAAATAGGAATGCGGGTAAGCTACTACAAACACCATAGTGAACGCATTATTGTGGCCAAGATAGATACGAAGCCCACGCCTACTACAGTAGTTCAAGTTTATATGCCAACTAGCTCTGCAGATGACGAAGAAATTGAAGAAATGTATGATGAAATAAAAGAAATTATCCAGATTGTGAAGGGAGACGAAAATTTAATAGTCATGGGTGACTGGAATTCGAGTGTAGGAAAAGGGAGAGAAGGAAACATAGTAGGTGAATATGGATTGGTGGACAGAAATGAAAGAGGAAGCCGCCTGGTAGAATTTTGCACAGAGCACAACATAATCATAACTAACACTTGGTTTAAGAATCATGAAAGAAGGTTGTATACCTGGAAGAACCCTGGAGATACTAAAAGGTATCAGATAGATTATATAATGGTAAAACAGAGATTTAGGAACCAGGTTTTAAATTGTAAGACATTTCCAGGGGCAGATGTGGACTCTGACCACAATCTATTGGTTATGACATGTAGATTAAAACTGAAGAAACTGCAAAAAGGTGGGAATTTAAGGAGATGGGACCTGGATAAACTAAAAGAACCAGAGCTTGTACAGAGATTCAGGGAGAGCATAAGGGAGCAATTGACAGGAATGGGGGAAAGAAATACAGTAGAAGAAGAATGGGTAGCTTTGAGGGATGAAGTAGTGAAGGCAGCAGACGATCAAGTAGGTAAAAAGACGAGGGCTAGTAGAAATCCTTGGGTAACAGAAGAAATATTGAATTTAATTGATGAAAGGAGAAAATATAAAAATGCAGTAAGTGAAACAGGCAAAAAGGAATACAAACGTCTCAAAAATGAGATCGACAGGAAGTGCAAAATGGCTAAGCAGGGATGGCTAGAGGACAAATGTAAGGATGTAGAGGCCTATCTCACTAGGGGTAAGATAGATACCGCCTACAGGAAAATTAAAGAGACCTTTGGAGATAAGAGAACGACTTGTATGAATATCAAGAGCTCAGATGGAAACCCAGTTCTAAGCAAAGAAGGGAAATCAGAAAGGTGGAAGGAGTATATAGAGGGTCTATACAAGGGCGATGTACTTGAGGACAATATTATGGAAATGGAAGAGGATGTAGATGAAGATGAAATGGGTGATACGATATTGCGTGAAGAGTTTGACAGAGCACTGAAAGACCTGAGTCGAAACAAGGCCCCCGGAGTAGACAATATTCCATTGGAACTTCTGACGGCCGTGGGAGAGCCAGTCCTGACAAAACTCTACCATCTTGTGAGCAAGATGTATGAAACAGACGAAATACCCTCAGACTTCAAGAAGAATATAATAATTCCAATCCCAAAGAAAGCAGGTGTTGACAGATGTGAAAATTACCGAACTATCAGCTTAATAAGTCACAGCTGCAAAATACTAACACGGATTCTTTACAGACGAATGGAAAAACTAGTAGAAGCCAACCTCGGGGAAGATCAGTTTGGATTCCGTAGAAACACTGGAACACGTGAGGCAATACTGACCTTACGACTTATCTTAGAAGAAAGATTAAGGAAAGGCAAACCTACGTTTCTAGGATTTGTAGACTTAGAGAAAGCTTTTGACAATGTTGACTGGAATACTCTCTTTCAAATTCTAAAGGTGGCAGGGGTAAAATACAGGGAGCGAAAGGCTATTTACAATTTGTACAGAAACCAGATGGCAGTTATAAGAGTCGAGGGACATGAAAGGGAAGCAGTGGTTGGGAAGGGAGTAAGACAGGGTTGTAGCCTCTCCCCGATGTTGTTCAATCTGTATATTGAGCAAGCAGTAAAGGAAACAAAAGAAAAATTCGGAGTAGGTATTAAAATTCATGGAGAAGAAATAAAAACTTTGAGGTTCGCCGATGACATTGTAATTCTGTCAGAGACAGCAAAGGACTTGGAAGAGCAGTTGAATGGAATGTACAGTGTCTTGAAGGGAGGATATAAGATGAACATCAACAAAAGCAAAACAAGGATAATGGAATGTAGTCTAATTAAGTCGGGTGGTGCTGAGGGAATTAGATTAGGAAATGAGACACTTAAAGTAGTAAAGGAGTTTTGCTATTTGGGGAGCAAAATAACTGATGATGGTCGAAGTAGAGAGGATATAAATTGTAGGCTGGCAATGGCAAGGTAAGCGTTTCTGAAGAAGAGAAATTTGTTAACATCCAGTATTGATTTAAGTGTCAGGAAGTCATTTCTGAAAGTATTCGTATGGAGTGTAGCCATGTATGGAAGTGAAACATGGACGATAAATAGTTTGGACAAGAAGAGAATAGAAGCTTTCGAAATGTGGTGCTACAGAAGAATGCTGAAGATTAGATGGGTAGATCACATAACTAATGAGGAAGTATTGAATATGATTGGGGAGAAGAGAAGTTTGTGGCACAACTTGACCAGAAGAAGGGATAGGTTGGTAGGACATGTTCTGAGGCATCAAGGGATCACCAATTTAGTATTGGAGGGCAGCGTGGAGGGTAAAAATCGTAGAGGGAGACCAAGAGATGAATACACTAAACAGATTCAGAAGGATGTAGGTTGCAGTAGGTACTGGGAGATGAAAAAGCTTGCACAGGATAGAGTAGCATGAAGAGCTGCATCAAACCAGTCTCAGGACTGAAGACCACAACAACAACAACAACAAATCTATTTCAAAGAGTTATAATTTATTTCTTTAATAAGCAAGATGTGAGTTGAATCAAATCGATAATACAGATATTACATAATGACAAAGCCACTACAATAAGCGTATATTATCGTCTCATAACAGGCAATGAGCGGCTATGAAAAACAGAGTGACGTGAGTGGTCAACCCTAAATGATGTGCTCAGATAAATACAGTGTTCAGATAAATACGTACAAGAATTTGAAATTTAAAAAAAAAATCGATAGTACGTAAATCTCGACTTAGACACGTGGTTTTTCCGATTCTTAAATCCAATAAAGCATAGTACAAGTTCAGTTACTGCTAGAACAGATGAAAACGTTTTAAATAACACACGTTACCAGAGCATACATAAAGCATCAAGAGACTTACGAGACCGTTCAGTTAACCTCTGTAAACTGAGCAAATCAAAAGACGGAAGGAACTACTAGAGTACAGTGTGAAATATATTATTTTGATCCCGGTAAACAGAGTAATATGGAAAACTCACCCAAATGAGAAGGCAGAAAAATATATTGTCGTTTTTTTTTTTTTTTTAATGTAGATCACTCAGTCTAGTTTCCGATACGAAATGTGATTAACACTTAGGGCTTCAATTAAGATAACAAGCAGTAAAATTAATGCTAAGAACCAAGCAAGGGCAAACAATTTTTTATAATTAATAAAATGAACTCAAACCCGACGACATAAGCAATTTTACCACTATAACACCACAATTTTACCAATGGAAACAAGAACGACCTTTGAACTGTCTTTAGATAACACCAGAGTTAAGTACAGCGTAAAATACACCGTACAAAGAGCCCCTATGGCATAGTGGTTAACTCTGAATCATACAGTCTACACACTACTGTGCTCGCAAAGCAAGTCCGACGGCTCGCATTCAAAATTGCCCGTGATTTCTGCAGATAGCCTATCCAACAGCAGACACAGTACCATAGCCGCCTTCCACCAAATTCATGCGACGTAAGTTGCTAATAACGTCTATGACGGACAGACTGCCAGCACTTGCTCTTGGATGGCCCATCATCCAGCTGCCTTGATAAATGATTGAAAGCCTTATGTCCGCTGTCCGCTCGCTAGAGACAGACCACGCCCCCTGGCGGAACACGATGGAGACGGTGGCTTGTTTACAGAGGTAAAGACGTAAAATCATACTCCCGGTGCGTAGCGAACTGCAGCACAGCTCAGTTGGCAAAATGTAAGCAACATCTTCTTCATACTAATTATCCTTATTATTCAGATTTATTAAATTGTTGTTATACAGTAGCCAAGGTAGCCCCTGAGGGCCGGCAACCCACCACAGAGGATGAGGTTGTCCATACCCGTCAGGTTAGCCGAGAGCGCTAATGCACTGCTTCCTGGTCTCGGGTAGGCACACCGGCCCCAGATCGTACCCACCCGGCGGATTACCGACGTGGGTCGGTGTGCCGGCCAGCCTGGATGTGATTTTTAGGCGGTTTTCCACATCCCACTAGATGAATACCGGGCTGATCCCCATTTTTCGCCTCAGTTACACGACTCGCAGACATCTGAACACATTCGCACTATTCCACGAATTCTACTAGACGCAGACAGCAGGGGTACACTAATTCCGTCCCGGGGGGTATAGGGTGCTGGCAGGAAGGGCATCCGGTCACCCCTTCACACTAACCTTACCAAAACCGTTCCTAACAATACCGACCCTGCGGCAGCGCGGGAAATGGCACCAGTGAAAGAAAGAAAGAAAGAAAAGGATGAGGTTGTCTATGTCCAAGACATACCAAAAGCACCATGGTAAACACCGGCTATTTACATACAAGATAATGGAAACAGAGATTCCGGGCACTACTTCCTGCAGGGGGAGCTCGAGCCACAGCCTGCAGCAAGTATCACTATGCCAAAACGTGATTGGCTGGAGACAGCTATTTAGGGGCTAGTACAAGCCCCGAAGTTCAGTTCACTCTGGATGCAGACCTTGTGTACGTCGACCGCTGAAGATTACGTCTTCGTCTCTGAATTGGACTTTTACTAGTGTGTGTGTGTGTGTGTGTGTGTGTTACCACGAACCTTTGCGGAAAATTAGAAGTGAACTTTAGTTTGCCTCAATTAGGAGACTTTTACAGGCATCGTTATTGTTACTTTTTCGTTTGTTTTTCAGTCATCAAACTTGTGAACATACTAAAATAAAAGTTGTGTTTGTGAAACATTGCGAATTGTCAGTCACAACAATTGCCACTAAAAAAATCCGTCTACCTACAAATGCAAAGTGTTGTACTGGACGAAAGAACACTCGTTGGTACACTGGTGAATTCTTAGTTCTACTCCTGTTGGGGACCGATTTTCTACTACATCACCTAAAATTATTACAAATTTGTAACAATCCATGGCCACAGGAACGTCATGAATATTTATTACTGTCGCTGAACCTTATGCATCACTTGATGCAGAACAAGATATTACTCTCTTCTCTCAGAGTACAATCGGCGATAAATATTTACGCAGACTTCTGTCCAACACAACTGTCGCACTACTGGGTCTGTAGAGAGACGGTGCTGTCGTCTTCAGCGCTAACGGCTGACTGGGCTGAGCGTCACGGCGATCAGACGTAAATGGGCGATAGGCGAGCTGATGCGGTGGCGTACGGAGACTCTTCTGGGCGTGCGTACACCACTCTCTCTCATTCGTCATTGGTTGAGGCAGCGATTATGCTAACTTGCGGTTTCGTCTCAAGGCACCAACCTTGCCTTGGCGCCTCCGTCTTCAGACGATCCCGCACAAAACTTCGAAGAATCAAATTGCCTCCGATTAGAAAAAGCTCCAACTCAACAGTGTACCACATTAGCCTTCTCTGCAGTTTGTATGACACACATTCATCCACAAGGCTATTGTTTTCCGCATTTATACTAAATTCCACGGGACTTCCAACAAATAACCCGTCATCGCTTACGGTTTTCGCTGAACTACAACTTCATAGACTTCTGCACCTGTGGAGCCTAGAAATCTGCTTAGTGCAGCTCTCAAAGAAGTATTGTCTTTTTTAGTCCTGTAAACTGAAGAAACCAAAATACGAAAAGAACGACTATAAAACAACAAAAACAGTCTGAAATGTATGATTTTAGTCCCAGTAACCAAAGTAAAATGCAAAACTTAGCCAAAGAAGAAGGTACAGACATACATTACGTTTCTTTATAGCCGGCCGTTGTGGCCGAGCGGTTCTAGGCTCTTCAGTCTGGAATCACGCGACCGCTACGGTCACAGGTTCGAATCCTGCCTCGGGCATGGATGTGTGTGATGTCCTTAGGTTAGTTTGGTTTAAGTGGTTCTAAGTTCTAGGGGACTGATGACCTCAGATGTTAAGTCCCATAGTGCTCAGAGCCATTTGCACCATTGCATTATATTCAAATTGAGATTGCTCGGGCTAGTTCTCTACAAGAGGTATAAGCATTGTTTTTTATGTTCGTTACATTCTAACCAACTCCTCATGCATAGGAAATGGATGAACGGAAATAAATTCTTTTTCTATAGTGCCCGTCAACTATCCCCTACCCCAACTGAGACTCCATTTTAGTAAACTCTTATCAGCTTAAGTTACTACATAAAGTTGCGCATGAGATCTGCGACTATACTTAAAACAGAGAGCACTTATGTCACAGCTAAATTAGTAGCTTGAAATGAACCGGTCGCTTGTCGTCCAAAAATTTTTACGAGTATATTGATACGTTTCGAGCTCATTCCTGTTCAGAAAGTCGAACAAAACACACATATGACATGGCACTTGGTATGAAGGCAATTCCGTTTGACCCTCTGAAAATACGATGCGCCCAAAACAAGTCAGTAAAAACATTTTTGAACAGGTGACCATTTCATTTCAAACGACCGGTTCAGTGGTGATATAAGAAGCGCTCTCAAACTCTTCCGAAATTTCGACTAACGTCACGTACAATTCTGTGCTGGATCACGTTAACCTTAAAAGAAACAAAGAATTTCCTCACTTGAACTGTGTAAGCAATCAATTTTCGCTCTACAGCAGTATCCTGAGTATAGTATAACTCAAGTACAAAATAGTTGTTTCGGCCACATGAGACAAACTGAGTAACGGCGCGATCCCTCACGTACCTGTGGTAGGCTGCCGTACTCAGACAACATAATTGGATTATGGAACTTCGAAACTACGTAGCGACTCGTCAATTGTTTCAAGCGGATAATTGGCCAATACCAGATTTCCGTGACGTTATTGGCACGCTAAATATACCTGACGCGTGTCGATTGCAGGTATAGAATTCTCTGGGTAACGTAGCTCATTATTCGAAACAATTAACTTCTGAAACATTATAAACATGTATATTGGTTGACGTTTTGATTCCCAGTGTTTCGTGAAACAGAATGAGCTATATAACCGAATAAAGAGCATAATGTTTACAGATAGTGTACTTCACTCCTATGAAAAGAGAGAGAGAGCGAGTGAGTTCACTGAATATCATTACAGCAAATACTGATGCACACGTAAGCCTAACGCATACGCCGTGGAGATGTCGCCGCATTACACAAATTTCTCAGAGAGCAACTTGGATTAACTTTATTTATAGGTTGCTTTTTGTCATTGTGGATTTTTTAAGCAGAAGTTTTATGCGGGGTATTTCCACATTTTCGCATTTATAGTTTGTACATGGGAATGCATGGAAAGGTGTAGAGAAAGTCATGCCGAGAAAAAAGGTGAATACGCTTACGTATCAATCTACGCCTTTATTCTTCATGTCTCCGTTTTATTTCTCAGCATAATCACCATGGTTACGAACATATTTCTAAGCATAGTCACCATGGTGACGAACACATTTCTGCCATTGGGAGACCAATTCGTTGCTAGCGTCACTGTGCAATATTTAACCTACTTGACGAGGCTACAACCTCACCTCTGCTTGCGCTGTCAATCACTACCAAAGTGAAGTCCTCGACGGTATTCTTTAAGTTTTAGAAACAGATGAAAATCGGGTGGGCCCAAGTCGGTACAGTATGGAGGATGATGGATGACAGCGAACCCAATGCATGGAACTGTTGCAGATGTCGCAGCGCTCTTGTGTGCTCTGGGGTTGCCTTCCTGAAGGGGAGTGTGTTCCATTTGTGGACGAACTCTTCGCATTCGAAACTCGACTACAGAGGGCTGTTTTTGCACGCACTGGCATAGACACGTTACAGACCACCATGTTACACGGTACAATTCGGAGCTCTCTGAGACTCTCTGGTAAACCCGTAGGACACGACAGGTAGTTTAAATTGTGGAAAGGGGCCAAAATAAGTGGCTGTCATTTACACTTGAACATACAACCTTTTATTTCATCAAACATAACAAGAGCCAAGAAAAATGTTTAAAAAAAAACAGCTTTAGTTTTGGAACTTAATTAACGGCTGAGAGCGCCATACAATCTCATGCCTGAAGGGCAAGACCACTTGAATTTAAAAACGGCTGAAATTCAATAACTTTAAGTTCAAGCAAAATCAGAAATTGAAAAGGGAAAGCCTTATCTTAAAACAGTTCCCTTATTAGGTTGAAGACCCAAAGAACCTGACACTTTAAGAGCAACAACTTAAATTCAAAATCGGCCGACGGCCCAACACTTAAGGCTCAATAACATTAATTTTAAAAATGCCAAAGGCTTTACGTAATGCAGTTCTTAAATTAGGCTGAAGGCCCAAATCATTTGACGCCTTAAGGGCAAAACAACCTTAATCCAAAAATCGGCTAGAAGCCATACAAGTACAAACAACAAGGACAAACAAGGAAAGGCAGTACACCCAAGGGCGCTCAGAAGTTCCGAGGGTTGGCCCGGAATTCGAACGCTAACGCTCAGTTAGGTGACACAGGCAGTTGGCCCAACCAATGTCGATCCGATGACAACCCAACCGACAGACAGTCAACGGATCCACCGACAAGATAAGCTCCACTTCATCCGACCAGCACACAACAGGGATTTCAATGGAGCAACGTAGAAGATATTGGCGCCGCCAACCAATTATACACTGAGCTGTCTAACTATACACCGTGCTCGACAGTGACAACACGATGAGGAAAATACACTGCCTGAATTTACGTCATAGTCCAGGGCAGGTAACCGGAACGTTAACGGCAACGAGGCAGAAGATTCCGCTGGTGCACTTCTATTTAGATAACTAAGTACAGTTAAACTCCACAAGAGGGTGGCTAAAATTTTCCAACTTGATAACACATCTTTTTGCTCGCGGGAACATCGCAACAGTCGACAACGAACTCCAAACGACGCAATTGGAACAGTTGTTACTTGCTGGTAGATTAAGTCAAAACTCAACTTTCATGTCCAGGATCGGTGAGCCACGAACTTCGTAGCAATGGAAACAGCACCACACACTCCGACACCACACAGAGGCCGCCAGTAGGCCAAGCCAAACTACGCGCCCTGGAGATTTCCTCGCTGCTCCACGCCAACCGACCAACTGCTCGCCCAGAAACAGTGAAAGGACCAAATATACATCAGCCGATGAGACGACCAACCGAACGAGCAACCAACGGTCGTCCACCTATAATTTCCCTCTGTTAGAAAGTTCATAAGTGTCGCCAGCGGTCGGCGAGACTTGGCTGTCGGCGCCTCATCGGCGCTCTGTTCCCAACTTCACTGTTGCTGCATCCCAACTGCACTGCTGGTCAGTCTCCAACAGACTGACACGTGACGACCTGGAAATACTATCTGCTTATATAGATATAGTGTCTGTTCTTTCAAACATCTCCGAAAGAACAGACACCATTGATGACCTGCAGCCATCTAGACCGAAATTTGAATTACATATTAATAGCTTTAACCGCTGACGGGCGTTGATATATATCAACGGGGACAGGTGAAAATGTGTGCCCTAACCGGAACTCAAACCCGGGATCTCCTGCTTACATGGCAGATGCTCTATCCACCTGAGCCACCAAGGGCACAGAGGAATGTGCGACTGCAGGGACTATCTCGCGCACGCATCCCACTTTTGATTATGTAGTGTAGTTGTGGTTTACTGCATGATGCATGATGCATGATGATCCGACTCCTAAATTACAGAAAGATGTGAGGTCAGCCATTAACAATGCAAAATTTCTTATAAAACTTTCCAAAAGAAACTACTCATCAATATTTACCCTCAGCCCCCTAAACTTCGGTCCCAGTTCAAAATTCATAAACCTAATCACCCAATACGTCCAATCTCCAATAGCATGAATAGCGCATATCACGATTGGGCCAGATTTCTACACGAAACTTTGAAAAAATCTTTCGTTTTCGAATGTAATTGTTCCGTTCCTATTATCCACATTTTGGTCCAGAATATTAAAACTTAGTATGCTCTTTTCTTTAGATATTGAAAATCATTATACCAATGTCCCGGTACATGAGACGCTCATCATTGTGGAAGGAAATTTACGTCAATTTAAAAAATATCTATCAGATGAACAGATTACCGATTTTATGAATCTCATTAATGTCGTTGTCAGGTACAACCACTTTGAATCCAACGGACAACTGTACCAGCAGTCTGATGGGCTCGCTACGGGCAACCCTTTAGCCGGCATCCTTGCCGACATTTTTATCGATTCCTTGGAAAAAAAGCTGTTTAACCGTGTCTCAGCCGCTTCAATAGGTATCCTTTCTTACACAAGATACGTTGATGATATTCTAGTCATCTATAACGGACCCGCCGATAGAATTGATCATATATTTAAACTTTTTAACGACCACCATGAAAAAATTTCTTTCACTATTGAACTCGAAAATTAAAACCGCCAATTACATTATTTAGACTTACAAGTACGTAGCACCCTCCATCGGTAATTCTGGAATTCAGTATGGTGTTGGCCCTCCCTTAGTCTTGATGACAGCGTCCAATGTCGCAGGCATTCATTCAATCAGATGCTGGAAGGTTTCTTGGTTAATGGCAGCCCCTTCTTCACGGAGAGCTGTACTGAGGAGAGGTACTGATGTCAGTCGGTGAGGCCTGCCACGCAGTCAGCGTTCCAAAACATCCCAAATGTCTTCTATAGGATTCACAACAGGACTCTTTGTCGAGGGCATTAGAGGAATGTTACTGTCGTGTAACCGCTCCGCCACAGACCGCGCATTATGAACAGGTGCTCGATCGTGTTGAAAGATCCAATCGCCATCCACGTGGAAAGCAAGAAGGCGCTTAAAACGTTAATGTAGTCCTGTGCTGTGATACTGCCACGTAAAACAGCAACGGGTGTAAGCCTCCTCCATGAAAAACACGACCACACCATAACACGACTCTTTAGAATTTTACTGTTGGCACTACACACGCTGGTAGATAGCGTTCACTGGGCATACGCCATACCCACATCCTGCCATCGGATCGTCACATTGTGTACCACGATTCGTCACTCGACACAACGTTTTTCTACTGTTTAATCGTCCAATGTGTAGTGTTGCCAGAAGAGCCAACACTGTGTTTCTAGAGGAGGCCGAAATGCACGCGTTTAATTACACACTGACTGGCGTGAGGTCTGGAACAGGACAATATCTTGAGAATTGCAAATAAAGTACGTAGATGATGTAATACTTAACTTTAATCCACAATTGCAGAACATCGCTCTTGATGATACATGCTTCACATATTAATTATCAATTGAATACGGCGCCTTGCTAGGTCGTAGCAAATGTAGCTGAAGGCTATGCTAACTATCGTCTCGGCAAATGAGAGCGTATAGGTCAGTGTAGCTTCGCTAGCAAAGTCGGCTGTACAACTGGGGCGAGTGCTAGTACGTCTCTCTAGACCTGCCGTGTGGTGGCGCTCGGTCTGCGATCACTGACAGTGGCGACACGCGGGTCCGACGTATACTAATGGACGGCGGCCGATTTAAAGGCTACCACCTAGCAAGTGTGGTGTCTGGCGGTGACACCACACAATGTTTATGCTATTTACACCAAGTGAGGTGTCGTTTGGCGTTTACCAGTGTGGTGTGTGGCTTGTGAGCAATCGCTCTACCATGATATCCAAGTTTTCTCACCTCCCACCAAACTGTCATAGTACTTGCAGTGGATCCTGATGCAATTTGGAATTCCTGTGTGATGCTCTGGATAAATGTCTGCATATTGCACATTACTACACTCTTCACCAGTCGGTGGTTTCTGTCAGTCAACAGACGAGGTTGGCCTGTACGCTTTTGTGCTGTACGTATCCCTTCACATTTCCACCTCACTATCACATCGGAAACTGTGGACTTAGGGACGTTTAGGAGTGTGGAAATCTTGTGTACAAATGTATGACACAACTGACACCCGATCACCTGACCACGTAAGAGATTGCAGGGCGCTCTCACTTCTGATTCGGTGTCATGCTGCTTTATGTTCTTAGGGAAGGTGATCTTTATTACGATACGACTTCATACATCATGATGAAATGGTGGGCAGTAGTTAACTCTCTTGCTTGTGTGCTCTAGTGAAAGGATAGTGGTAAGCTTTACCTATGTTCAAAGGAATACTGTGCTGATTTAAACGACAGCAGTAAAAGCGTATGGCGACTGAGGTCCGAGGGGAGCGTTTTTTCTGTGCAACCTGGGTGAAAACATTTGAGGACTGCCGAGTTCAGCGCTCTCATTGTGCAGACACGTTGAATGGCGCCGGTTGGTCGGGGGCTGAGTCCAGGTAGGCAGACGTCCAGACAGTGTTACAAAACATATTTGTGAAGGCATGAGGCTTTCAGCGAGTTTATAGTCGTTCTTTGGAAACTTCGAAATGGATGCAACAGAGGAGATACCGATCTTTTTATGGAGGACTGTGGTTCCATCCTGGTCATGCTGTCAGAAAAAGACACGGCGTAAACGCGTGGGAAAGAGGCCATGAAGCTGAATATATTTTTCCTTTTGTCCCAATTAACCGTAAAGTCTCTGGTGGTCAAATCTGTGTATGCAGAGCAAGGGACAGCCTCCCAACTTTGAATGCGGCGCTCCAGCTCGTGACTGGCTTGTGCTAAAGTGGGAGTGGTCTAAGATGTAAATGTGCTTCACTGCCGAGCTGGCCAGGAAAGCGGAGAGAAAGAGAAGTGGACACTCTTGTGCTTCTCAAGTAAAGAACTGTAGGTCTCTACCTAAATGGTGAGACTCGTGTCCTTTGATAGTGTGCTACTTAGACCCTGTGCCAGTCACCTTCTGAACCATCAGAGGTAATACTTCCAGCATCATGCACACAACGAGTGATGCGTGGGTGTACTTATTTGTCTTGAGTCGGCCGTCTAAATATTTGACATATTCCGTCACGCATAGTCGTGGCACGGAGTCAAATTCGTATGGCAGACCAGCAGACGGGTCCACCTGCACACTGGAATCCACTGGGGTTTCAGAGGCTCATAGGGAAGTACCTGGGTTGCGAATAAGCCGAACGCGAGACCGCGTACTTGCATTTTTCAGATGGACGCCATTAATAACACATTTCTGCCGACCATGACTTTGATCGCCGAACACATCGTGGTGTGCCGTCCTGACCAGCAGAAGGCTAAAGTATTCGCTGCTACTGCGTAGGGCTCCAATATATGTTTCTCAGCATCCTGTTCTTTCGAATCAATTTTTTTTTTTTTTTTTTTTTTTTTTGGAATAGTAGAGTATAAGTGCTTGATTGTGGCGTAGTTTTTGGCCATAACCCGAATTCACGTGTATGAAGTCAGATAAAGCGATTAGTGTTCTGGTTAGTGTCGTGTGTCGATCCTCAGCTGATCACGCGGTCCACTATAGACCCCATATTAGTGAAAGCGTTTGTCAAATAAAAAGGGTTGTGTGACGTTTCTGTAGCCATTTTTTTGCTTTGTGATGTTAACAATGAATAAATCTGTTGTTGTTTAGATCAAACCTCCTCCCTCTGTTTTGATTAGCATTACCTTTGCCATTTTTATTAAAGTCCTGATTACAAATGAATGTATCAAGTCTGGACACGTTCGAAGTTCGTGAGTTCCGCGGAGCGCCGCATTCTGCTCTCTCACGATGTCTGATGACTACTGAGGTCGCTGATATGGAGTATGTGGCAGTAGGTGGCAGCACAATGCACCTGATACGAAAATCGTATTTTTTTGGGAGGTGTCCGGATACTTTTCATCACATAGTGTATAAAACGTGATGCTCTACCAACGGAAAAACGCATGGTTTCTCACAATAAGCCTACGTAGGTGAGTACAGAGTATCGTCTTTTAGCAATAACATGTAGTAATAACAGATTTGGATTCTTTAGTAATACGCACAGAATTTCCTTGGAAATATGTAAGATATTTGCTGTTCGACATTTCAGCAAATACTACAAATGTTTCAATGGTGAACATATTTTGTTACGTGTACTAGCCTGATCGTATGTTATCTGTCAAAGGAAAAAGACTCATGGCTTCAATTTTTCATATAACGCGAACGTTTTCTGGCAGAAAAGAAGAAACGCAGAAAATAAAAAACGTGCATTTGGATTTAGAGAGTAACTTCTGCAGTATTATTTACCACCTTATCTACACTGCTGCTGTCCCGTCGCCCCGCATGAGCTATTTGAGAACGGCCTTCGCCTCGATGTAAAACTTTCGTCGTTCTTCGTACATCCACGCTGAAAGTGGTCTTGCCTTGTACGGTCACATTTCTATGATTTCTGTATATAGTCTTAATACTGTTTGAATAGGAATTTGGGTTATGAGAAAGGAACTCTCATCACTATAAAATTTACGATAAAATAAATGATTGGCACTCCTACATGACTCAAAACGTCTGTCTTTTCAAATAAACAAATATTTTCTCCTTTAACTATCAATCCTCTAGTAGCAAGAAGATATTTCGGTCTGGGGGGTGGTTAGATTTCGCTTTGTTCAATAAGGGTGGTGGGTGTCAAACCTCAGCTTCAGGAAATAAGATCTTTATTAGGAAGGGACACTCTTGTCACCCCTTTTGTAAACAGGACTTCGCTATCTGTGGCTATGCAGCATGTCTACGAGTTTGGTAACAAAAAATAACAATATTGTAAGCATACTAGGACCGGCCACCGTTTCAGCAGGCGCGTGTCTAGATATCACGATTTCTTACCAGAGTAACTTCCAACTACTGAATCTCTCTTTACGACATTCCCTGGCAGGCTTGTGGAGCTACGAGCGGCGTCCAATACTACACAATTTTTTTTCCTGAAGGCAAATTGGTTTCATTCAGGATACACCATATTATTCCCCACTCTTTTGACTACGAAACACTATTTTTCAACATAAATGAAATGAAATGATCGAATGGCATCGTTGGCCTGGAGCCCCAACCGGGGAAATTCGGCCGCCGAGTGCAAGTCTTATTTCCGTCGACGCCGCATTGAGTGACTCGTGTACCGGTGATGAGGATGCAGTGATGTTGAGGACAACACAACATTCAATCTACGAGCGGTAAAAAATCACCAACGCGGCCGGGAATCGAACCTGGGCGCGCTGCATGGTAGACAAGCACGTTACCACTCAGCTTAGTAGGCGGATTTTCAACATAATCTACGTTCAATGTGCAGGGCTTAAGCCAACTTACTGGGAGGTCCTGTATGCCAACAAGGTACCACTCTACTGGTCGACATTGGAGCAAATGTCTTGCTGCGTCAGTCACCTCCCCGTGATCAAATGATTCAAATGGCTCTGAGCACTATGGGACTTAACATCTTAGGTCATCAGTCCCCTAGAACTTAGAACTACTTAAACCTAACTAACCTAAGGACATCACACACATCCATGCCCGAGGCAGGATTCGAACCTGCGTCCGTAGCAGTCCCACGGTTCCGGACTGCAGCGCCTAGTACCGCACGGCCACCGCGGCCGGCTCCCCGTGATCCACGTACAGCTTCCCGCGAAGTGCATCCTTCATTAGCCGGCCGGTGTGGCCGTGTGGTTAAAGGCGCTTCAGTCTGGAACCGCGTGACCGCTACGATCGCAGGTTCGAATCCTGCTTCGGGCATGGATGTGTGTGATGTCCTTAGGTTCGTTAGGTTTAAGTAGTTCTAAGTTCTAGGGGACTGATGACGAAAGAAGTTAAATCCCATAGTGCTCAGAGCCATTTGAACCATTTGCATCCTTCATTAGGCCAACAGATCGATGGTGGATGAGAAAGAGCAGTATAATGAACTTTTGTGAGCTCCTCTCGGGTGCGCTGACTTTTCAGGCTTTGCATTGTCGTAGAAAAGGAGAAGTTCGTTGTCACTTTTGCGCTGACGAACACGCTGAAGTCGTTTCTCCAGTTTCCTGACGTTAGTAGAATACACATCAGAGTTGATCTTTGCACAGTGAGGAAGGACATCAAACAGAATAAACCCAACAGCGTCGCCGAAGAGCGGACCAGCTGAAAGTGAGGCTTCGAACTTTTTCTTCGGAGGAGAACTTATGCAGCGTCACTCCATGGATTTCCGTTTCATTTTGGGTTCGACGTGAGACACCCATTGTTTGTAAGGACGTTCGACAAATAATTGTCACTATTAGCCTCGTATCGCGCAAGCAATTCCGGGCAGACGGTCCTTCGTTGCTAATTATGGTCTTCTGTTAGGCGGCGAGGAAGCCAGCGGGCACACACGCCAACTACCCCAGATGGTGGACGAGTGTGTCAGCACTATCAGCAGAGACGTCCAGTTGAAAAGCGAGGTGTTTGATGCGATCCGTCCATCACCTCCAATAAGAGTGTCTGCGTGTTCCAGCACTGCTGGAGTCACAGCTGTGGGCGGACGGCCAGCATGCAGGAGACCGGACTGGTTTACGAGTCTTATTTGCGAACATAACAGACACCTCGCGTAACGACTCACTGTGCTAGCGCCTGTGAATATCTACGGTGCTCTGGTTTTCCGCCAAAAGCAGCCAAGTGACTGTGAATATAGGCCGTGCTCTCGTTTTCCGCCATAAGACACTCAATGACAGCTCATTACATGAACGCACCTTTGTTACAGGCCCCATTATAAGAGCTATGTATGATGGTGCCACCCATCGATGTGGCCGTGCGGTTCTAGGCGCTTCAGTCTGGAACCGCGTGACCGCTGCGGTCGCAGGTTCGAATCCTGCCTCGGGCATGGATGTGTGTGGTGTCCTTAGGTTTGTTAGGTTTAAGTAGTTCTAAGTTATAGGGGACTGATGACCACAGATGTTAAGTCCCATAGTGCTGAGAGCCATTTGAACCATTTTGAACTTTATGAAACTATAGCGGTTGAAGCATAAGTTTGCCAATATGTCGAACAACAAATTCCGGCCGGCCGTTGTGGCCGAGGGGTTCTAGAAGCTTTAGTCTGGAACCGCGCGACAGCTACGGTCGCAGGTTCGAATCCTGCCTCGGCAATGGATGTGTGTGATGTCCTTAGGTTACTTAGGTTCAAGTAGTATTAAGTTACAGGGGGCTGATGACCTCAGCTGTTAAGTCCCATAGTGCTCAGAGCCATTTGAACCATTTGAACAATTTCCGATCCTCGCGGGATCATCCGAGCGGTCTATGGAGCTGTAGTCATGGACTGTGCGGCTGGTCCCGGCGGAGGTTCGAGTCCTCCTTCGGGCGTGGGTGTGTGTGTTTGTCCTTAGGATAATTTAGGTTAAGTAG
Source organism: Schistocerca serialis cubense (assembly GCF_023864345.2). Lineage (NCBI taxonomy): Eukaryota > Metazoa > Arthropoda > Insecta > Orthoptera > Acrididae > Schistocerca > Schistocerca serialis. The sequence continues at coordinate 652,093,741 of NC_064642.1, forward strand.
TGTGTAAGCATAGGGACTGATGACCTTAGCAATTAAGTCCCATAAGATTTCACACACATTTGAACATTTGAACAAATTCCGAATTTTTTCAAGTGAAATTGGCCTCGATAGGAACAAATGCCTTTCGTATATTACTGAGATAACACATCTGGGATCTGACCCTTTCATGATTCATTTTGTTAACCATCAGAAGATAGCAGATTCACACTGTGATGAATTGGCGATCACGCACCGTGTATTTGCGTCAGAATTTACTAGAGGTTCGATGGACGATGCAATTCCTATCGAAGTCCATTGGACCATTCTTGTTTCTCGCCTTCATTACCTCGCTGTTCTGATGTTTCCATTTTCTTAGTTTTTCTCATGCCCTTGCAATTGTTTACTAATCAATTTCATTCACTGAATAGTTTGTTCTTCAGCATTACGTGGTTACAGAGCTGTGGACCTTCCATCGCTTTCCACACATGTTGTGAACATTGGTGTAAGCTGGACGCACATTACTGATGGTAATTTTTCATTCAGTACATTAATGTGGCGAAGGTTATTGGCGATTAATTTGTACAAAACGAACATTGTTTTCTGCACTTCTCCTCATCTTTCCGTCGAGAAAACCGACAACGGCAACGACAACGGCATCGGCATGCCCCTCCATAACCGATCCAATGACGCCGCTGGCGAAGGGTGAGGCGGCGGTCATTCGCTCCCGTTTCACCAGAACACGGAGCCTTGCTTTTACTTCAACTTTTCCAAGATCCTCATCGCATCCCTCTGCAGTATAGCAACATAAATTACTTATCTTTCAGCGTACAGGGTAATTTGAACACAGAATGGGACCACTGGTTTCGGAGCATGTCGACAGACATTCCGTAGCGATGATTAGGGAATGGGCAGTTTAAGCAGGCATGTTGATGTAGTTGTCAGTACGGCAAGTTTCGGAATATAACTCAGAGTCATTGAGTATTCTAATGCATTTCAGGGCTAGTATTAAGCCGACAGTGCATCCGACTGGAATCTCGACGTCAGTACACACATCTGTCTCAGAGACCCTTACAGTTTCTAACGGCTCTGATTGGTATTGAAGTGTTAGTAAATGAAATGGTATCATTACCAATCACGTTAATATATGTATTTAAAACAATGTTTTGGTCAAAAGCGTTTACCAAAAATGAAGTTACATGAAAATGAACTACTACAAAAGTAATGCACTTATTTATTCGGACATTTTGTCGATACAGTCTTGGCATACAGCAAAATAATGTTCAGTAAAAATGTTTTCCTTGCAGTTTTTAGAGACACATCTGGTTTCCCTGTTTTTGCTTTTGCGGTCGACACACCACCCTCGTGAGCTCGCATTTCATTCGAATTCACAGTTTTTCACTTCACAAAGCCCTTAACATCTCTCAGTTACCGTTTTTGGCAAGGTTTCGGCATTGACCTTTCCTGATGATGGCCTTGTAGAAGCGGAAAAGAAGCTGCCTCAAGCATTCTCTTCTTCTCAGGTGTTCTTACCTACGAGGGTTGGAACTTAAATAGTGGGAGCTCGTACAAAATCGATACATGTTGCAAAGTTTTACTGACCAAAGTAGTCACCAGTATTGTGTATAACCCGTAGCCAGCGATGTGGAAGTCGTGGGATACTCTCAGCAGTGCCAGTTGTGTCGAGAGTTCGAGCGACGCGATCTTATTGCCCGACGAATTTCTAGCAGTTCTGAAGCGAATGCTATGAAGTGTTTCTTCCAGTTTACAAATCGAGTTGAACTCATGGGGATTTATGCCAGGGGAGTGCACAAGTGGAATAGTACTTAGCGGCCCCATCAGTCAAACAAATCAGTAACAACCTGCACTGTAAGTGCTCGAGCATTGTCCTGCGAAATGATGCTCAGGTCCTGCTGGAAGTGTCATCACTTCTCTCTCTAAGCTGGTCGTAGGCTGTGCTCCGAAAATAAACATCACAGAGACAGAAGTGATGACCATCTCTATATTTGATATCGCTATCTTGGTTCAAATGGCTCTGAGCACTATGGGACTTAACATCTGAGGTCATCAGACCACTAGAACTTAGAACTACTGAAACCTATCTAACCTAAGGACATCACACACATCCATGCTCGAGGCAGGTTTCGAACCTGCGACCGTAGCAGTCGCGAGGTTCCGGACTGAAGCACCTAGAACCGCTCGGCCACCGTGACCGGCGTCCATCCCTCGTATTTGTGCTGAAAATAATAGTGACATCAAATTATTTCCTCTTCAGTCTCGTAATAATGTGCGCCATAGTGCAATAATAATACTTAATAGACACTAAAACAAGGTATCAAGCAATAAAACACCCGTTCCAACCAGTGGCGGCTATTTTGCAAGAGCACGAGTGCACGTGAACACCCTAACTCTTGACACGTTTCTGATTTATTGGTTATTTTTCCTTCTGCGTGGTCAAATATAACATAGATGCGGTAATCTGACACATACAGTACTTAACTCTACTTCGCCATGTTAAATTGCTTCTCTTCCGTGAAATTTGTCATCAGGGTCGCGGGAACGTACTCCATCGTGCACGTTTTAAGGAGCTTTTACGCATGGGCAGCTAGCATGATATAATTGCCTTATGGGGGTGCCAACGACATATAGGGGCCCTGCAACGAATTTGAGACGTCACATCACACTAGTCGGCTTGTTTGCCACACTTCTCGAGCGTCGGTTCCGTGCAGGGTCCATGGGAAATTAATATTTAATTGAAAAGGTAGCCGAGAAATGTCTTAATTTTTTCGTGTGATATCGAGAACTTGCTTCATTTTAATACGTAATCAATCATTAATAAACTCGCCTGAAATAGTTACTCGCTACCCTCTGGAGGCAGCTGCTGGCGCTTATAAGACGTAGACCGTCACGTGCTCACGTACGCGCCTTGACCTGTTTTCTCGTGAGCCTCACTTATGGTAGCCGGCCGCGGTGGTCTCGCGGTTCTAGGCGCGCAGTCCGGAACCGTGCGACTGCTACGGTCGCAAGTTCGAATCCTGCCTCGGGCATGGCTGTGTGTGCTGTCCTTAGGTTATTTAGGTTTAAGTAGTTCTAAGTTCTAGGGGACTGATGACCACAGCAGTTGAGTCCCATAGTGCTCAGTGCCAGCCATTCACTTATGGTTCGAATGCATACAGATTTGATAAAGTACGTTTACAGTTCATGGCGTCCTCTTCCAGGCCTCACCACTGAACTAAAAGTTTACATCAGTGCCACTAGGTGGTACTACACTGCGGCAGATGTTTACTCCGTTTTGTAGCGTAAATCCCATTATATAGTAGCATCGCCCCCCCCCCCCCACCCCCCGCACCACGCATACGCCATTATATAGACAAATTAGATGGAACGTCATTATTACGTTATCATTATTATTATTGTTATTGTTGGCAGTGGCTGTAGGTGTATAAATTTGTTCGTAATCATAACTGTTGCACAGTAAATGCTATTTCACGCTTTACAGTTTTCTGAATGAAAATGTTGGTGAACACCCAAAATGTATACAAACGAACCGCCAGTGATTCTAACACTAAACAAATCATATACTGTATACATGCATGTTTTGGACTAACTTGGGCGGATCTAACAGTGCAATGACACCAGTGCACGGGGCTGGTCCATGATATCGTAGAACTGATTGCTGTAAGCTAGCGGAAAGCGCTATTGTTAACATACTAGGTACAGCATATCAAACAACTTCTATTATAGTCACTTAAATGTTCTTATAAGATAGCTTCTTGGAAGCAATTGTCACACATTGTATTAATGTGAAAATATTCTCCATGATCTCACAGACCACCTGCATGTGTTTACAGTTCCATTTATGGATCACTCGTCTTACTGCAGTCCGGGGTTTCCAAGTAGAGAGATACATTCGATTCATGTTAAACGCAACGAGGTAATTTGAAAACGCCAACGATATGAGTTTGTAGTTCCTGCAACTGCGTAATAACAACTCGTTCAGGAGATGCGCTAACTCGCTCACACACCGCCCGAGAGAAGTTGCTGTCGGCTAAGGACCGTCGCCGGGTGAACGCATGAGAGCATCCAATCAGTGTGACTGGCTCCGGAACAAGTGGTAGTAGGCTCTGCCAGACAGACGCTTAATTTACCGGCCGGTGTCGGCGCGGGCACAGGTTTAATAACTCTCGGCAGAGTCAATGTATAATGCGAGCCATGTGACAGGGCGCAGGCACCGTTCCTGGCACTGTTATTGGGCTGCGCAGACAACAGATGTCACCGCCGACGCAGGAAATGAAATCCCGGTGGGAGCACCTGAGGCTGCTGCAGTCCGGGATCCCGAAACGCTGCCGCTACGCCCGCCGCAGGCAGCCGCGTTCTCCACGTTATAAGCTCTCCACCTTGACACAGTGGTGGTTGATCATGGGGTCTAGCGTCGTTCAAGGAGTAGCCTAAGTTTCCCCAGTTTAAATGAAGGCCATGCACAAGCTGTTTGATACTTTCCATTCACCACAGTTCTTACTTGAAGAAAAATTACACATGCACTTAAATATAATGGAGTACATGGCAGCTCACCTTTGAATAGCACTACTGGGTTTAGAGCATCCATAAAATGGTTCAAATGGCTCTGAGCACTATGGGACTTAACATCTGAGGTCATCAGTCCCCTAGAACGTAGAACTACTTAAACCTAACTAACCTAAGGACTTCACACACATCCATGCTCGAGGCAGGATTCAAACCTGCGACCGTAGCGGTCGCGCGGTTCCAGACTGAAGCGCCTAGAACTGCTTGGCCAAACCGGCCGGTCGAGGATCCATAGGAGACTGCACTACATCTGTAGGGGCGAACTTGATGGAAGTCTTTCTTTGGTAGTGTTGCAGTCTAGCTGCAGAACTCTGCGTCAGTAAATACTAACCATGTCGTGCACATATCCATTCCAGTGGAGAGCTATTAATGTCGCTTCTTTGGCGTTTTCAATCTGTCCTGAAGCTACAAATGCACGCTGGGCCCAACAACAACAGCAGGGAGTATGCTGCGAGCATTTTCAGCGTCAGGAGTCATTAAAAACGGGAAAGAAGAGATATTAAAAGCTTTCCACTGCAGTGGATATGTGCACCACAGGATTAATTCAGCCCTGCAGTAGGGTGGGGGAGGGGAGGGAGGCGCTTGTCTGTTGGCGTGGTTGAGTAAGAAATGGTTGTAGGTATGGAAGACGTAGGGCATGGGGGAAGAGGGTAATACAGCTTTTAAAGTCTTGCGGCCAAATACGGCAGGAAAGGTAGGTTTGCCAAGCAAGTGACTGATCAAGTTGATTTGTGGAATCTGTTGGGCTGGGACATACCAAAAGATTTTCTGAAAATGTTAAACACATAGTCAAGTGAACAACAATGGCAGGTAAGTGCGAGAATTATTGCACAACCAGCTGTCTGCTCCTGCTCCAAAGTTGCTGGCAACAGTAATAAACAGAGCAATAAAAATGAATACTGAAGACCTGTTAGATGACGCTCAGACTGGTTTTTACAAAGGTAAGGCCACAAGAGAGGCAGCTCCGATCTTTCAATTCTGGTTGCCACCCTTTCTTTAATAGGGGACTCATCTGACCAGACCACAGCTTTCTAGTCGTACGGTATCCAGTCGATATGGTCACCAGCCCAGGAGAGGCGCTGCAGGTGATATCGTGCTGTTAGCAAAGACATTCGCGTCCGTCATCTGCCACAGCGGATCAACCCTATCCTAACGGACACTTTCATCGCGTCCCATGTCCGCCCCTAGTAGCCGAGTGATCAGCGAGACGGAATGTCATACCTAGCGGCCCGGGTTCGATTCCCGGCTGGGTCGGAGATTTTCTCCGCTCAGGGACTGGGTGTTGTCCTTATCATCATCATTTCATCCCCATCGACACGCAAGTCGCCGAAGTTGCGTCAACTCGAAAGACTTGCACCAGGTGAACGATCTACCCGACGGGAGGCCCTGGCCACACGCCATTTAAATTTCCATTGCGTCCCACATTGATTTCTGCAGTTATTTCACGAAGCGTTGCTTGTTGGTTAGCTCTGACACTCCACGCAAACGCCACTGCTCTCGGTTGTTAAGTGAAGGCCTCCAGCCACTACGTTATCCGTGGTTAGAGGTACTGTCTGAAATGTGATATTCTCGGTGCGCTCTGGACCCTATGCATCTAGGAATATTGAATTTCGTATCTATTTCCGAAATGGAATGCCCCATTCGTCTGGCCCCAACTACAATTCCGCGTTCCGAATCATCTTATTTCCGCCGTGCAGCCATAATCACATAGGAAACCTTTTAATAGGAGTGCAAATGACAATGCCAGTGCGATACTGCCGTCATCTGTATACGTGCACATCGCTATTCACTGACTTTTGGCATCTCATGTGTAAAGTGTTGTAAGTATTTTGGGAAGCTTTTTTTATAACGTATGAGAACAATAAAATATGTGGAAATGCTTTAGATCACATAATTTGTTTTTCTCTGATACTAATTTTACATGAACCGTCAAAATGCCCAGAGAAGTCAGTTGTTATTTTGTGTACAGCAGATCCGCTGAGCAACTGAACCATGAACTGAGTACTCGTTTTTTAACGCAACCTAACGTCAAATTCAGTATGGTCATGTCAAAGTTTTAGCTGAGAATGGGTGAGGACCGTTAATTTCATATTCCTTACAACCAGTGAGAATCACGTGTGAGTCTGCTAGATTCTGTGAAGAAATTGATCATCTCGCTGTAATTTACACTCCTGGAAATGGAAAAAAGAACACATTGACACCGGTGTGTCAGACCCACCATACTTGCTCCGGACACTGCGAGAGGGCTGTACAAGCAATGATCATACGCACGGCACAGCGGACACACCAGGAACCGCGGTGTTTGCCGTCGAATGGCGCTAGCTGCGCAGCATTTGTGCACCGCCGCCGTCAGTGTCAGCCAGTTTGCCGTGGCATACGGAGCTCCATCGCAGTCTTTAACACTGGTAGCATGCCGCGACAGCGTGGACGTGAACCGTATGTGCAGTTGACGGACTTTGAGCGAGGGCGTATAGTGGGCATGCGGGAGGCCGGGTGGACGTACCGCCGAATTGCTCAACACGTGGGGCGTGAGGTCTCCACAGTACATCGATGTTGTCGCCAGTGGTCGGCGGAAGGTGCACGTGCCCGTCGACCTGGGACCGGACCGCAGCGACGCACGGATGCACGCCAAGACCGTAGGATCCTACGCAGTGCCGTAGGGGACCGCACCGCCACTTTCCAGCAAATTAGGGACACTGTTGCTCCTGGGGTATCGGCGAGGACCATTCGGAACCGTCTCCATGAAGCTGGGCTACGGTCCCGCACACCGTTAGGCCGTCTTCCGCTCACGCCCCAACATCGTGCAGCCCGCCTCCAGTGGTGTCGCGACAGGCGTGAATGGATGGACGAATGGAGACGTGTCGTCTTCAGCGATGAGAGTCGCTTCTGCCTTGGTGCCAATGATGGTCGTATGCGTGTTTGGCGCCGTGCAGGTGAGCGCCACAATCAGGACTGCATACGATCGAGGCACACAGGGCCAATACCCGGCATCATGGTGTGGGGAGCGATCTCCTACACTGGCCGTACACCACTGGTGATCGTCGAGGGGACACTGAATAGTGCACGGTACATCCAAACCGTCATCGAACCCATCGTTCTACCATTCCTAGACCGGCAAGGGAACTTGCTGTTCCAACAGGACAATGCACGTCCGCATGTATCCCGTGCCACCCAACGTGCTCTAGAAGGTGTAAGTCAACTACCCTGGCCAGCAAGATCTCCGGATCTGTCCCCCATTGAGCATGTTTGGGACTGGATGAAGCGTCGTCTCACGCGGTCTGCACGTCCAGCACGAACGCTGGTCCAACTGAGGCGCCAGGTGGAAATGGCATGGCAAGCCGTTCCACAGGACTACATCCAGCATCTCTACGATCGTCTCCATGGGAGAATAGCAGCCTGCATTGCTGCGAAAGGTGGATATACACTGTACTAGTGCCGACATTGTGCATGCTCTGTTGCCTGTGTCTATGTGCCTGTGGTTCTGTCAGTGTGATCATGTGATGTATCTGACCCCAGGAATGTGTCAATAAAGTTTCCCCTTCCTGGGACAATGAATTCACGGTGTTCTTATTTCAATTTCCAGGAGTGTATTTCATGAAAAGTTAGTACTGTCACCAAAATACTGCTCGTTGCATGCCGGCACTAATAGTAACATTTCGCGTCCTTAGGATTCGACTGGTGCCCACTGCAACGATCTGGCAGCTAGGTCACTATTGTAGCGTAATAAAGCCTTATTTTGCTAACTTCAATTTGTTTTGTCTGAAGCGAACAGAGTGCAATGATCTTCGATTATTCGGTTTCATACCTTTTTGTAAAAGTGAATCATGGTTCAAAATGGTTCCAATGGCTCTGAGCACTATGGGACTCAACTGCTGAGGTGATTAGTCCCCTAGAACTTAGAACTAGTTAAACCTAACTAACCTAAGGACATCACACACATCCATGCCCGAGGCAGGATTCGTACCTGCGACCGTAGCGGTCATGGATAACGGAATCTTTAGTAAACTAGATACTACCGGTACGTGACAGAACGTAATCTGAGTCGTGAAATGATGAAATACAAATACATAGTGAATATATTACACCTACGAAAATGAGCTAAGAAGACTGAACGATAGCAGAAGAATAAAAGTCAATGAGAAATAGAACGTGGTACTTGATTAACCAATGACCCACGAAACAACTACAATTGAAAACTTACGTTTTCAATTGCTTTTGCTGGAAAAGGACAGGTCTGTGGAAAAACCTTTTCTGCATGCATGCATGGGTTGTGTGCGTGTGCATATGTTCTGTTACAGTTGTGATATGGCTACGAAGTCTTTCGCGACGGATTTCTTGAGTAAAAATCTCTCGGTGTACATGCCGCGTCAATTCAGGATTAAACTCCAAGCTTTCGACCACTACCTCCATGGTCGTCGTCAGGGCTAAAACTGACTGTCGTGAACTATTTTTTTTTTCCTTTATTGAATTTCAATTCCCCCCGAAGGGGGCGGGCTGGCAGCAGCTTAGTAAGCCGCTCTTCAGCCTACCGACTTTGTTAGAAAGATGAAGAAAATAAATAATAAAAACAGGCGATAAAATCGGAGACTTAAAGAGTAACATGGCGAAAAGAAATCGTGGAACTTAAAACAAAGAACAGAGGGATGATGACGTTAAGAAAATACATACAAAGGAGACAGGTAAAACAATAGACAGACAATTAAAAAAAACACGGTGACAGTCTGGTTTCTGTTCGCAAAAGACATAAAATTCACACCCAGCGACAGCATGGTTTCTGTTCGCAACACAAGAAAGACGAACAACACTGAACAGTCACTGGAACACTGCACTAAAAAGTTGGCAAATGTGACAGACCACAGCCGAGAGCAAGTGGGGGGAAACTGGACAGATGATGGGAAAATAAAAAGGGGGGGGGGAGCCGGGAAAGGAGCTGATGGAGGATGAGGACCCATAAGAGGGGTGTGGGGCGCTGGGCAGACGCGACAGGGAGTGGGGTAGGTAGAGGAGGGGAATACGAAAGGACTCGGGAGGGGGGGGGGGAGAAGGGAGGTAGGGAGAGGTTTACTGGGGAGAAAACAGGATGGAAGGGGGGAAGAGGGAGCCCAGGGAAAGGACAAAGGAAAGGAGGGCAGTGAGAATCAGAATTGATAGGAGGGATAAATGGAGGGAGAGAGGGCATCATCCGGGAGGGGGAGTTGATGGAAGCCACCTTGGGAAAGGAGATGTAGGGTGTAGAGATGGAGGGTAGGGGGGACACAACGGTGAAGACGTGGCAGGGGGCGGGGATCGGAGAGGAGAGGAGCAACCAGGGGGTGAGGGGGTTCAAGACGGCGGGAGGTGTAGAGGATGCGGATATGTTCGAGGAATAGGAGCAGATGGGGGAAAGGAATGAGATCATAGAGGATCCGCGTGGGGGACGGGAGGCATATACGGAAGGCGAGGCGGAGTGCATGACGCTCAAGGATCTGGAGGGACTTATAGAATTTGGGGGGGGGGGGGGGGCAGATATCCAGGCAGGACTGGCGTAACAGAGGATCGTACGGATTAAGGATTTGTAGGTGTGGAGGATGGTAGAGGGGTGCAACCCCAATGTCCGGCCGGAGAGGAGTTTGAGGAGTCGGAGGCGGTTGTGGGCTTTGGATTGGATGGAGCGGAGATGAGGGATCCAGGTGAGGTGACGGTCAATGGTGAGGCCAAGGTAGGTGAGGGTGGGGGTGAGGCAGACAGGACGGGCGCAGACAGTAAGGGAGAAATCCAGGAGCCGGAAGGAGCGAGTGGTACGACCTACGATGATTGCCTGGGTCTTGGAAGGGTTGAGTTTCAGGAGCCACTTGTTACACCATGCAGCAAGAAGGTCAAGGTGATTCTGGAGAAGGTGTTGGGGCGGTTGGAGGTAGGAGCGAGGGCGAGGAATGCGGTGTCATCAGCATATTGCAAGAGGTGTACTGGAGGGGGGGGGGGGGGGTTGGGGCATATCTGCCGTGTACAGGAGGTAGAGGAGAGGGGAGAAGACAGAGCCCTGGGGCACACCTGCAGAGGGGTAGAAGGTGTGGGAATAGGCATTATGGATGGTAACATAGGAGGGGCGGTGGAAGACGAAGGAGGCCACCAGACGGATGTAGTTGATAGGAACGGCGTAGGTTTGGAGTTTAAACAGGAGACCGGGATGCCAAACACGGTCGTAGGCCTTTTCGAGGTCAAGGGAGACAAAAATGGCGGAGCGACGGGAGTTAAGCTGGAGGGAGAGGAGATGAGTGAGGTGGAGGAGTTGGTCATCAGCAGAGAAGGAAAGTCGAAAACCACATTGGGTGTTTGGGAGGAGGTGGTTTTGGCGGAGGTGGTGATGGATGCGCCGGGAAAGGATGGATTCCAAGAGCTTGCTGAACACTGATGTGAGACAGATAGGACGATAGGAAGAGGCATCAGATGGAGGCTTGTTGGGTTTGGAGAACATCAGGATATGGGAGGTTTTCCACTGGTCGGGGTAGAAGCCAGTGGCCAGGATGACATTGTAGAGGGTGGCAAGGACTGAAAGGAAGGAGGGATGGCAGTGTTTGAGGTGGCGGTAGGTAATGCAGTCGTGGCCGGGAGCAGTGTTGCGTTTAGTGCAGAGCGTGAGGCTGATGTCCTGTGTAGTGATGGGAGTGTTAAGTTCAGATGGTGGTGTGTGGCCCAAGTACTGGAAGCTAGGAGCAAGGGGAGGAACAGAGGTATTTGTACAGTCCATGACGTCAGGGAAGAGGGAATAATCAAAGTGGGGATCATCTGGAATGGAAAAAACATCGGAGAGGTGAGAGGCAAAGTGGTTGGCCTTACTGAGGTTGTCAGGAAAGGGACGGTCATTAAGGAGGAGAGGGTATTGGGGGGTGGGGCGGGTCCCAGTAACGCGGTGGAAAGCAGACCAATACTAGGAAGAGTTTATGGGGAGCGTGGTGTTGAGTTGCGTACATGTCTGGCGCCAGGCACGGCGTTTCTTCGCTGTAAGCAGGTTGCGGATGTGTCGTTATAATTGCCGGTGGCGGGTAAGTGTATCCCGCTCACGAGTGCGTCGTGAACTAGCGAGGTTCCCACTTTTATATGCAAAGGACGGCTTCTGATTGGCTGGAATACGTCATAGCAGCAGCGATACGGCGCGTAGTGAAGTGGTGCCCTCTACTTCCGTAGATGTAGTTGCTATCCCGCATTGCTTGCAGCGCCATCCCTTGTATCAGGAGGTAAAGTGCGAGAAGTTTTCCTCTGCGATTTTTCTTTATCCAGTGCACTCTTCCAAGTGTTGCTAAGTGCATAGCCGTTGTCTCTATTAAAGTTATTGTCGCTAAGTCTAATTTCGACTGCCTCCCGGTTCACAGTCCCAGTAATTCGATGCGTGGGCTATTACTCTGGTTTCTTCAAATAAAATCTTATGCTTGTTAAGCAGGCTATGTTCAGCCACCACCACTGATTTTTCCAAATACCTTTATTTCAGGTGGCGTTGGTGCTCGATGCAGCGGTCGGCAACGGTTCTTACAGACTGGCCCACGTAATTCTTGCCGCATTCGCAAGGTATAGTATAAATTCCCGGCACTCTTAAGCCGAGACTATCTTTCACTGGTCTCAACATTTCCTTAATTTTCCTAGGTGGTCGGAAAACTGGTTTTTTTCCTTGCCTCTTCAGGACTCTGGCTATCTTGCTCGTTGTAGCACCGCAAAAAGGAAGCCGCACTATGTGTTGGTCCTCTTCTTGTATGTGGCCGGCATCGTGTCTTACTTTCTTGGACAATACTGATTTAATTTCACCGGCAGAATAACCATTCCTCTTGAAAACAGTCGTCAAATGGTTAATCTCGGGACCGAGGTGGTTCTTGTCGGAAATAGTCCTGTCTCTGAGTACTAAAGTATTCAGCATAGCTCTCTTCTGAGACGGATGATGGAAGCTATGGCTATGCAGGTATAAGTCTGTATGGGTTGGCTTCCTGTAAACAGAATGGCCCAGTCGTCCATCCGGCTTTCGCTCCACCAACACATCTAAAAAGGTAACTTCCCTTCCTTCTCTACCTCCAATGTAAATTTTATGTTTGGATGTACACCATTCAGATGTTCGACGAACTGCTGCAGCGTGTCGCTGCCGTGTGGCCTGATTAAAAAAGTATCGTCGACGCATCTGTAGAAGCATAATGGGCGGAGGTGAGCACTGCTCAGGGCTCGTTCTTCAAAGTCCTCCATGAAAAAATTCGCTATTGCTGGTGACAGTGGCGAACCCATGGCTGTTCCATCCGTCATTTCATAATAATTTCCACTGTATAAAAAATAAGTGGTCGTCAAGGTATGCCGGAACAACTTCAAAATTTCTGAGGAGAAATGAGCAGCCAACAGTAGTAATGTGTCATCCACAGGTACTTTGGTGAATAGAGAAACCACGTCGAGGCTGACCATGATATCACTTGGGCCTATCTTCATCTGTTTTATGATATCAACAAACATTTTTGAATTCTTAATATGATGTGGGCAGTGACCAACTATAGGCGCCAACAATTTAGTTAAGTGTTTTGCAAGCTTGTACGTAGGAGAGCCAATAGCGCTAACAATCGGACTCAACGGGACGTTCTCCTTACGAACCTTTGGCAAACCGTACAGTCTTGGTGGCCTAGGTGCTCTCGGCCGTAAGTTGTGGTATGTCATATTTGTGCCAACTTTTTAGTGCACTGTTTAAGTGAGTGTTCAGTGTTATGCGTCTTTCCACAGTGTTGCAAACGGAAATCATGCTGTCGCTGGGTGTGCATTTTATACCTCTTGCGAACAGAACCCAGACTGTCGCCGTGTTTTTTAACTGTCTGTCTATTATTTTTCTGCTTCCTGTGTATATTATTAGCATCATCAACCCTGTGTTTTATGTTTTAAGCTCCAGCATTTTCTGCCATTTTACCTGTAAGTCACCGATTTTATCGCCAACCGTTAATATTTTTTCTTATCTTCATCTTTTAAAAACAAATTCTGTAGGCTGAAGAGCGGCGTAATAAACTGCTGCCAGCCCGCCCCCTTTAGGGGGAATCGAAACTCAATAAAGGAAAAAAAAATAGTTCACGACAGTCAGTTTTAGCCCTGACGACGACCATGGAGGTAGTGGTCGAAAGCTTGGAGTTTTATCCTGAATTGACTCGGCATGTACACCGAGAGATTTTTACTCACAGTTATGATAGTCTGCTGGAATGGTGGCTGGTGCTGAGTCAGATGAGTGGTTTTTTCTTGTTATCTTAGTTTAAGCAACATCTGGAAACAAAACAAAATCTATCTACACCAGAAATGAAGAAAAAAGCATTTGGTCTGCTTGATAAATTTCTGGACTATGCTTCTGCTTCCGCATCTGAAATTTCATCTTACAGTGATTATGAAAATGTTACTGCAGCTGGACTGGCCTTAACATGTCACACTTTGAAACACTGCTTGACCTAAAACATTGTGGACTGCATTGTAATATCTGAATAGAACTACTTATGCTAATTCAAGTGTTCGTATGGCTAGAACTAAAATGGAAGTTCTAGTTGCACAGGTGTTTGGGCAATATGCTATCCAGAATGGAACACACGATTTAGATGCAGAAATTTTATTTTATTCCTTGTAAACTGTTGCTTGATAGCAAGAAAAGCATAAAATGATTCGATAAGTGGTACAACATCTTACAGTCAAAAATGGTATTCAAAATAAGGTAATAGATTTTTACGATAATAGTAATGAGACTGCTGATGGCACGTTTGAGCAGTTCAAAAATCACCACATCAATATCAGGTGATTCCCCCCCCCCCCCCAAGAAAAACAAAACAAAACAAAAAAAAAACAGAAACCGAATAACACTGCCGTGGAGCAGCTTGTGTAGTACGCATTTCTGCCGCTGGCGTGCGTAGCTCAACGCATTGTCAATTCAGTGCCGGCTGTGTTGTCCACCTGCCTTGTTTTGTTCATCTGCAATGATGGTATTTTTTGTTTTTGTTTTTTTGTTTTTGCTTTCGCTGTTTAACTCTTGTTCAGTTTTTTATGATAAGTTTAAGTGGACAACGTGCAGCTGTGAAAATTGTTTTTTACTTGATAAAAATGCCACTGAAACTGTTAATGGTGAAAGCAGCTTGTCAGGATGACGCTACGGAATATTTTGGAAATTAGTGGTTAGTTCCTATGGGACTAAACTGCTGAGGTCATCGATCCCTAGACTTACACACTACTTGATATAACTTAAACTAAATTACGCCAAGGACAACACACACACACCCATGCCCGAGGGATGACTCGAACCTCCGACGGGGAAGACGCGCGAACTGTGATAAGGCACCTATGATCGTGACGCTATCCCACGAGGTAACGCTATGGAAAAAACTCAGGTGTATAAGTGGTCTGCTCGATTTAAGAATGGCGACATGTCGATTGATGACAAACCTCGTTCTGGACGTCCATCACCAGCCCGAATCGACTAAAATATTGAAAAACTTCGAGAGCTTGTGCTCACAGACAGTCGACAGACAGTTGATCAACTGTGAGAGATTAGTGGGTTATCTTGGGACTCGGTTCAGCGAATTGTAACGGAAAATCTGGGAATGAAAAGTGTTGCTGCCAAATTGGTTTCTCGGGTTCTGACTGACAATCAAAAGGAACGTCGAGTTGAAACATGTCGTTCTTTGAAACAACAGCGTGAAAGTGATCCAGATTTTGTGTCAACGGTCGTTACTGGTGATGAGTCAAATGGTTAAAATGGCTCTGAGCACTATGCGACTTAACTTCTGAGGTCATCAGTCGCCTAGAACTTAGAACTAATTGAACTTAACTAACCTAAGGACATCACACACATCCATGCCCGAGGCAGGATTTGAACCTGCGCCCGTAGCGGTCGCTCGGTTCCAGACTGTAGCACCCAGGCCGGCCGGAGTGGCCAAGAGGTTCTCGGCGCTACAGAGAACCGCGCGACCGCTATGGTCGCAGGTTCGAATCCTGCCTCGGGCATGGATGTGTGTGATGTACTTAGGTTAGTTAGGTTTAAGTAGTTCTAAGTTGTAGGCAACTGATAACTGATGACCTCAGAAGTTAAGTCCCATAGTGCTCAGAGCCATTTGAACCATTTTTTTGTAGCGCCCAGAACCGCACGGCTGTCTATGGTTAAGACCTCGAAACAAAGCGACAGTGAAGCCAATGAAAGAAGTCATCCTCACCTCGTCCAAAAAGTCTTCAAGTCAAATCAAACATGAAAACGAAGCTGGTTTGCTTTTTTGATGCCAAGGGCGTAGTTCATTTAGAATTTGCCCGATTTGTGGCAGACAGGAGACCAGTTCTCCCATCACGACAATGCACCTGCACACACAGCCATCTGTGTTAGACAGTTTTAGGCTAATAGAGGCATAGTTTCGCTTCCTCAAACACCTTACTCGCCTGAGCTGGCTCCGTGCGACTTTTCCTTATTTTCACACATGAAAAGGGTCATGGAAGGACACCGATGTGACAACACTGAAGAAATGAAGAAAAAAACGAGCCATTTATAAAGATAACTGCAAAAAATGTGTCGAACAGTGAAAGCACCAGTGGAACAAATGTATTAGTTGAAATAGAAAATATGTTGAAGGGAGTAAGGTGCTTTGTAAACAATTTGAAAATATACAGCTTTTAAAAAATAATTCCGATTTTTTTGAGTACACCCTCGTACTAACGAGAGATGACGACCCTCAAACTTTACATTTGAGACTACAGTGTTACTAGTAA
The DNA here is from genome assembly GCF_023864345.2 of Schistocerca serialis cubense. NCBI lineage: Eukaryota > Metazoa > Arthropoda > Insecta > Orthoptera > Acrididae > Schistocerca > Schistocerca serialis. The sequence continues at coordinate 652,110,016 of NC_064642.1, forward strand.
TTTAGAAGAAACTGGTACTAATAAGCAGTTTCATAACGTGGCAAAGTATGTGAATGACAAACCACTGCACTGGGATCTTGCCGTGCACAGAAATGCGGAAGTACTGTTTCGTTCCCACGATAGCAGCAAAGATGGCTTTAGTGAACAGAGAGCTTTTTGTGTTTTATATTTTGTAAGGACTAAATCTCGTGTTACGGTGCACCGTTCGTTTCGCATTAACTCCAACTATAATTCTCCAGAGGTAGTAACATCCGTAGTTGGTACCATTAGTTTGAAGACATCGGTTGTCTTTCCAAAGCGACGAGTATGGAACGAGCGAGACGACTAAACAACGTACTGAACGAGTGTGAGAGTCTTTCACGCGTAGCCCCAAGAAATCAGTTCAGAAGGCTTGCAGTGAATTATCAGTTTCATTGATATTTGTGTGGAGACATTTTAAGGAGGCTCTTACAGCTACATCTTTATCTTTAGCCGTTGGTACAGTTGACGTGCCAACTTTGTAAACGAAGTTTCGTTGCATGACGATAAAGATTTTTTGGAAATGTGAACATCTGGGAGCCCCAAATCACCATGATATGATCCCGTTGTAACGAGACTGCTCTAAATTGAACGTTTTTGGTGCCATAACCCGGCTGTAAGCAACTGTGACTGGTGTTTCTTATTTAACGCACTGGAACAGTGGCTCTTTCCACAGATCGAAGAAACTGAACCATACAACTTTATTTGCAGCAAGACGGTACGGGAATGGTTAAACGACACTGTACCCGACCGCAAAGTGGGTCACAAGGGACCAAATGACAGAGTTTGTTTCACAAGGTCTCCACGTTCACCCCATCTGACGCCATAAGATTGTAATGTTATGTGTGCCTCACTACCTTTTATTTTAACTAATTTGTGCCTGATTTTATTCTGTGAAGCTCAGTAATGTATGTAAATACCGTAAATGAAAACGTGATTCAAAAAGTACTTGAAGTGAAGTGAAGCGCAGCTGGACACCAAGAAACTCTTTAGCGCGAAATCCCCGTGACGATAGTAGTTGTGAATCTTTGAGTATGGACTCTAAAAAAAGACGATTTATTAAAAAATAAACAAGACTGTTAATCAGTATCTTGTGGAAAGAGGACGTGCTGTTAGGCCGTCACTCAGAACGTATTGGATTGGATTGGATTGGATTGTTTGGGGGAAGAGACCAAACAGCGAGGTCATCGGTCTCATCGGATTAGAGAAGGACGGGGAAGGAAGTCGGCCGTGCCCTTGCAAAGGAACCATCCCGGCATTTGCCTGGAGTGATTTAGGGAAATCACGGAAAACCTAAATCAGGATGCCCGGACGCGGGATTGAACCGTCGTCCTCCCGAATGCGAGTCCAGTGTGCTAACCACTGCGCCACCTCGCTCGGTGAGAACGTATTGTTACATTTAATGAAAATTGATATTTTAGTGATAAAACCGAGTAAAGTGTGTAAGAGATGCCAAACATTAGTGTATACAATTTTTCTGGAAGTGAAAAATAGAAATATCTTGTTTTTGGAAAAGGAGGTGAACTTCACTGTCGTCGCCGTCTATCAAACGACAGAAGTGTAAGTGTACAAAATACAGGAAAAGAAATGCATTCTCTGTAGTTTTCATTGAATAAGTAACAACCTCTCATAATTTCCTAATTACAGTATTTGGACTATGTTCTTGTATATTAGTATGGTGCTGAACTCCACTGACCAGTTTTGATGTAGCAGGACGTGTAGTTTGAAGGAAGTTTGTGTGCCAAGCAATCTCCTTTTCTCACGAAAAGCAGATTGCTGTTTGATCTTATTTACTTACAACAGTGGTCCCTTAGGTATGAAAAGCTACGAAAACTTGGGCTCAAAGCTATCCGCAATACGGCCAAGTAACTAACAGAGTCGTATTTTAAACATTAAAGAACAATAACTTCCTCCAAATTGTAATACGTCACCAACTGATGCAGAAGCTCAAGGAGGCAGCAACCAAAATCCTGGTACCAGTTACGACTTAAAGTAAAGATCTCAATCAGAAATCAATCTCTCTCTCTCTCTCTCTCTCTAAACACATATATAAATATTCAAATTATTAAGATAAAAGTCAATTTTTGAAGATTTTTACTTTGTGGGCGCATAAATAATCATGTATGTGTCTCTCTGCTACTAGCCCATCTACCAAACCTAAGAAACAGGACTGAACAGCTGTTGCAACAATTGCTCCAGACACACTGATCAAATTTTGGGATGAACTCACCTATCTACTCTATGTGCGCCCCTGTGACGAATGATGCTCACTTTGAATACACGTAATAAAAAGAGAGTTGCGCTTTTATGATGTATGTTTAAAAGCGTAATGTAATAAATTGCCACAAAACCTTGGATTCGCGGTATTTACAATGACGGAAAAAATTCGTAACATCAAGGAGTAGAGCGACATAAATGAAAGTCGGTAGGTGTGTTTCTAATCTAAAAGATGATGTTTAGTCCCATTTAACACCACTCGCATAAGAATGGACGTAGTGAGTTGATTTTAGTCAAGAATGCCTTTAAGGCTACAAAGACGCCACTCTCAACATCTCACTGAGTTTAAACGAGGTCGTGTAATAGGGCTACAGGAAGCTGGATGTTCCTTCTGCGATAAGTGCAGAATGACTTTGCAGGAATGTGGCCACTGTAAATGACGGTACAGTACGGTCGCAAGAAGAAAGGGCTCCGAACGGCCTCGTGGCACTACCGAGTGGGAACACTATGGTGGTGAAATGTGGTTCTAGCGCATCATACTAAGCCTGCAGCAGCAATTTGAGCAGGAAATAGCACCACAATGAAACAACGAATAGTTACAAATCCGTTACTTAACGTACGACTCCGAGCCAGACGGCCTTTAGCGTGCATTCCACTGTCGTCAACCACCCCCATTTGCGATTTGAGTAGTGTCAAGGGAGAGCTCAATCGAGGTCAGGGTGAAGGTCTGTTGTGTTTTCTGATGAAAGCTGGTTCTACGTCGGTGCCAGGGATGGTTGCATGTTGGCTAGAAGGAGGCCAGTTGGCCTTCAACCGAATTGTCTTCGTGCTAGACATACGGGACCCACACATGGAGTTATGGCCTGCCGGAGCATTCTCGTGGTTATCCCAGGCACCATGACTGCAAAATTGTACATCAGTCTGATGATTGGATCTGTTGTGCTGCCATTCATGAACAGCATTCAAGAAGCGCTTTCCAACAGGATAACGCTCGTTCACTTACTGCTGTCATAACCCACTATGCCCTACAGAGTGCAGCATGCTCCCTTGCCCTGCTGCATCACGAGATCTGTCTCGCGTCGAGCACATATGGGACATCATCGTACGACAACACCAGCGTCACCCACGTACAGCATTAATCGTCACTGTAAGCACCGATCAACTCCTGCTCTCCAATGATCTCTCGCTTGACACCATTAAAGTCACAAATGTCGGTGGCTGGCGTCAGTGAAGTAACCGAATTGTAACAATTCACTGAGTTACGGTGGTGCAGGCTGCTGGAAATCCTTTCCACAAAGAGACATCCGGCACCATACAGTATAATGCAAGCACGTCTGCATGCTTGCGTTCAACATTATGGCCGTTACACCGTTTGTTAATGTACCAGCATTTCACATTTGCAATGGCTTATCTCGCACTTACACATTGAAGCGCCAAAGAAATGCGTATTCAAATACAGAGATATGTAAACAGGCAGAAGACGGCGCTGCGGTCGGCAAAGCCTATCTATGACAACAAGTGTCTGGCGCAGTTGTGAGATCGGTTACTGCTGCTAGAGTGGCAGTTTATCAAGATTCAGCTGACTTTGAACGTGCTGTTATAGTCGGCGCTCGCGCGATGTGACACAGCATCTCCGAGGTAGCGATGAATTGGTGATTTTCCCATACGACCATTTCACGAGCGTACCGTGAATATCAGGAATCAGGTAAAACAAATCTCCGACATCGCTGCGGCCGGAAAAGGAGCCTGCCAGAACCGGACCAACGACGACTGAAGAAAATCGTTTAACGTGATATAAGTACAATCCCTTCTGCAAATTGATGCAGATTTCAATGCTGGGCCACTAACAAGTGTCAGCGTGCAAACCTTTGAACGAAACATTATTGATATGAGCTTAAGGAGCCGAAGGTCCACTCGTATACCCTTGCTGACTGCACGGAACAAGCCCTTACGCCTCGCCTGGGCCTGTGAACACTGACATTGGACTGTTGATGACTAGGAACACGTTGCCTGGTCGGACGAGTCTCATTTCAAATTGTATCGAGCGGATGGATGTGTACTGGTGTGGAGACAACCTCATAAATCCATGGAACCTGCGCGTCAGCAGCGGAATGTTCAAACCAGTGGAGGCTTTGTAATTGTGTGGGTCATGTGCAGTTGGAGTGATATGGGACCCCTCACACGTCTAGACACGACTCTGACGGGTCACACGTTCGTCAGCATTCTGTCTCTTCAACTGCACCCATTTATGTGCATTGCCCATTCCGACGGACTTGGAAAATTCCGGCAGAACAATGCGACACCCCACAGATCCAGAACTGCCATTGAGTGGCTCCAGGAAAACTCTTCTGACAAATGTAGATGGTGTTGAGACAGCGATCAGCCACAAATTTATTTTAAGTTCTTTAATTTCTAAGGTACTGTTACCGGTTTCAAATCATTAAGATTCATCTTCAGACGGCTTTCATGCTTTCATTACAATACGTGCTCGATTCTTACTGATTAGTTACCTAAAATATAAATAATACATAATTATAAGCACGTCACAAATATGGTTGAGTTACAGATTTGCATTGGGATATCACACGCAAAATGCCGGCAGGAGTGGCCGAGCGGTTCTAGGCGCTGCAGTGTGGAACCGAGCGACCACTACGGTCGCAGGTTCGAATCCTGCCTCGGGCATGGATGTGTCTAATGTCCTTATGTTAGTTCGGTTTAAGTAGTTCTAAGTTCTAGGGGACTGATAACCTCAGAAGTTAAGTCCCATAGTGCTCAGAGCCATTTGACCCATTTTTTGACACGTGAAATGTCGGTTTGGAGTACTTGTTTTCATAGTTTTCGTCCAGCAGACAACGTTTGTAATTTTCGCCTCATTCATATCATTGCACACATAAACTTGCATAATTGAGCTCTTGAGATTTGTCACTGAATGCTGTCTCAACACCGTCTACATTCGTCTTCATATAACAAACATGATCTTCAACCATGTCCTCATATGACAAAATCGCATGACACTCTTCTGAGTTTAAACACTTCCGCTGGCCACCAAACTCCGCGGACATGAACATTATTGTGGATGTCTGGGATGCCTTGCAACGTGCTGTGCGGAAGAGATCTCAACCCCTTGTACTCTTATGGATTTATGGACAGCCCTGCAGGATCCATGGCGCCAATTCCTTCCAGCACTATTTCAGACATTAGTCGAGTCCGGGCCTCGTCGCCGGCCTCGGTGGCCGAGCGGTTCTAGGCGCTTCAGTCCGGAACTGCGTGACTGCTGCGGTCGCAGGTTCGAATCCTCCCTCGGGCATGGATGTGTCCGATGTCCTGAGGTTAGTTAGTTTTAAGTACTTCTAAGCTCTAGTCTTGTTACGGCTTTTCTGCGTTCTCGTGGGGACTCTACACGATATTAGGCAGGTGTGCCAGTTTCTTTGGATCTTCAGTTTATTAACCTGTTCTCTTGCAATATTAATCACTTAAATTTGTTGCATGGACAAATACACTACTGGACATTAAAATTGCTACACCACGAATATGACGTGCTACAGACGCGAAATTTAACCGACAGGAAGAAGATGCTGTGATATGCAAATAATTAGCTTTTCAGAGCATTCACACAAGGTTGGTGACGGTGGCGACATCTACAACGTGCTGACATTAGGAAAGTTTCCAACCGGTTTCTCATACTCAAACAGCAGTTGGCCAGCGTTGCCTGGTGAAACGTTGTTGTGATGCCTCTCGTAAGGAGGATAAATGCGTACCATCACGTTTCCGACTTTGATAAAGGTCGGATTGTAGCGTATCGCGATTGTGGTCTATCGTATAGCGACATTGCTACTCGCGTTGGTCGATATCCAATGACTGTTAGCAGAATATGGAATCGGTGCGTTCAGGAGGGTTGTACGGAACGCCGTGCTGGATCCCAACGGCCTCGCATCACTAGCAGTCGAGATGACAGGTATCTTATCAGCATGACTGTGGCGGAACGTGCAGCCTCGTCTCGATCCCTGAGTCAACAGATGGGGACGTATGAAAGACAACAAACATCTGCACGAACAGTTCGACGATGTTTGCAGCAGGATGGACTATCAGCTCGGAGACAACGGCTGCGGTTACCCTTGACGCTGCGTCACAGACAGGAGCGCCTGCGATGGTGTACTCAACGAAGAACCTGGGTGCACGAATGGCAAAACGTGATTTTATCGGATGAATCCAGGTTCTGTTCAGCATCATGATGGTCGTATCCGTGGTTGGGGACATCGCGGTGAACGCACATTGGAAGCGTGTTTTTGTCATCGTCATACTGGCGTATTACCCGTCGTGATGGTATGGGGTGCCATTGGTTACACGTCTCGGTCAACTCTTGTTCGCATTGACGGCACTTTGAACAGTGGACGTTACATTTCAGATGTGTTACGACCTGTGGCTCTACCCTTCATTCGATCCCTGCGAAAAACCAACATTTCAGCAGGATAATGCACGACCGCATGTTGCAGGTCTCTCACTAATGGAAAACGTCTGGTCAATGGTGGCCAAGCAACTGGCTCGTCACAATACGCCAGTCACTACTCTTGATGAACTGTGGAATCGTGTTGAAGCTGCATGGGCAGCTGTACTTGTACAGGCCATCCAAGCTCTGACTCAATGCCCAGGCGTATCAAGGCCGTTATTACAGCCGGAGGTGGTTGTTCTGGGTACTGATTTCTCAGGATCTATGCACCCAAATTGCTTGAAAATGTAATCACATGTCAGTTTTACTATAGTATATTTGTCCAATGAATACCCGTTTATCATCTGCATTTCTTCCTGGTGTAGCAATTTTAATGCCCAGCAGTGTATATTCCCGAAATTTCATTCATCTGCATTAATTATTTTCTGATGTGGCGATTTTTTTCATCAGAGTATTTTGAAGCAACCGGTATTTAATTTGTGCGACGTTCGGAATAGATTTCATCTAAAACTTCTGGAGTGAAATGGCGGTACCGGAGTCTGGTAAACTTAAGCAGTAGACGTTCTTCCGCCAGATTCCGGAATTAGAATTTCCGAGCCCCACTAGCCTCTGCTACAAAGCCGGATGTCTGAAATACCGGTGGCAGAACAGCTCCTGAAGACTGCGGCACTCGCCGCCAATGCAGCGGGAGGAAGTAATCCCACCCTCGTGCAGCCGGCCTGGGAGTGAGTGCCGGGAGAGAGCGGGCCAGCGGGGCGTCCGCTCCCGTTCTCGAACAAGCGCCACCTGGCGAGAGCGACGCGTTCAGAGCTGCAGATAAACCTGCGTAATTAGTATAAATTCCTCAGTGGCTGAGCCCGTGCGCAGCCGTGAACTAATTAGCGCAAGACGAAACTTTTCAACGGTGGCAGGAGGCGGCATTCGACGAACGCGATTTAATTAAAGGAAACTGAGATCCCCGTGCCGCCGTGAATCATCTCTGCCGTAGCTCTAATGATGTTACGATGATTGCCGGGCACTTAAACTGCTGGGACGACAGTTGCCGAGGACCCTTCCGGAAGAAAGGAGGAGCAAGTCTGGAGAGATGCGCGCCGAGGTGGTCTCACCGCAGCAGGCGGAACAAAGTGGATACGTCTACTTCTTGGCTGGCGGCACCCGAGGCAACTTGCCTGAGAAGAAAGTAAACAGTCGATGCTGGAACGGCAGTTCCTTGCAGACGCTTGTTTACCTGCCTGCAGAGGTTTCGTTGGCAGGTAAATAGAGACCCTCGTTCTCATCTCGAGCAACGAGAACTGGGTACTTCAGAGAACAAGCGTTGCGGATTTATCCTTTCACTCACTCCGAGCGGAATAAATCATCTCGAGCTGTCGAAGCAATTCTAAACGTGCCAGTACCGCCAACGGAGTGTACTACATGTTTCCGAACATGACCTTGAGACCTATCATTTGTTTTTTTTACCATTAAAAACAGTCTTGGTCACGATTTATTTATCAAGGTGACCGGTTTCGACCACTACTGTGGTCATCCTCAGGCCATTGAGTAGGATCCTCTTTTGTTGGAGAATGACTCAATGGTCTGTCCCGTAAAGTATTCAAAAGCTATCATTTGTTGTTTTGTTTATAAATGTCGAATACCCCAGTGGGATCTCAAATACACAGCTGCAGTTGATTCTCTTATACCTACTTTGTGCTCGTTGTTTTGTCCAAGGCTGCATGTCCGCGGCTTTATTTAACGTTTCAGTGATTGGAAACTTTCCGTAAAGTTTTTTAGTCATCTTTCAGCACAAAAAAGACTATTGCTTCACTTCAGCATGGCATAATTACTGAGCTACGATACTATTAGAATCGCTCTGCTAGTAACCGCCATAACCAACTGAGCATTCTCCAGAAATCTCCACACCAGCTGAGGTGTCTTGTTTTGTTATCGTGCCTTTGACGTCATTCGTATGTCGTCAGCATTAGAAAGTCAAATGAATATGCGTACAATTTAGAATGACGCTGAATACGAATTGTCAGTACAAATATTTGGATCAGAAATATGTTCCGACACCCACGCAGACTGCCGACTCGGTTTGTGTGTAAAACACGTATATATTAATTTAACAGGATTGGAATGAGAATAGAAGTTCTAAATACGTACATAATGGAAACTCAGTATCAGAATATAAAAATTTTGCCTGTTATCGGTATCTAATACTGGGAAGATACTAAAATAAGTCGCATAAATAACTGTCTTTTGATTTCATTAAGCTGGTAGGTTAAACTTTTTACACCACCAAGGACGATAGACCTTAGCAACTGAAGTGAATTTCAACTTGAAACATCTAACCGTTGCTGAGAAAATAAGGGTCTCAATGGAGGGACGGACAGACAATCGGATAACACATAACTAATACAAAATACTTTTTTCGTGTGATGATATTAGAATTTAACATTTTCAGTTGTTTCTGTTACTTTTACTTTGAAACACTGATTCTTGTCAAATTTCATGAGTGTAGGTCAACGGGGAAGTATCTCATAGGTTTCTATGAGTGAGTTTAGGACCATAGACATATCTGGCGTAAACAGTCACATCTATTGACTATTTTGACTCAGACCATAGAACTTAGTTAAGTGACGTAAATTTCAACTTGATACGTTCATCCGTTCATGAGAACAAATGTTCTTAGTAATCGGACGGACAAACAGACAGAAAGGACAACAATGTATTCTATAGGTGTTCTGTTTTTATCGACTGAGAGACGGAAAGCTAAAAATTCCAGTCGGGCAGTGAGCTTTAAATTAATACTAACCAGAAAATTTTCATTTGGCTGAAAAAAAAACCTGTATCGAAATATTTCAACCTTGTTCATCTACTCTGATACTTAAATTATTTAAGAATGCTTTCAGATGAAGTATCGCAAAATACATTGAGAGATGGACTTGAAATTTTGCTGCTCATTCTCGTTTAGTACCCTTATTGTTAATCTTCTGTTGCAGACTGTTGATATTTGAGACAACAGTGCTAAAAAATATGAAGATGAACTACTGGATGTATTTTGTCATCATTGTTTTTCAGTGAAATTGGTCTATATGCTGAGAGTTCGGGAATAACTTTCAACACATCAAATTGTGTAACGTTGTGGGTGATGTCCCAAACTAATTCACAATCGTCATGGTAAGCTAATCCCGGAATTTAACCATCAATAATTCTACTTTGAGCTTAGGAGAAATTTAATACGTGTTCTATTGCCCTAAAACACACGAAAGAAACTGCTCTTCCTGTTCCTGAAATCAAAAATGTTGCCAACGTAACATAAGACCTGATTTTGTCTCTTATGTTTCCATTTGTTTCGTCTTTGTTCACTTTTCTAACGTGTTAGGTTTACATCCCTGATTTCAAATTGATGTCATTCGATGGTACACCAGGAAAGGAAACAGTCGTTGGTGATGCCACCGGAAACGTCTTTCGAGCGATACGACATTTGGAATTTTTGATAATAAAATTCATACTCGTACGTTACCTCACAATTACTTGTGCGTGATATACGATAAACACTTTACACAAATTTCGTTCGAAACTATACTAGTAAATACATAGCACTATTTTAAATGCAATTTGTTCAGAAGAAGTAAGTACACTAAGTCTGTAAGTAGGCTGTTTAGGTTCTTATATTGGTAACACCACGTAGCGCTCTGTATGAGAATCACTGGCTGTGACGTGAGCAGTCTGTGGCTGGGTGGCATTGTTGTAATATTCGATATTGTAGTGTTGGGCTGTTGGCTGTTAACAGCGCGTAGCGTTGCGCAGTTGGAGGTGAGCCGCCAGCAGTGGTGCATGTGGGGAGAGAGATGGCGGAGTTTTGAAAGCCGATGATCTGGACGTGTGTCCATCAGAGACAGTAAATTTGTAAGACTGGATGTCACTATTGAGGTAAATACATTGTTTGTTCTCTATCAAAATCTTTCATTTGCTAACTATGCCTATCAGTTGTTAGTGCCATCAGTAGTTTGAATCTTTTATTTAGCTGGCGGTATTGGCGCTCGCTGTATTGCAGTAGTTTAAGTAACGAAGATTTTTGCGAGGTAAGTGATTCATGAGACGTATAGGTTATTGTTAGTCAGGGCCATTCTCTTGTAGGGATTATTGAAAGTCAGATTGCGTTGCGCTAAAAAATATTGTGTGTCAGTTTAGTGTTGATCAGAATAGGTACAGAGCGAAATGTCTTAGTATGTTCAGTTCTGCTCAGCTGTTTGAAAATCAAATAATGTAAGAAGTTTATCAGCACAGTAATTCATCAATTTTTCTAAGGGGACGTTTAAATTCCTCTTGGAGTGACATCAAATTCATGAAAAATTTCATCATTAAACACGTAATTTACATTTTAGATTTGCTTTTTACTGATACTTTCATAATCTATTACTATGATAGCTCCATCTAATTTATAAAAGGGTATTTCGTTGCTGGAACGGAAATATAAGTTCATTGATCAGCTGTAGCAGAAAAAAAAAGAGACTTAAGTGCCTATGAGATTATAGTATCTCACACGATTGTGCTTTTCGTGAGATCGGTGGGTGTTTCATTTCCTGACGTTAGAAGCGCAACCGACACACGATAGTTGGCAATTTCGGACAGGAAAGGTATTCTTAGTTCAAATTCCTGCTTCTGCATTACAGCAGACGTAACGTTACCTTGAACTTTTTTGCTCAGAGAAACCACCTACTCCCAACTACGTTTCATGTCTCACGGAATCTTTTAACGACGATCGTTTGCGTGTTCCAAGGTACTTTGCTGTTTCAAATGACTTGGCCGCTTGTTTGTGACTTGTTATAGTTATGTTTGCGTCATATAAACGCAATTGTGCTTACCTCACTGTGAACGACTATAATACAGTCAAAGATATATTGACGGTAGATTCCGATGTAATCGGCTGACTCCACTGTGAATAAAGTCCACTATTTATCATTTGATTTATAGCAGGATGTAGCCTATTGAGGAGACAAAATAAAATCTTATTCTGTGTGCATAGTTTCAACTGTTGCTGTAAAACAGATCGATAGTACTTATATTACACTGATGTAACAAATGAAACCACGTTTCTTCATTGTACTTCCTTGAAGAATTTCTTTTTTCTTTTTTTTTTGACCTAACACCTTGGGAACTGTATTCGCATCACAGAATCCACTAATATTATAAATTTCTACGAAAATCTCTCTGACTACAGTTTTAACGTCCTTTCCACTACGTATATCAAGCAATTAATACCTTACGATACTACATACGTATTTTTTGTCAGCTATGAATGTTCCGTTTTATTCTTATTATTCTTATTATTGTTATTACTGCCAATTTCCTATCATCATATAACCATCCAACACACAATGGTAAAACATAGACAATCAATTTAAGAGGTGGGTGTTTGCTGTTCGAGTACTTCTGTTTCTTCAGCGATAATCACAATACTTATTCCGTCTTATTTCGGGCATTCAGCCGAGACAAAATACTTGTTCCCCGATATATCGTCTGATAAACCTACCATCTTCACAAAAGTGGAGTCGGTGACGTAATTAGAACCATGTGAAGGGAATACGCCATCGAGTAAATGCACATGCGTCAGAGATAAGACAGTCGGCGCAAGGAAGTCACTCATACATAAAACGTTACCCATTTATGAATATCGGAGGAAGAAACAATTTTGTCCTGGATGCAAGTCAGAGAGATGACTAAATACTATATCCAGCGTGCAAAACTGAAGAAAAACAAACAATAATCCCTCTAGTAAATCTATAGTTCGCACAACAGTTTCGAAAGCTGTAATAATGTAAGAAACAACAATGAAACGAAGTACTTTAACAGTGATCCTTATTTTATTTATAAATATGATTATTAAATCAGATCAGCGGCTTCCTGAAATACAGGAACTGAACTACACTTAAATGAATATCACTACTGTAAGTTACTGGGAATATTGCTAAGATATGGAAGCAAGTTAAACTAGAGAAATTTTTAATGCCGTAAAATGTGAACATTATCACGTTGTAAAATGGTGTACTTGTGTTTACGATGTTTTTCAAACTGAGCAAGGCGAAAGCTACAACAAAATAAATATTTATCCCAAAAATCTCATAAAGAAACTTTAGAAACACTAGAGTTTGCTGTATCCTTTATTCTTCATTCTGAATGAAGAAAGGCAAAGAGAATGTCATATCGAGGATTACACCATCAGCACTGGATGTAATTTGATTTACGTTACAAAGGACAGTGTGTTTATATAATTCTTGTTTCCTGCGAGACATTTTTCAGTGTCTTATCTTCTTTAAACTCAAATTCTAAGTGTATCGAAGTTCACTGCGAGATAAGGACGCATATACGTACAACATAGTGAAAACAGGAGGCTTCTAATGGTTGTTCCTACTTCAGTCTACTGTAAAATACGATCATACGATAGTGGTTAGTAATCTACGATACAACAATAGCTTCCATAATACTGAATCTGTAAGGATTTTCTACTTACACGATCTGTCATTTGTAAACTTCAGACACAGCAACATTTGCTGGCGTCATAAATAGTTTCACGCTTCTGTTCTGCATACATCGGCTGCTTTTTTTTTTTTCTGCCAATGCTGTCGATATGTCGCAGAGTGCATGCGGCGCTGAAGGAAACACGCAACGTGCGGTGTATGACGTGAATAAGTGAACAGCAATATGTATGAATAGGTCTGCTTTCGATCAATGTCGGCCAACAGCAGAATATATGGAATAGAGACGAGCCGCGATATTTCGTGGCACCCGAAGAACTGTGTGTTCAATATTATGGCACATGAATCTTCTTACGAGCTTCGTTTCGAAAGATAGAGTCGGGTTTTACGTGGTACACGAAGTGCTTGTTACCACCTTGTGAGTGCAGTAACGCCACTCCATATTTACTTCACATTAACTTGTCATATTCACCGCTTTTCAGTACAGTTTGAGGAGGATTACCCTGATGGTAACATTTTTTTCCAATGGTTTCTTGGTGTATACTTTTTGGAATTGTGATTGCTTTAGTTCTTGAAGGGCTACTTCTGAGCCACACGCTCTGGAGAACTTCACACTTACTAGCTGTCTTTTTAGGATGTAATACAGTACGACACATTATATATATATATAATAGAGGGAAACATTCCACGTGGGAAAAATATATCCAAAAACACAGATGATGTGACTTACCGAACGAAAGTGCTGGCAGGTCGATAGACACACAAACAAACACAAACATACACATGAAATTTAAGCTTTCGCAACAAACTGTTGCCTCATCAGAAAAGAGGGAAGGAGAGGGAAAGACGAAAGGATGTGGGGTTTAAGGGAGAGGGCAAGGAGTCATTCAAATCCCGGGATTGGAATGACTCCTTGCCCTCTCCCTTAAAACCCACATCCTTTCGTCTTTCCCTCTCCTTCCCTCTTTCCTGATGAGGCAACAGTTTGTTGCGAAAGCTTGAATTTCATGTGTATGTTTGTGTTTGTTTGTGTGTCTATCGACCTGCCAGCACTTTCGTTCGGTAAGTCACACCATCTGTGTTTATATATATATATATATATATATATATATATATATATATATATATATATAATTTTCTAAAGAACTATAGCAAATTAATACATAATGTGTCGTACTGTATTACATTCTATAAAGACAGCTAGTAAGGGTGAAGTTCTCCAATATATATATATATATATATATATATATATATATATATATATATATATATATATATATATATATATAGTAACACATATAGGTACAGATATTTCTACTGATGACTGAGGACAGTGACTGAACAATATTACATCAGTATTTACGTCACTTTCAGACTAATAATTATAGCTATTAGGAGTAGTACGTTTCTTGGTAGGTTAGTTGATGTGTGAACGCTTGGAAACGAAACGGATGGTCTAAGCAATGGTTCGCAACCTCTCTCAGACCATTGACATTAATCTAATCATATATCAGCTAGTGTGCACTATTTATTGTTTTTAAATCACTGGATGCTGGTCCCCTTACTTTTCAACCGACAGAAATTGAAACAGTTCACACTGCCAATGTTTTGCGTCTAATCACTGCGACTAATATTAATAATTTTATATTTTAGACACAGCTGCTGTTCACCAGCTGCGGTTTGAATCCATTTCACCAAAATAAAAACTAGTCGTCAACTGTGCAAAAATTTTAATTTCACTTTATCAGTTTCAGCAGATTAATCTCACATCTTCAGAAGTTTGTTGCAGGCTTAAAGCATAGGTAAATCAAAGTCAAGTAAACTATTGTATATTCCGGGCAACCGCAGCTCTTGAAAGGCATGATGTTAGGTAGAACTCCGCTTACAGTTGGTACAGCTGTAAGCTACAAGCGGAGTTCTTGATAACATCACGAAAGTCAAATAAGGATCGGACAGTAAAGATGCCACACAGAGAATAAGTAAACAATAGCAAAAGTTTTTAAAACGTAAGTACAATAGTTGAACATCAGAAAATTATTAAAAAATTTAGCACCTAATACACAACATTTTACTAATTTTTTGTATGACGTGCTCGTCGTCTATTTCGTATTTGATGAATGCTTGCCTATGGGCTTTCGCCCATATTAAATTTCAAAAGATAATAGATTAATATGTAAAAAAACCCGAAAAGTGAAATTAAAATTTCTGTGCAGCTACACGTTGATATTTATTTTGTTGAAAAAGTATTATAATAATGTATCGGCCCTTCAGTAATATAGAAGCCATTGTATGGTTACTGTTGTGTTGTATTGTCGATTAGTTCGTCTGTCTGTTACGAAGTGAACGAGGAAGCAATTTCTAGTCCATTGCTGGAACTAATTACAAGTCACAGAGACAGTTTCATCATATATTTGAGCATTCAATGTAGTGACAAAGGTCACGAGATAGCGATATCAAATATAGAGATGGTGTTAGTATCGTGTACGCAAGTTATAAAAAGGGCAGTGCAGTGGCTAAGCTGTCACGTGGAAAAGTTTGCTGCGTGATTATGGCCGCGAATAAACAGAATCTGAACGGTAAATTTTAACAGCCAAAGAGTTGCAGGATAAAGATTTATTGAAATTCTTGATCACGGTTTCGGTATATCTAAGTATACCTTCATCAGAAGCCAAAATACACTAAAATCACGTCCTGCAGTGGAAGTGCATAAAACAATCATGCCAAAGGCGTCGTCAGTAGTTAAAATTGAAATGTCATGTCCATCAGTACAGCATATATATGAAGAGACGGTCGATGCGAACATAGCATACTACCAGTACTTAGCTTAGGGCTAAGCTCTGGACTGAGAAGCTTATGTCCACGAATTAGCATGGTTTTAGAAAGCATTCAGATTTCCCTCTTTCACATGGTATACTGCGAACTTTGGATGAAGTACAACAGGGAGATTCCGTATTTCTAGCTTTCCGGAAAGCATTTGACACGGTGCCCCATTGATGGCTATTAACGAAAGTACGAGCATATGGAAAAAGTTCACAGATATGTTCGTGGCTCCATCACTTCTTTAATAATAGAACCCAGTATTTTGTCCTCGACGGCGAGTGTTCATCAGAGACAAGGGTATCGTCAGAAGTGTCAGAGGGAAATGTGTTACGATCGCTGTTTCTCTCTATATACATAAATGATTTGGTGGACAGGATGGGCAACAATCTGCGTTTAGTTGCTGATGATGCCGTGGTATAAGGTAAGATGTCGAAGTTCAACGACTGATACAAGATGACTTGGACAAAATTTTCAGTTGATGCGGATGAGTAGGAAGATCAGACCTGTAATGTTCGGATACAGTATTGCTAGTGTCCTGCTTGACACACTCACGTCGTTTAAATGTCCTGGCGTAACGTTGCAAAGCGTTATGAGATGGAACGAGCACCTGAGACATGTGGTAGAGAAGGAAGAATTTTAGGGAAGAATGGTTCGCCTGTAAAGGTGGCTGCCCATCGGACGCTACTGCGGCCTGTTCTCGAGTACTGCTCGAGCGTTTGAGATTCATACCAATTCGGATAGAAGGAAGGCATCGAAGCAATTCAGAGGCGGGCTGCAAGATTTGTCACCGGTAGGTTAGATGTTCGGAGGTGCTTCGGGATCTCAAATGGGAATCTCTGGAGGGAAGGCGATGTTGTTTTCGAGAAACACAGTTTTAATCTGCCAGGAAGTTTCATATCAGTGCACACTCCGCTGTAGAGTGAAGATTTCATTCTAGAAACATCCCCCAGGCTGTGGCTAAGCCATATCCCCGCAATATCCTTTCTATCAGGAGTGCTAGTTCTGCAAGGTTCGCAGGAGAGCTTCTGTGAAGTTTGGAAGGTAGGAGACGAGGTACTGGCAGAAGTAAAGCTGTGAGAACGGGGCGTGAGTCGTGCTTGGGTAGCTCAGCCAGTAGAGCACTTGCCCGTGAAAGGCAAAGGTCCCGAGTTCGAGATTCGGTCCCGCACAGTTTTAATCTGCCAGGAAGTTTCACATCAGCGCACACTCCGCTGTAGAGTGAAGATTTCATTCTAGAAACATCCCCCGGGCTATGGCTAAGCCATGTCCCTGCAATATCCTTTCTTTCAGGAGTGCTAGTTCTGCAAGGTTCGCAGGAGAGCTTCTGTAAAGTTTGGAAGGTAGGAGACGAAGTACTGGCAGAAGTAATGCTGTGAGAACGGGGCGTGAGTCGTGCTTGGGTAGCTCAGTCAGTAGAGCACTTGCCCGTGAAAAGCAAAGGTCCCGAGTTCGAGTTTCGGTCCCGCACAGTTTTAATCTGTCAGGAAGTTTCATATCAGCGCACACTCCGCTGTAGAGTGAAAATTTCATTCTAGAAACATTCTCCGGGCTGTGGCTAAGCCACGTCCCTGCAATATCCTTTCTTTCAGGAGTGCCAGTTCTGCAAGGTTCGCAGGAGAGCTTCTGTAAAGTTTGGAAGGTAGGAGACGAGGTACTGGTAGAAGTAAAGCTGTGAGAACGGGGCGTGAGTCGTGCTTGGGTAGCTCAGTCAGTAGAGCACTTGCCCGTGAAAGGCTAAGGTCCCGAGTTCGAGTTTCGGTCCCGCACAGTTTTAATCTGTCAGGAAGTTTCATATCAGCGCACACTCCGCTGTAGAGTGAAAATTTCATTCTAGAAACATCCCCAGGGCTGTGGCTAAGCCATGTCCCTGCAATATCCTTTCTTTCAGGAGTGCCAGTTCTGCAAGGTTCGCAGGAGAGCTTCTGTAAAGTTTGGAAGGTAGGAGACGAGGTACTGGCAGAAGCAAAGCTGTGAGGGCGGGGCGGGATTTGTGCTTGGGTAGCTCAGTCAGTAGAGCACCTGCCCGCGGAAGGCAAAGGTCCCGAGTTCGAGCTTCGGTCCCGCACGCAGTTTTAATCTGTCAGGAAGTTTCACTGTTGAGAAAATTTAGAGAACCGGCATTTGAAGCCGATTACTGAGCGATTCTACTGTCACCAACATACTTTATGCGTAAAGACCACGAAGGTAAGATGCGAGACATTAGGGCTCATACGGAGGCATATACACAGTTGTTTTCCCTTGGCTCTATCTGCGAGTGGAACAGGGGATGTACTGACTAGTAGTGGTAGAGGATACCCTCCGCAATGCACCGTACGGTAGCTTGCAGTGTACCTGCGTAGATGGTTGGTTGGTTTGAGGGATAAAGGGACCAAACTACAAGGTCATCAGTCCCTGCGTAGATGTATACGTAGATATACATGTGGAACTGAACCGAACATTGACTTATAATGCTTCGGCTTTCTGGAGAACATTTGCAGCCAGTCATGGACTTAATGTTTATTACTGTGCCACAATTATTCACGATTGGCTTGAAGGACGTTCTGTACAATCCGAGCGAGTGATTTGGTCAGCAAGATCACCCAATAAGAATCCCATCGAATATTTATGGGACAAAATCGGGAAGTCAGTTTGTGCACAAAGTCCTGTACCAGCACACATATGCAGTTATGGACGGCTGTAGAGAGAGCGTGGCTCAGTATTTCTGCAGGGACTTCCAACAACTTGGTCCGTCCGTGCTGGTCGAGTTGCCATACTATGCCGGGCAAAACGATGTCCGATTCGATATTATAGGGGGTATCCCACTAGTTTTGCTAACTCAGTGTGTGTGACGTATATGTCTTAGTGTTACTGTCGTTGACACTTGGTACAATGTATAAAGTACATGTGTAGAGGATTGCGTACGTGAGGAAGATACTGTTTGGACGTAAATGTAATTATTGCTAACTTACGTAATAGCTTTTACAGTCTTACGAGTAGTGGTAACAGTAATGATATTTTAAAAACAATATAGTTTCGTGAAGGAAAACCAGTCGAACTCTTTAGTTTTGCCACTAAGAAAATTTCATTTTACCCCTCAGGGCGTAATTACTCACAAGTCGGGAACCACTGGTCTATAGCGACAGACGTAATCAGTTTAACGGTGCAGTTACGACCATGCTGAAAACATTAGATCGTAAAGTTTGTGACGTGTATGTGGGAAGACTGTTTGACCGAAAGAAAAAACAAACGACTCACTGATGTGTGTACAAAACAATCTGTCTCCTTGTGGGTCGATATTATATTAATTGAATCATTTGTCGTACCCGGAATGCCACAACTTCTTCTTCTCGTCATCGTCCTTATAACACGTTCAAGGAAAGGTGATATCTCATTAGTCCTTTCTCCTATTCCATATAGTCTTGTAATGTCTCAGGATACAGGAGAAAATCTCTGTTACCATTTATCGTGGTTATGAGAAGGTTTTAATTAGGATCAGGTGAAGATGTGACCAATGAGGGCTGTCTTTTAGAAGAGTCACGAGTAGCAAACCTTATGTTCACACTTTCTCGTTCGTTACCCGAAAGTCAATAAAGGAATTCCATAATAATTGGAGCCGTCTCCGTGCCACAAGATCCAATAAACTTTTACACACTTAAGTTCGAGTCAGTCAAATTTTCTGATGGAACTAATTAACACTACTGCTTCATGCGCATTGATGGAATTAGCAACAAAGCCGGTATTCACGTTGATGTGTAGATTGAATGACACTGGCCATATACAATCCGACTTTCAAAGAAACATCATCCACTCAATTCCGAAGATAAGAAGAGACGACCTTCGTGGGGATTATCGTACTAGGAACTTAACAGCTCATGCATACAAGTTGCTAGCAATAATTATGTAGAGAACAACGGAAAAGAAAATCCAGACTCTGTTAAATACGATCGTTTTGGCTTTGGAAAAGGTAAAGGCATCAGAGAGGCAATTACGACGTTGTGATTGATAATGGAAACAAGCGTGAAGAAAATCGAGACACATTTACTGGATTTGTCGACACGGAAAAAATTTTCGGCGACATAAAATGGTGTAAGATATTGGAAATTCCGTGAAAAATAGGGTTAAGGTACGGGGAAAGACGAGTAATATACAAAAGAACCAAGAGGGAAGAATAAGACCGGAAGACCAAGATCGAAGTGCTTGGATTGAGTAGGATGTAAGGCAGAGGAGTAGACATTCGCCTCTACTGTTCGATCATCGAAGAAGCAATGATGGAAATAAGAGATTGTTTGGACGGGTGATTAAAATTCATGGTGAAAGGATGTCAATGATAAGATTCCCTGACGACATTGCTATCCTCAGGAAAAGTGAAGAAGAATTACAGGATGTGCTGAATGGAATGAGCCATGAATGGATTTAGAGTAGACCGAAAGAAAAAGAATGTACTGAGAAATTTCAAAAATAAGAACTTCGAGAAACTTTAGATCAGAATTGATGATCACGAAGCACATGAAGTTAAGGAATTCTGCTACCTAGGCAACAAGTTAACTCATAGTGGACGGAACAAGGAGGACATAAAAAGCAGACAAGCACTGGTAAAAAGGCAACCTTGGCAAGTCTGTCAGTATTAAACTTGAGGCAAAAACTTCTGAGAATGTGTATTTGAAGTACAGTACTGTGTGGCAGTTAGACGTGGACTATGGGAAAACCGGAACAGAATATAATCGAAGCTTTCCACATGTGTTGCTGCAGAAGAATGTTAATAATGTAGGGAATGAGAAGTTCTCTACAGAATCGGCGAGGAAAGGAACATCCGGAAAACACTGACGAGAAGAAGGAACAAGATGATGGACAGTTGTTAAGACATCACGGAATAGCTACCATGACACTACAGGGAGCTATAGAGGTTAAATAAAAAATAAAAATAAATAAATAACTCTTACGCACTGCGAGAGCAACAAACTTAAAACATTGCCCCAGTCAAAGATATAATTCCACCCCTAGGCACAGCAGAACCTTTTGTGCTTCGTGTCTGCTGATACCTCATGTTACACACAACCGGCGATAAGAATTAACTCAATAAGAAATGGTTAACAGTAACAACCACATTTACGCGCTGTAAATGCTGAAGTCATCTTACAAGAACACTTCATTGTTCATTGTTGTCTGTAAAGTGATGACTACCATCGACAAATTTGAACTTTCTTTTTGAAATGAAATTTGTAGAAGCACTATCGTCTACAGCGACCATTATAGGTAGATACTTTGTCATAAGAGGTAGTGGCGTTCCTCACAGTCGCAGGCTTATACATATTGTGAAAATGATGTTAAAGGATCTACGAAAATGAGACTGAGAGAGAGCAACTTCAATCGGGACATGAGACACAATATTTGTGATGCGTGGAAGCGAGAGCTCGACGCTGAAAAAGAGATTAGAGAACTTCGCTGCATTGTTCACGCTCGTACAGGAGCATGGATGGAAGCGTTTCTTTTGACACTCCGTTGCCCTTATACGCCGGCCATCAAGAATGTGAAATATGTGGACTGTCGGCAGCATCTTCGTCTCTGCGCACCAGAAACCAATCCTGATGCACTGTGGACTGCCACAAAAACTGCATCCACGCCACGAGGACACCTAGAGACTTGATAATAATCGGGCTTCACGTCTTAATGAGTTCTGAATTCAACGTTTATTAATCGTTAGTGCTTATAATGGACATGTGCAGTATCCCACGATTTCCTCTTTTGTGGTACTCTTTTCATCCCACAGGAGCATCAACTCAAAGACAGTTCCCTAATCGTAATTGTAATCATTAGCATATGGTCTTTCGCTATAAATGTCACATCAGACATGTGGATTCATGAGTGCAAGTGCACCTATCGTATGACAGCGAAACCTGGTTGATATGCTAATGCGTTAATGGGGGACGAACTTACGCTGGAAGAAATAGTTGCAGTTGGGCTATCAGATGCAAGCATGGCGCTCTACATTGTTCGTATGATATTATGAAATCCTCACTGCAATTTGACAAGCCGTAGTGTTAGTAAAAATTATCGAGATGCGAGGCCATGCTCTGTTAGTTCAATTGTTTTCTATGATCTTCAGCAATTACAGTACTGTATTGAGAGAGCATCGCAGACTGAGATTTCTGAGGAGAGGCTCGATGTTATTAAATGGCTTAAAGAAGATGATAATGAAACTGAAAAATACGGGCGAGCTTGGCGTGGAACCTAGAAGAGAAATGCTTTCTAGCTCGGGGAAGTTATTAACAAATTTTGCTGTTGCTGTAACTGACGACGCTACACGTGCCCCGGGTACTGCTAATGCTCGTGCAGTTTCACAAGAATTGTCCCTCCTGTGTTTAAAAGTACGGAAAGTTCTGCGGTCTCTTTTACACGGGTACCCATACAAGATACAGACGGTGCACCATCTGTAACCTCATGATCCGCAGCGATGTTCTGAACTTGCTCTGCGGTTCCTCGCAGGGATTATGGTTAATGACATGTACCCAGAAAATATTCTATCGAGTGACGAGGCACTTTTTCACTACAGCGTACAGTGAATACACAAAAACGCCTAGTTTGGCGTACTGCTAAACCGCGTGTGGTGCACGATGGGTCATTAATCTCGCCGTAGGAGACTGTATGGTATGTATTTACAAGCACCTTCTACATCTACATCTACATCCATCTACATCCATACTCCGCAAGCCACCTGACGGTGTGTGGCGGAGGGTACCTTGAGTACCTCTATCGGTTCTCCCTTCTATTCCAGTCTCGTATTGTTCGTGGAAAGAAGGATTGTCGGTATGCCTCTGTGTGGGCTCTAATCTCTCTGATTTTATCCTCATGGTCTCTTCGCGAGATATACGTAGGAGGGAGCAATATACTGCTTGACTCATCGGTGAAGGTATGTTCTCGAAACTTTGACAAAAGCCCGTACCAAGCTACTGAGCGTCTCTCCTGCAGAGTCTTCCACTGGAGTTTATCTATCATCTCCGTAACGCTTTCGCGATTACTAAATGATCCTGTAACGAAGCGCGCTGCTCTCCGTTGGATCTTCTCTATATCTTCTATCAACCCTATCTGGTACGGACCCCACACTGCTGAGCAGTATTCAAGTAGTGGGCGAACAAGCGTACTGTAACCTACTTCCTTTGTTTTCGGATTGCATTTCCTTAGGATTCTTCCAATGAATCTCAGTCTGGCATCTGCTTTACCGACGATCAACATTATATGATCATTCCATTTTAAATCACTCCTAATGCGTACTCCCAGATAATTTATGGTATTAACTGCTTCCTTTATTCTCGGTAGGTATTCTTTGAAGCGAATGCGCGCAGAGGGTCTGTCAGGTGTACCCTGAGGTCTGCGCGTTATCGAATACTCCTTGTACAGCATATGATTCTTGCTTTGGTAAAGTGCAGCCGTGTGGAAACCATGGTCTACGAGCAAGTTGGGACAACACCTCCTGTCACTCGCCCAGATAAAGGGCTGCTTAATGCTACCTTTCACAAACTTGTTATCTGCAGAGATTTTAGATGGATGACCTGCAAGACCACGTGATCTGAATCCACGTGGTTTTTGCTCTGGGGATGTCTTAAAGAACTTCTCACTGAATTCACCTTATTTTTGATCTAGGGATGTCTAAAAGAACGCTTTTACTAGGGACACGTTCAGCCTCTACCTGATTTGAAGGCCAGTCTACAGGAATACATTGTTCAGATTCCACAAGAATTGCTGCTGGCAACTGCTGATCACGTCATTTCGTCCTCCTACGATGATTACCGCTCCCACTGGACCCCTTGAGTAGCTGAATTTTACTGTAACAATTCTGTATATTGTACTAGGCCTGTTAACAACACCAAACAAGAACAACACTTCTGCACTCTGGTGGCAGTATTGCCAGCCAAGGGGAATGGTAACTCCAATTTCAATTAACTTAAACACTAATGTTGTGCATGTACATGTACCAAATGGCATTGACATCCAACTATGTCTTCTGGGCGCCTAACTTCTTTTTCTGAGATAATGTCTTTCAGCACGTGATACATCAGCAAATAATTTAACACATTGTCTCAACAGTTTAGAGTTATCTGATCCGAAGCGTTTTTCACTTTGTGAAAATAAATGCTTTTGATGGGAAAGAGTGCAGGCTTATATTTTTATTCTAATGATAATATCCAGAGAGGATACTGATATGTTTTAACATTTCATTACCGTTTTGTAAGCACAGAATAGCACGCCATTAATGACACGTTCGAAGCCCATTAACGCCCAGTCTGAATCCGGTGGTTATAAACAAACAGTTCATTAAAGCACGCTAATGATGTACATACATATTCAATAGTTATTTATTACTAATTTTCTCTAGATCACGTAGCCACGGAACTGGAGTGAAATTTCCACACGAATGAAATGAATATTACTGAAAGTCAAGAAAACAGTCAGGTATGTGAAAACACCTCAATGAAAACTGTATATGGGTCTTCGGCTGTCAAGTAGCTGTGACTTTATCGTAGTAGATGTAGACAATTCTTCAACACCAAAATTAATTTTCGTTCTGCAGCATAGCGTGCGCCTAACTGAAACTTCCTGGCAGATTAGAACTATGTGCCGGACAGGGGCATTAACACCGAAGCTTCGCCTTTCGCGAGCACTTACTAAATCACTTGAGCTATCCAGGCACGGCTCGTGATGGCCGTAGTAGCTTCAATTTTGTTATTACCTGTCTCTCACTTTCAAAAATTCGCAGATGTAGCACTGCATATCATGTGGGACTAGTACTCCAGGAAGGAAGGATAATGCGTAGAAACCGCTTGGCGGGCACGCAATTTTAATGTTTCAAGAAGTTTCAGAGCCTGAACAACTGGAAAACAATTTTGTACCATATTTCATGCGGTGCGAAACCTTGGACCGTCAGCAATTTGGCGGATGGAACTGCATAGGGAACTATGCAGGTAAAAAATACACTACGAATATTCGTACGTTCATTCAGTGACTGTTCTGATCAGGTGAGGCAATGAATTTCATCAATGATAAACTATGCCTGAACACGAATTACCGATAAAATTCGGCTCTTGCTTGACCTGCAGAAGGGCGCATCCGTTAGAAAAGGGAAGTAATAATATTTGTTTCAGTATTGGCTTTCTGCAAACATGGAGCTGTGAAATTACAAATCTTGTCACAGTGGACAAATCAGTCCACATGGTGGAGGGGGGGGGGGGGGGGGGGAATGTGGAGAATTTTTCAAACACAGACGATTCTCTGATTCAGAGCGTAAGAGAACGTTACGTTCAGGGACTTCCTTCTGGTCCCGGTAAACAGACCTCTGAGACAGAAAGTGCTGTTAAAGCTTCCTTTTTTTGGCCGACTAGACTGAAACTGCTTCCCGAAAGACGGCATTCTTTTCTCCATGTTTCGTAGCAGGCTGCCTCGGAAGAATCGTGTCCCCAGGGTCTCATTTTACACAACGCTGCCACTTTGGGGCACCCACGGAGAGCTCTTCTCGAAAGAGGGCTACGCAGTTCTTTGGATAATGCGCACAGTGTTTGGCTATCTCACGATTTATCTCGAGTGCTGGCATGGGTGTAACGGGAAATACACAGAAAAGAATTGGATACATTACGAAAAGTCGCGCTAACGCGAACAGTTTTGTACACTAGTTACTAGAGTAACGCTGCAAAGTTAAATGACTACGTAGGCAATAAGAGCAACTTTCGGCAATCGGGCGATTAGAATGCAACGTTTTTGGTCATAAGGAGACAGATTGTTGCCATCACTCGCCACTCGAAGACTACTCTGAGGATCGAAGGGGTTAAACAATATTTCTTTTAAATGGACAAATCTCTGGTGATAACACCTTTGAGAGCCTTATACAAACGCACCATAAACTACATCAGAAACCATACAAGTGACCCTGAAATTTCATAGTTTGGGATTTTCAGTTCTTAAAAATTTGTGTCGCTGGGAATAACCATGACCTGAAACAATACTACATAGCACATAATCTCTGGAAGGCTGAAGTGAATCAGATCGTTGACAGGCGTAAAACATTACGGAGAATGCTTTCAAGCAACATTAAACGCCTACAGGTAAGGAAAGACAGTTGACTGGTATGCTACTGTATGAGCACACTCGGATTAACGCCGAAAAGACGAGCTTGATTTACTTTTACTCTGCACATTTATTCTGGGGCTGTCGTTAATCTTCGCTAGAAGGTGCTACACCAATGGAAGCTGTATTTGTCCCTATCTTGTTTAATACTATAACTTTTCTGATAAACCTGCGTCACAAATTCTGATCATGTTCGAACAACGATAATTTGTCTAAAGATATATTCACTACATAACTTCTGCCAAAAGTTTAAAGGGAAAGTGTTCTTAATGTTGGACTGCTTAAATCCACTAAACCACTAAAGCCCAAAACGTGACTGAAATGCATTGTATTCATGTACTTAGTCGGACGTACTACAAGACAAATGCTCTCAAATTGAAAGAAATGGTAACAGGCACAATGGAGTTGTGCTTTCGTTTTTCTGTTTTACATCCGTTACCTAATTTTGATAACTGTAAATACTAACAAAAACTTGACAGTCTTTATGAAGTTTCAGACATTGTCGCATTTTTTATTTTATTTATTTATTTATTTATTTATTTATTTATTTTTTAGTGATCGTCTTCTGACTGGTTTCATGTGCCCGCCACTAATTCTTCTCCTGTGCCAATCCCTTCATCTCAGAATAGCTGTTGTGACCTACGTCCTCAATTGTTTGCTGGATGTGTTCCAATATCTGTTTTCCCATACAGTTTTTACATTCTACAGCTTGCTTTAGTACCATGGAAGTTATTCCGTGATGTTTTAACAGATGTCCTACCATCCTTGCCATTCTTCTTGTCAATGTTTTTCATATATTCCCTTCCTCGCCGATTCTCCAAAGAACGTCGTCATTCCTTACCTTACAAGTCCACATAATTTTCAACATTCTTCTGTAGTACCACATCTCAAATGCTTCGACTCTCTTCTGTTCCGATTTCCCCACTGTCTTGTTTCACTACCATACAATTCTATGCTCCAAAGAAACATTCTCAGAAATTTCTTCCTCAAATTAAGACCTATGTTTGACGCTAGTACATTTCTCTTGGTCAGGATTACTAGTGGTAGTCTACTTTTCATGTCCTCCTTGCTCCGCCTGTCATGAGTTATTTTGCTGCCTAGGTAGCGGAATTCCTTAGCTTCATTTACTTCGTGATCACCAATCTTAATGTTGAGTTACCAACATTTCTATTACTTCTCATTACCATCGTTTTTCTTCGATTTACTATCAGTCCACATTATGTAATCATTCTTCTTCACTTTCACTGAGGATAGCAATGTCTTCAGCAAATCTTGTCACTGTTATCCTTTCACCTTGAATTTAATTTCACTCTTTAACCGTTCTTTTATATCCATCATTACTTCTTCGATGTATAGACTGAACAGTGAGGGCGATTTCTTGGTCTCCCACTCTCACTGTTCCCTCTTGGTCCTTGTACAATTTGCGTATTACTCGAATTTTCCTGTAGCTTACTCCTAATTTACTCAGAAAATGGAACATCTTGAACTATTTGGCTTTGCCGAACGCTTTTTCCAGGTAGAGTAACCCTATGAACGTCCCTTGATTTTTCTTTACCTACTCTTGCTTCCATTATCAACCGCAACTTCAGAATCGCCTAAAGTCAAACCTATCGTCAGCTGACACATCCTCAGTTTTCTTTTCCGGTCTTCTGTATATTATCCTTGTCAGCAACTTGGATGCAGGAGCTGTTAAGTTGATTGTACGATACTTCTCGCACTTGTCTGCTCTTGCAATATTGAGAATTGTGTCGATGATGTTTGTCCGAAAGTCAGATGGTATACTGTCAGAGTCAAATATTCTACAATCAACGTGAATAGTCGTTTTGTTGCCACCTCCCCAAATGATTTCAGAAATTCTGACGGAATGTTATCTATTCCTCTTGCCTTATTCTGTCTTAAGTCTTCAAAAGCACTTTTAAATTACGATTCTACTACTGGATCCCCTACCTCTTCTATATCGACTCCTGTTTACGATTCTATCAGGTCATCAGACAAGTATTCCCCCTCATAGGGGTGAATGTACTCGTTCCACCGCTTCAGCTCTGCTAACACTTCGAAGCCTAACCTAGTGTAGGAGGAGGGGGTGGGGGATGGTCCTACTGCGCAGTATATCGACAAGGCCCCTTAGGAAACTGTCAAAAGCCTAGAAGGATCATGAAACAGGTGCTAAAGGAAATTGCGTTGTTTCTAGTGCTATAAATTAGAATTCAGCCAATGAAGCAATATTGAGGATATTCAGCCCAGTTTCCAATCGTGTAATTATGGCCACAGCATGTTTCGGGACAGCATCATCCCATATTCAAGTGCTAAAAACCAGATAAAACAATCCTCCTTATTCCGACAGACGTGTAAGGATTACAGACGTCCTGAGTTATAATCTACCTGACATTCTTAATGCTATTAGGTAGGTAGGTTGTAACTCAGGACGTCTGTAGTACTTATATGTCTGTCGGTATAAGGAGGATTGTTTTACCTGGTTTCCGTGTTTTTAGTGCTTGAAAATGGTATAATGTTGTCCCGAAACATGTTGCGGCACGCGATCGACAACTGTGCTGCATATCCTCGATATTGCTCGAATAACAGCTGTGTGATGGCTTCACATCATTTATCAGCAAATGACAATTCAGGTTATCGGACCGGTACTACACCTCTTGTCGTTTTGGGTCTAGTGTGCTTGCTTGGTTAAATTCCGTTTTAAATTTTTCTTATTTGTAAAGTGACCGTCACTTCTAATCACTCACTTCATATTGTTGTTCTTATTATAGTTCCTGTTGCATCTCAGTCAAATACAGATTTTAAAGTATTTGGTAAAATGACTATTGGGCCTAAAAACTAAACTTAAATTTTTTAGAAAAGTCACCGCTGGGCCTAACTGCTTCGGATGTGTAAGATTCTCTTGAAAACCATGCAAGAGCTGCCTTTTCTCAGGCGACTAGAAGCTAGCTTGAATGAGCTTGGAACGCACCCAGTAAGGAATGACAAGGAGATGGGTGGCGGAGGGGAGCTGCGTGAGACGTAATATTGGAGCTGGTTTGCTTGGACCGCAGTGGAAAGCCACTGATCTCTTATCAAAATTTGTTTTGACCCTAGAACAGGCATTTGGGCAAATAGGAAAAGACGCATACTATTAAAAACCGTTCTTTCCAATAAAATAAAGCATGAGGATATTTAATACCAAGTAACAGTACAATAGAGCTTTTTCAATATGGAAATAGTTTCTATTAAATGATTTATACTAAGTTTCTTGACTTCAATAAGTTCCAAACAATTAATCTAATTGCAACGCGACGCATCAATTCAAACTCCAAGTAACCTTACAAATTATTTTGTTGGAATTCTGTATCCGAAGACGTCGTGGCTGACCAGTGAAAGAGTTAATTAAACACTGATAGAATATCTCATAGCTTTAAGTAAGCGACAGTGATTCTTCAATAAACAGCAGCATCATCATCATCACCATCATCATCACCATCACCTTCCTTGCAAGGATTATGTTGTTGCCTGTTTCGAACTCACAAGCAAATCATTCCCATTTCTTTCTAGGTCTTCCAACATCTCTTTTTCCATTCGGCTTGTAGTTCAGGATCTGCTGAGGAATTCTGTGACGTGGAATTCTCATGCAGTGTTTTCTAAGATGTTCACTATAATTTTTGCATTCTTTCTTTCATGCTGAAAATATTTACTTTTGTTCTAATAGCTTCGCTTCTTCGGAACCCCATCTCTGCTGTGCGAATTTTTTTTCTTTTTTTTTTTTTTTTTTGTGGTAACCCAGCTTTCGCTTTCGTAGGATAACATAGGAACCGCCATAACTTTATAGAATTTCGTAATAGTTTCTTTTTGTACTTTATGGCCTGATGTTCTGCTAATGGTTCCACAGACAGCTTGAAAGCTGTGTGTTTTATTTTCAATATCAGGGTCAAAATCAAAACTTACAGCAAAGCCTAAACAACAGATTTGAGACATTTGTTCCAAAGCTGAATTGTCCAAAACTATTTTTGATCTGACTGTATACGTTCCTCGTAATACATTCTTTTTCTTGCTAGAAATTTAAGTGGTGCACTTCTTGCAAATTTCGTTCAGCTGGCGTACTGGTCTTTTGAGGTCATCTTCATCCTTTTGAATAATAACGATGTAGTCAGCAAACAAAAGTACGTTGAGGTACTCCACTTTTGTTATTTTAATTTCTTGGTTTTGTTTACACTTACATTTACGAAGAATGATGTCAATGTAAATATTAAAAAGGGAAGGTGATAGTCCACACCCTTGTCTAACTTCTTGGTTAATAATTAATTCTTCTAATCGATTCCTGCATGTGCTTATTACCATGCATGTAATTTTGTAAAGACTTTTTACTACCTCTATCAGGTGATATGGATATCCACATTCAAACATAATCTTCCATAGGCTATCACGGCTCACAGTCTAAAGCCTTCTCAAGGTCCATAAAGGCCATGTAGGTTTCTGTAATAAATTCTCTGTGTTTTTCCATTACGATTTTAATTACAAACACATTGTCTGTGCATGAATGACCTGATCTAAATCAATTTGGTCCTTCAGAAATAGTAGCTTCTGTGATATTCTTCATGCGCTTATTGTTTATCTTTGAGTATAATTTGTAGCCAGTGTTTAGAAGACTGAGGCCACGGTAGTTTATGCAGTCACTACGTTTCCATTTTTGAAAGAAACATTGGTTCTGATGTATACCAAGGATCTGGGATCTTGCAGTTCGACCAGCATTTACTTATTAATTGTAAAAGTCTTTCATCTAGTGGTAACCCTCCATATTTAATTAGCCCTGCATTTATTCCGTCTATTCCAATAGCTTTTCTGTTCTAAATGCCTTTCAAAGCCTCTTCTAGCTCACCCATAATAATCGTCAATTAAACAGTTAAAGGAAATATTTAAAGCAAATAAAACAGTCTTAAGCAAGGGGAGGTTATTAACTACCAGCTGACATATTATTTTCTCAACCAAGAGAAACTATAAAATGTAGTATTTAAAAGCAAAATAACACAGCAATTAGCAAATGACCATTAATGCCCAGCAGCTAACTTATTTACGATATCAGGCGTGATTTACTGAGAGAACGCTCAAGAACAGCCGGAAGCGAATAAGCAACTATTTCTTAGGCAAGGACGTCAGTAAAAAGAAACAATTCGATTAAATATTTGAAAGCAAATGGAACAGCATTAAACAAGTAGCCATTACCGTCCAGAAAACAGCTTGCTTACAGAATACCAGGCGTGATTTCGTTGGGACAACGCACATGAGCAATTTTTGCAGTATGTGTACTTAAATAATCACATGTTTCTTAGGCCCAGACGGACGAAACTAGACCCGTAAAACAAACGGTTGGATCAAATATTTAAAAGGAAATAACACAGCATTAAACCACTGTTACTGCCCAGCAGCTAAGATACAAGGTGTGATTTTACTTAGAGAACGCAAGAGAACAACTGGCAGTTCGAGTCTATCAACGAGCAAATATTTCTTATATACGGACAGGCTTAACTGACTAGTGCAAGAAACAATTATATCCAGTCTTTACAAGAAATATAATTTTGTGCTAACTATGCGGTACTGACACGTGGCACGCCAACTTTCATTCAGCTTGCACACTGTGGAAGGCGCCGTTCTACGTCCCATTTTTCAATTTCCAATGCCTCCTCACCCTGCACGAGGTAATTTCAAGAGCTGGGCTTTAACAGGCAGTTAGATATAGCACAGTTTACGCTATCCGTTTGCCACAAGGCCACTTTACCTATCAAAATTTCAATACTAACTTAAGCGTGGGAGTACAGACCACATACGAATACTTGACTTCACGCTTCCCTCCCCTTCACAGCCCACAGCAGGTTTAAGTCTTAAACACAGAGCAAGACTACAGAAAGCTGGGCAAAGCCAAGGAACTAGTTTATAGAGTTGCTCAGAATAGTTCCATAGACAAGCCGTACTCCAAGCTAGGACGCAGCACTTATCACGACCCAGGTGCCGCGGTCACGAGGCCTGCGCCAACAGGCTTCCGCGCTCTGCCGCACAGCATTTCCCCAAAACTTGCTGCCTCCCTCCGACCATCACGCCTCACTTCCTTGTCACCGCAGCTCGCACCCTCTGGCCTGGAGCCATGCGTGAATATATTTGCCCGTCTCCGTCGATGCCGAGTAAAATCGATGATGACGCATCAGTGATGTGTTTTTGGTGTTTCCATATTTTTGTCAGTACCCGTAGGTGCAGATCAGCAGTAAACTGTTATCAATTTTTAAGCTATACTTTGTTTCAAATGCAAGGAAAGTACAGTTACCATGGTAGAAAAGCAGAGCTTTGAAACATCGAAAAATCTGAGGCTACGAGAAAGATGTGTATACTGTACGTAAGTATTCATTTTGTAGTCTGTAAATTCCTCCCTCCGTCTTTCATCTGTTGCCCACATTAAACGATACCCAGTCCAAGTAATTAATAGCAAAGTCTTTTATGAAGAAGAGGAGTGAAGATTACAATAAATTTACAAGTTTGCTTAGCTTGTCATGCTGAGATGGCTCCAGTTCTTCTTGTTCAGGGGTCTGATTCTTCAAGCTGAAAATCTAACATCAGGTCCTCACGGTTGGTTTGACCTAAACAAATTTGAAGATTGTTCACACCTATTATACAAAAATACGTCCGATCACATCAGAGGCAAGCTTACGCCTCTCACACACTGCGGAAATAACAATATTCCAAAGTGTTTACAGTTTTTATGAACAAATGAATTTCTACTAGTTTTCGTTACGTTATTAGTTTCGATTATTATTTTGTAATTCAGTCCAGAAATAAACATAGTAAACAGTACAGAATTGTGTAATTAATAATAGAAATTTAAGTGTGCAAATAATTCGTAATTTCAAATGTTTCTACAAAAAATAATTTTAACTGTAATTATCGGAACTAGTACTTATCGATTATAATATCGAAACTAAAATATATTATAAAGTAATGCCTTTTCATAAATTTAGCTCGAAATATAACATACTGTGTATAAAATTATATGAAAGTTTTTAGAAAAGCAACTGAGATAATAATGACCTGTCGAAACTTCGAAAAATAATAGTGGTATCGGCAACTACCGTTGAGGAAAAGTAATGCTAGAGGAGGATGTCCCGTTACAAGTCCTATATATTTTTAAGAATTAAACTCAGAAATTTTATTTCTCCACCTAGTACGCTACTCGTAGAAGACAATGAAGTTCCGTAGAAAGTGAATCAATACCACTCCTCATACCAAACACAGATAAAGATGCAACCAAAATTGGTCATTTGAGTGGACGTGCCCACTCAAATCTACAAGAAAAATGAGGGTGGGAAATGTCAGGATGGGAAAATTTGGAAGGGGGGGGGGGGGGGGATAAAAATACACTAAACTTTTCTAACAATTTAAATTTAAGACTCTGTTTCCTAAATGGGGCCGAGATAGTTCTGAAGCTAAAGCTTTCTGTATACTACAGTGTAACGAATGCGCGGGCTATTACGTCTATTACTACGATTTTGATACATGATAACGGACAGGTTCACACTTCACAGAGGAACGGCTGTTTGTAAAGCTTTCCTCTTTCCTCGCATAACGCTCGGGTGGCTCTCTTAAGCTAGAAATGGCTTTTTCTTGTCGCAAGAAAGCAACAGTGAGTACAGATTTGTGCCTGATCTACGGTATCTCGAATCGGGTGATGAATGCGGTATCGCAGACCGGACGCAGACGTCTTATTCCTACGTGCAGCACTTTATCACGTCTTCGTGGGAGAGCCGTAAAGTAACAGAGCAACTGAGCGCTCGTGGCACCGGCTATATCTGAAATGTTTCCGATCAAAGTTCGATAATCCGTAACTTTTTAAGTAATGTGTACTTCTCAGGTGACCACACAAATTTGTAATGCATCTGTCATAATAATATGTATATTATAAGTCTTACTCTGATTAATGTGGAAAGCTTTGTTCAAAAACGTCATTTTGTGTTTTGCACCTTAATGTAATACATAGAAACGAAGAGATTTACGAACAACACCTTTTATAGAAGTAGTACAGTTAACTGAATAGGCTTGCATCTCTTATTCAGCTATTTTAGCATCTACACATTATACCACAGACCTACTATCGATATATACTCCTACCATTCTAGGCAATAGTAGTGTTACTTGGCGAGAAATGACTGCTAATCATACACACGCAAGATACATGTAGAGTCAGTGAGCGTGCTGTCCTTGTGTAGAACGGGGGTGGCACGCAATCTTTCTGAGTTTGACCGACGGCAGATTGCGATTGCCCGGGTGTTCGAAAAGGCTGTGCTGAGTGCCTTCAACACGTAGCGAAAGCAAGGTGAAACAAAATCCAGACGTCGTAGGGTTGGGCGCCCTCCCAACATCTCAGATGTCAGGCGTCATAGGTTCGGCAACCTAGTAAAACAGGACAGGCGGCGAACTGTGGCGGAACTAACATAAGGTTTTAAATATATGTGGATGGTTCAAATGGTTCAAATGACTCTGAGCATTATGGATCTTAACTTCTGGGGTCATCACTCCCCTAGAACTTAGAACTACTTAAATCTAACTAACCTAAGGACATCACACACATCCATGCCCGAGGCAGGATTCGAACCTTCGACCGTAGCTGTCGCGCAGTTCCAGACTGTAGCCACTAGAACCGCTCCGCTCGCCCACTCCGGGCAGCTAAGTAGATGGTATCTAGTATATATATATATATATATATATATATATATATATATATATATATATATATATATATATGGCTCACCGGCCATTTGACCATCTTCTTCTGTGCGGATTCACAGTGCCCGAACTCTTACGGAAATCGGCAGTAAAGCCGCAAGTAATGAGCAGGGGCACTATGCATATAGTGCGGAACAATAAGTTGCGAAGTGGGTGTCAAGGGAGGCGTGCCAGAGATAAGTCGCGCTATCCTCTGTGTCCTCGGTGACTCAGATGGATAGAGCATCTGCCATGTAAGCAGGAGATCCCGGTTTCGAGCCTGTATACAGCTAGAGGTATTCATTTCATTGTAATTTAATAAGGCTTTAACGCTAGGCAGAGTACAAGTGTGTCTCAACACACAGTGTAGCCAACACTTCTAATGATGGGCTCCGCAGCCGACGACCCGTGCATGTACCACGACATCGGCTACAACGACTGAAATGGGGACTTGACCATCGGCACTGGACGTTGGCGCAGTGGCAGAGCCATGCATGGTCTGATGAATCCCGATCCTTGCTTCATCATACCGATGGTAGGGCGCAAATTCGTCGTCTTTCAGGGAAACAGCCCGTAACAACAACGACTCTGTCCTATTGTACATATAATATTTTTTTCTTCTGATTTTTCGATGAACTTGTGTAATTAATGTTCTGCTTTCATTTCTTTTTTGTTTCATGCTATTGTGTTAAGAAAAATGTAAACAAGTTTCGATGTGAATATTAATGTATATGTCAAATGTCAAGCAATATTGTAATAGAACTGAAATGTAACAAATGTTGAAACTGTCGTAAGATGTTTAAAATTGTAACTGTGCGTCTGGTCCATACGTAGGCAATGTGTTAGGATATGTAGAATGCAAAACCTCGGGTGAATACCCGCCCTGTCAGGGAGCGGTAAAAGGTGGATGGCAGGCGAGCACGGGAAAATGCGCACGGGCACTGCACGGCACAACGGGCTCAGCAGTAGTAGTTGGAGTTTGGAATTGGTCTGAGCAACACCTTCTGGAGCGAGGAGGCTCTCCTGGAAGACGTAGTTTCACTGAGCCTCGGGTATGCTGTTCCAACGCCCACACAGCATGGCAAAATTCCATAGGCACTAAATGGAAAAGTATTGCGACGCTAAGAAGAATTAAAGTGCCGATACGTCAAGAGCCATAGCTGTGGTTGTGTGTGTGCTCTGTGCCTCGCCATCTCGCCGCTCGCCAACTGCCGCATCGATAAAAGCAGGTTGAAACTTTTAGTACTGTATTCGTATGGACCATAGAGTGAACTGTTCAATAATAACCTAAATTTTACCAGAACTTTCCCCTCATTTAATTATCCTCACAACTAACCTAGACAGGGTCCTTTCCAAATGTTGTGCAATCCGAGTGTCCTGAAATGAAAAACTAAATTTTGTGTTAATAACAATTACTTGCAGACCTAGTTATGTTAGAATGGTGTTTAAAGAACTGTTTTGTTAATGAACCAGTAAATGAATAACGAAGGTCTAACGAAGTTGAAAGATAACTTTAATATTGATATAGTAATGAAGTTTAATTATTTCGAGACAGATATAAAGGTATTTAAATGAACAGTAAATAAGATGAAAAGAGTAGTAACTCATATACTGGAAATCTTGAACACATAATAATTTCAGTAATCAAATTTTTTTAATACAATGATCATAGCAGTTTCAGGCCCCCCCCCCCCCTTCCCTTTTATTCATTTGAATTCTGAAGTGTTCTAAATTGGTTTGACCAGCAAAAGTTAAAGTCAATATAAAAGCCAAAATTTATCAGTGTTTTATCTTTATCAAAACTGACATTTTGTGTGTGGCTCGAAAATGCTATTTCTAGGGTAACCTATGTCCGATTTTAATCAGGTTAATAGACATTATAAAGTTTTGTAGTATACATTGTAGTGTAGTGTTATATATTCATGGGATTTCCATATCAGTACAGAACGTGAAACTATCAGTTCAATAGATTTTTTGGTTCTAAAATTCTACTATATTATGCAGTGCTACTACGTGTTGTTTTGCATGAATATACACCAACTTGTACAGGGAAGAAACTCAGTTAATGCCTAATAAGGCTGGCGACCGTATTATTATTAAATTGGTAGCATCTTCAGTGTTGCTTTTGGTCCATCCTGACGTGTAGTTGCGTTTCGGACTTGCTTGACGGATCATTGTTATTACAGAGTGTGCGTAAGTCTGATTTGCCACCATTCAGGTACACGCGGTCAATAACAGTAAGAAAATCCTTTCTCATAAGGTGAACCCCGCTCAGTTACCATAGCACAGCCTTTAACGAGTATTGTGTGCCCCACGCGCACGTTACAAGCCCCTTGAAACCTGTATTGCGGGACGGAGACTAGTTGGCGGCGGCTCTAATGTTCCGTGGGGCACATTCACGCGCGTGCATTAGAGCTCGTGGAAGGCACCATGACGGCCAAGAACTATCGTACGCTGGTTGTAGGCTACGTACACCTCTTCATGACGTTCACGTTTCCGAACGGCAGTGGCATTTTTCAGCAAGATAATGCACCATGTGACAAGGCCAGAAGGGTAATGGAGTGGTTCGAGAAACACAATGGCCAATTCCAATTGATGCGCTGGCCCTCCAACTCACCAGATCTGAACTCGACCGGGCACATGTCGGATGTGACTGAACATGGCGTCAGAGCGCCCCTCCCGGAAACGTCAGAAAATTAGGTGACTCGTGTGTAAAGATGTGGTGCCAACTCCCTCCAGCGACTTACCAAGGCCTCATTGCTTCCGTGACACGACACGTCGCCGCTATTATTCGCGACAGAGACGGACATAATGTTCTGGATGATTATGGTATATTAATAATTTGGAATGGATGCAAATGTGTGATTACAATTTCACCCTCCACTTATGTCTTCAGTTAGCTATTGGCTACGCATTTCGTGTTATAATAAGTCACAATTTTCCAACAATCCTTCCACAGTGTAGGAAATGGAATTTCAAAAATAACCGTTTCACAGGAGACAAATGGACCCTATAAAATTTCAGAAAAAAAATTTCAGAGTCACAGTAGCTGTATTATTGCGACATTCAGTCCCTTTTATACCGTAATTTGTCTCCCTGAGTGTCTAGAAATTTTATAAGATGGTGATAGCATTGGAACTTGTATTACTATTTTTTGCTTTTTTTGCCATGATAGCATTGGAACTTGTATTACTATTTTTTGCTTTTTTTGCAATGAGTCCCCTAATTTAATTCTCTACATTACTGGTTTTGCGACAGTCGATGATTCGCTGTGCTGCAGATATACATTCTCAGAAAGGTCTCCCTCAAATTAAGGCCAATGTTTGATACTAGTAAACTGTTGCGGTCAGCAGTGCCCTCTTAGCCTGTAACAGTCTGCTTTTTATGTCCTCCCTGCTTCCTCCGTCGTATCTTATCTCGCTATGAATTAATTTTGGCCTTTTCCCGTTTTATTTCGTTCCTCAGTGACTTATATCGATGTATTTCTGTCTTTCTGAGAACTTTCGCTCTTCTTTCTTTGTTCGCTCAATGGAAGCACTTCTTCTGTTACCCAGACTTTCTTCACAGTTTTCTTTTATAGTAGTCTGTACTACTTTAAAAATTACCCCTTTTTAGAGATGCCCTGTCATTTAAACTGAATGCATATTTCATGCTTGTAACCAGCGTTTCACGATGCTTGTAGGGTTCTGAGCTGAGTTTCAAATACACATCAGTGAAGTCTGAATAGATATGTTGTAATTCCATTCGTAGCGATATTTTGGTGTCACCGATTGGGAAAATCTATCAGATATAACCAAATTAACACAATTATTAATGATATTTCGTAATATATTAACTCATACCTGAAGTGTATCAATTTTCTACTCGTAAAACTTTTTTTATGTGTATGTAGCAGAAAGCATTATAGTGTGAGGCAAATTGTGATAGTGCTGTTTTCTTCACTGACTACTACAGTGTGTGTAAGAGAATATAAAGGGCGTTTCTTTCAACTTGGGGCAACCAAACACCTCGAAAATGACGCATCCTACGAAACAAATCTTAGGTGAAAAGTTAATACTGCTAAAGGGGACACCCGCCTGTGCTGCAACTGGTCAGCTTCTAACTACTCCTTTAATGCCAGGGTCGACTTTGTATTTTTAAATAGAAATCCACCATTGTTATTGCATATTCAGATTCTACCAAGAACAGTATGTAGGGCTTACTCAATCTATTGCCATTCGTGGTAGATGGTGCTGGAGTTGATACATGTAAAGTATGACTGTTTTTTAAATTAAGAACCGACATTTATGATCCTGCATTCCATTTACTATGTAAATTTAAACTTTTGTTCTCTAACGTCTGTAACTAATGTTCAAACCTTAGTTGAGTGTTGCAAACGTAATTCTGTGGTACAATTAACAAGGTTAGAAATTTGAAAATTTGTGGTAAGGTCTAATGGGCACCAACTCCTGAGGTTTTCGGTCCCTAAGCTTACATACTACTTTATCTAACTTAAACTAAATTACGCTAAGGACAACACACACACCCATGCCCGAGGGAGAACTCGAACCTTCGACGGTAACAAGGCTAGACATTGACATTTCTGGCAAACAAGGTACTTGTGTCACGTGGTTCCCTTTTCCCTATATTGTTATTGAGGTAATTTCCCCCCCCCCCCCCCCCCCCCTCAAATCATCGGTATTCTTGATTTCGGTGGCCGCCCTCGAACTCTGCCATCAGGGTGACTGGTTTCGGTGTGAGTTTTCATCCAACCGTCTTAACTCTCTCATTGACCGCTACGCGGCGGCGGAATACAAACCACAACCGCTGTTATGTAATAAAGTACAATGCCTATGAAATGATATTGACAGACGCACCTGCCATGGTTACGCACGTATCATGTAAAGAGTCACACTCTTGCCGCATAGTTCAGCGTCCCAGAACGCAGCACGTCCCACTGCATCGCCAAGGCCTTTATAACAAGCAGTAACATGAAAATCTCGCTACAGTTGGCGTAATGGATGTTGTATCTGGTGCAGAGAAGATGGAAATAATTTTAATCTGTAGCGATGCTGCAAGAAAGTTGGATGCTACTGTTCGTCTTTATGCCGAACGTTATGCTGTTAGGTCACGATCCCTTGCATCTATTCATCGTTTACTGCCGAAGGGTGTGTGATACCTAAGAAACGAACTCGTAGAGCAAATTTAACGGGGAACAAAAATAATAAATTTGTAGTAATAGCTGCCGTGAATCATAATCCACACTACTCGAGACAAGTGTTTGGACGATCCTACACTGTTCACAAATAGCATCCCTACATCATCTCCATGCACCAAGAACTCCTTGGTGACGGTTTTTAGAATGGGATGTCGTTATGAAACTGAACACTAATGCAAATACAAAGAGAGCCATAAGTATTTTGTGACGTAATGCTTTCTGACAGGTCAACTTTTAGGAGGCACGACAAAGTTAATCCGCAAAACCAACGTTATTGTTGTAAGGAAAAGCTCCACTGGATACATGAAGTTGTTCGTCAGCATTTTTGGTCTGTTAACATATGGTGCGCTATGATAGGCGACACGCTAATCGTCCCCCTTTCTGTGAATGGAACATTCATCGGGGAAAGACATCGTAAGTATTGCAAAGAAATGTACCCATTCTTTTGAACGATGCACCCCTGTAGTACGACGGAACATGTGGTTGAAACATGACTGTTATCCGGTACATTAATCCGCAAAGGCCAAAGAAGCACTGAATCGCGATTTCAATGATCACTGGATCTGTAGAGGTGGTCAGGTAAATTAACCAGCCATATCACCCGACCTTATGTCACCGGATTTGTATTGTATGGTTAACTGAAGCACAAAATGTATGCAGAAGTACCAACCAGTTGACAGAACAAGATTATCAGACATCCTACCGCAAATCCCTGCAGATATGCTTTTATGTTGTGTTCATGCATTCCACACAGGAATTAATAAATGTGTCGAATTGGAAGGTTGTCAGTTCGAGCGTTTACTGTGAATTACATTCATGGTGGGAGGCAAGCTTTCCAATAGGGACAGAAAACTATTAAATTAATGTCGTTGTTCCTGGATCACGCTAAAAGTAGTTTTCCATCCAGACACTTAAACGTCTAATCATATTGTACTGTACAATCAAATCTGCATCACTAAAGTAAATTTCTAACGGATGTATCAAGCCTCACAACACAAAGGTTTGCATTTACATTATAAATGTAGATTTAAATGCGTCGGCTCTTAATTCGACACTTGATATTTGTTGATTACAGAGCCATGTACCACGAATGTAAAACAATGGTTTGAGTAAACCGTAGGTATTTTTTGGCTTGGATTCTGAATATGCAATAAAGATACCGAGTATCCATACCAAGTTGATCCCTCCTCACCCCCACCCGCTCCATGGAAGAGGAGTGGTCAGAAGGTGACAAGTAGCAGCACAGACAGATGTCCCCTTACTGTTATTAAGTTTTCGTACGATCCGTCATTTTCGAGATATTTTGTTGTCTCAGGGTAAGACATACGTAGTCAGCAGTACATATATTTCACCCGGCACGCGCAATATGTATGTGTGTGCATGGTAAAATGACAAGTCACACACTATATACTTGAAGAAACTAATCAGAGATGTCGGTCCTCATACCAGAAAAGCAGAAAGGATGGCGATTACACGAAAACCTATAAAACATCCACTGTATCACAAATAAGGAAGAAATTTTTCATTGCTATCTGTGTTAAATTACAATTTACGGTACGAATAATTACATTTGAGATTCTGATGGTCTCACGGAACTGTTACGGTTTCATAACATGAACAAAATATTATTGAAGTTGTTCGGTTTGATTCTTGCTTTAAGACAACCAAACGTCAGTACTTTGATTGCCCTGTGTGCCCTAATTCAGATGCAGACATGACATTCGTCAACAAGGAAACCTACATAAACGAATACTGCGCGTAGAATCACCCACGCATCTGAATCAGTTGTGAGAAACGCTGCCATTGTTCTTTTTCCTCTGAACGTACCGCCTGTCATCGACCACTGTGGTTCCTGGAGCAGGTCCGTTCCCCACTGTGGGTTTTTAGAGCAAACAACGCAGACCGCAGACTGGATTTATCTCAGTGTTATTGGGGAGATTGCAGCAGTACAGCGAATTCGTTTGATTAGTTCCAACGCGCTATCGATTTGTGTGTGATATACCACAACAGAAGACTACATCGTTTCCCTTGAGAGAAGCAGGAGCAACGAGCTTCGAGTTCGCCGACGTTTCATTTATCAGCAGAGAAAAAGAAGATGAGCTAGGCTGTATGACTGGAGTGTCTATAGTTTCGTGTCGCTGTGTTACTTTCAACAGTTAGAACTATATACTCTCACTATTTAAAAAGTATACAGCTTAATAACAGGTAAATTATTATTCGCGTTGAAGTCTGTCTACCCGAAAATTTAGAGATTAACAGCTTTCAGTAAAAATTAGGCTAAAAGAAAGGAAGGAAACTGTTAACATTTGCGCTGATAGCACTGGATTTTCCACAGAAAAGCTTTACCATA
Source organism: Schistocerca serialis cubense (assembly GCF_023864345.2). Taxonomy (NCBI): domain Eukaryota; kingdom Metazoa; phylum Arthropoda; class Insecta; order Orthoptera; family Acrididae; genus Schistocerca; species Schistocerca serialis. The sequence continues at coordinate 652,152,345 of NC_064642.1, forward strand.
ACATTCAGAGCTACAATAAAGGGAATGGAGAACCTAACTAAGCAGTGGAATGAAGATGACGAAAGACTGTAGGCAAAAGTATGGCAGAGAGTAATGCACAGAGAACACACTGAGGGAAATGGTTTTCTGCTTATTAACGTCCTCGTCGCTACAAATGGATAAATCCTTAATTACTGGGAAAGGAGGAATGTGTGTACATCGTTTCGTCTATTTAAATTTTTTTAGTTTTGTTGTACATAGTTTCATTGTGAAAAACATATATTTATTCCATATAGCCGTCCTTCACGTGAAAATTGCCCAGTTACAAGATCTTTTTTTTATTTTTTATTTTTATTTTTTTAGGGAGGTTTGAATTTAATGCATTTAATTGTTTTGTTCAGTTCGATTTCGAATTTTGGACTTAATGTAGATTAGGAAGGTACTTAAGTATGTACCCACACATGCAACAAATAATACAACTGAAAAACCTGTTGAGTCTGATGACGATTTGTAACAATAAAATGTGGTGGAAATAGTGGAGATCTTTAAAGCAGGTAAATGAAGGTACAACATGGTTTTCACTTAATAAATTTTGTCAAGAAACAGCCAAGAGACTGAATAGCAAAGTCGCGGTACCACTTAAAAATTGTGGAATACAAAGTTCATTCTAAGCTTATAGTGAAAGGGATCGATTCATCAACCTTCGCAGTATGGCGAACTATCTGAGAGATAATTACATATGCATGTGGGACACACAGAATCATACGGAGAAGATTCAGTTCACTTCGTAAAAAATTCGCTTCACTATTCACCGTTAGAAAAGGCGAGCTACATACATCAGGGATTAATATGACTTGCTACGATTATTTACAGAAAATAAATACCGACAGCCGTAATTTTATTAGTTATTTTATTTGAGTACTAGTCTCGGTGCCTCATTGGTACCATATTCACGCCCGTATACACATAGTTACATAATTTGTCTAACGTCTGTGCTCTTATAGTGTCTGTGCTATTATAGGGGTCAATAATTTCAAATGGCTTCCTTAGATTTCTAAACTGTGAGGTAAAATATAGGATAAGTAATGGATACACAAGACATTACGTTTATGTTCGTTAGGCATGTATATCTTTAGGCATATTAAATATAATTAGCAAAATAATGATTTAATGGGCTTCTCCGTTTCACCGATAATAACAGACATTTAACGCAAGCTTTTGGGCAAACTATGTAATGATCGGTGCAGTTGTGCCCATGCTGCTGGCTGTGATACGAGCACGTCATTTGTGTTGCCTGGGACACATGGACAACCTCAGCTACAAATGTTACATCAGCACCTTAACTATTTGCAGAAGAATATTCAGTTTATACAGGAACAAGGACTCGGAGGAGAAGTTTAATGAAATGGACGGTGTCTTGAACGGAGGATAGAAGTCGAACATCTACAAAAGCAAAAAGAGGATAACGGAATGTAGTCTACTTAAGTCAGGTTTACTGTTAGGGGACTAAGATTAGGAATTTAAACACTTAAACTAGTAGATGAGATTTCCTATTTGGGCAGCAACATAACTGATGACGGTCGAAGTAGAAGGGATATTAAATGTACACTGGCAATGGCAAGAGAAGCGTTTTTGAAGAAGAGAAATTTGTATACATCGAATATAGATTAAAGTGTAAGGAAGTCTGTTCTGAAAGGATTTGTATGAAGTGTAGCCAGGTGTGAAAATGAAACATGGGCGATAAACTTTTTAGAGAAGACGATAACAGATCATTTTGAACTGTGGTGCTACAAAAGAATGCTGAAGATTAGTTGGCTGGAATGCGTAACTAATGAGGAGGTGCTGAATAGAATTACGGTGAAAAGAAATTTGTGGCACAACCTGACTAGAAGAAATCCGTTGGTAGGACAAATTCTGAGGGATCAAGGGATCACCAATTTAGTACTGGAGGAAAGAGTGGGGGGGGGGGGGGGGGGCAAAATAGCAGAGAGAGACCAAGGGATGAATTCAGTATGCAGATTCAGAAAGATGTAAGTTGTAGTTGTTACTCTGAGGTGAAGACGCTTGCACAGGATAGAGTAGCACGGAGAGCTGCATCATACTAGTCTTTGGACTGAAGACCACAACAATGTTTCAAATGGCTCTGAGCACTATGGGACTCAACTGCTGAGGTCAGTAGTCCCCTAGAACTTAGAACTAGTTAAACCTAACTGACCTAAGGACATCACACACATCCATGCCCGAGGCAGTATTCGAACCTGCGACCGTAGCGGTCTCGCGGTTCCAGACTGCAGCGCCAGAACCGCGCGGCCACTTCGGCGGCGAAGACCACAACAAAAACAACAACAGGAGCAAGTTCTTTAAGGTTTACATTAAAGATGTACATCCATTATCGGACGTGGAGGTCTACAGAAGTCCCACTGACGTTCTCGGATATAGGATGTGCCCGAAATTCACCCATCCGAATGCCCATACCCTCATACCGACTCCCACCAACAGTTCGTTTAGAATTACACAGACCTGTACTGTTCAACAACTGTGTGGAGCAGGGCATAGAGTACTTCCCAAAGTAACAGTCACTGCGTTTTCTCGTCCCAGTAATTCAGGTATAAAACGCGGGAAGACAAACTGTTTAGACTCTGCGCACATTGTCGTCAAATGCGTGGTTTACACTGAGGCAACATTATACGCGATGTGCTTCATGATACGACGGAGAAGCACCTCGAATCCTCAGTCTGTGCAGAAACAGTACGACGAATTACCAGGTCACACTGGGCGACACAGTTATGACACTGGTACCTATATCTGACATGTCGTGCGGCCAACATTGGCATGGGGACATTCGCAGATGTAAATGAACGATGTTGAAATCTGGCGGGTGCGTAGAGGTGACAAAATAATGAAATAAACTGTTTTTTTTTGTGCCCAGTTTCATTTTTAAATGGGAAAACACACCAATAAAGACGCGTTAGGATCAGAGAAATGACAGGCCTATATAAAAAAAGTTTTTCATGTAAAAGTTGATGTGCAATTAACGTTCTTGGAAACTGTTCAGAAAACTTTTGTAATAATTTGAAATTTTGCAGAATACCCAGTCACCTTTAATTAATTCCGAAAAATGAAAATTTTTGTTACAACATAAAATTAAAAAACCTCTAAATCCACATGTTTAATAAAGCTGGGTTCTGAAATACCACTTTTGGTAGATAAGCTGTACACAATGATAATTTTCAACATACAAGGTGACAATTATTGAACTATATGAAAGAAACGTAAATTAGTTACATACTGCGGAGTGCACACACATTATTCGACATGAAAACGTTACGACTGATATTCCGATTTAGGTTATGACATGTTCGATATGCCCGCGCATCATCGGTGATGATGTGGCGCAGACGAATAGCGATATTCTGCATGACCTGCTGAAGTGTCGGAACACCGATGGTGTCGATGACCTCCTGAATGGCTGTTTTCAGCTCAGTAATGATTTTGGACTTATTGCTGTATACCTTGTCTTTAAAATAGCCCCACAGAAAGGAGTCGCATGTGTACAGATCCGGAGAATACGACGGCCAATCGAGGCCCATGCCACTGGGCTCCAGGCACTTCAGAGCCACAATGCGGTACCCAAAGTGTTCCTCGAGAACATCAAACACTCTCCTGCTTCGATGGAGTCGAGCTCCGTCTTGCATCAACCGCATCTTGTCGAAATCAGGGTCACTTTGAATAACGGGAATTAAATCATGCCTCGGGCATGGATGTTTGTGATGTCTTTAGGTTAGTTAGGATTAAGTAGTTCTAAGTTCTAGGGGACTGATGACCTAAGAAGTTAAGTCCCATGGTGCTCAGAGCCAATTAAATCGTCCTTCAATGCTTTCAAGTAGCGTTCGGTAGTCACCGTGCCATCAAGAAATATCGCACCGATTATTCCGTGACTGGACGTTGGACATCACACAGTCACCCTTTGAGGGTGAAGAGACTTCTCGATCACAAAATACGAATTCCCAGTCCCTCAAATGCGCCAGTTTCGCTTATTGATGAACCCATCCAAATAAAAGTGGGCTTCGTCACTAAATCGAACCATAATGCGCTTACTAATTCTCGTCATGCCCCGCGGCCAACCGTGCAGTTTCAATGTCCTAAAGCAAACCGTTCGGAAGTTATGACGATGTTATTTCATATAGTTCAATAATTGTCACCCTGTATGTAACTAAAATATCCAAACATTCATTCTTATTCTGAGTATCTATTTTATTTATATTTTTTGTGTTTTACTTTGATTTTTACGTTTTACATTCATGTCCTCTCTGGTCTCTTATTTACTGTTTTATATACGGGTATTCTTTATATTCAGACAACAAGTAAATCATTATTGTGATACAAAACAGTTACTGTAAATAAGTGCTTAAAACGTAACGTTTTGTACACCATGCTCTAAAATGAATGAAGTTCTTCACATAATATAGAAGACGGCGAACACAACACAAAACAAAGCTCAACAAGATTTCAGATTGTCAGTGCTGATCCTCTAAATATCCTTATATGCCTCAGGTATATATCAGTGGACTGATAAACCCAGGCGAAGAGAATTGATTATGTACGTGTGACTGCACCTTAATGATATTGTTTCTCAAGTAGAAATTGATATCATAAACATTCAATAGTGTTCGATCTGAAGATTTTCACACAGTGTTCTTCCAACATCGCAAGCCGTAAACGTTCCCTGGCTGTACTCGTGCTGTCGCGCCATGGATATCACCACATGAACAAGTTTCTTGCCCTCGGGTACGATGTTCAAAATAGTTTTTTACACTGACTACCACCCTTCTCACTGATTTAAAAGAAACTTTTGAGGAGCTTGGACTGCGAAGGAAGCCCGAAATGTCCTTGTGACAGCGTAAAAATCTGCTAATCAAACGTGCGACCAGGTCAAAAGGTATTTGAATGATGTTTTCGTTCAGAGTGAGAGAGAAAAATCTGTATTAATGTTAGATTCCTGGAGAGGTCAGTGTAGGATAACATACCCGAGGTCAGGGAATTTGTTAATTTGCTGTTCTCAAAGAGCTCGATGGTACAAATCCAGCCGCTGGTTCGTGTATGGCTTCCGACTTCGTGAGAAGATTTGCAGGTGTAGTGCTGGTGGATGATCACGATGTCCATCTTCACTTGCACATAACTAATTTTCTTCACCAAGTTTTATCACCGCGTTGAGATATGCGGGATACAAATCAGGATACTTAGAGGATCACTCGTGACAATTTGAAATTCTGCTGGATTTTCTTTTATGTTGTGTTCTCCGTCGTGCATATTATGAGAAGACTTTCAGTCATTTTCTGCAGTAATAATAAGTCCCTCATTATTATCATTCAACCAAACACGTGTTGTGAAACGGTAAACTAAAAAACAAAAAAAGCATTAATGCAAAAGGTAAAATAACAACTTATAACATAAAACAAATATAAGTATAATAAATAATTGGAGAAAAGTATGAATAACTGAATATTTTTATTAGGTAGGTTGAAAATGCTCCGCCACCACCTTGTGTCTAACTTATTTTACAAAATTTTATTTCTGACAACAGCTTCATTACACACGTAGGTATACTTGATCATACAGTTACAATAACGTTAATTGCATATCTATTTCCATATTAAAACTTTTTTTTTTATATTGTCGTTCAGAAGATATTACCTCTAAATCTAATCTGCGAAATTACCTTTCGGAGAGTGGTTTACCCCTTAAGAGTGAAACTGGGCAGAAAAAAAACCGTTTTACACATTTTTCCACTCTACACACCCGCCAAGTTGCATCAAGATCATTTATTTGCACTTTGAAATGTTCCCTTGTCAGTGCCAGTCGCTCTGCGTCAATTGTGTATGAGAGATGTGGAGAGGAATTGCAAGTCATACGATGTGCCTCAAATAAAAATAGTTCTATGTAGATAAAGTAATGCTACGCCCGTTTTGTAGTTAGCTTCCCAGTAATTTTCGCATAACAATTTAAAAATCGGTCTTACAAACGCTGAAACGGCAGATATTGAAGTGATCAATCGCGGAATGGGGAAGCAGCTACAGTCACTTAGTAGTGGAAAGGCATCAGGACCAGATGAGATACCTATAAGAAGAAAAAAACGAGCTTATTGAGAATCAGACCAAAATTAAGAATTTATTCAAGGATTCCTTGCACACAGAACTCAACACGTTGCTCTTAAAAGGAAAGAAATCGACAGATGTAAAGGTAGTTTCCGGAGTACCCCAAGAAAGAATGCTTGGACCGTTACTGTCTGCAATGTATGTAAATAATCTAGTGGAAAGTGACGGATGCTATTCAATACTATTGTCAGAAGATGCGGCCGTCTGTAGCAAAGCAACAGTGTCAGACGACAGCATCGATTTGCAGAATGACCTTCAGGGGATTGATGAATGGTGCAGGGATCGGCAGTTGACACTCACTGTAAATAAATGTAATATGTTGCTCATATATAGGCAAGAAGTCTGCTATTGCTGGAAACTGCATATACTGTAAAATATCTAAGAGTAAATATTCACAGCGATATTAAGTGGAATGACCACACAAAAGAAATAGGACGAAAAGCAGACACTAGATCGAGATTCAGAGGAGGAATCTTAAGGTAATGTAACTTATGCAAGAAAGAAGTGGCTTACAAGGCACTAGCTCGAGTATTGCTCAGCAGTCTGGAACCATTACTAGGTGGCACAGACAGAAAACATGTAGATCCAATGAAGAGCGGCGCGTTTCGTCATGGGGTCGTTTAGCCAGCATGAGAGCGTTACCGAGATCCGTAACAATATGGTAAACGTTACAAGAGAAGTGCTATGCATCACAACACCGATAGTGTAGATGACCTCCTGAATGGCTGTTTTCAGCTCAGTAATGGTTTTGGAGCTATTGCTGTATACCTTGTCTTTAATGTAGCCCCACAGAAATGAGTCGCATGTGTACAGATCCGGAGATTACGACGGCCAATATAGGCCATCGAGTGATACTAGTGAAATTTCGAGAGAGCACTTTCTTGGAAGAATCGGCAACACATTACTTATTTACATCTCATCGAATACTCATGAAGAGAAAACTCGAGAAATTAGAGCCAATACAAACACTTACTGACAACCACTGTACCACGCGCTATTCGCGGGTGGAACAAGGCGGAGGGGAATCTGTTAGTGGCGCCAGAGGACACACCATTATGTGGCTTGCGGAGTACACTGTAGATGTATATCTACATCTAGATAGATACTCCACAAGATACCGAACGGTGCGTGGTGGAAGGTAACCCGTACCACGACCAGGTGTTTTGGGTTTCGTTCGTGTTCTCAGCAACATAGTCTAACTCATTTGATTTTGAGGAACCTAATCGGTAGTTTAAAAAAATAACTTTCCGAATCTTATTAAATCTGAATCTTATTAGTTTTGTAATGAAAAGATTTTACGAGGCTGCTTCGGTCGCAGGTTCGAATCCTGTCCCGGGCATGGATGTGTGTGTTATCCTTAAGTCAGTTAGGTTTAAGTAGTTCTACATGTAGGGGACTGATGACCTCAGATGTTAAGTCCTATAGTGCTTAGAGCCATGTGAAACATTTTTTTGCAGAATGTTAACTGCTTATCGTTTCCTGATTTCCTCTATAAAGTTACGTGACAACCGGGAACCTTACGTCATTATACTGGCACTACTCGGCAACTTGATGGTGGGCTAAAGAAGTAAACCAGCCGTGACACAATAAACGTGTATAAATACAGATGTATTGGTCCTCATTAATCATTAATATTCTTCACATGATTACGAGGGAGCATTGCAAGAAGTATTGCAAGCGGAAAAGTATTTAAGTGTCCTGATCATATATTTCTGCAGCGTTATTTGTGAATAATTACGTGTTTATCAACAAATAACGGACTGCATAGTGGTATATTCGTGAACGTGCATCAGCTACTGTAGTGCACGCCAAGCTATTGGTTTTAAGAAGGTCGTATTTGAATTTCCTGTATCGGAGTAGGACATGAACTATTTCGTGAGCACTAACGCAACAACTGAATTTTGGCAACGCAAACTCTGTCTAATGAAGGAACTAAAGAGATGTAAATGTTGAATAGGTTGCAACTTTTTGAGCCCAAAACCTTGCTCTAAGAAATGCAAATAAACAGTACTGGCGACGAGTTCATTTCTCCCAACGATAGGGCAGATTTTTAGTACCGTCACTGTGGGATTTTTGACACTGTTGATGGAGCCACAACCTTACCTCTGATTGAGCCTATTCATCACGACCAAAGCCCTCGAAGGTATTCTTTAAGTTTGGGAAACGTACTGGATGGGGCCGAACACCCAAGAATTCGGAGCTTTCGAACGGCAGAGTGCTGCAAATATGTAGATAAGAAGAATAAAAATATAAAATGTCAATAACTTTTTTATTTAAATGTTTTAAGAGTTTTCTCGTGAGAATTTGTGGGCATTATGATGAGCACGCACTCGTAGTTGAAACTATCTGGGAAGTTTGTTACACCAATCGTTTCCTTTGTTGCGATGCTTTCCCGCATGCTAATTGAACCTGTGATGAAACGAGTTCCTTTTCTTTGAATTTTCTGTATTTCATCTATCAGTCCTGTCTGGTAAGGATTCCAGACACACAAACAATGCTCAAATATCGCTCAAATCAGGATATTGTAAGCATCTCCATAGTTGAAGGGCTACACTCCCTGACGATTGTGAAAAGTGTCTGACACTGGACGGTACCTGTTTGTCTCCTGTTTCTAGATGTGAGAGGATCTACTGGTGAGTTCTACGGCAAATCTGTAGCGTTCCAGCTGGTACAGCAGCACCTTGTATGTCATTACCTGATACTGGCGTATTCCATTGTGTATTGGAAAAGTTTTTCGCTATACAAACGCCCGAGGCAATTGGTAGCGGAAGAAACCGCAGAGACACAGTTCGGGTTGGTGCTGCAGCAGCAGAGGGTGTGAGGGCGCTGGCAGCGCTGGCCGCGAAGTTTGCGCCTGTTTTGGCAATTACTGGCCGGCTCAATACGGCCGCGGCGGCTGCCGATACAGGGAGCAGCAGAGGGCCGAGAGCCGAGGGCTGGCAAGCCGCCAGCACAACAACACAACACAACACAACACGGAGGCACTCAGCAGTGTGCGCCAACAGCTGGCCGGCCGGCGCGGCGCAGCTGCGCGTTCCATGCACCTCCAGCGTCGCGTACCTACAACTGCCGTGCGCCACGTCTTCATCTGCATCCATACGAACACAGCGGAAGCCACTGTACAGTCCTAGGCGGAGTGTACATAGTAGCAATGTAATCGATTTTCTTTCTTTTGTGTTAGCACAAGAGCCAACACCGTGTTACTAGTGGAGGCCGAAATGCACACGTTTTAGCTCACGCAGACTGGCGTGAAGAGGGAAGAACTATGCTGACGTTAGGTCTGGAACATGACAAGGAATGAGAATTCGGAAAGCGTACGTAATTAGTTTGATACTTCACTTTAATCCATTAATGATGAACGTCACTTTTGACGGTACATGATTCACAATATTATCTATTCAGAATACATTCTTGAAGTAATTATAGTAACTGAAAATGGCGTCTTGCTAGGTCTTAGCAAATGACGTAGCTGAAGGCTATGCCAAACTGTCGTCTCTGCAAATGAGAGCGTATGTAGACAGTGAACCATCGCTAGCAAAGTTGGCTGTACAACTGGGGCGAGTGCCAGGGGGTCTCTCTAGACTAGACCTGCCGTGTGGCGACGCTCGGTCTGCAATCACTGATAGTGGCGACACGCGGGTCCGACGTATACCAACGGACCGCGGCCGGTTTAAAGGCTACCACCTAGCAAGTGTGGTGTCTGGCGGTGACACCACACTTTCCTATTACATTCGCTTACTGATGGAAATGCAAACGACTACAATGACGAGACAAAACATCATGACCGCTGCCCACGGAGAGACTGAATGCATCCTGATGATGCAGCGTGCACGTGACGCGGCAAGGAAAGTATACAGGGTGTAAATTTTAAGTTGACAAACAACAATAACTCGAAAAATAAGCTTCACACGAATAAAATGTGTAGAATCAAAAGCTGATTATTTTCGAGGGGGATATCTGCTGGTGCTAAAATTACCACCCCATCCCAGTCCCCTGGAGGTTGGGAGGGAGGCAACTTCAAAATTTCAAATGGGAAATCCAATTTTTTAATGCAGAATCAGATTCTACATAAAAAACTACGTAAATTTTGTCGTAAACATTTATTTTGATTCTTGTTAGTTAGCGTTGTACTTCAAGAAAATCCATGTTCTCAGTTTTGCGTGGAAAGTGGTTACGGATAAATAAAAAATACTTATTTACTTCGTTAATTTTGATTCGCTAAAACTAAAACTCTCTCCCCATAGGGTGGGGTTTGAGAGAGAGGAATTAGAGTTTTACAAATGTTGACCCAAATATCCATTCCTGCTGAATAGGGACTGGGCTCACCAGCGCTTTGTATGCGATTTGCCTTATAAATACACAACTGTTCCGAGAAACAGCCCGAAAAATCTAAGCTTCCCATATTCATTCAAATGACGCCAGTGGTGGATGAAAACACGGCGGCCGAAGCATGTTAGCTGTAATAAATCTGTGATATGCCTACAAGGCCTACGAAAAAAAATCAGTAAAGCAAACGTTATTTATGTTTCGTTTGTCATTACAAGTGGTAATCCAATGACAGAAGGGAATGAGCTGTTTGGAACTGAACAGTCACTTGACTTTGTGTGAATACAATTTAACACGAACATACTATAAGTATACAGATCTGGCAGACACAGAGAGAAATGTTTTGTTGAATATGCTACTGTTGCTGCAAATGATGATGATGGTGATGAATTTAGGGAGTTCAGCACCACTGTCATCAGGACTCATACAGGATATCAAAATATACATCTCGTGGTTTGAACGATATCTCATCTCAAAAACGAAATTGCTACGAGGTGTCACCTCGAACACATTAGCAGTCGTCACTTTTTTTCTGTTTTCCATCTTTCCCTTAGTAGCTTTAAATTCTTGGAGGAATGTACCGTCCATGCAACCAATTGAAGGCAGGTTGTTTGTTGCCATACGCATTTCGCTTCATTTATTTGGCTGCGTCATCAGTGGCCTGTAATACATGTTCAATACGTACAATAAATATATAATGTGGTGGATATAATATGAGGCTATATTACATTTTGTCGTGTCTTTCTCTTGTTTTTTTTAGGTTAAAATCAACTTCTGTAGCACAAAGTTGGTAGTGTGAACTTAACGTTCGGTGTTACGATTTCCAGCGCTGTTAACTCATGTGTGTAGTTTTGGAGATGTATTCGTTAGGCTCCGTACTCCAGCTGGCCGATTTACGGCGTTCTTTCACCCACATTTGTTACATCGCGTTTATCACTGTCACTTTCCATTTTGTGGTCAACGTATGTGTGTTTTTGGTGTGTACTGTTGCCAACTGTTGCTGTGTGTTTATCTTTCTCTTGTTTTTGTTGTGGTTTTATTTTTTCATATGTTGTGTGTGTGTGTGTGTGTGTGTGTGTATTTTACTGTGAGTAAATGTTTTTATTCCATTTATTTTTTTAATGTATAGAAATACGTATTTATGTCTGTGTGTGTGGGGGGGGGGGGGGGGGGGAGGGAGGGGAGAGATGGGTAGAAGAAAATTCATTAATTATTTATCCTGGTTACATTTCGCTTTGTTATCGTTTTGGTGGCTAGAATGATCAGAGAGTTATTGTGCATATGGATTTGGTCGTTGAGTACCTTCCTTTCCTTTGAAATGGCTCTTTGTATGTGATAGTTTTCTTGCAATCTCAGAAGCTTTTGGTTGTGACTATTCACTCTAATAACTGTCATGTCACATTCCATGATGGGGGAGGTACATGTCCATGTTTTACAAGGTATTCGGCGGAGGTAGAATGGCTATTCTCATCTTTCCCACTTCTTACATGTTCTTTATATCTAGTTTTGAAGTTACTGCTTGTCATTCTCAGATAGACTGATTTACATTCTTGGCACTCTAGCTGGTATAAATCCGCTCCTTGGTATTTACCTGGTTTGTCTGTTGTTTGCAAATGTGATGGGAGTGTGTTTCTTGTTCCGTAAGCTATGCGTAATCCCTGTTACTTTAGCATATTAGCTATCTTGTGTGTTGCTTTGTGTTTGCATGTTAGAGTGTACCATTCTTTTCTGTTATTCATGTCATGAGCGTAATTGTTTTGTGTTTCTATATATGTTGTAATGTTTGTTGGGTTCTTTGGTTTTTGTGTTCTCTGCTTGTTTTGATATTTCTTTAGTTCTGTTTTAATTTTTTGGTTGAGTTTTTGTACTATATGTGTGTTGTAAACATTGTTTGTGGCCATGAGTTATTTTTTAATTCTTTTTCATAGTTTTCTTTGCTGAGTGGCATGTTATTTAGTCAGTATAACATGTGTCATAGAGCCGCTAATTTTTTATTTTGTGGGTGGTTGGATGAAACAAGTATAATAATGTATGTGCCTGTTGGCTTTCTGAAATTGTCAAATGTGTGTTTATTGTTGCCTCTCTTTATTGTTATATGCAAGAAATGTATTTGCTTCTGTGTTTCTTTTGTCCATTGTGAATTGAAAATTTTACGTATGTTGTTCATAAGTGTATGAAGTTTGTCGATTTTCTCTGTTGGTTCATCTACCATACCAATTATGTCATCCACATATATGTACCAGTAAACACTTTTGCATCAGTTCTTTGTGATGATTGTATCCAAGACAGTGTTTTCTATGTGGCTGATGAATATGTTTGCCAGTGTTCCTGATATTGGGGATCTAATTGGAAGCCTATCTTCTTGTAAGTAAAACTCCTTTTCAAACTGAAAGTTATTTTGGGACGTGATTGCTTTGGGGGTTGTAGTTATTTCGCTAATATTGTCTGCAGGTGCTTGTTGTATGTCAGTAAGCTTTCTTCAATTAGTTTTATTGTGTCTGCAGTGTGCATCGATGTGAACATGTTCTCTTTGTCGAAAGAGATGAGTGATTCTGTTTGTGGGATGTATAAATCTTTTATTTGTCTCAAGAGTACATTTGTGGTTTTCACTGTTCTGCTGTTTTTCCATTTCAATAATGTTGCATAATGATTTTGTTCATGTGTTTTGCCGCATGGTATAATGGTGCATTCATGAAATTAATAACAGGCCTCAATGGAATGTGAGGTTTGTGGACTTTGGGTTAGCTTCTAAGTGTTGGTGCTTTTGGTTTCTTTTGTGTGATGTGTTGTTTTTGTTTATCTGTGAGTATGTATCTGATGTCTACGAGGTTTTTTTTTGTGTATGTCTGGAAGCGTGCTGTTGGATCAGATTTCAGTTTTGTTATATTGTTAGAGGAAATGAAATCTTTAGTTTTTCTGTATATTGTTCTCTATTGATCAGTACTGTGCTGTTCTCTTCATCAGCTCTTGTGACTATGTTGTTACCCTGTAGTTTTTCATTTAATTTCTTAGTGGTGTTTTTTCTGCTTGAAGTTTATTGTATTCCTCTTTCTTTAACATGGTGATATTGTTATTTATTTCTTGCTTCACTAGTTATCGTCCATGCTTCCCTCCAATACTAAATTGGTGATCCCTCGATGCCTCAGAACGTTTCCTACCAACCGATCCCTTGTTTCAGTCAGGTTGTGCTACAAAGTCCTCTTCTCCACAGTTCTGTTAAATACCTCCTCATTAGTTACGTGATCTATCCATACAATCTTCAGCATTCTTCTGTAGGACCACATTTCGAAGGTTTTTATTCTCTTCTTGTCTTAACTATTCATCGTCCTTGTTTCACTTCCATGTATGGCTACACTCCATACAAATACTTTCAGAAAAGACTCCCTGACACTTAAATCTATTCTCGATGTTAACAAATTTCTCTTCTTCAGCAACCCTCTCATTCCCAAAGCCAGTCTACATTTTATATCCTCTCTACTTCCACCATCATCATATATTTTGCTCCCCAAATAGCAAAATACATCGACTATTTTAAGTGTCTCATTTCCTTATCTAATTACCTCAGCATTACCTTATTTAATTCTACTACACTCCATTATCCTCGCTCTGCTTTGGTTGATGTTCATCTTATACCCACCTTTAAAGACACTGTCCATTCCGTTCAACTGCTCTTCCAGGTCCTTTCCTGACTATGGAATTACAATGTCACCGGCAAACCTTAAATTTTTTATTTCTTCTCCATAGATTTTAATTCCTACTCGAAATTTTTGTTTTGTTTCCGTTAGTGCTTGCTCAATGCGAACCTACCCTCACCGATTTCAATGATATTGTGAGGGTGCGTTATGCACGACTAGGACCTCAACAAGTGTAAACAGAAAGATACAAATTCCCAGCCATTTTCTAAAAAATAGAGTCTGCTGTTCATGGAGTCCACAGCCAGCGAGTGAGCGCTTAGTTTCGTAAGCGCAAGGTTTGAGGATGGAATGTCGCTGCTAGTACCTATTTTTCTTCATTCCCATGTTAAGTCTAACCGTTTTTATTACGGTTACAGTTTATCAATATTTAACTATTCACTTTTTGTTTTCACAATTTTTATTCGGAAAATGAAGACTTTTTTTCATAAGGAGGCTTAACAGTATGGAAAGCAATTATTGCGACATCCAGCGCACGTAATGAACGCCGAATTTTTGAATGTGCGTGGTTTTGTCACTGTGTTGACAGCAGAACAAAATTAACATTCACAAACTATTCTTGACCGTCACACAGTTTAGTGGTCCACACATGCACATCGGTTTTTAGATTTACGTAAGAATGGAAGGAAAACAGACTACTGATAACGAGACTCGGCCCAGAAAGTTGGTGCTTGTTAAAATAAATGCTTGCTCGCCGGCCGTTGTGGCCGTGCGGTTTTTAGGCGCTTCAGTCTGGAACCGCGTGACCTCTACGGTCGCAGATTCTAATCCTGCCTCGGGCATGGATGTGTGTGATGTCCTTAGGTTTGTTAGGTTTAAGTATTTCTAAGTTCTAGGGGCCTGATGACCACAGATGTTAAGTCCCATAGTGCTCAGAGCCATTTGAACCCTTTTTTAAATGCTTGCTCGCTGAGCTGTGGAATTGCTGGAACGTGAGCGACCATGCAAAATGGGGAAGTACGCTTAACATGTTTAAACACGATTTTCTTGAAGACCGTTGAGGTTCGCGTCCTCCCGTTTACATGCGTTGAAGTCTTAGTTGTGCCGTACACATCCCGTCAATATGAATCAAGTCGGTGAGGGGAAGATTGTACTGTCTATTGCTAGCAGAACTTCACATGATACACACTTCACACACATACCGCGAAGTTCATCGAAGAATGGGGAAAGGATACGCGAGAAGTTCTACTGCAATGATTTCTCGCCCACCCCGTTGCCTCCAAATGATGAATCAAACGTAATACTTAGACAATAACGTTGCGTGATAAGCAGTAGCTTGTTGAGAGAAATACCTTTAGCCCACGAGACAGAAGTACGCAGAGGCTAAAGCTATCGTATCTGCTCATCGCCGTCTTAGCTTCGCCGTGAGCACGAAGCGTGCGGGGCGTAATTCTGTATTCTCCGCGCCGGGGAGCTGGTACGGCGCGTTGTCGCCTCACTGTAGGTGCAGAAGGGGCGGTGCCCGACAAACGAGGCCCCCACCGCCCCCGCACCCGCCGCCGCCGTCGTTGCGGTTTATCTGGGACGGCGCCATTCCCAGGGAAATGAGGTGAGGATTCGCCTGGCGGGTCGGCTTCCCCCACCACTGCCCGCTGCGACGGCCGTGTCCCGTAGATCGCTATCCACCCAGCCGGCACGTAAACAAAGCGACCGGCGCGCCGCAGCGGAATCCGGAGGCTGCGGTGGCTTACGCTGACCGCTAGGACATTCTGCTCCAGCCGGACAGCCCGCCGTGCCGCGAATTTCACACAGCTGGACGTCGCGCGGCAGGAAACCGCAGTTCCGAGTAGCTATAGACACCGGTTCAAGAGAGTAGCTGTTGGGTTCGTTCGAGCAGCTACCACAGTGCCTGGCGGTACATAAACTGGCCCAAGGACGTAGGCACGATTTTATCTAAAGGGAGGGAGGGATGTGCCACATGTTAAAGAGGACCTTAAAAGGGCTCATGTTTTTCGTTTATTCTCAAAACACAATTAATTTTTTGATTTTAGGCACATAATCCGGCTTTGGGAGGCCTTAATACAAATAGCACTTCCTCTATAAAGTAAAAATAAGTAGCGGTAATGTTGTAAAAGTAACGAAAAAGTTACTTTTATATTACTGTTCGTACAACTTAAGAAAATTACAATTTGAAGATAATCACAGAACATCTGAAAAAGTTTCACTTATTACAAGAGCGTAAATAGATTATGGACGAAAGATGGGGTGAAGGGGGGGGGAGGGGGGTCTACGATGCAGGGAACTATCAACTCGATGATTTCAAGCAGCGCGCTGAAAAAATCTTTTATAAACGAGAGCTATAGAATGCGTTGTTATCGCATACCCATTCCGCTCTTGACGATCTCTCCCCATCGTCCCGTGTCGCAAATGGTTTTCATAACAAGTACCACCCTCATGACCATTTCCGGCTATAGTTTACCATCTAGGCTAGTAATGACAGAACTGCGAGCAAATGTTCTAGACAAATTCAACCATCGCCATTTGGGCGATTTCTTCCTTGATCAACGCAATTAATGGCCAACACAGGCAAACCCCGGTGAATTTTTATGTACTGATTTTAACTTAATATGACTTTCAAAATGTTTATCTCGCCGCTACCTTGTGATATACTGAAATACCTAAAGTTCTACAAGTCTATGAATAAAGACTCCAGTGATAACATTGAGCTGCTGCAGGTAGGTAATTGGGCTATTCTAGTAATGCGTACTTATTTTTCACTTAACATAACGCTAGTGGACGAACAAAATCGGGTTTCCTCTTCCTTCTTGTGACAAACTCGTCCACAATTAGAAACAATCACAACAGCACACAGCACAAGAGTAATAAACGACAGCACTTAGATTAAATTCAACTTTCAGTAAGAACTGACCTGACTAACAAAACAACAGCTGAGCTTAAGACCAACAATGAAAAGTTGTTGGCCTTGGATTGCGTGTGGATGGGCAATAGCCTATAGTGTAGCGATAGTTTTTAATCTGTAGATGGCCTTGTTCACCATCAATAGAGCGTATCCCTTTATAGTCGTATGTTTCAGAATAGCAATAGCCAACAGTGTGTCAATATTTCATTTCACTACCCGGCAAATTGCTGCACATAATTTCATTTAGATGATAAGGGAGTATGAGCCCTTTGCCACCGCCCCCCCCCCCTCCCCCGCCCCACCCTCACCACGTTTTTGCTATGTCCGTGACTGACCTCGCTGTACCTGCACCGCGACTAACAGTTGGAAAGCTATATATCTTTGCATTGCTGGAACACTTATGTTTCGTTATTAATTGGTCTCCTACATACAGCACTGTCAATAGAGGTATTAAATTTAGCCGGACTTCCTGGTCTCAGGGTTGCGAGGCTGTCGCGTAAATCAGAAATCGAGACTTGATTCAAACATGAAAAACAGTAGTGTGTTTAGATACTGAGCTGTTATCAGTAACGTTAGAAACTGATTTGTGTACTCGTGTCCAAACATGTGTAAATAAACACCCAATCCATCTAACGAAGATAAGTAATCTGTATGTGTACGCCAGTGCGGAAAAAGATCCACTTTCGTTTACGTAAGAAATGACACATGATAGGGTACGTTTCTTGCCCTCAGATCGGTTTAATAATCAAGCTTAGCAAAGTTTATAAAGGTAAAAAGCATAAGATAAGGCCAAACATACAAATTTATAGAAATCAGAAGAGATACTCAGACCAGTTTCTGAGAGACCACTTAGCGTCAACTGACCATACATTTTTAGCATTTTTGATGCTGTATTGTAAGTCTACTTGAGCCAAAGGAGGGGAATGCCCTTTACAAAGTTGTTTCATTTATACAGTATGATGTTTTCCACCGTGTACACACACTAGCGGTTGATCGATGAGAGGATACAGAAGAAGGTCTAATGAAATGTCGGGAAATGCATGGTTTCCATGCTAAAGACCATTTATTCAATCATTTTTGTTACAGAGACTGCGGTATAATAAGCGATGTATCATGCAGCAACAGTTACAGCGTGTGTGGTTGCCTCCTAGAGCCCTCTCCTGCCGCAGTAATTGGTAATTTTGTGTCCGATCCATTTTTCTTGCTGTCTCACCTTGTAGCTGATGTAATACAGTGTTGTACACAATGGTCCCGTATTCGAATCGAGATCTTGGCGACATAGTGTTTACTTACGGAAAGGCAAATGACAACGGACGGCGGGCAGCAAGGTTGTTCAAAAAATGGCTCTGAGCACTATGGGACTTAACTTCTGTGGTCATCAGTCCCCTAGAACTTAGAACAACTTAAACCTAACTAACCTAAGGACATCACACAACACCCAGTCATCACGAGGCAGAGAAAATCCCTGACCCCGCCGGAAATCGAACCCGGGAAACCGGGCGTGGGAAGCGAGAACGCTACCGCACGACCACGAGCTGCGGACAGCAAGGTTGTATCAGGAGACCTACCCCTGCCGACATTAACCAGAACATTCAATGTTTGCAGCAGTGTTTCGCCGTTTGTCCGAGACAGGGTCTTTTCAGGTAGCAGGAAATCATGAAGGACGCACCCAAGACATGGAGGAAAATGTGATTAACTCTGTGGAAGGCGACCACCACGTCAGTACCATGCAGTTGGTCCGCCAACACAGGGTAAGCCATACGACCGTGTGGTACATTCTCTGTGGTGTCCTGCCCACTAGTCTATTATAAGGTGCCTAAAGGATCCTATCCTTCTCGGATAGCTATACAACAATTCACGCAAATCACATTAATGGTTTTTACTACTATAAAGTAGATTGACGATAATTTGGTTGACAACGGTGTCGCAATCGTTGGGCGACATGCAAATAATCAGTGTCCTTCGCTATATAGAATGTCTATGCAAGTAATGGCTTAGGACCGCAAGTAACAGCTCTACTAGTGTCCGTCTTCTACTGTCCGGCCGAGGCTGTCAGGAGCAGTGCTTATATTCTCTTCCGCTAGAGGACGCTCCTGTGATGGTGCGGTCATAATCAGCGAACTATTGGCTGACATCGTCTCACAGCCTTCTCTGCTCTCGCAATCTTCATCTTCGTGCCGGCGCGTGTCGATTGTTACTATCCTTATCACTTACAGCGTATGCAGGCCTTCCTAGCGACAGACGTTCCACTTTGGGAAGCAGTATTATCACTGGTTTCTTCACCAGGCAACCAGGATTCAGAATTTGTGCCATCCATCCTGTTCACAGATGAGATCACCTTTACACAGGTTGGTATCTTCAGCTTTCAAAACAGTCACCTGTGGGGTGATAGCGAATCATCGGCATCGGTGCACCCGGAATGTGTGGGCCAGGATAACTAGCGACCGTATTTAGACACTAGTCACCCTCCCACATCGCCTAACAGGCAGGAACTGTCGGAGTTTCTTGCGGATGACTATGCCTTCCCTGTTGGAAGAAGTGCCATTGATGATTCGAAGGGTCATGTGGCTGCTGCATGACGTTGCTACAGCTCACTTCGTCCTTATCATCCGGACACACCCAAATCGGGTCTTCCCTGGTCGCTGTATCGGACGACGGGGTCCAGTTGCATGGTCTGTTCGTTCACCAGATTTCAACCCGTGCAATTTCTGTTTGTGGGACCATCACAAAAGTATCGTGTATGCAGAACCTATTCCAGATGTATAGACACTGGAGCAGCGTGTTCATACTGCCATTGACACTGTTAGGATGCAGCCTGGCCGATGTGATCGAGTGAGACAGAACATGCTACGTCGGGTACACGCATGCACTGAGGAACATGGAAACCATTTTCAACACTAACTGTAGCTGTGGCTGCATGGTACAGCCCGTATTAGAACACAGTCTCTGTAACAATGTATGATTGAATATATGCTCTCTAGCATGGAAACCATGCATTCCTGAACATAAGTTCATTAGACCTTTCTTGTTCCGTATCCTCTCATCGATGAATCGAGTTTCACACGGTGGAAAAATCATCCTGTATAGAAAGTATTTATTTACTGCCATGTAGGCGCTTACAGTAGAATAGCCTGCTGATACCATACCAATACAATCAAAACTTGTAGGCTGGTTGGTTGGATGGTGTTGGGGAGAGGAGCAAACAGTGATGTCATCGGTCGCAAGACCGTACATGTAACCTACCCCCTCGTATTAGTCACATTGTAAGACGAATGTACACTTTGTTGCAGCCAACATTTAACAGGTACCTCGTATGGCAGTCATTTAGTATTCCATCTCTACTGAATTATTTTGAAGCCTGGTTATGATATACCCTTTAGGGCTGCAGATGTTTCAGTCTAACCCTTTAGCCAGAATACTACCCATTTACCTCGGGCTTAGCCCATCTGCTTGATTTTCGTTAGTGCTATTTTGCTTAGATGCCTCCATTGACAGTAGTTCTTTACACACAGCGTGTATTACAGAAATCCTCTATGCGCTGAGTTATGTACTTACACATGTACAATTACGGATCATTAATACCGTGAATTTTATTATGCTCACATTAATTTTAATGATGTTTAGCACGTTGATTGATTCTGTGGTAGAAACCTTGCACCTAGTAAGGCTTGCATCTGCCTTTGGATTAGGTGACTTTTCAAATATGTTCAGCACCGTGTTGCTTTTGCGCGTGTCCTTGTCTCTTTTCCCCATGGGGATACTTCGCGGGATCCCTCTATGTGTGGCCAGTTTACTATTCGGCTAGCGCCCAGTGCGGTTTTCTACTACTTTCGACATATTGCTTTGTAAATTACACATATTGGGTTTTTAAGTTGATTATTACTGTTGATTTTGCACTATCAGTAAGCACACAGTACGTGACTACTACATATTTTAAATAGGCATAGGCCTATGGTAATTTTATATGTATGGCCAGATGGCATTTGTAAGTGTTTCATCGAGCTCTTTGAAAAATCAAGCTGTTTTTTCTGGTGCACCGCCCTCGTAGTCAATGCTGCCTCTATGTCAACACTCCACTGGAAGCTTAGTGCCGTGCGGCAGGCTTGTGAGACTCATGTTCACGACCAGATTGCGTGGACGACACGGGGATTTTTAGATGTGTGCTTTTATTGTCATTTCTGTGTATTTCACCAACTGGGTGCATTTTATCGACTGGGCTTTTATCAAGACATGTGTATGTCGAGAGTACGTTTTATGCTTTCACTTCATGTAATGCCACATTCAAGTTCCAGAAGATAAGTGGAATATTGTATATTTCACTGTAGTCTCCCTCCGCCCCCGTATTACCTTTGTTGTCCCATTAGATCAGATGATGGCAGCATAATGGTGTCAAAGCTGGTCATCTAGGAGCAATGAAAGTGTCTACGCTGCTATCGCGGCCTATAACGTGGTTCATTTTCAACCAAGCTAAGGATAGATAACTGTTCCTTACGTTTGTACTACCAGGATAAAAAGAAACGTCTTGTTTCGTCCACATAAGAATGAGACATGATACGGCTTAATATGCAAGCTTAGGATAGATAATCGTTCCCGGCTTTTGTAGGATAGGGCCTGGTGGTCTAGCGGTCAGTTCCGCTTCGAACGCCCAGCGGCAAGGTTCTTGTTTATCTCACTTGCCGCAGCGTCGCTCGTGTGAAGTTATCCTCGTTAGTGTTGTTCTGTTTGTCGAGTGAGTCGCAGCGCTACCGCTTCGCCGTACTGTTTGTTTCTGTTCGTCGACTTGCAGCGGCATCGGCCGCTCGTCTAGGGCTACCATGGTTCCCACGTGTAGTCCACGAAATGGTAGTGTGAGCCTTAATTTCGATAAAACAACGCGACACGTGCAGCCCGGCTCTCTAGAAATCCGCGAATGACTTGTCGATCCAATTCATGTGAACTCTGACAGGTCCACAGCGCATATTCTGAGGCAGACGAGTATTTGTTTTACGTGAAATTTGTGGATCCCCTTCCGTTGAAAGTTTACTGTCGCGACGTGGTTCTCAAGTCCCGTTCAAGAATAGCTATCATTCCGTTAGTATGGTGTCACTTGCAGATGCTGAAACTGACTATACCAATGTTCAGCTTCCTAAAAGACAACTTTCTAAAGGACGTATTGACTCCTTGTGTTAACGTGAGAGACGTACATCGTGAACGTTGTGTAAGTAGGCTGTTTAGGTTTTCTTATTGGTAACGCCACGTAGCGCTCTGTATGAAAATCACTGGCTGTGCTATGTGCAGTCTGTGGCTAGTTTGCATTGTTGTCTGCCATTGTAGTGTTGGGCAGCTGGATGTTAACAGCGCATAGCGTTGCGCAGTTGGAGGTGAGCCGCCAGCAGTGGTGGATGTGGGGAGAGAGATGGCGGAGTTTTGAAATTTGTAAGACTGGATGTCATGAACTGCTATGTATATTATGAGTTTTCAACACTATTAAGGTAAATACATTGTTTGTTCTCTATTAAAATCTTTCATTTGCTAACTATGCCTATCAGTAGTTAGTGCCTTCAGTACTTTGAATCTTTTATTTAGCCGGCAGTAGTGGCGCTCGCTGTATTGCAGTAGTTCGAGTAACGAAGATTTTTGTGAGGTAAGTGATTTGTGAAAGGTACAAGTTAATGATAGTCAGGGCCATTCTTTTGTAGGGATTATTGAAAGTCAGATTGTGTTGCGCTAAAAATATTGTGTGTCAGTTTAAGCACAGTCTTGTATAATTGTTCAAAGGGGACGTTTCAGTTGGTCTGCTCAACAAAGATTACAGTGTTTTTGTGGAATTCGTTCCATGGAAATGCATATCAAACGCAATATTCCATCGCATTTACAAATGTGTAGTTATCGCGTTCGTGTTATGTGTACTGGCCAATAAGGAACCTGCTTCCTATGTAATGAAAGTGGACACTTTCGATCTAATTGCCTGCGGAGTGAGGGTGTTTGCATTAAAGCCGTCATTAATGCAACATCGCAAGTTAATGGTTGCTGATCTTGTTCCTTCCACTCCCGAAGTTTGACCTGCTTCTGCTTCGGACCATAACGACCGAAAAGACAGTTCTGATAATTGTGTAAATGAATTTCTGCCTTTACTTCCGCGACAGAATCAGAATACTATTGCCACCAGCATGGAACATGCAACAATAAAAAACAAGCGACTCCGCACTCACGATGGTGAGGGTGAACATTTGGCTGTGCCTTCTTCTGCCCCAGTCGCTTCCGCATCGATTTTGTACACTGCTGCTCTCGATAAAACGATGTCTCCCGTCCGTGGTACTGTGAGTGGCGAAGAAGCTGTCTCCAGCATCCCTCCTGCTCGCGAAGTGGCTCCTCCTGTACTGCCTCTGTGTGGAGAGGGAACGGTGTCCCTTCCTTCGTCTTTGTGTCCGCCGTTACTGTCTGACACGTGGCAAAGTCCTCCTGTTCCTTCGTCTCCAGCCGCCGATGCTTTCCTGAATTTGTTGGCTACAGTAGCTCGAGAGGAGAACAAAATCAACGGCAAAGTATCACCTGTTGCGTTGGTGGTTCCACAGAATGCTTCCGCCTTAGTGAGCGGACCTGCTTCACATGTCCCTTGTTCGCCTTAGTGACCGGACCTGCATAAATGTCCCTTGTTCTGAGTGGGCAGGAAGCTGTGGGTATGATTCTCCCACACCTCCGTCTGCAGAGACCTCCATGCTATGTAGCAGACAGAAACACTGTATAGAACCTGACAGTGCGGCGGCACGCAAGAAATATAAGAAAAAGAATTCCGATGACGGGGGTTCTAGCCCCCTATTCTGATTCATCTGTGG
This sequence comes from Schistocerca serialis cubense, assembly GCF_023864345.2. NCBI lineage: Eukaryota > Metazoa > Arthropoda > Insecta > Orthoptera > Acrididae > Schistocerca > Schistocerca serialis. The sequence goes on from NC_064642.1 coordinate 652,176,172, forward strand.
ACTCCGCAATGGACCTTGACTCTCAGTCGTCTACATAATTATGACTGGTACGTCCCGTGAATTCCTATATACCAGTGGCCAATGACCCAAGCATACGTGTTCCTTTCCTCAAAGGTTAATCGTGTGGAATCACAATTGCGATTGGCTTCGGTGCGTCAGTTCATTTATGCTTCATGTGCGCACTTAGAATTCTTACAGAAAGAGCCATTTAAGGATTTTTCCTTACCTGGTTCTCATATGATCTTTAATATAGCACCCGCGAAGGCAATCCTTTTGCTGATGTGGAAATGTTGGACTCTGGTAGAGGCATAGGTTGTCAACTTTTTAATATATCTTGGTTCTCTTATAGGCCCCGTATGGCACGGCTCGCACAGTGGACGTTTCGAGTTTTTATAAAGAGGAAATTGTTTATCTGTTGCGTAAGAGTCCTCCATGTATTCTGTGGAATGGTGATTTTGAATGTGTGTTGCATCCTGCAGATCAGTCTCCAAATTTAATTTCTGTCGTGAATTACATGAATTGGTCCGCTCATTACGCCTGTAAAACGTCTGGGCATGTAAATACCTGACGTAAGTTAAATTCACCCACTTTACTGCGAATTCAAGTAGCATATCAGACAGGTTTTAATTATCATACTCCTGCACGACAGTATCCTTAATGTTGAAGTTATCCGTACATCATTTACAGATCTCTGCACTGTGACTGCAACTCTCAATCTTGTACGGCAACCGCTCAAATTGTTTCGTAATCCGCGGATGTTTAACGTCACACACCTGGCTGACCCCTATTTCGATGACGTGATGCGGGTCGTGTGGGAACGTATCCTATGGTCCACTGGGAAGTAATCTTCCATTCTTGACTGGTGGACGCAGCTAGCAAAACCGAGGCTCAGGCTACCTTTAATACTTTTTTGTGCTGCCAAAGCGCATGACTTTCGGGAAACTTAAGAATTTTGTTCTACGTGTACTTTATAATGCTGTTTATCACGCCCCTCTGCGAATTGCGGATGTTAGGCGTATAAAGGCAAAATATTGACCTTGATGGGGATAAAAATGGAAGGTCAGAAACTACGATCCATGCCACGTTCATTCGTGAGGGAAAAACTGATTTTCTTATTTTATTTTCTTCGGCATGAGACCCATCGCCGGGGCGCTTGTGTTAATTCTCTCACGAAAAATGATGAACGTATCGTAATGTCGCAAACTGATATAGTGCGCATCTTACAGCGTTATTATGTCGACATCTACGACGTCGATGAGTCCAGTGTTATCTTTTACGATCGACAAGTCAGCAGGTTGGATTATTACACCTGAACATAATGAAGCGCTCTTAGCTACCTTTTAGTCTGAGGAATTCTATATATTTATTGTGGGATCGTCTGCCCGTAGAGTCCCCAGGCCTGGATGGACTTCCCAAGGAATTTTGGCTGGCTGGTTGATTTGGGTAAGGGGACCAAATAGCAAGATCATCGGTCCCATCGGATGAGGGGAGGAGAAGAAATCGACCGTGCTCCTTGAAAAGAACCATCCCAGCACATGCCTGAAGTGATTTAGAGAAATCACGGAAAATCTAAATCAGGATGACCAGACGCGGGTTTGAAACGTCGTTCTCCCCAAGGAATTTTAAGTGTGTTTTTGGTATCTGTTAAGTGCTACCTTTACGTCCCTTTTTAATGAAGTGTTAGAGAGGAAACTTCAAAGTGGGGAAAATTGTTTTAACCCCGAAACGCCCTGGACGGCTTCCCAATTAGCTTCCGTCCAATTACCTTATTAAACTTTAATTATAAGACTGTGGCGAGGGCCGTTAATAGTAACATGTCGACTATTATGGCGACGATTGTCGCAAAACCTCAAAGCTGCGTACCTGGTCGTACCATTCTACCATTATTACACTTACAGTCGGGTGAGGTGTCGTGGGTGGTTCGGTCGCTGCTGTAACGTCCGTACCTTGTGCCATTGCGTTTCTTTGACCGTGTTGATCACGACTTTTTGCTTCGGGTTTTGGAGACTGTTGACCTTACTGCTGACACACAGTGAGTGCTCTCAAATCAGTTTACGGGTACTTCAGCTTCGATCTTTGTCAATGGCCAATTGGCGATCCGATAAAAATCCGTCAAGGGGTGCTCTAAAAGCCCGCTGTCAGTGACTTGTCCCTGGAGCCGCTCAATTTCGGAGGCTGGCATCCTAGCCGCTGGCTGCACGCTTTCCGGAGTCACTATAGTTGTTCCACTTACGCGGATGACGATGGTTATGCTCTGCAATCCTTCGGAAACACTTCGACTGAAGGCTGCGATCGATTATCGTCGTTTTCTAGTGCACTAATTAATGAAGGTAAGTTCAGATTTCTTACTTGCGATTGTTCGATGGGATACTGCAGTGGATATGCATACGTCTCTCGGTATCAACTTTGACCCTTGTACGAAGAAAGAAGCTAAACGTACGACGTACTGTTTTGACGATTACTCACACATTCATGTCCTGTTTATTTCTGATGTTTACAGGCAAGCTGCTGTTTCTGCATCCTACACCTTCGCTGCAAGTATGACGCAAATTGTCTTGATTTTTACTGCATGGATAGCTTTTGTTCTTACAAAATACAAGGTGGGGTCAGATCCACATTGACAATTAAGTGATGAAAGGTGCATGTTTAATTATAGATTAGCTAGAGGTATGGTGTACGTAGACCGTTGTTTCAGTATCTTAGTGCCACAGTTCCAGGTTTTGGTTGATAGGAAACCACATTGCATATTTCTGTTTAGTTCCTTATCTTCCTTCTTTTCCACAAAACCCCGTTGCTCTGTGCATCACTGCTCTCGTAAATGTAAGTTCCCTAAGACGGACTGAATGAATACTGAAATCAATATTACTTCTTACTCTCCTGTGTACAGAGAAAATCACAAAACAAAACGAGAAAATCTAGTAAAGTGTCATTACATAGCGCACGTGTGTAGCACTCGTAGTGCAGCACACAACATTCAACTGTCAGCGAACACAGAGGAAAGTGAGACATAGGATGGCCACTTGTAAAATAGAACTTACTCTTCCTCCAGATTATTTTTCGTCTTGTCCTGCACCGACGTTCTGCTGTTGTTCCTCATCTCATGACTAAATAGAACAAATGGATTAATACGTCCCGTGTAGTCGATAATGTTACGGCGCTGAGCGGAAAGATGTAGTAAGCGTAAAGTGCAGTGGTAATGCTATTGCATCGCGCATGTCCACGCTTCAAATTCGCAGTTAGTATGCAAGCGGGGACAAGCGTGTGTCATCTGCGTAGTCGTAGACGTGCAGATGACACGCATGGCTGTCGGGAAGGTCTAAGGGGTTACGTTATCATGCGAGATAGCAACGATCACCTTCAGGAACTTCCGCTAAGATTTGCGACAGTAATGGCCCTCTCTCTCGCATACTACAGCAGCGTAAACGCCACCTGAATGTGCCACGCGCCTGCAAGACTCTAAAAGTAGTTTCAGGGTAAGGTAAGAGATTGCGGACATAAAGTTTTGCACCGCAAGAAATATGTACAGGAGGCGGGCCGAAAATATTCTAATCCTTTGTCTCCAAATCGAACATGCCCGAATAAGTGTGACGAAGAAAAATGGAAAAAAGAAATCAGTTCGTTTCATACCTTCCGGTCAAGTGTGCGCTCTAGAATATGCTGAAACTCACATTTTTGGTATTTAACTTGTCATAATGTAACTGTAATACCTCTGGTCGGTTATTTTTCGAACCGATAAGGAATCTGGAAAAGAACAGATTAAATCGACCATGATCTTCCGTTCTTACAATAGCTGTCATGTTTAACAAAGTAACGCGAAAATCCTACTCTGAATCTCGCACGAGCGCTTACTGGCTTAGATCAAGGAAGGCGATATCCCTCACCTCTCGACATCGCTCCCTACCTTTGTTCTGTCAGTCCGCACACGTTTCTCTTGTTTGATGTGATTTAATCACTCATCCAATTATCGCTGAAATGTTTAATAGTTACCGAACTTGTTAAGTTTGGCTTTATCTAAGAGAATTATCATAAGACATGTATTGGATCCCACCAATGAACCATAGCCCTTGCCGTTGGTGGGGAGGCTTGCGTGCCGCAGCGATACAGATAGCCGTTCCGTAGGTGCAACCACAACGGAGGGGTATCTACTTTTCAGTAGTTGCAGGAGCAACAGTCTGGATGATTGACTGACCTGGCCTTGTAACACTAACCAAAACAGCCTTGCTGTGCTGGTACTGCGAACGGCTGAAAGCAAGGGGAAACTACGGCCGTAATTTTTCCCGAGGGCATGCAGCTTTACTGTATGGATAAATGATGATGGCGTCCTCTTAGGTAAAATATTCCGGGGGTAAAATAGTCCCCCATTCAGATATCCGGGTGGGAACTACTCAGGAGGACGTCGTTATCAGGAAGAAGAATACTGGCGTTCTACGGATCGGAGCGTGGAATGTCAGATCCCTTAATCGGGCAAGTAGGTTAAAAAATTTAAAAAGGGAAATGAATATGTTAATGTTGGATATAGTGGGAATTAGTGAAGTTCGGTGGCAGGAGAACAAGACTTTTGGTCAGGTGAATACAGGGTTATAAATACAAAATCAAATAGGGGTAATGCAGGAGTAGGTTTAATAATGAATAAAACAATAGGAATGCGGGTAAGCTGCTACAAACCGCACAGCGAACGCATTGTTGTGGTCAAGATAGACACGAAGCCCACGCCTACGACAATAGTACAGGTCTATATGCCAACTAGCTCTGCAGATGATGAAGAAATTGAAGAAATGTATGATGAAATAAATGAAATTATTCAGATAGTGAAGGGTGACGAAAATTTCATAGTCATGGGTGACTGGAATTCGGTAGTAGGAAAAGGGAGAGAAGAAAACGTAGTAGGTGAATATGGATTGGGGGTGAGAAATGAAAGTGGAAGCCGCCTGGTGGAATTTTGCACAGAGCACAACTTAATCATATCTAACACCTCATTCAAGAATCATAAAAGAAGGTTGTATACATGGAAGAAGCCTGGAGATACTGACAGGTTTCAGATAGATTATATAATGGTAAGACAGAGATTTAGGAACCAGGATTTAAATTGTAAGACATTTCCAGGGGCAGATGTGGACTCTGACCACAATCTATTGGTTATGAACTGTAGGTTAAAACTGAAGAATCTGCAAAAAGGTGGGAATTTCAGGAAATGGGACCTGGATAAACTGAAAGAACCAGAGGTTGTACAGAGTGTCAGGGAGAGCATAAGGGAACAATTGACAAGAATGAGGAAAGAAATACACTCGAAGAAGAATGGGTAGCTTTGAGGGATGTAGTAGCGAACGCAGCAGAGAATCAAGTAGGTAAAAAGACAAGGACTAGTAGAAATCCTTGGGTAACAGAAGAAATATTGAATTTAATTGATGAAAGGAGAAAATATAAAAATGCAGTAAATGAAGCAGGCAAAAAGGAATACAAACGTCTCAAAAATGAGATCGACAGGAAGTGCAAAATGGCTAAGAAGGCATGGCTAGAGGACAAATGTAAGGATGTAGAGGCTTGTCTCACTAGGGGTAAGATAGATACAGCCTACAGGAAAATTAAAGAGACCTTTGGAGAAAAGAGCACGACTTGTTTGAATATCAAGAGCTCAGATGGAAAAACAAGCAAAGAAGGGGAAGCAGAAAGGTGGAAGGAGTGTATAGAGTGTCTATACAAGGGCGATGTACTTGAGGGCAATGTTATAGAAATGGAAGAGGAAGTAGCTGAAGATGAAATGGGAGATATGATACTGCGTGAAGAGTTTGATAGAGCAGTGAAAGACCTAAGTCGCAACAAGGCCCCGGGAGTAGACAACATTCCAGTAGAACTACTGACAGCCTTCGGAGAGCCAGTCGTGACAAAACTCTACCATCTGGTGAACAAGATGTATTAAACAGGCGAAATACCCTCAGACTTCAAGAAGAATATAATAAATCCAATCCCAAAAAAAAACAGGCGTCGACAGATGTGAAAATTACCTAACTATCAGTTTAATAAGTCACAGCTGGAAAATACTAACGCGAATTCTTTACAGACGAATAGAAAAACTGGTAGAAGCTGACCTTGGGGAACATCAGTTTGGATTCCGCAGAAATATGGGAACACGTGAGGCAATATTGACCCTACCACTTATTTTAGAAGCTGGATTAAGAAAAGGCAAACCTACGTTTCTAGCATTTGTAGACTTAGGGAAAGCTTTTGACATAGTTGACTGGAATACTCTCTTATAAATTCTAAAGGTAGCAGGGGTAAAACACAGGGAGCGAAAGGCTATTTACAGTTTGTACAGAAATTAGATGGCAGTTATAAGAGCCGAGGGGTATGAAAGGGAAGCAGTGGTTGGGAAGGGAGTGAGACAGGGTTGTAGCCTCTCCCCGATGTTGTCCAATCTGTATATTGAGCAAGCAGTGAAGGAAACAAAAGAAAAATTCGGAGTAGGTATTAAAATCCATGGAGAAGAAACAAAAACTTTAAGGTTCGCCGATGACACTGTAATTTTGTCAGAGACAGCAAAGGACTTGGAGGAGCAGTTGAACGGAATGGATAGTGTCTTGAAAGGAGGATATAAGATGAACATCAACAAAAGCAAAACGAGGATAATGGAATGTAGTCGAATTAAGTCGGATGATGCTGAGGGAATTAGATTAGGAAATGAGACACTTAAAGTAGCAAAGGAGCTATGCTATTTGGGGGGCAAAATAACGATGGTCGAAGTAGAGAAGATATAAAACGCAGACTGGCAATGGCAAGGAAAGCGTTTCTGAAGAAGAGAAATTTGTTAACATCGAGTATACGTTTAAGTGTCAGGAAGTCGCTTCTGAATGTAAGGAGTGTAGCCATGTATGGAAGTGAAACATGGACGATAACTAGTTTGGACTAGAAGAGAATAGAAGCTTTCGAAATGTGGTGCTACAGAAGATTGCTGAAGATTAGATGGGTAGATCACATAACTAGTGAGGAGGTACTGAATAGGATTTGGGAGAAGAGGAGTTTGTGGCACAACTTGACTAGAAGAAGGGATCGGTTGGTAGGACATGTTCTGAGGTATCAAAGGATCACCAATTTAGTATTGGAGAGCAGCGTGGAGGGTAAAAAACGTAGAGGGAGACCAAGAGATGAATACACTAAGCAGATTCAGAGGGCTGTAGGCTGCAGTACGTACTGGGAGATGAAGAAGCTTGCACAGGATAGAGCTGCATCAAACCAGTCTCAGGACTGAAGACCACAACAACAACAACATGTACTGGATTGCTCTATGTTTGATGCACTTAGAGATTTTTCAGTTAGTAACCTTGCTGCTAGTGAGAATGTGATTCGATACTGTTAACAGGAAAGATAGGCTTATAATTTGGTGCTTGAAGTTAATAATAATAACATTTGTTTTTCAAAAGGTACGTGCAGCAGCGAACAAAACAAAAAGTAATTTTCAGGAAGCATCCATCCATACCGTTAGAGAGAAGAGAATCGTATAGTACATGAAATGTATTATCAGTTGTGAATACGAACAGCCATCAGCTGCGTGAGGGATGGCAACAATGAAAATTTTTGCCGGACACGGAATCGAAACCGGATTTTTCTGTTTGCACGAGCGGTTGCCTTAATCGCTTTGGCTGTCAGTGCACGATTTATAGTCAGTCCTAGACTTCCATATGTCGTCGTTTCTGTGTCAAAACCTGGACTCGTACACACATTACGTAATGCCCGAGCAGGGGAGAACTCTATTATGTAATTTGCGTACAGGGGAGAAAATTTTAATAGAATACGATGTTGCAGTGCTTCTGTTATTCCGAATTACGACGTAAAGTTCCTTCGGACTTGCAAACACCACCTAGCGAAAAGGCACTGTGACGATTACAATCGTCATGAAACACACTCCTGGAAATTGAAATAAGAACACCGTGAATTCATTGTCCCAGGAAGGGGAAACTTTATTGACACATTCCTGGGGTCAGATACATCACATGATCACACTGACAGAACCACAGGCACATAGACACAAGCAACAGAGCATGCACAATGTCGGCACTAGTACAGTGTATATCCACCTTTCGCAGCAATGCAGGCTGCTATTCTCCCATGGAGACGATCGTAGAGATGCTGGATGTAGTCCTGTGGAACGGCTTGCCATGCCATTTCCACCTGACGCCTCAGTTGGACCAGCGTTCGTGCTGGACGTGCAGACCGCGTGAGACGACGCTTCATCCAGTCCCAAACATGCTCAATGGGGGACAGATCCGGAGATCTTGCTGGCCAGGGTAGTTGACTTACACCTTCGAGAGCACGTTGGGTGGCACGGGATACATGCGGACGTGCATTGTCCTGTTGGAACAGCAAGTTCCCTTGCCGGTCTAGGAATGGTAGAACGATGGGTTCGATGACGGTTTGGATGTACCGTGCACTATTCAGTGTCCCCTCGACGATCACCAGTGGTGTACGGCCAGTGTAGGAGATCGCTCCCCACACCATGATGCCGGGTGTTGGCCCTGTGTGCCTCGGTCGTATGCAGTCCTGATTGTGGCGCTCACCTGCACGGCGCCAAACACGCATACGACCATCATTGGCACCAAGGCAGAAGCGACTCTCATCGCTGAAGACGACACGTCTCCATTCGCCCCTCCATTCACGCCTGTCGCGACACCACTGGAGGCGGGCTGCACGATGTTGGGGCGTGAGCGGAAGACGGCCTAACGGTGTGCGGGACCGTAGCCCAGCTTCATGGAGACGGTTGCGAATGGTCCTCGCCGATACCCCAGGAGCAACAGTGTCCCTAATTTGCTGGGAAGTGGCTGTGCGGTCCCCTACGGCACTGCGTAGGATCCTACGGTCTTGGCGTGCATCCGTGCGTCGCTGCGGTCCGGTCCCAGGTCGACGGGCACGTGCACCTTCCGCCGACCACTGGCGACAACTTCGATGTACTGTGGAGACCTCACGCCCCACGTGTTGAGCAATTCGGCGGTACGTCCACCCGGCCTCCCGCATGCCCACTATACGCCCTCGCTCAAAGTCCGTCAACTGCACATACGGTTCACGTCCACGCTGTCGCGGCATGCTACCAGTGTTAAAGACTGCGATGGAGCTCCGTATGCCACGGCAAACTGGCTGACACTGACGGCGGCGTTGCACAAATCCTGCGCAGCTAGTGCCATTCGACGGCCAACACCGCGGTTCCTGGTGTGTCCGCTGTGCCGTGCGTGTGATCATTGCTTGTACAGCCCTCTCGCAGTGTCCGGAGCAAGTATGGTGGGTCTGACACACCGGTGTCAATGTGTTCTTTTTTCCATTTCCAGGAGTGTATATTCACAGTTGCGAGTACCGACTACCATCAGCTGTATTATGGAATGACGACACTGAAAATTTGCGATGGGCCGTGGCTCGAACCCAGACTTCCGCTTAACGCGAGCGGGCGCTTTAACATTTCTCTATCGAAGCACAATTCACGGCCAAATCCAAACAACCATCTGTCGTCAACTATGTGTCTACATCCTGTACTTATACATTAATTGTGTGTATTCCTGTACCGAGAGACATTTTACATCAAAGTCGTTTGCCCGGTGTCAGAGGAAAATGTAATACACGAATGCCTGTGTTATTCCGCATTACGATGCAATGTGTGCATGTGCAGGCTGCAGACGAACGGTTGTCGACTTATGGAAGTTTGGGTCTGGCCGTGAATTGAGCTCGGATAGCTAAATCGAATGCGACCGTTTTTCAATAAGTTGGAAATCTGGGGTCGACCTCCAGTCTAGTACAAATTTTCATTGTCTTTATTCCATTATATAACTGATGGTTGTTCATACTTGCAACTGCGACTACATTTCACGTATTTGAAAGCGGCTATAGTACCTGCAGTGCCTGTTCATTGGGACAAGCATGCATGCAGGTCCAAAGGTACATTTCCACTGGAATATCGTGTATAGCCGACAACAACGGGAAAGCGGTTATCAAGTAGAATCCCTCCCTGCATGGGAATATAAGTAACGGATGTCGAAGTACAAGCTGTACATACATGGTTGACGGCATACGGAAATTTGGGTCCGGCCGTGAGTCGCTCTCGGATAGCAAGGTGGTAAGTCGACCGCTCGCAATTCAAGTCTCGATCCGGCACAAATTTCCATTTTCGTCATTGCATTACACAGCTCATGGTAGTCCATATTAGAAACTGCGAATACATTTCATGTACATTAATCGAAAGTAGCTGCCTGGTATCGATGGATAAATACCGGGTGGTTATAATTAAACTTTCCATATTTAACAAGTTACAACACGGAAACTAATTACCGTACGTGTACCAAACTTGGTAGCATTAATGTCCATAGTATGGGGTGCATAATTTGCATGCGTCACAGCGCCACCGTCCAGTTCCAACTATTGCCACCAGGTGCCGTGGTCAGTCATCGTGATTCATAGTCTCACACACCTGACCAATCGGAGTGCACTTGTTGACGTGTCAAAATGAGCTTGGAAAAAATGAGCAGGGCATTATCGGTGAAGCTCTATTAGCTAAACAACAGTACTGCTGCAGCTGCACTTCTAGAAAATCGGCGGCTGAAAGGATTACCGAAGGGTCCTCCTTTCTCCATCTGCTATGCGGAGCCAATGAAGTAGTTCAAATCAGCTGGAGAACTGGGCGTCGCTCCAGAATGAGGCCGGCGACCAGTTGCACTACAGGTGGCTGATGAAATATCTGTTGCTCTGGCAGACAACGCGAACGTGGCTCGCAGTTCCCGTTCGTCAGGCAGTGCACGTGATGTGTCACGACAGTTGAACGTCCCATGGTCTACTGTACGGAAGGTGCTTCGAACCATTCTCACACGGTAGCCGTAAAAGATCCAAATCGTACAGCGGTTTGCACCAAAGGACGCACAATGACATGTTGACTTCGCTCTCCACTTTCTCATTGAAGCTAACGAGTGCTGGATCTGGACCATCCTAAGGAAAGACGAAGCTCATTTTTCTCTGACGGGTGAGCTGAACACACAGAATTGCCGAGTGTGAGGATCTTCACCTCCTGTCATTGTGCATGAAGTTGCTCTGCATAGTAAACGTGTCACCGAATGGTGTGGCTTCACGGCTACGCTCATCATTGGCCCATTCTTGTTTGAACAGTTTGACCATCGGGGATCAAAGATTGCGATATGCTTCGCCAGCTTGTTACACCCGCCCTACATGAGAGAGACGTACTGAACTCAACAGTTTTCATGCAAGATGGGGCTCCACCGCACACCGCTCGTGAAGTTTGCCTGCTTCTCCGAAACACGTTAGAATTACCAGCCGATCGTTTCCAAATGCTTCACCGGCACGATCAACTGATCTCACTCGCTGTGATTCCTGGTTGCGGGGCTACCTGAAGGACAGGGTTTACCAGGGGAACATTCACACATGTGCTGATATGAAGCGCAGCATGTCAAGAAAGGTAGCCAACATTCCTAAGGACATGCCTTGTTCTGCTGTGCAGAATGAAATCCTGCGCCCTCAGGCTCACACTGACGGGCGCCATATTGAGCCCCTTTTGTAGCAGCAATGGTACCAGTATGTAATGGTATGATGTGTCTTAGCAGCACATTAAAAGTGTTTCATTTGAATTGATTCTGCATTTCCCTCTTCCTCACGTCCATGACATTAAGGCTACCAAGTTTGGTACTCGTACGGTAATACGTTTCTGCGTTATAACGTGTTAAATAGGGGAAGTTTAATTTTAACCACCCGGTACAATATTGCAGTGCCTGAATTGTTAAGAAGTACTGTACGATGTTCCTTCGGACACATATACACTGTAGTATCCCAAGAATTGTATAACTTATTAATGGGTTGGTTAATAGATATTATAACCTATAAAAATCATATCAAAGACCTAAGGTAAGCGTCTTACGAACAGGGAAATTGACGTGTGTAAGTAAAACTTTCCGTTACTTTTTGACATAACAGCTGAAAACTGTATTTGTAACAAAACCCCAATGTACAGTAAGTGCGATAATTTTGTCAACTGTGGTTGTGAAGTAAAAAGTAAATACCTGTTACTGAGCAAATATTTATTTACTCACTTTTTACTGAATAGGAATATTTGGAAAAGTACACATTCAAAAAACATGGAAACGTAATAAAACGTCCCAGAGGAGAGCACGTGACAGCCATTGGACTTTGAAAGGTATTTCGAACTTCTCGTACTCACATTCTCATTTGAAGAAATTGAAGACGAGTGTGCTTCTAGTGAAGATGAAATTGTTTGGTCCCTTTAATCCCCCAAACCAACCAACCAAGATGAAACTGACAATAGCGTCAAGATTTTAAAGTGCCAAATAAAATTTTCTTTAAATATTACTGATGAGAACAAAATGAAGATGAAAAAACGGCATTATACGGCTGAATTGTATACTAAACCTGAGGAAATGACACTACAATATCTATATTTGGATATGAGGAAAGACAGCGCTTTTGGTGATACATCCACTTCATTCGTAGGATTGAAAAAAGAAGAGCATTGCTCACTATTCAAGAACGCGATTGCTGGCCGCTATGGCCGAGCGGTTCTGTGCGCTTCAGTCCGGAACGGCGCTGCTCCTACGGTCGCGAGTTCGAAGCCTGCCTCGGGGATGGATGTCTAGGGGATTCAGTGTACACCGGCGTTGTTGCCCTTACTTCTGGAAATTTTAAAACTATTGTCACTTCTATTATTTCTTATGTGATTGACTGTGGCATTTCCCTTCAAAAATTAGTTGATTGTGGCATTTCCGTTCAAAAACTGGTTGTCATAGGATTCGCTGAATGTAAATACATTTAGTGAACCCGCTACAATGCGCGATTTGCCTCATTGCGTTTCAATGAGTCACCATTCCGTTGTTTGTTCCGTAACTTAACTGTACAGCCAATGCCGGATCTAAAGACGTTGGCGAAATCAGACCATATTTTAAAAATATTTTCTTTTGTAATACGTAACTATTTCAAGCTTTACTTTAGGATGGTGGCAAATTGAAAACTATAAAAATAATCGTAACAACGTGAGTCTTTTCAAATTTCCGCAAACTTGAGAACTTGGAAGAATTGGAAGATATGAATCGATTTTAATTCATTTACACGCTTTTTTCATCTCCATGATAACAATGTTCAAATGTGCGTGAAATCTTATGGGACTTAACTGCTAAGGTCATCAGTCCCTAAGCTTACACACTACATAACCTAAATTATCCTAAGGATAAACACATACACCCATGCCCGAGGGAGGACTCGAACCTCCGCCGGGACCAGCCGCACAGTCCACTTCTGCAGCGCCCCAGACCGCTCGGCTAATCCCGCGCGGCTTCATGATAACCATCTTTTCCACGGTATTAAGATATGAAGAAAAGGAAACTGAATTTTTTTCGGTCGATTATGATGTAAAGTCTATAGCGCACCTGTGTTCGCGTGCGTGCTCTATGATTTTTGTTAGACACACTGAATGGAGTCACATCCAAAGAAATTGCGGTTGGTGATATGAGACTGTAAAACGCATATACTCGTGTGATGAGTTACGAATACAAACAGAAAGCTCTGAATCTTTCGTTAAAGAAGTATTTCTGAGCCGATGAGTACCAGTTACGTTTATAGACTGTAGGAAAGACACCTCTCAGATATCCCAGGTAAATGTGTTTTGAGCTTTTCTATATCCCATACCACTACGTGCAATGGCCTTGCTTCACGCATAGGAAATACACTGTCATGGTTGAGAAAAACAATACGTCAGATGACATGAAATGTTACAAATTTTAAAGATATGTGCAGTTATTTTTTGTACGTCGTCGACTTCATTTTAAAAGGAGGAGCTTATCTTATTCCAGTTTTCTTTTTCAACCGCTATCGTGAGACATAAAACATTGGAGGTCAGCAGTAAACAACGCCATTTACAAATCATGGCACTTAGAAACCTTGCCAAAAATTAAGACAGTATATCTACATTGTGCATTGGAGGCAAATAGAATATCTGCGATCTAACCGTCTCTACAAACTGGCATCTTTGAGAATATTACGTATAACAATACAAACTCCTAACACCGTGATGTGTGAAAAAGATGGACAAGTGAATGCCTGGACTGAAACCTGCAACAGTGACGTGTGCTCTTCACTGACGAGTGCATATTTTGCTGGCACCTGATGATTACCTGGCGGTCAGGTAGAGCACGGACGTTTTCAGTTGGGCAACATTTCGGCACTCGGAAATAAGCGGGCAATGCCCTCTACGTTATATGAACGCGTGGTATCCAAAGAGCAGACACCACGCATCCATATAATTGATTCGCCTCGATGGGCAATGAATCTACAATCTCCATTGAGTACGCACATTTACTCTCGACTTGCAGTGGGATTTTTAAAGTTAGCGAGCACGGAGAAGACGGACACGGACTGCGGGTAGGTGGGAATGTGAACCGGTCGGGGAGCGTGCTGGGGTAGTCTACCCATTTGCGATAAACACTGTGTCCCTCCCGGTGGCGCAGTGATTAACGGTGGTGCCTAGTAAGAAGGAGATCCCGGCTACGAGTCCCTGCGCGGCACACATTTTCATTCGTCGTTGCTGATTCCGCATAAAGTCCCGATGCAGCTAATATCATTAGCCCCTTCCATTTTCTTTCCTTTCCTTTCGTTTGCTTTCCTTTCCTTTCCCCTCCACTTTAGCCATGGGAGCGCCGGCGGCGGCCGGTGCGTCGGACGGAGCCCTGGCGGTGTATGTGCAGTGGGCCATCGATATGTTGTTCTCTTTGACAGTTACTACTACTGATATATATATATATATATTTTTTTTCGTCGATTGTGTTTGAGAAACTACTTAGAGATCGTTGATAGCTTTGATTAGCTTCCGACAGTAGATGTTTCCAGGTTGTATTTTTCTCTGCTGATGCTACCTGTTATTAAGGACACCGAGCGAGGTGGCGCAGTGGTTAGACACTGGACTCGCATTCGGGAGGACGACGGTTCGAACCCGCGTCCGGCCATCCTGATTTAGGTTTTCCGTGATTTCCCTAAATCACTTCAGGCAAATGCCGGGATGGTTCCTCTGAAAGAGCACGGCCTCGCTGTCTGGTCTCCTTCCCCAAACAACAAAAGAAAATGTTATTAAGGACATCCGAGCAGCGGCTGAGAATTTATCACTTTTCGTGGTGATGTGCATGTGTACTTGAGAGGAATTCGTTTGACGTTTGTTAAGCTGTGATTAAAGAGCACAAGTTGTTCTTTGAATAATTTGTGGTAGGTTCCTATAGGACCAAACTGCTGAGGTCATCGGTCCCGAGGCTTACACACTATTTAATCTATCGTAAACTCACCTACGCTAAGGACAACATACACCCACCCATACCCTAGGGAGGACTCGAACCTCCGACGAGGGGAGCCGTGCGAACCGTGGCAAGGGGTCCAAGACCACGCGGCTACCTCGCGCGTCTCTGAATATTTACGTGGTTTTAAGTGCTGCGTCGATTTGCCTCGCATCTGTTAAGTCTGTTGTGATGATGATACGTCGATTTTACGGTGTAAAAGTCTGTCGGCGTTATTAGTGAGCAGCGAGTTCGAGTTCAGTATATCAGTTGAAGGGGCATGTCTTCGGTTGCAGGTATTTCCTTACGTTGCGTGTTAGTAATACAGTGGCGTTGTTCATGGTTATGTTGCAGCGTATCCGGGACTGAGAGGGCTTAGTTCACAGAAACTGTTCTAGTCGCTAGGCGTTGGTGCTCAAATTTATTGCTTACCCGAAGATTTGAGTAATTGTTTCCATATTTTATTTTGCTGGAGGTCATTGGTTTTTAAAGTTGTTAACTAGGGCAATCAGTGGGGTATCCCGTGGGAGGTGAAGTCTGTGGCAGCATTAGTGTTGTTATGACGGTTTTTCTTGTTTCAACCTGTCAGTCGTTGTTTTTCGCAATTCATGTTCAGGCGCTTTAAGACATCAGAATTGTAGTGGATCTAATGCTATTATGTTACGTCGGTTAAATGGCTGAATTTCTGTATTTAGCTGTTGCTCTCCTTAGGAGTTTCTGTTTCAGACTGTATAAAGTTGACCAGGGTCGCATTTCTAAGTATGTTGTGTAACACATATA
The DNA here is from genome assembly GCF_023864345.2 of Schistocerca serialis cubense. NCBI lineage: Eukaryota > Metazoa > Arthropoda > Insecta > Orthoptera > Acrididae > Schistocerca > Schistocerca serialis. Next base: position 652,192,254 of record NC_064642.1, read on the forward strand.
AACATAAGCCTTGCAGAGCTGTAACTAATGTTTGGATTAATTGCCATTGTTGGTTGTTAGGTATGGTGACTTCCAGTGTCGGTGCTTCAGTACACCATCTTCAGGCCTTAACTGACGCTGAGGGGGTTAACTCCAATCGTATACACGATTCCATCAGCTGACATCTATGAACTGGTTTTCGCAGACAACCTGTAATAACGATGTTCTGTCTGCAACCATCAGCTACCAGAATCGATTAGTTGATGGTTGGAGACAGAATATCTTTGTTACAGGTAGTCTTCGAAAACCGGTCAATAGATTCAGGCTACTGATGGAATCGTGTATACTATTGGAGTTAACCCCCTCACTGTCTGTTAAGGCCTGAAGACGGTGTACTGGAGTCCGGAAACTATCAGCCATGTAATAACATCGTAAGGACGGCTGCAGGTGTTTACACAGTGAACACTGGTCATGAAACTGTGCTGGACCGGGACTCGAACCAAGGTCAGGGGCCTTCCGAACTCAGTAAGGCACACAGTCTTTCCATTCATAAAAAAATTCACTGAAGTTTAACTTTCCTAAAGAATAAAACGCGTGACTTCAGCGACGTCCAAGGCTGCAGTTAAGACGAACCATTTGTATCCAGAATGATAGTCATGTGGATTAGTGGGTGAGCCAGTTTGGGGTTTTCAGAGGATGGAGAAGAACCATTGATTGATGTTAAAAGACAGTCCTAGGTTCCAAAGTACTCAATATTGTCACAAAAACGGCGCGATTCATACGGGTGGGGCATCAGTCATAGCAAAGCAGAGAAAGACAATGTTGATAAACTGTAAACATGGCCCCGGAATAAAGTGCCGCTGGCCGATTCGTGCCCACACAGCGTATACACATTACTCAAGAACAAACTGCTGTAACGGATGACCCACATCGCACGGGATAACCTGATAATACCCTACACTTTTGAAACGCGTCGTCTTCAGCCAATGAAGAGCATTGTGCAACCGGTGTTTTAACATTACTTACAATGTAAGATTGCTGTAATGTTGGAGAGGAATAAATTTCAGGAACCATTGAAATGCCGAAGCTCGGATAATGTAGGTCCCGACAGACGTCTAGACTTCAGCGACAACCTTGAGTACAGTTCACTATCCATGCTCGCCTCACGTAGTGACTCACTGCTTGTGGTTTCGAGTTCCGACGCAGTACAGGGCTAGAACCACACTGCCAAACAAAATACTGTATCGCCCATAAGACATGCTCGGATCTCAATATAATTTCGTACACATACGTGCCATAGACGTGCATGCAAATGACTTCAGTGGCAACTTTCTGTGCAAGTATTTAGTGTAGCTACAAGGCCTGGTAGTGTAAGGGCGTGAATAGCGTCAAATGTACAGTGACCACTGCTGTCTAATAGCATTATCAGCTCATGATAGACTATCGTTCTCCGTTTGGCCAGCTGGCCGAATTGTGCTATATCCAGATTGGTGGAGTATTTGCGTGTCACACTGGCCTGATGCCGGACTATATGGGAACCTGAGGCAGCTTCATTATGACGATTCCGGGAGACCATCATGATCAACACAAGGTATGATCTCCGTACTGTCCACCAAGCACGCTTTAATCCCTTTACATCTGCACATGCCATTCGACAGCAAGATTTATTTATGCTAATTTACTGTTCTTATTCAGTGACAAATTTTGATTATTCCTGTCTACAGGGTATTTCCCTAAGAGAGTGCCAGAATGTAACAGGTCGTAGAGACTGCTCCACTGAACATGGAAGGAATCTGGTGTCGCGGAAACCAGCTTAAGAGAAATATGGAAATAGCCTGCCGCTTTGTCAAGCATTACTGTTTTTCACCTTATTTACAACTAACATGCGTACAAGCTTACACGTACTTTGCTGTTTATGTAGATGTACATTCTTTATTTCTTGCAAGGAAAGAAGGGGGACGAGCCTGATTACTAGTAAGTCATAATGTAGATTTTGTTTACTCTACTTGTCCCTAAGGTAGCGCTGTTATATCCTATTTACGTTGTCCCGTAACAGAACGTTCTATAAACCAACGACGGACCCATTCATTACTCAGTGCTATTCAGAGATGAAGCAGTACCGGTATAGTATTTCCTGGTCGCTGGATTGGAATGAGAGGTCTTGTTGCTTGGCCTGCGAGGTCACCTGACCTCAATTCCTTTGGTTATTTCCTATGAAGGTATTCAATGTCTCTTGTGTGCGAGACACCAGTGGGCACCGAGATGCAGTTAGTTGCCATAATTGTAGCTGCCTGTGATGTGTTTCGAAACACACCAGGGGTATTTGTGTGGGGGCGTCAGAAACTTGTTCGCCGATGTCATCCTTGCATTGAGGTTGATGACCATCAGTTTCAGCCTATTTTATAAGATATAGCACAAAAAGGACGTTCATTGTGTCAATAATGGTATTCGCAGTGAACTAACGTAAATAGAAAAGTATCCGGCAACGTCGTTTTATTCCTGTTACGTCCTTAAGCTGGCTTCTCGGATCCAATGTTCGCTCTTCAAACTGTGAGTGCAGCCTACTCTATTCCTGTTAGATTATTGCACGCTCTTATGGAAACACTCTATATATGTGCAGGATTGGGTGGGTTAGATGCTGCTTTCCGATTGGCTGTGGTGTGTCTCTGCAAATCAGAAATTAGCATATTCGCGCTTATTTTCGGATCTAAAAACTTCTTTTATGTAGAGAGGAGAGTAGAGTTGGGATTGGATCTCTTAGTAATCAGATCTATTATATGTGCTCCGTTGAAAATTATTAATATTGTGACATTTCGGTACCAAAATGTTTGAGAAGTGCCGTAAAGGATGGAAGGGAATTCGATTTAAAGCACAGTGTGAAATTCGGTACATTTGGTGACAATTGAATAACTAAATTCCGCGTGGCGTGTTCCGTATTGGCGAACTTGAATATTTTGTTCCGTGAGACTGGTTCTAGCAACATTTGAGCGAGCTATACTACAAGAAACAATCTGTTTGTAAGCTTTCGGTGAAGAACAATTCATAATTGTTGTAACCTGGCTACGATTATGAGTGATGTGTGCGTGTGGACGTTTTAGAAGTTGTACAGTTTAGAGTAAGGCTTGGTAGTGACTGGTGTATTCAAGTATGCCGTAATAGATGGAAATTTTACGCATATAAATAGTTTCATTTAACTATTCCATCCACCAACAAAACAATTTTAATGCGACTTTTGGTTACGATCTACACAGATGTTTTCTCTACACCTTTTTCCGGATCACAACGGTGTGTCAGTACCTTCAAGGAGGCGTATGTACAAGTAGAGATTCACCAGATGGTGAGTGGAACTTCAAACACTTTGCAACGCACCGCGCCGCCGCGGGTAGTGCAATTATGCATGATCCAACCACCATAGTATTCTCTGACTAGCAGTGTTTCCACAAAAGCGGTATGTGCAGGGGACAGAAAGTACTTGAGGTGCTACAACCATCACGACCGTTCTTCTCTGTATTTTAACTGTTTACGCTGTCAAAACACTGGAGAACAAGTTTATGAGACTGTAGGTGTGACCGATCATTAGAAGCTGTTGTAGATTGTATGAGACTAGTCGAAATACTACAGTTTGTAAAGGGGATTACTTTATCGTGTTATGGCACCAAAGTTCATCTTTAGAGCTCACAAATTCCATTGCTTTATGATGGATAAAAAATCTTTCGTTGTCCTAGGTTCAGTATTGTATTGTAATGTATTTAGAAACTGTGTTTTAGCCTTGGAGAGATGCGGTATAAACCTAAATAATTAGCGGGAGTCACATGATAAAGGAAGGGCAGTGAATTACTGGGCTAGGCTGCGCCTCTGTTGTGCCGGCTTTTAACTCCCATCAAAGCGTCGCAAATCCGAGCGAAGCTTACACAACACGACCGTAACAACACATGCTAGAATTAATGGGTGCCATCATGTGCAAAGTAAATTGTACGGCCTCGTTAATCGCTAGCCCGTGGAAACTAATTTTGCTAACGGAGCTCAGCCACCGCGAAACCACATCCGCTTATTCACTTCTCTCCTCTGGCTCGGTGATACTGAACAATAAGCGTTAGGCGTCCCGATGAATCAGCTTTGTACCGTAAACGTCATATTATGTAGCGTCGATATGTGACGCGTTTTGAAGACAGATTCTTCATTACTTCAGAGCACGGAACATACGCAGGATGGAAAAAGTAATCTGGTACGCTAGGGCAGGTGCCGTAAGTTGGTTTGCCTATTTTATGGGCCATGAAATATTTTCTGGGCCCATCCCGTACAGTACCATTGATGGATCAAGACCGTACGTATTGCTTGATCTCAACACGGAGGAAAATCTACGAGAAAAATGGTCTCCCATACATCTCTATTTCACCTTCATTTCTTCGATATTCTTGCGAGAATGGTTACATCAGGTTTGTGCTTCAGAAGTGGTTATCTGAAAGAAGGTACAGTAAGTCCAAAGGAAACTCGGCCCCTTCGTTAAGCAAATGTGGTTTTTACTTTTTACCACTCTTCCGATCTCCCGATCATGTGGTCGCCACATCACTTGTTGTTTCTTGCTTGATAGTGCTCTCTCTGCGCGTGTGTGTGTGTGTGTGTGTCCTTTCGTCGCTCTCAGAGTTGTTCAAATAAAGTATGCTGTATTATGTGAATTCAGGAGCCTGTACATTTCAAGCTTACATCCTCACTTGTTCATTTAAAACGACTGTTTAGCAAATCTCAAAGTCAAGTACCCCTACAAGAGTTTGTGTTCGGAACTTGATCACAAAATGACTGCTCAATAACCGTACCTGTTATTCTGAGTGTAGCCATAAGCCTTCAGTTCGAATTCTGGAAATGGTTGCAAACATATTCCAGAAAATAGTTGCTAGCCCGAAGAAACTTGTAAGATGTGTTTCGCAACCCACAGATGTTCAACGTAAGAACTTTCTTTCTGCTCTTAAGACCTTATACCTAATACTTTACCACGTCAGATGGGTTCAACGATTCAGCTGATAAAGAAAAGGACGTTAAGTGCTGTGAATGGCAGCATTAAGAAATTGTGGAAGATGGCAAGGCAAAGTGTATTATACAGTGACACTAATATCTACTGGTCAACCACATATCTTGACTTTGTGTTTCAAATTCCTCTTCACGATAAAAAATATTGGAGTTTAGTGCGTGGTTTCTGGTAGTCGAATTACCAGCCTTCTGTTATCTGAAAACAGTGTCAATAGAGACGCTTATTTTCAAATTTTAAGTAACTTCTACCGTAGCTGAGAGGAAATTACGAGGGCAATCCCGAAAGTAAGTTCTCCTATTCTTTTTATAAGTATAGAACTCAGTTTGTATGGCAGTTGGTCACACTGTTATGAACAGTGCTGCGTGCGCTGTGTGTAAACATGCGCACGCCGCACTGATGCGCTCATTCTTGGCTTGGCAGCCGTTGAGAATGGACCTCCCGTTGGATGTTACCGCCAAGTGCGAACTGCGCCCAGTTATTCGGTTTTTGAACGCGAAGTGCACTGTGCCGATTGTAATCCATCGCCAATAGACGGAAATGTATGGTGAGTCGTTCAAAAATGTTCGTAGGTGGTGTAGAAAGTTTGCAGCTGGTCGGACCGAAATTCACGACGAACAAAGGAGAGGGAGACCGTCTATTTCTGAGGAGACGGCTTTGAAGGTTGAGCAAAGCATGCGTGAAGATAGGCGGATCACCCTGGATGACCTCTGCACGTTGGTTCCTGAGGTTTCCCGAAGCACCGCTCACAGAATTTTAACGGAAACATTGAACTACCGGAAGGTGTGCTCAAGATGGGTGCCACGCATGCTGACTGAAGACCACATGCGGCAGCGATTTCATGCTTCCCGCTCATTTCTTCATCGCCTTGCAGCTGAACGGACAACTTTCTGGACTCAGTTGTCACGGGGTGACGGGAACATTTGGCCGGAAAGCCATTCATCTCCGACGACGAGGTGAAAGAAGAGGTTTATAACTTTCTGAACAGCATGGAGGCGAGCGGATATAACACGGGCATACAAAAACTAAAACAGAGTCTACAAAAATGCATCGACAGAAGTGGTGATTATGTTGAAAAATAGCTAATGTTCAAGCTGTAAACTGATGTAAGCCATTGTAGAAAGAATTAGGTCTATGTACTTATAAAAAAATTGGAGACCTTACTTTTGGGATTACCCTCGTAGAAGGCAGTACTCATTTTATAGCGAGATGGAGCTTCGCGCCACGCATCTCTTTAGTCGCTGTCTGGCATTGATGGCGCCTTCTCAAAACTCCTTATTGGCTGGGATTGTCTGCTTTTGATTTTGATCGACGGCACTTTCTACAACTAAAATTGTAAGAAGAGAATACTAAAATGATAAACCATGTGAGGGAAAACGTAAGCCGGATTATTAAAATAATCGATTTTATTGCTCTGCGCAAAGTAAGTTGGAACGTGGTTTCGTAGGAACAATAATTCACAGAAGCGCAGGGCGAATATTTTCAATTCCAATTTGCTGTAAGATTATAAAGCCGTTGCACCCTCTCCTCAGTCAAGCTGGCCCACAACTGTCCCGGATACTGGCACTGGGACAGAGTTAAAGAGTCTGACATTATATCACAAATGTTCTACTGGGTTCGGATCTGGTGATATTCCTATCCACGGGAGTACCTCAACGCCACGCGTACAATTTATAGATCCACGTGCCATGTGTGGATGGCACTGTCCTCTTGACACCGCCATACTCTCGGGTGAGTGGCAACACATGAGAAAGGCCGGCCGGGGTGGCCGAGCGCTTCTAGGCGCTACAGTCTGGAACCGCGCGACCGTTACTGTCGCAGGTTCGAATCCTACCTCGGTCATGGATGTGTGTGATGTCCTTAGGTTAGTTAGGTTTAAGCAGTTCTAAGTTCTAGAGGTGTGATGACCTCAGCAGTTAAGTCCCATAGTGCTCACAGCCATTTGAACCATTTTTTGAACACATGAGAAAACAGGGTGTCCGTGACATACCGTCGTGTAGCCAGAATTTAGTCATACACTGATAGGAGTGACCTAGAGTCGTAAACGATGGCTAACTGCTCCACGAGGCCTCTCCAAAACACGGGAAGATGAAACCCCAGCCCAGATCAAATGGTTCAAATGGCTCTAAGCACTATGGGACAACATCTGAGGTCATCAGTCCCCTAGACTTAGAACTACTTAAACCTAACCAACCTAAGTACATCACACACGTCCATGCTCGACGCAGGATTCGAACCTGCAACCGCAGCAGCAGCAGCGCGGTTCCGGACTGAAGCGCCTAGAACCGCTCGGCCCACAACGGCCGGCCCAGCCCAGATCGCCACCATACTAATAGACATTTCTCATCCGAGGGTAGTGGAAAAGTGCTTTTCATAACTGAACACAATTCTACACGGTTCATAAGCAATTTCGGCTTCTCTGTCCTCAGATGCCGTCATTCGGATTGTGAACGAAAGTCTACGCTTTGGGTGGTTGCTGCTCATCTGCAGCCAGTGGGTCAGGATGACACAGAATTTGCAGGGTATCCGATGATAAAGGCAGATGTGAAGAGTTTACGATGTCCTTGGCCTATAATACGGCGATTCTTCCATCTGGTGGTCCAAATTGCTTGGCTGGAACCGTGACGACGAGTACGCCAGCCATCACGTTCCTGTGTAATCGAACATCGAGCCACTATCACATTCTAAAGGCCACAAAATGTGGATAGTACGATTCGATCAGCTGGTCAAATGGAGGGCCACAATGTGGTTCTTTTCAAACACTTTCAGGTATTGATAACGCTGTCTCACACGTGTGTGTGACATTTCCGTGCCCTTTACATTTATCACTCAACATCTACATCTACATCCATACTCCGCAAGCCACCTGACGGTGTGTAGCGGAGGGTACCCTGAGTACCTCTATCGGTTCTCCCTTCTATTCCAGTCTCGTACTGCTCGTGGAAAGAAGGATTGTCGGTATGCTTCTGTGTGGGCTCTAATCTCTCTGATTTTATCCTCATGGTCTCTTCGCGAGATATACGTAGGAGGGAGCAATATACTGCTTGACTCTTCGGTGAAGGTATGTTCTCGAAACTTTAACAAAAGCCCGTACCGAGCTACTGAGCGTCTCTCCTGCAGAGTCTTCTACTGGAGTTTATCTATCATCTCCGTAACGCTTTCGCGATTACTAAATGATCCTGTAACGAAGCGCGCTGCTCTCCGTTTGATCTTCTCTATCCCTTCTATCAACCCTATCTGGTACGGATCCCACACTGCTGAGCAGTATTCAAGCAGTGGGCGAACAAGCGTACTGTAACCTACTTCCTTTGTTTTCGGATTGCATTTCCTTAGGATTCTTCCATTGAATCTCAGTCTGGCATCTGCTTCACCGACGATCAACTTTATATGATCATTCCATTTTAAATCATTCCTAATGCGTACTCCCAGATAATTTATGGAATTAACTGCTTCCAGTTGCTGACTTGCTATTTTGTAGCTCAATGATAAGGGATCTATCTTTCTATGTATTCGCAGCACATTACACTTGTCTACATTGAGATTCAATTGCCATTCCCTGCACCATGCGTCAATTCGCTGCAGACCCTCCTGCATTTCAGTACAATTTTCCATTGTTACAACCTCTCGATACACCACAGCATCATCTGCAAAAAGCCTCAGTGAACTTCCGATGTCATCCACAATGTCATTTATGTATATTGTGAATATCAGCGGTCCTATGGTACTCCCCTGCGGCACACCTGAAATCACTCTTACTTCGGAAGAGTTCTCTCCGTTGAGAATGACATGCTGCGTTCTGTTATCTAGGAACTCTTCAATTCAACCACACAATTGGTCTGATAGTCCATATGCTCTTACTTTGTTCATTAAACGACTGTGGGGAACTGTACCGAACGCCTTGTGGAAGTCAAGAAACACGACATCTACCTGTGAACCCGCGTCTATGGCCATCTGAGTCTCGTGGACGAATAGCGCGAGCTGAGTTTCACACGACCGTCGTTTTCGAAACCCGTGCTGATTCCTACAGAGTAGATTTCTAGTCTCCAGATTAGAGGCCTGGTAATAACACAAGACGAATGGCACTAATCCGTTCTGGTATCCATTCTTCTTATTACAGAGAACTGCAACTCTATATGATTTACATACCCACCAACGATGTGTACAAGTACGAAGTTACTGTGTGTGTGTGTGTGTGTGTGTGTGTGTGTGTGTGTGTGTGTGTCTGAATATGTGTATGTGTGTGTGTCTAAGCCGGCTAGAACTCTCCTACAGTAAATGCACTTGCTAAATGCCAGTGTTCTGCTGACAATTGCCAATCGGACTCTTACACTTAGCTACTTGGAAGGATGGGAATTTTATTCCAGAAATGACCGTGGCTGGGATAAAGTGCACAGCAGAAGAGAAGAAAGCACAAGAAGAGAAGGTTCTACAAAATAGCCTAATAAGTAGTCAGTGTTACGGCAAAATCGCGAAAGTACTGTGGTATTCTTTAATTAAAAATGGTGTTGAAACAGAAAACAAAACACTGACAAAATATAGTGCCATTTACTGTACAAAATAGGTACTGCATTCTAGGAATTGATGGGAGTAGTTTAACAGAAAAATAATCACAAATGGGTCATAAGATCTGTCCCTACCGCAACCAAAGTAGTTACACCACGAAGCAAACCCTCTGGCATGAAGTACAATTTAAGGCACTAAAATTATAATTCACAAAGACCGAAGTATGTATATGTCTATATGTCGCAGGAAAAAGCAAGTGCAATGTGTAGAGATGATGAGCATGCATATGGAATTGGAAAACCCATCATAGGTCCTTCACCTTGCTTGGCCAGGAAGTCTGTAGTGTATGTTGTTGTTGTGGTCTTCAGTCCTGAGACTGGTTTGATACAGCTCTCCATGCTACTCTATCCTGAGCAAGCTTCTTCATCTCCGAGTACCTACTGCAACCTACATCCTTCTGAATCTGCTTCGTGTATTCATCTCTTGGTCTCCCTCTACGATTTTTACCCTCCACGCTGCCCTCCAATACTAAATTGGTGATCCCTTGATGGCTCAGAACATGTCCTACCAACCGATCCCTTCTTCTGGTCAAGTTGTGCCACAAACTTCTCTTCTCCCCAATCCTATTCAATACTTCCTCATTAGTTATATGATCTACCCATCTAATCTTCAGCGTTCTTCTGTAGCACTACATTTCTAAAGCTTCTATTCTCTTCTTGTCCAAACTATTTATCGTCCATGTTTCTCTTCCATACATGGCTACACTCCATACAAATACCTGCCTCGGACATGGCTGTGTGTGATGTCCTTAGGTTAGTTAGGTTTAAGTAGTTCTAAGTTCTAGGGGACTGATGACCACGCTGTTAAGTCCCATAGTTCTCGGAGCCATTTGAACCATTTTTTTCCATACAAATACTTTCAGAAATGACTTCCTGACACTTAAATCTATATCCTCCTTTCAAGACACTATCCATTCCGTTCAACTGCTCTTCCAAGTACTTTGCTGTCTCTGACAGAATTACGATGTCATCGGCGAACCTCAAAGTTTTTATTTCCTCTCCATGGATTTTAATACCTACTCCGAATTTTTCTTTTGTTTCCTTCACTGCTTGCTCAATATACAGATTGAATAACATCGGGGATAGGCTACAACCCAGTCTCACTCCCTTCCCAACCACTGCTTCCCTTTCGTGCCCCTCGACTCTTATAACTGCCATCTCGTTTTTGTACAAATTGTAAATAGCCTTTCCCTCCCTGTATTTTACCCCTGCCACCTTCAAAATTTGAAAGAGAGTATTCCAGTCAACATTGTCAAAAGCTTTCTCTAAGTCTACAAATGCTAGAAACGTAGGTTTGCCTTTCCTTAATCTAGCTTCTAAGATAAGTCGTAGGGTCAGTATTGCCTCACGTGTTCCAACATTTCTACGGAATCCAAACTGATTCTCCCCGAGGACGGCTTGTACTAGTTTTTTCCATTCGTCTGTAAAGAATTCGCGTTAGTATTTTGCATCTGTGACTTATTAAACTGATAGTTCGGTAATTTTCACATCTGTCAACACCTGCTTTCTTTGGGATCGGAATTATTATATTCTTCTTGAAATCTGAGGGTATTTCGCCTGTTTCATACATCTTGCTCACCAGATGGTAGAGTTTTGTCAGGACTAGCTCTCCCAAGGCCGTCAGTAGTTCCAATGGAATGTTGTCTACTCCGGGGGCCTTGTTTCGACTCAGGTCTATCAGTGCTCTGTCAAACTTTTCACGCAGTATCGTATCTCCCATTTCATCTTCATCTACATCCTCTTCCATTTTCATAATATTGTCCTCAAGTACATCGCCCTTGTATAGACCCACTACATATTCCTTCCACCCTTCTGCTTTCCCTTCTTTGCTTAGAACTGGGTTTCCATCTGAGCACTTGATGTTCATACAAGTGGTTCTCTTATCTCCAAAGGTCTCTTTAATTTTCCTGTAGGCAGTATCTATCTTACGCCTAGTGAGGTAAGCCTCTACATCCTTACATTTGTCCTCTAGCCATGCCTGCTTAGCCATTTTGCACTTCCTGTTGATTCATTTTTGAGACGTTTGTATTTCTTTTTGCCTGCTTCATTTACTGCATTTTTATATTTTCTCCTTTCATCAATTAAATTCAATATTTCTTCTGTTACCCAAGGATTTCTACTATCCCTCGTCTTTTTACCTACTTGATCCTCTGCTTCCTTCACTACTTCATCCCTCAAAGCTACCCATTCTTCTTCGACTGTATTTCTTTCCTCATTCTTGTCAATTGTTCCCTTATGCTCTCCCTGATACTCTGTACAACGTCTGGTTCTTTCAGTTTATCCAGGTCCCATTTCCTGAAATTCCCACCTTTTTGCAGTTTCTTCAGTTTTAACCTACAGTTCAAAACCAATAGATTGCGGTTAGAGTCCACATCTGCCCCTGGAAATGTCTTACAATTTAATACCTGGTACCTAAATCTCTGTCTTACCATTATATGATCTATCTGAAGCCTGTCGGTATCTCCAGGCTTCATCCATGTATACAGCCTTCTTTTATGATTCTTGAACCAAGTGTTAGCTATGATTAAGTTATGGTCTGTGCAAAATTCTACCAGGCAGTTTCCTCTTTCGTTTCTTAGCCCCAATCCATATTCACCTACTACGTTTTCTTCTCTCCCTTTTCCTACTACCGAATTCCAGTCACCCATGACTATTAAATTTTCGTCACCCTTCACTATCTGAATAATTTCTTTTATTTCATCATACATGTCTTCAATTTCTTCATCATCTGCAGAGCTAGTTGGCATATAAACTTGTACTACTGTAGGTGGTGTGGGCTTCGTATCTATCTCGGCCACAATAATGCGTTCACTATGCTGTTTGTAGTAGCTTACCCGCATTCCTACTTTCCTATTCATTATTAAACCTACTCCTGCATTACCCCTATTTGATTTTGTGTTTATAACCCTGTAGTCACCTGACCAGAAGTCTTGTTCCTCCTGCCACCGAACTTCACTAATTCCCACTATATCTAACTTGAACCTATCCATTTCCCTTTTCAAATTTTCTAACCTACCCGCCCGATTAAGTGATCTGACATTCCACGCTCCGATCCGTAGAACGCCAGTTTTCTTTCTTCTGATAACGACATCCTCTTGAGAAGTCCCCGCCCGGAGATCCGAATGGGGGACTATTTTACCTCCGGAATATTTTACCCAAGAGGACGCCATCATCATACAGTAAAGCTGCATGCCCTCGGGAAAAATTACGGCCGTAGTTTCCCCTTGCTTTCAGCCGTTCGCAGTACCAGCACAGCAAGGCCGTTTTGGTTATTGTTACAATGCCAGATCCGTCAACCATCCAGACTGTTGCCCTTGGAACTACTGAAAAGGCTGCTGGCCCTCTTCAGGAACCACACGTTTGTCTCGCCTCTCAACAGATACCCCTCCGTTGTGGTTGCACCTACGGTACGGCCATCTGTATCGCTGAGGCACGCAAGCCTCCCCACCAACGGCATGGTCCATGGTTCATGGGGGGAGGTCTGTGGTGTAGGCGGCGGGAAACAGTTACCCTACAAACGATCCATCTTCTTTGTCCTAGTCTGTACGATTAGTCTCTTCTAAAACATAACTTGCAGGTGAATGAGTCACGGTAAGATGTATTATTTATTACAAATTTAATTGTCTTGATAGCAGTGCAGTTCAGTAGTAACTAAACAACAGTTTTCCGTTGACCAGCACACACACACACGCACACACACACACACATACACACTACCGCTCAACCTATTCTGCTGGAACCATCAATTGTGTATACGATATTAAAATTAAAGAACTTTTTAATCTTTTCACGTCCGGAAAAAATTCCAATTTTGAGCACCGATCAACAACAGTAAGCCTGTGCAAGTTTCGGTTGTAGCCCCGAAACTATTTCGCTTAGTTTTTTTATACGGGACCGGAGTTTCAGTGTCAGTTTACTTGACACTTTATAGTCTACATATTAGTGCGGAGACTTTGTAATCACAGTGAATCTTTAATGTTAAAATGCACTCTTAGTGTCAAAATACAAAATTGTTTTATCGAAATGTGGAAAGAAATCAGTCAGTGGGATGTTCAGGAAACCTGGTGGTACAGCGATCTAGAACACTACATTAGACCAAAAAATTCGCCCACTGTCGAGTGGTTTGTAAGTTTGCGCTCAGAGATTTTCTATTACATACTGAGTCTTTTTAACATTTCAATAACAATGTGCATAAGAAGTCAGCCTCATTCTGCCAACGGTCTTGTCAAAGAGGGCGGAGGAGCGGATAGAGGTTCAGGGCACTCTCTTGTTCTAGGGGTGGGAAATTGCCCCTAAAGGCGGAAGAATCAGCAATGATCAACGACATGAGTATGCAGAAGGCAATGGAAACCACTGCATTAAACACGCGTAACGTGTATCCACAAGACATGTGGCCTGTATTTGAAGAAGTATCATGATGATCTCCCCATTGGCAAAATATTCCGGAATAGTTCCCCATTCGGATCTCCGGGAAGGGATTGCCAAGGGGGAGGCTACCATGAGAAAAAGATTGAATAATCAACGAAAGGATAACGTTCTACGAGTCGGGGCGTGGAATGTCAGAAGCTTGAACGTGGTAGGGAAACTAGAAAATCTGAAAAGGGAAATGCAAAGGCTGAATCTAGATATAGTAGGGGTCAGTGAAGTGAAGTGGAAGGAAGACAAGGATTTCTGGTCAGATGAGTACCGGGTAATATCAACAGCAGCAGAAAATGGTATAACAGGTGTAGGATTCGTTATGAATAGGAAGGTAGGGCAGAGGGTGTGTTACTGTGAACAGTTCAGTGACCGGGTTGTTCTAATCAGAATCGACAGCAGACCAACACCGACAACGATAGTTCAGGTATACATGCCGACGTCGCAAGCTGAAGATGAACAGATACAGAAAGTGTATGAGGATATTGAAAGGGTAATGCAGTACGTAAAGGGGGACGAAAATCTAGTAATCATGGGCGACTGGAATGCAGTTGTAGGGGAAGGAGTAGAAGAAAAGGTTACCGGAGAATATGGGCTTGGGACAAGGAATGAAAGAGGAGAAAGACTAATTGAGTTCTGTAACAAGTTTCAGCTAGTAATAGCGGACACCCTGTTCAAGAATCACAAGTGGAGGAGGTATACTTGGAAAAGGCCGGGAGATACGGGAAGATTTCAATTAGATTACATCGTGGTCAGACAGAGATTCCGAAATGAGATACTGGATTGTAAGTCGTACCCAGGAGCAGATATAGACTCAGATCACAATATAGTAGTGACGAAGAGTAGGCTGAAGTTCAAGACATTAGTCAGGAACAATCAATACGCAAAGAAGTGGGATACGGAAGTACTAAGGAATGACGAGATACGTTCGAAGTTCTCTAACGCTATAGATACAGCAATAAGGAATAGCGCAGTAGGCAGTACAGTTGAAGAGGAATGGACATCTCTAAAAAGGGCCATCACAGAAGTTCGGAAGGAAAACATAGGTACAAAGAAGGTAGCTGCGAAGAAACCATGGGTAACAGAAGAAATACTTCAGTTGATTGATGAAAGGAGGAAGTACAAACATGTTCCGGGAAAATCAGGAATACAGAAATACAAGCCGCTGAGGAATGAAATAAATAGGAAGTGCAGGGAAGCTAAGACGAAATGGCTGCAGGAAAAATGTGAAGACATTGAAAAAGATATGATTGTCGGAAGGACACACTCAGCATACAGGAAAGTCAAAACAACCTTTCGTAACATTAAAAAAAGCAACGGTGGTAACATTAAGAGTGTAACGGGAATTCCACTGTTAAATGCAGAGGAGAGAGCAGATAGGTGGAAAGAATACATTGAAAGCCTCTATGAGGGTGAAGATTCGTCTGATGTGATAGAAGAAGAAACAGGAGTCGATTTAGAAGAGATAGGGGATCCAGTATTAGAATCGGGACTTAAAAGAGCTTTGGAGGACTTACGGTCAAATAAGGCAGAAGGGATAGATAACATTCCATCAGAATTTCTAAAATCATTGGGGCAAGTGGCAATAAAACGACTATTCACGTTGGTGTGTAGAATATATGAGTCTGGCGACATACCATCTGACTTTCGGAAAAGCATCATCCACACAATTCCGAAGACGGCAAGAGCTGACAAGTGCTTAACAGCTCATGCATCGAAGCTGCTTACAAGAATAATATCCAGAAGAATGGAAAAGAAAATTGAGAATGCGCTAGGTGACGATCAGTTTGGCTTTAGGAAAAGTAAAGAGGCGAGAGAGGCAATTCTGACGTTACGGCTAATTATGGAAGCAAGACTAAAGAAAAATCAAGACACTTTCATATGATTTGTCGAGCTGGAAAAAGCGTTCGACAATATAAAATGGTGCAAGCTGTTCGAGATTCTGAAAAAAGTAGCGGTAAGCTATAGGGAGAGACGGGTCATATACAATATGTACAAAAATCAAGAGGGAATAATAAGAGTGCACCATCAAGAGCGAAGTGCTCGTATTAAGAAGGGTGTAAGACAAGGCTGTAGCCTTTCGCCCCTACTCTTCAATCTGTACATCGAGGAAGCATTGATGGAAATAAAAGAAAGGTTCAGGAGTGGAATTAAAATACAGGGTGAAAGGATATCAATGATACGATTCGCTGATGACATTGCTGTCCTGAGTGAAAGTGAAGAAGAATTAAATGATCTGCTGTACGGAATGAACAGTCTAATGAGTACACAGTATGGTTTGAGAGTAAATCGGAGAAAGACAAAGGTAATGAGAAGTAGTGGAAATGAGAACAGCGAGAAACTTAACATCAGGATTGATGGTCACGAAGTCAATGAAGTTAAGGAATTCTGCTACCTAGGCAGTAAAATAACCAATGACGGACGGAGCAAGGAGGACATCAAAAGCAGACTCGCTATGGCAAAAAAGGCATTTCTGGCCAAGAGAAGTCTACTAATATCAAATACCGGCCTTAATTTGAGGAAGAAATTTCTGAGGATGTACGTCTGGAGTACAGCATTGTATGGTAGTGAAACATGGACTGTGTGAAAACCGGAACAGAAGAGAATCGAAGCCTTTGAGATGTGGTGCTATAGACGAATGTTGATAATTAGGTGGACTGATAAGGTACGGAATGAGGAGGTTCTACGCAGAATCGGAGAGGAAAGGAATATGTGGAAAACACTGATAAGGAGAAGGGGCAGGATGATAGGACATCTGCTAAGACATGAGGGAATGACTTCCATGGTACTAGAGGGAGCTGTAGAGGACGTAAGTTGCAAGTGCTACTCTGGGATGAAGAGGTTAGCACAGGTCAAACCAGTCAGTAGACTGATGACCAAAAAAAAAAAAAAAAAAAAAAAGGTTCCTAACACTCTCACCTATAATGTCTGCTATTTAAGTCATCTTCAAATACGATAAGGTTTCCTATTCTGGGATGGTGGCCTAATCCCGGGTAGGTGGATATATGCTCCTCAGACAGTACTGCCGACGCGGAAACTAGCAGAAATAAAGGTGCATTCGTCATTTTAGTTTCGTGCTAACGGCAAAGCGCATCAGTAACGTTCTGCGCTCGTAGTTGATTTTTTCTTAATATCTTACATTTGAATGCAATATTTTGTAGACAGGATGTAAGCATCAAAGTTGCATGGTAAGTAGTTTGATATTTTTGTCTTATTTATTATTGATATATCATATTTAATGAAACTTACGATTAAGCTTTCAATGCAATAATTCATTCCATGTTTCGGGAGTTCAGTCATGTTTGTCAAGTGGTACAGGTCCCTAATTTCGAATACTGTTAGGGTGCCCACTTTCGATCATCTGACAAGATTTCGACTTTTATTTGATTTCAAGAGATGGCTCAGAAGAAACGAAAGTGTTGGGCAGAGGAAAACATGAGGGAGACAATGAAAGGCATTAGAAATAAAGAAAGGACCTTCTCGAAGGAGTCTAAAGTGTTTGAAATGCCAAAATCTACAAATGGTTCAAATGGCTCTGAGTACTATGGGACTTAACTACTGTGGTCATCAGTCCCCTAGAACTTAGAACTACTTAAACCTAACTAACCTAAGGACATCACACACATCCATGCCCGAGGCTGGATTCGAACCTGCGACCGTAGCAGTCGCGCGGTTCCGGACTGCGCGCCTAGAACCGCTAGACCACCGCGGCCGGCCCAAAATCTACAGTTTTAGATTACGTAAATAAGGCAGGAAACTAGGAAGTGAAATTGGGCTTTAGGATAGGCAGAAAATGTGATTTAGGAAGAGCCCTCAACTCAAGAGAAGTCAAAATGCAAAAGAGCAGTTTTAGAAGAACTAGGAAAATCTTCTAAATGGGAAAACATCAAAGCCAGACCAACACAAAGGTGGATAAAATGAGTAGGCCGACATGTGGGTTATCATCTTCTGAGAATTCTGAAAGTTCTGCTTCCCTTCGTTCGACAAGTAATGAAGACAGTGAAGGTGATGAATGCATCTATTCTTCGGTGCCCTACCTGTAAGAGACATCTGGAAAAGATTGTATAAGATGTTAAGATATTTGCGCTGGTTACATGAACTATGTGCTGGGACTGACACCCAAACCTCCAGATGTCAGACACTCAGATCGGTACAAACGTAGAATATCAACCAAAATACCGATTCAGTTCACGGTGTGTGACGTCGTCGAGAGCAAACGGTAATTAAAAGTAACATCAGAACTACGTAGTACAGGAAAAGCGTATCTGTGAGCTATGAATGTGAAGATGTGTGGTAGGGGAGTTGGTATATCGTCTTACGAAAGGTTCCGAGTTCGAAATGCAGAGGTGGCGGTTTTTTTTTTTTTTTTTTTTTTGAAAGGAAGTTCGAGTTGGGAGCAATATTCTTTTCGTAGTCTGCTTTCCATTCGTTAATTGAAAATAGCAGACTCATAGAGTACATTTGCATAGATAGGTGCGGTGTTAGCAATACAAACGTGTATGTTGGTTTGCTATTTTCAACTAACGAAGCGAAAGCAGACTGCCAAAAGAACGTTGTTAGCAACCTCAAAACGTCCTATTACATATCAGAAAAATGTCCTCCTATGTAACAATTTCACGGCTAACAGGTAAAAAAACAAACAAAAATAAAAAAAACAGACATGCTTTTCCTATACTGCGTAGTTTTGGTGTTACTGTGGTACTTTTAATTACCGTTTACTCAGGACGAAAACACACAAACTTGGTTGATATTCTATCGATACACATCTAAGTGTCTGACATTTGGAGGTTTTGGAGAGAGAAACATGGCTGGAAGATATAAAATTGTGAAAACTGTAAGTAACAGCCTCAATGTAGTTATGAGCGTACCGTTATTGTAATCAAAGTGGAATATCTCAACCTTACTTTTTGTACTTTTTGTAATAAAACAATATTCTTTTAGATATGTAGTGTTCGATTGTCCTTATGAAATAACCCTACCCGAAATTAAGAAAGACATTATCTGTAATCGCGCACTCTTTTAGCGGACTCTACAAAATGAACCAGTTTCTTTAATACAAATTGCGAAAAGCACTGTCTTGACTTTCGCTATAAAAGGGTAAATATGTTTTACGTTCGTCAGGAGCTTTCAGATGATTTTTAACTAATCGTATCCTAAGATTTCCTTAGGTACCCTAAATGGGGCACCTTACCCTAAGTAATTTAGATTCTGCTGATATGAAGATAAGGAAGGGTAATAATAATTATTATTTTTTGTTTTGTGTGACGACGGCGCTATACACAGCCAGATATCCGCATATTTAACGTGCAGCCTGTGGCTACTAAATTTTCGAACATGCTCGTGTGTGTCGACTGAAACATGTCAGTAAAGGAAAGTACATGCGACTTCTGGGTTATGCACGATTTTAATTTCCGACGGTCGTTTTTCCCCCTGTAGGCGATTCCTGCGCTCGCTAAAGTATGTTTCGGATATGAATTGGATCGAAGATTTTACGTTCATTTGAGTCATTGGGCCAATACACGGGCCGTGACCCCAGCTGTCAGCGAAACATAAGCTCTTGTCCGCCGAGTTTCTACGGCGCATACCTTAGCGTTGGCAATGTTTGGCACCAACCGGATGTTGATAGGTTGTTCATTTAGGTTCCATAGACTTTTCGGTGGCGGCTGGTATTCTCTCAGTGTCATTACACGGAATCCATGCTTCGATACTGACAGGAGGAGGTCCAGAGTTAGCTACTCTCTTCTCTCTCTCTCTCTCTCTCTCTCTCTCTCTTCCCCTCTCTCCCTCCCTCTCTCTCTCTCTCTCTCTCTCTCTCTCTCTCTCTCTCTCTCTCTCTCTCTTATTCCCTCTTTCTCCCTCTCTCCCCCTTTCCCTCTCACACTCTCTCTCTGTCTCCCTCCCCCTCCCCCTCTCTCTCCCACCCCTCTCCCTCCTCATTCCCTCCCTCCTTCC
The DNA here is from genome assembly GCF_023864345.2 of Schistocerca serialis cubense. NCBI lineage: Eukaryota > Metazoa > Arthropoda > Insecta > Orthoptera > Acrididae > Schistocerca > Schistocerca serialis. The sequence continues at coordinate 652,212,186 of NC_064642.1, forward strand.
CCCCCCCCCCCCCACCTTCAGCCCTAAATATAACTTATCACCTCCACTTTTACTGAGCCTCAGATATCTAGTAATAACAACAATAACATATATAAAAGTTAAGGAATAACAGCAATAAATTGTTTAATTACAATTACATAAAAAGCTTTATAGTAATTATGTAATGTATTCATCAGTGCTTAATACATCGCTTTAGCACAACTTCTAAGAAATTGCTATTAAAGAAATACAGGGTTTGAAGAGGATTCGACCGAAAATTTAACAAGTGTATGTGTCAAGCAATTCGTTTAAGAATGAACACAGCAACGAACTCTCACAGCTTTCATTACAGCATATAAACAATATAAAATCGAGGTCTGCATAAATCAGTATCAGTATTTGACTAAACCCTACGATTGTCAACCTAGTCTCCAGACTGCATATACGAACATGTAAATGAGGGTAGTTGTGTTTCCCTTCACTCGTTTCCGCCTACGATCAAGAAATTGACTACTGTCCATTTCCGTTTTTCCGTATTCTACCTATGTACTCACTAAACACGCTATATTTGTCACTGAGAGCAGGAACACTCAGGCTGTTAACGTGGGGCTTTTCGGTGCTGGAAAAGAACCCACATGCAGCTCCCATCTCACCTCCCATTTTGGATCCGAGCGTATGGTGTGGGACAGATTAAGGTGCATTAAGAAGGCATTTATAGTCGTACTTCATTAATTCATTCAACTGTGTCTACACTCTGATGGTCAAAGAAATTGATTTGGAATCGGCGTTGTTCAACCTGGTACCCTGAGGTGCCAATGGAAATAATGGGACGAAAAGTTCCCGATGTGTGGCAGTCAGAAGCTTATTCAGGACGCCAGTTACATAAAAAAGAGGACGCCAAATCGCATTTATTTTGCAGAACCATGTCGCCTGTGGCTACAGTTTCTCTTGAACTTGGCTTGTATTCGATTGACGCGACAACTTTCGAGCTGATTTATTTTTTACAATGCAGGCGGAATAGGTTTTGCAAATGCTTGGAAACTTTCAGAATTCAATTTAGAAGTGTCGAAACGGCAGCGCGTTAGCGTTCCTGCTGTGGAGCTCGCCGCCTTCTAGCGCCGGATTTTTCTTTGCTTACTCGATTCTTTCGTGTGCGGCCTGTCATACCACTTGAAGTCAGCGTGTTAACTTCGACTGCTGCCTGTATACATAAACGATATGCGATTCCACCGTCGCCAGCGAGTGAGTTTGCGCGCTTTATTCATTCAGTGCTATACACTGACAAACTGAATTAATGGAGTATGTTTTCGAAATATACCGCATATGTATACTACACGAGTAAAAACATACGCAGAACATTAATTGACAAGTAGGTGCGCTACCGAATGAACCTCTCGTTCTGACATTGTACGCACGTTGACTTTTATTATAAAATACGAAAACAGTATTGAGATAAAAGTGAACAATTAATCAAATTATTCACGCAATTCAAAAACTATGAACTGCAGGGATGAATTCTTGACTGGAAATGGAGAAAATGTCCTATGAACACGTGCCCGGAAATGCATCGTTGCCACGGTAAATGGCGCTGATGAATGAATTTCCTCTGTCAAGAACCGAGAGTTTTTTTTAAGACAACATAGTTGCATGAAGATAAACAGCGATTAATTTACTTATAATCAATTATTCAAAATGACAGTCACAATCGCATTATTTATTTTGCCGCCAACCGGTTTCAACCCGCGATGGGGTCACCTTCAGGGCAATTTACACCATTTGGTCGCTCGCTGGAGACGTCACCCTGCCTGTGCACGGTTGGTAACTATGACCAGCCGTGCACTGGCAGGGTGACGATTCCAGCGAGCGACAAAATGCTGTAAGTTGCCCTGAAGATGACCCCATCGCGTGTTGAAATCTCTTGGCTCCAAAATAAATAATGCGATTGTGATTGTCATTTTGAATAATTGATTATAAGAACGCAGATGGTGATTGTGTCCGGCCAAGCAATGGAAACGGTCGAGAGGCAGCACGGATCTACTGAAACAAGTACCCTTAAAAAAATGTTCAAATGTGTGTGAAATCTTATGGGACTTAACTCCTAAGGTCATCAGTCCCTAATCTTACACACTACTTAACGTACATTATCCTAAGTACAAATACACACACCCATGCCTGAAGGAGGACTCGAACCTCCACCGGGATCAGCCGCACAGTCCATGGCTGCAGCGCCTCAAACCGCTCGGCTAATCCCTCGCGGCAAGTACCCTCTCAGAAGTCAACCAAATCACACATTATTTCAAGCACTTTGCGAGTGTTTAAGTGATAATCGACCCTATCTGATCATAGCATGTATTTTGTCATACATCTCCTTCTCGTTCTATACGCCGACAGACATGCTCTGGTCACACTATTACCTATTTACTCTGCGATTTTTAAATCGGATTCAACTGTTATCATACCTATTCTCAGCACTTTGTATCTTCTAGTTTGAAGTAGTAGGTACTGAATTCGATTCCCCTTCATATGGTATCCTTCCTTCCTTGATTTGTAGCACATCTACCTACTGAACTTCAACAGTTTGCCTCCACACTCTGTTACATATTTCACCAGAACTGTCACATTTTGATTTTCCCACCGTTAAAGAGCTTGCAAGTGTCAATAGCAACGCGTCGTGTTTGCTTGCAAGGACATTCTTCCATCCCTAGTTACACCCGAACAGCCAAGTAACAATGTAGACAACATTCAAGTAGAATCTGAATCTAGTCATCTACAGCAAAACAACATTTTGTTTTGTTCGTGTTGGTAACATAGCTTTATGAACCACACAAACGACCCTATACTCCAAAATGACCAATTTTCTATTTGCTTGCTCTGCTATATTTTATTATTAGGGCGCCAATATTCATTCAGAATAAAATTTACCGAGAATTAACTGCCAAGGAAAAGCTGTGAAAGAATCTAGAAAATCACACTGATTTTGTGGTGGCGGATGTGGTGGTGGTGGTGATGTCAGTGGTTGTCTCCAGTCTGAAGCCTGGTTTAATGCATCTCTCCACGCTAGTATATTCTGTGCAACTCTGATAAATTCCTCATCTCTTCACAAGTGCCATCTGCATCTGTTCTAACCTAGCTACAGTAGTGAAGCTTTTGTCTACATCCAAAACTTTTACCCTTCACACTTTATTCCGTTATCAGATAAATAATTCATTGATGCCTCGTGCCCTTCTTTTATTCGAAGTTTGTCTTATTCATCTGGCATTAACTCTACCCGTGTAATATACAGTGTCCTTCAGTGAACATCATTTCAAAAGGGTCTATTTTTCCAGTGTTTGTAGTGGTTCTCGACTATATTTCAGTACCATATAGTGTTCCACCCCACATTAATTGTTCTTGCAAAAAACTTCATCACAGTTATATTTATAGTCGATGTTGATGGATTTCTCTTTCTGGAAAATGCTTTTCCGCTGTAGGTAGCTTGCATTTTATATCCTCATTAGTTCGATCATCGTCAATTGCTCTGCTGCTCAAGAAACAAAACTTGTCTACCAAGTTCAGCGTCTTATTTAATGTCTCGCTCCGTATCTCACGATCAGCTCCACTCCACAACTAAAAATTCCTTGACATTCGTCTTATAACCCTTTTCAATAGAATATCGATTCCATTCGACTAATCTTCCAGGTAATCCTGCCTCTTCTCCATGAACTTAATTTCCCTTTCCAAATTTATTTTAATTTCCTTCACTGCCAGCTTAATGTACAGATTGAATAACATTGGGGAAAGGCTGCAAAATTACGTCACTATTCACTTGCTGCTTCCCTTTCTTGCGCTTGTGCCTGGTTTCTGTACAAGATACTGTTAATTTTTCGATCTCCAGCCAGAAACGGCAAAGAACGTGGAAGAGAGGTTTGACGACATCAATACTGTTTGGAAATATGTTGTAGGATGAACATCAACAAGAGTTAGAGGAGAGTGATGAAACGCAGTTGAATTAAATGAGGTGAAGCTGACGGAATTAAATTAGAAAATGAGGTACTAAAATTAGTCTACGAGTTTTGTTATTTGGACATTAATATAAGCGATGAAGTTGTGGAGACTTAAAATGTAAACTGACATTAGTATGAAAATCGTGTCTGGAAGAAACAAATTTATCGTCGAATGTATAAATTTAAGTGTTAGGAAGTCAGTCTTGAAGGTATTTTTATCGACTGTAGGCTGGTGCAGAAACGAAATATGGATGAGGAACAGTTCAGAGAGGAGAAGAATAGACGCTTTTGTAATGTTGTTCTGCACAGCAATATTGAATGTGAGATGGGTACATCAAATAACTAATGAGGAGGTTCTGAATCGAACTGAGTAAAAATGAAGTTTATCGCAAAAATCTGGTAAAAGAAGGACCATTTGGCAGGTTGTTAATTTAATAGTGGAAGGGATTGGGGAGGGAAAGAGTGGTGTGAAAATTTTTGTACACTGCAACCAAGGACTGAATGTAGTATGCATATTCTGAAGTATGCAGTTTCCAGTAGGTTTACAGAGGAAAAGAGGCTAGCAGTCTAGCATAGGGAGTTTCATCAGAACAGTCTTCGGACTGAAGACCACAACGAGAACTGTAGATACTGTAGAAAGAGAACGGCAAATCATATCAATGCACTAATGAAATTAGCCTTTTTATTCCTAGTTATGGCGTCGTTAATTGTAGAGAGTATGTAGAGGCTCCTGGTGCCAGAGACACACCGCAGGATAAGGCGCAATCCATTCGAACTCTCCTGCTTATAGCCGCCTTCTCTCAGAATATACATAATAATAGACTGAAGCAACGAATGAAAATTTTTATCAAATCAACCATTCGTTCTCGGGTCTCCTACTCAACAGGGAGATGCGCTAACCAGCATGCCAGTCCGGCACAGTGGCTTTGCACAACACAGACAATCCTAGCACGCCTCTCCCCTAAATAAGAATTCACATTAGCATCGAACGAAACGGGGCATTCTACCTGAAGCCCAGAGGAGCAGCAGGTTAGTATTTAACGCCCCGTCGACATCGAGGTCATTAGAGACGGGGCACAAGCTCGAATTGGGAAACGACCCTTTCGAAGGATCGCCCCAGCAGTTTCCTTAAGCGTTTTAAGGAAGTCATGGAAAACCAAAATCAGCATAGGCGGACGCAGGTTTGAACGTTCCTCCTCCCGAATGTGAATCCAGCGTGCTGAAACCCGGGCATAGATGCTTTTTTTTTTTAAAAAAATCTTTATTACAAACCATAATAATTATACAAAATTAACCCACTTCCTTTTCTCATTAGTGGGTCATAATAATTATAGGAGGAGGAGGAGGACATTAGTGTTTAACGTCCCGTCGACAACGAGGTCATTAGAGACGGAGCACAAGCTCGGATTAGGGAAGGATAGGGAAGGAAGTCAGCCGTGCCCTTTCAAAGGAACCATCCCGGCATTTGCCTGAAGTGATTCAGGGAAATCAAGGAAAACCTAAAGCAGGATGGCCGGACGCGGGATGGAACCGTCGTCCTCCCGAATGCGAGTCCAGTGCATAATAATTATACAACTAGTACTTTTATTGCAGCTAGTTACAATTTTCAGGTGAGCTACAGTTAGTGTTACATACAATGGGCATTTAATTTGTAATATCTACGGCTTATATCTATTTCTTATAACTAATTCCTATCGCCTGTAGCGTCACATGTGTGTCGGTGAAAGATATAAACCTACTTTTGATAGCCTTGCTCATCGAGCTAAATCCGAAGAGCGTGCCCCTGGCACTGGGCAGGCGACGATGTTGATTCGCTGCAGTTCCCTAGCATAATTTTCCTAAAAACTAAGCCCTACAAACTAACTTATCCCACGTCATTTCCGGTGCATGTCCTTATCGGTAGCATTGACCCCCACTCCCCCTCATCCGGCAAGTGGTGGATTCCAACTATGATGGAAAGTCGGCCAGTCCACGCACAGGCGGTATGGGAACAGGGCTCTGTGTTGGTTGTCTTAGTTATTTAGTTCACGTCCCTCAACTATTCTGTTAAAACTTTCCGTGATACTTCGTTGGCCAATGTGTTTAGCATTTGGAAAGTGTCCTCACGTCTAAGCAGTTGATATGTGTCGTGGTTTGGAAGTCTGTCTCGAAATGTAGTCGCAACATCATTGAGGAGGGGGCAATCGTAAACTACATGGTCGGGAGTAACCTCTGACACGCCACAGTCACACGCTGGTGTAGCCCTCTTCCCAAATCGACATACGTATTTCGGGTAGGGTCCATGGCCAGTGAGAAAATGGATCAGTCCTCTTGTAGGCTCAAAATATTTCATGTCCAAGCACTTCCTCACATCTGGTATGAACTGGAAAGTTCTACGTCCAGTTTCCTCTACCTCCCAAGACTTCTGCCAAAGTTCCTCCCCTCTATTCCTTATTTCCCTTTTGTCCTCCACCCTTACACCCAAGATGTCTACAATCTTCTCATAATTTTCCTTTTTTGCCCAGTAACAAGCCGCATGTTCCCTTATTTTGATGTCCAGACGGCAGAGCCCCATTATGACTAATAGAGACCACCCTGGAGATGTTCTGTAGGCCCCCGCTGATCTCTATATATCTTTCTGGGCCCTTCTCACTATCACGGCGGGTACAACCTTCGTGAGCCTGTGCGCCCAGACTCCCGAGCCGTAACCCACTACCGAGGTTAGAATGCTATTATGGTAAAGTTTAATAAGGTGCTTTAATCAAATGAAACTATAAGGTGCTGACCGGTGTGGCCGAGCGGTTCTAGGCGCTTCAGTCTGGAACCGCGCGACCGCTACGGTAGCGGGTTCGAATTCCGCCTTGGGCATGGATGTGTGTTATGTCCTTAGGTTTAAGTAGTTCTAAGTTCTGGGGGACTGATGACCTCAGATGTTAAGTCCCATAGTGCTCAGAGCCATTTTTGAACTATATGGTTCGTTCGATGCTGAGGTGCTATACAGACAGTTTAGAGGGCATACCAAGAGGACTCAGGAATGAATTGGAATTTAGTTTGAGGAAAGAGGCGTGCTAGGGTAGTCTGCTCATTTCTGCAAAACCACTGTGCCAGAGTGTTGCAGCAGTCAGTACATCTGTCTAGTGAGCAGCAGACCCGGTTCCTAATCCCTTCCTTGCCACCAATTTACATTCGTCGCCTCAGTCGGATATATACATCATGGATGTTGAGTCTTGAGCCCTGGAACTGTACAGATTATTTGATAATTCCCAGTATGTGCGTGAAATTCAGACATTCTCAAAGAAAGGCCTTAAATCTGAATGGAGGCGGACTTAGTGAGCCTTTAAGATCATTAAAACTATTTAATCGTTGCCACGGACGAAGAACGTTCATAATGTTCGTTCTCAGTAGGCAGGTACGCTGCACCAAGTTAACTCTATTCATCCCACCGCCTGGCGTCGCCCTTACGCTGAAGAATCTCCAATTCCCCCAGTCTGGCAGCCGTGCGCTGCCCGCATTACATGCGGAGAAATCCCGGCGCGTCGGTCGCGACGCCTGATAGCGTGGGCCGCGCGAAGACGCTCGAGATGCGCGCCACGTAGCGGCGGCGTCTGGAAGCTGCGCACGTCCGCTCGCCGCGCTCGTTATGGGATAAACATGTCGGCGGTCGGAGCGCGCGGCGGCGTCGGCGTCGGGCGTTGGGCGTTGGCCGGCTGGTGCGAATAGCGGGCGCGCCAATTGATCCCTGCCCCCCCCCCCCCTTACACTCGACCGCTACAACCTCTGCGCCGAAGCCAACGACGTACCTCTAGAAGAAACAGCGTAGGGGATTCTCCGGTACATTCCCTGCCCTCGTCACCAGAACAGCCAGTCTCGGAGCTAGTAGCTAGAAACCTATGTGCATAAGAGAACTAAAAGGAGCGTTCAACAGCTGTTATTTTTTACGGCACCGAGGGCGAACCCCATTTGCGTCAACAAACCGTCGAAGGCTGCTAAGGTATATTTTCAGAGCATTACTTAGCAACCTTCTATAACCGGTCGCTCACCGATAGATCTGTATATACAAATGGAAAAATTGCGCAGGTCGCACCAATGTTTAAGAAGGGTAGTAGGAGTAATCCATCGAACTACAGGCCTATATCATTGACGTCGGTTTCCAGTAGGATTTTGGAGCATATACTGTATTCAAACATAATGAATCACCTCGAAGGGAACGATCTATTGATACGTAATCAGCATGGTTTCAGAAAACATCGTTCTTGTGCAACGCAGCCAGCTCTTTATTCGCACGAAGTAATGGCCGCTATCGACAGGGGATCTCAAGTTGATTCCGTATTTCTAGATTTCCGGAAAGCTTTTGACACCGTTCCTCACAAAAATGGCTCTGAGCACTATGGGACTCAACTGCTGAGGTCATTAGTCCCCTAGAACTTAGAACTAGTTAAACCTAACTAACCTAAGGACATCACAAATATCCATGCCCGAGGCAGGATTCGAACCTGCGACCGTAGCGGTCTTGCGGTTCCAGACTGCAGCGCCTTTAACCGCACGGCCACTTCGGCCGGCTCCGTTCCTCACAAGCGACTTCTAATCAAGCTGCGGGCCTATGGGGTATCGTCTCAGTTGTGCCACTGCATTTGTGATTTCCTATCAGGAAGGTCACAGTTCGTAGTAATAGACGGCAAATCATCGAGTAAAACTTCCCCAGGGAAGCGTCCTGGGACCCCTGCTGTTCCTGATCTATATAAATGACCTGGGTGACAATATGAGCAGTTCTCTTAGGTTGTTCGCAGATGATGCTGTAATTTACCGTCTAGTAAGGTCATCCGAAGACCAGTATCAGTTGCAAAGCGATTTAGAAAAAATTGCTGTATGGTGTGGCAGGTGGCAGTTGACGCTAAATAACGAAAGGTGTGAAGTGATCCACATGAGTTCCAAAAGAAATCCGTTGGAATTCGATTACTCGATAAATATTACAATTCTGAAGGCTGTCAATTCCACTAAGTACCTGGGTGTTAAAATTACGAACAACTTCAGTTGGAAAGACCACACAGATAATATTGTGGGGAAGGCGAGCCAGAAGTTGCGTTTCATTGGCAGGACACTTAGAAGATGCAACAAGTCCACTAAAGAGACAGCTTACACTACACTCGTTCGTCCTCTGCTAGAATTTTGCTGCGCGGTGTGAGATCCTTACCAGGTGGGATTGACGGAGGACATCGAAAGGGTGCAAAAAAGGGCAGCTCGTTTTTTATTATCACGTAATAGAGGAGAGAGTGTGGCAGATATGATACGCGAGTTGGGATGGAAGTCATTAAAGCAAAGACGTTTTTCGTCGCAGCGAGATCTATTTACGAAATTTCAGTCACCAACTTTCCCTTCCGAATGCGAAAATACTTTGTTGAGACCAACCTACATAGGTAGGAATGATCATCAAAATAAAATAAGAGAAATCAGAGCTCGAACAGAAAGGTTTAGGTGTTCGTTTTTCCCGCGCGCTGTTCGGGAGCGGAATGGTAGAGAAGTAGTTTGATTGTGGTTCGATGAACCCTCTGCCAAGCACTTAAATGTGAATTGCAGAGTAGTCATGTAGATGTAGATGTAGAACGTAATCGCAGTACACGTGAATCGATAAAGAGTAATTGATTGCATAGCCCCATGCATCTCTCTTCACGTACTGCCCTGAAAATATCTGAAATGCAGTGTACATGTAGACGGTATGCACATATAATAGTGTGACTTGGACACGTGCTCTGGCTGTGCCGCATGTGTCCAATTCATCTCCTACTAAACACTGACAGTCAGATAGAACAGTTGTGATGACAAGTATGGAAGGGGATAAAGCAGTTATATTTATGAGTCAACTTAAACTAAACTCCTCCCGAACAGGCCATGAAGGTTCAACGTTACTGACCGACCGCCGTGTCACCCTCAGCTCATAGGCGTCACTTGATGCGGATACGGAGGGGCATGTGGTCAGTACACCGCTCTCCCGGCCGTATGTCAGTTTCCGAGACCGAAGCCGCTACTTTTCAATCAAGTAGCTCCTCAGTTTGCCTCACAAGGGCTGAGTGCACCCCGCTTGCCAACAGCGTTCGGCAGACCGGATGGTCACCCATCCAAGTGCTGGCCCAGCCCGACAGTGCTTAACTTCGGTGATCTGACGGGAACCGGTGTTAACACTGCGGCAAGGCCGTTGGCATGAGTCGACTTAAGAGTAATAGAAATCATTTTTTATATAAAGACACACAAATACAGGAAGACATTTACTGTACTATATGATGAAAACGTAAATTAGTAACAAACTACGGGGTGCACACACTTTGCTCAACATGTAAACGTCACTACAATATTGGGATACATGACATGACATGTTTGATTTGCCTGCAATCATTGGTGATGAAATGGTGCAGAAGAACAGCGAAATTCTGTATGACCCGCTGAAGTATCGGAACATCAATGCTGTCGATAACCTCCTGAATGGCTGGTTTCGACTCAGCAATGGTTTTGGGGTTGTTGATGTACAACATCCCTTTAATATAGTTCCACGAAAAGGAGTCGCATGTGTTCAGATCCGGAGAATATGGCGGTCAATCGAGGCCTATGCCAGTGGCCTCTGAGTACCCTAGAGCCAGAACGTGGTCCCCAAGTACTCCTCCAGGACTTCACTCTCCTGCTTCGATGGGGTCGAGCTTCATGTTGCATGAACCACATATTGTCGATATCAGGGTCACTTTGGACAATGAGTGTAGGGTCTTGCCAACTCGTCGTTAATAGGGTGGCTAAGGATGCAACGCTCTCGGAATGCTATACAACAGTTCAAACAGATAACATTAGGGTTTTATTTCTACAAAACAATTGACAGTACTTAACTTTGGAGATAAATCGGTGCCACAAATAACATGTCAACAGTAATAGTCCTCGTTATAGGCAAAGTCCAGAAAAGTAACTGATAGGGATCACAACTAGTTGTTCTTGTAGCACGCTCCGCAAATACATTCCACTAACGTCAGTACACTGAGGAGGTCTGAGCCCCGAGGCTGGCAACAGCGACAGTTATATTCATTTCTTTTAGTTGTCGCTCATGGAGCAGTGCGGTCCAATTCTGCGCAACACTGGCCGACGTTTCCTCATCACCTTCTCTGGTCTTCCGTTCGTCTTCGTTCCGGCGCTTATGGTTACGTTAGAACAATGGGGAGGAAACCATCTTCCAAACCAGGTATCATTCAGTAGTCACTGTACCATCAAGGAACATCGCACCGATTATCCGTGACTGGGCACTGCACACCACAAAGCCACGTACTCAGGGTGAAAAGACTTCTCTGTCACGAAATGCAGATACTCAGTCTCCCCAATGCACCAATTTTGCTTATTGACGAACCCATTCAAATGAAAATGGACTTCATCGCTAAACCAAACCATACATGAGCCTAATTCCCAAATGGTTCAAATGGCTCTGAGCACTATGGGACTTAACATCTGTGGTCATCAGTCCCCTAGAACTTAGAACTACTTAAACCTAACTAACCTAAGGACATCACACACATCCATGCCCGAGGCAGGATTCGAACCTGCGACCGTAGCGGCCTCTCGGTTCCAGACTGAAGCGCCTAGAACCGCACGGCCACACCGGCCGGCCAGCCTAATTCCCATCATGCACTGCAGCGAGCCATGAAGTTTGAACGTCCTAATTCAAACTGTTCAAAAGGTATGACGGTTTTATTTCATGTATTTCAATAAATATCACCCTGTATATTAGTAATGAAGCTAACACCATGAATTATATATATATATATATATATATATATGAGAGAGAGGAGAGCGGAGGTGGATGCCTGAGGCAGGAGAAACGTGTTGGGTGGTTGTACGTAGGTGGAAGATGTAGAAGTTTAGTGGGCAGGTGGAAAATAAGAAGGGAAGACAGAAATGGAAAGAGAGAGGGGGAGCAGGATATAGTCAGTGGAGAGGGAAAGGAAGATATTAGCAGGGAAGAGGAGTGGATAACATGCACAAAGAAAGGGTGTGAAGGAGATGAAGAGAATGGGGTGGAGTCAAATGCATATGCAGGTGAAAACTTGGGTAAACCTAGTTAATAAAAAAAATCAATACACCACTATTTTAAACAAGCCTAAAACTATAAATTTTCCTAGTACCATAGTCATTCGTAACCCCCTTGTCCCTCCCCCCCCTCTCCCCACAGTATGTCCTGAAAAATTGTGGATTTGAATTTTTAATAGCAATGGATGATGATGATGAGGTCTCATACTAGGGAACGATGAGGAAGAACCATACCGCCGACTAGGCAAGGTCCTTCCAGAGCTGGTTTGTCATTGCCTTCCTCCGGCCGTAATGGGGATGAATGATGATGAAGAAGAGAAAATCCCTGTCCCCGCCAGGAATCGAACCCGTGACCCCTTGCGCGGGAAGTGAGAACGCTACCGCAAGACCACGAGCTGAGGACAATAGCGATGGAAACACTTGTAAGATTTACAACGAAAATGTGGCACCCAGGCAAAAGGTAACAGGAGGTAGGTGAACTATTCATGCATCAATAATAATGTGCATGCACTCCACGTTTTTCGTTTTAATTTCTACAAGTTTTTTCCTTATCTATTAAATAATGAGAAAGGCAGAGCCACTGGACAGCTCTGTTCTGGTTCACATGATAGAAACTGATGCTTTATCGAAACATGGACGACTCAGGCCCGTTGGACTCTCACTTGTGGTGAACGTGACACACACAAATTTTTAATATTTTTAATTCTTTGAGTCATCAGTCTCCCAAGTCTCCCAACTGGTTCGATGTGGCCCACCACGAATTCCTCTCCTGTGCCAACCGTTTCAGAGTAGCACTTCCAACCAACGCTGTTACTTATTGGCTGGATGTATCACAATCTCTGTCTTCCTCTACGTGTTTTGCCCTCTACAGCTTCCTTTAGTGTCTTGATGTCGTAACAGATTTTTGTGTCATCCTGTTCCTACTTCTTGTGAGTGTTTTACATATATTTCTTTCTTCTCCGCTTCCTTGCGGAACCTCCTCATTCCTTACCTTATCAGTCCACTTAATTTTCAACATTCGTCTGCAGCACCACATCTCAAATGCTCCGATTCTCTTCGTTTCCGGTTTTTCATTACCATTCAATGCTATATTCCAAACGTACATTCTCAGAAATTTGTTCCTCAAATTGAGACGTATGATATTAGCAGACTTTTCTCCAGTGTTACTCTGCCTTTGATCTCCTTCCTCCGTCTGGCATCGGTTATTTTGCTGGCTAGGTACCACAATTTCTAATTTCATCTGCTTCTTGACCATCAATCTCCATGTGACGTTTTTCGCTGTGGTGTCACCGCCAGACACCACACTTGCTAGGTAGTAGCCTTTAAATCGGCCGCGGTCCTGTAGTATACGTCGGACCCGCGTGTCGCCACTGTCAGTGATTGCAGACCGAGCGCCGCCACACGGCAGGTCTAGAGAGACTTTCTAGCACTCGCCCCAGTTGTACAGCCGACTTTGCTAGCGATGGTTCACTGACAAATTACACTCTCATTTGCCGAGACGATAGTTAGCATAGCCTTCAGCTACGTCATTTGCTACGACCTAGCAAGGCGCCATTATCATTTGCTATTTATCTTGTGATGCATGTACCGTCAGACCTATGTTCACCAATTACGGATTAAAGTTAAGTATCCCAGAAGCTACGTACCTTTATTGCTAGACTCAACTCCTTTAACTGTTCCAGACCTCACGCCAGCCTGCGTGAGCTTAAACGCGTGCCTTTCGGCTTCCTCTCCTAGTGGCTTGGCTGTCTTCCCAAGTCACAACATTCGCTGTTGTCATTCCTGCTACTTCTCACTACTTTCATCTTTCTTCGATTTACTCTCAGTCCATATTCTGTACTCAGAGGCTGTTCAGTCTATTCGGCAGGTTCCGTAATTCTTCTTTACTTTCACTGAGGATAACAGTGTCATCAGTGAATCTTATCGTTGGTATTCTTTCACCTTGAATTTTAACTCTACTCTTGAACCTTTCTCTTTTATGATCTTAATGATCGGAAATTAGTTTGGTGCCTCGCGACTTCACGTAGTGAAAGTTGAAGTAGCCTCAATTCGGGAGGGTAAATTACGATAACGATGATGATGATGAACTTCTTTGATTTAGCCTCTGAAAGTCACTTTCGAAATATCTGCCAATCTATCTAAAGACACTCTTAGTGCCCTACAACGGACTTGTCCAGCTGCTCGCCTTCCATCTTCTTTCCGAATCTTTTTTCGGCCGCAGTTGAGACCAACAAGAATGAGTGCGCAACTGTTCACTAGCTTACTTAAATTCCACGACCGGGTGCCGCTCTGCTTATCACCGTCGTCACTCTTCTTGTCACCGTTGTCAATAAAAATATTGGAAGCAGATTACCTGTGAATAGTAATTTTTAGTACTTTCTTATTTGTATGGAGATAACGAAATAAATTCCAGCAATTAAGCACGACATTTGTGTCTATACATCTTTACACTTTTATAAGATTCAGATTTTGAATTATGAGACCAAAGTTATGGTGCAACAAATATTTTTTTTTCTATTTTCATAATTTGGCAGACATTTCTGTAAGAAGTGACACGATTCTTGTTTCTGCAAAATACACTGATTAACTAATGTCGTGTGACTAGGGCCTCCCGTCGGGTACACCGCTCGTAGGGTGCAAGTCTTTCGATTTGACGCCACTTCGGCGACTTGAGCGTCGATGGGGATGAAATGATGATGATTAGGACAACACAACACCCAGTCCCTGAGCGGAGAAAATCTCTGACCCAGCCGGATATCGAACCCGGGCCCTTAGTACTGACATTCTGTCGCGCAGACTACTCAGCTACCTGGGGCGGACAATACACTGATTTGAGATAGTAAAACAACGATCGACTGCAAGAAATTAAGTGTAATATTTCCTATTCAAATCTATTCAGAATCTATTTATGAATGTTTCCAGAGACGATGAAATAGAATTTATAACCATTTCGAAACAAAAGTGTATTTTAATACAACATTTATATATATTATGGAAGTATTCTAATAATTATGCCCCTTTCTGGCACAAATACGGATGAAAGGCTTTTTGCGAACTTCTGGTTTGCGCTGCTGCACATTTTGCCCTACTTGAGAACAACACAACAGACTTTTATTCACATTAACAGCCCTTTGGATAGTTATAAAGCCGGACTGGGCAAAGGGCTGTAAATTTTCATCCTTCCTGTGCGACTATTTCTGTAGGCACAGAGCGCTAAGCCGTTAAGCCCCGCTAGGGACGTGGGCTTAAGAGCGACAGCGACACGTCTGGGAGTGTAGTGTGTCAGCGACGGCTGTCTGCAAGGATAAACACAACAGTCGACGGAGCTCCCTTTGTCTGTTGTCTCCGAGACAATCCTCAAACACTTTGGCTGAACATTTTCACCGGTGCGACTAGCAACATGTGCGGAAGAGGCGCAGACTGCCTTCTGGGACTACACATTTGAAGAGCTTATGCAGAAAATAATGGGGCAAGTCACAGAAATGAAGTTGGTTAAACAGTCACTTAACAAATTGAATTTCTTGACCAGTTATTCTCTTTCGTGGGGTTTGATTTGTTTGAGGCGCTCAAATAATGAGGATCTGCAATCATTGCCTAACTCACAAGACATTGCCTTAAGGTCCCTAGAAACATTACTCATTCTGGCGCAGCTTTTTTTATCTGAAAGATTAACACATGGCTTCTCATCTGCATCTGTTGGTGAGCCAAACGTTGCAAAGATCTTACGAGGACCACATTACAGTCCCACTTCAGTCTAAACCCAATTACTGCAAGAAAACGTCACACAGTAAGAAACTCAACCGATCATGTGTGCAGTCGCAACACAGCTGGCCTAACAGGTTAATGTAAACTATGGAAGCACAGTTCGGACATACCCCATCCTTTCCGTGGGAAGGCTGTCTTAGAACATTATTTCCGTTACCACTAAAAGTGGTACACTTTGTGTCACGGTGACTTGACATTTTATTTGAAAGTCCGACGACTGACTATCAGAAAGTGCGATAATCTTATTTTCTAGTTAAATGGACTCGACGGAGTGGGGCTCACGTCACCTTTTATGCACGCACTTATTGCGTAGCTCTCATCTACGGCCATTAAGAATTCTTTTGTCAGTTACTAGCACGTAAGTAGGCTACTGACAACGTAGTAGTAAACAATTGAGCTTCTACATTGTGAGTTGAAACATAATGACGTGTTGAATAATCTCTTCCGTGCCAACCAGCATGAAATCCTAAATCATTGATCACACTCTCGCTTTTCTCACATGACATCCTGAACGCCGTGAATCAAGAAGTCGCCGCCGTGGTGGCCGAGCGGTTCTAGGCGCTCAGTCCGGAACCGCGCGACTGATACGGTCGCAGGTTCGAGTACTGCGTCGGGCATGGATGTGTGTGATGTCCTTAGGTTAGTAAGGTTTGAGTGGTTCTACGTTCTAGGGTACTGATGACCACAGCTGTTAAGTCCCATAGTGCTCAGAGCCATTTGAACCATTTTTTTGAATCAAGACAGTCTTTTAGATGCAAAATTTATTGACTTTCGAAAAGGAAGTCGGTACCGCACCTACCTTCCCTAATAACATTGGAGTGTTTTATCCATCCTTAGCAACGGTAGTCATCCATAACCAATTAATAAGCCACCAGTTGCACAAAGGATATTTTAATTTGTTTACCGATTTCGGTAAACCTTCAGAAGGCTATACTTATCACGTTATTAGCGAGTGTCAACAATAAAATGCAAACAGACAATTGCCGTGGTCATTTCATAGTGTCATAAAGAAGAGAAACATCTAGTGCAGACATCATGCCAGAACACGAGCTAATCAGACAGAAGTTCTCACAACTTCAGGCGTAAACCAGATGCTTGTGCCGGAAGCCTTGTTAATTATGTTATGTATTACTGATTGGTGGGGGGGGGGGGGCATACCTCTCACAGATGATGACTGTAGTTACCTACAATGAAGTACAGTCTGAAAAACCTGCAAGCGTATTCCTCGGAGCTAAGCAGGGTTTAAACATTTAGCAAATGTGAGCACTTCTTAAACTGAAAATGTTACATCGAGTGTTCAGATGAACCGCCTCCTGATAAGTTCCTTGTTTCCTCATGTACATTCCACCTTCATCCTCTGATTTTAATCACTGAATTTTGTGAATTATTTGTATGAAGCTCTGGCAGTGTTCTGAGTAACTGATACGGACGTACAACCGGATTGGTACTGCCACTTGCTACCTTTTAATACAAAGAAAGCAGATCTTCTTCACGACCACAAAAAATTAAAATTAACGACATTCTTATACGTGTTATCTATCATACAGACCCGGAAAATATTTATTTATTATGTTTCTAAGTTACCATGTACAAGACTGCCGCCACGTGGTGGTACTACTAAACGGTATGCTGTATAGCTGATTTGACTACTGCTCGGCTGAGTGCTCATGGTTTTATTGTATAATGTATACCGTTAGACTGCAGAGTCTTCCACAGCGAGGTATGTTCACTTCGGACATGTTATAGATATGCGAGATACAACTATATCCTATCCTATGTCGCAAGACGTTTCCCAACTTCCAAGCCAAAGAAGAACTCCTATTAGCAATAGAGGGTTCTATTATTTGTCACAGTATTTTATCTTTAATGTAGATAGTTCATTTATTTCTAATATACTTAAGGCCGAATAGATTCCATTCTTCCTGCAACGCCCTTAATAGTTTTTACAGGGCTTTTGGATTAACTGGTGTGACAAATCTGACTTCAGCAGGCCAGTGCATAATATCCAAAATTTTATTCGAATCATAACCATCTGGTTGAAGTATATTAAATGGAGTTTGTATCAGTAGTTTGAGCCGGCCGAAGTGGCCGTGCGGTTAAAGGCGCTGCAGTCCGGAACCGCAAGACCGCTACGGTCGCAGGTTCGAATCCTGCCTCGGGCATGGATGTTTGTGATGTCCTTAGGTTAGTTAGGTTTAACTAGTTCTAAGTTCTAGGGGACTAATGACCTCAGCAGTTGAGTCCCATAGTGCTCAGAGCCATTTGTCAGTAGTTTGAATAGGTCATTCCAGTAAACACAACTGATTTTATTCAGATCGTAGAGATTGGTACAAATGGCTCTGAGCACTATGCGACTTAACTGCTGTGGTCATCAGTCCCCTAGAACTTAGAACTACTTAAACCTATTTAACCTAAGGACAACACACATATCCATGCCCGAGGCAGGATTCGAACCTACGACCGTAGCGGTCGCGCGGTTTCACACTGTAGCAACTAGAACCGCTCGGCCACTCCGGCCGGCTCTCGTAGAGATTCGATACGTTTCTAAATCTTTTGTCGTAATCAGGACTAAGATATTTTTTATTAATAGGTGCTTCCATCGGATGAAACAACTAGCTTGAGAGCAAACAAAGACGAACAACTGCAGACCACCGCACCACATCCACTAAATTTCGCTGCTGCCATACCTTCACATGACATCCATTAGACTGATTTAAGATATTCCGACAACCACATTCTGTACTGCTCGTCATCAGTCCGATGACACAATTTTTTTCACCATTATAAGCGTAGTCATCAACTTGTTGTTTCATCAGAGGTTTAGATCAGCTGCAAGACATTTTGTCCTAAGGGATAATCTATCACTAAGTTGCAATGTAAGACTTGTCAATAGGTGAGAAGAGTGTTTAACTAGTACTTCCTACATTAGGCATTAAAGTTTGATTTTTCCTTATTTTCTTTGGCCTTCTGCAGTGATGATAAAACTACAAGGAACAATAAAAAAGTTTTCATTCGCAGGTCGTAAGTGCAGAATCGGCATGTCAATCAGGAAAAATCGTCGTGACCATCTCACCGACGCACAAGGTTGAAGTTATCCATTTTGTAAATCACCGTGTCCTGCTGAATGAAGAAAATCGTTCCTGCCTTCTATACATTCTCGTCCGTCAGGGATCGTTGACCCTTCAAGGCACTTTTTAAGGGTCGAAGGCGTGGCAATCGCACGAGGATAGATATGGAATATAGAGAGGGTGCTCGATTGTCTTCTGCTTGAGTTGGTATAACTTCTGTGTCATGACGTTTGCGATATTCTACGTGCGATACCATGAGACAGCAGCTACCCCTTGTCGCACCATTCCACAACGGTAATCTTCGACTGACGTGCTGCCCCATACACATTCTTCATCCTCCGACAGATGTCTAGCCGTGTTTGTCCTTCAGCAGCGATGAAAGGGATAAGAACACATTGGTCCTGTTTGGAAGCATTCGGCAATAACGTTGCTGTAGTAAACGTTCTCGCATTTACGCTATGCACGCCGGAAAGAAACGAATGCCACACTAAACACTCGCGTACATGTCGATGCATGTACCCGCAACGGAGTCGCATTACGTTGCATACATGCTGCAGCATCGCTCTCAAACGGAATCTTTTTGTTCCCGAGCTGCACCAACATCAGACGCAGTGCACTGGCGTACTTGAAAGTATTCTCTAATCGCTCTCATGGTGTGTGAGAGCTGATTTCTCAGTATGGGACAGGATAAGGTTACGATGGTGGATGGGGCCGTAATCAGTTACTCTCGGTTGCATAACAAATATGTAAACTTTATTTTAAAAAATTAAAATTTTAAAACAATCTGTTAAGAAAAACACAATTGACTGTATGACGGCTAAGGCCTTATCACAGAAAAAAAAATCTACAATTTTAGGGCCGAAGGCCACCAACAATAAGCTCAAACAACAAACAGCTGAAGGCCTGAATTAGAAGTCAGAAGAACAATTCCAAATAGCAATTTTGAAATAAATACCTCGTTTTTAAAACAAGTTCGCTTAAAACGCTTACTGTAACACAGCTGAAGGCCTTATTATAAAAGAAGTGAAATTATCACTCGGCTGTAGGCCACAATAACAATAATTACAAAATTACAAATACCCTTAAAACAAACATCACAATCTTAGGAATCAGGACAAGCGGTTCTCAGCAAGTGATCCAGAGGTCGGCCTGGGAAGGTAACTCAAACATAAGGTAAGGTGAGACAGGCAGCCACGAGTTGTACTCACGTAACAGGATGGCAACTCAAACTAGGGCAGCTTAAGCGCCGACCGACCGACTAATCAATCCGCCTAGCATCCGATCACCGGTACAGCGATGGTATATTTTTAGGCAAGGGCGAAGAGACAGACAACACTACGTCTTCATAAAACACCCGTGGCCGAAGGAAACACTAGAACCAAGGTAGGTCTCCCAAAAACCATGCACAGTACAATATAAGAGGCTGTCGAACCACACGCCTTGTCGGACAGCGTCAACACGACGAGGAAAGGTACACTGCCGGGAAAGTACGCTAACCTTCAAGGCAGGTAACTGGGGCGTTAGCGACCACAAGGGAGAAAATACCGCTGGCTGGACTTCACTAATAAGAATAATACTAAATGCAATGATGAATAATAAACAGAGAAAGACGGTTGCAATATTTCACTACCTTGAAACACTTCACTCGTTGACACCAGGCTCAGCGGCCCTGGGAGCAACAAGCCGCCGACCAAAGGCGAGATCTCAGAATAGTCGATGTTGCATCAGCAGTTAACGCTTCACTCAAACGTCCAGGGTACGGTGTGCAACGAAGTCGTCACTCTTGCAGCTACCCTTCCTCGATCCGGCAGTGGCAGCACGCCGCCAGCGGCCTCAGCTTCCCCTTGCACTGCACGGACCTGCTCGCTGCTGCGCCCCCAAGCGACGTGATGTCCGTTCACAACTACCCAGTCCACACAATGCGACACGGAAATACTAGCTGTCGCTCCATAGGTAGTACCACAGTACTCGTATCGATAAGTACTGCTGCTGCCACTCACGGGCAAGCCATAAACTTAGGACGCCAGTACATCGAATAAGAAACGAGATGCCACAACCGCAAGGACAAGATGCCAAGCAATAAACGGCATGAATACGAGCCGCGCACGGCTCAGTAAGTTCGTAATTGTTGGCCAATATATTCATTCACTATGTGCTAATAAGTCATTCTGACACAAAAACACCTTCCGCCTTTAGCTAGTAGCAATTTTAGTGTTTTCCAATAGCAGCTTTTCGCCTCTGGTGAAAAACGCTCTTAAACTGCATTAACCTTAAGAAGGGAAGACACAATAATAACAGATACACAAGAGCTGCTGCGAATTACAGCCATATAAACAAATATACTGCCTGAGGGATCTTTGGCACATAATCTGTGTGTCGTAATGTTTGCCTTCGATAGTCTTCCTAGCAAGTGTCCATCAATTTAAAACCGAACAATGCGTAACACCTGGCAGCTTGAGTGCGGGAGTCATTCTTCCTGATGCCATACTTAGTACATCCAACATAATTAGGTTCATCACCCTATGCAGGGGGCCAATGGTACTCTTGACAGGTGGCTGGTTAGTTTATCTTAAACGATCGCTTATGATTACGGGCTCTGGTAGTCGGCCGTTGCTCTAATGATTAATTATGTCATGCATCTTCCTCCCTCTTGCCAATAGTTTGAAACATTTCATATACGTTCAAACAGTATTTTTGTTAAATCAATTCATTTGGCAACTAATTTTTATAGTAACTCTGTTCGATCCCAGTGGATATTACAGCATCAGTAAAGTTCATGAGTTTGCCTCGTACGTGAATTAGGTGTGAAGAAAATTTGTGTATCGTGTTTGTCTGACTAGAATGTAAACAGATATACCAATATATTCAATCTGAAGTGTAATTAATTTCAAACGTCAGTCCTGTAGACCGTTCATTGAGAAAGGAGAAATGGTTATTTATGGTAAAAGCAACAGTTACATACTGGTATGAAGACTGAACACATTATTGTACTTTCTTCCTGTCATTTGTTGTTCAATACACAATTTAAAAAGTAGGAGATAAGACTGTATCTCGGCTTATACTTATGTCTCTGAAAATTTCAAACAGCTTGCGCCAATGTACACGGTCGAATGCCTTTTATTAGTTGCCAAAGCTTAGAAAATGATTTTTCTTAAGTCTTGCATCCATTATCAAGTACAGTGAAAGAAGTTTCTCTTCTGGTACCTTTACCTTTCTTGATCCAAAGCCCTTAACAAAATCTTAATTTTATTTTGCCTCCTTGTCTTGGGTTATAACCAGCTGAGTACTCGGTATTAACACGTGTATGTGTTTATTCCAGCCTTCTATTAATCTATCTCCTCCTTCCCCTCACTCTGTCCATCAGTTTCTCCCCTCTCTGTTCACCTCCCCTCTCTGTCCATCTACTCCTCCCTAAGTCAATCTACTCATCTCCTATATGTCCGTCTTCTCCTTCCCCTCTTACTGTCTATCTCCTCCTCCTCTCTCTGCGCGTCTCCTCTCCTTTGTCTGTCCACCTACTTCAGTCCCTGAACATTTTCTCCTGTCCCTCTCTCTCTGTCCATCCTATCTCTTCCTCCCCAGTGTTTTTGGCCATAGTTCACTTGTATCTCCAGTGAATTTAACCCTGCAGTTTCGTTTTCACGCATCTCCATTCTTATGATGTCTTATCGCCTTACATGCTTATCACGCAAATATACAATTTTGTATGTACACTCACAGGCATGTGTCTGCGAAGAGCATTGCGAATAAAATTATTAGAAAAACAGCAAAAAAATTAAACGTCTTGCACGATGCGTCAGTTTTTCACGCGTAACTGCGCTTCTGACGAAAGATCTCTTGAACTATGTGCCGTACAGTGATGTAATTTTGAGGGCACGTTCAGTGCTATATGTGAATACTGTCTGAAATATGCGCCACGATTATATTTAGTAGTAAACAAGCGAAAAACTAAAACACGACTGATGGGACAGTTTTATGGTTTGATAATCGAAAATGGAGCAAGCCACAAACTTTTTTCCGTTGCGGGGATTGCCACCAAGAAAAATATTTGTAAATGTTTGAAATTGTGTGTATAGTTTTTTCAATGTCACTAAGTACTCTCATTCCCAAATGCTTGGTCTAGAAAACCTTTATAGTCGAGAGTCGTGCGCTACACATCTTTCTCACCTGTACCTCCACGCCTACATCTACATCTACATCTACATCCATACTCTGCAAGCGGAGGGTACCCTGAGTACCTCTATCGGTTCTCCCTTCTATTCCAGTCTCGTATTGTTCGTGGAAAGAAGGACTGTCGGTATGCTTCTGTGTGGGCTCTAGTCTCTCTGATTTTATCCTCATGTTCTCCTCGCGAGATATACGTAGGAGGGAGCAATATATTGCTTAACTCCTCGGTGAAGGTATGTTCTCGAAACTTTAACAAAAGCCCGTACCGAGCTACTGAGCGTCTCTCCTGCAGAGTCTTCCACTGGAGTTTATCTATCATCTCCGTAACGCTTTCGCGATTACTAAATGATCCTGTAACGAAGCGCGCTGCTCTCCGTTGGATCTTCTTTATCTCTTCTATCAACCCTATCTGGTACGGATCCCACACTGCTGAGCAGTATTCAAGCAGTGGGCGAACAAGCGTGCTGTAACCTACTTCCTTTGTTTTCGGATTGCATTTCCTTAGGATTCTTTCAATGAATCTCAGTCTGGCATCTGCTTTACCGACGATCAACTTTATATGATCATTCCATTTTAAATCACTCCTAATGCGTACTCCCAGACAGTTTATGGAATTAACTGCTTCCAGTTGCTGACCTGCTATTTTGTAGCTAAATGATAAGGGATCTATCTTTCTATGCATTCGCAGCACATTACACTTGTCTACATTGAGATTCAATTGCCATTCCCTGCACCATGCGTCAATTCGCTGCAGATCCACCTGCATTTCAGTACAATTTTCCATGGTTACAACCTCTCGATACACCACAGCATCATCTGCAAAAAGCCTCAGTGAACTTCCGATGTCATCCACAAGGTCATTTATGTATATTGTGAATAGCAACGGTCCTATGACACTCCCCTGCGGCACACCTGGAATCACTCTTACTTCGGAAGACTTCTCTCCATTGAGAATGACATGCTGCGTTCTGTTATCTAGAAACTCTTCAACTCAATCACGCAATTGGTCTGATAGTCCATATGCTCTTACTTTGTTCATTAAACGACTGTGGGGAACTGTATCGAACGCCTTGTGGAAGTCAAGAAACACGGCATCTACCTGTGAACCCTTGTCTATGGCCCTACGGTAGGCAATTGGTTCCCACTCCCACAGCGATTCTTTCCAGAGTGTGATATGCGGACCAAGTTTAGTTGAAATCAGTGCAGAGGTTTAGGACAATGTGTAGATGTACATAGGTGCATACATACATAGATGTGAGATACACTAAGGTGACAAAAGTCTTGGGATAATGATATTCACATATATAGATTGCGGTAGCATCGCGTACACGAGGCATAAAGGGGCAGTGTACTGCCGGAGCTGCCATTTGCATTCAGGTGATTCCTGTGAAAAGGTTTCGGATGTGACTGTGAACGCACGACGAGAATTAACGAAGTGAAATGTTAGTTGGAGTTAGACGCTTCCCATATCCGAAATCATCAGGGAATTCAGTAATCCGAGATCCACAGTGTCAGGTGTCTACCGAGAATACCACATTTCAGGCATTTCCTCTCACCATGGACAACTGAGTGGCCAACGGCCTTCACTTAACGACCGAGAACAGCGGAGTTTGTGTAAAGTTGTCAGTGCTAACAGACAAACAATACTGGGTGAAATAACAGCACAAATCAATGTTGTATTCTAGACGACTGGAAAACCGTGGTCTGATGAGTACCGATTTTTACTGGAAAGAGCTGATGACAGGGTTCGAGTGTGGCGCAGACACAAGGAAGACATTTACTCAAGATGCCAACAAGCACTGTGCAAGGTGGCGGTAACTCCATAGTAACGTGGACTGTGTCAACATGGAACGGTCTCAGTCCGCTGGTCCAAGTGAACCGATCACTGACTGGAAATACCCATATATGACTACCTGGAGACACTCTGCCGTCACTAATGGACTTCATATCGCCAAACAAGGATGGAATTTTTATGGATGACAATGCACCGTGTCACCAGGCCATAACTGCTCGCGATTGGTTTGAAAAACATTCTGGACAATTCGCGCAAATGATTTGGCCACCCAGATCGCCTGACATGAACCCTGTCGAATATTTATGAGACACAATCGAGAGGTCAGTTTGTGCACAAAATTTTGCACCTGCAACACATTCGCATTTATGTATTTCTATAGAAGCAGCACGGATCAGTATTTCTGCAGCGGGCTTGCAACGGCTTGTTGAATCTAGGCCACTTCCTTTGACGGATAGGTGGTTCTTCTTTCGACAAAGTAAGTGATATGTGTATCAAGTATAGTTGAAATCGGTCCAGTGTAACGTATCTGACTACAGTTAGTACAAATAAATAGTAAATTAAAACATCGTGTCTGATACGGCACTATTATTACATGAACAGCCCAAATGGTGCAAGCGATAATCTTTTTACCTTAAATCATCTCTGTGAAGGTTATCAGCAAAGTATCGTAAAGGTTTTGAAGTAAATCTAAAGTTTGTTGCAAGTCACTAAATGCTCTCGTCCTCAAATATTGCATTCTGAATTTCTGGGTATTCGCGTGGCGCCGGCTACATTTCTTTTCTTCTCGCGTCGCCATCCCCCCCCCCCCCCCCCCTTCCTACTTTGGCAGATAGGTGGTTCTTCTTTCGACAAAGTAAGTGATATATCAAGTATGGCTGAAATCGGTCCAGTGGTTTAAGAGGAGATGTGGGACGTGGTGTATGCATACATACGTACATACTTGCATTGTTATAATATTTATGGAATGTCAGCAACTTCATTGTACGAGGATGAGTTGTTAAGTCAACTGTGCGGTAATTTCTGTACGGATAAAGTATAATTTTTACCACAATTTTTTATTTGGTCTCGGCAAAACGAAACCGACTCGGAAAATATTTCATACAGCCGAAGTTAGGCAACTCATCTTACAACCGGTCCCCGAGGCAGGTGATGTGACTTGGGTCGGGTTAAAATGCATAAAATATTATCCGGGACAATATTGTTTTCTCTATTCTGCATAATGCAGAACTCCGTTTCGTGTCAATACCAAGTAAAGGATAATTTCAGGAACATTTCTGATACAAAGAATTTTAATACTGAATGAGTATTTCACTCAGACTAAAAACTTTAGGAATGTTGCCATGAAATACGGCGAGCTATATTTGAAAGGACAAATGTTTTGAAAATCTGCGACAAAGTATAGCTAGAGCGAAACGGCGAAGGATTTTTAAAAAAGGTGCCGTTGTATGCAATAAAATATTCATTGCGTTGTTACCAAACAGAAATACAAGTACGGACACAGACGAGGACGTAACACAGTTATTCCAGTTGCAGAATTCCGATCTGTTAAGAGCGGCTAATGGCAAAAAAATGTGATTAACGGGACTCCACGAGCTCGAATTCGATTCTGCCGAATTCTATTCGCTTGATTTCGTTAGATAATTCGCGTTCGGACGTGGAACGAGAGAAAACAAAAGCGCAGCGCGGCGGCGGCGACCTGACGCTGCGCTGGCGAGCGAGACTTTTTGCCGGTCGTTCTCCGCGTCGGCTGCTGGCGGGCACGTTGCGTCTACGCTGACGGCTTTTCTGCACGGAGAACTCCGCCGAATCTTCGGATCCGGGCGCCGCGTGATGTATTGACACGAAGGTTTCCTCGAGGAAACGGCTAGGTTATTGGTTTATCGGTATCGAAGTTAGCGCAGCCTCCCTCGCCCGCCGTTCGCCTGGGGCACTTGCCAGACGCCCGTAAGGCCTGCAAGCGCTGCGCAGACTTTCCGCCGGTGGACACCTCAGAGAGGAATTGACCATTAAGCGCCCCAGAAGCTGTTACGTGTCCTCGCCGGAAATTTAAGGTATTTTAAATATTAGCCCTGAAGGAATTGATGGCTACGTTTATAGCCTACGAAAGAACCAGAAAGCCTGAAAGCACCAGAGGTTGTACAGAGTTTCAGAGAGAGCATAAGGGAACAACTGACAGGAATGGGGGAAAGAAATACAGTAGAAGAAGAATGAGTAACTTTGAGGGATAAAATAGTGAAGGCAGCAGAGGATCAAATAGGTAAAAAAGGAGGGCCAGTAGAAACCCTTGGGTAACAGAAGAAGTATTGAATTTAATTGATGAAAGGAGAAAATATAAAAATGCAGTAAATGAAGCAGGCAAAAAGGAATACAAACGTCTCAAAAATGAGATCGACAGGAAGTGCAAAATGGCTAAGCAGGGATGACTAGAGGACACATGTAAGGATGTAGAGGCTTATATCACTAGGGGTAAGATAGATGCTGCGTATAGGAAAATTAGAGAGACCTTTGGAGAAAAGAGAAACACTTGTATGAATATCAAGATCTCAGATGGAAACCCAGTTCTAAGCAAAGAAGGGAAAGCAGAAAGGTGGAAGGAGTATATAGAGGGTCTATACAAGGGCGATGTACTTGAGAACAATATTAAAGAAATGGAAGAGGATGTAGATGAAGATGAAATGGGAGATATGATACTACGTGAAGAGTTTGACAGAGCACTGAAAGACCTGAGTCGAAACAAGGCCCCGGAGTAGACAACATTCCATTAAAACTACTGACAGCTTTGGGAGAGCCAGTCCTGACAAAACTCTACCATCTGGTGAGCAAGATGTATGAGAGAGGCGAAATACCCTCAGACTTCAAGAAGAATATAATAATTCCAATACCAAAGAAAGCAGGTGTTGACAGATGTGAAAAATACCGAACTATCAGTTTAGTAAGTCACAGCTGCAAAATACTAACGCGAATTCTTTACAGACGAATGGAAAAACTGGTGGAAGCCGACCTCGGGGAAGATCAGTTTGGATTCCGTAGAAATGTTGGAACACGTGAGACAATACTGACCCTACGACTTACCTTAGAAGAAAGATTAAGGAAAGGCAAACCTACGTTTCTAGCATTTGTAGACTTAGAGAAAGCTTTTGACAATGTTGATTGGAATACTCTGTTTCAAATTCTGAAGGTGGCAGGGGTAAAATACAGGGAGCGAAAGGCTATTTACAATTTGTACAGAAAGCAGATGGTAGTTATAAGAGTGGAGGGGTATGAAAGGGAAGCAGTGGTTGAGAAGGGAGTGAGACAGGGTTGTAGCCTATCCCCGATGTTATTCAATCTGTATATTGAGCAAGCAATAAAGGAAACAAAAGAAAAGTTCGGAGTAGGAATTAAAATGCATGGAGAAGAAATAAACACTTTGAGGTTCGCCGATGACATTGTAATTCTGTCAGAGACAGCAAAGGACTTGGAAGAGCAGTAGAACGGAATGGACAGTGTCTTGAAGGGAGGGTATAAGATGAACATCAACAAAAGCAAAACGAGGATAATGGAATGTAGTCTAATTAAGTCGGGTGATGCTGAGGGAATTAGATTAGGAAATGAGACACTTAAAGTAGTAAAGGAGTTTTGCTATTTGGGGAGCAAAATAACTGATGATGGTCGAAGTAGAGAGGATATAAAATGTAGACTGGCAATGGCAAGGAAAGCGTTTCTGAAGAAGAAAAATTTGTTATCATCGAGTGTAGATTTAAGTGTCAGGAAGTCATTTCTGAAAGTATTTGTATGGAGTGTAGCCATGTATGGAAGTAAAGCGTGGACGATAAATAGTTTAGACAAGAAGAGAATAGAAGCTTCCGAAATGAGGTGCTACAGAAGAATGCTGAAGATTAGATGGGTAGATCACATAACTAATGAGGAGGTATTGAATAGAATTGGGGAGAAGAGGAGCTTGTGACACAACTTGACTAGAAGAAGGGATCGGTTGGTAGGACATGTTCTGAGACATGGAGGGATCACCAATTTAGTATTGGAGGGCAGCGTGGAGGGTAAAATTCGTAGAGGGAGACCGAGAGATTAATACTCTAGGCAGATTCAGAAGGATTTAGGCTGCAGTAGGTACTGGGAGATGAAGAAGCTTGCACAGGATAGAGTAGCATGGAGAGCTGCATCAAACCAGTCTCAGGACTGAAGACCACAACAACAACAACAACGAAAGATTTATTACTATAGTATCAGGCAAGATATTGTGAACAATACTGCAAAAAATATGGTCATTCGGGGAAATATGTTGTAACTTAATCCCTTGTCTGCTTCTCTTTATCTGAGTGAATCTTCCTAAAACTGTACACCAAAACTTCACAAAAATAATTACCAAACAAACTAATTCCTAACTTAAACTCATGTACTGTGCAAAAACTTGGTTATATCGAATTATACACTGAAGAGCCAAAGAAACTGGTACACCTGACTAATATCGTGTAGGGTACCCGCGACCATGTAAAAGTGACGCAACACGACGTGGGATGGACTCGACTAAATATCTGTAGTAGGGCTGGAGGGACTTGACACCATGAATCCTGCAGGGCTGTCTACAAATCCGTAAGAGTACGACGGGTGGAGGTCTCTTCTGAACAGCAAGTTGCAAGGCATACCAGATATCCTCAATAACGTTCATGGCTGGAGAGTTTGCTGGCTAGTGGAAGTGCTGAAACTCAGAATAGTATTCCTGGAGCCACTTTGTAGCTATTCTGGACGTGTGGGGTGTCGCACTGTCCTGCTGGAATTGCCCAAGTCCGTCGGAATGCACAATGGACATGAATGGTTCAATATATGAGGTCATCAGTCCCCTAGACTTAGAACTACTTAAACCTAACCATCCTACACACATCAATTCCCGATGCAGGATTCGAACCTGCGATCGCAGCAGCCGCGTGGTTCCGGACTGAAGCGCCTAGAACCGCACGGTCACTGCGGCCGGCGGGCATGAATGGATGCAGGTGATTGAAGAGGATGCTTACGTACGTATCGCCTGTCAGAGTCGTATGTAGACGTATCCGGGGCACCACTGCAAGTGCACACGCCCCACACCATTACAGAGCCTCCAACAGCTTGAACAGTCCTATGTTGACATGCAGGGTCCATGGATTAATGAGATTGTCTCCATACTCGTATGCGTCCATCCACTCGACACAAATTGAAACGAGACTCGTCCGACCAGGCAACGTGTTTCCAGTCATTAACAGTCCAATGTCTTCATTTTAGCAACGAGTTTTGGAAAGTACACTTCTGTACTACAGGCAGGAAATGTGAGCGCGAAGGGAGAATGATAGATAGGACTAACATACCTTTGTAGAAGTCCATTTTTGTTTCGCCAATTTCTGAGATTCAATTTAGTATATTTGTGGCATGACTGTCACACCTCGTTGTCCGATTTTGACACGATCACGCTATAATTACGCCGCCCTCTCAAGCAGTACTTGAAGAATGCAAGTTTTGCTCAGGCAGTAGCGTAATATATAATCTGAACAGTTACATTCAAATCATTTGGCTATGCAACTTGAATGCTCTGTTATCTATATTACATGTATTACGTGTATCCTACTTTTGCGAGCTCCACAAATATGATAGTCTCCTTCAGTTTTGCTTCCTTCACAATTCAAATAAGACGTTGGTCTCAAAGCGTTCAGAGACGTTTTAGCTTGGTATAGCACTATTTTCAGGACAGTTCTCTGTATTAGTAATAAAATGTTCACTTGATTAGGTTAAATAAAAGTTTTGTATTCTCGATCTGACTTACAAATTTTGATATACCACATGTCCTACAACTTTCCGATGGTTAGGCTTCCGTCAAATATAACCAGTGGCATTTCTAGAATGCTTGCCTCATTGTAATGATTTTCCGTTGTGTGCCGGGGATTACCGAGTGTCAAACACTCACAGGTTGTTATGGCAGGAGTACTTGGTGTACAAAATACTGAGCCACATTTCGACTTCTTACAGGTCTGTTAATCGTATCACTGTTCAGCTTATTTGAATCATATGTCCCACGTAGGTGTTATGTCATCCTGCACTGTACCGAGCGAGGTGGTGCAGTGGTTAACAAACTGGACACGAATTCTGGAGGACGACATTTCAAACCCACGTCCGGCCAACCTGATTTAGGTTCCCCTAAGTCGCTTCAGGCAAATGCTGGGATGGTTCCTATGAAAGGTCACTGCCGACTTTCTTCCCCATCCTGCCCTAATCAGATAGGAGCGATGACCTCGCTGTTTGGTCCCCTCACCCAAATCAACCAACCAATCAACCAACCAACCAACCTTGCACGCTGTGTGGTTCATTAGTGGATATAGGAGCGAGGAAAAAATACCGTTCATGAACAGAGAGTTCAGATATTAACTTATTTTACTTCTAATGTCAAATAGAACGAACAGTACATTTGCAAACAGCAGATTTGAATGTAGAAATATATTCAGATTCATAAATACAGTTTATAAATTAATTAACTATAAATTAATTCTAGGCGCGCGCCGATCGCGTATTTTTTGGTATGTGCGTGCTCCGCAGCTCAGTCGGCATCCATCCGTGACAGTGCGAACGTCTCTGTGCGTCTGGTTTTTTTCGATATTCGAATTTAAATGTGCGCTCCAGTCGAAAATCCTGACAGTTGTGAGGTGCGGTCTGTGACACGGTTCTTGGTGGCAAAAAACCTAAAACATACAGAAATTTACCGTGAACTGTGCGAAGTGTACGGAAACAACGTAATGAGTGAATGTTCCGTCCGGAAATGGTGCATTCGGTTTAAAAATGGCTGAACCAACGTTCATGATAAAGATAAGAGTGGACGCCCGAGCATTGTGACTGACTATCGTGTCGCTAAAGTTGATGAAAAGATTCGTGAACACCGTCGCTTCACAATGACGGAGCTTTCGTTTTCTTTTCCAGAAGTTTCACGGACTTTGTTGTTTGAAATTGTCACTCAAAAAAAAAAAAAAAAAAATGATTCAAATGGCTCTGAGCACTATCGGACTTCTGAGGTCATCAGTCCCCTAGAACTTAGAACTACTTAATCCTAACTAACCTAAGGACATCACACACATCCATGCCCGAGGCAGGATTCGAACTTGCGACCGTAGCAGTCACGCGGTTCCACACTGTAGCGCCTAGAACCACTCGGCCACGCCGGCCGGCAATTGTCACTCAAAAGCTGGGCTACCACAAATTTTGTGCACGATGGGGGGCAAAAATTATTACAGAACACCAGTAAGAACAGCGAATGCGGGCGTTGACATTTCTGGAGGCCTACCACAAACATGGTGATTCATTACTAGGACTAATCGTAACCGGTGACGAGACTTGGTTGAAACACGTCAACTGCGAGGCAAAATCACAGTCCATGGAGTGGGGCCACACAAGGTACCCCCAAAAACCAATAAAATGTTTGCAAACCTTGTCAGCAAGGATTGTCACGGCGACAGTGTTTTGGGATAGGCAAGATGTGCTTCTTATTGATTTTCACGTACGTGGAGCAACTATAAATTCTGCCCGGTACTGTCAAATTTTGCACAGTCTTAGAAGACGTCCAAAATTTTGTTTTTGCACGACAATGCCTGACCTCACACGGCAAACCGCACTAAAGAACCCCTTAATTCATTCAAATGGGAAGTTTTCCCTCATTCACCCTACAGCATCGATCTTGCACCAAGCTACATCCACTTGTTTCCCAAGATGAAGAACTGGCTTGCAACGCAGCGCTTTGACGACGACGCAGAACTCACTGGATGAAGTCTAAGGCGGCAGAATTTTACGACGAAGGTCTTTCAAAGCTTGTCCACCGCTATGATAAGTGCCTCTATGTGTCTGGTGACTATGTGGAAAAGTAGTATGTCAGTCGCTCTTTCAGATGTATACAATAAAATGTATTTATTGTACTTCTTTTTTTTATGCCAAAACGTTGCCTACTTTCTGAACAGCCCTCGTAAATAAATAAGTAAATAAATAAAATAATATAAACTAATTATAAATATAGTTTATAAATCTGTCACTCTTCGATACAACGTCTATTCAAAAGATGTCGAGCCCTGGCCACTACGAAAATCTGTAAATTTTGTTCAGCTGGCAAACAATGCATGAATGTTCGAAGTACACCCACCGCTGGAGCTCCAGAAAGCTGATGCTTGCGTCACGTTGGTAGCGGCTTACGTTAGTCGTTCGTTCCAGTGCCATCGTGCCGCAGTAGCGGCTATAGGAAACGCGGCGCCGTAACTGACGGCGCGCATATTTGGGAGTGTGGCCGATCGGATAGCGGCCGTTACCGCAGCAGCAACATTTTTCATACTTTGTGATTCATTTATACAGGCACTAAATCAGCTTCCTTTATGATAGGCAGCAGAATTCAAGTTTTTTTTCTGTTTATAGCTAACAGGTCACTTTCACTCTCCTGGAAAATAATGTGAATTTTCCACACAGCTTTTTTTTTTTTTTTGCTAACATTCTAAGAGAGCGTGATTTAAATCCCCACTGACCAAACTTATTTAGACTATCCATGGTGACCCTCAGATGATTAAAGCAAATGATAGTTGACATCTTCAACATTTTTGGTCCTGTCTTCCTCAGTTGCGCGTAATATTATGGTATATTGATAATTTTTACTTATGTACCGTCTCACAGCAACTGTATAAAACACAATTTTAGTGCCATACGCGTTTCGCCTTTATTTTCTGCAAGGCATCATCAGTTGCAGGTTGCGTGGACAATTTCTTACATATTACGCTCCTGTTGCATTTTTGGTGTTGTTCTTCTTCTTATGAATGCCAATTTGCGGTTTTTTTCCCACATACCACAGCACTATCAACTGAACGCTTGTATCAATGCCTAAATATGGGGATCCCATGGGCAGTCCATCACTTTGTGAATAATATTCTTTCTCAAACTGAAAGTAGTTTTGTTCAGTTGTCAGTCTGAGCATATCTGTTACCTCTTTTATTGCATCTGTAGTGAGGTTTCTGTTGGATGAGAGATTTTGTTCTATGATTTGTATTGTTTCTGTGATAGGGGTGGAGGTTTACATATTTCCTATATCGAATGAAATCGGTGATGCTGTGTGTGGTACCTGTATGTTCTGTATGTTTTCTATTAGGTTTCCTGTGTTTATCACAGTTCTGTTGTTTGCTAATTTATAGTGTTTTGTAATTAACTTTTGGAGGTGTTTGGCTAGGTGGTATGTTGGGGCTTTCTTGAGGTTGATAACAGCTCTCATTGGCATTCCGTCTTTATGCACTTTCGGTTGACTGCGGAGTGTTGGTGCTTGTGGGTTTTTCTGTGTTACGTAGTATTTCTGTTTGTCTGTGAGTTTGTGTTCAATGTTTTTTCAGTGTTCGTTTCACATTTGCCTGGAATCATGTAGTTGGAACTGACATCAGTTTTTGTATGGCATTGGTGTTTACGTATTCCTTGGCTTTTGTGATGTATTGCTCTTCATCCATGAGTACTGTTACATTTTCCTTCTCTGCTCTTGTTACTAATATGTTATTGTTTGTTAACTTTTGTTTTAACCTTTCCATAGTGGCTGCTTCTGTTTGGTTGTTCTTAGTGTGTGGCTGTTGTGTTTGTTTTATTATTTCTTGAAGTTGATAACAGCTCTCATTGGCATTCCGTCTTTATGTACTTTCGGTTGACTGCGGAGTGTTGGTTCAGCGTTCAGTTCATAGTGCTGTGGTATGTGGGAAAAAAACCGCAAATTGGCATTCATAAGAAGAAGAACAACACCAAAAATGCAACAGGAGCGTAATATGTAAGAAATTGTCCACGCAACCTGCCACTGATGATGCCTTGCAGAAAATAAAGGCGAAACGCGTATGGCACTAAAATTGTGTTTTATTCAGTTGCTGTCAGACGGTCCATAAGTAAAAATTATCAGTATACCGCAAATGATAGTTCCTGAAATGGGTGCGGCCGATGTCATTCTTCTTTCCTCCCTGTCCTAAACTTGAGCGTCGCCTTTATTGACCGCTTTGTGGACCCGTTCTTTATCTGCAACATTCATTTAGTTTTTGTTTTCAGAAAGAGAGTAAAGGAAACTGCTCACTGTACAACTGTCTCGGAACTGCGTATCGCAACTGTTTGTTTAGAAATATTTTCATGACAGAAGACAGAGCAATAAGACGATAAGATTGTGTCATCAACATTTTCGTGAGCTTCTGCCATTTGAGAATTGGATCACTGTGTATAACCATGAATTCTCTATGCGCTGTAAGGACCGTGAGCCATGAATTTCCTATGTATGGAAGTAACACGATAAATCTACAGACAGTTACGGTCGCCATTCGTACGAGCCTTGTATCACCTCCAGCCATAAGCACCGCCCCTAAAAATAAAGAATAGCTTCGCCTCAGTTGAACGCAACACAACTTTGCATACAGCAGCGATTTCGCTCGTTTTGTTCGATCTACAAAAAACTGATGCCTCGATCGCCTCCCATTCATTTCCAACGCCCCGATTTTTCTGCTCTCCGATGTGTGAGACTCGCTATCATTCTTTCTAGTTGCCAGCGATGTTAAACGGTAGAAAAGAAAATTGCTATTTGTTTCTGCGACGTAACTTTCAAAGTTTCTTCGATTACAAATGTGTCGCAGAATGTCAGCGAAACGGGAGAAGAAATCGGTCTCGCCGGAAGAAAGATGTCCTTGCTATTAACAATTATGAGCTGAAAATACGATAAACGGCGTTTCAGACTGGGGTATTTCATTTCTTCGTGCGTCAAAATTTGTACAGTTCTTAATTATGAATATTCTTCCTTCTATACTAAATTGTAGCCTATCGGAAAATCCCCTGCCATGTTGACGATAAGGAGCCGGTGAATACACAGTGAAAATTAAGTTTCTGTGATATTTCTACAGGGCAGGCAATATGTAATTGGCCCAGAAAATAACTCATACACCTTAAGATAGGCAAACCAAATTCCATCATCTGACCTGAATGCAGACAAAGTAAATATAATTTTCATTTCTATTACTCTTTATACTTTTTACATTTTAAAGGTGTACACCTAACGCGTTTCGGCCACAGCTTTAATCAGAATCAGATTTAAAAAATCTATACATTGTTTGGTGTCGTCCAGATATCGCGGTTCCGCGCGAATCAGTACCACAGATATTACCGAATGCTCGCTGCAGTCCACAACAACCAATTGGATTCTCTCGGAGAACACGTCTCCTTCTCAGCGTAACATTGCCCTCGCACTGAGGTCAAAATAGTGTGAAGCATTCAAGAGCTCACCCCAGTTCATCTGAGGGAGTCAACATCATAGCATAGGACCGATGAGTTGTTAAACTTTCTGACAAACTTTGCTTCGGTAAAGGTTGAACGTGGCACCTCGAAAGAACAGTTTCTTAATTAGTGCATCAAGTGATGGTTTGCTAGTCAAAGACAGTTGAAAATCATCCAGTACTCGTGTGACAAAGAAGATCTTTTAGACATATATGCAATAAAGTGAACTGATAATCTGTGTGGTCTAGTTTGAGGAGCCTTGTCCCAGAACTATCAAAGAAACCACAGTTATTGCCGAACGAAAATAGTTTCCTATGGTCACAACGCACTGTATCTTGCCAGTTCACATGTACTTTTGTACCATAACTAGTAGGTTGGGTTGCCTGTGTTAAGGTGCACGCATTATTTCCTGGGCCAGACTTATTTGGTAATAAAAGCAACACTACTTAATAATATGTGCATCATATTCCTTTGGTCCTTGATCAGACCCTAGAAGTGATGTGCAGCAAAGAAAGTTCCTGAATTTACATTTAGTCTCTTTTTATTCTCATATTATTTAAAATCTCTCAGAAGGGGCTCTTTTTTCATCCTCAGATACAACGTTTCCAGTCTGTTTGGGATTTTCTGCCTAGGCAATGCCCATATGTCAGTTTCCACCCTTAAAATATTTCTCTTTGATGGTGTTATTCCTTGTTCTTTCAATCTTTCCTTTAAGGGCTGCAGTCTATTTTACTTTCTAAATTCCAGTTTTATTACAAGGTCCGCGGAATTCCACAACTTCTCAGCTTAATCTGCCTCGTTTCATCCTTTTACTACCCATACAGAATTTCATAAATTTAATTTTTATCAGTTAAAAGGAGACAGACGTATTTGTAACAACAAATAAATGTTGAGGCATGGGGCACTGACTCGTCTCGTTATTGTTCAACAATGTCTCCCTTCATTGCTTATTACTTATTCGACGCGTTCGTAGATAATCCTCTGAGTGTGGTATTATTGCAGACATAGCACTTACAAATGTCACCCTCGTGAACAATTCTGTAGATATAAGTTTGAAACTGTGCAGTCCTGAGCTAGTGGTTCAGATCAATGCGCATGTTGTAAATAATTTGGAGTGGCAACTTTTTGCTAGGTCACCACTAGCGATATTATGTTAGTGTAGGCAACATAAATTTCGGAACTGCAATTGAAAATCTATATCTTAGTGAGAAAATAAAATATCTCCCAAACCCAAGCTATTACTGTGCCGCCGGCCGATGTGACCGGGCGGTTCTAGGCGCTTCAGTCTGGAACTGCGCGAACGCTGCGGTCCCAGATTCGAATCCTGCCTCGGGCATGGATGTGTGTGATGTCC
This sequence comes from Schistocerca serialis cubense, assembly GCF_023864345.2. Lineage (NCBI taxonomy): Eukaryota > Metazoa > Arthropoda > Insecta > Orthoptera > Acrididae > Schistocerca > Schistocerca serialis. Next base: position 652,249,584 of record NC_064642.1, read on the forward strand.
TTAGGTTAGTTAGGTTTAAGTAGTTCTCAGTTCTAGGGGACTGATGACCGCAGATGTTAAGTCCCATAGTGCTCAGAGCCATTTGAAACCATTTATTACTGTGCCGCATCTACCGTTGTTCGAATTCGTTGTAGATAGCTACAGAAAGATAGTGTGAAGTGAGTCGGTGAAGTGTTGCGGGAAAACTTCAATAGCAAAATTTCTTCAAGAGGGTGTTAAGACTCTGAAAACAAACTTGTAGCGGGAACACAGTGGTCAACAAATACTCGACGAATAGTAGTAGCGAAGCTTCAGCAACAGGTTCCGGAGCGTTACATGAATGATGTTACGTAGTTTCGTTGCTTAATAAGGTAATGCCATACGAAACATGTTTGGTCGCCTAACGATGAGATTACATAAGTACTATATCGTACTTCAAATTCCTATGATTTTTATTCTTTGTGTTGCATTAAAGAACTATAGATATTAATTTCACGCTGGAACTAATTAGAAAAAAGCAAAATTTATTGCAATATTTTTCACAGACATGTAGCTACTATGTTGCGGTTAATCTGTGTGTGCTAGAGTGGAGTAACAATTAGTTTAAAATGACAAAATGTAACAAAATCTGGACAGCTTCTCTAAAGCTAATTTTGTAGGTATCCGTCTCGGTTTGCAACTGAGTTCTCATTTAGTATGGATGGCTCCCCTTCATTCACCTTTCCTACCGTGCCTCCTGAGAAAAAACATATTTTATTTACAGCATCTGTTGATGCTACAGTGAGATATTGGAGAATGTCGTACAGAATACTCAGAGTTTGCCAGGTCGTACACATGCTGTATGCCAACAACCACAAACATTCTTCTGCGTTATGGACTGGTTGAGGGTCTGAGGGTTAATACACCTGCACCTACACTACGTCCACTGTAGATAAATTGCCTTCTAGTCTTCAGAATAGCAGAGGTCACGCATGATAAACCTGTGGATCTGATCAGGCTCTAGCTGGATCCAGTCCCAATGATGGCACTGATATTCGTCACCAGCATTTGGTCCCAGAGGAGAAAAGAAGTAGTGACGCGAAGTTTTTGGCTTCGAGCCACCGATGTCGACCATATCCTATAATTTTTTATGTTCGTAGTAGTTGTGGTTTACGTTGTGGAAGGAGAAGTCGTGGGATTCCTCCTCATATCGCGTCTGACCTCTTTTGCCCTGCATAGTTCAGCAACACCTCGCCCCACGAACTCAACACGAAGCTGGAATGCCCTACGGAAATACTGAGCCACGCTGCCACGTTAACCTTCCGTAATTGCGATACGAAAGTGTTGGTGGTGCAGGATGTTGTGCACAAACTTACCTCCTCGATTGTGTCACATAGATGTTCGATGGAATTTATATCGGGAGATCAGGGTGGCTAAATCATTCGCTCGAAATGTCCAGAAGGTTCTTCGAACCATTCGTGAACAACTGTCTCCCTGTAGTATTGCGCTTTGTCATCCATCAAAATTCCGTCGTTGCCTGGGAACATGAAGTCCATGAATGGCTGTAAATGGTCTCCAAGTACTCGAGCATAACCATTTCCAGTCAATGATCAGTTCAATTGGACCCCACTCTATGTCAAGACAGCCCACACCTTTATGGAGTCTCAGCAGCTTGCACAATGCCTTGTTGACGATTTGAGTCCATTGCTTCGTAGGTTCTGCTCCATAGTCGTAACCTACCATGAGATCTTACAAATTGAAATTGCAACTCTTCTGACCAAGCCATGGCTTCCTAGTCTTTCATGGTCCAACCGATATGGTCACAACCGCAGAAGAGGCGCTGCAAGCGATGTCGTGCGAAATGCAGTCACGTTCGTCGTCTGATGCCATGGCCCACTAACGCCAAATTTCACCGCACTGTACTAACTCTTACATTCGTCGTACATCCGGGGGGTGAAATTGATTTCTGTGGCTATTTCGCGCATTCTTGCTTGTCTGTTAGCACTGTGAATTCTACGCAAATGCCACTGCTCTCGGTCGTTCAGTAAAGATGTAATGCCTAAAATTCGGTATTCTTGACACAAATTTTGATATTGTGGATCTCTTTCGAAATGGAATGTCGCATGCATTAGCTCCAACTACCATTCCGCGATCAAGGTCTGTTAGTTCCACTAGTGTGGGCATAACCGCATCGGAAACCTATTCACCTGGATACAAATTACAGCTCCGCTATTGCACTGCGCTTTTATATTTCGTGCTCGTGATACTATCACCATCTATATACGTAAATATCGCTATCCACGACTTCCGTCAAGTCAGTGTAGTTCTTGTCCGTAAATGCACTAAATGAAACACTACACTCTACACTTGTTCATCGTAGTTATTCACACTTCTTCAGCTTCACACTTGACTTATACTGCCCCCGTTGTTCATCTATTTTCTGTAGCAGGGCGAAAAAAATGGGTATCATTTTCATGAAACGATTTCAAGATAGGAAAGTTCTCGCCGGACAATTTCTGTTGTAATGGAGAGTGGTAACATCATAAAACCGTTAGAGGTGAATACGCTCTGTTCACAAAAACCTTGCTGTTCACAGGTGATGGATTGCCAGTACTTCAGACGTGCAGACGTAGCCTGCCCCCGTCTAACAACGCTCAATCCTGCCCACCACTGTGACGAAACGTTTGAGATTTGGAAGCGGAAAGAAAACAGATCCGCGGGAGAGTTTTTCACGTCCATCATATGAAACACGCCACACGGGAAAAAAAAAATATGAATCGTTTTGTACACGATTGGCTTAGCGAATTTAGGCTGCATTAGAAGTGAAAGAAGGAAGAGGATGAAGAGGAGTGAATTAACAGATACGGTTGATGGTCAATCTACTAATATTACTGGCTTAGATTAACATTATCTGTACCTCCCACTCAGACTGTGTACCGTAATTTCGAACCCAAGAAACAGGGTGAGGGCATGAAGGATAATCACAATTTAATAAGAATTAAAACGTGTACATTAAAACATGTTGATGTTGAACTGAGACAGTGCAGAGGAAGATCAAGCTTGGAGATGAATGGAGGGAGTGAACTGTAAGAATACTACGTAATAAAAAGATACTAGTTAAGAAAATTTATAAAAGCTGAGTGTCGGTCAGAGCTCACGGAGACCACAGACACCACCGAGACGATTCCAGACACTGCCGCTGCAAACTGACTCCTCACGAAGACATTTCCGATACCAGGCCTGAGCGGCAGTGACTTAACATGTACAGTGCACAACCTGGTTTGAAATTACTAATAAAATACTTCGGATGAATGATGACGTTACGTTATTTAATCGTAAATTATTCGTATGAGAGCTGCTAAGCTTGCCCCTGTTATCATAACTGTCTACCTGGTAGTTTTTTAGGGTTTGGCGTCAGTATATCAGAAAACGTGTTACACTGTATTTATTGATCTACACGTTAATGTGACCACCTGTCAGAAGCCCGAATAACCACCTTCTGCAGCGCAGACCGCTCCGGGACGTGGGAGAAGAGAGTCAGTGCGGTTCTGGATGGATGTGAAGCCGTTCCGACTCCAGTGTCGTGGGAGCTGCGTTAAGTTTCTCGGCTGATGACCCACGGCGTTAACAGCCCTATCGACGTGGTCCCAGAGACTCTCGATTGGGTTAAAACTGGAGGCGTTTGTCGGCCGGGTGGCGGGTGATAAAGTAGTCCTGGTGGACTTCGAACCGTGCACATACACTGCGATCTGTGTGGCACGTTCCATTCTAGTGCTGGTAGAAGCCATCTACCGAGGACAAAGGATACTGACACTCCGAAATTGTAGGCGTCCAAGCTGGTCCCAAATACGCTCTTTTGGGGACAGATCTGGTTATCCTCCTGGGCACAGGAGTACCTCACCATAATGCAGACGCTTCATACAGAACCGTGCCATGTGAGGACGAGCGTTGTCGTGTTGAAAAATGGCACCACGATACTGTCCCAGGACGGGTAACCCGTTGAGGACAAGTTGTGTCGCCAGAATTCCCTCGGTCCTTAGCAGCCGTTATCTAAAGTCGTACCCCATGATGGTTGGTTGGTTGTTTTAGGGGAAGGAGACCAGACAGCGAGGTCATCGGTCTCATCGGATTAGGGAAGGACGGGGAAGGAAGTCGGCCGTGCCCTTTGAAAGGAACCATCCCGGCATTTGCCTGGAGTGATTTAGGGAAATCACGCAAAACCTAAATAAGGATGGCCGAACGCGGGACTGAACCGTCGTCCTCCCGAATGCGAGTCCACAGTTTGACGCCAGGAGTGCCAACAGTGTGCATCTCAAAAAGTTTTTGACAATGGAATCTCTTCCCAGGTCGCCTCCATACTAGCCGACGATGAGACAGTGCAGACTTCAGTTCATCGCTGAACACAATTCGACGCCATTCATCAGAAGTCCATGCTCTCCTGTCATGGTACCGCTGCAAACGCAGCCGTTGTTTGTTAATAGCGGACTACTAATGGGACCGTAATTAAGTAGTCCAAATTTTGCTAGTCTCCAGCCACTGGTGCAGGATGCCACAGAATATTTTACTATTACCTGTTCTCGGATGACGGGCATAGACATGAACGGATTACGAAATGTTTGGTGCGCAATACGAAGACTCTCCCTTGTCGTCGCCAGACGTTATCGAGCGCGGTCTTGACGACTAGTAGGCCTGCATTCAGGATCCCACGCACTTCGAGATCGAATTTCTCTCACATTCGAAAACTGCAGAAATCCAAACGTACGATTCGACCTGCCGGCAAAATGTAGACCCACAAACTGTGTTAGGTGCTGGCAGAAAATCCAAAGAGATTTTGGTCGTTTGTAAAGTACGCCAGCGGCAAGACACAATCACTGCCTTCTCTGAATGATAGCAATGGAAGCACTATCGATACAGAGCTCCAGAATCAGAATTATTAAACACATCTTTTCGAAACTCCAAACAAGAAAATGTAAATATTCCCTAGTTAGAATCAAGAACAGATGCCAATATGAGTAACATAGAAGCAGATATCCTCGGAGCAGTGAAGCAGCTTAAATCACTCAATAAAAGCATGTCTTGCGGTCCATAGTTTATAACAACGGGGAACGCCTATGCAATAGCTCCATACTCAGTGCTCGTATGAATATTCCTACCGAGAGCCTGGAAAGTTGCCTACATCACGCGAATACCCAAGGAAGGAAATAGCAGGCATTAAATTACAGGCCACGTCTATAGATACTGTCGGAAGTTCCATACGGCTTCTCGTAGATGATGCTGGAAGATGCAGGAAGATCTGCAGCGGATAGGCACTTGGTGCAGAGAGTGGAAACTGACCCTTAACATAGACAAGTGTAATGTATTGCGAATACATAGAAAGAAGGATTCCTTATAGTAAGATTATATGATAGCGGAACAAAAACTGGTAGCAGTTACTTCTGTAAAATATCTGGGAGTATCCGTGCGGAACGATTTGAAGTGAAATGATCATATAAAATTAATTGCTGGTAAGGCGGGTACCAGGTTGAGATTCATTGGGATAGTCAGACAGAGATTCCGAAATCAGATACTGGATTGTAAGGCGTACCCAGGAGCAAATATAGACTCAGATCACATTATAGTAGTAATGAAGAGTAGGCTGAAGTTCATGACATTAGTCAGGAAGAATCAATACGCAAAAGAAGTGGGATACGGAAGTACTAAGGAATGACGAGATACGTTTGAAGTTCTCTAACGCTATAGATACAGCAATAAGGAATAGCGCAGTAGGCAGTACAGTTGAAGAGGAATGGACATCTCTAAAAAGGGCCATCACAGAAGTTGGGATGGAAAACATAGGTACAAAGAAGGTAGCTGCGAAGAAACCCTGCGTAACAGAAGAAATACTTCAGTTGATTGATGAAAGGAGGGAGTACAAACATGTTCCGGGAAAATCAGGAACACAGAAATACAAGTCGCTGAGGAATGAAATAAATAGGAAGTGCAGGGAAGCTAAGACGAAATGGCTGCAGGAAAAATGTGAAGACATCGAAAAAGATATGATCGTCGGAAGGACATACTCATCTTACAGGAAAGTCAAATCAACCTTTGGTGACATTAAAAGCAACGGTAGTAACATTAAGAGTGCAACGGGAATTACACTGTTAAATGCACAGGAGAGAGCAGATAGGTGGGAAGAATACACTGAAAGCCTCTATGAGGGTGAAGATTTGTCTGATGTGATAGAAGAAGAAACAGGAGTCGATTTAGAAGAGATAGGGGATCCAGTATTAGAATCGGAATTTAAAAGAGCTTTGGAGGACTTACGGTCAAATAAGGCAGAAGGGATAGATAACATTCCATCAGAATTTCTGAAAGCGTTGGGGGAAGTGGCAACAAAACGACTATTCACGTTGGTGTGTAGAATATATGAATCTGGCGACATACCATCTGACTTTCGGAAAAGCATCATCCACACAATTCCGAAGACGGCAAGAGCTGACAAGTGCGAGAATTATCGCACAATCAGCTTAACAGTTCATGCATCGAAGCTGCTTACAAGAATAATATACAGAAGAATGGAAAAGAAAATTGAGAATGAGCTCGGTGACGATCAGTTTGGCTTTAGGAAAAGTTAAGGGACGAGAGAGGCAATTTTAACGTTACGGCTAATAATGGAAGCAAGGCTAAAGAAAGATCAAGATACTTTCATAGGATTTGTCGACCTGGAAAAAGCGTTCGACAATATAAAATGGTGCAAGCTGTTCGAGATTCTGAAAAAAAGTAGGGGTAAGCTATAGGGAGAGACGGGTCATGTACAATATGTACAACAACCGAGAGGGAATAATAAGAGTGGACGATCAAGAACGAAGTGCTCGTATTAAGAAGGGTGTAAGACAAGGCTGTAGTCTTTCGCCCCTACTCTTCAATCTGTACATCGAGGAAGCAATGATAGAAATAAACGAAAGGTTCAGGAATGGAATTAAAATACAAGGTGAAAGGATATCAATGATACGATTCGCTGATGACATTGCTATCCTGAGTGAAAGTGAAGAAGCATTAAATGATCTGCTGAACGGAATGAACAGTCTAATGAGTACACAGTATGGTTTGAGAGTAAATCGGAGAAAGACGAAGGTAATGAGAAGTAGTAGAAATGAGAACAGCGAGAAACTTAACATCAGGATTGATGGTCACGAAGTCAATGAAGTTAAGGAATTCTGCTACCTAGGCAGTAAAATAACCAATGACGGACGGAGCAAGGAGGACATCAAAAGCAGACTCGCTATGGCAAAAAGGGCATTTCTGGCCAAGAGAAGTCTCCTAATATCAAATACCGGCCTTAATTTGAGGAAGAAATTTCTGAGGAAGTACGTCTGGAGTACAGCATTGTATGGTAGTGAAACATGGACTGTGGGGAAACCGGAACAGAAGAGAATCGAAACGTTTGAGATGTGGTGCTATAGACGAATGTTGAAAATTAGGTGGACTGATAAGTTAAGGAATGAGGAGGTTCTACGCAGAATCGGAGAGGAAAGGAATATGTGGAAAACACTGAGAAGGAGAAGGGACAGGATGATAGGACATCTGCTAAGACATGAGGGAATGACTTCCACGGTACTAGAGGGAGCTGTAGAGGGCAAAAACTGTAGAGGAAGACAGAGATTGGAATACGTCAAGCAAATAATTGAGGACGTAGGTTGCAAGTGCTACTCTCTTGAAAAGGTTAGCCCAGGAAAGGAATTCGTGGCGGGCCGCATCAAACCAGTCAGTAGACTGATGACCAAAAAAAAAAAAAAAAAAAAAAAAAGTCCTTAGAAAACATAGTCCATCAACAAAGGAGATGCCTTACAAAACACTCGTTCGACCTATAATTGAGTATTGCTCATCAGTGTGGGATCCGTACCAGATCGGTTTGACGGAGGAGATAGAGAAGATCCAAAGGAGAGCGGCGCGTTTTGTCACAGGGTTATTTGGTAAGTGTGATAGCGTTACGGAGATGTTTAGCAAACTCAAGTGGCAGAATCTGCAATAGAGGCGCTCTGCATCGCGGTGTAGCTTGCTGTCCAGGTTTCGAGAGGGTGCGTTTCTGGATGAGGTACCGAATATATTGCTTCCCTCTACTTATACCTCCCGAGGAGATCACGAATGTAAAATCAGAGAGATTCGAGCGCGCACGGAGGCTTTCCGACAGACGTTCTTCCCGCGAACCATACGCGACTGGAACAGGAAAGGGAGGTAATGACAGTTTCACGTAAAGTGCCCTCCGCCACACACTGTTGGGTGGCTTGCAGAGTAAAATGTAGATGTATATGAACAGGTTTTTGGACCACATATTGTGTTCGAACATTATAAAATACATCGAAGGGAACGGTCTGTTGACACGAGTCAACGAAGATTTAAATAACATCGTTCTTATGAAACATGATTAACTCTTCACTCACACGAAGTGTTGAGCACTATCGACAAGGGATTCCGTATTTCTAGATTTACAGAAGTCTTGACGCCGTACTTCACAAGCGGCTTGTAGTCAAATTCCATGTTTATGGATTATCATATAGATTATGTGATTGGATTAGTGGTTTGCTGTCAGAGAGGTCACAGTTTTTAGTAACTGAAGGAAAGTCATTGAGTAAACTAGCGTTCCCCAGCATGATGTTAGAGGCTTCTGCTGTTCTTTACATATTTAAATGATTTGGAGACAATCTGAGCAGCGGTCTTAGGTTATTTGCAGATGATGCTGTCGTTTATCGTCTACTAAGGTCGTAAGAAAATCAAAATAAATTGCAAAACGATTTAGGGAAAGATATCTGTATGGGGCTGAAGTTAGAAAATGACCCTTAGTAATGAAAAGTGTGAGGTCGTCCATATGAGGGCTAAAAGGAATTCGTTAAGCTTCGGTTACACGATAAATCAACCAAATCTAAATGCCGTAGACGCAACTAAATACCTAAGAATAACAATTACGAACAACTTAAATGGAAAATAATGCCTAGAAAATGTTGTGGGGAAGGTGAACGAAAGACTTTGTTTTATTGGCAGAATATTTAGAAGATGCAACAGATATGCTAAAGAGACTCCCCCCACTACGCTTGTCAGTCCTCTTATGGAGTATTGCTGCGCCGTGTGAGAAACTTACCAGATAGGATTGATGGAGTGCATCGAGAAAGTGCAAAGAAGTGCAGCATTTTTTGTGTTATCGAGAGATGAGGGAGAGAAGTCATGGACATGATACAGGATTTGGGTTGGGCATAATTAAAAGAAAGGCGTTTTTTTTTTTTTTGTTGCGGTGGAATCTTCTCACCAAATTTCAACGGCCAACTTTCTCCTCCGAATGCGAAAATATTTTGTTGACGCCGACCTACATAGGGAGAAACGAGCATCATTATAAAATAACGGAAATCAGAGGTCGCACTGAAAGATAAAAGTGTTCGTTTTCTTTTGCGCGCTGTTCGAATGTGTAACAATAGAGAATTGTTGGGAAGGTGGTTCGATGAACCCTCTTCAGGGCACTTAAGTGTGATTTAGGGAGTATCTATGTGGATGCAGATGTGAATAACGCGATTTCTACGTGACCTTGACAATGGTCACTCAACATCTGACGCTGTTCATACCCATTACATAACCTGTCATAGAGAATTGCAGCTGAATCATTTACATATCCGCCGAGGTCGAGTACGTGTATTAAGCTATATTGACGCCGGATCATGTCTTCTGGATCCTTCAGTCTTTTGGCAGGCTATGTACATCAAACATTACGATTCTTGAAGTTTTACCAGCGTAGCTGGTATCCAGTAAATGGAAATGCCTTGTGGCTAGGGCCTCCCGTCGGGTAGACCGTTCGCCTGGTGCAAGTCTTTCGAGTTGACGCCACTTCGGCAACTTGCGCGTCGATGGGGATGAAATGATGATGATTAGGACAACACAACACCCAGTCCCTGAGCGGATAAAAACTCCGACCCAGCGGGGAATCGAACCCGGGATGTTAGGTATGGCATTCCGTCACGCTGACCACTCAGCGACCAGGGGCGGACACTCATATTAAGTGAAATCTGAGGATCGCAGCCGGATGACGTGTACACATTCCGCAATATTTCGCGTGACACCCAGACAGCCATGTGCAGGTGAGTATTATAATGGAGAGGTCTGTGTAAAGCCATGATTCTACACCTGACGACACGTCAAACGGATGCCAATTTTATTTGTTTTAGCGGACAGAGGGCGTGCACGCAACGACGCCATCATGCATGCACCTGCATGGCTCAGGTGGAGCAATTTTCGACATGGAGCAATTTTCGACATGGAGCAATTTTCGACACAGGAAGCTAAATTTGATACAGGCTGTCATGCAGCCAACGCCTATTTGCATGTTCTAGCGTGTAAATTTTTGGTATAAACGTCACAACGTACTCCAGCACTGTACATGTAAGAAACTCATATAAAGAAGTGTGGATGGTTATATGAAAAAAAAATGGTTCAAACGGCTCTGAGCACTGTGGGACTCAACTGCCGAGGTCATAAGTCCCCTAGAACTTAGAACTAATTAAACCTAACTAACCTAAGAACATCACAAACATCCATGCCCGAGGCAGGATTCGAACCTGCGACCGTGGCGGTCGCGCGGTTCCAGACTGTAGCGCCAGAACCGCTCGGCCACCAGCGGCCGGCGGTTATATGAAAAACCGTGGTAAGATGTCGACGTCATCTACACCTATGTCATACTCCGCAAGCCACCTAATGGTGTGTGGTGGAGGGTACTTCTTGTACCACTAACTGAACCCTCCAACATTTTTCAACTCGCAAATAGCGCGTGGGAGGATTGATTGTCGGTAAGCCTCTATATTGACTGCAACCTACGTTCTCAATTATTTTCTGGATGTATTCCAATCTCTGTCGTCCTCTATAGTTTTTGCCCTCTACAGCTCCCTCTAGTACCGTGGAAGTCATTCCTCCATTTCTTAACAGATGTCCCACTATCCTGTCCCTTCTCCTTATCAGTGTTTCCCACATACTCCTTTCCTACATGAGTCTACAGAGAACCTCCACGATGCTTCTGAGAACGAAATAAATGCCACCAATGAATGGAAATGCTCTTGGCAGCGAAGTTGTCGTCCAAAGTGCCTGAAACGGCACTGCATCCACGAAAGCACCCCCGGATTTGATCAGCCTCGGTCAGTTACCTAGAACCGAATCCCAGCGGATCATGGATGATGTGCAGACACTCTTCGCAAGAGGAGCAAACCTTCATCACCATCTTGTGACTGTGGTGTGGAACGGCAGACAGTTGATCGTGTTGTATCAACGTGCCCCACAAGTGTCTTGGGGGAGATCTTACATTATTATGAACTACATAAAAGACGTCGATATCTGCCTATAGCTGTAGTCATTTGTATTGCAGGAGACGCGTGATGAAATGTCCAAATGGTTCAAAAATGGCTCTGAGCACTATGTGACTTAACTTCTGAGGTCATCAGCAGTCGCCCAGAACTTAGAACTAACTAACCTAAGGACAACACACACATCCATGCCCGGGGCAGGATTCGAACCTGCGAACGTAGCGGTCGCTCGGTTCCAGACTGTAGCGCCTAGAACCGGAAATTTGATGTTTCACCGGATTTCTGATATTCACGGTACACTCGTGAAATAGTCGTACGGGAAAATCACCACTTCATCGCTACCTCGGAGATTGTGTCCCATCGCTCGTGCGTGGACTGCAACACCACATTCAAACTCACTTAAATCTTGATAACCTGCGATTGTAGCAGCAGTAACCGATCTAGCAACTGCGCCAGACACTTGTTCTCTTATATGGGCGTTGCCGACCGCAGCGTCGTATTCTACCTGTTTACGTATCTCTGTATTTGAATATGCAGGCCCATACCAGTTTCTTTGGCGCTTCATATAAATATGCGTCAGAGTATCATCTGCAATATTCTGTCGTTTCTGCGCACGCCTTTCCTTCAGCATATTGAGGATTTTAGTAAAACAGCCACAGTGAATCGATTGTCACTGACCGACTGGCGTCGTTGGCGGTACTTAACACGCGTACTGACATGTGAGACGCACCTACAACAATCAGTCGCTTTATAGCAGAAAACCGCTGCAGTAAAACATCATCCGATTGCGCGACAAATGGAGTTCTTCCTCACACAGTAAACGACCCGATCGATAACGTATAGGTACGGCAGCGTTCTGAGAACCGAGAAAGGAGACGATAACGTAAGTAAAGAAACGAGAGAGCGCCGCCGTACGCTAGTCACGGCCACATAACGGCGGGTCCCGCATAATAGACTCGTAAAAAGTCGCTCTTGCAAATTGGAGTCATTAAGCGACGCCGCGGTGTGGAGGTGGCGGGGACGCACCGTGACGCCGCCGGTGCGAGACGCCTACACTGGTTGCGGGGAGGGGTGTGGGGGGGGGGGGGGGCGAGGTTTGCCGGCGTCTGCGCGCGACGCCTCACCTGATATGCAAATGCTGCTGTAATCCGCCGCTACAGCGCAGCGCGCACCGGCCGCGGGGCGCCGAACGCTTCAGTGGCGACCATGTCGGCCACTTAGTCCGCTCTGCGCTTTGCAGGTCACTAGTTGCGCTCTCAAGCCGTATGGCAACACGTTTATGGTACATCAACTCGTATGGTACATCAAGGGTGTTACAAAAAGGTACGGCCAAAATTTCAGGAAACATTCCTCACACACAAATGAAGAAAAGATGTTATGTGGACATGTGTCCGGAAACGCTTACTTTCCATGTTATAGCTCTATTTAGTTTCGTCAGTATGTACTGTACTTCCTCGATTCACCGCCAGTTGGCCCAATTGAAGCAAGGTAATGTTGACTACGGTGCTTGTGTTGACATGCGACTCATTGCTCTACAGTACTAGCACCAAGCACATCAGTACGTATCGTCAACAGGCTAGTGTTCATCACGAACGTGGTTTTGCAGTCAGTGCAATGTTTACAAATGCGGAGTTGGCAGATGCCCATTTGATGTATGGATTAGCACGGGGCATTAGCCGTGGCGCGGTACGGTTGTATCGAGACAGATTTCCAGAACGAAGGTGTCCCGACAGGAAGACGTTCGAAGCAATTGATCGGCGTCTTAGGGAGCACGGAACATTCCAGCCTATGACTCGCGACTCTGGAAGACCTAGAACGACGAGGACACCTGCAATGGACGAGGCAATTCTTCGTGCAGTTGACGATAACCCTAATGTCAGCGTCAGAGAAGTTGCTGCTGTACAAGGTAACGTTGACCACGTCACTGTATGGAGAGTGCTACGGGAGAACAAGCTGTTTCCGTACCATGTACCGTGTGCAGACACTATCAGCAGCTGATTGACACTTCTGCGAATGGTTCATCCAACAATGTGTCAATCCTCGTTTGAGTGCAAATGTTCTCTTTACGGATGAGGCTTCATTCCATCGTGATCAAATTGTAAATTTTCACAATCAACATGTGTGGGCTGACGAGAATCCGCACGCAATTGTGCAATTACGTCATCAACACAGATTTGCTGTGAACGTTTGGGCTGGCATTGTTGGTGATGTCTTGATTGGGCCCCATGTTCTTCCACCTACGCTCAATGGAGCACGTTATCATGATTTCATACGGGATACTCTACCTGTGCTGCTAGAACATGTACCTTTACGACACAACATGTGGTTCATGCACGATGGAGCTCCTGCACATTTCTGTCGAAGTGTTCGTACGCTTCTCAACAACACATTCGGTGACCGATGGATTGGTAGAGGCGGACCAATTCCATGGCCTCCACGCTCTCCTGACCTCAACCCTCTTGCCTTTCATTTATGGGGGCATTTGAAAGCTCTTGTCTACGCAACCCCGGTACCAAATGTAGAGACTCTTCGTGCTCGTATTGTGGACGGCTGTGATACAATACGCCATTCTCCAGGGCTGTATCAGCGCATCAGGGATTCCATGCGACGGAGGGTGGATGCATGTATCCTCGCTAACGGAGGACATTTTGAACATTTCCTGTAACAAAGTGTTTGAAGTCATGCTGGTACGTTCTGTTGCTGTGTGTTTCCATTCCATGATTAATGTGATTTGAAGAGAAGTAATAAAATGACCTCTAACATGGAAAGTAAGCATTTCCGGACACATGTCCACATAACATATTTTCTTTCTTTGTGTGTGAGGAATGTTTCCTGAAAGTTTGGCCGTACCTTTTTGTAACACCCTGTATACTCTGCAAATCACTGCACAGTGCATGATGGAGTGTACTCTTACCAATATTGTACAAGGGCTACTTTGGAAGTAAGGTCCGAAATGAAAACCGCAACTGAAATCCGGTGCAGATTTAAACAGATCTGTTGTACAGTGTCTGTAGTATCTCTATCGATCGCGTCACGTCGCTCTTTTCAGTTCTGAGCACGCAGTGAGCACGTAAAGAAGCCTAAAACAATAGTGTTTCTCGGCAAGTACGGGTGCCCGCTGAGAGGTTTGCATGATTTCATGTGGTTCCACATAATCCCACATGTATTTGCCCCTTCATGACAATTGTCGCCGCACACTGAAGAAGGAATGAGGATGCCGCGACAGCGTTTCGATGGGAAGTGCTTGATCACTCACTATACAGCCCGGCCTTGGCTCCCACTGAGGTTCATCTCTGCTCACATGAACCGCTGGCTATGAAGACAAAGTTTTGGCACAGACAATGAACTGCAGACCAGCGTAGGGAAGTGGTGGAAAGCACACGGCTGCCTGTTATGACGAGGGTAATGGAAAGCTGGTACAGCGCTGTAACAGTTATCTAAGTCGGAGCGTTGACTCTGTTGATAAGTAGTTGGAAGGTGTAAAAAATAGCAGCAAATAAAACACTGTGGTTTCCGTTCTGCGAGCGATCGGACCTCACTTCCCTAATATCCCTCGAATTAGCGATTATCAGGCAAAACCCCATTCAAATATCTACCATGGGTTTAAAGATATTGTCCCACACTGACTATCTTCTTCCAATGAGTTATTATCGTTACAGCGCGGAGCAAATACAGTATGTACGAAAAGACCCTGCGCAAAGTCACGGTCTCGGATTGGGGGGGGGGAGACTTGGTGCTCTGTTCCTTTTTCCTATTTGAGCTAAAACCATGGGGTAAAAAGTTTTTGATTTAGGCTGGAGCAGTGGCCATTCGAACATCTGTCTTCCTGTAGCCATGTTGCATAATTTTAATCAGGGTTTGAACGACGAACCGGATCTGGCGCCTAGGCAAATTGCGCGAATCTATTAATTCCTTTTGCAAAATGTTTTAACTGTGCCGAAATTAATGCTCAGTTAAAATCATTATTTATATGTGCACCTATCGGATTTTACGTGGAAAAATAGTCGCCCTTAAATGGGAACGGAGCGGGACTGCTGCTTCAAATTTGGTCAACTCGTGTATCGGACCTTGATCTAAGATTAGATTTAACCGTTTTAAAAATTATCTTCTTTCGCTTGGATTTTTCGTGCAAAAACACGTTTTTCTGGGAGGTTGTTGAAGCGCACCACTTCTATACTTTAAACTTTACGTGAAAATTCAAAACGAAATTTGTCGAGATACTATGATTTAAATGCAGCGCGAAGAACTTGTTCCTACGTGAACTGAATGTGCCAACACAGTATAAAATGAATTAAATAAACAATGCATTCTTAAGATAAAAATGAATACTCGCTTTCAAAAATCTAGCTTCATTCGGATTTTACAGGCAAAAAACAAGTTTGTAATGAGGTTTTTTCTATGCGCGCCTTTTCTACGTTTCAAACTTGTGCGAATCGGTTGAAACTTTGTAAGAAGGTAGATAAATACATGTAATTAACGGTCGTCCTGTTGTTTTCTAAAAGCTTTGTCTGTTTCCACGATGTAAGCAACATGGATCGAAAGACAACAAAAATGGCCTATACCGGATCAATTGTCGCCCGAGTCAACAAAAATATACGTCTGTTACCAATCTTTGGCGGTCTAAGGTCAAAATTATGGCAGAGTTGGGAACCAGAATAAACTCTCCTGTCATAGCATAAAGAAAGCAAATACTTCCTTGGCAGAGTTAGGGAGACGGCCGCTGTGGCCGAGCGGTTCTAGGCGCTTCAGTCCCGAACCGCGCTGCTGCTACTAGAGATGGGGGATCCGCTCCTGAACTAATTCATAGAGTTGAATCTTTCAAAGGAGTGAACAATCAGTGATTCAGAAAAAAAGAACGGTAGCTCCAAACGTTTCCCACAGCAGAGAGAGAGAGAGAGAGAGAGAGAGAGAGAGAGAGAGAGATTCGGAGCAGACCAGTGGGGCCTCTGCTGGTCAGAGCACACTGCACGCCACACAACACAGCCAGCGCCGGCCTCTGCCCTGCTTCTGCCTTGGCTGCCCGCATTGTGCAGTGCCCCATTGGATTTTGTGTTTCACACATGCCGTGCCGTCTCTGTGCTTCCTCTGCGGCGTGCAGTGTCTGGCGCACCTGAACTCCGTCAGCGATCGTTTCAGTCGCACGTCCTGCCCTCTGGGCAGTTGATGCGAGCAACAGGACAGAGAGCCTCCTAGTGGAGAACATAAGAACTACTTGCAACAACCTGCTCGCAAGAGAGCGGACGATTTGTCTCCGAGCGGGTGAGTGGTGGCCGTTCACCGCTCCCCCCACCCTCGGAACTCGCCCGCTCAACGCTCTCCCCACCGTTCTCGACTCAGCCAGAGCGTTGAGCAAAGCAACTCAGGTGTCACTCTGGTCTCTGGGGTCTTAGCTCGCGCAGTAATACAGCTCGCGGCTCGACCTGCTTGACTCAGCGCCTCTGCATCGGAGTTCGTCTCTACTGGATAGTGTTCTTCGTAGTAATACCGTTATGTATATTACATAATTATGTTATGTATACATCATTTGTTTTTATTTTATTTTTATTTGTTTAAACTTATCAGATTAGGTTCCTGATGGCTCCTCTTACTATAGGATTTTTTATTATGGTCACTCGAATTTACACTTTAATTACGAGCGAACCGATAAACGTATAGCAAAAGTGATACGCCAATTTTTCCTTGTTTTATTCTGCGGAAGGCTATATGCAGCACTTTGGTCTTACAGTCAAATTTATATATTTTTTTCTTATTGTAGTACGGATTTTGCGATTTTAGGCGTCTTTGGAAGTAAATGTTCACTTTAAAAATATATGGCTTGCGATGTATTTGTACGAGGTTAATGAAATTTTAATACATTATAGCCAAATGTATTGTTAATGTAAATCTCAAGTTACAACATTTTCCGATCACCCAAAAAACCACGATAGTGCAAAATAAATCAATAATCAAAAACTTTGTCCTATCGTGGAAATTTCAATAAACAATACAAAATTCTTACTCATTATCTGTGTTACTTCAAAATAGGATCAAATAAGATCAAAATACAGGCATAGTCCTGGAATAAACCAAGTTTAAAGGGCAATGTGCCTTCCATTTATTTTCTGTTGTGAATGAGTGGTGAGTCATGAAAAAGAGCTAATTCATTTCAGGGAGTGAACAGTTCTGATCCGATCTCTGAAAAGAACAGTTTGGCCCATCTCTAGCTGCTACGCTCGCAGGTTCGAATCCTGCCTCGGGCATGGCTGTGTGTGGCGTCCTTAGGTTAGTTAGGCTTAAGTAGTTCTAAGTCTAGGGAACTGATGACCTCAGATGTTAAATCCCATAGTGCTTAGAGCCATTTGAACCAACTGAAAAGTTAGGGATGTAGGAGAAGGGAACTAGCTTTTCGACTTTCTTGGCAGCTTCAGAGATATTTAAATCAAAGCCTCTTGACATATTGACGCTTTTTTTACGCGTGCAAGCTACTGCCACAGCACAGTGAGCTTTCTAAGCAGCAATATGTTGGTAGCCCTGTATCTTATACTTTATAGGCTGAAGTCCCGGCTCATATGCACAAAATTGACATGATTTTCCAGCCATAGTAAATGATGTAGAGTATCATATGGCAAAGAGCATAGAGCAATACCAAAAAAAATGGAATAAAAAATTTTGTGGGATGGAATATGTGAAGATGTTTTAATTTGAAGCTGCCGGGTAAGTCGAATCGAAAGCTAGTTCCCTGCTTTTAGATCCTTAACTCTGCCCAGAATATATTCCCCCTTTTTGGGATTTTTCATTCGGTACTCACCTGTTTGGGTCTGTACCACGCACCCACTTCCTTCTGGATTAAAGTAGTTCTCTCTTTCTAATTGATTGATAATTTATCATTCTTCTTGGCGATCTGTTTCTTCTATCAATATCGTTTACCTTATTAGTAACTGGAAAGATTTTTAAATTTGATCTTATTTCATATTACAGCGCCTTACATACATCATGGAGCTAACTCTTTTGCCTGGATACGTGATTGTTTTTTCCGTTACTATCCCACTTCCTAGAAGACTGAAGACGAACATTTGCTCTGAAAATTTTTCGTTAATTATTGTTTTTGATCTGGATTTATTCTTCCGTTTGCAGACCACTATCTTTGTCTAATTTGTAGATATAGTTAAACCGTATTACACTGAGTTTTGGCTCAATCTATGCACTGTTATTTGTAAAAGATCTGTTTCCTGCATAACTGTCTGTTCATCTGTATATAATAGAGTATATAACGGTATGCTAGACCCTGTTTTAATTTCTAACTGTATTTCATATTTCCACTTCAAAACTAGGTCAGTAATACACAAATTAAATAAAGTAGTTGATAGACTACGCCCTTGTCGAACAATTTGATTTATTAAAATTGCAACGGAAGTTTAGGAAGCTAAATTTATAACTGCCTCCGAATTTACACACAAAAAGCATTGATTTGCGATAATTTCAACCGAAATTTCCGAAACAGAATTTACAACTGTCTTTGTATTTTATACAGAATTGTATTGGTATCAGTGAGAAGTTTAGGAACATATTTTATTTCTAATATTTTCCACAAAAAGGATCTTTTATCTTATGAAAGGCTTTCGCGTAGTCAATAAATGTTAAATGCGTTTCTAAGACAAATTCCTGACGTTTTTCAATAATTTGTCGTATTATAAATGCGTTATCATCGTACGAGTGTCCGTTTCTGACGACTGACTGTTCTACAGAAATAATTGCGTCAGCAGCAGCTTGTGATAATTGATTTTGTATCCTACATTTAGCGAACTTTTTTCTCTTTAATATCCCTTAAATGTTCTACTGTTTTTTTCTTTACACATAGAAATAACTGAAACTGTGTTCCCGTCTTCAGATACGGAACAGTTCTTCCAACACATATTTAAAAGAAAAAAAACGAGAAAACAAAATTCGAAAATCAGTCCTCTGTATTTTATTAATTCACCTTAATTACAACCCGTCCAGTAATTCCCTATTTTATCTTCCGTGTCGATCGTAGGGACATTCGAGCTACGATGAGGATCTTTGACTCACGGCTGGAGGCTGCTGCGGAGGCACTGTAGGGAGTGGGCAGTACAGGCAGGTACATGAAGCGTGTTATGGTTGTACTGGACTATGGAATCCGTGCGGAGACTCGAAGGTTGAGGAACATTTGTATCAGACCCGGCGTTCTCGGACAATGCTGACTGAAGTGAAATCAGCAAGGAGAGAGTGCTACGTTACATCGGCACAGCTAAACTTCCAGGAACGGAACCGTTTTCTTGTGGAGGGCTTTAGCATCAGGAACATTAAAATTATTGATACATACCCTCTGATACTTCAAGTGTTGTGCTTAGCTGAATTGTACTCGAGTGCTGTCTTCTTCAGTTCGTGGTCATTAACTGCATTTGAACTTACTTAGTGAATTCTTCCGTTCGGTTACACAAATTGTTCATACAGAACTCACTATGTTTTCCCATGGGTACTACTATTGTAATTAGACGCATTGGTACCTACTAGTGGAATTAGACACTGGGAATCGTACTTATGAACATTTTATCACCGTATGTAGCTGACATCATTATAAAAGTCGTTTAGTATAATACGTCATTAAGCTCCACAACTTTAACTTTGATACTTGGTTTATTCACTGATGATTGTGTCTTAAGGAGTGTGTTGCAGTTGTTGCTGTTAAAAAATGTAATTTCTTTCTGTCGACTTGCCGAGATATTTTTGAAGAGGAGTGGAAATCTGTTCGTCACTAACTTCGTGGGATGCAATTATTCTGTTGTCCAGGTTATTAGATTTTAGTTTTTGCCCAGTGTGAGTTGGTACACACCAAACTGTACATAAAAAGAATTCTGAAGAACTTGTCGGAATTTTTCGCTGTAATTTGGAGAGTAATTCCAATTATACTGATGTATTATTGCTAGTGGTGTGGCGTACTCTGACGTAATATAATGGCCACGGGTCCAAATTGTTACGGTAGTGATTGTAATTTTTGTTTCATGAAAGCTAATCCTGTAGTTTTCAGATGACCAAAATTATTGTCTTATGTAATCTGCTATATATGGATTTTACGCATTGTATCGCGTGACCTGTGGTTGTACAAATTATACATTGATTTCGATGCAATGAAGAACGTGATTGCTCATGATTATTTTATCAACTAATTTTACCTTCTTTAACAGTCAAATAGTGGGTGTTTCTTACAGTCATTTTATTACTTCGAAATCACTCTATCGTTTCTTTCCCAAAATCCTTTATTAACTAGTCGTTACTCTGCACGTGATTCAATCGTATCTCACGCCAAATAATCCAGTGGCATGTAACAAAGTTATCAGTTTTAATGGAACAACTTTCTCCACTCCCTTCATCAAACAATAAATTTCCTTAATAATCTATACACTGCTTTTCTGTTATTGTATTAATGTTTGAATAATATTTTTTTTCGTTTTATTCCAACACACGTACAAGAGGTATTACTAGATTTTTTTAGCGCATTTCATTTTGTTCTCTGATAAAGGGATGATTGACTGATCTGGCCGTGTAACACTAATCAAAACGGTCTTGCTGTGCTGGTACTGCGGAGGGCTGAAAGCAAGGGGAAACTATAGTCGTAATTTTTCCCGAGGGCATGCAGCTGTACTGTATGGTTAAATGGTGATGGCGTCCTCTCGGGTAAAATTTTCCGGAGGTAAAATAGTTCCCCATTCGGATCTCCGGGCGGGGACTAATCAGGAGGACGTTCTACGGATAGGAGCGTGGAATGTCAGAGCCCTTAATCGGCCAGGTAGGTTAGAAAATTTAAAAAGGGAAATGGAAAGGTTAAAGTTAGATATAGTGAGAATTAGTTAAGTTCGGTGGCAGGAGGAAAAAGATTTCTGGTCAGTTGAATACAGGGTTATAAATACAAAATCAAATAGCCGTAATGCAGGAGTAGTTTTAACAATGAACAGGAAAATAGGAATGCGAGTAAGCTACTACAAACAGCATAGTGAACGCATTATTGTGGCCAAGATAGATATGAAGCCCACGCCTACCACGGTAGTACAAGTTTAAATGCCAACTAGCTCCGCAGATGAAGAGATTGATGAAATGTATGATGAGATAAATTATTCAGATAGTGAAGGGAGCCGAAAATTTGTCATTGGTGACTGGAACTCGATAGTGGGAAAAGGAAGAGAAGGAAACGTAGTAGAAGAATATGGAATGGGAGTAAGGAATGACAGAGGAAGCCACCTGGCAGAATTTTACACAGAGCGTGACTTAATCCTAGCTAACATTAGGTTCAAGAATCATAAAAGAAGGTTGTATTCATGGAAGAAGCCTGGAGATACTGGAAGGTCTCAGATAGATTATATAATAGTAAGACAGAGATTCAGGAATCAGATTTTAAACTGTAAGACATTTCCAGGGGCAGATGTAGACTCTGACCACAATCTATTGGTTAAGAACTGTAGAGTAAAACTGAAGAAACTGCAGAAAGGTGGGAATCTGAGGAGATGGCACCTGGATAATCTGAAAGGACCAAAGGTTGTAGAGAGTTACAGGGAGAGCATTAGGGAACGATTGACAAGAATGGGGGAAAAATTGATTAAGAAAAGCCAAACCTACGTTTCTAGCATTTGTAGACATAGAGAAGCTTTTGACAATGTTGACTGGAATACTCTCTTTCTAATTCTGAAGGTGTCAGGGGTAAAGAACACGGAGCGAAAGGCTATTTACAATTTGTACAGAAACCAGACGGCAGTTATAAGAGTCGAGGGACAAGAAAGGGAAGCAGTGGTTGGGAAGGGAGTGAGATAGGGTTGTAGCCTATCCCCGTGTTATTCAATCCTATATTGAGCAAGCAGTAAGGAGAACAAAAGAAAAATTCGGAGTAGGAATTCAAATCCATGGAGAAGAAACAAACTTTGAGGTTCGCCGATGACATTGTAATTCTGTCAGAGACAGAAAAGGACCTGGAAGAGCAGCTGAACGGAATGGACAGTATGTTGAAATGAGGATATAAGATGAACATCAACAAAAGCAAAACGAGGATAATGGAATGTAGTAGAATTGAATCGGGTGATGCGGCGGGGATTAGGTCAGGAAATGAGACGCTTAAAGTAGCAAATAAGTTTTGCTGTTTGGGGAGCAAAATAACTGATGATAGTCGAAGTAGAGAGGATATAAAATGTAGACTGGCATTGGCAAGGTAAGCGTTTCTGAAGAAGAGAAATTTGTTAACCCCAATTCTAGATTTAAGTGTCAGGAAGTCATTTCTAAAAGTATTTGTATGGAGTGTAGCCATGTATGGAAGTGAAACGTGGACTATAAATAGCTTAGACAAGATGAGAATAGAAACTTCGAAATGTGGTGCTACAGAAGAATGCTGAAGATCAGATGGGTAGATCACATAACTAATGAGGAGGTATTGAATAGAACTAGAGAGAAGAGAAATTTGTTGCTCAACTTGACTAGAAGAAGTTATTGGTTGAGGCATCAAGCGATCACCAATTTAGTATTGGAGGGCAGCGTGGAGGGTAAAAATCGTAGAGGGAGTACAAGATATGAATACACTAAACAGATTCAGAAGGGTGTAGATTGCAGTAGGTATTGGGAGATGAAGAAGCTTGCACAGGAAAGACTAACATGCAGAGCTGCATCAAACCAGTCTCTAGACTGAAGACCACAACAACAGGCTGCTTTTAGGCTTCACGTCGGGGTGCTGCGGTGCCACTTAGAATTTATCTCAATTTATTTGTTGATCTTATAGCGCCTATAAATAATTATTGACGCTAAAAAACAGATCGCATGCATTCATATAATGCAACGTACATCCGTTTCCTTCATCAACCAAGACATTGGAATGAAGATCCACCCGCTGGCCGGAGTGGCCGTGCGGTTCTAGGCGCTACAGTCTGTAGCCGAGCGCCCGCTACGGTCGCAGGTTCGAATCCTGTCTCGGGCATGGATGTGTTTGATGTCCTTAGGTTAGTTAGGTTTAATTAGTTCTAGGCGACTGATGACCTCAGAAGTTAAGTCGCATAGTGCTCAGAGCCTTTTGAACCATTGGAGATCCACCGTTCACAGTTTGCATTTAATTTGTGAATGAGATGGAATTCGGAGAGCATGCTGTAATAAATTTTCATGATAACTACCTTTGGGTTGATGTAAAAATCACTTGATAAGGCATCAGGGTCGATTAAGGTATCGATGTTTGGGCAAGAATTGTGGATGACAGAAAATACTGTCATACACTATACCGGACAAATGAAGAGGTGCAACCAGTTTCTGCGCGAAAAGATACATGAGTTATTGGAGACCGATACCCATGCAAAAAGGCAAGTCGTCTTTCACGCCCCAAACGACCACAAATGGAAATGGCTCTGAGCACTATGGGACTTAACATCTATGGTCATCAGTCCCCCAGAACTTAGAAGTACTTAAACCTAACTAACCTAAGGACATCACACAACACCCAGTCATCACGAGGCAGAGAAAATCCCTGACCCCGCCGGGAATCGAACCCTGGAATCGAACCCGGGCGCGGGAAGCGAGAACGCTACCGCACGACCACGAGCTGCGGACCAAACGGCCGCATCTAACACAAACATTTACTACTAATGATCGATGGAGATACAGAGCACATGCATCTCAGCTGTTCTCTTACATTTCTGGCTGGTGAGACGTTTAATCACATTGGCGCATTCCACATTCATCGACTGCGCGCACTCGTATCACGAGAGTGTGTCCCAGTCATATGACCAAATGAGAGGATAGTCAGGTGTGATCTTCCTAAAACGAAAAAGTCATGTGGACGTAAGAAACTACCCTAAAACCACTTTTGAGCACGAACTACATGTATGCACTTTTACAAGAAAATTATACTCGTGGTAGCAATAGTCGAAGAAATCGTCTTTTCAAAGGTAAGTGTTCCACACATTGATGAATAAGAACTCTGTGTACTTCTTCATAATTTCACTCAAAATTTAGTTTATGTCATTATGATTCTTTTACTCTAATATTCAAATACTTCACTCTCTTCCACATTGTTGGAATAACTCCATTCAGCAAAAATGGTTCAAATGGCTCTAAGGTCATCGGTTCCCTAGACTTAGAACTACTTAAACCTAACTAATCTAAGGACATCACACACAGCCATGCCCGGGCCAGGACACGAACCTGCGACGGTAGCAGCAGCGCGGTTCCGGACCGAAGCGCCTAGAACCGCTCGACCACAACGGCCGACGTATTCATCATAGGGCATTGATATTTTTCGTCCGTGGATCTGATATACTTAAATTTTCCTTGAGACATTTGAACCTCAATTCATCTATGATAATAATAGAAGCTGAAGAAATTAATAGAGATTTGTGCCACAGCAGGAACGGGAGCCCAGATCATCTTGCTTACTAGGCAGATGTGCACCACCATAGCAGTACGGGTGATGTAACTGCATGGACTGGCCTAGTCCAGAGCCTGCCCCCCTCCTCCCCATCCCCCAAATAAATTTGGTAGGCGTGTTTCTACATCTGAAAGACGATGTCAATTCAAATTTCACGCCAGGCGCATGAGGGTGGCGCTAGTAGCGCCACTATGAAAACGCAGATCAGGCCGGCTTTGAACACATGATTTAACGTTAATGAGAGTTAGTTATGTTTCAGATCGAACATGGTGAGCTGATGTTAGCTGCGAATGCCTTTGAGGGGACACAGACGTCAATGACAACACTTAGCTGAGTTTGAACGAGGTCATGTAATAGGATTACTAGAAGCTGGATCTTCGTTTTCCAGTACTGGCAGGAATGTAGCCACTGTACATTATTGGTGGCAGCGGTGATCACGAGAATGTACGGTAGAATATGATCGGGCTCCGGACGGCCACGTGACACTACCGAGGGGGCAGACCATCGTGTTCGGCATAAGGTTCTGACCCATCGTACTGCATGTGCAGCAGCAATTTGAGTAGCACTTGATATCGCAGTGAAATAATGAACTGTTACAAATCAGTTACTTCAAGAACAGCTCCAAGCCATACTACCTGTAGCGTCTATTCCACTGGATCCACCGCCATTGGGACTGCATAGGTGTCAAGCGAGAACTTACAGGAGGACAGGGTGGAGGTCTATTTTGTTTTCTGATGATTGTTGGTTCAGCCTCGGTGGTAATGATCGCCGTGTGTTGGTTACTAGGATGACAGTTGAGAGCCTGTAACCAGCCAGTCTGCGTGCTAGACAGGCTGGACCTGTACCTGAGGTTTCGGTCTGGGGTGCGATTTCATATTACAGCAGGAGCATTCTCGTGGCTATCCCACACACCCTGACGGCAGATTTGTACATCAGTCTGGTGATTCGACCTGTTGTCCCAGGAAGTTATGGTCTTACGTTAAATCAGTAAGTGGCTCGAAACAGCATATCCAGACACTCCGGGATGATGATGGCATTGAAACAGAGGATGACACGCGTAAAGCTGAAATACTAAACACCTTTTTCCAAAGCTGTTTCACAGAGGAAGACCGCCCTGCAGTTCCTTCTCAAAATCCTCGCACAAACGAAAAAATGGCTGACATCGAAATAAGTGTCCAAGGAATAGAAAAGCAACTGGAATCACTCAACAGAGGAAAGTCCACTGGGCCTGACGGGATACCAATTCGATTCTACACAGAGAACGCGAAAGAACTTGCCCCCCTTCTAACAGCCGTGTACCGCAAGTCTCTAGAGGAACAGAGGGTTCCAAATGATTGGAAAAGAGCACAGGTAGTCCCAGTCTTCAAGAAAGGTCGTCGAGCAGATGCGCAAAACTATAGACCTATATCTCTGACGATCTGTTTTAGAATTTTAGAACATGTTTTTTGCTCACGTATCATGTCGTTTTTGGAAACCCAGAATCTACTCTGTAGGAATCAACATGGATTCCGGAAACAGCAATCGTGTGAGACCCAACTCGCTTTATTTGTTCATGAGACCCAGAAAATATTAGATACAGGCTCCCAGGTAGATGCTATTTTCTTTGACTTCCGGAAGGCGTTCGATACAGTTCCGCACTGTCGCCTGATAAACAAAGTAAGAGCCTACGGAATATCAGACCAGCTGTGTGGCTGGGTTGAAGAGTTTTTAGCAAACAGAACACAGCATGTTGTTATCAATGGAGAGACGTCTACAGACGTTAAGGTAACCTCTGGCGTGCCACAGGGGAGTGTTATGGGACCATTGCTTTGCACAATATATATAAATAACCTAGCACATAGTGTCGCAAGTTCCAAGCGGCTTTTCGCGGATGATGCTGTAGTATACAGAGAAGTTGCAGCATTAGAAAATTGTAGCGAAATGCACGAATATCTACAGCGGATAGGCACTTGGTGCAGGGAGTGGCAACTGACCCTTAACTTAGACAAATGTAATGTATTGCGAATACATAGAAATAAGGATCCTTTATTGTATGATTATATGATAGCGGAACAAACACTGGTAGCAGTTACTTCTGTAAAATATCTGCGTGCGGAACGATTTGAAGTGGAATGATCATATAAAATTAATTGTTGGTAAGGCGGGTGCCAGGTTGAGATTCATTGGGAGAGTCCTTAGAAAATGTAGTCCATCAACAAAGGAGGTGGCTTACAAAACACTCGTTCGACCTATACTTGAGTATTGCTCATCAGTGTGGGATCCGTACCAGATCGGGTTGACGGAGGAGGTAGAGAAGATCCAAAGAAGAGCGACGCGTTTCGTCACAGGGTTATTTGGTAACCGTGATAGCGTTACGGAGATGTTTAGCAAACTCAAGTGGCAGACTCTGCAAGAGAGGCGCTCTGCATCGCGGTGTAGCTTGCTCGCCAGGTTTCGAGAGGGTGCGTTTCTGGATGAGGTATCGAATATATTGCTTCCCTCTACTTATACCTCCCGAGGAGATCACGAATGTAAAGTTAGAGAGATTCGAGCGCGTACGGAGGCTTTCAGACGGTTGTTCTTCCCGCGAACCATACGCGACTGGAACGGAAAAGGGAGGTAATGACCGAGGCACGTAAAGTGCCCTCCGCCACACGCCGTTGGGTGGCTTGCGGAGTATAAATGTAGATGTAGATGTAGATGTGGCGCCATTCATGTACAGCAATCCATGGCGTGTTTTCCAACAGGAACACCCTCTCCTACGTACCCCACTGTAACCCAATTTTCTCTACAGAGTGTCGACATGTTGACTTGGCTTGCTCGGTCACCAGAATTGTCTCCAGCTGAGCAGATATGGGACGTCATCTGACGACATCTCCAGCGTCATCCACGTACAGCGTTTACCGTCCCTGTACTGACCGACCAAGTGCAACAGACATGGAAATCCATCCCGCAGACCGGCATCCGACAGCTGTACAGCACAATGCATGCACTTTCGTACGTTTGCATTCAACATTCTGGCGGTTACACCGTTTACTGTTGTACCTGCAGTTCGTATTAACCTGTGCTACTTCTTCATCAAATCACTGCCTGCTCCCTATGAATGTGATACTGTAGGTTCCAACATGAGAACAGTAATATTTAGTATCAAAGACGGTATTTCATTCCTTCAGCGTCCAGTGTCCAACAAAGATTCACAAAAAAATAAGCGGACACTGTGTGGCACGAGGTACCACTAGAACTTTTCACACTGATATTCTAAATCACGAGTCTGTTCTCGACAAAAACTTGCGACTCTATATTACAATCCGCATCTCTCATGTCCTGTTCAGGTAAAAATCGAATCATCGGAGCAATAATTTTTCACGACTACATAGCACCGCGTCTCACAAGGACGTACTGCAAACGTGGGCAGTACTAAAGGGGATCCTAGAAGGCCAGTGTTAGTACTCAGTACTTCCGGTTGTGGCATAATATAGAATGTGGATGGATATCAAACATTTTTGGTATACATTAAGCGTCTTCAAAATTATTATATTGCCTGTGGGCAGTCTGTTGAGAGTCGCTCACGTGCTTTGCTGCAGTAACGTCTCACGGCTTCTTTGTGTTTAAATATTGAACTGGTGACAAGACGAAAGATCATTCATATCAGAGAGAACTGAAATGTACAAAACGCTATCGACAAATGCAATGGTGCGGCAGATGACACAGAAATGTTTATTATAAGTTGTAATATATCCGCCGTCCGCGGATAAGAAAATCTCAGTGTGTGAGTTATAGCGTTTTTATTTAAACTAAAATCTTTCTTCAAAATTTAAAAAACAATATTCGTGAGTTTGGACTGATCCTTCAAGCCTACCAATAACTAAATCAGAGATTCTTCCAAACATAAACTGTCTGGAGTAACCATACAACTTCACCAAATCTCGTGAAGAGCGGCGCGGAGTCCACGTTGCCGTCACCTGAGTCCGAGTTCGAGTCGAGGCCCTGGGAGGATGGCTCCGGTACGCTGGCGGCGGTGGACGATGACGCGGCGGCTACGATGACACCAGTGGGCTCGCTCGGCGTGAACCGCCTCTCCAGGTTTTTTTTTCGTTTGTTGTGATTTTGATACCCGTAAAACAGCACGTAGGCTGGCAGCAGCACATTACGCCGCTCTTCAGCCGCCTCTCCAGGCTCCTGCGCCAGCCTAAATACTGCTTGGCGCATGGATATGGCTGGCTCTATTTGCAGTCACGTGTCGAGCGGATGGAAAGAGGTCCGCGACTGTAGCGACCTCTTGCGACGTCGTGGACGCCTCCTGGTGGTCTCTGGGAAGCGTCTGTGTTTCCGGGACGACCGGCCAGGCAGACCCCTACTCCGTCTGGGGCCCACTGTACCGGTCTGCTTCGCGGGAAGCGAGAGTTGCAGGCGCTTAGTCTGGACACAGTAAGTTCTGTGATCATTATAAGCTTTTGCTCACGAAATACAGCTCTACTCCACAGCTATGAAGAAAACATTTTTAATCTTTAAGAACAGCCGTTTCCAGTAATATATCACATGTTGGACAATCAATAGAAACAAAATTTCGTAATCACTTATCTCATTCAAACTCAGTTGTCATAATAAGTTATCGTAAGTGAATGTGGACGCTCCATATACAAGTTTTTCTTCCACCTTCTTTTTTCCTCCTGTTTGAAAGAAAGTAGCGCAATTACCAAATCACCCACGACTCGGCCGCCTTAAATTTCGAACCATACTAATTATTGCACATTTTTATCCAGCAATCTGTCGAGGATTTCCATACTATTGCACCGTTCTGCTGTACAGTAATACTGTTCGCCAAAGGCCGGCTTCACACTGCTTCTCTATAGTCCATTATTGTCTGTGAATGGTATTCTTCCCGTACTCTTTCAACAGCTAGATATTATTGAAAGTAATATAATATATCCACCATCGATAGCCAGGGAGACTACTAATGAAATAATTGGAAGTATAAAAGTAATCAATATCAAATAAAACTAAGTGTGAATATACACATCCCTTGCAACTAGTACTGTTCCATCTTCTAATAAGTGAACTCCGGTTCGTATTTATACAGAAATTACATAGGCAGCGCTACAGAATCCTAGTACATACAGCGGGTGGACAAAAATATGGAAAGCTGAGAAAACGTTATCATGCCTAATATGGTGTAAAAACC
The DNA here is from genome assembly GCF_023864345.2 of Schistocerca serialis cubense. Taxonomy (NCBI): domain Eukaryota; kingdom Metazoa; phylum Arthropoda; class Insecta; order Orthoptera; family Acrididae; genus Schistocerca; species Schistocerca serialis. The sequence goes on from NC_064642.1 coordinate 652,279,399, forward strand.
CATTGGTATTTAAAAGAGCTTCCTATTGTCACGGAATGGATAAATGTAGGTCCTGTGTCGTTTTCAAGAATATCTTATGCCATTATTCCCGAAAAATAGTTCCAAGGTCAATGATGATGTGATTGCGGTGGCCGGTGGAATTGCAGTAATTCATCCTAGTACTCGAAACATCACTCCTGGACGATGCGAGCTGTGTGAACATGTCGCCTTGGAACGCAGCATTACCATTGGGAAACAGAAATTTTACCACCGGATTGGCGTGATCGGCGAAAATGGTCATCTAATCCCAGTCAGTAAGGCGACCTTACACAGTACCCGTGGAGCTCATGGAATATCAACACATGGCTTCCAAACCATCACTGAACCCACGGGATGTTTCACCGCTGATGCGTAAACTCGGCCAGAAGTTGTAAACAAAGTGAAACAACACTCGCGCAATCAAATGACTTTCTGCCATTGTTCCATAGCCCAAGTGGCTTCGGCACCGCGTCTTCCCTTTACAGGTATCTGCATAGTTCGATTTATCTGCATAACTGATTGTAATTTCAGCCGTTCACTCCTTATGGAGCTCACTTCGTGTTGGTTTATAGCTGAGAGGTTTCGCGAGTGCAACATTCAGTTTTGCAGTGACTTTTGCAGCTGCCGTCTACTTATTTTCCGTCACAAATCTCGTCAAAGACCGCCTGTCACGACGTAGCGCATGATGCTCCTCCGATTTCCCTGTACGCTGTATAAATTTTCGGTATGGAGCCACTTCAAAAACCAAACACTTCGGCTATCTTGCTTACGTTAGCACCCACCATGCGAGCATTAGCAGTTTTCTCATGTTCAAATTGATATATCTCCGATATAAAGCCCTTGCATCTACAGAGAAAACTTGTAACGTATTGAGGACATTGCACAGACATCGTTTCTGACAGAATACACCAACGCCAGCTGCATGCTTGGTTATCATCTGCGTTTATGTTCACGTATCCATTTCTTTAGTGTTCCTCATATTTTGTTCAAATCCCTATGTACTGACAACGGGTTTCGTCAAATGCTAGGATATCTAGACTTAAAAAATAAACGAGTTTCTCGAGCGCGAAGGCAGTCTAAATCACGTTTTGTGGTTGTCATAAATCTAAAGAGATTCATCACAAAAAATTCTCCAATATGCGCATGTAACCTTTTTTTGTGTTCGTAATGAGTGTGCAGATGTATAACGATAACATTTTCCAAGTGAAAGTTGGTAATAAACATTCACAGAAATTAAGAACAAGTAAAGGTCTTTTAAAAGTCTGTCCCATGTCACCGTCATTACTTAACCTATATAGATATTAGCCTTAGAACATGGTCTCGTAAATCTAATAGTATGGGATTAGAAAGAAGAGATGGAGTTTACCTACATCATTTATTGTTTGTTGATGATCAAGTAGTGGTAGCACAAGATAGGGAGGATGTTAACTATATGTGCAGTCAACTAGCAGTAGCATACAAAAGTTGGTATTTGAAGATTAATTACAAAAAAACAGATTACTAGACTATCGATTCAGATGAGCTATACATTGAAGGAAAGAAAATCAAAAAGATAAACACTTTCTATTATTTAGGATCCATTTTAGAACTGGAGGAAAAATCAGAGTCAGAAATCAATAAAAGAATTAGTAGCGGACGGAAGGACATTGGGATGCTTAACTCAGTCTCATGGAGCAGGAATGAAATGAGCAGAACTAAAAAATTAATATACAAATCCATATTAGAGAGTGTGGTCCTGTATGGAACGGAGACCTGGACAATTAACCTGAAGCACATTAAAAAGTTACAAGCTCTGGAGATGGACTTCTGGAGAAGATCGGCAAGAATCTCCAGGAAAGAAAAGATAAGGAACACCGAAATAATAAGGAGTATGGAAATACAAGAAAGAATATATGACGTAATGGATAGGAAGAAATTGTAATAGTACGGGCATGTACGACGAATGGAGAAAACCAGAATACCCAAATTGATGCTGGAGTGGGAACCGGAGGGGAGAAGAAGAAGAGAACGACCTATGACCACATGCCTCAAAAATGTACAGCACACAAGGAGGAGAATGGGCGCAGAGGAAGCGGACACACAACATCGAAACACCTGGAGGAATATTTTGAAAATATAGTTTAAAAACGTTTATTCTTTGTATTGTAATTTCCAAGTAAATTATTATGTTGGAGATAAGCTTCTGTAATGAGGAAAAGCTCAAAATAATAGTAATAATAATCATGAGTGTGGCACAGAAGAGATATCAGTTGTGGACCTTAGAATTCTAAAGCCAGTGATGTACGCTCTCCTGTTTTACGATGTTTGTCAGCGGCCTTCTGTCTCTGCGGTTTCTGCCGTGAACTCGCCAAGAGGCACAAGAGCAACGAAACAGCTGCTAGCGGTGCAGGCCTGCACGTGTGTGTGCACGTGCGTGAAACGCTCGACCAGCGTGCAGTCCTGTTCGGCGTTGCGGCGGCATCGCAAGCGGCAGCGATTCTGATTAATTATTGCAGGATGCTTCATTATGCGCGGCGCTAATTGAAATTGATTTCACACGCCCAGCACGGCTTTGGGTTTTCTATAAATCAGTCAGCTCAGTCGTGGAACAAAACAGCAGCCGCGGCTTTGCAGCAACGCCACGTCCCGAGCGTGGCGACGTGTTGCTGCCACGGCAGACGCGTTGCCGCCACAGCACGTCTCTCAGCCTGTGGAGAGCACGCGGACCGGTACCTGTGCGGACACCGTAATCGACATCCTGGTTCGTCATCCGTTTTCAGAGCACAAAAGTCAATGAATCATTCACCATACACTATCTGACCAAATGTATCCGGGAATGTATTAGTGGACATTAATATGGCTCACTTTCGTGACTTTCGGCACAAAGATGGGTACAGTTTCAAAGAGTTATCCGATTGTCTACTAAGAGCGTAAACCAGAGAAAGTGATCACACTGAACGCTGGGGTCTGGTGCGAAGACGACGTTCTGTCTCATCCGGAAGATGTTTCATGAAGTTCAGGTCGGGACAATGGACAGGCACGTCTACTCAGGAATGTTATTGTTCATAGACTATTGCTTCACAGATGCTGTTTAGTTCTTTCAGCATTGATAGTAACCCCCTCTAGAACTCCTCCAAGGTATCAGCTTCATATATGAGTTTCCCGCGACCAGACGGTGCTGCGACTTCCCAAAGATGGCACATTACAGCAGCACTTGTTCTGATTTGCAAGTACGCATGTGAACATCGATCAGACTCAAACAAAGCAGACGAGCTTGGGAAATTGTGGCCAGTGTGGCCGCTTCAGACATCCACAAGAGGTTAGTGAAAAAACAGCGCGAAGTCGCAGACTCCTGTTGCATTCTGTCTCACAGTTCAGAGACTGTTCTGAAAAAAGATAATGGACTGGGCAACTGCACACAAACCAATGCCTAGGCAACGGTTTTGTATTCTTCTAGTGTATAACTGCTTTGGTCACAAGCCAGCAGAGGCTCTGAAAGCGATGTCGCTCCGTTGGAAAAGCCACACGCAATGGTCGTCTGATGCCATAGCCCAGTAACGTTCACCGCACTGTTCTACAGGATACGTACTCCGTCGTCCCACATCGAATTCTGTGGTTGTTGCTTGTTTGTCAGCACTGACAATTCTACTCAAACAACGACGCTTTCCGTCGTTAGCTGAAGGCTTTCGGCCACTCTGTTGTACGTGCTGAGAGGTAATGCCTTACGTTTGGTATTCTCGGTACACTCTTGGTATTGTAGATCCCGGAATACTGAATTTCCTAACGGTATGTCCCATGCGTCTAGCTCCTCCATCTACGCGTTTACTCTGCTATTCACAATAAAGTGCCTGGCAGAGGGTTCAATGAACCACCTTCAAACTGTCCCTCTACCGTTCCACTCTCGAACGACACGCGGGAAAAACGAGCACTTAAAAATTTTCTGTGCGAGCTCTGATTTCTCTTTTTTTATCGCGATGATCATTTCTCGCTGTGTAGGTGGGTGCAAACAGAATGTTTTCGCAATCGTAGGAGAAAACTGGTGATTGAAATTTCATGCTAAGGTCCCGTCGCAACGAAAACCGCCTTTGTTTTAATGATTGCCATTCCAGTTCACGTATCATGTGTGTGACACTATCGCCCCTATTCCGCGATAATACAAAACGAGCTGTCCTTCTTTGTACTTTTTAGATGTCATCCGTCAGTGTCACCTGATGCGCATCCCACACCGCACAGCAATACTCCAGAATAGGGCGGACAAGCGTGGTGTAAGCAGTCTCTTTAGTAGACCTGTCTTTGGTTTGATCAACCAACAATATTACCTATGTGATCGTTCCATTTAGGTTATTTGTAATTTTAATCCCTAAGTATTTAGTTGAATTTATAGCCTTCAGATTTGTGTGACTTATCGCGTAATCGAAATTTAACTGATTTCCTTTAGTGCTGATGTGAATAACTTCACACTTTTCCTTATTCAGGGCCAATTGCCATTTTTCGCACTATACAGAAATCTTATCTGAATCATTTTGCAAGTCGTTTTGATCATCTTATGACTTTACAACACGTTAAATGACAGCATCATCTGCAAAAAATCTAAGACAGCTACTCAGATTGTCTCTTATGTCGTTAATATAGATCGGAAAAACAGAGGGCCTATAACACTTCCTTGGGGAACGCCGGATATTACTTCTGTTTTACTAGATGACTTTCCTTCTATTACTACGAACTGTGACCTTTGTGACAGGACATCACGAATCCAGTCGCACAACTAAGGCGATATTCCGTAGGCACGCAGTTTGGTTAGAAGACGCTTGTGAGGAACGGTGTTGAAAGCCTTCTGGAAATCTAAAAATATTTAATGAATTTGACATACCCCGTCGACAGCATTTATTACTTCATGAGTGTTAAAAGGTAGTTGTGTTTCACAAGAACGATATTTTCTGAAATCGTGCTGACTGTGTGTCAATAAATCGTTTTCTTCGAAGTACAGTACTTCATAATGTTCGAATACAGTATATGTTAAAAACCCTACTGCAAATCGACGATAGTGATATAGGCCTGTAATTCAGCGGATTGCTCCTACTTCCCTTTTTGGGTTTTGGTGCGACTTCAACAATTTTCAAGTCTTTAGGTACGGATCTTTCTGTGAGCGAGCGTTTGTATATAATTGCTAAATATGGAGCTATTTTATCAGCATACTCTGAGAGGAAAATGACTGGTATACAATCTGGACCGGAGGCCTTGCCGTTATTAAATGATTTAAGCTGCTTCTTTACTCCGAGGATATCTACTTCTATGTTTCTCATCTTGGCAGTTGCTCTTGATTGGAATTCAGGAATATTTGTTTCGTTTTCTTTGGTGAAGGAGTTTCGGAAAACAGTGTTTAATAACTCTGCTTTAGTGGCACTGTCATCAGTGACTTCACCGTTGATATCGCGCAGTGAAGGTATTGATTGCGTCTTGCCCCTGGTGTGCTTTATGTATGACCATAATCTCTTTGGGTGTTCTGCCAGATTTCGAGAAAGAATTTCTTTGTGGAAATTATTAAAAGCATCTCGCTTTGATGTACGCACCATAATTCGAACGTCAGTAAAACTTTGCCAATCTTGGGGATTTTGCGTTCTTTTAATTTTTGCATACTTTTTTCGTTGCTTCTGCAACATCGATCGGGCCCGTTTTGTGTATCATGGGGAATCAGTACCATCACTTATTAATTTATGTCGTATATATCTCTCAATTTCTGTCGATGCTATCTCTTTGAAAACATTCCACAACTTTTCTACCCTTACGTGATCAGATAGGAAGGAGTTAAGACTGTCTTTTAAATAGGCGTTAAGAATATTTTTACCAGCCTATTTAAATAGATATAATTAGCGTTTCTTTTTGGTGGTTGTAGGTGTTACGGTATTCAGCCAAGCAGCAACTGCCTTGTGGTCGCTAATCCCTGTATTCGCCACAATACTCACTATTTGTCCAGGATTATTTGTAGCTAAAAGGTCAAGTATGCTTTCGCAACTATTTACGCTTCGAGTGGGCTCTGGAACTAATTGTTCAAAATAATTTTCTGAGAAAGCATTCAGTATAATTTCGGATTACGTTTTATGCCCGCCCCCGGCCTTAAACGTATAATTTTTCCAGCATATCGAGGGTAGATTAAAGTCATCACCGACTACAATTTTATGAGCGGCGTACTTATTTGAAATGAGACGCAAGTTTTCTTTGAACTGTTCAGCAACTACACTCCTGGAAATTGAAATAAGAACACCGTGAATTCATTGTCCCAGGAAGGGGAAACCTTATTGACACATTCCTGGGGTCAGATACATCACATGATCACACTGACAGAACCACAGGCACATAGACACAGGCAACAGAGCATGCACAATGTCGGCACTAGTACAGTGTATATCCACCTTTTGCAGCAATGCAGGCTGCTATTCTCCCTTGGAGTCCGCCCCAGTAGCTGAGTGGTCAGCGTGACGGATTGCCGTCCTCTGGGCCCGGGTTCGATTCCCGGCTGGGTCGGAGATTTTCTCCGCTCAGGGACTGGGTGTTGTGTTGTGTTCATCCTCATTTCATCCCCATACGGCGTGCAGGTCGCCCAATGTGGCGCCGAATGTAATAAGACCTGCGATATGGCGGCCGGACCTGCCCCGCGAGGGGCCTCCCGGCCAATGACGCCAAACGCTCATTTCCATTCTCCCTTGGAGACGATCGTAGAGATGCTGGATGTAGTCCTGTGGAACGGCTTGCCATGCCATTTCCACCTGGCGCCTCAGTTGGACCAGCGTTCGTGCTGGACGTGCAGACCGCGTGAGACGACGCTTCATCCAGTCCCAAACATGCTCAATGGGGGACAGATCCGGAGATCTTGCTGGCCAGTGTAGTTGACTTACACTTTCTAGAGCACGTTGGGTGGCACGGGATACATGCGGACGTGCATTGTCCTGTTGGAACAGCAAGTTCCCTTGCCGGTCTAGGAATGGTAGAACGATGGGTTCGATGACGGTTTGGATGTACCGTGCACTATTCAGTGTCCCCTCGACGATCACCAGTGGTGTACGGCCAGTGTAGGAGATCGCTCCACACACCATGATGCCGGGTGTTGGCCCTGTGTGCCTCGGTCGTATGCAGTCCTGATTGTGGTGCTCACCTGCACGGCGCCAAACACGCATACGACCATCATTGGCACCAAGGCAGAAGCGACTCTCATCGCTGAAGACGACACGTCTCCATTCGTCCCTCCATTCACGCCTGTCGCGACACCACTGGAGGCGGGCTGCACGATGTTGGGGCCTGAGCGGAAGACGGCCTAACGGTGTGCGGGACCGTAGCCCAGCTTTATGGAGACGGTTGCGAATGGTCCTCGCCGATACCCCAGGAGCAACAGTGTCCCTAATTTGCTGGGAAGTGGCGGTGCGGTCCCCTACGGCACTGCGTAGGATCCTACGGTCTTGGCGTGCATCCGTGCGTCGCTGCGGTCCGGTCCCAGGTCGACGGGCACGTGCACCTTCCGCCGACCACTGGCGGCAACATCGATGTACTGTGGAGACCTCACGCCCCACGTGTTGAGCAATTCGGCGGTACGTCCACCCGTCCTCCCGCATGCCCACTATACGCCCTCGCTCAAAGTCCGTCAACTGCACATACGGTTCACGTCCACGCTGTCGCGGCATGCTACCACTGTTAAAGACTGCGATGGAGCTCCGTATGCCACGGCAAACTGGCTGACACTGACGGCGGCGGTGCACAAATGCTGCGCAGCTAGCGCCATTCGACGGCCAACACCGCGGTTCCTGGTGTGTCCGCTGTGCCGTGCGTGTGATCATTGCTTGTACAGCCCTCTCGCAGTGTCCGGAGCAAGTATGGTGGGTCTGACACACCGGTGTCAATGTGTTCTTTTTTCCATTTCCTGGAGTGTATATTTTCTTAGTCGGGTGGGGAGGGGGGGGGGGGGTAAAGCGATTCAATTAATAGTTTAGTCCGATTGTCAGGTATATCCTCCTCCCATACTGTTTCATACGAACTATCTACTTCAATTTCGCTGCAAGGCAAACTACCTCTGACAGCAATAAATACTCCACCACCAGCTCTCTTTAACCTTTCCTTTCTGAACACTGTTATATGGTTTGAAAAATTTTCGACTGAACTTGTTTCCAGCTTTAGCCAGCTCTCTGTACCTACAGCTACTTGAGCTTCAGTGCTTTTTATTAGGAGTTGAATCTCTGGTTCTTTCCCCACACAGTTACGACAATTTACAACTACAATACCAAACGTTTCTACAACTAACGTACTGTGTTTTACCTGCCCACTTTTAGACGGACGTCCCTTGTGTGGTTCCCTCAGACTATCTAACCTAAAAAACCGCCCAGTCCCATCCACACAGCCCCCGCTATAGGTGTTGCCGTCTCCTGTGTGTACTAGACTCCTGATCTATTAAGCGAAACCCGGAAACCTACCACCCGACGGCGCAAGTCAAGGATTCTGCCACCTACACGGTCACAGAACCGCCTGAGCCTCTCATTCAGACCCTCCACTCGACTCTGCACCAAATGACCACAGTCGGTTCTATCGACGATGCTGCAGATGGTGAGCTCCGCCTTAATTTCGGAAGCAAGGCTGGCAGTCTTTACCATTTCCGTTAGCCGCTCGAAACCAGAAAGAATCTGCTCCGATCCAAAGCGACACACGTCACTGGTACCGACATGAGGCACCACTTGCAGTTGGCTGCACCCTGTACTCCTCATGGCATCCTGAAGCACCCTTTCCACATCCGGAATGTCTCCCCCCGGAATGCACACGGAGTGCACACTTGCTTTCTTCCCTCCTTGGCCCCATCACGCGCCTAACTTGGGAGCTCCCAACTACCGGCAAACCCACCCTCTGTGAATACCCAGACCTTGCGGGCCGAGAAGCTTCCTCTGGAACAGGGTGGACGACTGCATCCAGCTCAGAGACATCGTCAGCCACAGATAACGCCCGAAACCTTTTCGTCAAACTAACCGGGGAGGCCCTACAATCGGCCTCTCGAAAAGATTTTCGCTGCCTGCCAGACTTTTGAATGATCTCCCACATGACCACGGGTGAGGGTCAGCTTCAGTGCAGGCAGTACCCGGGGCGGTCACAGCAGTGGACCGATCGGACGTCCCACGCATCCCCGCGTTCGATCCCCCACAGTGACGCCCCTTGGCAGAAGCCTCAAGCTGTGTGACGGAAGCCAAAGCAGCCTGCTGGAGGTGTGAGCGATGGGTCGCCAACTCAGCTCGCATCTGTACACCACAATCACAGTTCCTATCCATTACTGCAGTCGCTCCTGTTTGAAGCTCGTAAAAATATGTAACAAGCAAAGAGTGCACTCGTCTTATTAGTAGCAGTAACTAGCGGAGCTGTTGTAGCGGATGGTCTAACCGACACAGCTTCAAGTACCATTCCAGAATATTGAATTTCCTAACGGTTTCCGAAACGGTATGTCCCATGCCTCTAGCTCCAGGTACCATTCCGCTTTCAGAGTCTGTTAATTCGCGTCGTGTGGCCGTAATGATTCACTTGGATTACCTGAGTTCTGGTGACAGTTCCGCTAATGCACTCTCCTTGTATGACTTGTGTACGCGATACTAACACCATTTGTACATGTGCATATCTTCTACCTCGCTACTTCCGTCAGCCTAGAGTAATCCCGACTCATCGAACGCTGTGCGAGGAGCGTGACGTCAGTACGTCCAGCTGTTATTGCCAGTAGATGAATTCTAACGACTCCACTGCTTCATTAAGATGATTACGCTAAATAAAAAGCCATAAATTATGTGTTGAAATGCTGAGTGAGAAGCGCTGCACCATGAGCAGCGACGTCGTTCAACGAGTGGGGCTGAAACTGCGATCTGACCGATAACTGACAATCAACCTCTTACACCATTGTTGCGACTTCGCAAACTCTGTGGAATGTGAGTACTGAAAACGCATACTAGCCAAGGCAAGTAATTATATTTTGCATTCCAGTTGGGAGTTTCTAGCGTCTACCACTTAGCTGATCGCCTCCCTATAGCGCTCGCACCGGCTAAACAATCCCGTGACGAAACGTGTCGCTCTTCTTTGGATCTTGTTCATCTCCTTTATTAATTAAACCGAATGAGGGCCAAAAATGGCGGCAACATTCAAGAATCAAAGAAATGTTTTCTTAGTCATTTCTTTTACATGAATCTCAGCTTGGCACCTGCTTTTCCTGTAATTTGTTTTATGTGCTCATTAGATTTTAGATCGCTCAGGATGGTTACTACTCGGTATTTCACGGTACCTGTAGTTAACTTTCACCTAAAATGCATCACGAATAGTGTAATCGTATTGTAGTAAATTTCTTCTTATCCACAAGCTACATTTATTTATATTCAGGTCAGCTGGCATCCGCGCATCTTTCTGCGGTTTGGTACAGTCTTCTGGCGCTTCTAACTTCCCATAGGCAATCGCCTTATCTCCGAACGCTTTCATGTAGCTTCCGACGCTTTCCACAAGATCATGGGTCACAAAACTATAGCCCACGGGTTGGATACGACCCCCGGCGTCAGTTCATCCGGACCACCGACGGTACTTAAACTTGCCCGATAAACTGTATTCAACACGAATGTACCTTCCACACTGCTGGTGATGCCAGGACTACGTGCAGCCGATAAACCTGACATCGGAATTCTGCAGCTGAAATTGTGTATTGTCAACTACTCAGACTCAATTCGGAGATTTTCGAGCAATAATATGGCCACCGTCACGAGAACCTTTCTTCCTACCAGCAAGTAAGGAGCTCTATTACAAATTTAGCCCGTCACCAGCACCCCAACAAATGGTGATGGATGTCTTTGCACACATGGATCAACGGACGTGTTCTCGTGTCACGTTGCGTACAGATTCTGTCACGTTGCCGTTCACACATCATACATGAGCCCTTGTCCCATATTACCCCGATAACATTAATTCGGTGACGCCCTCAAACGCCGTTAATTCCAGGATTTTCTTGAAGAAACTCAGTCTAAATTCTGTGACTTGTCTTATCACGTAGAAGTGAGGTGGCTAGCATGTGGTAAAGTCATGTTTCCTTTTTACAAGCTCTGAAACGAAATAGGTGTTTTTCTCACTGTAAAAGAGAGCTGATCCACCACTGTCAGATCCTGTCTCGATGTCAAAAGTTGAACCTGCAGGGAAAGGTTAACCTCATCTCTACAGAATCATCAAAGGATTTCATAAAAAGGCGTCATTGTCTGAAGCACAACTGGAAGGAGAAAACTTTTCTTATTTTCACTTGAAAGATTTTCGTGCTAGAACTTCCGAAGATGTCAACCTTCATTTTTCAGAGAAAAGTTATTGGTGACTTGAAGAAGCATTTTTACGAGATCTTTTCACATCTTGACAATATTAATAGGTACGTTCTCCTGTTCCAGAATCCTTGGTTATGTGCCATGTAAACTACAGCTGGAGGTAACTGATTTGTAAATAAACGTCTTGCTGAATAAAAAGCGCAGAGAAGGAAAACTTGTTTAATTTTACAGCTACTTACCTGACGATGGAATCAGTGTCTGCAACAACTTAAGTCTGTGAGCAAACGTTTCCAAAAATGAAATATCTTAAGTCAGCACAATGAACGAGATTGGCTAATGCATATTTGAAAGCTGTTATCTTGATTGGATATGGCAACAGCAAACCAAACATTTACGATATCTAGAAAGCCAAAGGTCAGTTTCACAATTTCGCACCGATTTGCTGCTTAGTTTATGAGATTCAGATATGTGCACGCTAGATCTGATGTAACTGTCTTTTTGCTAACGTCGCCTTCTTTGAAAACTTTTTTTGGATACAAATTTTTGGTTGTCCTTGTTTTTTATGCGTTGCATCTCACTCACCCATAATTAACACTGAGTGCTGTACATCGTTTCTCGTTTTTTCTCCCAGAGCTTTCGTTTCAGCTTGTAAGAATGGTACAGAACGATGACGTCACCCGTGCTTTTTATTTTGTCAGTTATCTTGCCCGCAGTGAAAAATGTTTGGCGATCTCTGCACTAGATAATTTATATGTATTGTAAATAGTAACTGCACACTTTCGTGTCGGGTTCTAAGCAGAGAAGCTGAAAAAACTAGTGCAACGTTATAAGAAGTGCTTCATAGTGAGATTAGGTGAAAATCGGTAACTTTGAAGGAAACTAAAACTGGCAATAGAAGCTTCGTCTGAAGAATATAACTTTTTAATGATTCAGTGCCCATTAATTATCGATTATATCGTCTATTTTGTTTACGATTTTGCAGTGTTTTAGTAAAGATACGTGACTCAGGGAGGAGAAGTTTTGACATGATACCCAGTTTGTATTTTCCAAATGGGAATATGTCCTCTATGGTCTGTACAAATTTCCAGTTTATTTGTTGTTGGCCAATTTCGACTTCTCAGTTGTTATCAAACAGTTGATAGCTCTGGTGAGAACAGCAGTATCTCATTTTTCTGCAAGTATATCTATTATCTGATGACATGTTTATTTTGATAATAAACAGTTTTAATTCAGCGGCAAAACAGAAATTTTATTTGCACCGGTATTCGCTGATTTATCGCTGCACACGTAAAGTAATATTCAACAATAAAAGCATAGTGACACGGAACGAGCTGTGAAAATTTACATCCGGTGTCAAAAAGAGGTAAAACTTTTTATTGCTTGATGAGGGAAAACTACGCCCTTACGCGTACGAGGCCACCATTGTTGCCGAAACAATGATCTTTGGTCACATTAGCGTCAGCAGACACGTTATGAGTTTTCTTAATGGCAGCCCATAGATCTTCCGTTATTGGGCAGAGATAAGCTTGTAAATGATGTACAACTGGAGCAGCGGCAGGGCAGTACGTCATCCGAGGGCGCAATGGTGCTGAAAGGGCCGGCCAGAGATACTGCTGCAGTAAACTGCTAAGTCCTGTCGCAGGGTTAGTGGTAACCACTCGCTAACGGGCGTGTTTGCTTAATCAACACGGGTCGCACGAAAACTTTGGACCGCTCAGACATTTGCAGCACGGTGCATCATTGCGTACTGTATGGTGAAGAAGTATGTAAAAAAAAAAAATCATTTCTCTGTTTCTCATTTTATTTGGCGTACCAAAACGAGTCTATCTTTCTTCGCCACATTTATTCCACTTTTTGCTACCACAAACGACGTGCGAAATGTAATTATCACTGTTGCGTTTGTGAAACAGTGTGCGTTCTTCCTTTTTTATCCATATTCCTCCGGTTTTTGTTCTTTGTTGTCATCAGCACTTATTCGGCTTTTGTGTGGCTTCTCTGTGGTCAGAAAACAATACCTCTACACGTTAATGGGGCGTTCTCTTAATGTACCGCTAACATAAATTACTGAAAAGGTGTGACACCGTCGCTAGAACGGTACTGTGAGATTGGTTAGGAATTAATTTCTCGTGTTCGTCACTTTTCCTCCCATTTACAAGTTACAATTTTTAGTATGACATGCCCGGATGGGGGGATTTGTACTGCAATTTTTTTTTTCAAGAAATGTTAGATGAATAGTTTATTCGAACTTTCGTCCACATTTCCTCGTCTACTTCATAATTTCAGTCGATATAACAGCTTTGATTGTAAGCTATTTTGAAAACTCTTGGTTCCATGTGCCTTGTTAATTACGACTTCTTACAAGTTATATGCCTTCTGTGTATAAAACAACGATTTAAAATACTGCGCATACCTCCAAGGAATGCAGCAAATATAATTCTAGTAATTCATCAGATTCTCTCTGTGGCATCAACATGGAGGATTCTGGTTCGATCAACGGTAAGGCCAGAGAATACTTTTTTTATTTTTTGAAAAGAAGACAAAAAGCTGTTTCGATTCGTTAGAGAAACTACTGCCTGGAACAGAAGTAACGAGTTCGGACATTCTGCCACTCCTTCCTCCACTTTACAGTCCGTATTGACGTTGTATGGAGAACTTGAGAGGGAAATCTGCATCTACATCTGCCTACGAATTCTGCAAGCCTCCCTGCGGTGCATGGCGGAGACCATCCTGTACCAATACTAGTTATTTCCTTTCCTACTCCACTCGCATATAGAGAGAGGAAGATACGACTAATTAGTTTTATCTTCGTGGTCCTTACTTGCAACGTACGTTAGCGACAGGAGAATGTTTCTACGATCAGTTTCAAATGCCGGTTCTGTAAATTTTCTCATTAGTGTTTCTCGAAAAGAACGTCTCCTTCCCTCTGGGAACTCCCATTCCAGTTCCAGAATTGTCTCCGTAATACTTGAGCTTTGTTCGAACATACTGGTACCAAGTCTGGCAGCCTGCCTCTGAACCGCTTCTTTGTCTTCCTTCAGTCTGACCTGGTGCGGATCCCTAACACCCTAGAAGTTGGCAAAAGCCATACTTAAGAATGGATGGTAGGTCGGCGGGCTAGTCTTCACTAGCAGGCAAGTTAATAGTTGTAACATGCAAGTACCGCTATCATTCCTGCTTCGAAAAAATTTGTACAAAGCATTATTTGCCTGATCAACGCCCTGATCGTCCTGAAATACAGATTATTATACAACATTTTCTCCTTCTGTTTTGCTATGTTTTGAGATCATATTACGGTTTCCATCTTATCATAATGATCTTATAAAGGAATATACAGTGAACATTTTTTGCAATGAATCTTAGAATAATCGTCGCCATTTACCTTCCATAATGTCTTGTGAGGTAATCTAGCTCCGAAACAGAGAAATCCAATCCCTCAAACGAAGCAACAGGTGTGAGATGGATACCTCCGATGATCTATAAACAATTGTACGTAAACAAGGTACACTTCTTTGTGTTTGAGCCCGATGCAAAATATGGAGCTGTGAGCTATATAGAGTGTGGATACCAGTATTGACGCTGGGTACTGTTGAACGTTCAATAAACAGACCGGTGTCGATGAGCAAAGGAAACATCTCAGAAGTGACAAGCACACTATTAGAGTACCAAAATAAAAGTTCAAGTCCAGAAAAGCGACATTGTATTCAATTACTAACGAAACATAAGCCACAAAGGCGAGATCCAGCTGTCGGAGCTGGTATTTATTATATGTAGCAGACCATGGACCTGTAGTGGCAACTTCTGCCACCGAATGTATCAGGATGACCAAATGTAGCGGGAAGAGGTAGAAGACTCGTCCGATCTTTCCAAATGATTTATTGTTTCCAACCACAGTGACCTCGTACACCTCGGTCTGCGTCGCAGGGCCCCACAATGCTGAGGAAGGACCCCAGTTGCCCGTGAATTGCAAATCTGTGTCGAGCCGGTCTTGGCCAGCCGTGAAGTTCCGATGGCGTCAGGATGCGCCAGCTTCAGCCTCAGCTGTCCCCGTTCTCGTTGTCTCAGCGCTGCTCCGAGGAGCCACCAAGTGGCCTGCTGACAACTGCAAGATGGTCCACGCCGAGTTCTCTCGCCGGCGAGGCTTAGGACGCGGTGACAACAAGCGCCCACGATCCGCAACCAAATGTGCGACCCTAGCCTCAGACCTCACCCGTGTGTGTTGGAGCGCGGAAGAGTGCCCGTGGCAGTGAGCCGAAGAGTGACCCACCGCTGGCTGGTGACCTGCGGTCCCCACGTCGGCCTCAGAGGGTGGAAACAACGACCTGCCGGGGACGACGCTGGCGCCCCATCTGTTGCTGCATGTAGCTGATGGTGTCACACGCCCTGCCGTCCAGGAGAGCTGCCACACTTGAAAGAATCTCGTCAGAAACCCACAGTTAATCATACTCAGCTGTGCACCTCTGTTTTGCCCCATGCGCCACTTCGCGTCACATACTCATAACATGCTAGGTTGGCCAGTGGGCTCCTTTTGCCTGTGATTTGCGACATGCAAAACCGCTACATAAACTCTTTCAGCAATTTGACGGCCCTGTGGCCTCTATTCTACTCCGAAACTGTTGGTATGCGTAACTCACTGCAATCCGGCCCGCACCTGGCTGTAACTTGTGATCAGTATATTGCACAAAACTAACTTTCCCTATCCTAAACCGTGGTGGCACTACAGACCATTTCCATGTGACGTGTTTGCTTCAATCTCTGTGGTCGCAGCAGCCAAAGGCGTAATAAAGTGCCATACAAATGATATCGCCGCCGCTCTTTTATTACATATAGCTGGAGATGCGTGATGTTAGACGTCCCATAAATGACATTTAAGAAAGCTATGTGCATTTTACTCGTAACTTTTCTGTTTTCCATTGTACTGAACCAATCAAATTTACTTCTTTATTAAGCTGAAAGGTGAAAACCTTTAGGTCTTTCAGCATATGGAAGAGCTTGACAAGAATAATGATGTGAGTAAACATCTTCAATGCTTTTAGTACTCTGGAAATATGTGAGGCCGATTTCTGCGACACACTGCATTTTAGACCCTTTTGTTCGACCTGTATGTGACACTCAAAGTGGAATTACACTGCTATGGCATTCTTGACTTCTGAGTTTAGTACATGCTTCGTCCGCATTCCTCGATATTTTTATTTCAATCACCAAATTCACTATTTACTGTACTCTTTTTTATAAGAAGCATTCAATAATAGAGATAATGTCATAGATATTTCATGGAGTATGACATGCTTTTGTATGGAGGGTCTTTATCTTCACAGTCTGTATCATAATTTTCATATATCCATTTGTCAATGGTCCTTATTGTTATGTCTCACTATTTTCAGCACCCTACCGAAGCACCTGGAGAAATTCAGTGATTAATTTACAAGTTTTTCGTTGAATGTTTTATCTTCATATTTTTTGCCAGTGTATGTTTTTTTTTCTCTTCTTCTACTGTGAGGCTGTTTGTGTGTGGGTCTGTCTTTACTTCGCTAGGTGTGTGTCAAACAAGGAAACAGTATAATCATTGCCAACTCTAAGATGTTTCCGTATGTTTAGTTTTTGTTTTTTGTTTTCTTGGGTCAAAGTTATTTCAGATGCCCCATGCAGATTGACGTGTTTGCCGAATGTTTATGGATCTTTAGGCGACACGAGGTTGCATGGCTTGTGGTGTCAGTCATTGTATCTTTCCTATAAGTTTTGAATGTGCATATGTTGTTTACTGTGTCCTGCAATATTTAGATTAAGGTAATTGATGAATTTGTCTAGCTCATATTCCATTGTAAGAGTAATTTTCTCATGTAGATTACTGAAGCAACTGAGAACGTCAGTTACTGTGTCGTCTACATATCCCCTATAAAATTCAGTCTTTTTTTTTGCCAGGGTTCTTGACTGCTAAATAATTTTTGTTCCAAGTGATTTACTGATATCTTAGATATGATACTAGATATACACAATCTCTTTCCTAGGCCATCTGGATGCTTGTAAATGTCGCCATTAAAAGTAAAGCAATTGTAACTTACGGTCAGCTGGAGAAATTACATAAATTCAACAGTCTCTGAGCATGCAAGGTTACTATGTTGTATAAGGCTCTTTTGTATTACTGTTACAGCTTCTTCTATGGATATGACAAAGTAAAGGTTGCTAATATCAAGTGATAAAAACAAAACTGATCATCTTGAGGGAGATTTTTTTGCTGTTAGTTCTTCAGCTAGAATCATGCTGCTTTTAATAGAATGGGTTATTTCATGTATATAATTTTTCCTCATTTTTTATAAAAGCTGTCAAAGAAAGTGAATAATATACTCACGGAGGATTATACATATGAAACAATACATCCTAAAACAACAGCATGCTACTAACTGAAGAATTAATAGCCAAAAATCTCGCCCATAGAAGAAGCTGTAACAGTAATTCAAAAGAACCTTACAGAACATAAGAAACTAGCAGACTCAGAGATTGTTGAATTTATTGAACACCTCGAGTTAACTGTACGTTACAACTACTTTACATTTAATGACAACATTCATAACCAGCAATATGGCCTAGATATAGAATCTGGTACCATAGCTGACATATACATAAATTCCTTTGCACGAAAATTATTTAGTAACCAAGAACCCCGCCTAAAGAAAAGTGAATTTTATAGGAGATATGTAGATGACACAGTAGCAGACGTTCTAAATAGATTCAGTAATCTATATGAGAAAATAACTCTTACAGTGGAATATGAACAAGACAAATTCATCAATTCCTGAATCTAAATATTCCAAGACACAACAAACAACACAAGCACATTCAAAACTTATAGGAAAGATACAGTTGCCAATGAAATTCAAATGTGAGATCAAGCAGGTTATCAAAGTAGGTGTACATCCCAGTGGTGCTATGTTTAGTTATTCCTGAAAAACTGACAGAATTACTGGCGAAAAATATTCTGGGAAGAGAAGCAAATAGGCTACTGTTGGAAAGATAGGCCTACATCTTACACATATTAGGCAAACATTACTAAAAGAATTACTTTCATACATGTTAAAACAATATATTTATTTTAGGGGGTCTTAAGTGTTTAAGACCATTCCCTTAACCACCCTGATAGCATTCCACAATGCTGAAAGATGTTTAAACGATTACATCTTTTTTCTCTTTTGCACTGTAAATTGCTCTTACTGTCCACACACTGAATGACGCTTCATAGGTAAGATTTCAAAGTGAGAAGATGTGGAAACTACGTAAAACTAATGCACTGACAGTCTAATAAAACAAGAACTCTATTCCCATGGGACGTATACCTCTATGCAGTTCTGTTTCTTTGACATTTCAATAATAGTTCACCTTGTTGATACGTACAAGATACGACAGCATGCCTTGATTTTCCTCAATGCGTACTTTTATGGGCTACCAAAGAACACATAGGTAAGTTTTTTGCAAACGTGAACATTAAAAGTGTTGTGTATATGAGTTGTAAGAAGAAAATGTGACTATAAGAAGCATTAGTTTTGGAGTTATAACTTCATTTACTATCGATACAAATGTAGTAAAAGTGGAATAAAATGAATTACGAAATCATACTTTTCGCATCATACCCTTCTCTTCTTGGTTTTTCGAAATGAATGAAAAAAACCAATTACATTAACGAGGCCAAATGTGTCATATTACTAGAGCAAAAACGAATTCAAGAGCACTAAATCATTCGGAATTTGAACTATGTTATTCATGCAAGCACTGTAATTCTTAGTATTTAAAACACACGCACACGACAGAAATAATGTGCAAGAGCAATTGTAAACAGTAGTCTGCTAATGTTTTGGGCTACTGAAAATGACAGCATGCCCCGCCCACTCGGGCTTCAAAACAACGTACAAAAATGGTTCAAATGGCTCTGAGCACTATGGGACTCAACTGCTGTGGTCATAAGTCCCCTAGAACTTAGAACTACTTAAACCTAACCAACCTAAGGACAGCACACAACACCCAGCCATCACGAGGCAGAGAAAATCCCTGACCCCGCGGGGAATCGAACCCGGGAACCCTGGCGTGGGAAGCGAGAACGCTACCGCACGACCACGAGATGCGGGCAAACAACGTACAGCATAGGTCTACAGTGCCAACTACCTTCTTTTTGTTACCTTCTTGATAATTCACGTTAACGTGTCAATCTATGGTTATCTTTTGTTTTCATTTACTGTGTGTTTCTTATCCGTTCTCGATTGACAAAAGTCACTAAAATTTTCTAGATAATTTTTAAGTTAAAGATCGATTTTGTTCGGTGAAAATATCGTTTGGATGATTTTTCGTGTGCCTATACCTGTCTAACTCTTAAAGAATGTTCATAGCGTGTCCTTTTGGTATTTTATGTAGGACTTGTAATGCGCTGTGCTTTGTCAGTTTGGATTTTTAGACTTAGGCAAACGCTTAATTGATTTGTGTTGCAATTTATTGTTTCGTGCCTGTTCATTGACACAGAATTCAGTGTAGTTGTTGCACGAAATTTTGTATATGCCCGGGTAGGCAAAGTCAGGAATTTTGGTTTCTCCTGTTCGAATTTTCGTCTTTAGATTGTTCTTTTTTCGGAATGCTAGTTTATATTAGTTTTGTTTAAGATCTGATTTATTTTAGTCAATATTTGTCCTAAGTATATCGTTAGTTCGTATGTTGGTTTAGTTTGGTTTTCTTTTGTTAATTTTGTGCTCTTGTGTATTGATTAAGTTTTAGGTTTCGCGTGTTCTTCTTACAGCTTTAGGTTGAAATTATTTTTTGGGCAATACATTGGAGTATTGTAAGCTCATTTTGTATTTCTTGGTGTTCGAGTGGTAAACAGGGTATTCTATTGATCATTAAGATAAAATATGCATATTTTTGCGATTTTTGATGACAGCAACTCCCATTTATTACGTTCACTGTAGTAGCAGGTCCCGTAGATTTAAAAAACGTGATGATTGTTAATGTTGCTGATATTAAGGTCGAGAAAGTTTATCGATCTGCTTGTTTCTGTTTCCACTGTGTACTTATTTTTCGTACGCGTGTTGCTGAGTTCTTGATGAACTGAGAGGATGTCTTCATTGTTTTCCATCTATTACTACCAAACTGCTACCTACATATCTTTGGTAATACATAGTTTTGTAAAGTAATGGCCATTTGGAGTTGAACTCACCAACTGTATCATATATAGCCTTACCTGAGAATGGCATTATAACAGAAGCAAGCATGTAGTAAGGAAGAAGCACTACTAATTAACCTATCTGCAGCTTTCCTGGAACAACTGATTATAAAATGTCATATTATGGTTTACTCTGTGCTGTGGGACCATCTGAAAAAAATACTACGTGTGAAAATTACGTTTATAGTGTAACATGGACGGGACAAAAGCATCAATTACCTGGGCCTAAATGGTAAAAGACACAACAACACAGGCACATTCAAAATTCATAGGAGCAATACAGTGACCGACATCACAATCCGTGCTACCTGTCGTCAACCGAACATCCATAAACTGCCAGTATGCAGTCAATGCTATGTAGGGCACCTAACTCCCTCTCAACCAAGAAAACACGTGAGAAGGAATAAAGATAGTGAAACAGATTGGTGTTGCCAATGATTACACTGTTTCCATGGTCGATACAACCCCTGACAAAGTGAAGAAAGACATAGACACAAACTGCACCACAGAAGAAGAAGACAAGAAGACAAAAACAACTGTTTATTTAGTATCCCACCATTGACATTATACCACAGATGGTTGCAAATATTTTCAAGCACCAAAAAGTAAAAATTAGGTTTTCTACATCTAATAAACTACAACAAAAATTAATACATAATAAAAAGTGTAATAATAACCCATACTCAGACTCTAGAATGTAAAAAGTAACATGCCAAAAATGTTTCTTGTTCCATCTAAGACAAACAGACCAAAATTTCAACACCAGATACACAGAGCGCATTAAAGGCTACCCACACATCAGCAATAGCCCCACACATACATAATACAGGCACCAATGTGGACAAGTATAGTAAAATGTCAAAGTAGTCCATCAAATAATAAAGGGAATAAAGGGACGTATTAGGAGAACTGGGAAATGTTACATTAAATATGAAAATGAAATATTAAACGGGAAACTTGAAAATGAATCTGTGAATTTCTACAGATGCTTCGACAGCATACTTAAACAAAAATAGCAATACACTTGAAAAGAGGTATAAGCAAATTATGTTCCATATTATTAAGAAAAATACCCTCTATACAAAAGTAGTCGTACTCTGTGGAAGACGTGTAACGTTATCTCTATTAACTACACCGAAAAACATATATCTTTTTATGTAAATTATTGAGGATGTATGCTGTCCACAAAAAATTGTGTGTAATGTTTAATATGTATGACATTCTGTACAAACGGACCATGCGAAAACTGTAGGTACAATGTCTTCCAAATTTCACTACTAACTACATATAAAGATGTGTAACCAACTAACAATTGGGTGTTTTTTTATATATTGCAGTTAAGTCAACAGAACAAAGCAGAGCCTCACACATCACGAACATTACGTAAAAATGGTATAGTGCACAGAGAGAAATGCTCTTGTAAATGGGATTCTTACCCCGAAAGGTGTCGTGTAAAATTTGAATAAAATAATTGTTAGCAGAAAATTTATATACAAAGAAACTCATTATACACTCCAGGAAATGGAAAAAAGAACACATTGACACCGGTGTGTCAGACCCACCATACTTGCTCCGAACACTGCGAGAGGGCTGTACAAGCAATGATCACACGCACGGCACAGCGGACACACCAGGAACCGCAGTGTTGGCCGTCGAATGGCGCTAGCTGCGCAGCATTTGTGCACCGCCGCCGTCGGTGTCAGCCAGTTTGCCGTGGCATACGGAGCTCCATCGCAGTCTTTAACACTGGTAGCATGCCGCGACAGCGTGGACGTGAACCGTATGTGCAGTTGACGGACTTTTAGCGAGGGCGTATAGTGGGCATGCGGGAGGACGGGTGGACGTACCGCCGAATTGCTCAATACGTGGGGCGTGAGGTTTCCACAGTACATCGATGTTGTCGCCAGTGGTCGGCGGAAGGTGCACGTGCCCGTCGACCTGGGACCGGACCGCAGCGACGCACGGATGCACGCCAAGACCGTAGGATCCTACGCAGTGCCGTAGGGGACCGCACCGCCACTTCCCAGCAAATTAGGGACACTGTTGCTCCTGGGGTATCGGCGAGGACCATTCGCAACCGTCTCCATGAAGCTGGGCTACGGTCCCGCACACCGTTAGGCCGTCTTCCGCTCACGCCCCAACATCGTGCAGCCCGCCTCCAGTGGTGTCGTGACAGGCGTGAATGGAGGGACGAATGGAGACGTGTCGTCTTCAGCGATGAGAGTCGCTTCTGCCTTGGTGCCAATGATGGTCGTATACGTGTTTGGCGCCGTGCAGGTGAGCGCCACAATCAGGACTGCATACGACCGAGGCACACAGGGCCAACACTCGGCATCATGGTGTGGGGAGCGATCTCCTACACTGGCCGTACACCACTGGTGATCGTCGAGGGGACACTGAATAGTGCACGGTACATCCAAACCGTCATCGAACCCATCGTTCTACCATTCCTAGACCGGCAAGGGAACTTGCTGTTCCAACAGGACAATGCACGTCCGCATGTATCCCGTGCCACCCAACGTGCTCTAGAAGGTGTACATCAACTACCCTGGCCAGCAAGATCTCCGGATCTGTCCCCCATTGAGCATGTTTGGGACTGGATGAAGCGTCGTCTCACGCGGTCTGCACGTCCAGCACGAACGCTGGTCCAACTGAGGCGCCAGGTGGAAATGGCATGGCAAGCCGTTCCACAGGACTACATCCAGCATCTCTACGATCGTCTCCATGGGAGAATAGCTGCCTGCATTGCTGCGAAAGGTGGATATACACTGCACTAGTGACGACATTGTGGATGCTCTGTTACCTGTGTCTATGTGCCTGTGGTTCTGTCAGTGTGATCATGTGATGTATCTGACCCCAGGAATGTGTCAATAAAGTTTCCCCTTCCTGGGACAATGAATTCACGGTGTTCTTATTTCAATTTCCAGGAGTGTATATAGTGTGTTCGAGGTATAAGTGCACTTATTTTTATTTGTGACTGAGGGAAGTGTACTGAACAACATTACATCGGTATTTAAATTCATTTGTTGGCTAATAATAACAGCTTTTAGGAGTTCCATGTGTTCAGGTTTGTTAGTTCTCCCAGGTACATGGAGCAGGAGCAAGCCATTAACGCTTATTTTCCTCTGGGCGCCAGGTCGACTAAGTGTCGGTGTATGGAGGCAAAGCGGCTAGTCTTACGGACAGGCGTAGGGCACTCAGTGGTGCAGCCATGTCAGTCCAGAAATAATCAGGTGGTAAATTATGTGACAGCCTCATGTGTTGGGTGAACTCAACTAAGACGTGCTTTAAGCTCTTTGAGGATTTTGACACATTCGACAGAATTTATTGTGCATCCCTGCTCCAAAAATCAGTCATAATCACACTCTCTGCACCGACCTGCTTCCTCGCCCAACAGTGTCAGCCCTTAAGCTTTCTTACAGTAACGTATCCGCCGTTAGCAGTGATCATATCCTCTGATGCCTCACCGTACACATTTGTCAGTCTTTACGAATGCGAATGGGGTTTTCACGTTCTACATTAAGGAATTCTGTCACAGAACGATGGATAATACTAACATCGACGTTACTACTGCAGCGGATTTGAGAAGAAGCTTTGCAGAAAAGCGTCAAATTCAAATTTTCCCTTAACAGAGGTTATTTAAAGAAAATAATATAGGAGGCATTGTGACTATGTAGACTTTACCGGCGTATTAGTATATCAAATTCTTCCCGGGTTTCCAGCTGGATCAAACTGTCATTTGAACACAACATTTCACCGGTCCACCTGGCCACCATCATCAGGTGAGAAAAGCTACGCTGCTCTCGCCGATAACTGATTCAACTCGCGAATGCCTGCAACTTTATATGCATCGGAAGCGCAACAGCGCATGCGCTAGATACAGTGCGCATGTGCTCAATCATTCCTGCTGATCCCTGGCGCTAAAAGAGTTGCAGTACCTCAGATGGTGAGAACTGTTGAAAACGATATACCGTTACAAATGATTATTCATAGCCTGCCGATTCAGATGCCGTTGTTTCTTCATATCTGATAAAACAAGTTTCCACGTCTCATTGAGACGCAAGTAGTCGCAAATGCTTCGCGGTACTGGGATTGTGGTTTAAAAGAATATGCCGAAATCAGTCTAGCAGATAATATCATTAATCGTGATAATGGATACCCGTTAAGTAAAAGGTTGAAACCTGTTTTATCAGATATGAGACAACAACGGCATCTGAATCGGCTGGCTATGAATAGTCATTTGTAACGATGTATCGTTTTCAACAGTATTCACCACCGGAGGCGCTGCAACTCTTTTTGCGCAAGTGGGCAGCAGGAATGATTGAGCGCTTGTGCACTGTATCTAGCGCATGCGCCGTTGTACTTCCGATGCATATGAAGGTGCAGTCATTCGCGAGTGGAACCGGTTATCGGCGAGAGCAGCGTAGCTTTTCTCAGCTGATGATGGTGGCCAGGTGGACCCCTGAAATATTGTGTTCAGATGATCCGACTGGAAACCCGACAAGAATTTGACATAGGAGGCATTGCTTTTAGACTGAACCTCGTGTATACACTTGGGTGAAAAATGTCATGGAATACCTCCTGACGTTGTGTAGGACCTCCTTTTGCCCAGAGTAGTACAGCAATTTGACGCGGCATGGACTTAACCAGGCGTTGAAAGACCCCCGCATAAATACTGTGCCGAGCTACCTCTATAGCCGTCTGTAACTGCAAAAACGTTATCGGTTATGAATTTTGTGCGTGACCTGACCTCTGAGTTACGTCCTATAAATGTTCTGGATGGAGAAATCAATCTCTCGAACTGTCACGAACGTTCTTCAAACCAGTCACGAACAATTGTGGTCCGATGACATGGCACACTGTCATCCATGAAAATGAACTGTATGAAATGGCTGTAAATGTTTTCGAACTTGACGAACGTCATCATTTCCAGCCAATGATCCGTTCAGCTGGAACAGAGGTATCAGTCCATTCCATGCAAACAGCCCACACCATTATGTAGCCACCACCAGCTTGCACAGTGCCTTGTTGACAATTTGCGTCCATGGCTTCGTGGGATCTGTGACGCTGTCGTACGCTACCATTAGCTCTTACCAAGTTAAATCGGAGCTCATCTGACCAGGCCACGGTTGTCCAGTTGTCTAGGGTGCAGCCGATACGGTCACGAGCCCAGGAGAAATGCGGCAGGCGATGTCGTGCTGTTACCGAAGGCACTCGCGTCAGTCATCTGCTGCGTAGCCCATTAACACCAAATTTCGCCCCACTGTCCTAACGGATATATTCTTGATACGTCCCGTATTGATTTCTACTCTTAATTCACCGTTTGTTGCTTGTCTGTTAGCACTGACAACTCTGTATACATGCCGCTGCTCTCGATCGTTAACTGAAGGCCGCCGTTGTCCAAGGTGAAAACTAATGCCTGAAATTTGGTATTCTCGGCACACGCTTGACACTTTGGATCTTGGAGTACTGAATCCCCTAAAGATTTCCGAAACTAAATATACCGTGGTTCTAACACCAGCTACCATTCCGCGTTCGAAACAAGCTGAAGATGTAAATTGAAGTTTGTGTTAGGGAGAGCATTGAACTGAGGTAGTCCGTGCAACTCTGTTACCCATCCCGGCCGTAGAGCAAATTTTAATTGATTTCTTCAGCTTTAATAATAATAATAATAATAATCATCATCATCATCCTCATCCGTTAACTCTCATCGTGCGGGCATAATCACGTCGAATACCTTTTCATATGACTGACCTGTGTCCAAGTGACAGCTCCGCCAATGCACTGCCCTTTTATTCTCTGTGTACGCGGTACTACCGTCATCTGTATATGTATGAGCCGTGGTAAAAATGTCTGTTTTAAGAGCGCGCCGCAGCGCGTTGTGTCAAGCGGTCGCTCTGCGTTTCTGGCGGTGGCGCCGCTGTGGCAATCGCAGCCTTGGTGTCTCCCTCTGGTGTAAAAGGCGAAAGGTTGCCTGTTCACGTGCATTTAAGGGGCGCTATAAGCTCGCTAGGCGGCGAGTCTGGTCAGTTGGCCAGTCAGAGTGAGGCTAGGTCAGTCTCGCGTCATCAGTTGCTGGTCTGTCTCTCGTTTGCATTTGTGCAGCAGTTAGTGTCTGTCTGTCGTCGGAGTGCGAGTACGTCTGTCGTTTGGATCAAACTTTAAAGACAGAAAATGAGAGTTGTGCCACTCCGCCTGCCAGTAACAGAACTCAGCTAGCGGTCGCCCGGTCGGGGCTGAGTTCCTGCATATGAGTCTGCGCGTTAGGCCGCCAGTCTGCTCAAGTTGCTCGGGCAACGTACATTGGCGGTCGGTTGGTCGGTCGCGTACTGAGACACGAGATGACTTGTCCGCCTTGAGCGTCGGCGCATGTGAGGTCCCCACGTGAGTCCAGTGGGCAGCGCCGTATTGAAAGGGGTAGTGGCTTCGTGGTTCACACGAGAGCAACAGGAGCGGAACCACGACATCGGGCTGGCCGGGGCGAACTGCGACGCCGTGAGACGGGAGATCGGCGAGCCTTCCTGCGCCCGTTGAAGCGGCTGGCAGCGGACGGTTCGGGGGAGCATTTGAGGTGCTGCGCCAGGTCTTCGCCAGAAATCGCAGTTTATTAGCATTTAAGTGATTGGAGATATGTTTCATTTACTTGTTAAATTCTACTTGTTTTCTTGGTGAGGTCACCAGCCGCTTTGTTTCGGGCTCGTCCCGCCATTCTTCTCGGTTTGCCCACCCGCGGGAAGGTGGTTATTTACGAATTGGGTGGTCCGTTTTTCCCTTGTGGAATTGGGGAAGTTTAGAGCAACCTGCGGTTCGGGTTTTTTAGTAACCCTCCACCCTGTCAATCTGCCATACGTTAATAGCTGCCTATGTCATGTTTGTCGGTGTTAACGAATTTATTGCTTTAAGGCCGAATTCTTGAAATATGTTTTTATCTTGCCTATTATCTTGCGAGTTGGTATATGTGTAATGTAGAGCATGTTGTACATTTTATGTAAGTCTGCATTTTATGGATTTTATTTAAATAGTCATTTTAGGTTATAAGGTTGCCACCCTTCCACCGTAAGAGTCCTTTAAAAAAAAATGCACCTTCGGTAGCAAATAATTTGAGTGTTATACCATTTCCATCCCTCTTACGGGGTGCACAGTTTACGTGTTTGTGTGAATTTTTTAAAAATATTTTAGTTTGAAGTAATCTGGTGTGTTGCAGATTTGCAACAGTGTGCTCTTTCAGAGGTTGTGGTGAGCCGTCATGACTACGGCAGTGTTGAAAGGGAGCAGGCAAGCTTCTCAGCCCGAAAGCTCATACCGTTAATATTGGTCTTTCTGCCTCTAAATAAAATTGTAACTTGATATTTCGAGGGTGCTTTTCTATTTATAATTATAAATCTGTTTTTGAAAAAGTTTTAAGGAATAAAATTCACATTTGTTAAAAGTAATTTCATTTTCCATCAGTTACTTCCTGGCAACTACTTCCACGCTCACGTAGTGTGATTAAATGTGTTAAATGTCCTTGATGAATCGCTAGTACATAAAGTAAATTCTTTAAGAAAAATATTTGAAAGTAAATTCACGGTTCAATCAACACATTGCTATCTCATGAATATCGTGCCCTCAGTGTATATTTTTTAAGTTGTGGTTCGGAACAGCTTAGATGGCCTATGAATAAATGCAGCCCTGTTTAGGAGCAGTTTCACGAGGGCAAAGTAATTAGCTACAGCGTCGGCCATCTGCGCTACGTTTCTTTGACTGCTAGCGCCGCGAGAGTGACAAAGGGAAGAATTAATAAGTCGCAGCGGGGTCGAGCCTCTAATGTGCGGCTGCCGTGTCTGCACAACACACCAGCAGCGTCTGTTTGCCGCCGTCTGCGGTGCCCGCCCCTTGTGCAGAGATTGATGGAGTCGCGACGTCAGAGCGAGCACGTGTGGCCCGGATAGCGTCACGTGTGGCTTAGTGGGCCACGCTGCAAGTGAAGGCCGTTTTTCTTTTCTAGCGTTGTTTTCCTGCCCTTCACTCAGCACCACCCACACGTCACCAACACGCGTCTCTCTCTGCTCGTTTTGATAGACGCCACCTGGTAGTTTACTTCAGCAGAGCTGCTTTCCCAAGTCGCTGACAGTTAGTGAGCAGTGCACGGCTCGTGTTCATGCCATTTATTGTTTGTCATCTTCTATTGTGGTACTGCCGCCTCGTTTTCGTATTCCATTTACTGGCGTCGCTAACTTCCTGCGTTACTTGTCCGTGAGCGGCAGCAGCAGCGCGTATCGATAAGTGCGCTGTCGTACAATCTCTAGAGCGACCGATAGTATTTCCGGGTCGTCGTGTGTGTGGCAGTCGGTAGGAGACGGACCAGCAGTGCAGTCGGGACGCAGCAGCAGTGAAATGGGGGACGGAGCGCCGGTGAGGCGCGGACAGCCAGTGCTCGCCGACCGCTGGCGATACACATTAAATGTCCGACGGAGGGAGGTTGGAGCGGGACGACCGTTGGTTGGTCGTCTCAACGGCCGACGTATATATGGTCCTTTCACCATTTCCGGGCCTGGGCAATTGGCCGGTTGGCGTGGAGCAGCAAGGAAGTCTCCGTCGCGCGGACTCTGGCTGGGGCCGATGGTGGTGTGCACGCGCGGTTGGAGTGTGAGATGCTGCTTGCGAGTGCTACGAAGTTCTTCGCCCACTGATCTTGGACATGAAAGTTGAGTCCTCACTTAACCTACTATCGAGCCTCAACTGTTTTCATTTCTTCGTTTGATAGTGGTTGTCGCTTTTGGGACATTCCCGGGAGCCACAACGTGTGTGTATTCAAGTCGGCCAAGATTCCAGCCGTCTTCCTGTGGAGTTTAACTTAATTTATTCCCCGTTATTGAAGTTGACTAGCGGTATCTTCTGCCTTGTGGCCGTTGTCGTTCCGATTACCTGCCCTGGTCGTTGACGTAATTTTCAGCAGTGTATTTTCCTCGTCGTGTTGTTGCTGTCCAGCGCGGCGTGTAGTTCTGCTGAGGTGTTGTTGGTCGTTGTGGGAGCCAATATTCTGTGTGTCGTTGTATTGAAATCTTGTTGTCGTTTTGCTGGTAGCGTGGAGCAGAACTCATCTTGTTGATTGATTCGTCGGTCGGCTGCCTGTCGGTTGGGCTCCGTTCAGATTAAGAAGTCGTCTCACCCAAACGGGCGTTAATGTTACAATCCCAGACCGACCCTTGGAAACGTCTGCGCGCCATTCCTTGAGTGTTACACAGTAATTGCCGTGTTTGGGTTTTAGTTATTTGGCTGATGTGTGACCTTCAGCCGAGTAGAAACATTTCTTAAATTAATGTTCTTGTCTTGCCCTTAAGTCATAAGATTGTTATGCTTTTGTAGGGGTCCTTCAGCTGCATTTTGCATGAAATGTTTTAAGATAAGGCCTTCTGCCTTGTGATTTAAACTCTTCTGATTGCTTTATATTAAAATTAAACTGCTAAGGCCTTCTGCCTGTGTAGATTGAGGATTTAGATAATATTTTTGGGTGAAACCTCCAGAAGAACCTTGTGTTTCAATTTCTTGTTTAGGCCTTGTGTCTTTGATTTTGAGAGTGGCCTTCAGCCGATATAAAGTTAATCAAAGGAGGTTGATTAAAGTTTTGAGTGTTTTGCATCCTTGTTGTAATATTGTGTGTTGATAAATAAAGTTTGTATGTTGAGTGTAACTGACAGCAACTTATTTTCGCCCCTTTCCACAACCTAATCCAGTCCGTCCTGCTAGTGCAGGCATTTCAGATTACCTAAATCCCAGTCCATCAGGGCTGGTATGGCGCCTACATGTTATCCCTGCAAGATGATGACGCCGGCTAGCTGGTGACTCTCTATCATCTTATTACTTGATATGTATTCCAGTATCGTAGCACGGAAATATAAAAGATGCATCACACTAACGTGATCACCGCCGACGTACGACGTCAACGGGCGATAATCACCCACAGACGGGAAGTGGCAGCATTAGCAGTGGAGGGCATTTATAACTTGTCCAGAGGACAATCGTTATCGCAATTTAGAAACGGAGCGAATTATCTGACATCCAAAAGTGCATGATAATTGGCTTCTGCTCAAGGATGGAAGCATTTCCAAAATGGCTAGTTTGTAAACTGTTCGCCTGCCGATATGGTTAAAGTACTCCGTGCCTGGCAAAATGGCACTGTCCAAGACCGGTGCCGAAGTAACTGCGAATACACCACAGGCCATTGATGACAGAGGTGAACGACGGCGCCGCAGAAGTATACAGGCGAGTAGATGTGCAACTGTAGAGCAGCTGACTGACCAGATAACCCAAGGAGCTATCAACATTGTCACCTCGATGAGAATTCAGCGAACCTTGGTGCGTATAGGCCTCCGCAGCAGGCACCTGCTCCATTCACCCGTGCAGACTACCGTTCACCGAGACGAAGGCTGAAATTTGCAACACTGCAACTGGACGTTCATAGAGCGGTGACAGGCAGACTTTTCAGATGCATTACTTTTATCCTCCATCGTCTTGAAAAGTCTGAAAGCAAAAACTCTTCAACAATCATAGGAGGAGTCTAAGCTGGAGGAGGAAGGTGTAACGGAGTGGGGGATGCTTTCGTGGCATTCGCTGAGCGACCTCGTCATTCTGGAAGCGCAATAGATCAACACAAGCATGCATAAATTTCATTTACTCGGTGACAAATTTCTTGTCATCAGACTACCGGTTTCGGTCTATAATGACCGTCTTCAGATCTATTTTATAAAAAACGTGTCGTAATATACTGGAGGCATATAAGCATTGTCAAATGCTAAACAAAAAATCTGAGACAGCATCGTCAGGTATATAATACAACAGTATATACAAGATTACTCTTGACGATGCTGTCGCTGATTTTGTGTTTAACATTTGACGATACCACTATGGCTCCAG
Organism: Schistocerca serialis cubense; assembly: GCF_023864345.2. Classification (NCBI taxonomy): domain Eukaryota; kingdom Metazoa; phylum Arthropoda; class Insecta; order Orthoptera; family Acrididae; genus Schistocerca; species Schistocerca serialis. The sequence goes on from NC_064642.1 coordinate 652,310,785, forward strand.
TGTATTAGGACATGGTTACTTCTCTCCAACGATACATTGCGGTAGTACTAAGTGTGTAACGCTTCCTCAGCTCGGCGACGAAGAAGGACGGTTTACGTCACGTATTCTACGAGATTAAGCAGGAGCCATTTATTGATAATTGAACCGCTTAGAGTTTCGACATTAAGTCGGACCAGACTAAACGCCTCGATTCAGCTATTGTCCGCGTGATGTATTGTTTAGCTCACTGAAGACCTGCTGCTTTACGTATACTATGAGCAATCAGCTTTTCATGGTTTCCGGCTCCAAATGTATGATGTAGAGTGTTGCCTTTGCTACGTTCCTGCAGAAACTGGTTGAGCTTATTCTGTATTCACTGACAGTATTTACACCTGCTGCGTTTGAGAACGATGTGATTGCCAAAGTGTTACACTTGCTGGATTGGTAATCAGCAACTTTCGTCTGCCATATGATCCCTAATTGATTTAATATTTATGTAGTTAATTGTTTGATTTTTCTTTATTCTTTCTCTACTGGTTTAACAATTTCTTATTCTGTCCTTCGTAAATCCCCCTTCGCGATCCTTCTTTTTTGGGTTTCCGCGGCATGAGGTACCTGAGCTTACTGTACATTTCTCCTTTGTGTACTTAGTGGAAAATTACACTACGAAGTGTTTCTGTAGCTTTCTTCGTTGCTGTCACAACTGATCACGAAATGGTCGTTTTGTTTTATCATATAGTATAAAAAACTTTCCCTTCTTCTTTGTGTTCTTTCCCTTGTTACTCTTTCTTTGGGAACTAACAATCATCGCATAAAATTTAACTCATGGGCGTACTTTTCCATAGCCTGCATGCCTCTCAAGAACATGATTAATAATAGGTAAGTACGTTCAAACCGAGTCCTAGAATTCTGTTCCTAAGATGCGCAATAACAACTTTACTTACGATTAATATTACAAAGGCATAAAGATTAGATTTTGGAGGGAACACTCGAGAGCAATGTAATTTTCGTACAGTCGTGATATCTTCTGAAGCAACATGTGAATGTGCTTAATGGGTGTGGCGGCTTAGTGAATCAAAAGATTGATGACGATACTGATCCGATTTTAATAAAGTTCTTATAAATTTTATACATCATATACAATTATTTCAGTTCGCCATGTGCCATTGTTAATCCTAATTATACCGGATGAATATTCACATGAACTTACAAGATACAGAATACTAAGTTGCTGTCAGATTGTCGAGAAGTTTGGAAGATTTCAGACCAATGAAGATCGCAATTACGCGTTATCATTTACGCACTCCACCGTACGAGAATATGCTTCTACAAATCATCAACAAGAGAAGCACAGAAAGACGTGGTGGGAATAAAAGTACATGACAAGACAGTAGACACTGGTAAACTACGTGTATTGGGAATATTTCGTTTAATGGTGCTAAGGTCTGTGGCCATAAACGGTTAGTATCGGAAGAAAGAGAAGGTCAACGTTTTAGTTATATTCATGATGGCTACCACAGTTAGGCACAATGTAAGTCACAATGGTGGTTTCCGCCCAGACCGACTGTTATTCCAGAAACAGAGAAGAGGCCCCCAGAACCTCTAGTTATGGTTACACACGACGACTACATATCACTCTGCTCTGCAAATATTAAAGGACATACCGTTAATGGGACAAGCCCACGATGATTTTACCTCTATTGGTGAGAGGCCAAGGATTCAGAGGACGAAACAGTGCATGAAGCTGTCGATCGGAGTTACGTAACACCTCGCTCTTTGGAGGAGTTTCTCGAACTGTAGCAAGTCTCACCTCGTGATCTTCACTGTACTCTTGATGCCGCCTAGCCCTCAGAGTTTTAGCCGTTATGGTGTATTCATAAAGACTCCAGCGTTTCCTAAGCATTTTTATTCGTAAACAAAACGAAAATTAAAATCAGAAATTAATGAATGGACACCCAAATCACAAAGCAACATTAATAAATTGGTCTTTCCTAAAGACGATCATAAATAAAACCCATCGATAGGAGCAAAGAAAGGTCGTTAATTTTTTTACACAAAGCGAAATTCGTATATCCTAGCCAAGTAAAGTTCGCATTCATAAAAATACGACTGCAGTGCTTAATTCTGCCAATGACGTAAACTTTAGAAAATACATGTGACACAGTGTTAAAAAACTAGCAGCACCATGTATTCGTTCTTTAGTGTACTAGAGAACTAGCAGAGCCGTCTAGTGGTTCTCAGGTATAATTGCGCTGTGTTGATTAACGTCCAGAGTACTAAGTTGAGAGACGATTTTAGAGAAAATTTTCAATAACAGTGTATTTTTCTTCCGTGTCCCGTTTTTGATGAAATTAAGCCTATATGTTGCCCCAAGCTACGCAAAATATACCTGCGAAAACCCCATGAAAATTCGTCCAGTAGTTTTGGAGCTTAGCATGTTCAGACAGGTACGTTAGTTTTACATAAAAATTTGAGTTATGATACCTTGTTTTTCCGTGATCCTGTTTTGATGAATTAATGCCTGCATGTTGTCTCAAGCCACGCTCCACAGAAACGCCATAAGATTTCTTCTTGTAGTTTTGAAGATTAGCGTGTTAAGACAGACAAACATAACAGTTTCAGATTAAATTATCATTTTTTCCGTGATCCAGTTGTGAATAAAGCTTATATGTTTACCCAAGCGACGCTCACGTTACCTGTGAAAAACCTCATGAAAATTCGTTTAATAGTTTTGAAGATTAACTTGTTCAGACAAATAGACATACAAGATGGTTTTAAATAAAACTTTAAATCGCGATATCATTTTTCCCATAGTTAGATTCTGATAAAATAATGCCTCTACGTTGCAAAACGATACGCTCAAGTTACATGTGAAAAGCGCATGGAAATTCGTCAGTAGTGTTGGAGATCAGTATGTTGAAATAGGTAAGCGACCTTTTTCTCTCTTTTTTGTTAATATAGGTAAGCTTGGAGTTCAAGTGTTTTGTGTGTCTAAGTGTGTGTGGGTATGTGTGTGTGAGTGAGTGAGATTGTCTTTTGTTTACTAAAATATGTTTTTTTCTTTCCTTTTTTTTTTTTTTTTTTTTTTACAATCGTATTCACCAACTAGGATCACGTTAACAACTTCAGTTCCTCCTCTTCCTTTGTTGTTGTTTCCTATTTTTCCAGTATTCCCCTCATTTTCTCCCCATGAAGTCTCTTCCTTTCTACTGTCCACGTTGTTCCCGATTTTTTATTTCTTCTGCTTTGAAAGCCTTCCAAATTTAGTATTTTGTTTTTGAAACGGTTTCTTTCTGCTATTTCTGACTCTTTGATGTTGTTTCTTTCAAGATCTTTTCTTACTTCTGTAATCCATGCTATTGTCGATTTCTTCTTCCAGAAATATAAGAGTATTTGCTTTGTTAGTCTATTTCCATCCATTCGGTAGAGATATCCAAAGAAGTTTAACCTTCGTTTGGCCATTACTTCAAATATTTTCTCTATATTTTTGTAGATTTTCTCATTACTTCTTATTTTCCAACCATCTGCAGTTTTCACTGCACCCATTATCTTTCTAATAATCCTTCTTTCCAGTACCTCTAGTCCATCCATCTTACAGTTCATCGTTAGGAATTGAGATCCGTATAAACATTCTGGTCGTACCACTGTGGCGTAGTCTATTAGTTTTGTTTTTCCAGATATACATTTCTTGTTATAAATATTTTTGGTCAAACCATATGCTCTTTCCATTTTGTTAATTCTTACATCGATTGCAGATTTTTCTAGTCCGTTCTGTTGTATAGTTTCTCCAAGATATTTAAATTTATTTACTCGCTCTATTTTACCTATTTGTGTTTCTATGTATTTTGGCGCATTTTTTATATTTGTCATGAATTTTGTTTTTTCAGCTGAAATTTTGAGAACAGTTCTGTTTGCTAATTTTTGCAGAATGTTTATATGAGTAACTGCTTCTGTCACGTTTTCTGAAAGTATTGGGAAATCATCCGTAAAAGCCAAGCAGTTTACCTTAATTCCATCTGTTTTCCTTCCCAGAATTATTGGTTCAATTTTGTGATTTTTTAGCTCCGAATTCCAGATCATTACAATTTTTTCTACAACGTTTTACTGACCATGATTTGTTGCATGTCATGTGTCGGAGCCTCGCTGACAGCATCGTGCCCTAAGACGACACATAAAGATTACAAATAAATAAAAAAAATTATAGCTCAATCCCATAAACTGCAGATGGATTATAGAAGGCACCGGACAGTTACACAGCTCTTGTCCCTAATGTTCCACAGCCGCCAACATCGCCGCACGTTGGGGGGACGTGGGGTCCCTGCCCTCTCCGCGACGCGACGCTGCTGCGAAGTTGTGACGCTTATACGTCAGGCGCGCTCACAAGGCCGCTGGCGGGAACGTTCATCTTCACACGCGGGCGCAGCAGTCTCCCGCGGCGCCGTATAAACGTCATGCGGAATCTTTCAGCAATATTACGCAGGCGCCGGCGGCCATTTTTTAAGGGGGCGCGCGAGTTTCCAGACAGCGCCGAGCCGCCCGCCGTAATCTCCGTCTGAGCTCGCGCGCCGCTGGAAACAATGTGCGACGACGCCTCGGCGCTGGAGACGTGTCCGACTCCTCCCCCGCATCCGGCTTGCCTGCGCGATACAGCGACATAAATCGCGGCGCACTCACTGTGCACACAGCCCCCTTGTCACAATGACCGGCACGGATTTGCGCTCGGCTTTTAATTCAGCGCCGAGCGCAGGGGGCGGCTGGGAATTAATTTACGGCCAGAGTAAGAAAGCCTGCTTCTGCTCTAAGACCAGGCTAAAACAGGCTTTACGGAAGCGTCGCCCTCTGCAGTCAGCCACCGCTCACCGCTCCCCCCCCCCCCCCTCCCCCCCAGTCACGGCCCCTCCGGCCCCGAAGAGATTTCGTACTTCATTTTGTTACGGACTCCCTCGTGCCTTCGTCCATCTTCTTCATGGATTCCCCTTCATGTATTGTCCCCTTCACAAAAAACGTAACATTCCTTACCACAGCCAAGGATACACTTCCTGCTATAAGCAACGGTAGGCGATGGCATTCGTTTTACTGAACATCTCGCAACATACACTACTGGCCATTAAAATTGCTACACCACGGAGATGACAAGGGGATCGTGAGGATAAGATTAGTGCAAGTACTACACGCTCAGAGACATTCTTCTCGTGCTCAATACGTGAACGGGACGGGAGGGAATCCTAATAACTGGTACAGTGGGACGTACTCTCTCCCATGCACTTCCGGTTGGTTTGCATAGTAGTAGATGTAGGTGTAGATAGTGATGTACAAATGATTTTATTTACTTATTTTGTGAAATACACTACTGGCTATTAAAACTTCTGCACCACGAAGATGACGTGCTACAGACGCGAAATTTAACCGACAGGAAGAAGATGCTGTGACATGCAAATGATTAGCTTTTCAGAGCATTCACACAAGGTTGGCGCCGGTGGCGACACCTACAACGTGCTGACATGAGCAACGATTCCAACCGATTTCTCATACACAAACAGCAGTTGACCGGTGTTGCCTGGTGAAACGTTACTGTGATGCCTCGTGTAAGGAGCAGAAATGCGTACCATCACGTTTCCGACTTTGATAAAGGTCGGATTGTAGCCTATCGCGATAAGGATTATCACATCGCGACATTGCTGCTAGCGTTGGTCGAGATCCAGTGACTGTTAGCAGAATATGGAATCGGTGGGTTCAAGAGGCTAACACGGAACGCCGTGCTGGATCCCAACGGCCTCGTATCACTAGCAGTCGAGATGACAGGCATCTTATCCGCATGGATGTAACGGATCGTGCAGCCACGTCTCGATCCCTGAGTCAACAGATGGGGACGTTTGCAAGACAACAGCCATCTTCTCCAACAGTTCGACGACGTTTGCAGCAGCATGGATTGTCAGCTCGGAGACCATGGCTGCGGTTACCCTCGACGCTGCGTCACAGACAGGAGCGCCTGCGATGGTGTACTCAACGACGAACCTGGGTGCACGAATGGCAAAACGTCATTTTTTCGGATGAATCCAGGCTATGTTTACAGCTTCATGATGGTCGCATCCGTGTGTGGCGACATCGCGGTGAACGCACATTGGAAGCGTGTATTCGTCATCGCCATACTGGCGTATCACCCGGCGTGATGGTATGGGGTGGCATTGATTATACGTCTCGGTCACCTCTTATTCGCATTGACGGCACTTTGAACAGTGGACGTTACATTTCAGATATGTTACGACCGGTGGCTCTACCCTGCATTCGATCCCTGCGAAACCCTACATTTCAGGAGGATAATGCAAGACCGCATGTTGCAGGTCCTGTACGGGCCTTTCTGGATACAGAAAATGTTCGACTGCTGCCCTGGCCAGCACATTCTCAAGATCTCTCACCAATTGAAAACGTCTGGTCAATGGTGGCCGAGCAACTGGCTCTTCACAATGCGCCAGTCACTACTCTTGATGAACTGTGGTATCATGTTGAAGTTGCATGTTCAGCTGTACCTGTACACGCCATCCAAGCTCTGTTTGACTCAATGCCCAGGCGTATCAAGGACGTTATTACGGCTAGAGGTGGTTGTTCTGGGTTCTGATTTCTCAGGATCTATGCACCCAAATTGCGTGAAAATGTAATCACATGTCAGTTCTAGTATAATATATTTGTCCAATAAATATCCGTTTATCATCTGCATTTCTTCTTGGTGTAGCAATTTTAATGGCCAGTAGTGTATATTTTTTTGTATATCCATCATTTTAACTGGAGGTCTTGGGGACTACGGCCGTTCACTATTATAAGAAAATGAAGAGCATCTTCATCCGTCATTGTATAATTAACAGTTTTGGCGCTTCAGTGTACCATCTTCAAGCCCCAGTTGATGCTGAACGGGTTATCACGATCCATACGTACATTTCATTGTGTATATGGATCGTGATAACCCCTTCAGCATCAACTGGGGCTTGAAGATGGTGCACTGAAGCGCCGAAACTGGTAGCTACACAATACATGACATCAGAAGGACGGCTGTAATTGTTTCATTATCTTACAATCATACAACATAGGCTGTAAAGTCCAGTACTTCCGTGCTAGGTGATTCTGGTGTCATGGGCAATAGAACGCCGCATTCCTCTTATCCACCAATCTTTTCATTTCAGAGTGGCAGTTGTAAACTAAGTCCACAATTATTTGTTTCCAGTCTCTGCCTTCCAGTACAGTGTTTACCCTCTAGTATCATGGAAGCTATTCCCTGATGTCTTAACAGATGTCCCATCATCGTATCCCTTTTTCTTGTCAATGTTTTCCGCATATTGCTTTCCTTGCCGATTCTGCCGCAATTCTCCTCATCCCTTTTCTTCCCACATCTCAAGAGCTTCGATTCTCTTCTGTTACAGTATTCCCAATGTCCACGTTTCACTGTCATACAGTGCTGTGGTCCAATCGTACGTTCTCAGAAATTTCTCCCCCAAATTAGCGTCTGATACTAGTGTACTTCCATGGGCGAGTAATCCTCTCTCTGACTATGCTAATATGCTTTTTATTTCCGCCTTGCTTCGTCTGTCGCGGGAAATTTCTTTTCCAAGGTAGCAGATATCCTTAACTTCTTCTAATCTGTGGCCACCAATTTTTATGTTAAGTTTCTACTTATTGTCATTTCTGCCACTTCTTATTACTTTTGTCCTTTTCCGATTTATTATCAGTCTATATTGTACAGTGATTCCCCTCAGATGTTGTGGAAAGATGTCCCAGAGGATAGTTCGTCAAAAACTGAACACAGATCAAGCATAAAAACAGGAAGAAGGTGCACTGTGCTGTAAAAAAAAAGTAGTAAAATAGGCTAAGGGGACAGTCCGAGCTTAAGCTGTGCAACATGGAACGAGTTGGATGAGCCACGGTGTGCTGTTTATGTGGTCACGGTGTTGGACCGGGAAGGAAGAGATCCGTGTTCGATGTTCCCTCGTACTCCATATTTTATCTCACAAAATTATGAACTGTCCGCCGAGTCACTTACTTGGCCGATCACTGTATTCAAGTTTGCGTCTGTGTAATGGTGCAACGTCCGTTTGCAACGGCGAGATGTAAGGAAGGAACCTCCAGACGAATGTACCTCCCATTTGTTCTACAAAAATACCACATGCTATTATCCTTGGGTTCCATTTTGGAAATTTTGACTGTTGAATTTCTTTGTCGTAACATAGTTTACACACTTCTTTTTTTTCATTTCTTTAAGTGGTCTGTGCTGCATCTCGCCTCCTCTCACTATTCATCAGATTTACTTGCGACGATAATATATTCTTACCACACGACTCATATTCTATAACCAACATTTAGTATGACAATTGCCAAGACTACAGAAGAAGAACAGAAACTTCAGTGACCGGACGAAATGTGAAAAAATTGGACACGAAGGGGGTTTTGAACACGGATTTCCCGCTTTGCCGTGTAACACCGTGATCAGGCAACCGGGATGCCGCAGCTCTTCCAATACGCTCGGTGTTGAACATCTTTAGTTTGGACCAGTTTTAATTTTGCTCGTTTTTTCACAGTTCAGGACACCTTCTTCCTGTTTTCATGCTTGATCTGTGTTCAGTTTCTGACGGGCTGTACATTGGTCCATCTTACCACTAAATGTGAAGGAGGTGCTATGTGAAGTTTCCCTCGTAAGGACACCAACGTCATCTCGAAACTTAACATTCATATCCTTACACCCTGAATTTTAATCCCATTCTTGAAGCCTTCTTTCATTTTCGTCATTGCTTCTTCTTTTGGGGTATGGATTCAACAGCCGTAGCGAAAGACTGCATCTTTGCCTCACACCCTATTTAATACGACCGCTTTGTTGTTGGGCTTCCATTGCTATGCTTCCCTCTTGGTTGCTGTACATATTGTACATTTCCGCTTTTCCCTACAACTTGCTGCTATTTTTCGTTGAATGTCCAACATATTGCACTATGTTACATTCTCCAATGCTTTTTCCAGGTCAAAATGTCCAACGAAGGGCTTGAGTTTCATTCAGTCTTGCTTCCATTATCAAACGCAACGTCAGAACTGCCTCTATGGTGCCATCACCATTTCTAAAGCCAAACTGAACGTGACCTAACAGATATTCAATTTTCTTTCCCGTTCTTCTGTGTACTTTTGTTGTCACCAGCTTGGATACGTGAGCTGTTAAGACTATAGTGCGATGGTTCACCCACAAATCTGCACTTGCTATACTCGTAATTCTGTTGGTGATATTTTGCCGAAAGTCTTATGGAAGGTCGCCAGTTTCAAAGATCTTTCCACCAGCTTGAACACTCGTTACGTTGCTACTTCCCCTAATGATTTCAGAAATTCACGTGTTTACGTCTTTCATACATACAACACATACATTGATCAAAAGCATTCGCACACCCTTATGTAATGCGGAATTGTGGATTATATGCCACACTATGAAAGAAATCGATGAGTAATGGGGCGAAGTTGAGTTGCTACTTCGAAGCGTCGCGGGCAGACAACAGAGGCAGTTGGCAAGTGACAGACGTCCTACGGTTCTCCCTCTCCCGCCCCTCCTCCCCCCCTCCCTATCTCCCTATCTCCCTATCTCTCTCTCTCTCTCTCTCTCTCTCTCTCTCTCTCTCTCGCTGCTGTGCTGTGTACCGAGGACGGTGCACTGGTGCAAGGTATGCATGTCACTACAATAACACAATTTGTGTTCCCCACAGTGCTTTACTGACTTCATTGCACGTCACACATTTCGGCGTCACTCCTTCAAACGATCAAAAAATGTTGCATAGTGCTTTATGGGTAACAAACAGCAAAATGAACTTGTCGAATAGTATTTCGCCAACCTTAACATCGTGGCATACCAGTGTGAGTTTTCACTTAGCTGTCATGATACTAATGTGCAACAACACGCAACGGTGATTCTACCACCTAGCAGGAATGCGGGTAACAGACGCCAGCTTGTTCGCGTTTGCCATATTAGAGGGAGACAGCATCACTGACCATTTTTAATTGTGAAATTTATTTCAGTCAGTACTGAAACAGTGTTTAAAGGTTGCACCTTTGTCGATTCCCTCTAGTTGTAGTTGCATGAAAAAGCAGCCATCGCCGAATAATGTTTATAGGCTGCTGATAACGCGTAGTCAGTGGAAAATGTAACCTTTAAAAAAATAAACATCAAAACGACTGAAATAAATTTCTTTGTACAAATCGCGAATAAAGTTCGGCTACCAAGTTTAACCACCTGTTTTTGTTTTCACTCCATATTTATCCAAACATCACGAACAATGCACAGTAATCACTTTCATCCGGCCGGTCCCGACGGAGGTTCGAGTCCTCCCTCGGGCATGGGTCTGTGTGTTTGTCCTTAGGATCGTTTAGGTTAAGTAGTGTGTAAGCTTAGGGACTGATTACCTTAGCAGTTAAGTCCCGTAAGATTTCACACACATTTGAACATTTTTTTCACTTTCATCTACACAATACGAGTAAATACATTACATCAAATGTCTCTAAAATAATACGTTTAACTTTGTTGGTATACCACAAGACCACATTACATTTTTTGCCTGGACAAATAGTTATTTGCCGGCAAAAATGTTGTTAAGATGACACGTGTAACCGTCATATGCACACGTTCACGTCTGCAGCAATTTTAAACGTGTTTTAATGTGACTGAAATTATCAGTAAACAATTTCCACAGTGTTCATTCCACAAAATCTCTCGGTCTGTTTGTGGTTTCGATCGTGCCATGGAATTTTAGGGGCCGAATGCCGTTCCCACTGTCGAACGCCACTTGGTCAAACCGCAGGCGTCAGGCAATCTCCCGGAAGCAGGAAGCGTCGCGTCGTTCCTGGAACCGTGTGGCGCAGTGTCACGGCCTGCTGAATTATCCATCGGTCTGCGATCGGCCGTCGACTGGCGCCGGTCACTGGTCGATGCCTCACGGTTTCGTCACAGAGGCGTTTGTGGCGGCGGTGACATTACCGCTGACGTGAGCGACACGGTGACGCCGAAACTAACGCATGGCGTCGTCCATAATGGGTAAGTAGTTGGGCACACTCTGACATGGTGAAATCTGGAACTGGGAGAACGCCACAGACCTTGTTGATTGATTATTCACGTCATTTGGATTTAAAGCGCTTTGCTAGGGAAACAGGATGGAGAGCCGGGCGGAGTGGAAGAGCGGTTCTAGGCGCTACAGTCTGGAACCGCTCGATCTCTACGGTCGCAATTTCCAATCCTGTCTCGGGCATGGATGTGTGTGATGTCCTTAGGTTAGTTAGGCTTAAGTTCTAGGGGAGTGTAGACCTCAGCAGTTAAGTCCCATAGTGCTCAGAGCCATTGAACCATTTGAACCAAACAGGATGGAGAACTTCGCCAGCGCCCTCTTCCACCCCGTACGTTTCTGAGGCCCCAACAAACGCTCAACTGATGACACCCACAGCGAAGCCACTGACACCTTCCTCAGAATGTTACATCCACCCAAAATAATGGATGTCATCTGCCCAAGATTTGCATGACCAAGGGCTCTTCGCAGGGTGCCCGTATCGATTGGAGTCTGGCATGGACGCAAGGGTTCAGAATAGGCCATAGGCGGCCTTTTATGTCACATCCAAAAGTAGGTCAGTCACTACTGCCGGCTCTAGTCTTGACGTACATGTCAGACACCGCTCCCACATAGTCTGACTTCGAAAACGTGCATCCACTTTATAAAGCATTGCTTCACCGGCGTGGGCCAGCTCTATCCTTCTACACAGCGTCTAGCTTCCCATACGACCTCTGGCCGCGGCGCTGACAAGTAACGAAAGGTGTGTGCGAGTGGAGGAAGAGCCACTATCGCCAACCAGCCCTTCCAGCGGAACAACACCGGTTGCAACCGAAACTCTCATCCTCTACCGCCATTTGCTGAAACCTAACAGTTTCTACGCAGTTGGTTACCCGAGGAGAAGTAGTGACATTAAAGACTTTGGCGAGAATTCTAATACTGTATCTCCCTCCCACCAAGATGGTTTAGAACGAAGCACGACAAATTTGGCCATATGTATCCACTAAAAGGGAGGGACGTGTGATTCCTACGGTCGGTGTCGATTGCGGCGACCTGTCAGAGATATTTGGATCCTGCAGAGACTTTGACGTCATGGCCGCCCATCAGAGGAGATAGGAGCATGTCACATGGGAGAGGCCAGTGATGCCATGAGCATTCGATAGGAGAGCCCAACAGCCGCAGACAATCCTGCACTCTGTTCTCATGCATGACATACATTTGTTGATTATTAATGTGAGCTCACGACGATTCCTTCTTTTTGCGCGGTTCACACACACACCCGGAAGAAAATAGTACATCCTTTTCGAGGTTTCCCGCAACGGCCTTGCCGCAGTGGATACAACGGTTCCCGTCAGATCACCGAAGTTAAGCGCTGTCGGGTGTGGCCGGCATTTGGATGGGTGACCATCCGGGCCGCCATGAGCTGTTGCCATTTTTCGGGGTGCACTCAGCCTCGTGGTGCCAATTGAGGAGCTACTCGACCGAATAGTAGCGGCTCCAGTCAAAGAAATCCATCATAACGACCGGGAGAGCGGTGTGCTGACCACACGCCCCTCCTACCCGCATCCTCAGCTGAGGATGAGACGGCGGTCGGTTGGTCCCGATGAGCCACTTGTGGCCTGATGACGGAGTGCCTTTCCAGGTTTCCAGTTCACTCGAGATTTCTTGTTACAATGATTACATTTTTCATATCAATAGCACAAGCAGTTCTAAGGTATGGAACACACACATTAGTTCTTAGTACAGTCTCCACGGGAGTACTGGCATCCAGTCGATAGTACTGATGGGGATTTCTGATATGGGATATGTTATTTCACGCGTGTCGACCTGCTGTTCACGTAGTTATATAAGAGTTGTTGGTAGACGAGTCACATGAGTCACTTCTCGTTCCATCATACGCCACACGTGCTCGATTGCAGGAAATCTCGAAATCGTGCAGGCCAGGGAAGTTACTGTCCGTCTTGCAGAGCACGTTCAGTTTAATGGACAATCTGTGAGAGAGCATTATCGTGTTGGAACAACGCATCAACTTCCTGTTACAATAACGGCAAAAGAAGAGGTCAAACAACATTTTGCACGTATCGAGCGCTGGATAGCGTCCCCTCCAGAAACATCAAAGGCGTACGAGAGCGGTAGCGGAGAGCTGTAGCTTATCGCACCCCAGACCATAAGGCCTGTATGTCTTGGACGAATGCACTCTACGAGACAGCACTCAACAGACCTATATAGTACGTGCAAACGACCATCACTGGCATGCTAGTTGATTCCATCGGTGAAGAACCAATGCGTGCCATTCCATCTTCCAAGTGATCCTTTATTGGCAGCAGTTGAGCCGTGTATGTCGATGCTGTGACGTGAGTGGAAGATAGGCTAGAGGCGTGTGTGGCCTTAGTCCCACTGATAATAACCGGTTCACAACAGTTTATATTGACATGTCGGGGCTCTCAAGCCCTCTTATCTGTGCTGTAGTAGCTGTACGATATGATACTACTGCTCTACAATACGACAAGCCTGGTGGGTGCCTAAGCTGCATGGCCGTCCAGAACGTCTCTAAAGGTGTGAGAATGTTCACATGATCACTGATACTAGTATCGTTGTACAGCTGACGCAGCACGTCCAACTTGGGTGGCATTTCTTGGAAACGACCATCCCATCAGTCTGAAGGCCACAATTTTATATCTTTCAAACTCGCTCAGTTAGCTGTAGGAAGCACGAGTGCGTCTCCGTGGCTTGGTTGATTGCTCATTTCACACGTCTGCACCACACTGAGCTTTCTGGCTTTGGGCGTTCCCTTCTTAAGGCTAGATACAGACGGCGCCCTCGTAGCTAGCCGCTACGCTATCTGTTGGCGGATGACGTCGAAACCATTATCAGTATGTTAAAAAATATATCGGCTCAACCACTTGTTTATAGTGTAAAACACTAAGATTGACTCGTTTCGGAAGTCAAGCTTCCATCATCACAACAATAAAAAGTAAAAGAACCTGTTAAAACTCGCTAAAATGGAACATGCACCACAATAAATTGATAATAAAATTAAAACTTCGTGGCTACTTCCCTTGTCGCGGCCGTGTCTTCCAAGGTGCATCTCCACATAGTCATCAAAATTTAAAAAACCCTAAAATGGTGTCGCCGATATATTTTTTAACATTGACATTCACAACCACGACCTCTCATCCAGTATGGATAAAATCATTATCAGTATATCTACTGTGTCCCAGACGGAATCAGCTGTCATTGGATAAAAGCAGACGTCATATTTCCAGATGCTCAAATTTTTACCGTCAGTGTGTTTGTCTTTCCACTTTCATCCTGAATGTACAGAGTATCTTGATGCCAATCTGCAGTGATGTGGCTCTCGACCATCATTGAGGCTGTCCGAGTGTGCTGTAGAAGTTGCACCCTTAACCAGGAATAAAAAAAATCACACACACTCCTATTAGTGCAGCTCTTCTTCATGGGTCCAATTCTCCACCTTGCATAGACTGCACTAGCCACTTTAGGAGTGACTTCTAGCAACATGAGACAGTGTCAGTCTTTGCACTAACAGTACTTTGTAAAATTTTGGTTTGGGTCTGTGCATAGCAGATGGTACTAGCGCACCATTCTGAAGTGGTAAATGGCCAGCAATTTTCTCGGACTTCTTTTAAGAGCCTCTCGTAGAGCAAGTAGCTCATTCCTGTCAAACATTTGTTTTCTATACTGTTATTGGCTAACATTGTTCCAGTCTCCTGAAATTTATTTACTAACCTGCATCACGCCATCGGGAATGTGAACAACAGAAATTTTAGTGTGAAGATAAACCGCCATTTATGACAATCTTCAGTAGTTCAACAAGGAATATTCATTCATTCCAAATGAATACAACAAAAAAATGTTTCAAATGGCTCTGAGAACTATGGGACTTAACTTCTAAGGTCATCAGTCCTGTAGAACTTAGAACTACTAAAACCTAACTAACCTAAGGACATCACACACATCCATGCCCGAGGCAGGATTCGAACCTGCGACCGTAGCGGTCGCGCGGTTCCAGACTGTAGCGCCTAGAACCGTTCGGCCACCCCGGCCGGCTGAATACAACATCAAACAAACTTTTGAAATGGTTCGACTAATTTGTCTCGTTTCGCTACATTGCCAAAGTAATTCTATGGAGCGTCACCTTCAAAGATGCTCGCAAATAGGAATCGATTGTATACCGAGTAAGGAGTATTTTTGAGCTGACGAACATTCGGGTCACATAACGTGGATTCGTATGTCTCATGCGGAATTCTTTGGTCGCGTCATCCAATCACAAGCTTGGACGCTGAGTTCGGTTTAACGGCTGTTACATACGACGCTAGCTGAAGGAGTTAGTCCACGTTGTGGAATTGATTGGACGAGGAGATGGACGGTGTCACATCTGCATTTGGTGGTGAGCTCGCTACGTGCTTTGGCACGTAGGGCAATCATTTCGGTCTCCATTTCTTCTAATTTGATTTCCGATTTTGATTTCCTGCACAGTTATTTATATTATTTATTTTCTTTCTGAATGATCTGAAAATCTAATTTGTGAATACGTTGAGTTCTGTTCTGATAACCGAGAATCTGACGCTTCTCTTATTCACGTTGAAGTTATAATCACTGAATCCTCAGTTACATACTTATAAAGGTATGTCCAGTTGAAAAAGAGACCTTTGCTGTAGCGACGTTGTATGTAATCGCAATGGCTGAACATGTTTGCCGAGATATGGCGTCTTGGTATTCAGTGTTGCACAAATGGAGTTAATGACTATGCAGCAGTTTCTAAAGAGTTGTTTGCGCAATTTGTTTGATGCTAGATTTCTCTCCATCAGCACAAAGAGCAGTTTTCCAATTATTTCGATCATAAAGGGTTCAAAATGGTTCAAATGGCTCTGAGCACTATGGGACTCAACTGCTGAGGTCATTAGTCCCCTAGAACTTAGAACTAGTTAAACCTAACTAACCTAAGGACATCACAAACATCCATGCCCGAGGCAGGATTCGAACCTGCGACCGTAGCGGTCTTGCGGTTCCAGACTGCAGCACCTTTAACCGCACGGCCACTTCGGCCGGCGATCAGAAAGGGAGCATGCTTCACGTTATCGCACGATGAAAGAGGTGTTCAGAAAGCAGTGCCTCGCACGGTACTCAATAATCCGGTGATGTCAGTGTTATGAGGGAGACGTGTAAATATAAAGCATATGCCAGGCGCTGGGATGGAGTACGATATCACCACCGATCCCACGATATGGGCTGTGAAAGAGCTGATACGGATGAATCTTAGGATCACCATATGTGACATTGCTGTTGAACGGTCGACAAGCAAAAGAACTGTGCATTACACAATCTCCGAGAAGTTTCGTTATTGAAACGTTCATGTGCAGTAGATGCGAAAGCATCACAAGACAATCAGAAGAAGGCGAGAATGAGTGTTTGCCTTACCCATTTGTTGAGACATGTGGAGCAAGGAACGGATCTCATTGCTGAGATTCGAGCGTATGATGGAATATGGTGTCGCCACATCAACACTACCTGCAAATAGATGAACAATGGATGACGGCATCCCAGCCTCCCTTCTCCAAACAAAATCCTGTCACGAAGGTCGGAAAAGTGGTTCTCAGTTTATTTTTCAACGAAGCAGGACCTCAACCCATAGGCTGCGCCGGCCGCGGTGGCCGTGCGGTTCTAGCGCTGCAGTCCGGAACCGCGGGGCTGCTACGGTCGCAGGTTCGAATCCTGCCTCGGGCATGGATGTGTGTGATATCCTTAGGTTAGTTAGGTTTAAGTAGTTCTAAGTTCTAGGGGACTGATGACCTAAGATGTTAAGTCCCATAGTGCTCAGAGCCATTTGAACCATTTGAACCCATCGACTGCTTATCATGGGGTGCAAACTTTTACTCTGAGCAATAAAAACTCTAACACGTTGCCGATGCTGAAACAGGCCATCAAAAAGAATAGCAAGGGAAAGCTCTCGAATGGGGTAGTGCTTCCCCAGGACAACGCTAGGCCATATTTGGCAAATAATACCCTCGAATCCCTTCAAAAATTTCAATGGGAGCTTCTAGAACATTCTCCGTCAGCCCCAATATCTTCTCCATTTGACTCGCATGTTTTACGCCCCTTATAACAGTTTCTGAAAGGTCAGAGTTTCATATTTGACAACGAAGAGCAGAACACCTTGGAACAGTGGATCCATCAGCAACCTGGAAGTCTCTACACAGAAGCCACTCATTCCCCTCCTATACTACGTGATCGGCTTATCAACGCTAAAGGCAATTATGAATGGTTATACCGTTCCACGTGAACTGTAGTTACAATATTGTTGACAAAATTACTTTAGATGTAACTAGTGCTCTTTATTCGAGGGAACTTTCGGCGACGCGTACCTATAAACTATCCTGTCCGCAAATTAATTTCCTTATGATGTTGGTGAACTTAAAAGTCTGCCGACAATTTATTTCACTCGTATGATGCGGATTTTTCTAGGTTTTCATGTTAGTGTTAGCATTATGAACATTGCCAGTGCCGTCTGTTATGGGAAAAGCGATACATTTGTTTCGGACGTTTCGAAGCAGCAGGCAATAGTTCTCGATAGCAAGAGTCGCTGGCAGCCAGATTTTGAGTTTACTCCTGTGTTCAGCGAGTGACCCAAGAATTGGGAAACGGCATAATTGGTTATTCACTTACTGTTCGCTTCTTGTTGGTTGTATGCGTTATTGTACACTGTGTCCTGCCTTTCACTACAAGTTAGAAAAGATGTTAAGGTAAGATTAGCAGCAAAATAAACTACTATATTTGTTCTCCTGATTCCAAAAAACAAAACTTGCCGATAATTCTTTTGCGAGTGAAAAGTTAGGAATTTCGGTTTTGTTGGTGGATGAGAAAAGTGAAAATGGAAGCCCGAACTCTGAACTCACATGCGAAAATACTGTGAATAGGAATGCGAACGACAGGAAGTCAAATGATCGTCCACAATATTGAACTCTTGAAGAAAACGCGTTTTGCGATCAAAACGACTGGTTCCAAATAAAAAAATTCATTCAAAGCTTTGCATTGACAGAGTAAATTTGGGCGTGGAAATAAATAAATAAGGCATGAATATCGCTCAGCATTGGGCTAATATACCTGCGTCATTTTCAGGCGATTCAGGACAAGAAGAGATTTGTTTTTTGGGGAAAAATATTTAAACGAAACGAAAGGTCCAGTTATGAAGCTGCTCACCAAATAGTACTTTATACTAACGACGTGACTTTGGGAAATGCTTCGAAATGACATTAGGCGACGGCAAATATACATGGTGGTCCATGGATCGTGACCGGGCCAAATATCTCACGAAATATGCGTCAAACGAAAAAACTACAAAGAACGAAAATTGTCTAGCTTGAAGGGGGAAACTACATAGCGCTATGGTTGGCCCGCTTGATGGCGCTGCCATTGGTCAAACGCATACCAACAGATTTTTTTTAAAAATAGGAAAACCCATTTCTTATTGCATATTCGTGTGGTACGTAAAGAAATATGAATGTTTCAGTTGGACCACTTTTTTCGCTTTGTGATAGATGGCGCTGTAATAGTCACAAACATATGGCTCTCAATTTTAGACGAACAGTCGGTAACAGGCAGGTTTTTTAAATTAAAATACATAACGTGGGTATGTTTGAATATTTTATTTCGGTTGTTACAACGTGATACACGTACATTTGTGAACTTATCATTTCTGAGAACTCATGCTGTTACAGCGTGATGACCTGAAAATACCACATTAATGCAATAAATGCTCAAAATGATGTCCGTCAACCTCAGTGCATTTGGCAGTACGTGTATCGACATTCCTCTCAACAGCGAGTAGTTCGCCTTCCGTAATGTTCACACATGCATTGATAATGCGCTGACGAATGTTGTCAGGCGTTGTCGGTGGATCACGATAGCAAATATCCTTCAGCTTTCCCCACAGAAAGAAATCCGGGTCGTCAGATCCAGTGAAAGTGCGATGAATCCACCTGTCATGAAATATGCTATTCAATATCGCTTCAACCGCACGCGAGCTATCTGGCGGACATCCATCATGTTGGAAGTACATCGCCATTCTGTCATGCTGTGAAATATCTTTTAGTAACATCGGTAGAACATTTCGTAGGAAATCAGCATACATTGCACCATTTAGATTCCCATCGATAAAATGGGGGCCAATTATCCTTCCTCTCATAATAACGCACCATACATTAACCCGCCAAGTTCGCTGATGTTCCACTTGTCGCAGCCATCGTGGATTTTCCGTTGCCAAATAGTGCTTATTATGCCGGTTTACGTTACCGCTGTTGGTGAATGACGCTTCGTCGCTAAATAGAACGCGTGCAAAAAATCTGTCATCGCCCCGTAATTTCTCTTGTGCCCAGTGGCAGAACTGTACACGACGTTCAAAGTCGTCGCCATGCAATTCCTGGTTCATAGAAATATGGTACGGGTGCAGTCGATGTTGATGTAGAATTCTCAACACTGACGTTTTTGAGATTACTGATTCTGGCACAATTCGTCTGCGGCTGATGTCGGAGTAGCCGCGACAGCAGCTAAAACACCTACTTGGGCACCATCATTCGTTGCTGGTCGTGGTTGACGTTTCGCATGTGGCTGAACACTTCCTGTTTCCTTAAATAACGTGACTATCCGGAGAACGGTCCGGACACTTGGATGATGTACAGGATACCGATCATCATAAATAGCAAACGCCCGTTGGGCATTTTGATCACAATAGCCATACATCAACACGATATCGACCTTTTCCGCAATTTGCAAACGGTCCATTTTAACACGGGTAACGTATCACGAAGCAAATACCGTCCGCACTGGCGGAATGTTACGTGATACCCCGTACTAGTACGTTTGTGACTATTACAGCGCCATCTATCACAAAGCGAAAAAAGTGGTCCAACTAAAACATTCATATTTCTTTACGTACTACACGAATATGTAATAAGAAATGGGGGTTCCTATTTTTAAAAAAAGGCAGTCGATACCCGTTTGACCTACGGCAGCGCCACCTGGTTTCCCCTTCAACCTAGACAAGTTTCGTACTTCGTAGTTTTTTTGATTGACGCTTATTTCGTGAGATATTTCGCCCGGTCGCGATCCATGGACCACCCTGTATATTTGTCTCCACCTACTGTCATCTCGAAGCATTTTCCAGAGTCACGTCTTTAGCATAAAGTCCTATTTGGTGCGCAGCTGCATAACTAGACCTTACGTTTCGTTTAAATATTCCCCCCCCCCCCCCCTTCCCCCCAAAAAAAAAATCTCGCCTTGTCCTGAATCACCTGAAAATGACGCAGTTATATTAGCCCAATGTTGAGCGATATTCATACCTTATTTATTTATTTCTGCGCCCAAATTTACTTTCTCAATGGAAAGTTTTGAATGAATTTTTTTATTTGGAACAAGTCGTTTTGATCACAAAACGCGATTTCTTCAAGAGTTCAATATTCTGGACGATCATTTGACTTCCTGTCGTTCGCATTTCTATTCGCAGTATTTTCGCATGTGAGTTCAGAGTTCGGGCTTCCATTTTCACTTTTCTCATCCACCAACAAAACCGAAATTCCTAACTTTTCACTCGCAAAAGAATTATCGGCAAGTTTTGCTTTTTGGAATCAGGAGAACAAATAAAGTAGTTTCTTATTTTGCTGCTAATCTTATCTTAAGATCTTTTCTAACTTGTAGTGAAAGGCAGGACACAGTAAGACATATTCGACACGTGTGTGTATCGTGTTGTCACGGACAATCGGAGCGGGTGCTGCCAAGTTTCTGTATTTTAAACATGGTGCATTGTCGACCTGAACACCATTAGTACCTTGGGTTCCTACTGGCATCAGGTATCCAGGGTTAAAATTTCGCGACACAGTTTTTCTCCACTCTGTACACAGAAGAATGGAAAAGAAAATTGAGGATCTCTCAGACGACGTTCAGTCTGGCTTTCGAAAAGGTAAAGGCACTAGGGAGCTTGTTCTGACGTTGCGGCTGATAATGGCAGCAAGACTGAAGAAAAATAAAGGTATGTTCATAGGATTTGTCAACCTGGATAAATCGATAGACAAAAGAAAATGTTGGAAATAGTGCGCAAAGTAAAGATAAGCTATAGGGAAAGAAGGGATAATATACAACGTGTAAAAGAGCTAAGAGAGGGAATAATGAGAGTGGAAGCCCAAGAACGAAGTTCTCAAATTAAAAAGGGTGTAAGAGAGGGATGCAGTCTTCCGTCCCTCCTGTTCAGTTTGTACGTCGAGGAAGGAATGACAGAAATAAAGAAAGTTTCAAGAGTAGGATAATATCCACGGTGAAAGAATGTCAATGATAGGACTCGTTGATGACTTTGCTATCCTCAGCGAATCTGAAAAAGAGTTATAGGATTTGTTGATCTAAATGATCAGTCTACTGAGCACAGAATATGGATTGAGAGTAAATCGAAGAAAGGCGAATGTAACGAAAAGCAGTAGCAATGAGAATAGCGAGAAACTTAACTTCAGAATTGGTGATCACAAAGTAGATGAAGTTACGGAATTCTGCTACCCATGCAGCAAAATAACCCATGATGAGGGAAGCAAGGAGGACGTAAAAAGCACACTAGCACTGGAAAAAATGCATTCCTACCCAAGAAAAGTCTACTACTGTGAAATATAGGTATTAACTTGAGTAATTAATTTCTAAGCACAGAATTGTATGGCTGTGAAACACGGACTGTGGGAAAACCAGAACAGAAGAGAATTGAAGCATTTGATATGTGTTGCTACAGAATAATGCTGAAAACTAGGTGGATTGATACGAAACTAATGAGGAGGTTCTGCGCAGAATCGGAGAGGAAAGGAATATGTGGAAAACACCGACGAGAAGAAAGGACAGGACGATAGGTCATCTGTTAACGCTACAGGGAATAATTTGCATTGTAGCCGAGGGAGGTGTAGAGGATAAAATATTTGTAGAGGAAGACAAAGTTTGGGCCAGTACATAATTGTGCAACTCTGAGACGAAGAGTTTGATGCAGGAGAATAATTCGTGCCAGGCCGTATCAAACCATTCGGAAGACAGCTGACTTTAAAAAATAAAAAATATAAATGTAGACTCTCAGAAACTCGATAAGCCCAGTTACCATAGTAAATGGTAAAGCGCTAGTCAAGAACATGTCTACGTCCGCTCGCAGTCACCATCAGACTTCGCCGCCATTCGTTGCAGGCCGCTGCCAGAGATGAGTTTGAATGCTGTCGGCGTGGCATCTTCACATCTGCTAGTTGATACCATCTGCTGACGGCCGCCTACCTGATGGGCCGTAAGTCGGGTCTGGGCCACCTAGCTGTCCCGCTACTACCTCCCGAGTGAAAACACTGTCACTGTTCGCTGCCTCAGTCAGGATGCAATTGGTTGTCCATTGCTCAGTGCGGGCATACGTCATCGTCAGCAGCCGCAGGTCGCATGTTGATCCCGCGTGTGCAGGTGCGCTTTCCACCGAGCTGCAGAAGCAGCTCATCAAGCTGCTTTCCGCTGTACCCCGCTGGCAGCTTCTGCCACCTTGCATCAGTGCCTCTGCTACTGTGTCGACCGCAGCGTTCCTCTGACAGCCGCCATCGCCCGTGGGTACACGCCAAGCCTGAGCCTGATACACGCTTCGCCGACCGTGGCCGCAAACGTCACAGAGGCCTTTGACTACCTCTCCAGCTCTAACGCCACCACTGTAATTGCTAAACAATAGAAGACTTACTCAACTAGAAATGTTAACATGACGGGTCGTTGTCACCACGCACTGCAGTCACTCCCTGGCAGGTGAACTACTCTATATCCAGATATATCACAGCCAGTTTCACCTGTCACCGTAGAGTTCGTACATTCCGACTTCTACAGTGCGAGGATAGGTGAAGTGGTCCCCGGGAAAAGCAATTACGTCTTAACAACAGCTCCTTTATATTAAACCTTCATCGTTTACAGGAAACTGGAAGTATGAGGTGTACCAAAATGGAAAGGAGACTACAGTTATATGCAGTACTATTGCATAGTCCGATGAATCCCGATACCTTCTTGATCTTGCCGATGGGAGGGTGCGAATCCATCAACTTCCAGGACAGCTTCTTGACCCCTGTACTACGGGATGGAGACGAGCTGGTGGCGGCTCCATTATGCTCCGGGAACGTTCACGTGGGCATCCTTGGGTGCAGTCGAGCTGGTGCAAGGCTCTATGGCGGTCACAGACCACATACACCCCTCCATGACGGCGGTGACATTTTTCAACAAGATATAGTGCCATGTCACAATGCCGGGAGAGTGATGGAGTGGTTCGAGGAACACAATGGAGGGTTCTAGTTTACGTGCTGGTCCCCCAACTAGCCAGATCTGAACCAGATCGAACACCTCTTGGGTGTGATTGATCATGGTGTCAGAGCTCACTGCACACCTACCCGAAATATACGGGAATTAGGTGACTCGTGTCTGCAGATGTGGTGCGACCTACCAAGGCCTCACTACTCTCATTCCACGGCACGTCGCCGCTGATATCCATGTCATATGTGCACATATCGGCTATTACGTAGGCGGCCATAATGTTATGGCTGATTAGTGTCTACAGTGCACCGACACTATGTTGAAGTTTTCAGTATAGCTGATTAACATTACTTTGCATTATAACAGTTTCCAAATTTGTGTTAGTTCATGGCTGCTGCAGTCTTCACACCCTCTTTCTTTACTACTCTTGTCAGTATCAATACTTCTGCCTTTCATAAACGAAGATCACAGGTTGGAACAACTGTAGTGAGATACCAACCAACAAGTATCACTTTCCTGAAGGTAGAAAGATTTAATGAGGCCAACGACCTTGTCGCAGTGATAACTCTGGTTCCCTTCAGATCACGGAATTTAAGCGCTGTCAGGCTTGGCTAACTCTTAGATGGCTGACCGTCCGACCTGCCTAGCGCTGTCGGAAATTACGGTGCACTTAGCCCATGTGAGGCCAATAGAGGAGCTACATGATTGGAAATTAGCGGCTCCAGTAACGAAAACTGAATTCCTAGTACCAAGCTCAAGTTCTCCAGTAACCCTTCCGTCTACTCCTGTCCCTACAACCATATTCCAATCCTCCACGACTATTAGACATTCATCTTGCTTGACTTATTGAATTACCCGTCCAATATACTTTCTCTACCTCTTTGTCGTCTGGTTGCGAAGTAGGCTATTGTTGTCAATGTTGGTTTGCTGTCGATTTTGATGAGTACTACCCTATCAATGAACTGTTGACAGTAACTCACTCTATGCCCTACTCGTCTAACAAGAAATCCTTACTTTTTTTCCATTTCCTTCACTGACGCCCACTACATCTATACTGAACCTTAGTATTTCCCTTTTCAGGTTTTCTGGCTTCCCTACCTTCTTCAGATTTCTGACATTCCACGCCCAGATTCGTAGAACGTTATCCTTTCGTTGGTTATTCAACCTTTTTCTCATGGTCAGTGAATATTGTAAAACGCTACTCACGTTGCAGTTACTGTGTGACCATCAGAGTCTATCACCGTTTTCTCGTATCTGAAGTGTTTACTACTCCCTCAAATGCTTCTGCGAAGCATCACTGCCGTCCCGGTGCTCGGTTCTACTCACTGTTACATGATTCTTTTATATCTTCCTTAACTCACTCATGTTGCTTACGGCCCTCTTCGATCTCTTTTTGAAACAGTCCCTTGGACGCTTCCCCCGACATCTGATTGCCTTATTGCTTAATTAAGCCTCTAAATCGTACTCGAGTTTCTTCCATTACTAGCGTTGTGAAGTTTGCTATTATTTCGTTCACCTCGACCCTCGGCCCCATTGGCGGCGTGTCAAGTGTACTACTTGTTGACGTGATCGACCAGTCTCGAAGGAGTGAATAGTATCCAGTTGGATTCTCTCCATACGCAGGCGAGTTGTCTTACATACGAAACCTGAAACGTAATAAAATTTACACTACCGGCCATTAAAATTGTTACACCACAAAGATGACCTGCTACATCCGCGAAATTTAACCGACAGGAAGATGATGTTGTGGTATGCAAATGATTAGCTTTTCAGAGCATTCACACAAGGTTGGCACCATTGGCGACACCTACAACGTGCTGACATGAGGAAAGCTTCCAACCGATTTCGCATACACAAACAGCAGTTGACCGGAGTTGCCTGGTGAAACGTTGTTGTGATGCCTCGTATAAGGAGGAGAAATGCGTCCCATCACGTTTCCGACTTTGATAAAGGTCGGATTGTAGCCTATCGTGATTGCGGTTTATCATATCGCGACATTGCTGCTTGCGTTGGTCGAGATCCAACGACTGTTAGCAGAATACGGAATCGTTGGGTTCAGGAGGGTAATACGGAACGCAGTGCTGGATCCCAATGGCCTCGTCTCACTAGCCGTCGAGATGACAGGCATCTTATCCGCATGGCTGTAACGGATCGTGCAGCCACGTCTCGAACGCTGAGTCAACAGATGGGGACGTTTGCAAGACAACAACTATCTGCACGAACAGTTCGACGACGTTTGCAGCAGCATGGACTTTCAGCTCGGAGACCATGGCTGCGGTTACCCCTGACGCTGCATCACAGACAGGGGCGCCTGCGATGGTGTACTCAACGACGAATCTGGGTGCACGAATGGCAAAACGTCATTTTTTCGGATGAGTCCAGTTTTGTTTACAGCATTATCATGGTCGCATCCGTGTTTGGCGACATTGTGGTGAACTCACATTAGAAGCGTGTATTAGTCACCGCCATACTGGCGTATCACCCGGCGTGATGGTATGGGGTGGCATTGGTTACACGTCTCGCTCACCTCTTATTCGCATTGACGGCACTTTGAACAGTGGACGTTTCATTTAAGATGTGATTCGACCCGTAGCTCCACCCTTCACTCGATCCCTGCGAAACCCTACATTTCAGCAGGATAATGCACCACCGCATGTTGCAGGTCCTGTACGGGCCTTTCTGGATACAGAAAATATTCGACTGTTGTCCTGGCCAGCATATTCTCCAGATCTCTCACCAATTGAAATCGTCTGTTCAGTGGTGGCCGAGCAACTGGCTCGTCACAATATGCCACTGCTCTTGATGAACTGTGGTATCGTGTTGAAGCTGCATGGGCAGCTGTATCTGTACACGCCATCCAAGCTCTGTTCGAGTCAATGCCCGGCGTATCAAGGCCGTTATTACGGCCAGAGGTGGTTGTTCTGGGTACTGATTTCTCAGGATCTATGCACCCAAATTGCGTGAAAATGTAATCATATATCCGTTCTAGTATACTATATTTGTCCAATGAATACCCGTCAATCATCTGCATTTCTTCTTGGTATATCAATTTTAATGGCCAGTAGTGTATTAAGCTTTTCTAAGATCACAACACTATGTGCAGTATGTACAGTAATTATGTGCAGCACAGTTTTTCGAGTGATTATTTGACAACCTCGTAAGGAACTGTATTTTATATTCAGTCATGTACGAGCTTATAGACATGCAATTTATATATACTGCAACCACGTATACTTTTTAGGGATAATTCGTGAAAGGCGGATCGAATTACTTTGAGTGAGCAGTTGCATTTTATTCATTCACTGCTGAGCCTAAAATACAATTAAACGTATGATGAACTGAAACTGCATTTGATATTTACTCTCCGTCCGGTCAGACCTTGGAGGGCCCAACGGTACCGACTGGCCACAGTGTCATTCTCAACCAACAGGTGTCACTGGATGCGGATATGGAGGGGCATGTGGTCAGCCCAGCGCTCTCCCTGGCGTTTGTCAGTTTACGAGACCGGAGTCCCTGCTTCTCAATTAAGTGGCTCCACAGTTTGCCTCACAAGGGCTGAGTGCACTCAGCTTCCCAACAGCACTCGGCAGACCGGATGGTAACCCATCCAAGTGCTAGCTCAGTCCGACAGCTCTTAACTTTGGTGATCTGAAGGAAGCCGTGTTACCACGACGGCAGTTGGCTATTTGATAGTTGATCGAACATTCGATAGCATTTCTCATTCGGAAAGTTAGCTGTTGTAAAATTTTAAACTGAAATTCATAACAACTGTTCCTCAACCTGTCTAGAAGTCTCCACAAAAAAGCTAGAATACATCGTACCTTAAAATAAAATAAACGGCAGCTAGCTTTCACTGTATACAACAATAAAGGAGTATAGACGATGCAGGACACACACTGTTAACATTACCAGCCACAAGGTCCGAAAAACATGGGGCGCAACACCATCAGACTGTCAGATTCTGCCTGTATGCAGCTCCAAAAAAAGCGCTTCTATCGTACGTAAAGTACCCAGCATACACAAAAACACACACAAACACTTCTCCTCCTTAAAAAGAGATGTGGGTTTGTGGGCTTATTACGACTCTCTTTAGTACTAGTAACGAGATTAATGTCTTCCGGATATCCTGTAGCACTGTTGTGGTACTTTCCCTTAAGCACGTTATGTCTACGTAAGTATGTGATGAGGTGGTGTATTGCGTCCATTTCTGTTCTTAATACATATGAGTGACATTGCCGATAGTATAATACGATATGAACGGCTGATGACAACATCATACTCACTGATTAAAAAAAAAAAAAAAAAAAAAAAAAAAAAACCATTAGCTCCTAACAGAACATGCAAGTGTAACCCTGAAGAATGTTTACAGTTTGACAGTGCCCAGTAATTTACCGTTCAACATAATGAAAACAAACAACATGCACTTGAACAAGAAGGAAGGAAACTATCCTGTCACATTTAACGTACATGATGAAACTGTAGACTGTGTATTCAAAACAAAGTTTTTAGTAATAAATAGTGATTTTCGATTTACACGGAATGAATACAGTAAGATTCTGGTGAAAGAAATGTCATCAGCATGGTTTACGGTTCTATCATCAATTCGTCATAGCCAATTTATTCGGTGAGACACTATTCCCACGTAAACTCATTTCTGAGGCATAGGATCCTGTTGAGGGTTGAGATGCACAGAACATGGACACAGTTTTCCAAATGACAAAGCGAGCGGTAAGAATAATAGCCGACAGTTTTAGTCGGGCTTATTGTGAAGAACTATTTAAGAAACTGGGCACTTTTGCTTTACCAATCCGTTGTGCATATAGGGGTAAATATTAATAAATGGTTCACTAATACTTCTATACAAAATCAAGCCACAAGAGCCTGTTTGGAATTGTAATTACGAAGGAAAAAGTAACAAAAAATTCAAAACAGTGTTTTCTATCAGGTAATGAAATTGTGTAACAAGTTCCCCAAGGATATGAAAAATATTATTTATATATTTCTATTCAAAAATTCAGCTATAATATGCTTCATCAGAAATGCAGACTGTGCAACGAAAGATTACTTAGAGGTCTCAGAGAAGGGATTAACAACAATAAGGGAAAACTATAACACCCTCTCACGTTACAAAACACGTTCACAATGTAATACTCTTACAAGCAAAAGTGCCAAGACCTGCAGAGCATGCATTTAACGTCGTCCATACTCTTGGTTTCGTAAGAGGGGAATGCTGACGCATTTTTCGAGACGAGCTGAAGTGAGGACATCAAGAGGTGCTTGTTCGTGGTCGTAGTCACGAGGGTGTGCCCATGACGTATGCAGTGCAACACTGAGAGGCGACTCGTGTATGAATGAAAAAATAGAAAACGGTCAAAAATACGATCGTCCTTAACACAGGATCTGAACGGGAACTGGGAAAGGAGAACAGTCTCAGTGTCGTTGCTGTTTCTGTAATGAGCGTAACTTAGTCGGACGAATAACGTAGTGCAGTGATAAGGGACTGCACTGGTATTTCAAAGGATTTTTTTTTTTTTGGCACAATCACTGTTTTATGATACAGTCATACCCGTTTTCGGTTGTAATGCAATGGTTGGCAGTTTGATGGACAGGTGTCCATAGGGCGACACACGTTTTATGATTGTATCATAAAAAGCGATTGTGTGAAAAATAAAAAAATAGTACCTGACAATAAATCAATCACCGTACCCCGCAAACGCAGTGCCAGTTTTTTTTCCCCCAAATTTGAGAGGATAGCGGTTTCGGTCCCTTCCAGACCATCGAGTCTCAGGTTTTCCTTTGTTTCCCCAGATCGCGTTAGGCAAATGGCGGGAAGGTATCTTTGTACAGTAGTGAGGTCCATTTCCCTTCCTGTCGTTCCGCTAGCGCAGCTCCTGCCCCGTCTTCTAAGACATCGATGTTGACGAAATATTCTTTCCCTCTTCTAACGCGAAATATTTCTAAGCTAATGATATGCTCCGCAAGATGTGACCCAGTTTATGAGCGATTCAGCTCTTTGTAAGCAAACAGAAAATTCAAAAATGGTCTCAGTTGCATCATCTACTTTCAAAAAAACTATTGGTTACTTGGATATAAGACGGTTTATTGAAGCAAATGGAAGCGGCAAGTAATTGCAAACAGAAATCTTCCAGTGTAGAGTGACCAGATTCTACAAAGGAATACATGTATTCCGTCTCGAAAGAAAAGTAGAAAAACATTACTAATAAAATTTACTTCTGTGGGGACAGGATTTCGGATAAAATATGCATAAATGAACTTGAGGGTACCATATTTAAAAATGTTTGAGCAATAAGGCGGGTAATGTAAAGAACATTTCGACTTCGTGAAGCAACTGCGAGCCATGGAAAATCTGCAGATAAGATGTAGGAGTTTATTAAAAAAGCACTGAAAGCAGTATTTTCCAAATATTGAATTATATTCTTTCCGTCAAGTAATATGACGGACTGAAATATGACAACTGAGAAAACTGAATCGTAAAATTTAGAACCTTTATTGCCTCAAAGAATAATACGCTACAAGTTCCAAACCGACTAATAATAGTCGTGAAAACTAGATGTTAGTAAGTGACAAATAATTTAAGTAATCAGAACTAGACATAATTGTTAGCAAGGAGTTATCCACCACCCTTATTTGTATCCGCCGCTCACTATTTTTCTTCTCAAACTGGCCAATTTTTGGCAGTGCCTGCCATCTTGATAATTTCTCGTAGGGACAGAATATCCACTCTCAACGCAACACTATCAGTAGGTGACAGTGAAACTGATAGTGTTCTGTTAAGACTGATTACTGTGAATCGACGAGAAATTATCTGGAGCTGGACGACACTGCCAGAAACCGTTCTGTTTGAGATAATAAAAACAGCGAGCGACAAACGGGGAATAATTATATTTTCTGATGATATTTATAGCAGCAAGAAGGCTTTGCTATTACCACAGAGTTTTACAGTGAAACGTGAAATCAACATTCTTTGCGCCCTTGTTTCCATAATGTTACAGTATGAAAGTATTTAAATTAGCAGATTTTTTGGTACTAATACTCAAAGAATTATATGTTCATTTTCTTTGGTTATTACCGGCACTCCGTGGACAAAACAGCTTTATTTGCCTCCCATATCTTTGCCTCATTAACCACTCAGCCATAGAAATGACTCTACATCGGATTAAAGAGGAACGTTCCTACTTAGGTTCATAAATTCAGAAAAAATCAGCCGCTAAGTTTCTCGGTCTGTGAATAGCCTCCGATGTAAAAAAGGAGAATGAGAGGAAATTTTAGATTCTCTGCAGTCTCCTGTTGCCTCAATTTGTACAAGTTTAATGATTTATTGATTAAGGGAATTCTTGTTAATCACTCGTCTTTGACTTGACTTACAAGTTGGCTCCGGCGGAAGTTGGCCTTTACTTTACGGGTTTGAAAGTTGGGTTTATGTAAAGTATCAGCTTCCACAAGGACAGACCGCCCCCACTCTGTTCGCTGCCACCGCTGCGCAAGAGCCGGCGCTACCAAAGCTTCCAGACTCAAAGTGTTCACTGCTTGCTGGTAAAGTATAAATAGCTACTCAAACTTACCCGACATATATCACTGTCCATTTGAGTCTATATTCCTTTTTTCTTTGCGTTAGAGAGAGAAAATGAACTATTCTGCCAATCAGAAAAAATTCTTACATTCACTACGTTTTATGCGATTCTCATTTAAAACGATGAATGTAAGTCACTGGTACGAAGTGACAGAAGCTGGTGATTAAAAAGGTCCATTCAGTGCGGTTTAGAGCACGAATTGGAAACGCGAGGGAGTAAACTCTTCCAATATAAGCTCTTTCACTAGTGAAAGCAAGATTCCGGATTCCTGGCAACACACGAAAGAAAACCATCGGCTCACGTTCATAAATGCATGCATCACTTTAATTTAGACGGGTTCCCTTATAACACTGTTCCAGTACTTGGAGGCGAAAGCGAAAATCGTCATGTGCTTATATCTAATAAGATAGCCAATGTTCCGCAGGTGTCAAGTTGCTTGGTTACTATAATCGTTTTCAGCGCTGACGTGACACACAAAGTTCTGACTGCCTGACCAGTATGAGCCACTACACAACTGCAAAGTATCCTGCAGACAATTGACCTACGTACATGCAGATCATTTTTCACTGACACTAAACGAGCCCCTACTTTGGAGAACTGTTTCAGGGTCAGGTACTTTGCGTTTACCAGCCAATACACTGACGATTTTTTACGTGTTTACTCTGTCGTATTCAAACATAATACGGTTTGTAATATTATATCTGAACTAACACATCTACAGTTATTCGGCAAATGAAGCAAACAGTTCCAAATAAACAAGCATCCGCAAAGGAAACTTTTGCAAGATAATTGCGAAACTGTTGTTACGTATCAATTCTGTCTTCGGTATGAATTATTGTACAATTTAGTACAAATGTACAGAGTGACCCAGAAGCCCGATAACATCTTAAAACGCACCCGTTCACGGAATAATGTAGGTAGGGAAGTAAAAATCTGACACACATGCCTGAAATGACATGGGGTTTTATTGAATCAAAACGAGTGCAAAAACTGGCCAAAAGATGGCACTACATATCAATACAATAGTGGCGACACACGAGAATCATGTGTAAAATTATCTGTAATGAACTATTAGCCACCGATTTTGTAGCGCGGGGAGCATTTGAGGTGTGGGCACATTACAAAATGGGGGAAGACGATGATCGGTTGTCTGTTGTGCTGTGCACCGACGAAGGCCATTTCACACTCCGAGGGTCTGTCAACACCCACAACTGCGGCATTCGGGCTGCCGAAAATCAAAGACCTGTGGTAGAAACCCCATTGCATGAGGATAAAGTCATAGTGTGGTGTGCATTTACCGCGTCAGTCATGATCGGACTCTTTTTCTGTGTGGAAATGCGGCGTGCTTCTATTCCAACTGTCAGTGTGACGGGCGCAAGTTACACCGATATGTTACAGAATCGCATCATCGCTAGTCTGGCTGATACACACCTGCTGGAAGGTAAGACTTTCATGCAGGATCGCGTTACACTCCACAACGATATGCTGTAGAGTGCTATGCACAACATTGTCTCTTAGCTACAGCTATTGTTGATGAATGACGGCCGACATGTTGAGTACTTGTTGTAACGACCATCGCCCTTGCTAAAAATCAATTCTTATGCTAATTTTGCTTTAGCATCACATTAAGTGCCAACTGTTGGTAATTTTGTGCGATTTTTTTGGCCCCAATAAATCTCATGTTTCAAGTATGTGTGTCTATTTCTAGATCTCTACCTACAATATTCTGTGAGAATTGATATTTCAAAAGTTAACGAACTTCTGGGTCACCCTACGTTTTACATGTAAGCTTTTCAGTAACGTCCCAATCTAGTTGAGCACAATTTAAATTCATTGCAAGATGAAATACAGTACTATTTCATCATTTCACATTTCACATTTTACAATTTATTGCAACCTCGTAACCCTTAAAGGATGAGATCCACGTGTCTTCCATTTCGATGCGATGCTGCACTAGTTCCTGCAATAAGTTAAAAATTATTGTAATCACTCCCGATGAACCCCGTAATTCTTGAGAAGATTTGTTGGTGCTCTTTTGTCATCAGCCTTCTGACTGGTTTGATGCAGCCCGCCACGAATTCCTCTCCTCCGTTAACCTCTTCATCCCGCAGTACATCTACATCTACGTGATTACTTTGCTATTCACAATTAAGTGCCTGGAAGATTGTTCAGTGAACCACCTTCAAGCTGTCTCTTTACCGTTCCACCCTCGAACGGCGTGCGAGAAAAACGAGCTCTTACATTTTCTGTGCGAGCCCTGATTTCTCTTATTTCATCGCGATTATCATTTCTCCCGATGTAGGTGGTTGCCAACAGCATGTTTTCGCAAACGGAGAAAAAAATTATGAATGGAATTTCATGAGAAGATCCCGTCACAACGAAAAACATTTTTGTTTTAATGATTGCCACTCCAATACAAGTGTCATGTCTGTGGCACTATCTCCCCTATTTCGCGGTAATACAAAACGAGCTGACCTTCTTTGAACTTTTCCAGTCTCATCCGTCAGTTCCACCTGATGCGGATCCCACACCGCACAGCAATACTCCAGAACAGGGCGGACAAGTATAGTCTAAGCAGTCTCTTTAGTAGTTCTGTTGCTACTTCTAAGTGTTCTGCCACTTAATCGCAGCCTTTGGTTTGCTCTATCCACAACATTATCTATGTGATCGTTCCTATTTAGGTTATTTGTAATGGTAATTCCTAAGTATTTAGTTGAATTTACAGCCTTCAGATTTGTGTGACTTATCGGGTACTTGCAAACTACGTCCTCAATTACTTGCTGGATATATTCCAATCTCTGTCTTCCTCCACAGTTTTTGCACTCTACAATTCCCACTAGTAGCATGGAAGTCATTCCCTCGTGTCTTAAAAGATGTGCTGTCATCGTATACCTTCTCCTTATCAATGTTTTCCACATAATCCATTCCTCTCCGATTCTGCGCAGAACCTCTTCATTCCTCACCTTACCACACCGCCTGATTTTCAACATTCGTCTATACCACATCTCAAATGCATAGATTCTCTTCTGTTCTGGTGTTCTCACAGTCCATGGTTCACTACCATACAATGCTGTACTCCAGACACACATTCTCAGAAATTTCTTCCTCAAATTAAGGCCGATATTTGACATTAGTAGGCATCTCTTGGCCAGGAATGCCCCTCTTGCCATTGTTAGTCTGCTTTTGATGTCCTCCTTGTCCCATCCGTCATTGGTTATTTTACTGCCTAGGTAGCAGAATACCTAAACTTCATCTACTCCGTGACCATCAATTCTGATATTAAGTTTCTCGCTGTTCTCATTTCTACTACTTCTCATTACCTTCGTCTTTCTTCGATTTACTCTCAATCCATACTCTGTACTCATAAGACTGATCATTCCGTTGAGCAGATCGTGTAGTTCTTCACTTTCGCTCAGGATAGCAATGTCATCAGCGAATCGTATCATCGATATCCTTTCACCTAGAATTTTAATTCCACTTCTGAAACTTTCTTTTATTACCATCATTGCTTCCTCGATGTACAGTCTGAAAAATAGGGGCGAAAGTCATCATCCTTGTCTGACACCCTTTTTAATACGAGCACTTCGTTCTCGGTCGTTCACTCTTATTATTCCCTCTTGGCTGTTGTACATATTGTATATGACCCGTGTTTCCCTATAGGTTACCCCTATTTTTTTCGGAATTTCGAAAATCTAGCACCATTTCACATTATCGAAGGCTTTTTCCAGGTCGACAAATCCTATGAACGTGTCTTGATTTTTCTTTAGTCTTGCTTCCATTATTAACTGCGACGTCAGAATTGACTCTTTTGTGCCTTTACCGTTCTTCAAGTCCAAATTGATCGTCATCTAGCGTATCTTCAATTTTCTTTCCCATTATTCTGAATATTATTCTTGCAAGCAACTTGGATGCATGAGCTGTTAAGCTGATTGTGCGATAGTTCTCACACTTGTCAGCTCTTGCCGTCTTCGGAATCGTGTGGATGATGCTTTTCCGAAAGTCAGATGGTATGTCGACAGACTCATACATTCTACACACCAATGTGAATACTCGTTTTGTTGCCACATCCCCCCAATGATTTTAGAAATTCTGATGGGATGTTATCTAACCCTTCTGCCTCATTTGATCTTAAGTCCTCCAAAGATCTTTTAAATTCTGATTCTAATACTGGATCCCCTACCTCTTCTAAATGAACACAGACGAATCTTCCTCCTCGTAGAGGCTTTCAATGTATTCTTTCCACCTATCCGCTCTCTCCTCTGCATTTAACAGTGGAATTCCCGTTCCACGATTAATGTAGGTTGTTTTGAATTTACAGTATGCTGAGTCTGTCGTTCCGATAATCATTTCTTTTTTGATGTCTTCACACATTTCCTGCAGTCATTTCGTCTTAGCTTCCCTGCACTTCCTATTTATTTCATTCGTCAGTGACTCTCTGTATTCCTGAGGTTCCCGGATCATTTTTGTACTTCCGTCTTCGGTTACCCATGATTTCTTCGCAGTTACCTTCTTTGTACCTGTGTTTTCCTTCCCAACTTCAGTGATAGCCCTTTTTCAACTGTACTGCCTACTGAGCTATTCCTTATTGCTATATCTATAGCCTTAGAGAAGTTCAACCGTATCTCGTCATTCCTTAATACTTCCACATCCCACTTCTTTGCGTATTGATTCTTCCTGGCTACTGTCTTAAACTTCAGCCTACTCTTCATCACTGCTATATTGTGATCTGAATCCGTATCTTCTCCTGGGTACGGCTTACTATCCATTATCTGATTTCGGAACTCTGACTGACCATGATGTAATCTAACTGAAATCTTCCCGTATCACCCGATTTTTTCCAAGTTTACCTCCTCGTCTTGTGATTCTTGAGCGAGTATTCTCCATTACTAGCTAAAACTTTTTAGAGAACTCAATTAGTCTTTCTCCTCTCTCATTCCTTGTGCCAAGCCCACATTCTCCTGTAATCTTTCCTTCTCCTCGTTCCAGTACAAATGATTTCCAGTCCCCCATCCCGTTTTACATACTGCATCACCCTTTCGATATCCTCATACACTCTGTTTATCCTCAGCTTGAGACGTTGGCATCTATACCTGAACTATCGTTCTCGCTGTTGGTTTTCTGTCGATTCTCATGAGAACAACCCTGTGACTGAACGGTTCACAGCAACACGCTCTCTGCCCTACCTTCCTATTCATGACGAATTCTACTCCCGGTACACCATTTTCTGCTGCTGTTGATATTACCCTATATTCATCTGACCAGAAATCCTTGCCTTCTTTCCACTTCACTTCACTGACGCCTACTATATCTAGATCGAGCCATTGCACTTAGAGGCATTTTTAGATGTTCTAGTTTCCCTACCACGTTCAAGCTTCTGACATTCCACTCCCCGACTTGTAGAACGTTATCCTTTCGTTGATTATTCAATCTTTTTCTCATGGTAACCTACCCTTGGCAGGCCCCTCCCGGAGATCCGCATGTGGGACTATTCCGAAATCTTTTGCCAATGGAGAGATCATCATGACACTTCTTCAATCACAGGCCACATGTCCTGTTGATACACGTTACGTGTCTTTAATGGAGTGGTTTCCATTGCCTTCTGCAGCCTCATGCCGTTGATTATTGCTCATTCCTCCGCCTTTAGGGGCAGTTTCCCACCCCTAGGGCAAGACAGTGTCCTGAACATCTTTCTGCACCTCTGCCGCCTTTGACAAGGCCTTTGGCAGAATGAGGGTGACTTATTATGCCGGAAGTCTTCGGCCGCCAATGCTGACTATTAATCGAAACTTAAATAGCGGCGGGTTTCGAACCTGG
Organism: Schistocerca serialis cubense; assembly: GCF_023864345.2. Classification (NCBI taxonomy): domain Eukaryota; kingdom Metazoa; phylum Arthropoda; class Insecta; order Orthoptera; family Acrididae; genus Schistocerca; species Schistocerca serialis. Next base: position 652,347,515 of record NC_064642.1, read on the forward strand.
GACCGAAGACGTTTTGATTATGAAGCAAAGTCGCTACCCCTGGACCACGGGCCTACAAATTGCATAAACGGTAATGCTGCTTACGTTACTTATGACACGATTTATCATTTCTTCTTGTGTTGGGAGTGGTATTTTTGTAGTATACTACCACAGTAGTCTTTTTTACTCGTTTTAGTATACTCTGATTGTAAAACTTGTTTTATGTCGAATGAGTCCTTTCTTAATCGTATGTTACGTCAAGCCTGGGTATGGCTTAAAATAATGCCACCCTGAACTGCAAAACCAATTGTAATATAACATTTCCTGTGTTTGGATGACTTAATGGCACGTTGCGAAAACCAATAAGTCAATAAAAAGGTTTCATGACCCCATATAGAAAAATCTGGAATAGTAAGGTGATCTTGGAGGCCGAGGTACTAATGTGGATAATGTTTCGTACGTGGTACGAAAATACCAAGGTACTAATTAGGAAAATATGAGGGTTGAAACTGAAATAGTGACAGCTATTTATTCACAACCGATACAAAAGATTTACATGTTTGCCCCTGTTACTGTCCTTCAAAGTAGTCACCAGAATTGTGTAGAACCACTTCTTACCAGTGATGTGGAAGGCGTTGTATGCCGTTAGCAGAGCATGTTCTGTTGATGGTGCGAATGGAACGGTCTACTGCCTGTCGAATCTCTGGAACAGTTCTGAAGCGAATGCCACGAAGCCAAAACTGAAACGCCAATCCAACGAATGGCGTCATTATGGGTTGCCGCGAATGTCGAAAGATCGTCAGAGCCCCAGTATGGTGAAAGTTATGGTGATTCTCGTGTACGACTTTGATGGTGTTATCCTAACGCATTACGTTCCTCCACGCCAGACCGTCAATGCACAGTATTGCTGTTCGTTTTTGGTGCATCACCTGCGACCAGCTTTGCGAAAGAAGCGGCGACACTTTCTGCATAACCCACCCATCATTTTACATGACAATGTGCGGGCGCAGCTCTGTTCCGGTTGGTTGGTTGGTTTTGGGGGAAGAGACCAAACAGCGAGGTCATCGGTCTCATCGGATTAGGGAAGGACAGGGAAGGAAGTCGGTCGTGCCCTTTCAGAGGAACCATCCCGGCATTTGCCTGGAGCGATTTAGGGAAATCACGGAAAACCTAAATCAGGATGGCCTGACGTGGGATTGAACCGTCGTCCTCTCGAATGCGAGTCCAGTGTGCTAACCACTGCGCCACCTCGCTCGGTGGCTGCTCTGTTCCGTCGATGCGACTGGGAAGTACTGTACCATCCACCATTCTCTCCGGACTTAAGTCCTAGTGACTTTGATCTGATTCCGAAGATGAAGGATCCACTTCGTGGCATTCGCTTCAAAACTGTTCCAGAGATTCGATAGGCAGTAGACTGCTCCATTCGCTCCATCAAACAGAACAGGCTCTGCTAACGGTATACTACGCCTTCCACATCGCTGGCAATGGGTTCTACACAACGCTGTTGACTACTTTGGAGGACAGTAACAGATGCAAACATGTAAATATTTTGATCTGTTGTGAATAAATAGTTGCCACTATTTAAGTTCAAACCATCGTATTTCGCACTGACGTTACTGGGGAATCGTCATCGCACTTTTAGTGGAAAGTTCTAGTGTCTGTCTTTGCAAACTTTTACGTGTGTCGTCTTTAGCTATTTACACTGATACACTCTCCATACAGTGGGTAGGTCAAAGATTTTTAGATGAAGTGTAAATGTCTTCCACACAACTAAACAGACCATCTGTTTCCACACTATTTTTATGGCTTCCTTTATTTGTGTACATCGTATACATTAGTTACAATTAATGCTTATTCAGTGTATTTAGCATTTTCTCTAACATTTATGCCCTGTCAGTTTCATGACGCAAGATCTAAATACATATTTGTACTGCGATTTCTCCGACAGAAACATTATTTGGCAGGGTTTTCTCTTTGTAAACTGCTATCTCTGTACATCCTTCTCTCCAGTCAAATCTTCTTTCTCCAGTATTTTTAGTTGGTGCAGTCTCCACAAGTTTCCTTTCCCCAGAATTCTCTATATAAGAAAACGTCAGTCTTGCACAGCTGTAAATTCTTTTATATCTGCCACAGTCATTATTATTATTATTATTATTATTATTATTATTAGTGGAAGAAACTGCAGTAACACAAATACTGCCAATATTAACATTTTCATACTATTTGTCATAGTAAAATTGTTATTTCTTAAGAAACTTTCATGTAATGAAGGTAATCTATGTGTGAATCCCTGCTCCGATGTAAGGGAACGCGTAATGGCCCTATTCAGATCATGTTAAACACATGATTATTCTTCTAAAAATGCATAAATACTAGTGTGAAATTGTTTCGCAGCCTTGAATTGTATCGTTAATTTGCGAGAAGTTTGATCAAAATCGATTAGCCCAGTCGAAGTCACAGAGCATTTTCCTACAGATGTTTTCACGAGCAGTTCTATACGTTAATTAAGTTCTCCCTAGAATGTTAGTCTCGGGGATGTCTTAAAATGCCTCTGTTTAATACCGTCCGCTATATACGACTGAACCTTGATGCGATCAGAGAAGAGCTGTCAAGCGTGAAGTGTACAGCTGGTCGCGTACGAGCCGCAGTTGCGAGGGTGGACCGCCGTTATCGACAACCGATACAGAAATCGCGGTACTTATCGAGGTCTGCTATCTTTGCCGCTTCGGCAGCTATCGGCGGAATGAATCAGAACGGCAATGGCTCCCATTTAATGTCATCACGAAAAGGCTTTAGCACTTTGCTCGCTGTGGGCCGTTTTGTGCAACGACTTCCCCCCTACAATTTCCATGCAATTTTAATATACCTGAGTGCCACAGCAAGGTTACGTAATTCTTCCAAATGGTTACACAAATTTATCAATAAAGGGCGACTGCAAGTGTTACGGGCACAACAGGAACGGACGATTATAGCATAATGAAAACGTTCGTGCCCACATCTTTTGTAATATCGACTTTATTGTCATTATTAATATAGCACTCATGATTAATCTTTCTGGTCTTTGTGCTAATAGTTTTTTCTTGGCCTATTCCTTCTCCTCAGCGCTTCCACTACTGTTTTTCTCTTCTTCTTCTTCTTCTTCTTCTTCTTCATCTTCTTCCTGCAGAGGGTTAGGACTCCTGGCCTGTTACGGTCTCGTCATGAAGTTCTCCTGCCATCTTTCCATTACGCGAGCTAACGAATTTACACCGATTGCGATAGAGGGGACGGGGGGGGGGGGGGGGGGGAGGCTGTAGCCCCGATTTTTTAAAATCCTTTTTGAACTCAATCGTTGTAGATGTTTTTTACATTTGTTTCTGTAGTATAAAATGTCTGACGTGTTCCAGTTCAAGTTCCCTCAACTCATCTTCATTCTTTTGGTGGTCCTATTTGGTGTAGCAAGCTGTTCGTCTCAGTTATCTCATCCCAAAATCTTTAGTTTTTGCTTATACTGTCCAGGCTTTGTCGCCATAACGTAAGTCTTGTTGAGGTCATACAAAGGCGTGTTCTGGTATGCTTCTGACCTAGGGAAGGTTTTCTTAGATGACTAATGACTAACATTATTTTAACATAAATGGAGACTTTTCTGCTAACTCTGTTTCTTCCAGAAAGAACAGTTTATTGCCTAAATAAATTAATGTTTTCATTCTTTGCAAAATTTTATTTTTCAGACAGATGTTACTTTGTACTGAAGGCCATAGATTCCGTTCTCATCGGTGTAGATGTCGGTGTTGTGTTTCTTGCATATAATCTGTAAATTGTGTACAGAACGCTGAAGATAAATGAAGCGATGTGACTTTTGTCTCCGTTCTTGCATAATTTATTACAGAAGAACAATGGTATCATACTCAAGCAAGGGTTTCGCCCCGTTCTGATGATCTGTTTTCTTTCTTGATGAAAATCCTTTTTTTTCTGTAAGTTTATTATGTATATTCGATAAGCTATTGGGGAACATGACCATCTGCGATTTTTCTTAAAAGCTTTTTTGAAGTCGACGAAAGTAACATGTGTTTCTAGATTAAATTCTCTATGTTCTCGTATTATCAATTTCAATGAAAGCCATCGCAACATGTCACTTATTTTCGAAAGCCAATTTGCTTCTCTCACATAACAGTTCCGTAGTGTCGTTGCAATTTATTTAGGATAAAGTTGGCAAAAAATTTTACACGCCGAATTCATTAAGCTTAATCCTCGGTATTTGCCAAATTTTTTAACGCCTTATTTTTTTGAACTTATGGTGACAACTACCGTAGTCTGTCGCTCACGTATATCGTCTCCTGACCAGTTCATACGCAATAACTTTAGGAATGTGTATAATAATGAAATGCTTCCATATTTAAATAATTCATACTTAGCGGTGGCTTCTCTTGACTTTTTCATTGAGAGTTGAATTATAAGATGATCTGATACTTGAGACCATAGGTTCTGAAAGTTCTGCAGCCATTTAAATAAAGCGATGAGATACACACATTCAGCATTCTCTTTTTACCTCATTCACTTCGGATTTTAGCTTTTCAATAATTCTGAACGTCTGTACCCCTCATGGTAATGTACATGTGCGTCAGTGAAAAAGACCAATAAAAAGGTGTTAGCATGTGGACGTAATGTGCTGTTCCAGTCTCTTCTGTACATAAGGTCCATCACCGTTCCCTTTGGATCCCTACGTAATTCGGTGCTCTCCGATACATACGATCGAACATCGGGGGAGTGGTACTCAAGCGTCAACTTTAAGTTACAATATCTCCGGATGTAATTAACATTTTACAATGCAACAAACGGCACTGATTACTTATTTGTTTATATGTTCAGATGTGCTAACAAAACTAACGGGGTTCCATTTAAAAAAACGTAGGTTTGTGTTAAAAAACATACTTCCGTGCATTTTTTTATGGTTTGTATTAACCAATTACACTAGCCCCTCTCCTCACGTTCGGTCTGTGGAATCGATTCGTCAGTATTTGATGTGGTTTACGAAATATAACCAGCGGTAACGTTAGGTGACTCACCCTGTATACCACTACAGTAAAATTTTGATGATTACATTGGCAAAGCGGCTAACTAACGAAGTGCTGAATCGAGTCTGGGACGAAAGATCTCTACTCCACATGGATACTCTGCAAATCACATTCAAGTGCCTGGCAGAGGGTTCATCGAACCACTTTCACAATTCTCTATTATTAAGATCTCGTACAGCGCGCGGAAAGAATGAACACCTATATCTTTCCGTACGAGCTATGATTTCCCTTATTTTATGGCGGAGATCGTTCCGCCCTATGTATGTCGGTGTCAAATAAATATTTTCGCATTCGGAGGAGAAAGTTGGTGATTGGAATTTCGTGAGAAGATTCCGTCGCAACGAAAAATGCCTTTCTTTTGATCATTTTCAGTCCAAATCCTGCATAATTTCTGTGACACTCTCTCCTATATTTAGAGGTAATAGAAAACGTGCTGCCTTTCTCTGAACTATTTCGATGTACTCCGTCAGTCGTATGTGGTAAGGATCCCACACCGCGAAGCAGTATTCTAATACAGGACGGACAAGCGTAGTGTAGGCAGTCTCCTCGGTAGGCCTGTTACATTTTCCAAGTCTTCTGCCAATAAAACGCGGTCTTTGGTTAGCCTTCCCCCCAACATTTTCTGTGTGTTCCTTCCAATTTAAGTTGTTCGTAATTGTAATACCTAGGTATTTAGTTGAATTTACGGCTTTTAGATTAGAGTGATTTATCGTGTAACCGAAGTTTAACGAGTTCCTTTTAGCACTCATGTGGATGACCTCACACTATTCGTTATTTGGGGTCATCTGCCACTTTTCGCACCATTCAGATATCTTTTCTAAATCGTTTTGAAGTTTGTTTTTATCTTCTGATGACTTTATTAGCCGATAAACGACAGCGTTATCTGCAAACAACCGAATACGGCTGCTCGTCTCCAAAATCGTTTATATAGATAAGGAACAGCAAACGGCCTATAACACTACCATGGGGAACTCTAGAAATCACATCTGTTTTACTCGATGACTTTCTGTCAATTACTACTGACTGTGACCTCTCTGACAGGAAATCACAAATCCGGTCACATAACTGAAACGATATTCCATAAGCACGCAATTTCACTACGAGCCGCTTGTGTGGTACAGTGTCAAGTGTCTTCCAGAAATCCAGAAATACGGAATCGATCCGAAATCCCCTGGACGTCCGTTGGATCCCCACGGCTGGCCCACAACAGTGGTGCCCATCCACTGCAGCCTCAAGCTGTGTAACTGAAGCCATCACAGCCTGGAGCTGAGAGCGAAGTGTCACCAACTCAGCTCGCATCCGCACACGTCGCAGTCCCTGTCCATACTAAAGACCGTGGAAACAAAACTATGCAGATAAACGGACTATCGGCACGTGCTGCGCAACTCTACTCTAGACCCTGACAGAAACGCATGAACTGTATCTAGTAATACGCAGATATTCGAAAAACTAACTAGCGAAGTACTCATGTGAAACTAAATAATTTGACCCTGATTGCAATGTGTCACAAAATCGGTTTACTTTCCGACGCAAACGAAAACGCGACAACAGTGGCTGTTAGATATTAAATTTACACGCAGAAACTCAATAAACTAAACTATTAAAGCATAAAGATGATACAATAAAATTCGCTCCTGGTTAGGAACTCGTAAATGACACAAAAGCGGTCACTTCCCTGTTGCTGCACTGGCCGGAGTGGCCGTGCGGTTCTAGGCGCTACAGTCTGGAACCGAGCGACCGCTACGGTCGCAGGTTCGAATCCCGCCACGGGCATGGATGTGTGTGACGTCCTTAGGTTAGTTAGGTTTAATTAGTTCTAAGTTCTAGGCGACTGATGACCTCAGAAGTTAAGTCGCATAGTGCTCAGACCCATTTGAACCAGTTGGAACCCTATTGCTGCGTCTGTCTCGGTCGGCTACTGCTGCCTGACTGATAATAATAGCACATGGTAACTGTAAGGCTAGTTGATGGGGAACTTCTTCAGGCATCAAATAATACTTAATTTGCTATTGGAGGGCTTGTAAAAATTGTGGAGAGACACAAAAGTTTGACTGGAGTGAAGAGTCTCAGGTAGCACCTGAAGAAGACAACGACTCAAATTGCCGAAATATAATATTCGGCAGAACACCTGGGTATCTCAAAATGTCAGGCTCAAATGGAATTAGCCCTCAGTAGTTACACAGAGAAAACACTTGCACAGAACAGACTAGCCTAGAGAGCCGTAAGAAATTATTCGTTGGAGAGGACCACAAAGACAACAACAACACCAACATCCATATGAAGCTATTCTAAAAATTTTGCTGATGTTACTGATGGTTCTCATATCATATGAATACTGATTCCTTGAGAAATCATTCAGTTATTTCTATTCAGTCATGCTCTCTGAAATTAGTAACTAAAATACAGCGTTCACACAAATTCCAGGTAATCCACTGTTTTGTGTAGTTCTTTGAAACGTCAAAAGAGGAGTTGCTGTAAAGTTGTGCCCGCCTTATTGGCACAGATCAAATACAAAGTTTTCAGTCGGTCAGTATGTAATAAAGTTAGAATAAAAGTAAAGCAAAAACTGTCTTGAACTTTATTTTAATATGAAATAGTGACATAGTTTAATTAAATGTAGATGGTACCTTTAAAGAATGCGCAATCAGCATGAAACTTCTGGGAATTACTGTTGACGCTCAGCTGAAGTGGCATTAATAAAAAAAGAAAGTTGGAAACAAAATATAATTAGCATTGTGCAATTAGAATTGTGTCTTCAGTTTCTAAAAGGCAGTGTCTTTTACTTACATATATGCGTATGTGCACTTATTTCTTAGCTGAGGAATTAGTTTCTGGAAAACAAATGTGCTAAATACAAACACAATTTCCAGACTCAAGGTACGAGGAATAATAATAACAGCCAAAAATGATATTTGATCTTTTTGTTAACATCTGTTCAAAACAATGGGAATTTTGGCCACAGTGTTAGTAAATTCAATAATCGGTTATGCACATCAAAACGATAAATAACTACAGTACAGAACGTTCTACATGTGATCCAGGAAAACAGTTAATACTGAACTTCCATTTACCAAGAAATAATAAACATGCAACATAAAACAGCATTTACTACCAATGAATAAGTTTGAACAATAATTTGCCTTATTAGATAGGTTTAAGAGATGTGATAGAACAGATCCGACGAAGAGTTTCACTTTTTGTCACTAGATGGTTTAATAACTGTGAAGCACTACACAGATGCTCAACAAATTCCAGTGGCAGTCGGTACAGGCTGCATGTTTTGTATCACGGAGAGGTTCAGTGGTTAAATATCGAGAATGTACATTCAAAGAAGAGTCTGCCAACAGCTAGTGCTATTTGTTTTTTCAACCACGGACTGGTCACAAAACGAAAACCACAGTGAAAATCCGGTGAAGCTTTGTGGTGATGTGTTGTGCAGTGTCTCTAGTAAGCCTCTGTACTACGTCACTCACACTCTTTAATTCTGAGTGTGCAGTGAGCGTGTACAGAAGCCTAGAAAACAGTTTCATGCAGCCCACATAACGTAACTGTCATGTGTTTTCTTCTTGATAGAAAATCTCGGTCTGTAGTTCAAATCCATCAGAGATACTCCTGCAGCGTTTTCGATGGCATATGTCTGATCACCCACTTACAATCAGGTCTTGGCTCCCTGTGATTTTCATCTCATTACTGAATATGACAGCGTTTTGACAGATAATCAGCTGCACACCAGCGAAGGGAATTGATGGGAATCACAGGATGAGGGTGATGGAAAATTTGTACCACACCACAACAAACGTGTAAATCACAGTGACGACGGTGTAGAGAAGCAGGTGGAAGGTGTAGCCAAATCAAACAAAACATTTTTTTCGCTGCAATTTGAATTTCGCGACCAATTGGTGTTTGAAAAAAAAAAAAAAAAAAGGAAGGAAAAGGCCCTCATGTTACTTGTCATATATGTCTCGCGAAGTAACGAAGTGACAGTGATGACAAATCAGACAAATTAGAGCGTTTATGGAATTTTATCTGCCGTTGTTCTTCCCACACACCGTATGCAAAACGGACCGGGAAGGGGAGAAACTAATGATTAAAAAAATATTCAAATTTGTGTGAATTCTTAAGGGATCTAACTAGACTTGCTACTGCAACTAACTTATGCTGAGGACAATGCACACACCCACGCCCGAGGGCGGACTCGAACCTCCGGCGGCAGAGGCCTCGCAATCTGTGACATGGCGCCTCAAACTTGTGGTGGTGATAGTGGTGCCAAAGGTACCCTTACCCACACACAGTATTGTTGCACCTAATTAGTTCGCGCCAGCAGATAGGTATCCCTATGAACATTTTTCTAATGCATGCTGCTGTCTTTGCGCCTTCTCGGGCAAATTCAGTACTGACGTTTGTTGTATCAAAAGTGGTGCCAATGTTGAGCACCAGTAATGTGTGTTATTGTGTGTGTCTCTTACCTGTATGTTTCTACACTTGTCTCCTGGAATAGCGGGGCCACTTATGAACAACCATGTCAACTACTAAGCGTTACTGCGAAAATCACAATAAGCAGCAAATTGCGTTTTAAAATGGAAATCGATAGCGCTTCCATGTTTGGTTGTCTACAGTCTGAAGACTGATTTGATACAGCTCTCCAAGCTACTCCGACATGATGTAGCTCTCCAAACTATTCTGTCCCATGCAAGCATCTTCAACTCTGGGTAATTACTGCAACCTACATCCAATTGAATCTGCTTCACCTCTTGGCTTCTGGCTAAAAATTTTAGCCCCAAACTTCCCTCTATTACGAAACATGATTCCTTCATGGCTTCAGGCGCTCAGTCCGGAACCGCACGACTGCTACGGTCGCAGGTTCGAATCCTGCTTCGGGCATGGATGTGTGTGATGTCCTTAGGTTAGTTAGGTTTAAGTAGTTCTAAGTTCTAGGGGACTGATGACCACAGATGTTAAGTCCCATAGTGCTCAGAGCCAACCTTAATGGCTGAGTTCGTCCTATCAACCGATCCATTCTTCTAGTAAAGTTATGCCATAAATTTCTTTTGTACCCAATTCCTTCTCATTAGTTAAACTATCCATTTATTAATTTCCAACATTCTTCTGTAGCACCACGCTCCAAAATCTTCTATTCTTTTCCCCTAATCGTCCACGTATCACTCCCGTACGACGCTACACTATAGACAAAGACCACCAGAAAAACTTCCTAACGCTGAAACACCTCTAGCAAGTGGCGTTGGATTACTAGCATCCCCTTTTCAGTGGGAATTGTCTCAATGACAATACTAGCGAAAATTGGCAGCCGATATACTGCAAGAACGTCCGAGGTAGCAGGTGAAGCTATTGTGGGGTTGTGAGAACGAGAGAGGCGGCCGGTCGGACGGGCGGCTGGTAAACTACGATAAGTCAGGGGGTCGCGGCTGATGGGCCGCGGCAATCCTTGGTTATCAGGCGCCTTTGTCTCGCCCCACAATGGACTGCGCAGCCAGCCCGCTGCCACGCCAACCGCCCGATAGCGGCGCCGCGGGCACCGGGCTACGCCCCTCTCACTGCTAGCGGGCATTAAAACTGCTCTCCTCTGGGTGTCAAACCGAAAAGTCTCTACGAATGACCGTCGTAGTGATCTCGCTGGGACAGTGAAGTGTCCAAGTCTAAAATCCTCACACGGAAACTTCAAACACTGGCTGTTTTTGATCCTGTTTTCACAAAAATGCTCGAGAAAATTCGGCTTTGATCTCGCTGGGAGGCTTTTTAAACATCTCATCAAATGTACCTGATGCATGTAAAGTGAATCTGTGTGGTATATGTTCATCTTAGGACATTGTCTTACTGACATTTTATCATCCAATAACGTGCGCTATCAAACCAATCACCCACTACAGCATTCTGAAAGCGAGTAGCTAAATAACACAAGCAGCTTTTGTCGTTCCGAAAATGTCGAACTTTTAGTTATAAGTGCTGCTCTTAGCTAATCACAGGGTCATCGCAAATTATTCATTTAAACATTACATAAAAATACCTTATAATGCAATGCATGAAAAAACACATTTTCAGGTTTGTTACTAGATACTGCAAATGTTTCATCTGCTCTCTACATACACTGAAGTGCCAAAGAAAGTGCTATAGGCATGCATATTCAATACAGGAATATGTAAACAGGCAGAATACAGCGCTGTGGTTGGAAATGCCTATAATCAAGAAATGGTTCAAATGGCTCTGAGCACTATGGGACTTAACATCGGAGGTCATCAGTCCCCTAGAACATAGAACTACTTAAACCTAACTAACCTAAGGACATCACACATATCCATGCCCGAGGCAGGATTCGAACCTGCGACCGTAGCGGTCGCGCGGTTCCAGACTGAAGCGCCTAGAACCGCTCGGCTACAACGGCCGGCTGCCTATAATCATAAGGCAACAAGTGTCTGGCGGATTTGTTACATCGGTTACTGCTTCTACAGTGGCAGGTTATCAAGATTTAAGTGAGTTTGAAAGTGGTGCGATAGTCGGCGCACGAGCGATGGGACATAGCATCTCCGAGGCAGCGATGAAGTGGCGGTTTCCCCGTACGACCATTTCACGAGCGCACCGTGAATATCAGGAATTCGGTAAAACATCAAATCTCCAATATCGCTGCAATCGGAAAAAGATCCTGCAAGAACGGGGCTAACGACGACTGAAGAGAAACGTTCAACGTGACAGAAGTGCAACCATCCCGCAAATTGCTGCAGATTTCACTGCTGGGTCATCAGAAAGTGTCAGCGTGCGAACCTTTCAGCGAAATGTCATCGATTCGGGCTTTCGGAGCTGAAGCCCACTCGTGTACCCTTGATGACTGCACGACACAAAGCTTGTCTCCTCGCCTGGCCCCATAAAAGCCGACACTGGTAACGTGTTGCCTGGTTGGACGAGTCTCGCTTGAAATTATACCGAGCGGACGGACGTGTACGGGTATGGAGACAACCTTAAGAACCCATGAACCCTACATGTCAGCAGAGGAGTGTTCAAGCTGGTAGAGGTTGTGTAATGTTAGGAGGCGTATGCATTTGGAGTCATATGAGACAGTTGATACGTTTAGATACGACTGTGATAGGTGACACGTTCGTAAGCATTCGGTCTGATCACCTGATCCCTTCACGTCCATTGTGCATTCCGACGGACTTGGGCAGTCCCAGCAGGACAATGCGGCACCACACACATATCCATAATTACTACAGAATGGCTCCAGGAACAGTCTTCTGAGTTTAAACACGTCCGCTGACCACCAAACTCCCCAGACATGCACTTTATTGAACATTTCTGCGATGCCTTGCAAGGTGTTGTTCAGAAAAGATCCTCACCCCCTCGTATTGTTACGGATTTATGACCAGCCCTGCAGGACTCACAGTGTGAGTACTACTTCCGACATTAGCCAAGTTCATGCCATGTCGTGTTGCGGTAATTCTACGTGCCTACCCGATATAAGGCAGGTGTACCAGTTTCTTTTGCTCTTTACTGTATATGCGGTAGATAAGTTCGATTCCTACACGTGCGAGCATGTCCCCGTCCAACACGCATGTTCACCAGAGCATCAGTGATGCGATCCCGGAGTTCAATCAATGTATTTGGCAAAGGTGTTACGTATACAGCGTCTTTCAAGTGTCATTTTTTAACACGCATATATCGACAAAAGCTGCTTGTGTTATTTAGCTACTCGCTTTCAGAATGCTGTAGTGGGTGATTGGTTTGATAGCGCACGTTATTGGATGATAAAATGTCAGTAAGACAATGTCCTAAGATGAACATATACCACACAGATTCACTTTACATGCATCAGGTACATTTGATGAGATGTTTAAAAAGCCTCAAAATCACTCTTGGCATAATTAAACGAAAAGGATTTCATTGCAGTCCGAGACAATTTGTTGTTCCTAATTAATTATGCAACTTTTTTTGTCTCACAGTGCCATCATCGTTGCAATGTTTAAGCTGCTTGTATTAATAGTCGCTTATTTATTTGCACGAAGTTTCGGAAATTACCGTATATCATCTCTGGACGGTCAGTGGGTATCAAAATGCATCATCTACGTGGTCTCATATCACAAACTCTAGTACGTGCATAGTTTGATAAATACGTATACTTGTGTACAGGAAGCAATCTCCAGGTGTTACTTTCTTCAGTACCTTTCATGTGGTGTCAGGTGGCTGCTTGTACTTAGATAAGCGCTTCCATATATGGTTCATAGCACGATGTTTACTTTGGAACATTCGATCCACAACATGCATAGTCTGATCCCTTTGTAGCAGCTTGTACCAATACAACGCACAAGAAATTGAACATAGTAGAAGATACAGTCCCGCAGACAGCGGGCAGTAAAGGCCAAAGCAGGCCCGTCAAAACAGTTTGACTGAATAAAATAAGTTAATACAAGCAGGCTTTGTCGACACTTATCGTGTCGAAGGTGACCATACATACGAGTACATCAAAGCTGCGCATCACTAACTTCGACAGTACTCTCGCATTTAGGGGGGGGGGGGGGGGGGGGGACTCCGATAACAGCGGCAGTAGGGTCTATTGTGTTTTCCTAAACCGCTTACGCAAAATAGTGGGATGGTTCTTCCAAAATGGACACAGTCGCTCTCCTTCCACACATCTAAGGACCTCGACGTGCTGTTAAGCCGTAATCTTCTTTCCATTCTTTTCCAAACTTGAAAAAGTACCTCAGAGGCTATAACACTCGACTATAGATACATTTTTAAATTATCAACACATAAATGAGTTTATTTTATATTCCTCGTCGTATTTTTAACCAGGCCGATCTGCAAATAAGGGCAATAACGAACCACGCCCACATTTTTTAACTGGAAGTCTTTTATTGTGCTTAATCACAGATTATTACCAAGTTTCATCGCGGTTTGACGTGTTATAGCTTCAAATATGTAAAACCCAACTTTTGGTGCGAATAACCAATGAAAAAGAATATTTTTAAGTTTCGTTCATGTCATTGTAGCTTTACTTGTCATTCATCAAGTGGCAGGATGATGGCTGTTAGTAAAATGGTGACTTCTCAATAGAAAGCGTTTTATGCGTTGCAATATGAGCAGCGTAGGTCCAAAGACACAGAGCCACCACCTCACAAGCATTATGGGGTGGTATCGACAGTTCAGGGACACAGTTTGGCTCTGTAAAGCTGTTCCAGTCGAAACAGTGGAGAGTGCACGAGAGGCGCTTCTTCTTAGTCCAAAGGAAATCAAACCGTCGAACAAGTCGCGAGCTGGACCATTCCGATCCAACAGTGTGGAAGACTTTGGGCAAACGATTACATTAGAATCCATTTTGCGTTTAGCTGCTGCAACATTTACAGCCAAGTGAATTTTACGAACTTTTCGAGGAAGCAGAAAAAGATGACGAATTTACCAGCTTACTCGTTTCCAGTGATGAGGTGATGTTCCACATAAACGGTCAAGTGACTCACCACAACATTTGCTTAAGTGGCACCATGAATCACAATGTTAAAGTGAAAACTGAAAGAAATTTTCCGAAAGTGAATGTGTTCTGTGGTGTTTGACATAGCAAGGAGTCCGGGCCGTACATTTTTTTCTGAAAAATCTGTGATGGATACAATATGGCTACAGACATTGGAAGAGTGATTATTTCATAAAATGATACCTGATATTCCAAACTTCATACTCCAACAACACAGATATCTGCCTCATTTACTGAATGAAGAACTTTAAACCGATGGATTAAGGTTTGTGCTTAGGAAACTGAATTGCACACGAACTTCACAGGTTTTCAACACTTTGCCATCTTACTCTGTTACAAGGTTGTTGGAAAAACCAGAAGTTTCAAAATCGCACTTACTACTGTGAACTTCATACCCTTAATTTTTGTAGTAACGCTTAAAATCTTTCTTTTCGGGACACTACTCTCTTGATCTGAACTTCCGAGTGCTGATAAAAAGGATCAAATGAATGTCTGACGACGGCTTCGGAGCTGTCATAGAATATTAAGAGGCAGTGTATGGTTTCTCTGTGTCAAAAAATATTCAAAAAACTGCTGTCGATATAGGAAAGTCTTTTATAGTAAGCACTCCTAGCAATCACTTTGTGAACAGTGGATCGATAGCGACTTAACCTGCGCCGCGAACTCCAAAGGAGCTAAGAAATTGGTTACTAAGTTGCACTAGCCATTAGAAATTACTCTGTCATCGTCCGTATCGTGCCTAGTGGCGTTCTCACTGTGAATCTTCTGTTGTATAGAATGCTGTGCGCTATTTTGGGTTTTCCTGGCGGATTGAAATTGCGTGCCGGACTCAAACTCCAACGCGAAATCCTGCCTTTCGCAGGCAATGTTCTTACCAAGTGGTGAGGGCTGACTTTGTCTTTAACAATACGAAGCTTCCATGGAGGGGTTGCCACCAGCAAGACCATTTATCTTTAATACAGCATAAAGAATACATGCTGGCGAGGCAGAAGTCTGGAGCTGCTGAGTTATGAAAAAGTTCATTTGCCACTTTGTGGGGATGTTTTAGCTGGTGTGGGAAGAAAGCATGTTGTCTGGAAAACGTAGCTCTGCGTAGCCGAGGGTTTGCAGAATTTTTCTCATCTAGACACAATGATGATGTTGATACACATTAAATTTTGCGTTTGATACGTTATTACATGGTGTGCAATAATATCCATATGTCAGCTGTCTCTTGAAATTAGTTCTATTTATACGTCTTCCTACAGTGATTATGTTTATCTTTTTGATTCGAAGTAATAAATGTGAATGCCATGTGGTCTTAAAATTCAGAAGCTAATCAGATGTTGGTAATAACGGATAAAAATCCAGTTTCTTTATTTTTAATAGTTAAGATATAGTTGGTTGAATTCTAACGTGGTTGTAGATCTCATGAAGTTTATCAACTGGGATTTAACTATGGATAAGAACATATAGAATAGGCACAATATGGCATTGGACTGGACACGTTAGATCTCCTATTTAGATGACTCACTCATACTCGAGCGACAGAGTCGACACCCCCAAAAAATTCGCCAGACAAAGTGCACAAAGGGCTGTTTCAAAAATTTGTACATTTTAACTTAAAAATCGCCATTTCTGAAAAACTGAGAATGACGTTGTTAATACGGGGCTAATAACAACGTTAGTAATGGACGTCAGACCAAATGAAAGGATACTATGCTTCCTCTTATGGACGTAGAGAAATCTTCTAAAATGTTAAATGGAATAAGATATTCACAATCATTAAAGACTGGAGCTGAACTAACAATCTGCGTTTCTTTTAAAAACGAAGTAGGAATAATATAAATGGAAGGTTGAAAATCCGAAATTTGTGTTAACATAGGAGCACATAGGAGACTTGCTTAAAGGAGCGGTCATCGTACTCACTACAAATATGGTTTAAGGTTGAACAGTCATGATGGTTATGAAACGTTCTGGAACGGAGAAAAGAAATTTTATCAGCATAAAAGTTCGCGACGTTGTAGTGGTAGGAGTGAACGAAATCTACGAGTATTATCTAGAAAGTAAGAAAACACAGGAAACACAAAGATACAAAGAAATCAGTAGTAGAGAGTTACGGGTGAAGAAAACTTTATTCAACAAGAGACCGTAATTGTTATCACATGTTGATGTGTAAATAAAGAACAAATTTATGAAATTGTATGTCTCCAATACAGCTTTACGTGGAAGTGACACATGATCAAAAATCTGGAGATTAAGAAACTGTAAGATGTCACACATGGTGCTAGTGAAATATGTTAAAAATTAAGTGGACAGATCAACTACAGAATGAATTTGTATAAACCAGAAATATGAGAAAAAGGTCTGTGAAAAATGGAAGAAGGGATAGGTTAGTGGAACGTTTGTTACAGCATCCTGGGAAATTTAATTTGGCGGTGGAACATGCGGTAGAGGAGAAAAATAAGCAAGAACGTGATAATTCAAAAAGAGCTACAAATGACTCGCAGACATCAGGAAGAGAGGGAGAACATCATCTAAACAGTCGAAAGAGTGTCAACTTAAAACCAAAACCAAAAGTAAGGATTCGGTTTCCCTGTGGATACCTTGCACTTTTGTTTCTGCCATATCCTGCTTTCGACTCTTATTTTTCTTTTTCTTTCAGTATACTCTTATTTGAAATATAGTCTCTCTCCCTCGTCCTTTTCCCCACCCTCATCACACAGCGAAAGCTCGAAAAGGTGATTTTTAAACAGAATGACTATATTCAGCAAAGAAACTTATTTTTTCCGTTGGGTCGTTTTTATATGGAAATAAAAGCGAAATAAACACAAATGAAGGTTATTCGGCGTTCACTTCCTGAGCCACATTTATTAAATTTAATTTTCTAAAATCAAGGACATAATACGGAATCAACCTGGAATACTGTGGTGGGGTATTGTGCTTTCTTTTAAGTAATTCTAAGAGATGACAGCATACGGCGTTTGAGATTTCCTTTTTGTGCGAGTAGATAGTTCTCTAGTAACATGTCCAGTCTCCTTTGAAGTGGCGGTTGTGTTTTTACTAGCAGTACTTTTGGGACAAACGTACGCCAGTACAGTGTTACTGTAGATATTTCTTTACACGGTTCCATTTTAATGACTTTTAGAAGGATATGAAACTTGTGCTTGTGTTTCATTGATAACAGCGAGAATAATAAAAACAGCAAAACTAATAAAATATAGATAAGTAGAGATAAAAGTAAATTACAAAAATGTACTTAATACAGTATGTGCATATGTAATTTAGCAAGTGTACCAGACGCCACCTGTCGGTAATAGTTTTATAATTAATATGAATGACGTGCATTTTGCCAACCAATTTTATGTGACGAAACATGTGAAGGTCGCTGTGTGTGAACTGGTTACTCCTGTAACCGAAATTGCAGGTACGAACTGGTACATTTGATGTTGATCGGATAGGATGAGAAAGGTCTGCATTTGTGAAATTGTAAATTAGTATTGTTATCGTTTCAGATCTGAAGATGGTTCTAGAGGAACCGAAACCGGTCATGTGGATAAACATCTTTGCAATGAAGACTGATTATAAGTAACACTAATAAAATATAAATTGTAGAGATCCAGGAGTGCAGTAATACTTTCTTTTCTTTCATCATGCTGAAAAAGCGAGGAAAAAGTTATCAGAAGTATATTCTCAGGATACTTAACTTCATAGATGAAAGTCATACTGAAGGTATGTGGTGCAATGAAATGAAGATGAATGCAGTGATGATTATCATATTGAAGGGGATGTGATACTCGATGATAAATTGATATTCTGAGAAGAGAACCTAAAGGTACATCCCTACAAATCATTCCAAAAGAGAAAACTGGTATAGGGGTCCTGTTGTTTGTCCCAGGCAAACAACGGTAAAGTGTGAAAATCTAACAGACATATCTCCAATACACATAGACTGTCTTTATGCCCTGATTATATGTAAAATATCGTGGGAAAATTGAGTTCACCATTCCTCAGATTATTAACAATAACTTCAGAGCAGTAAATCACGAATTTCCACCAGTGGAATAGCGATTTAAATTTATTAATAATGCAAGTACACAGTTCCCCAGTACAGTCTGCTGCGGTATTTCGCAGACTTAATACACACCGAGGTGACAAAAGGTACGGAATAGCGATATGCACATATACATATGGCGCTTATATCACGTACACAAGATATAAAAGGGCAGTGCATTGTCAGAGCTGTCATTTGTACTCAAGGGACTCAAGTGGAAAGGTATCCGGCGTGATTATGGCCGCACGCCAGGCATTAAAAGACTATGGAGGGGGAATGGTAGTTGCAGCCGGGCGCATGGGCCATTCCATTTCGAAATTCGTTAGGAAATTCAATATTCTGAGATCCGCAGAGTCAAGAGTTGGCGGAGAATACCAAATTTCAGTTATTATCTCCCACCATCGCAACGCAGTGGCCCACTGCCTTCATTTAATGACCGAGGGCAGCAGCATTTGCGTAGAGTTGTCAGTGCTAAGAGACAAGAAACGCTGGTTGAAATAACCACAGAAATCAATGTGGGAAGTACGACGAACGTGTCTGTTAGCACACTGTTGCTGAATTTGGTGTTAATGGGCAATGGCAGCAGACGACCGACGAGAGAGTCGTTGCTAACAGCATGACATTGCCTGGAGCGTCTCTCCTGGGCTCGTGTCCATATCTGTTAGACCCTAGACGATTGGAAAACGGTGGGCTAGTCAGGTAATACTCGATTTCATTTGGTAAGGGCTGGCGCAGATCACACGAAGCCATGGACCCAAGTTCTCAACAAGGCACTTTGATAGCTGGTCGTGGGTCCTTAATGGCGTTGGCTATGTTTACATTCAAGGGACTGCATACTCTGAGTTGAGTCCAGCCCACTCGTCTAATGTGGGGTGCCTAGGAAGCCTAATTTCTCGGATCGCTAGACAACAATTCATGCAAATCGTATCAATGAATTTCTATTACAGGAAGATTGAGATCCCCTGGTATACATGCAGGGCAGGACAGATAGTTTAATTTGTGGAAAAGCGTCAAAATGAGTGGCACTCGAACATACTTCTTTATTCATCTGACAAACATTAAAAGACTAAATACAACATTAAAAACAGAGAAAGCCAAACATTAATTTTAGAACTTAATTCCCGGATAAATGCGCCATTCAATCTCACGCCTCAAGGGCAAAACAACTTTAATTTAAAATCGGCTCGAAGACATACATAAAGAAACAACAAGGACAAATAAGAAAAGGCAGCACATAAACGGCGCTCAGAAGTTTCCAAGGCTCGGCCTGGAATTCAAACACTAACTCTCGCTTAGGTGAGACAGGCAGTCGGCCCAACAATTTTCAATCCGAAGGCAACCCAACCGACAGACAGTCAACGGAGCAAGCGACAGGATAACTTCCGCTCCAACCATCCAGCACACAACAGGAAATTCAATGGAACAACGCATCCCCGAGGCTGTGGCAAAGCTTTCAGGAGTGCTAGTTCTGCAAGATTCGCAGGAAGAGCTTCTGTAAAGTTTGGACGGTAGGTGACGAGATATTGGCAGAAGTAAAGCTGTGAGGACGGGGCGTGAGTCGTGCTTGGGTAGCTCATTTGGTAGAGCACTTGTCCGTGAAAGGCAAAGGTCCCGAGTTCGAGTCTCGGTCCGGCACACAGTTTTAATCTGCTAGGAAGTTTCAACGCAGAAGGTGGCGGTGCCCACAAAGAAATTACACCTTCAGCTGTCAAACTACACCCCATGCTGGACAGACACAACACGACGAGGAAAATACACTGCCTGAATTTACGTTAACGACTAGGTCAGGTAACCGGAACGTTAACGGCCACAAGGCAGAAGATTCCGCTGGTGCAGTTCAATTTAACATTACCAAGTACAGTTACACTCCACCGGAGGGTAGCTAAAATTTGCCAACTTGAAAACACACGTTGTTGCTCGCGAGAATGTCCCAAAAGCGCACAACGAAATTCAAACGACACAATGTGAACAGTTGGGGCTGGCTGGTAGAGTAAGTAAAGACTCAACTTTCTTGTCAGGGATCGGTGAGCCACGTACCTCGTAGCAATGGGAACAGCCCCTCACACTGCGACCGCGAGTGGACGCCGCAACGGCCCCTGGCAGACACGCGCCACGGAGACTTCCCCGCAGCTCCACCCCAACCGACCAACTGGTCACACACGGCACAGCCGGAAACTATAAGCGCGAGGCCAAAGAGAGTACAACGTTGCGAATATCGATACGCGCTGTTGCAACTCGCAAAGAGAGAGAGGATAACCTAGGGAGACTAATCACAGAATAGAAACCACGGTTTAATGCAAAGCATAACACTAGCCAGCGTGGGTCAAAGAACAATGACAGTACTTTGTGAAACTCAAAAATGGTTCAAATGGCTCTGAGCACCATGGGACTCAACTGCTGAGGTCACTAGTCCCCTAGAACTTAGAACTAGTTAAACCTAACTAACCTAAGGACATCACAAACATCCATGCCCGAGGCAGGATTCGAACCTGCGACCGTAGCGGTCTTGCGGTTCCAGACTGCAGCGCCTTTAACCGCACGGCCACTACTTTGTGAAACTATAATGGTGTCGTCTTCAACTGGGCCGCAACTAGGCGGCGCGGTGCTTATGTCCTCTTCGTCCAGATGGCGCTACTGTCTCGTTGTCTTCCTTGAGAAGGGTCGGCAGCGTACTATTGGCTGGCGTCGTCTCACAGCTCTCTCTGCTACAACCTTACTGTCCGACGTGTCGGTGCTTACCGTTACGCGGGAACAGTCTGTTCCCATTGAACGGATGGTTGACCATTTGCAGCCATTCATGGACTTCATGTTCCAAAACAATGATGGAATTTTTATGGATGACAGTGCGCCGTGTCACTGGGTTACAGTTGTTCACGATTGTTTTAATGAACATTCTGGACAATTCGAGCGAATGGCTAGGCCACTGAGATCGCCCGACATGAATCCTATCCAACATTTATGGGACGTAATCTAGAGGTCAGTTCGTGCACAAATCCCTGCATCGCCAACACTTTCGCATTTAAGGGCGGTTATAAGATGTACCATGGCTCAATATTTCTGCAGGGGACTTTCAACGACTTGTTGAGTCCATGACACGTCGAGCTGCTGCACTACGCCAGGCAAAACGAGATCCGCCACTATATTAGGAGGCACTGATAGTACACTACTGGCCATTAAAATTGCTACACGAAGATGACGTGCTACAGATGCGAAATTTAACCGACAGGAAGAAGATGCTGTGATGTGTAAACGATTAGCTATTCAGAGCATTCACACAAGGTTGGCGCTGGTGGCGACACCTACAACGTGCTGATATGAGGAAAGTTCCCAACAGATTTCTCATACACAAACACCAGTTGACCGGCGTTGCCTGGTGAAACGTTATTGTGATGCCTCGTGTAAGGAGGAGAAATGAGTACCATCACGTTTCCGACATTGATAAAGGCCGGATTGTAGCCTATAGAGATTGCGGTTTATCGTATCACGACGTTTCTACTCACGTTGGTCGAGATCCAATGACTGTTAGCAGAATATGGAATCGATGGGTTCAGTAGGGTAATACGGAACGTCGTGCTGGATCCCAACGGCCTCGTATCACTAGCACTCGAGATGACGGGCTTCTTATCCGCATGGCTGTAACGGATCGTGCAGCCACGATTCCTGAGTCAACAGATGGGGACGTTTACAAGACAACAGCCATCTCAACGAACAGTTCGACGACGTTTGCAGCAGCATGGACTATCAGCTCGGAGACCGTGGCTGCGGTTACCCTTGACGCTGTATCACAGACAGGAGCGCCTGCGATGGTGTACTCAACGATGAATCCTAGTTCTGTTTACAGCATCATGATGGTCGCATCCGTGTTTGGGGACATCGCTGTGAACGCACATTGGAAGCGTATATTCATCATCGCCATACTGGCATATCACCCGGTGTCATGGTATGGGGTGCCATTGGTTACTCATCTCCGTCACCTCTAGTTCGCATTGACGGCACTTTGAACAGTGGACGTTACATTTCAGATGTGTTACGACCCATGGCTCTACCCTTCATTCGATCCCTGCGAAACCCTACATTTCAGCAGAATAATGCATGACAGCATATTGCAGGCCCCTTACGGGCCTTTCTGGATACAGAAAATATTCGACTGCTGCTCTGGCCAGCAGATTCTCCAGATCTGTCACCAATTGAAAACGTCTGGTCAATGGTGGACGAGCAACTGGCTCGTCACAATACGCCAGTCACTACTCTTGATGAACTGCGGTATCGTGTTGAAGCTGCATGGACAGCTGTACCTGTACACGCCGTCCAAGCTCTGTTTGACTCAATGTCTAGGCGTATCAAGGACGTTATTACGGCCAGAGGTGGTTGTTCTGGCTACTGATTTCTCAGGATCTATGCACCCAAACTGCGTGAAAATGTAATCACATGTCAGTTCTAGTATAATAGATTTGTACAATGAATACCCGTTTATCATCTGCATTTCTTCTCGGTGTAGCAATTTTAATGGCCAGTAGTGTGTTATTGTTGGTATGTGGCTGCCCGTATCAGAGATCGTATTCAAACGCCTTATCGTGATATTCGTTCTAATGAACCCGTTAGAATCACAGAAACATTCAACAACGACGGGCGAGCGCCAGAAAAACGCTGCCATTCACAGCGAAATGGTGTGAATGTAGCTGTGACCATTGCCGAGGTTCGCCGCTTACATCAGCTGGTGCCATCACATTCTGATACGCAGAAAAGAGTTGTTCGCGGCGCGGCGTAAGCGGCATTTTAGGGCGTTTAGATGGCGGGCAGTTGTGACGGTCTGTGTGCGTGACGCCATCGATTATACATTAGCCGGCGGCCGGCCCGCGCGAGCTGTCAAACCACAGAACGGACCGCTCGTTCGCCCGTCGCTGGCCGCTCAACTGCAAAGTGGCGCCCGCTGCGAACGGGCCAGCCGAGTGCGAATGACGCGGCCTGCCAGCGGGGCCAGCGGGATGCACCGGCCCTGCAACGATGACGTCACACTAGTCGGTTTGGTCTACACAATACACGAACACACTGCTCGGTGTGGGGCCCACGGGAAATCACTATTTAATCCAAAAGTCTTAACTTTTTCGTGCGCTACCAACGACTTCCATGCATTTAAACAAGCGATCGAGAATTTTTAAACCCGAATAAATTGTTTTCGGGTTTTCAACTTTTTCAAGCAACTGAAATTGCACGAGCTTTCATCCAAGGGATCCATGGGCATTGTCAAGTGGCATGACTGCCTGTGGGCTGCTGGTACGCACCTTATACAAACTAACTGTCGGCTGTGAAGTCACTGGTGCCTGCGGCATCGCCATGTATGGACATATGTCGACTCGGCGTTGGTCTCAGTAACAAAGATTTTAGTCTGAGACCTGAAGATCGACCTGATCTCGTCTCCTTTCAGCAGGCAGCTGATCTGCCCGACACGTAGCCACAGAACGTCAAGAAACCAAGTTTCTTCTCCTTCTCCTCATCGGTGCTGTTGTTGTGTCCTGCATGAAATCAATTCGTTTATTTGATGGACATTATAGCCGTTGATCCTGAAGACCATGGGAAGCTCTTGGGGCAAGTTGTCAGCGTTTGGTATCATGCTTGCACGATGCACCCAAGTTTGTAAAACAGTGTGCTTATGTGCCGGCTGACGATGGCTGACGGCGTGCAAATGCAGATCGGTGTCGGTGGGTTTTCTATAGACGCTGTGACCAAGTCATCCATTTCGTTTGCGGCGGACGAGAACGTAGAGAAAGGGTGAAGCATCGTCTTTTCCTACCTCCATGGTAAACTGGATGTTACAGTTAATACCGTTGAGGTGTTCCAAGAACTCGTCAAACTTCTCACGTCCGTGGGGCCAAATGACGAACGTGTCGTCAACACATCGACAGAAACAACTAGGCATTAATGGCACCATGTCTAAGGCAATATCCTCAGAATTTTCCGTGAAGAGATTTGCAACAGCAGGAGTTAACTAGTTACCTATTGCAACGCCATTAATCCGATCTTAATACTGGTTATTGTACAGAAAATAAGACGTCAGAGTGTAACTAAACAGCTCGACCACTTCACTTACAAAGAACTAGAATACTAGGCCCAAACAGTCATCGACAGGCACATTCGTAAACAGCGCCACCACATCAAAACCGACCATAATGACGCCCTCATTAAGTCTCAAGACTGTTAATGCGGTAATTTTTAATATGATGTTCGCAGTGTCCCACATGTGGAGCGAGGACACAGGCCAAGTACTTCGCCAGTTTGTATGTTGGTGAACCAATGATGAATAGGATGAGGCGAAATGGCGTCCCGTCCTGGTGGATCTTGGGTAGCGCCTGCCTTGGGAGAAAATTCTGGACCGCATTGTCTTTCATCGTAGGACGTTTGAGAAGTTCAGACTACTTTCTTATTATCCCCGATGTTGGGTCCCATGGAAGTTTCCGATAAGTATATTCATCCAATAACGCTTAGATCTTCTTGTCATACTCCACGTATTCCACAATTACGGCTGCATTCCCCTTGTCACCAGAAATGATCACAGTTCTTTTATCATTGCATAGTGCTCGCAGACCATTGCGTTGAGTCTTGGTCGTGTTGGGTGGTGGTTACCTTGTTTCCGTGAGAGTACGACTCGTTTCGTGCTCTATTTTATCTGCTGTTCCTTTTGGGACCTTGCGGACAGCCTGTTGGACAGCACTTTTTACAACACACATCGGAAAGTACCTCGGCGAAAAAAAAAATGGTTCAAATGGCTCTGAGCACTATGAGACATAACATCTGAGGTCGACAGTCCTCTAGAACTTAGAACTACTTAAACCTAACTAACCTACGGACATCACACACATCCACGCCCGAGGCAGGATTCGAACCTGCAACCGTAGCAGTCGCGCGGTTCTGGACTGAAGCGCCTAGAACCGCTCGGCCACCGCGTCCGGCCCCTCGGCGAAGGTGCGATGTTAAGTCCTTTCTTAAACCCGACATTGCATCCGGGGCTGTATCCCTCGACGTCAGGTTGATGACCGAGCGTCCTGAGGATCTTTGGTCTGCACTGTGCTGTCGTTGCGAAAGGTGGCTGAAATTTCCTTTCTGCCTCTCCGTAGTTCGTTCCTGTGATGACTTTTGTTCGGTAACCGTAGCTGTGTCGGCACATTTCCAGTCCAGAGCAGTGAGTGTCCTGGATAGTTGCAGCTGGAAGGCCAAAATTACATCCTTTCTAATCCAGCTCTTGCCTGGTGTTGTGTATCATTTCTCGTAGTAGTGCGAAGTCAATGACCAAGAAGTACTTGGCCGAAAGTCTGTGCAATTTTAATTACTTGACATGGCTGGACATCTGGAAACTTTTTATTCGATGTTACTACCGCATTATTACATTATTAAACTCGACTGAAATAGTCTGCTGGTACTCGTAAGACCCACAGTGTCACGTGCTGTGACGTACGTGCGCCACGGCCTCGCCTTCTCGTGAGTCTTGCCTGCCAGTGAGTGGCGCATTCGCTCCTTTTCTGCGAGTTTGTATGTGCAAGTGAGAGCGCACGTACGACATCGACTGAGTGGATAAATGAAAACTAGCTCTGATGACATTTCATGCACCTTAAGATAGGCAAGCCATACACCCTGGGTGCATAAGATGTAAAACTGGTTGCCTACCTTAAGGTGATTGAAATATCATCGGGGCCAGTTTTATTTCGCCCACCCTGTACTGCTCAACTGTTAGATGGAAATAACCTTTCACCCAAAGGGGTTCACGCACAACGGTGAGGAGACAGTGCCGTGACAGGCCCTTGACTGCACCTGCCCCGATGCTACAGTGACGTTCATTCCAAGTGGTCAGTGTTTCTTCCGGTGCATGACGGTGCAAATCAGTGGCTTGGGATGACTATCACATGCTGCTTGGTGTGCTTCTGGATTGAGAAGAGGACAAGCAAGTGAAAAAACGGAAGTGGCTTATCAGGAGCGGAAAAATAGAACAACAAATGAGGAATTTTCCACTCTGTACACTAAATTGATGGACGATGAAGCAAAGTTTTATGAATGTGTCAGAATCTCAGAAAATTCATTCAGCTTTCAATTGAACAAGTTGAAAGTTCACTGGAGAAAAACCACTATACCAAAAGAACGGTTCACCGTTCGCTTGAAGTTACTTAGTATATAAATTAATTAACACACACTTTGAATGTTTATTGGTAATTAAATACCTCTATACGCTATCAACATCCATCATTATTGGGTTCTGTTGTTTAGCCTTGAGTGTTTTCTTCTGTTTCGCTTGTTACTGAGTCATCGCCATTAAGATCACCTCTGACAGCTTAGGTTTTTATGTTCCTACTGTCTATTTTTTCAGATATTTGGCCACTAGAGGTGAGCTAAACACAATTTCATTTAGCTATAGCGTGGTACATAGTACGGTTCATAAGTCTGTACAATAAATCAGCAATATCATTACAGACAATGCGATGGACCAGTAGATGCCTTCTCAGACGGAAGAGAGATGGGAGAACATCGCTAAGGATTTTTATGGAGATTTGGGTGGGAAACACACCCCTTCAAACTCTGGATCACTGTTCTTTAATTACATAAAGACGTTCTCCATAACTTTATTGCCTCTTTTTCACACTCTCTTGGTGTCAGGTCATATGGAAACAAAATGTTGCAGCTGCAGCCAGCATTCTCAGACGAAGTTTTATCTAGCTTTTGTATTCAGTGATGGAAAATTAGAAATATACACCTATCTACTTACTAGTTGTTTCTTTTCTGCTTTATTCCAGAGCAAATTCTTCAGCTCCGTGTCCACGCATTTGGGTTGAAGAGATCATACAACAGTCCGCAGCTTGTGGTCGTGCGGTAGCGTTCTCGCTTCCACGCCCGGGTTCCCGGGTTCGATTCCCGGCGGAGTCAGGGATTTTCTCTGCCTTGTGATGACTGGATGTTGTATGCTGACCTTAGGTTAGTTAGGTTTAAGTAGTTCTAAGTTCTAGGGGACTGATGACCATAGATGTTAAGTCCCATAGTGCTCAGAGCCATCATACAACAAAGGATAGCTGCTAATTCAGTAAGGGTTTCCTGATTCATCTTTTTGGAGATAACTGCAGCACGACAACACACAGCCCTGAAACGAGAATATATAGGTCGCAACAAAAACAATGATGACCGTATGGTGTCGAGAGGAGCACAGTTTGCACTGTCACGGTCACGCCACATGCGAGTGTGAACGCTGTCCTTTAAATTCCTATAACAATACTTTCACACGTGTCCGCAGTCTAACAGGCCGGCCACGGCACTGTCGCGTGACTGATGTGTGTGAAGCGGCCCTAACTCCGCGTGGGTGAGGTCGGATATGTCATACCCGAGGTATTTTGAAGTGCTGATTATTGAACGTCATTGTTGCCACACAAATCTTGTTCTCACAGTAGCCGGAGGTATGCGAGAAGGGGCAAGTTACTGTGTTGAGTTTATTGTTGCACTAGCGACAGAGGGATATACATGTGTGTAAATATGGCTAGGATACGTCACACCCGACTTTGTAGTTGGTGTTACATTTTTGAGCTGACAGCATGTTTATGAGATACATAGTTATTTATAGTATTCTTGATTCATTTTTAGATTTTATATTTCTCAGGATGTCTTATGAAGAAAACGAATGTCGGCGACATGAACTACTAGAAGAAGTTTGAGAAAACTGTTCAAATGCTAGTTCCTGTGACTCCGAGAGTGAAGAAGATTGACAAAGTTTCTCAAGGAAGTGATGAAAGTGATTCGGAGCAAGAGAATATTTTGCATGATTCGGAAGAACCAAAATCTCCGTCAGCGGTACATAGTCAGTTATCTGAGATACGTAGGTTTTTTTATACGTCCATACATGGTACAAAATGGATGAAGGATTGTCCAAGGCAAAGTGTTCATAGTGGTTCAGAGAATATTATTGCCAATTCTCCAGGCATAAAAGGTATTAGACGATAATATCATTATGTTAATTAATCACTGTTAAACTTCTGAAACTTGTACTTTTTCTGACAAAACATAGACGCTTCATTATTTCACTCAAGAAAAGGTTTTATGTCTTAAAAATATTATTTTACTTACTCATCTTACTTAATAGGTGCCATTATCAATATAAAAAGTAAAAAAAAATACTTATTACACAACTATAGTATCAAAAATTCGTCATCATAGCCTCGGGTATCTCTTACCCACATAATAGCTGGTGTAACAATTTCTCACCTCATTCACTCTGGGTTAATACATCTCCTGCTGATATTTGATATTATGTCCTGTTTATCTATATTCCCAATAACTGTTCACTTGACTACACTGCTTCTCACTTGGTTTCTAATAAGGTATCAAAAAACAGTTATGAATATCAGCGTCACTCTGAATAAAACCCTAAACTGGATATTAAGTATTATCGTCACGCAAAGGAAGACATGTTGTAATGCCGTTTAGTCAGTCTCTACAGGAAATAGGTTAATTATTCGTGACACAGACCATGCTCGTATGGCTAGCTGAAAGAAATGAGTAAAGTATGGTGGTCTGGTAACTGCGATTCTACGATTCCTATAAGACTGACCACTCACATTACTCGAAAGGAAAATACCTTCGATCAAACGACATCGTCTGGATCCAACTTGCAGGTTGACCGTGCATCGATTCCAGAGCTGCACAATGAGTAGGTGTAGCTAGGCACACTCTGTTATTTGGGTTGCTCTTGTAAAAGAAATTATAAACTGTTGTGTACATAGTTCTGTGTAGTCAGCACGTACACAACTTTCCCACTAGAGCGCGCCGCGCTAAGCACAACAGCGCAGGCACAGCGCTCGTCCATCTCCGCACTACGAGATGGCGCTGCTTAGAGACGGACCAAATTCTGCTTCCGCCGATCCGCGTATTAATATGTAATGCAGCCAATGAGATTGCTGCTAACGTAGAACCTTTTCTCCTCACGGATCACACTCGCACAGTGATACCTGAACGTGCGAGGTATTATAATGAGTGTACAGACCTCCGATTAGTCAGTCTGCATTTGTCTGCACCAGTCTGCATCAGTCTGCATTTGACTGCACCAGTCTGTACCAGTCTGTACGAGTTCTACATTTGTCTGTACCAGTCTATAGTCAAGTTTCAGTTTGCCCCTAATAAGATTACCATATTCCTGTACATAGCCATGAAGATAAATGTATAGACACTTTGTCAAGTATCAGAGATATGTGAGAATAAGATCAACACACCAAGACCAAAGGAACTTCAGACTGTCAATTGTAAACAGCATCCAGAATCAAGTTACGTAATGTCTACGCTTTTTATTATTTTAATAAATGTGTGTGTAAATTAATCAAGTTCTGTTTAAAGTTGGTCACCGTCAATCTGCTACTCTAAGCGTGCAAGTGGCATTTCCATCGTCTGACCTAACGGCAGAGGATAAACACGCCACAATAAGACCACGAGATATATTGCTGACACTCGCCTACTTCGCTAGAGCGACGAGTGAAATAATCTGATGGTGTTTGTACCGATGGTCTTATAGTACGCACACCACGTAAACATTGGAATCCTGGAAAAAATGCACTATCTATAATGTCAAAAACGCAAAAAAAATCTGGTAAGTGCAGGAGAAATCAGAGCACCAGTTGAATCGCTTGTTACCAAAAGTGGATAAATACGAAAAACTGAAATCGCAGATATTGTCGGTTTTGGTTTGTTGAGACGTAGGTGCCGTAATTGGAGCTGAACGAGATGCTGTGATTGCCTAGTCACTAGTAGAGATGAGACTGATATATGCAACTAGGGGCGGCCTCAAATCATTTTCTAACAGTCGGTGATTTTTCGTCGTAATATTTGATTTTCTGTTCCATTCATAATGTTAAAATGAGAATCTCGGAGTTCGAAGTT
The DNA here is from genome assembly GCF_023864345.2 of Schistocerca serialis cubense. Classification (NCBI taxonomy): domain Eukaryota; kingdom Metazoa; phylum Arthropoda; class Insecta; order Orthoptera; family Acrididae; genus Schistocerca; species Schistocerca serialis. The sequence goes on from NC_064642.1 coordinate 652,377,945, forward strand.
TCAAATAATGATCAAAAATAAGAAAACGAAAGGAAGATAAGCTTGACTACTTTTTAGTATGTTATAACGTTGTGTTTCTCTATACCTCGAATATCACATAGCTCTTCAGTGAACTGTAATAGGAACGTATAGGTAACCAAGTCGACCTGACCTACTCTAACCTAAATACATTGTTTATTTTAAAGATATATTCCATTTGATAAAAATCACGAGTGTATAGCCAGGAAAAGTTTTCGGAACTAGAACAATGCGTTTTCTCAAACAGAAATATATGTTGCGACTTTTTCCATAAACAAAAATAAGGAAAATGATACTGAGAAACTAATGAAGTATGTACCAAATCGACAGTACCAATAAATCATAATTAGCTGGAGACTGGCCTAACACATAAGTGAACGAAGTTGACTGAAAATTAACTAGAACCCTTCATTCTTCGTAAACTATTTGATATTCATTTCGATATGAGCTTACCATAGTTTTGTAAACAAATGGCCAATCATCTTTTGTAACACATTTTGAATTCATTTATGTGTGAACTTACGACAGAGTTCTGAACGCTTAGGAGATATAAATTTAACATTAGTTATGTTCAGCGGTTTACGTCTAAATACACTGAGAAACCGTGAGTTAATTTGTTATAATTTAAGTGTACACTGAGTGACGAAACTCATGGGATAGCGGTATGCACAGATATAGATGGTGACAGTATCACGTGCTGAAGGTATAAAAGAGCAGTGCACAGGTGGAGCTGTCATTTATGCTCAGGTGATTTTGGTTACAAGACGGGAGTTAACAGATTCTAAACACTGAGGTACTTGGAGATGAAGGCATGAGACATTCCACATCCAAAATTTTTAGGGAATTCAGTATTCCGAGATCAACAATGTCAAGAATGTGTCAACAATACAACATTTCAGGCATTACCTCTCACTAAGGACAAGGCAACGGCGCGACGGCCTTCATTTAACGACCGAGAGCAGCGGCGCTTGTTTAGAGTAGTCAGTGCTAAGCAACAAACAACAGCCGGCCGAGGTGGCCGTGCAGTTCCAGGCGCTGCAGTCCGGAACCGCGGGACTGCTACGGTCGCAGGTTCGAATCCTTCCTCGGGCATGGATGTGTGTGATGTCCTTGGATTTGTTAGGTTTAAGTAGTTCTAAGTTCTAGGGGACTGATGACCTAAGATGTTAAGTCCCATAGTGCTCAGAGCCATGTGAACCATTTTTTGAACAAACAACACTGGGAGAAATAATCGGAGAAATCAATGTGTGATGCACGACGAACGTACGTGGCAGTGCGACAAAATTAGGTGTTAATGGGCTATGGTAGCAGACGAATGACGCGAGTGCCTTCGCTAACAGGGCGACATGGCCTGCAGCACCTCTCCTGGGCTGCTGACCGTATTGCTTGGATCCTAGACGCCTTGAAAACCGTGGCCTGGTCAGGTTAGTCCTGATTTCAGTTGGTAAGAGCTGATGGTAGGGATTCGAGTGTGGCGCAAATCCACACGAAGCCATGGATGCAAGTTGTCAACAAGGCACTGTGCAAGTTGTTCGTGGCTCCATAATGGTGTGTACTATTTTCGTAAGAAATTGACTGAGTCTTGTGGTCCAACTGAGTCCTCATTGGAACTGGGTATGTTCGGCTACTTGGAAACCATTTGGAGCCACTTCATGCTCCCACACATACGACTGGGCCACAGTTGTTCGCAATTTTTTTGAAGAACATTCTGGACAGTTCTAGCGAATGATTTGGCCGACCAGTTCGCCCAATATGGATCCCATGAACATTTATGGGACATAATCGAGAGATCTGTTCGTGCACAAAATTCTGCTCAAGCAAAACACTTTCGCAGTTATGCACGATTATAGAGAAAGCATGGCTCAGTATTTCTGCAGAGGGCTTCCAACGACTTTGTTGAGTTCGGGCCACGTCAGTTGCTGCAGGCTATGCCGGATAAGAGGAACACCGACACGATACTGGGAGGTGTCCCGTGACTTTTGTCAATTCAGTATATTTCAAACATGATTATGTACATATGAATGGGGGCTTAATTATATAAATATGAAATGCAAATTCTTTCTAAATTTTTAGTAGCTGTTTGTCCGATTACGCTGTGTCTCGTAAACGGTTGGCCCTGACTAGTATTATTACGCAATCTGACTCCATAGAACAACAACAAAGAATGAAATGAAAATTTTCGTTAACAGAATTAATTAATTAAGTCCCCAGCAACTATAAAAGCTACGAAACCAAAACACAAGTGTAACTGTTCTGTGTGTGGAAGTATGACTCAACGTACACATCTGGCACGGTTCTTCTTCAATAAGACAAGAAATTTCAAACACCATTTATACTGACGTAATTAAAAAATAGAAATACTATAATTGCGTAAGGAAAGCAGAATTACACTCTAATACAAGAACACAAGCCAGATTCTTTGTTGACTGAACCTGTAATGCTGCATTATTTAAGACATTGAGATAATAAAAAGAAAAGGAAATTTTTTTTTTTCTTTTACCTTCATATATTGACGAAAAGCACTCTAATCATTACAATATATCTCCACACCGACTCTCTACTGTCACATCTCAACAAAAACACTTCAGTATCACATCTCAGCAAGCACTGCCTACTACGAGTTCTCGACCAGCACTTTTCACTAGCACATCTCAACAAGCACTGACTACTACGAGTTCTCCCCAAGCACTGCCAGTGGAGGCGGCTGAATAATACTCTTTGGCGCAATCTCTGGCGCTGTGGCTCAGTGTAGCCACCTTTCATATGCCCTTCCTCCACGGGCCAGAATTTGATGTTATTTTTGCCAGAATTGGTGGTGAAAATACCACCAAATTCGTCCACAAAAATACAGACAAAATAAAAGATAATATTAATACCTAAATATCACATAATTAGTTAAATTTTAGGTTTGCACTGACCTTTCAATAACCTAATACACTCCTGGAAATTGAAATAAGAACACCGTGAATTCATTGTCCCAGGAAGGGGAAACTTTATTGACACATTCCTGGGGTCAGATACATCACATGATCACACTGACAGAACCACAGGCACATAGACACAGGCAACAGAGCATGCACAATGTCGGCACTAGTACAGTGTATATCCACCTTTCGCAGCAATGCAGGCTGCTATTCTCCCATGGAGACGATCGTAGAGATGCTGGATGTAGTCCTGTGGAACGGCTTGCCATGCCATTTCCACCTGGCGCCTCAGTTGGACCAGCGTTCGTGCTGGACGTGCAGACCGCGTGAGACGACGCTTCATCCAGTCCCAAACATGCTCAATGGGGGACAGATCCGGAGATCTTGCTGGCCAGGGTAGTTGACTTACACCTTCTAGAGCACGTTGGGTGGCACGGGATACATGTGGACGTGCATTGTCCTGTTGGAACAGCAAGTTCCCTTGCCGGTCTAGGAATGGTAGAACGATGGGTTCGATGACGGTTTGGATGTACCGTGCACTATTCAGTGTCCCCTCGACGATCACCAGTGGTGTACGGCCAGTGTAGGAGATCGCTCCCCACACCATGATGCCGGGTGTTGGCCCTGTGTGCCTCGGTCGTATGCAGTCCTGATTGTGGCGCTCACCTGCACGGCGCCAAACACGCATACGACCATCATTGGCACCAAGGCAGAAGCGACTCTCATCGCTGAAGACGACACGTCTCCATTCGTCCCTCCAGTCACGCCTGTCGCGACACCGCTGGAGGCGGGCTGCACGATGTTGGGGCGTGAGCGGAAGACGGCCTAACGGTGTGCGGGACCGTAGCCCAGCTTCATGGAGGCGGTTGCGAATGGTCCTCGCCGATACCCCAGGAGCAACAGTGTCCCTAATTTGCTGGGAAGTGGCGGTGCGGTCCCCTACGGCACTGCGTAGGATCCTACGGTCTTGGCGTGCATCCGTGCGTCGCTGCGGTCCGGTCCAAGGTCGACGGGCACGTACACCTTCCGCCGACCACTGGCGACAACATCGATGTACTGTGGAGACCTCACGCCCCACGTGTTGAGCAATTCGGCGGTACGTCCACCCGGCCTCCCGCATGCCCACTATACGCCCTCGCTCAAAGTCCGTTAACTTGTAAGTAGGCTGTTTAGGTTTTTTTATTGGTAACGCCACCTCTCTATGAAAATCACTGGCTGTGCTGTGGGCAGTCTGTGTCTGCTTTGCATTGTTGTAATACTCGCCATTGTAGTGTTGGGCAGCGGCAGCTGGATGTGAACAGCGCGTAGCGTTGCGCAGTTGGAGGTGTGCCGCCAGCAGTGGTGGATGTGGGGAGAGAGATGGCGGAGTTTTGAAATTTGTCATGAACTGCTATATTTATATATGATGATATCAAGGTAAATACATTGTTTGTTCTCTATTAATATCTTTCATTTGCTAACTATCCCTATCAGTAGTTAGTGCCTTCCATAGTTTGAATCTTTTATTTAGCTGGCAGTAGTGGCGCTCGCTGTATTGCAGTAGCTTGAGCAGCGAAGATTTTTGTGAGGTAAGTGATTTGTGAAAGGTATAGTTTAATGTTAGTCAGGGCCATTCTTTTGTAGGGAATTTTGAAAGTCAGATTGCATTGCGCTAACAAAATATTGTGTGTCAGTTTAAGCACAGTCATGTAGAATTGTTCAAAGAGGACGTTTCAAACTGCACATACGGTTCACGTCCACGCTGTCGCGGCATGCTACCAGTGTTAAAGACTGCGATGGAGCTCCGTATGCCACGGCAAACTGGCTGACACTGACGGCGGCGGTGCACAAATGCTGCACAGCTAGCGCCATTCGACGGCCAACACCGCGGTTCCTGGTGTGTCCGCTGTGCCGTGCGTGTGATCATTGCTTGTACAGCCCTCTCGCAGTGTTCGGAGCAAGTATGGTGGGTCTGACACACCGGTGTCAATGTGTTCTTTTTTCCATTTCCAGGAGTGTATATGAAATACAGTAAGCAATACAACTTTTTTCATACATGTGACTTTACATAATAGTTCACACAATACACAAAAAAATCAGTTTATACAAATGTTCACATAAAATGCTTTCAATGATTAAAAAAAAAATAGTTGATAGTTCCAAGAGTAGCACCCAGCAATGGTCAACAGGTGCAAATACCAACAAGTGACATCATTTTAGTAGAAGCAGTTCATCAGTGGCACCCAGCAATGTTGAACAGGTGCAGACACCAACAACTGACATCATTTCAGTAGAAGCAGTCCATCAGTGGCACCCAGCAATGTTGAACAGGTGCAGACACCAACAAGTGACGTTATTCCAGCATAATCAGTCCATTAGTGGCACCCAGCAATGTTGAACAGGTGCACACAGCAACAGGTAACATCATTTCAGTAGAAACAGTTCCAACAGTGGCACCCAGCAATGTTGAGTAGGTGCAGACACCGACAAGTGACATCATTTCCGTAGAAGTAGCTCCATCAGTTGCACCCAGCAATGTTGAACAGGTGCAGACACCAACAAGTGACATTATGTCAGTAGAAGCAGTTCCATCTGTGGTACCCAACATTGTTGAACAGGTGCAGACACCAACAAGTGACATTATTTCAGTAGAAGCAGTTCATCAGTGGCACCCAGCAATGTAAAACAGGTGCAGACACCAACAAGTGACATTATTTCAGTAGAAACAGTTCCAACAGTGGCAGCCAGCAATGTTGAGTAGGTGCAGACAGCAAGGAGTAACATCATTTCAGTAGAAACAGTTCCAACAGTGGCACCCAGCAATGTTGAGTAGGTGCAGACACCTACAAGTGACATCATTTCCATAGAAGTAGCTCCATCAGTTGCACCCAGCAATGTTGAACAGGTGCAGACACCAACAAGTGACATTATGTCAGTAGAAGCAGTTCCATCTGTGGTACCCAACAATGTTGAGCAGGTGCAGACAGCAAGAAGTGACATTATTTCAGTAGAAGCAGTCCATCAGTTGCACCTAGCAATGATGAGCAGGTCCAGAGAGCAGTCCATAATATTCATTATCACTAATCACACTGTCCATCAGAGTTTATAAGCAGAAATTAAACATGTCCTAGTGGCACCAATCATGTAGAAAAAGTACAAGTAACAGTCCATAATATTCACTATCACTGATCACACTGCTCATCAGAGTTTATAAGCAGAAATTAAACATGTCCTAGTGGCACCAATCATGTAGAAAAAGTACAAGTAACAGTCCATAATATTCACTATCCTAATCACACAGTTCATCAGCAGAAATTAATCATTTCTAAGTGGCACCCATTATGTTGAAAAAGTGCAGGTCACAGTCCATAATATCCACTATCACTAATCACACAGTTCATCAGCAGAAATTAAACATTTCTAAGTGGCACCCATTATGTTGAAAAAGTGCAGGTAACAGTCCATAATATTCACCATCACTAATCAGACAGTTCAGGCATGAACAATAGTTTGAATGCACATACAAATGCTTTTACACACTAAACATATAAAATCTAATAAACACACAAATGATATCAGATAATTGTCATATTAACTATTACAAATACACAAATACCAGTAAACCTATAATATTTATGGGTGTCAGTGCAAACCACTACATACAAATAAAATAATATTTAGGAGATAGGTTGGGACTAATTATTTGGGATTGGCAAAGGAAAACACACAAAACACACTCACTCATCTTTCATCCACATTAAGTACTACTGTGTAATTGAATAGTGTTAACTGTGTAAATGCAATTCTGTCAAAATTTGATGTTCATCATGTGTATCAAGTAGTAGTGGCAGCAATGTATAACAGTCAATAATAGTTAAGTCAACGTCATAGTCATCATGTCCAGACCAACTTTGCCAAGCCAAATCAAAATGTACAGTTGCTGAACAACTGTCAGTGAGCCAAGATATGCAATTACTTCCTCTCTCAAAAAAAAAAAAAAAATATGTACTGCTTATTGATTTAACAAAGTGTGTGTATAGACTATCTTCCTTCTACTTGAGTGTTCTAGTCTGCTATCTTCATCCTCCTTGTTCCATATAGACCAACAAAAAAATATGCATCTCACTTACTTTACCTCTTATACACCAAAACTCCAATAATCATCAGCATCACATAATCTCAATACTTCAATAATACCTCTTACGTCGATACATATAAATCTTATCATCAATATCATTTACCTTACCTCTTGTCCACAAAAACTCCAATAATCATCAACTTCACATAATCTCAATAATACCTCAATAATACCTCTTCAATACGTCGATACATATAAACCTTATTACCAATATCATTTCACTTCCATAACAACTCTTTCCTCTAGTCAGTCTCCTCGAACAAGTACAGATAAAATCCTAATGCAAACCTCATCATCCTATACCATCCGAAGACACATTGTCAACACACAACCTTTGTGTAATCCATCTGACCCAAATCTTCTACTCATTGTGAATTATAAACAAAAGAAATGCATACATGACCTCTAACAGACTTAGTTCGAATAACTCTCAGTAATTAAGTACGATTACGGAGTGTGAATGATCATAATATTTCACAGTGTGTACACCACTTCAAGAATTATGGCAAACAGAAGCAAACATGTGGAGTATTTCTTGTGTCAAGTGTCACTTCCTATTTCAATTGCTCACAAAAAATGCAGTGTAATAACTGCCAATGACCTAAACCTAGTTTTGGTATGTCATGTCGTTAGCTTCCTTCCTATTAGCATAAATTTATAAGGCTTCCATAAAACCTCCAGCTCATGTGGCTTCTATAAAGTTTCTTGTACTAATGTCGATCGTCGAATTATAGCAGTTCATTTTCTTATCTTAAAAATATAACGCACTGAGTGTAAGCAAAACACGCAATAGCGAGTAAATATACCAGTAGAGAACAGAATGTCAACAAGTGGATGCAGCACAATTCTTACAACGAGGCTTTGCCAAGCGAACAATCTGTAACTAATACCATAGTGTAACCTAAACTCTATGTTCGTACACTGTACATCAGCATTGCTATATACCAAATTAAAGAGTAGTTGTGACGACAAACAGAAATGTATAAATATGCAATCCATACGCATAGTAGTAAACATATATCTTACGTAATAGACGGGCCATTAGCATCATATCAGCATAAGCAAATAAATGATCATATGTCATCTTAATAAGTAAACATGAAGGCGCAAGCAGATAAATCACAAAGTATAACTTACATACATAATCACAGTCAGCACAATTAATCAGGTGACAATTATAATTTCAATAAATAAGCACAGCAGGCACATAATAAAAAAATATGACATCAGTGAAAAAGCAGTGCAGCCAAGCGATGCATAATATATACAAGTTACAACCCAGTTCAATCATCAATCATTGTCAAAATCAGTTAACGTACGCAAGCACGTCGCTTCACAAGTAAATTCATAGAACATGAAATTAGCACAAAGTATGAATCACGTAATTGCGAGCAGCAAATTACGTCTAAAGTACGTACCTAAGTGGAAATATGTTACCTGAAAATGAACTCAATTAATAGTTACCTTTTTTTAGTTTATTAGTTTCTTCTTCGAAATTACATTCTTCCTGAAAATTTCTCGATAGCAAGTCCTCTTAACGTCGGAGACACACAGAATTTACCTGAAGTTCTTAAATATTTTATACAACCGTATCCTGAAAAATACTGAATGTTAATAACATAATTCATCAAGTCACTAAAGCTTTATACTGAATTTAATCGGAGAAATTAAACTGTGTATTTGTTTACGGCTGTCAGTGCATTCGCACTGAGCGCTCGATCAGCTGTAGGCGCGTGACGTAGGAAGCAATTGTTTGCGGTCAACGACTGCCTTGTGCGGGGCGCAGACTTGACTGTTGCTTTGAGTATATGCCGCCGCCAAAACACAGGGCGGTATCCTTGTATTCTCTGCATGTTTACGTAAACTGTTGGTTTCTGAGTCCGTCGCCAAACAAAAATCTTTAGATAAATCCGGATGTGAAAGAAGTGGAGCAGCAAATAAAGCATCACGGAGTTGTTCAAATTCTGACTGAGCTTCCTCATCCCAACACCAATTAGATTTCTTTCCAGATAGTTCACATAAACGAGGTGTGGCCAAATCGTCCAATTTAACAAAGCGTCTAAGAAAATTACAGACACCAAGAAAACTACGAACATCACGTTTTGTGGAAGGAACAGCATAATTACGAATAGCGTCTAATTTCTCTGGATCAGGAAGAATACATTCTGTAGAAATAATGTGACCGAGAAATTTCACCTGAGAACGACCAAATTCAGATTTTTCTAAGTTCACTGTAATGCCAACTCTTGCAAAAATACGTAATAATGAGTCCAAAATTTTGTTGTGCTCACTCCAAGAACGTTTAGCAATAAGAATATCGTCAACATATGAAGTAATATTGTCACGAAGATAAACAGGTAAAATTTCGTTTAAGCTACGAATGAATGCTGATGAAGATACAGTAAGTCCAAATGGTAATTTCCGAAATCTCTTTTGAGTAAAATAGTCATATCCGGTTATTCTTTAACGATTCTCTAGATAGATTGATAGTAGAAGAGTTGTTTTGACAGATGCAAAGAAAGTAAAAGAGTAGGCGGCGGTGCAGAAAACTAAAAGGGAAATAGCACCACTACAGCTCGGGGCCCTATGCACGCTACGGCACATATTCACTTGGAGTAGTGAATCCCCTGAGGACATTAATAGCCGCACATAATTTCTAGTTTGTGACTTAGTGGCCAATTTGGTGGAAGTACGTACATAAATTGATCTAACCATTAACATGGATGTATGTCATTCTTAGAATTGCGAAAGATCTTAAATTTCCGAACAGTCAAAAAATGTTTATAGTCAAAGTTTTCACCTCGTGGCGACAAAGACCTACCGCGTCTGTCCCAGTCACAATGACGATTATTGTTAAGGTCGCGCGCCTGGCGCTCTCTTGTTGCATCCCGTAAACGAAGCAAATTATTTTCTTCAAATCCCTCTGGTATCTGTGATTCTAAATTTCTTTTGCTGTCTTTTCCTACAATTTCGCCTTCGATTTGTTTGACTTGCTTTCGTAATGCCTCAACTTCCCTTTTAACGCGTTCATTAAATTTTCCCTGATTTTCAACATGCTTATTTATGTTCTGGTACTCTTCGGTTTCTGCAAATGGTAATGGAGCTGTATCATCTGAATCTCTATCCCCATTTAAACTAAGACTTGTCAATTTATCTGAAATCTCCTCAACTCTTTCCGATAAGTCACCTATTTTTTCTTTCTGTTTATTTACGTCTTCCGTAAGTGTCGTGATTCGGGTTTCAGTATTAACACATTTAGTAGTTAACTGTTCATATTGTTGTGTTACGTTATTTATTCTGTCATTTGGTACGGATTCCTCGATTCTCTCAAATATTTCTTCCTTATCGTGTGCACGTTGTATATTTAACTCTGAAAATTTCTGTACTATCACGCGATCTCTTTCCTCCTGTTCTCTGTCCTGTTCCTCTTGTCTAATTTCTATTGAAATTAAACTATTATTGTGAGCATTCAAAATCGGTTGTACTTCTTCTCTAATTTCTTTCTTTCATTCATCTTTCATGTTTTTGAAACATGTCCCTATTCGTGAGCTTAACCGTGTTGCCATTGCTTCCATCTCGGTTTTAATTGTTCCTATATCTGTTTTCATTGTTCCTATATCTGTTTTAATTGTTCCTATTTGTGATCCCAAATTTAATATTGCACCCATCAACTGCTCCATTTCTTCTGTCGTTAATCTCGTATTCTGAAAATGTTTTGATTGTGAAAAATTTTGAAGTGGTTCTGGCCTATTTTCCAGACTTATTAAATTGTTTTCAACTTCATTATTCATCATACTGTTGTCCTGTGTTGGCGAGTTCGCCATGTCAACAATTTCGTCATTCTGACTATCCATCATTTTTGCCTTTTTCATCGATCGCGTAATCATTTACAAAATATACAAAATTTGTCACTATATGAAAATTACACACAATGACTCCTTATCTCCAACAATACCATTCACACGAAATGTTTCCTTCAAACACGATTAACGAACAATTGAAATAATTGCACTAAATTGTCAAACACGTATACAAGACAGCAAAATTAAATTCTGTAATAGCATTAGAAGAATGACAATTACCAAATCTACACATGCAAAATAGACTACAATTACTAAACTACAAATTACTACAACAATACTACTGTCTACTATTTTTGCAATCAGAAGAATTCCAAGGGACGATCCGAAGCAGCGGTCGCCACGTGCATGGGGGCTTAATTAAATAAAATGAAAATACTTTTTAAATTTTTAGTAGCTGTTTGTCCGATTACGCTGTGTCTCGTAAACTGTTGGCCCTGACTAGTATTATTACGCAATCTGACTGCATAGAACAACAACAAAGAATGAAATGAAAATTTTCGTTAACAGAATTAATTAATTAAGTCCCCAGCAACTATCAAACCTACGAAACCAAAACACAAGTGTAACTGTTCTGTGTGTGGAAGTATGACTCAACGTACACATCTGGCACGGTTCTTCTTCAATAAGACAAGAAATTTCAAGCACCATTTATACTGACGTAATTAAAAAATAGAAATACTATAATTGCGTAAGGAAAGCAGAATTACACTCTAATACAAGAACACAAGCCAGATGCTTTGTTGACTGAACCTGTAATGCTGCATTATTTAAGACATTGAGATAATAAAAAGAAAAGGAAATTTTTTTTTTCTTTTACCTTCATATATTGACGAAAAGCACTCTAATCATTACAATATATCTCCACACCGACTCTCTACTGCCACATCTCAACAAGAACACTTCAGTATCACATCTCAGCAAGCACTGCCTACTACGAGTTCTCGACCAGCACTTTTCACTAGCACATCTCAACAAGCACTGACTACCACGAGTTCTCCCCAAGCACTGCCAGTGGAGGCGGCTGAGTAATACTCTTTGGCGCAATCTCTGGCGCTGTGGCTCAGTGTAGCCACCTTTCACATAACGAAGCATTTTTCTGTTTAATAGCGTGCTCAGGATTACATGTATTGCACTTCAGATACTGGCAATTGTTATTACAAAATCTTATTTTCATGTAACTACATTAACTGCCGTAGAATACATTTGCTTCCACACTTATTTGCTGTAAGGAGAGAACTCCAAAAAACTGTAGAAACTACAAATGTTTTAAAACAAGGATATTTAACTTATACATTTCAGGAAATGAGTTTTTTCACGTGGCGGAAAGAAATATGACATTTAATTGTTAGGAAATTGTTTTGGACCGAGCAAGGTGGCTCAGTATTCAACACCTGGAATCGAATTCGGGAAGACGACAGTTCAAACCCGCGTTCGGCCATCCTGATTTAAATGTTCCGTGATTTCCCTCAATCGCTTCAGGCAATTTCCGGGATGGTTCCTTTGCAGGGGCACGGCCGACTTCCATCCCCATCCTTCCCTAATCCGATAGGACCGATGACCTCGCTGTTTGGTCTCTCCCTCGAATTAACCAACCAACCAATTGTTGTAGAATCTTTTTTTTATCCTGATTCTTGTTTTGTCCCTTTACAAAAGAGCGATTTAATTGTGTCAGAGTTTTACTCGACACGGAGAGTTTACGTGCACATTGTAACATGATTGCTTCTGCGACAGCTACCTCAATGACACACGGACGCTGCATTGAAAGCAGAGGCTCATACATCATGGAGGCACACGAAATTGCGCCCCTCTGTCCGTCGGCGTGTGGGCTCTTGAATCACCCAAAACAACTGTCGACCTTTCCTGATTTCACTTCAGAGATTCTACTGCATTGTCTGCTCTCAGGCTGCCAACTCAATTGGTGTCATAGGCACGCTCTTCTCATGACAACGACAGAAGATTTTGGGTCTGTGAAGTTACCTCGTAAAGTCGATTTTGTACGAAACCGTGGACCGACATCTTCACCGAGACTCATCAACCTCACTGTCATTTCCTGCCCCAGAACGCAGCAATTACACCACATTCGCCCCAACACGCGACTGTGATCCATATGTCGCTAACGTGTGCACCGCACTGTTCCTCTGATGTTCCCTCGCTCAAATCATCGACGGATTAAAACATATATCTATAATTACACAACAGTGTTTCGCTATAACACGCCCAGCTTTCTGATGACGAGTATTCTCATTCGACATCACTACAGCTTGGCTGTAAGCCCTCCACAAATTTCTGAACGTCTCCACATGATGTCAAACACACTCTTGTGGAGTAAGTCGTTCTACCGTGCCTCAATTACAGCGATGTAATCTATCTTGGTACGAGTAGTGAACAGACGATTTGAGCTAACCAAGACTGATCGTGGGCTTTGAATCTGAAACATCCGTCTATCGAAAGATGTCAGTACTTCATAGACTCAGTCAGGATGGTTGCGAAGAGAAAAGTTACATAACTACCATAGCCTCATCACAAACGAAACACCAGGTCCCACTTGTCCCGTATCCTAGAGCTGTCCTTCCATGAAAGAAAAACATTCACATACTCATTCTCCTTTGCTGCTGTCAACCTCTCGAACAAGCCATCCTACAATTTGCGAACATTTTAATACCCTCTTGTTTTAATAAGAGGCCGAAGCACCCCTTATATCAGCCTCACAACTTCTCTCGTCCCCCCCCTCCCCCCCCCCCCAAAAAAGAAAATAAACACAAAATTAAAGTTTCCCTGAAGCATTAAAGCAAATACTCCCATCGTCTTCCAGCTAAGTTCTTTGTCCGATTAATTTCTCAATTACTGAGGCCTCTATTTTTCTCTAACTACTTGTCCCGTCTTTTAACACTTCTATCTTTCTCTCCCTCTTCCAAAATTTCTTCAAACCCAGTGCTTCTGGCAGCATAGTTTAAATCTTACTACAAATAATTTGTCTTCATTCTCTTTTTTAATGAATAATTGTTTTTTTTTCGCTGTCGTCTCACAGTAATTTCTATAAGCTGGACTGTACACTACTACGCTGTACTGTGCTTGTCATAATAAATGTAATCTACACTCCTGGAAATTGAAATAAGAACACCGTGAATTCATTGTCCCAGGAAGGGGAAACTTTATTGACACATTCCTGGGGTCAGATACATCACATGATCACACTGACAGAACCACAGGCACATAGACACAGGCAACAGAGCATGCACAATGTCGGCACTAGTACATTGTATATCCACCTTTCGCAGCAATGCAGGCCGCTATTCTCCCATGGAGACGATCGTAGAGATGCTGGATGTAGTCCTGTGGAACGGCTTGCCATGCCATTTCCACCTGGCGCCTCAGTTGGACCAGCGTTCGTGCTGGACGTGCAGACCGCGTGAGACGACGCTTCATCCAGTCCCAAACATGCTCAATGGGGGACAGATCCGGAGATCTTGCTGGCCAGGGTAGTTGACTTACACCTTCTAGAGCACGTTGGGTGGCACGGGATACATGTGGACGTGCATTGTCCTGTTGGAACAGCAAGTTCCCTTGCCGGTCTAGGAATGGTAGAACGATGGGTTCGATGACGGTTTGGATGTACCGTGCACTATTCAGTGTCCCCTCGACGATCACCAGTGGTGTACGGCCAGTGTAGGAGATCGCTCCCCACACCATGATGCCGGGTGTTGGCCCTGTGTGCCTCGGTCGTATGCAGTCCTGATTGTGGCGCTCACCTGCACGGCGCCAAACACGCATACCACCATCATTGGCACCAAGGCAGAAGCGACTCTCATCGCTGAAGACGACACGTCTCCATTCGTCCCTCCATTCACGCCTGTCGCGACACCACTGGAGGCGGGCTGCACGATGTTGGGGCGTGAGCGGAAGACGGCCTAACGGTGTGCGGGACCATAGCCCAGCTTCATGGAGACGGTTGCGAATGGTCCTCGCCGATACCCCAGGAGCAACAGTGTCCCTAATTTGCTGGGAAGTGGCGGTGCGGTCCCCTACGGCACTGCGTAGGATCCTACGGTCTTGGCGTGCATCCGTGCGTCGCTGCAGTCCGGTCCCAGGTCGACGGGCACGTGCACCTTCCGCCGACCACTGGCGACAACATCGATGTACTGTGGAGACCTCACGCCCCACGTGTTGAGCAATTCGGCGGTACGTCCAACCGGCCTCCCGCATGCCCACTATACGCCCTCGCTCAAAGTCCGTCAACTGCACATACGGTTCACGTCCACGCTGTCGCGGCATGCTACCAGTGTTAAAGACTGCGATGGAGCTCCGTATGCCACGGCAAACTGGCTGACACTGACGGCGGCGGTGCACAAATGCTGCGCAGCTAGCGCCATTCGACGGCCAACACCGCGGTTCCTGGTGTGTCCCCTGTGCCGTGCGTGTGATCATTGCTTGTACAGCCCTCTCGCAGTGTCCGGAGCAAGTATGGTAGGTCTGACACACCGGTGTCAATGTGTTCTTTTTTCCATTTCCAGGAGTGTATAATACATTGAATTCCTGTTTAGACATAAGAGGTGGCCTGACTGTCAGGATTAATAAACAAGTATTTAAATACATAAATAAATAATGAATTAACCAATGCATTTTTTTTCAAATTTATGACTGGTAAAGTTAATATAGTATGTCAAGATACCATGCCAGAATCATGGTTTATGAGCACCAGTTCTTCAGCTCATTAGATTCCGTAAGTTCATCCCAAATACACTACGCCCTTTTCTTATAATTTGTGTTACATATTCTAATCACCTTCGTTCTATAATATTTGCACTAACGAACTAACTATTGGATGGATCATCATATGCCTCATAAAACTGTCCCCTTTTCTTCTACAGCTACTTTCCGAATTTATTACTACGTTCATTTGGTACTTAAAATTATCCTGCGGAACGTAATCGCAAATTCTTCCATTTCTTCTTTCAGTTTAGTTCCTGCCGACATTTCACATAACCGCAATACGTAGCTGCAGAGCAGCGCTCTGAGTAATTTATCTTACTGATAAAACAATATTCCATTTAGCTGAGCATGTAAATTATACATCAGCCAATACAATACTTCGTTTTTGAGGTACAGAAATTTTTTTATAAGTTCTGAAGTTCTTTTTTAATTCATCTTTCACCCAAAGCTTGTGATAAACAGCCCCCCAAATCGCACTTGGAAGACTAGATATAAACGCATGATAACAGTTTGTACTTTCCAGTGACAATAATTCACCATACATTTATTAGCTAAACGGTAGTCTGTAACATTTTAATATTGTTTTAACACCACTTTAGGATGCGCATCATGTGACAGAAATCAACAATGTACCTATTTTTGAAACTGCAGAATTGTGATATTTTAATACTTCATCGACACCATCTTAGGATGCACTTTCAGGTGGCAAAAACCTCTTCACAGCTATTTTTGGAACAATTTACTGTGATATTTTAACATTGTGTCATGACAATCTTAGATAATAATTAATGGTGTTTAATCTCTTTAGCATGTGCACAGGACATCTGCACTTTAATCATATTAATCATTCACGTTAAAAACAGCAAGCAGTTTCATTAGTAATAGTTGTGGGTTCTTGTTGTTGACGAGCATAAAACGAGAGATGCAAAGATGACAACAGTTTATTTGCAATAACATTCCGACAACAAGTGTTAGTGAGGCTATATGTGACTACAACTTTACATCTCTTTTACAGAGTGAAAATTCAGAATAAAGGTAGTTAACTGCCTGAAAAATAAGTATAAATGTTGTAAAATAATCGTATAATTGTACGAGAACAAATATAGAGATCCAATTGTATAATTTGACCGGTTTCATTATTCACTTATTATCGGAGCATTTTTCATTTGCGCCGTGTGTATCTCATAACTTCAGAACAACTTTTTCTGAAAAGACACTGCTTATATGGAATGGAATGTGAGAAACCAGGAGAGAATCGAAGCAGTCGAGTGGTACAGTGTTCGGAAGAACGTTGGAGATTATGTGGACCAAGGAAAAACTAGCCAGAGCCGATGAAGCAAGTATCTAGCGGGGGACAGTAATTATAGGGTACGCGGTGATAGAATATGAATTAATACATATGGGAGTAACTTCCAATGACAGTAGAGGAGGTATAGGGATAAAATGTAATGATGACAGATGTTGTAATATAAAAAAATTCTACAAGAAACTGGATTAAGTGCTGCTCTTAGATGAAAAGTCTGGCACAGTAAAGAAATTTTAGTGTCTGCATCAAATCAGAACATTGATGACTCATCGATCACTGAATATCAGAAAGAGGATATATGAGCGTTTTCACACTGTGGTCACATGACTATAATATAGTGTAATTTATGAGTGCTTGGTTTTAAAGCCTTGTCTTGACCGATATTTTAACGATTTTTCTGTGCTGTCTTTTTTCTGTGTTTGATCTCTGTATTAGTTACACTTACGCTTTCCAGACTTTGCCTTTCGCCTCCTTCCTTTTACGACTACTCCTGGTTTGCCACTTAAATAATGAAGAGACTGAGGACCTGGCAGTTTTCTTCCTTTCATTCCAAACTAACCAACCAACCAACTAGACAACCATTAGCCAGAGATTTACCGTGACTGAATCGTGTATAACTTGTATATTAGGAAAGTAAACCATTTCAAGACAATGGCAGACGAAAGATTTATCAAAAAAGCGTTACTCTTGATAAGATCTGTTATAATGAAATGTCAGTTAATGACAGGTAGATCTACATACAACCTGCTCATTGTAGTTTAGTGAGCAGAGGCAGGTAATTGCCAACTTAAGTGTAATTGTTCCATAAAATTTCGGGCGTGCTGCAGCATAAATTCAACTTCTTCCTCTAATATTTCGGCTGAATACCATCTAGCCATCTTCAAGTTGAGCTGAGGTGACTGACGCTCCACCTTTTCTTTTTTTTTCTTCTTCTTCTTCTTTATTGTATTTCAACGCTCCGTATGGCGCGGGCTGGCAGCAGCATAGGCGCCGCCATTCAGCCACAGAAATACAACGCGCCAGAGACGTTTATCGACGGCAAAGAGGTATTACATATGCTTGGAATTAGATCTATGACTTCGCAGACGATCCACGCGGTGATATCGATGTATCACTGCTAGCTGCACCATCGTGACGACTTTGTGATTTAATTACAGAAATTTCCGGATCCCATGTCTTGACCAAGCTGAAGCCGCTGTCTCTGTTAATTAAATTTGTCACCAACTGAATTTCAATTGCTTCTTTCACTACTGAGTCCCAGAAAGATGAAGTCGAGGCTAAAATTTCGACGTTATCGTACAGTGTCAATACAGGGCTCCGCTATCGCAGATTTATTAGGTAATAAGAGCCGGGTGTACCTGCGGTGCTCTGTGCATCTCTCCTGGACTGTACGTGTCGTCTGTCCGATGTATGAATGGCCGAAGGTGCAAATATCTCTTTATTAAATCCTGTATTTTCTAAACGATAGTAGAAGTTCCTTATTAATTTGGTAGATGTGTGTTATGTAGATGTTGTGTTATGTACTATGTATCATTTCATGCACAATGGTAAGGAGAGATGGGCTACAGTGTGGAGAGGCAACTCTTGCCATAGGAAGCTGGATAGGAGCAGAAAACAACAAACAGGCGATTTATTTGTATTTCTCCAAACGTACTAAGACTTTTTAGAAATTATGGAGCGAAGGGAATCCAAGTGCATATGGTCTGAGTGGCTGCCGCAAGCCTTTCTATAACGTAACGGCAGAGGGGTCTTGTAGTACAGAGTCACTGGATGGATGGTTCAGTGGGCATGCACCATTTGGTCCACCGAATCCCTCATAACTAATATCAGCGTCTGACGGAAACTTCCAGTTCTGTCACCAGCTATGACGCCCATGGGATGGTATTGATACGTGATACCACATTATGTATACAGCGTTTTGAAGTCTTTGCCTTAAACGACTAGGGGTGTAGATCACATCATGCAAAGCAACTTTTGTTAGAGACAAATAATTCTTTAACATTTCCCAGTGACACTAGGGTTCCTTTAGTACTGGTTATGCCTCTGAGAGGAGGCGTACAGGCTCTCTGTGTTGTCCACATGCCTTGCGTGCTGCCTACAATCCAGTCATCTGCTCTATAGGGACCCTGATTCTTAAGTTTTACTTGTTGAAATCCTCTCTATGAATTGGCTAGGATAGGTGATATGCATCGTAACTGGCTTTATCACGTTCATGGATACCGAAGCTTTTATTTATATGTACTACAGACAGAACGACATGGTTGCACATGGACACAGGAGGAAATGAGCGTTTTAATAGAGATAACGCAGAAATTCCATGCGCGTCTATTTTTGTAAACAACAGTGTGATCTGTTTACCAGTTACAGCCGACAACTGCCGCTGGGGAGCACTGCGGACGCAAACCACGACGAGTAGCAGGTTAGTGCCCGCATATAGTTTTATTAAGGTGCGCACCAAAGCACATGTGTGAGTGAAAGCGAAAAGTCGCATGCGATTTGAGCGAGCATCAGTGCCATTTGCAAAAACTGAAAACTATGATGGTGTCGAGTGCTAAAAGGAAATCAGAAACTATTCTTCCTTCCTCGCGGCTGTTACATAGTATGCCATTGGAGTCAACGACACGATAAGAGGAAAACTGTCATTGGATGAGCAAGTGGGTGGAGAGCAGATGCATGGCATTTCTTCGAACATTATTTATTTTAGGGGATGCATTAATTCAGGCTCAGCAAAGACAACTGTCGATATATAGTGGACCTTGTTCAACATTAACGAAACAGGTTACTGTGATGAGAGAAGCAGTTACTTCGTGTATGAAGTTAGGGGCTACTCTAAGATCCCATACCATTACCGAATCAAAGTCAGTCTAGAAATGTCATTTTGATACGTAAACATCCACACAATCATCAACGCTTTTTGCTCAAATGCCTCTAAGCACTATAGTACTTAACATCTGAGGTCCCCTAGACTTAGAACTACTTAAACCTAACTAACCTAAGGACATCACACACATCCATGCCCGACGCAGGATTCGAACATGCGACCGTAGAAGCAGCGCAGTTCGAGACTGAAGCCCCTAGAACCGCTCGTCCACAGCGGTGAGCTTCAACACTTTTCTTTGAGGTTTTAACGACAAGTGTTTCCCGGCAATACGCACTTTCTTTTTATTTGCGTCTACCGTTCTCTACGGCCTACACGTTTGCAGCATACAGCATATTTCATGCAATGCTGTATCACATTTGTTCCAATTCTGCTAAGTTTTAGTTCTGAAGTAAAAAAAAAAAAACATGGATAGTTTCATTTAACACTTTCTTTGCGTCTAGTTGCTATATTCTACCCCCTTTCTTCTCAGAAGCACTTTGTCATTCTGTGGCGGGAGGTGTGTGGTGCACAGATGCACAGGTCTCCTCCGTCTGAAGGCGCAGGTGTGAGTGAATGTTTCAGCTTCTATCGGCAGCATTCATGGAATATCATGCACGTATGCATCCATGTCTGCAGTTTTGCGCACCATTCAGCAGCAAGTTGGCGCTAACGTGTTTAGGCACTCTGCACAGTTCTGCAGAATCTTGTTATGCTGTAACAGGAACGTCGAAATGAGCACTTGCACTGAGGTGTCAAAATTCGTGTGTTACCACCTAATACCGTGTCGGACCCCATTTTTGCCTGGCATAGTGGAGCATATCGACGTGGCATGGAATGAACAAGTCGTTGGAAGTCCCATGCAAATATATTGAGCCTCGCTGCCTGAATGGACGTTTATAATTGCAGCAGTATGTGAACGGACTTATCTCTGGATTATGTGCCATAAATATTCCATGGGATTCATGTCGGGCGATCGCGGTGTCCAAATCATTCACTCGAACTATTCAGAATATTCTCCAAACAAATATCATACATCTGTGGCCTGGAACACGGCTCACTGTCATCCGTAAAAATTCCGTTTTTGTTTGGGAACGTGACGTCCATGAATGGCTGCAGATGGTCTCCAAGTTCCCGAACAGAACTATTTCCAGTCGATGATCAGTTCAGTTGGACCGCAGGACAGCCCACACCATTATAGAGCCACAACTAACTTGCACAGTACCTTGTTGAGCACTTGGGTCACGACCTCGTAGGTTCTGCGCCACACTCGAAAGCTACTATCAGCTTTTATCAACTGTAAACGGTAAGTACCTGTCAAGGTCACAGTTTTCCAGTCGAGTAGGATCCAGCCGATATGGTCAAGAGCTCAGCAGAGTCGCTGAAGGCTATGTCATATTATTTGGAAAGGGAATAGCGTTGGTCGGCTTCTGCCATTAAAGCCACATTTAGCCGTACTGTCCGAACTGATACTTTCGTCGTACGTCCCACATTGATTTCTGCGGTTATTTTCATGCAGCGTTGCTTGTCGGTTAGCACTGACAACAGTATGCAAAAACCGCTACCCATTAAGAGAAGGCCGTCGGTCACCATGAGGTCTGTGGTGAGAGGTAATGCCTGATATTTGGTACCGTCAGAACGCTCTCTACACTGTCGATCTCAGAACAGAATTCACTAACGACTTCCGAAATGTAATGTCCTATATCTCCAGTTCCAACTACCATTCCATCGTGCGACCAGAATCACGTCGGAAACCTTTCCACATGAGTCACCTGATTACAAATGACAGCTACGGCAATGTACCGCTCTTTTATATGCTGCACACACAATACTACCGCGATCTGTATACGGTCATATCGCTAACCTACGACTTTTGTCATCTCACTGTACGTTTCGTGCGATGTACGAGCTCGTAAGCGTGCGCCTCCCATCGTGGAAACTACGACTGGCGTGCTTCGCGATGAGAAACGCGTCCCGTGTAATGACGGGTTAAAGCAGTATGCCTAGTGTGTGCAGAACTTTCGGCAGCGCTTCCGATGTTAACGCTGGCGAGAGGCCACGAGACATCTACGGCTACTGCGGCCGCTGCCGCTCACATCGCCTTTATATTTACGCGCGGCCTAGCCTTGCCCCCGTCTCGCACACGGTAACACCCTCCTGATGACGCTGTTACGGGACCGAACGCGCTCATTAATATTCATGGCGTCCCGTTGTAAAATAACTCGATTCCCTACTCACTCTCGGCGGCCTCTTCCAGCTCGCCCTGCAGCAGCCACTCATACTGCTTCCCCTCCCCCCTCCCCCCCCCCTCACCGCAAGCCTTGCCTCTGTGCGTCCCCATGTCGTTCAGACCGGGCGTTCGGCGCGGACGTTAATGTACTCTTCTAATCTGTTTTCATTGGAAGCCACTGCGCATGGAATTAGCGATAATTAGATTAAATGTGTCGTTCCGCCGGGAGCCGCTGACATAGTTAGAAATCACTCAACCTGGCAGCCAAGTCTATTAATGGTGATTGCAGGCGAAACAGCGCAACCCGATGAGGTTGTTGTTGCCTACTATATTTCTTGGCTGGTAGAAAATTACAGGATTTTTTTTTTCCCTATCGTTGTTTCCCTTTCACTTTTCCATGCTATCCAGCATCGAAATTTTCCACACTCCAAAATAGAGGAATATACTTAATTTATATAAATAAACAAAAATTTAGAATTCTACATATTTCCGTACAAAGAAAGAGTATGAGGCAGTAGAATAAACAAGGCATTAAAAATAAAACTGTAATAATTCTTTCTATTACTGACGTACGATAAGTGTTAATAATGTAGTCGCAATGCATCCGTAACTCAGGACTGAGTGGTTATAATTGCTCGACTCTACAACATGTCCCTCTTTTATCTTTCTCGTTTACAGCGCCGGATGTTGATATCCACGCGTCGTACATAGGGTTCACTGTCTCCGCCAGCCGTCTTTGGAGAATAATCTGAAGATGATCTAAAAAGCATCTAAATTGGTCACCATTTTTTAATAAATTTGTATATGAGATCAAGACAGCCTTTTAACTTTTATTAGACC